>NC_136059.1:2064357698-2066757698 GCF_964261635.1 Lissotriton helveticus | reverse complement strand
TCGATTGGCAGAGGGAATGTTATTTCATATTCTAGATTTTTCAATTCCTTTAGTTCTGGATCAAAGTAGTAGTATACTTTGTCCGTTGTAATTAAATTCACCCATTGTATCCATTCCGGATTCAATGTTGTTGTTGGTAAATTACCCGGGGTTGTTAATGCCTCAAAGGCTGATTCTGCTGTTCTGACTGTGATATGTCTACCGTCCGCTTGATCTTTTTCTCTAGCTATTGCGGTTTGAACTGCATGAACAATGTTTTCTTTAATGCGGAATTTCTTTTCAGCCTCTGTGTACAAGTGTGATTTGAATGCAATTGGTACCTTTTCTCCCTCATTAGAGGTCAGGTATGTGAATCCGCATCTTCCTGGGATGACTCGAATCACAAGATTGCGTGTGTTGTCACGTGTTTCTAATTTAGTTTTAATTAGCATGTCTGTTTGTAAGGATCTCAGAATTTCTGTGTGTATTTGAGTCCAATTGGTTCTTTTAAAATCTGGTTTTATTAGATCATAAAGGGGTTTGACCCTTTCTGCATAATTTGCAATGTATGTTCTTCCGAAATTTAGGAAGCCTAGAATTGACTGTAGGTTTTTTAGTGTTCTAGGTGCTTGGAGTACGGCACATTTCTCTAGGAAATTGTCAGCCAGGCTTTTGCCTTCACTTGATAATTCGTATCCTAAGAACAGGACTGTTAGATGGGCGATTCTGGATGTTTTAAAGTTGAATTTGTAACCCTCTGCTGCGAACCCAAGTATTATGGTGTTCACTCTCTTCAAGTGAGTCTCCAAGTCATCATCTGTTAAGTATATGTCGTCGACATACGATAATGCTTCGTCGTCATATGTTTGTAGTAATTCTGTTACTCTCGCTGAGAATACCCCTGGGCTATTCTTGTACCCCTGGGCTAACCGACAGAATTGTTTCTGAGTGCCATTTATTGAGAATGCAGACAAATATCTGCTCTCTGGTGCTATGTTTTGACAAAAGAATCCATTAGAGATGTCTAATGTTGTTTTGTATTTTTTGCGCACTATGTTATTCATTAGTGCAGCACCATGCGAGTTTTGTACTGCAAAAGTTTTGCAACATGAGTTAAGGTGTCGGTAATCCAAAACTAGACGATATGAATTGTCTGGTTTGGAGACCGGAAACAAAGGGTTGTTCATTTGTGAGGTGCAAGTTTCAATCACCCCCTGGTATTCTAATTGATCTAGGATTTCTTTTACCTGTTTTTTAGCTTCTTGCTTAATTGGGTACTGCCTTTGTGCAGTAGGTTGAGATTTTAACTGGATTTTGTGAGGAGGAGAGTCCTCATCCCATCCTACGTGATTTTTATATAAAGCAGGAGCTAGGGCTACTGCCCACTTTCTAGCAAGTGTGTATTTTTTATGAATTGGGATGTGATTTGAGAAGGCAGGCATAATTATTTCTTCGCCATGAGGGCACTCCCTGACAAACTCTGGTGGCCAGTCTTTTTCAGCTAGAAGGATGTCATAACCCTTGGAGAGATTATCCCAAAATAGTCCCCTTATTTTTCTAGTCTTATCCCCCTCTATACGTAAAGTTATTTCATATATTTTGTGAGGTTTGCTAACTCTGGTGTCTGCAGTTTCCACTTGAAGATATTCATTCGTGTCCACTGTCTCCAGATGATTCATAAAGACTTTGCGAGCTATGCTCACTTCTGCTGCGCTGTCTAGCATTGTCTGAGCCCATTCTCCGTTTTTCAGTTGTGTCCTCAGTATTCTCGGCATTGTTAACTACCTTGATACTGGCTACCTTCTTTTTTGGAAATTGTAATTTCTTTTTTAGATGAGCAGGTTCCTTGTCTTTGGACTTGGCGTGCTCTTCTCTTTGTTCTGATCGTCCTCTTCTTTCCGATTTCTGCGAGGAAGTCTGAAAAGATTGAGAGGGACGTGTATTAATGTCTTGATATCTATCAGGCTTCTTAATATTATCCCTATTTCTAAGGTTATATCTTTTCCCAGAGGGGTCACTTTGGGGTGACCTGTGTCTCTGGTTCGGAGATTTTTCTCTCCGCCGAGGAGACCTTCCTCTGGACTGGAATTTCTTTTCTTTAGGATTGGATTGTTTGTTTCCATCCCAGCTTTTTTTGTGATGTTGAATTATTATTTAAAAATATTTTTTCAGGACTTTCAATCAGTTGTGGTTTTACTGGTATTCCACCTAAACTATCTCTACCTAGTTCCTCATAGGATTTTTCTATGATTCTGGCAATTTCAGCTGGTTGGTCTGCTATATCTGTCTCTTTTAACCTCTGGCGAATCGCCACGTTTGCTGCTTCTCCCTTTATGTTGGCTAATAATATAGCCGAGACCTGCTTGAAGTCTTTTAGTAATTTCATACCAAGAGTTAAAGTGGGCTCTGGACGATATTCGTCTTGAATTTGTTTTAGCACATCTGGTATTACCGAAATGGATGGAACACCGTGCGTTTTTGTGTAGATGGAAGCAAAGACTGTACCCCAAGTGTCACAGTCCTCAATGTGTGGTGCGATTCCCATTGGAAGACAGATAGTCAGAATCCTGTGTTTTTCTAACGGGGTGGTGTCTGGAAACACAGCCTCTATTTGGGTGATTTTTTGTGCTAACCAGAATGGTATTTGTTCCCGTTTAGCTGGTACTTTACCTAGGCAGGATTGTATGTTCTGTGGTGTAATTTTATTTGTGTTCCCCTGGTGAGGGGTCAGTTGTGGAATTTTAATTGCTGGTTGAATTGTTGAAGTCCGCATCACATATTGGACTAATTGTCTATGTAGTTTTATTAATTGTTTTAACTGTGTTAACAGCTCTGCTTGAGACATCCTATTGATGTCTGGATGTGGTGTGTATCCGGCTAGGACCGGCCACGTTGCTCCTGGTCTCCCTAAGGGACCGAGCCTGGTGATGTGATTATTATGTTTTAGGGCGCCATTAAATAGGAGCAAATGCTCTTGAAATTTAAGTGGTACTTCCACCTCCTCGAAAGGAGTGTACTCTCCAGGAGGTTCCTCTGTTTTGTAATAGTGGAAGTACTTTGTTACAGCATTTGCTGCTGGAAAATGTATCCATGAATAGTATACCTCTGTCTGCCGATATTCGTGTGCCTCAATTACGAATATGACTGTACCACCTCTAGGTGTCAGTCCATTTTCTATAAGTTTTAAGGTTATAGATTTCCTTTTTATGACCGGGATGAGTATTATATCCTGGTCTGCGTCTAGCAGTGCAGCATCAGCTGCTGCGAGTTCAGTTGCTAATCTAACTGCCTCTCTTTCATCATCACTGTCTACCATTTTACCGACAGGATGGTTACTTTGTTTGTTTGCAGATCAGGTTTCTTGTGGAAACAAAGATTAGATGCACAATATTTTGGAACGGTTTATCCTTCAACGTTGACTAATCCAAGTACCATACATAGGAGTTTCCTTCTGCGAGGTTTGGCGGATATTACCTTTTACCCACTCCAGACGTCTTTGGAGTATTATGGGAGAAAGGGGTCTGAGTGAGAAAGCACGACTGAGTTACTCTAAATGTCTTACGTTAGTTTTATCGCCCTTCCAAACGCGTTGGGCGCCATGTAGTGTAGTTCCTATTATCCCAATAGGCTCTGCGCATTGGAATAATACCTTCAATAGTATAGGCCTAGACCAGACGTTAACTAGGTCTACTACTGTCGATATTAGACTTAAAGTTTTGGGTTTGCCAGCTAGCTCAGAGTTCACTAGAAACTTTCTCGAATAGGCAAGGAGGAGTTGAACCTCCCTGGATAGACAAGAAGGGATTTAGTTTCTGACAACCATAGAACATGACAACTTTGCTCTCCCCTAATCAAGAGTGTATCTCGAGAGTCGTGTGAACAAAAGGCAATTTATTTTACTCAGTCAGTACGTGCATTCTTAGTCTCATCAGATTGTAGAGAAAAGGAAGAGACGGGCGTGTTCAATAAAAGATGTTATTTATTGATCAGTCTCTTTTCTCGTATAAGAGAAATGGATCGATATTATTGCAATACTTATGATTAAGTAAAGTGCATACATTAAAAGCAGAAGTATAAAATAATACTGTAAAAACATTGATATGCTTTCTAAGCCATATGAAGGTTTAAAATGAATAAAATATATTACATACACATATACATTTGACTAATCGTACTCAACTGGTGTTTCTAGCTAAGCCTACCCCGTGTACCTGACCTAAGTCTAATACGTGGGCGGGAATAGAAAGTTACAGTTTAAGTTAAGTTTGTTTTTGCCAAGTGACTGACTAAAGAATTCTCTGTGAGGGGTTATTCAGTTCTGTACCTGGAATCTAGGATGGATGAGGGATGGTATCTCTCGTCTCTGGTCTCGATATTCCAGGCTGCCTGCGAGGGCTACCCGGAAGCGCCGGAGCTGGATTTCTCGGCAGGAGAAAGGCAGCGTCTCGTTCTCAGCGCGTCAGGAAAGGCGGGGCTGCGCCAGCGGGGTCTGCTCTGCTCTGGGCTTCGGCAAGTCTGGCTGCTCCGTCCTCGTCACCACCGCGTGTGTTTGCATAGGGCAATATCGGTAATATTTATACCTTTAAGGTGCCGAGATTGACATAAGGATGGACATAGATACGTCAATAAGGATGTCATACGACCAGGTCGTTAGCACATTCTTTTGCTGAAGTTCTCGGTGAAATCAAAACAATGGCCGCAGGGTTTTTCCCAAGGTGTCATAGGTTTGATTTGTTATGAGAACTCCGTATGCCTTATCAGGGGCTGGAGGAATATCGCTTGTCTAATTAGATGGCAAGCGTTATGACCTAATCAGATAACACGCTCCTGTGCCGTAGTGTGGCTTTATCAGATAACGGTTCCTGCATCATGGGGGTTTTCTGCCTCATGGGATGGCTGCTAGTTAACTTGTTAGTTTGTTAACCAGAATAGGGTCAGGAATAGGGGGATCGATACAGAACCTATAGGAATACATCACAGCAAAGCAAGACTATTGTCAACAAAATGCATCATCCGCAGCAGAAGCAAATACCTATCACGAGTCATGACTGCCGGAAATATAGCTGTTGCCATCAAGGGACTAGTAGACCAATATGAAGCAATTGATGGTTTCCTAAGCAAGCCCATAAAAAGAGTTAAACCCAAAAACTTTTTCATCTCCTCCAAATGGGTGGGAGTCCACCGGGTAGCTCTAGCGTGGGGCTTAAGGCTGGCACTGTTCACCCTCAAAAAATTTTCAGCATACAAATTAGTCTGCTCTACAATCTCTGCCAAAAACACATCATCCATAAACAACTTGAAAAAATCAATAGGCAAAAAGTTTTCAGTGTTCACCCTACACCCTGGAACAGCAGTAAATTCAGGCAATGCCGGCTGCACCATGCCTGGTGCAACCCAGAGGTCAGAACTTTCATCGTCAAGTCTTGCAGCCGCAGGCCGCCGCCCAGCTAACTCTTGTCTCACAACACCAACTGGAAGTCTAGCAGCCCCAGGCTGCAGCCCAGATGTCTCTTGCCGCACAATTGGCACATCACTGTCCTCCGCAACCACAGGCACAACCATGTCCTCCAAAACTGTAAACACAGCAATGTCCTCCCCAACCACAGGCACATCATCCACACCAAAAGTAGCTTCATCAGCACTCAAAGTGTCTTCATCATCAGATGAAGCCATGTGTAGAGAAAACTCACTACCTGAATCTTCACCTCCCACCTCTGGCTCAGAATCAGAGTCAGACTCTGGACCATGGTCAGAGGAAGAATCAAAAAGCATTCCAACAACTTGCTGAGCAGTAATCCGGCGGCTAGCCATTATCCTTACAAATAAAGGAGTCTGCACAAACAACTCAACAACCCCAACACTGCGCAAAGTAAGATAAAAATGTAAGACTTTTTCACCAAAAAATATATTTAGAAAAAATATACAATTCACTTACAAGACACAACTACACTCACCAGCACCTACTCTGCAAAGACACAGCAAATAGGCAACGATATCCCACTAGAAAGAAGAAAAAAAAGCCTTACATCTACAGAAGGACACATCAAAAACAAATGCAAAACATGTTTTACAATCACAACAAACAGCAACAACACATACTCGTATTACTACACACTTTGCAAAATAAACAATTACATTACAATTGAACAAAAAAAAGGTCTCTTACCAAACACATGCAACTACAGAAACAGCAGAACAACAGAACCACCAGTAACAGAACCGCACACTGCAACAATCTAAAGAGAAAAGAAAACAATACACATTAGAAGAAACAAAAACAACACACATTACAACAGGCTATGTCACAGGGTATGTCACAAATGGGGTGTCTGCCCCCAAGGGGGGAAGATTATAAATCATTATAAACGTGGGCCCCCTGGAAGCAACCCTACGGAGAGCAGAGAGGCCAAATAAAGACACGGCAGAACATACTGAAAACAAATGGGCCCAAGGAAGCAACCCTTGGCCAAGGGGTCGCTCCCTATAAAAAAAATAACCCTGGAGTCTAGTGGGCTTTTCTATTCCCCCCCAGAAAAGTCTAAAAAAATATTAGGGCCACTAGGAAGTGACCCTTCCCCAAGGGGTCGCTTCCTTTTCAAATAAAAAACAAATCCCTGGAGACTAGTGGGCTTTTCTGCTCCCTCTGGGTGCAGATCGTCTGAAAAAACTGCCTATCTGCCCCGGGGGGGCAGAAAAGTCTGAAAAATATGTTATCCCCCTAAGGAAGCGACCCTTGCCCAAGGGGTCGCTTCCTTTATAAATAACAAACAATCCCTGGTGTCTAGTGGGCTTTTCTGCCCCCCCTGGGTGCAGATCGGCCAAACAAAACGGCCGATCTGCCCCAGGGGGGGGCAGAAAATTCTAAAACATTATTTGACCCCCTAAGGAAGCGACCCTTGCCCAAGGGGTCGCTTCCTTTATCAATAACAAACAATCCCTGGTGTCTAGTGGGCTTTTCTGCCCCCCCTGGGTGCAGATCGGCCAAACAAAATGGCCGATCTGCCCCAGGGGGGGCAGAAAATTCTAAAACATTATTTGACCCCCTAAGGAAGCGACCCTTGCCCAAGGGGTCGCTTCCTTTATCAATAACAAACAATCCCTGGTGTCTAGTGGGCTTTTCTGCCCCCCTTAGGTGCAGATCGGCCAAACAAAACGGCCGATCTGCCCCAGGGGGGGCAGAAAAGTCTAAAACATTATTAGGCCCCCTAAGAAAGCGACCCTTGCCCAAGGGGTCGCTTCCTTTATCAATAACAACCAATCCCTGGTGTCTAGTGGGCTTTTCTGCCCCCCCTGGGTGCAGATCGGCCAAACAAAACGGCCGATCTGCCCCAGGGGGGGCAGAAAAGTCTAAAAAATTATGTGGCCCCCTAAGGAAGCGACCCTTGCCCAAGGGGTCGCTTCCTGCACAGATAAACATTGGCAAACACAATCCCTGGTGTCTAGTGGGCTTTTCTGCCCCCCCTGGGTGCAGATCGGCCAAACAAAATGGCCGATCTGCCCCAGGGGGGGCAGAAAAGTCTAAAAAATGATGTGGCCCCCAAAGGAAGCGACCCTTGCCCAAGGGGTCGCTTCCTGCACAGATAAACATTGGCAAACACAATCCCTGGTGTCTAGTGGGGCATTCCTGGTGCACGATCGCGACGCTGTGCGCGATCGTGCCCCAGGAATGCCGTGCATTGGGACATCAGGGGAGAGGAAACACAGTTTCCTCCCCCCCGATGCCTCAAGGCACCGAAAAACGGCCCCCCCGCCCCACCGCAGCACCAAACAACGACCTTGTTCCTGGACGCGCTGGAAAGAAATGGCTTCCAGCGCGTCCAGCGCTTCCTGATGACGTCGGCGCGCGCTGTGCGCGCTGACGTCACCAGGAAGCATGGGGGGGCCAGGGGGTGGCAGCGGAAAGTCTTCCGCTGCCACCCCAGCTAAAATCCGCATGATCGATGCCCCAGGGGGGGAGCGCCAGCGCTCCCCCCCAGGGCTGTACTGATGACGGAGCGGTTCCGTCATCAGCACAGCCCAACCGATGCTGATGACGGAACCGCTCCGTCATCAGCATCAAAGGGGTTAAGGCAAAGCACATTCCTGGAGTGAACAACTCAATTGCTGACGCTTTATCTCGTTGCCAGTGGCAGGGGTTCCGGGAGCTGGCACCCAGAGCAGACAGACACAAGACAGCGATCCCTTCGAGCATTTGGGACCTGGGGGACTGAGGATTGCAGAACTGGTTGAGCAGTCATTAGCGGAATCCACGAGAAGAAGTTACCAGCAGGCGTGGTCTGGCTTTCAAGGCTATGCTTTGCAGCGCGGGATGGACGGTACAGTGGTGCAAAGTGAACAGTTTATGTTAGAGTTTGTGTTAGATTTGATGGACAAGGGTTTGTCCCATACGACGATTTCAGGCAAGTTGGCAGGTATTTCTTTTTACAGCCAGCTGTTGTTGGGGAGTGAGGTTCGGATAGGTTTCATTTTGAGGAAAATGTTGAAAGGCTTTGGAAAAACCAGACTGCAGGCAAAACAGTTGAGGGATCCTATTACTTTTGATTTGTTGTAACGAATTTTAGGTGTCCTGCCCGTTTGTTGTTACAATGAATGGGAATTGTTTCGTTTTAGGTTATGTATGGTGTGGCTGTTTTTCGGAGCGTTCGCATCTCGGAATTACTGGGGTTGCGGAACCAAGTTGGGATTCAGACAGCGGATATTCACATTCTGGGGGGAGAGATTTTGCAGATCCAGTTGAGACAGTCAAAGACAGACCAACTGGGGAGTGGGATGTGGGTGAGGTTGGGAAGGAGTGGGGTGGGGGGTTGTTGCCCTGTTGAAGAGTGGGAATCTTTTCTAAAGTCGGCAAGGTTTCGGGAGGGATCAATATTTTGTCATGAGAAAGGAGATGATTTGACTTGTTTTCAATTTTTGGCGGTCCTAAGAAAAACTTTGTCCTTGGTGGGGGTGAATCCAAGACGTTTTGGTACGCACTCTTTTAGAATAGGCGCAGCTACAGAAGCTGCTAGGTTGGGTTGGGTGAAGGAAGAGTTGCAATACATAGGGAGATGGAAATCAAATTGTTGCTACAGATATGTGAGATTATAATTTCAAGTGTCACTGTGTTATTGTAGTAATATTAGTTTTTGTATCATAGGTCGAGTGCTGGACTTCCCTCGCAAAAAGAGAACGTGGATTATTGGACATTCCATAGTTAAATGGGCAGCAATTTTTGCTGAACAGCAAATTTGTGGACAAGGTTTAGGTTTGTATAGCAACGACCATGAGGTGTTATGGAAAGGGGTTGGGGGCATGAAATGGAAGGATTTATTTCCTTCGCTATCCAAAATAGAAGCGTCTTTGGGTATTCCGGATTTGTTCATAATACACCTGGGTGAGAACGATTTAGTGGACTTGTCTGGATTAACGCTCATTAAGCAAATGAAGCTGGATTTAACAGTCATTAAAGACAATTGGGTTGGTACGCGGGTGGTTTGGACGGAATTTTTGTACAGAAATCAATGGAGAGGTGCACGTGTGCATGCGGCTGTGGAGAGAGCTCGCTGCAAGGTGAACAGAACACTAAAACATTTCTGCACAGCTATGGGTATCACGGTACTGGTTCATGAGCATTTTAACAACGAAATGCTTCATTTATTGCGTAGTGATGGTGTACACCTTTCACAGATGGGCCAGTCATACTATCTCATGGAACTGCGGGATGCATTGGCTAACTTGTGGTGCGTGGATTTATGGTGCTCACAGAAGGAAATATAACAAGAGCTTTGCTCAAATGATATGATATGAAACGCATTGATGCTACTTGGGTGTTGATAGGGTTGGGTGGGGCAGGAAAACTCCGAAGGTTTTCCTGGGTGGCGTGTTTTAAGGGATAGGATAATCTAGAGCGGATTCATCCTTTCTCTAGGGGGGGGGTTGGGAGGGTAGGTGGGAAAGAAAAGGAAAGATTGAAATAATACTGCTGGTTATGGAATAACAAGTTATGGATTGTTGCAAACAATAAAGCATTGGGAAAAGGAAATGTATACAATGGGAAAAAGGTTGGGGAAAATAGTACAAAGTTTGTTGGTAAAGTTAATGTTGCGGGTCCGTCTTTGGCTGTCCTAGTAATAAAAGTGACCTTTTATGCTAATAAAGCAGAGTGGTGTGAGAGTCCTTATTTGCGCGATGGGCCCCAGGGGGACTGGCGAGAGCCGATGTCCCCCTGGGGTATTTCGCACGAGGGATGTCCTCACGCGACCTGATTGGGGGATTGGGAGGGTGGGAGGGGTTGTTTCCAGGTGCGGGGAGGGAGAGGGAGGGCGACGTCACTCGTTACGAGTGAAGGAGCGGTGGTGTCGTGTTTGACCCACCCTGGCTTTGAAAGAAGTCAGGGAAGGTGTTTTTGTTTTTTGTTGAACTGTATTTGGTCTTGTTTGTATTTCAATCAAAGAAAAGATGTCACTTTAGGGCGCTATAGGCAGACTCTTTTTGTTATGTGTTGTTGGCGTGTTTTAAGGGATAGGATAATCTAGAGCGGATTCATCCTTTCTCTAGGGGGGGGTTGGGAGGGTAGGTGGGAAAGAAACGGAAAGATTGAAATAATACTGCTGGTTATGGAATAACAAGTTATGGATTGTTGCAAACAATAAAGCATTGGGAAAAGGAAATGTATACAATGGGAAAAAGGTTGGGGAAAATAGTACAAAGTTTGTTGGTAAAGTTAATGTTGCGGGTCTGTCTTTGGCTGTCCTAGTAATAAAAGTGACCTTTTATGCTAATAAAGCAGAGTCGTGTGAGAGTCCTTATTTGCGCGAAAAGAACATAATCTTGAAGTCATCACATTCTTCATTAAAACGCTGGCGCTAGGCAAAGTGTCCTAAATAAACATCTTTTTAGCTATAAGCAAGAATCAAAAGAAAATGCTTGATCCAAGTGAGCATAGGGGTTCATTTAATAATGGTAGCTCAATACAAAATACATTTTCTTCACTTTATTTTTCATATACGTTTAAAGCAAGCACATTTTCCCAGATGTGATTTACTTATGTACTCTTTAAGCAGAATTAAAATGCATTCTAATGGATTCCTACACATTGTAAAGCAAGCACATTTCTCGTATGTGTTATTTTTCTATGTGAAAACATTTCTGCACTGTTTAAACACATAGCAAAGTGCAATTCTAGTATGGTCTGCTAGTCAAAATGTATTCCTTACAGTTTCATGCAAGCAAAGCAGCAACACACACCAATAATGCCACCATAGAAAATACCAGGTCTGGAACCAGTGTCCATTAGGATCTGGAGAGAGATGGGCACTGTAGATGCAATTCATTTACTATTAACACAAATGAAACAATATGTCACACCTAGCAGCCAGGACTCTAAAAGCTGTGCTTCCAAACTTGGCCATTATGATGGGAGAAATTTGCTGTTTATGATCACTGAGATGGCAGTGTGACTGGTAGCAGTCTAGTCGGAAGGCACTGCTAAATCAGTTTAATTTTGAATGTATAAGCCTTTCAGAATGGAATGGAATAGTTTTTGTAGAGCGCACTAAGTCCGAAGGCATCAAAGCATGAAGACAGGGAGGGAAAGCATCTGCTGAGACAAGAGATCTTGACAGGAAAAGGAGCCAGGTTTTCAGTTGATTGCAGAAAATCCCAAAGGAGTCAAACCTCACAATGTGTGCTGGCAGAGTGTTCCACAGATTCATTGTTGCGGTCAAAAATGAACGGCCATCAAACAAAAGATATTTCCTTTCAGGTTGTTTGGGATGCCTTTAAAGCTTCCGCTAGGGATTTTATTATTCATTTTGTTTCTAACAAGCGTAAGAAAGCTAAGCAGATTACTAATGCCTTACTAGCCAAATTAAGAAATTAGAACATTCTTATTATTCTTCCAAATCTAGGACTTGTTTGGCGGAACTCCTGAAAATTAGATTTCAATTCAATCAAGATACCACCAATAATGCTTCAAATTATCTTCTTACATCTTGTGCTAAATTTTACAGAGGCCAGAATAAAGCTGGAAAATTGTTGGCTAATTATTTAAAAGTTAAAGAAAACACACTTAACATTGAGTCTATTTTAGTTGAGGAAATCTTGAATGAATTCCTTCAATTTTACAAAACTTTGTACACATCTGAATCTCTTTCTTCTGACCACTCTATTTCCCAATTTCTCTCCAACATCCATTATCCCTCTGATACACGCCCAGACCTCTCTATTTTAGAATCTGATATTACACAAAAAGAACTTCATGCTGCCTTAAAGCTCCTTAAATAAGGCCCCTGGTCCAGATGGTCTCACTGTAGAATTCTCCTCCATTTTGCTTCTTTATTGGTCCCCAAATTGCATACCCTCATACTTACTTTTTTACAATCTGGTGCGTCTACTGGCTCTTTTTCTGATGCTCTCATCTGCCTTATTCCTAAGGATGGCAAGGATCCTCAACATGGTAAAAATTATCGACCCATTTCCCTAGTCAACATTGATTATAGATTTTTTTTTTAAAGCTTTAGCTTCGTGATTGGAATCTCACATGCCTGATCTATTAGGGTCTGAACAATCTGGTTTTGTTAAGGGAAGACTCATTTTGGACAATACACGTTTATTCTTTGATATCCTATCCAAGGCCTCACACGTATCTCATTCTCTGGCAGCCATCGCCTTGGATGCAGAAAAAGCATTCAATAGAGTTGAGTGGCCTTACCTTTTCCGTACATTTCAGTGGTTTGGTTTTGGTCCAAAAATTAGTTCTCTAATTTCTATTTTATATTCCAATCCAATAGCAGCTGTAACAGCAAATGGCGGAATTTCTTCTTATTTTAATCTCGCTAGGGGAGTCAGACAGGGATGTCCCCTTTACCCGTTTCTTTTTACTCCGGATTCGTCAAAATGATAATATTCATGGCTTTACCTTTAAAGAAACAAGCATCAAAATGGCAGCATATGCTGATGATGTGCTTTTATTCATTTCGCAACCCCAAATTTCTCTTCCAGCCTTCTTACAAGTGGTGGACTCCTTTGCGTCTGTCTCTGGATATAAATTGAATAAAGACAAATGTGAAATTTTGCCTTTGACAAAATATACTTTTAGTGCTAAGTATGCTACTTCAGGCTTTTCTTGGAGCCCCCAATTTATCAAATATTTAGGTTTACATTTTACCTCATCCTTAGCAGGGATGATATCACGTTGCTTGGACAACTGTGTACAAAGAATATCCTCTTTAACAACAAAATGGTATCCCTTATATCTATCCTGGTGGGGCCGCATGGACACTATAAAAATGATGCTTTCTCCCATAGTTATTTATACAATTTCTAATATTCCTTTGTCGATTCCTCTTAAATATTTTTAAAAGATTAATTCTATCTTATCTCCTTTTCTATGGGGGAACAAGAAATCTCGGATGTCCATTCACAAACTGACTCGTCCAAAATCAGAGGGAGGGACGAATTTTCCTGACTTTCTTCTTTATCATAAATCCTTTCTCCTGGCCCAATAGTCGCTCTGGCTCTCTGTGCCTTCAACGCCTTTTCCTCTTTGGACTACGTTAGAACGTTCTTTAATTTCTCCTTTTTCCTTTCAGGAATATCTATCCTTTACACACAAACCACAGTCTGTTTTCAACCCTATTCTTTTTTTTTTTTTTTTTAAACCTTTATTGTGCACATGAAGCTTACAAATACGGGCCTACAACCCATCGGGCCGGCCACCACACTGTATTAGCACGTAGGCCAGGAAAGAAGCTCCAGCGGGTCTCTGATATAACAGAAGCAATAAGGCGAGGCAGAAAGCCACAAGGAAACCACCATGAGTAGGAAAAGTGAAGGTTAATTTTATAATACAATAGGGTGAATAGCAGGAATAGTGCAGTCATTAGGGTCCAAAAGTCTGTGGCGGGCCGTCAGCAAGCAGTAAAACAATACACAGCGAATTTCAAAAAGAACAACCATATTGTAGCAAGGGCAAAACGTAAGTCCCACATCTGCAAGCAAGTCCAACCACTGCCCAACGCCCACCCGTTACTACGAAAATACGCAGCAATACATAAAAAGGAAGTCAGGATTGCAATACAAAGAGCCATCCGCTATATCAACCCAAATAAAGGGAGAAAGAAGGGGAAAAAAGGGGAAAAGGACATCAAGAAAAAGGGTAGAAAAACAGGGAAAAGAGAACGCGGCACCACAGCATGCGCCCCCTGGCAAGCAAAGCATACAAAAGAAAAGGCCAGCCTATGGAACCGAAGGAAATAGGATTAGTGGATGCACAATGAACATCGGAGGCAGGGAGATCATAAAGCCCACGCTGGCAAAAACACCCCAGGAGGCCTACATGTAGACGCAGCGTCCAGAAAAGAGGATACATAAGAGCCATAGAACCAAGAACAAAGAAAAAAACAAAAATACAGACCCCCCCCACCCACCCCACCCTGCACCCCTGCAGAAGGCTACGGCCTACCCCCCCAGCAGCGTGCCTGTCGCCCTAACAGGAAACCCGAAATATAGAAGAGTCAAAAAGTAAGGAAGAAACCACATAGGCAAAAAGAGAGGAAGGGGAAAGGAAGGGGAAAAAAAAAAAAAAGGAAAAAATCTCTAGTGGGAGAGGAGACACATAATCAAAACTATCAGCTCCCAACCCCCCATTCGAACACATTTTAGATCCCACGAGAAGATGAAGTCATTTCAAAAAACAGGCACCAGGAATATGAAGAGGAATCGATCATACACGTACAGCTGCAAGGTGGTCATCGGCCATGCCACGAAGTAATAGTCCGGCGGCACAAGTGCAACTCACCCCTGTCCTCGTCTGTCCAGTGCCATAGGCACAGAGTGCACAAAGAACCAGAACATGAGGGGCCAGAGGTGAAAAGCAGGGATTCCAATCGTCGATATACCACACAAGTTATAGCGGCTTCGGACCGGATGAACAAGAAAGGACAGCAACAGCAGCAGGCAACTCAAGCATAGCTCCGCCGACCAAGGAGAAAAAGTCGCCCCGGTGAAACAGTCACAGGTTCTCCGCTCGGCAGGTCGAGGCAAAAAAACACCGGGAGACCCGGCGAGACAGTCCCGGACGGATCTCGGCTGGAGGCCCTCCAGTACATCCACCACAGGGAAGAACTCCTGACGAAACAAGGCAGTAGGCATCTGTACGTCCAAACAAGCGGTGGCCCCGGTGTCTTCGATTTCCAGGAAGGACTCCGCAGCACACTGAAGCGGTGGAACCGCACACGCAGGGGGTGGCCCAACGAGCCCGGTACCAAGACCACCATCCGGCCCAGCAACAGGTACAGTCATGGAAGCACGCCAGGAACACAAGGCGGCGAAGACGTCGCCAACTGTAGGCTCACCTTTACGGTATTCAGCAAACGTGCCGTGCGGCCAGCCGATGTCGCCATCTCCAACTGGGCGTAGATACAGGGCGCAGGCCGCCATCTTTTTAGCCCGGCGGGGCCTCGGCAATCTCCGACCCCAATCCGGCCACCGGCGGGGCTCGATGAAATCCAGCCGGCAACAAACAATGGAACCTCCAGGGCAGAAAGGCGGACCACCAGAATATTGAGGCAGCTGGCCCCACCGACCCACAGGCGCCGCCCGCCAAGACCGGGCGGAGGGTTTCAAGATGGCCGGACAGGAGAACAAAGGGGAGACGAATCGCCCATGCGGTCAACCCCCGTCCGCGGAAGGCAGTGCTCCACCACCAGGCCCCGGACAGCCAGACCAGGCCCGGTCAGTCGCCACCGGTCCAACCGCACAGTGGCCGCTTCGGCCGACCCCACTCCTCCACCAAGGGGTCGGCCCCGGCGCTCCGCCCCATCCGGGCGCCGCAGAAGAGTCCCAGGCCCGCCCGCCCCGGAGGCCCCGAAGCGAACAAGGGCACAGCTCAAGATCCGCGGCACCTAGGATCATCCAGAGCAGACGGTAAGTGCCAGCAAAACGTCATAATTCCATATTCCATCAAATAAGACTTCTCGGGGCAGGATAAGGCGCAGGATAGGTAGTGCAAGCAGGAAAGTTGACGGAGCCGAGCTACAACGCGGCCATCACGGTCGCGAGCTTGGCTCCTCCCCCTTCAACCCTATTCTTAAACACACTTCCAAAATTCTCCCAATACTTTCTTTGACATCTTTTCTTGACTCTCCGATATGGCACAATTTACACATTTTAATTAATAATAAACCTTTTTTCTGGAAGGCATGGAGACAACAAGGACTGATCTGGGTGAGTCAATTGTATAATCAAGATTTAATTTTACCCTTTTCATGAGCTCGCGCTGTCTTTGGCTTCCCTTCATCCTTTGGCTCTAAATACTCTTTCTTAATACAAGCTATCCAAACTGCCCGCCTACAACACAGTTCATTTTCTCCTATCACCTCTCCAGAATCTGTTCACGCTGATAAATTACACTCCTTACTACTTTGCAAGTCTAAAGTCTCCACTATATATCATTTTACATACCTTACATATAACAAGAGGTAAAACCAAGACAGAATTGCTATGGGAAAAGGAACTTGGCTCATCATGAACTGTAGACTTTTGGGATAATATTTGGCTTAAACTGAGGAAATCATCTGGGCTGCAAACATGACACAGACACTCTTTTTCATATATAACAGACTTTTTTTTCTCCTCTGGCTCTCAACTCATTTCACTCTGAAATTTCACATAATTGCTGGTCTTGCTCTATGCCACATACTGACTTATTCCATCTGCTTTTTCAGTGCAAGTTTGTCTGGGCTTTTGGGGAAAAGGTGTGGACACAACTTAATTAGATTTTTCACTCTAACCATCTTTTTTCTGTCACGCACATCTTTTTAGGAAGCCTATCCCCTATTTGGGATAGTGCTGACATTGGTGTAAAAGAAATCAACCTTTTACTAGCAGTAGCCTTTCAACAAATAATGAAGAACTGGAAGGATTTTACCAAACTCTCTTATCAAGCATGGTGGAATGCTGTTTGTTATAATAATAGGCTAGACACCACATCTGTGTATCCCGCACACCTGCAACCCAAACGTTTCAACCTGTGGGAACCAGTTGTACTATTCATTGATGCTAGCGCTAAACATTCTGTTGCTTTCACTCCCCGACAACAAGAAGTCACTAAACCTCCATGACTTCCATTATGTTCTTTTTGTAATTTCTTATATGTAGCATAACATAGGATATGATTCTTTAAATTGTATTTATAATCTCTGATTGTTTTGTTTTAAATCCTAGACTTTATTTTGATCCAACTGATGCATTGTGTATAATTTTACTGATTTCATTGTTTTTTTATATTATGTACATCATTGTATTCCCTTAGCCTAATAAAAAATGTCTGGAAATAAAAAAAATTAAAAAATGAACATCCACCACGCTTGACTTTGTGGAATCGGGGGATGGACACTTTTCTAAGGGATGATGATCTAAGCCTTCTTTTAGGCATATATAATAACAGTAGAGGCTTTTCTGCATGAACATCAGGCTGGTGAGAGCATCTTCAGCATGGAAGAGAAGAATCATGCAGAGTCTGGAGAATATTACTGGAAAAACAGTGGCAGGCTCCCTTTTAGGTATCTTAATATGGAATTGAGCTCAACATTGATGAAAATCCTAAAGGAATCCAATGAGGAAGCCATGTCCATGAGCAGTATTACTTTATTTGCTATCCCTACATGTATGCAATCCTATCCTTTAAATATGTAATCATAGTACTTAAATTATCAGCACATGCGCTAAGGCCCAGATTTACTCCACTTTGCACCGGGTTGTTCATACAAAAATGATGCAAACCCACCAGGTATTGTGTGCAGTTGGTTTTACTAACCAATGCAAATAATGATTTTCATTAGAAAGTTGCCTAAAGTAGCGCTTTACACTACTCTGTGCTACTTTGCGACAATGGGGTGTACCCTGGGTGGTATTTGGGCATCGCCATGCAGCCATCCATGGGGTTTGGTGCACTTCCCTTTCTATTAACATTTGTAGGCAGGGCTTTACACCACAAAATGACACCTCCTCGGAGCATGGATAACACTGGAGCGAGTTCTAACACTCCGCATTTTTCCAGCTTTGCCCGTGATCTGCACTATACAGATTACAGAACGCACACAAGTGGGGAAAGTATCAAACATATTTTTATACATATTTTGTATAATGAAATGGTCCGCCTCCAGCACAAAACATATGCTTGCCAATGGCAGTTTATTGAAATCGGGGTATTCGGATCGCAGCTCAAAAACTAATTTCAGGATATGTTCACCAAAGTTTTGTGTGGGTGCTTGCGCTGCACAATATAATGCAAAATGTAGCATCAATTAATTTATTCTGTTTTAAAAATGCCAGAAAGTGCCGTTCAAAATTCTGCTACACAAAATGTCGTGTATGCATCCACAGTATTAATTAAAATAAATGCATCTGATGGTAAGGTACCCATGCATTTTACCTATTAAAAAGATCACAAATCGCAGAGTAGATGACCTTATAAACGCAGAGATAAAGTGATAGACATATTTCCCTGCTCTCTGGCGTGTGGAGGAAGAGGCAGGCAACATTTCCACCCTGCATTTCGAAAGTTTCCTGATCCTGTCAGATCTTTTGCATGAGCTGAAAGCACGATGAAGCAATTGCTCACCCCCTATGGGTTTCATGGCAGCTGTTGAACTTTTTTATTCATAACAAAACCCAGGTAAATGCAGTAACCCATCTGTTCAGGGGTCGCTTCAGCTACTTTGATGACTGATGTTTTGTGATGTTTCTCTTTGGAGAAACAAAATTACATTTTTATTTTAATATTTTTGCGTCGATATTAGTGAATTAAATCACAGTGATGCCTTATTAGTGTCACTAGGTTAGTGCTGTTTAAGAGGATGCTAGCAGAGCACATGTTTGTTGGAAAAAATTAATTTGTCAGGATATTTTGATGTATGCACTTCAAAGCTCTTTTTTAGTAGGCTTAGTTGTGAGGCTGTAAAATAACTGAGAAAATAGCTTCAGCTAGCCTTATTTCGAAAAGATGCACCTTAAGCTTTGTATCAACGCATTACTTTATGGTTTGAAAAATGTACTGTATGTAGAAAATGTTTTAAATGAGGAATTACAATGGTTTTAATTAACTATGCAAATAAAATGTACTTACCCAATTACTTATTTACTTATGGTGTGATCCATAATACGGGGCGATTGCTTCTTTAGTTACTGTACTTTTTACCGTAACCATTGAATCCTTTAAACAAAGAATTGCCTTATACGAGGGGGCGTGTTCCCAATTCAAAGGGTTATTGAGATAATGAAGGTATGATCATTTGTTAAAAGTGTAGATCCCACGATTTCCAGGCTAACCATTGTGTCTCTGCCAAAAAGTCATACTTCCGTATGATGTTTTCATTGTAGGACTCACTTACATTTCAACTGAAAGGTATCACTTGTGTAAGGCTGGTAATATTTTCCGTTTTTTGTCGGCAATAATGTGGTCGGTCTTGAATGTCCTGAAGAGGACAGCATTAAAGTTGCTAAAGTTACCAAACTGTGCATGCTACATTTCTGAATATTTTATATGCTGTCGAGTTGAAGTGAGTGCTGGGGGTTTTTGCATGATGAGTCTAGTGCTGTATAAGCTACTGTACATATGGTTGCGGGCAGTCAAAGAAGCAAATACATGGACGAATGGTGTGCAGTACTCACGCCCAAAATACTCCGAGCCAGATTTACTAAGCCCTTGCATTGCCCTTGCATTTTAAGTGAGATTTACTACACCAGGCAAAGCCACCTAACATGGCTGTGCGTGGTTTAGTAAATCCAGAATAACTTAAGGTAGCGCTTATCACTGCCTTGCGTTATTCTGCGTTTCGGAAACTGAAGAACATGGGCATTCCCATGCATCTACCCATGGATTTTGATGCAATCATGTAGTTACTAAGGAGAGTAAACCTAGGATTGTGTCAAAATGGTACGCCTTCTCACCAGGGGAGGAATTTATTTTTATTTTATTTTAAAAAGTTTTATATAGCGCTGGCTAGACCCGGAGGTATTAGAGCGCTTTACATGAGAATCAGATCATAGTTACAGGTTACATCGTTACAAAGGTTACACAGTTCTTAGAGCATGGCAACATAGTTAAATGTAGGGTCGAGATAAACAATAAGCACAAATACGTAAGGAGAACAGCAGGCAAGGTGAGAGATTCAGGGGAGAGGGGGTTGGAGCAGAGGAAGTAGACAGATAATGAATGCGGTAAAGAGGAGGGGAGGGTGAGAGACACAGCATGGGAAGAGGAGGGAAAGAGTGACGGGGACACAAACCGGTAGACGAGTCAAGGCAACGTCCAAAGTCCAGTAAGCTGTGATCCCAGGGGAAGTGGTATCACTTCCCTATCTCTGCTGCAAGAGGCTCCCTTTACGCAGTGGACTCTCTCAGAGGGGTCTCTGAGACTCCAAGGCCTACACACTGGATCTTTCCCCAAAAAGGGGAGAGGGGGTGCTTTGGCAAGGGGTGCCATACCATACATCAAGTGTGAGTGGCTCCCTTGGCGCAGTGGACTCACTCAGCGGGTTCGCTGAGACTCCAGAGTATAAATATCGGATATTTCCCCAACAAGGAGAGGAGGAGTGCTTAGTTAAAGGGCACATATTCAGGGGAGAGGGGATAGGAGCTAGGGAAGAGACAATAAGGAGAGACGAAAAGAAGTCTGCTTAAAGACCGACTGGGTAGGTGATGACCAAGGAGGGAATCCACGGCCCATCTCCCCTATAGCTAAACCAAGTAGCTCCATCGGGCATCAGACAAAATAGTTTAGTCTCAATACATTGAGAGAGGAGGGAAGGAGAGACATAAAAATAGGGAACTATCTTAATTTCTCCTCATTAGTTCCTCTTTCTACATGTGCTGCATTCTGCAGCACACAGAGACAGAGGGACATTCCTCTAAGGATTCTTTCTGTGCAGGAAAGTGTGCCATCCAGCACAAAAGCAATCCTGCCTGTAACACAGGCACCCCTGCACCATGAGTCAAAGGTGACTGCAGTGTCCCTAGGCAGCACTCTGTGCACCAGTGCATGGTGAAAGCATGAATGTCATATCTTAGTAGATTTCAGTTTTCTCCCTGTTATGCAGCGCAGCGCAGCACAGCTAGTTGCCTTGTTGTGTTGCCTGACATGTTTCTAAATCTGGACCATTGTGTTCAGAGATCACGCCTTTTTATTAACTTTTTTCTTCACCATTGGGCGCAACGATTATACCCTTGTGGGCAGAGAGTGTTGTCTTACCAGAAGTAATTCATTACATTCCATGTGGTGCATGTACAATATTATAATCATCCCAAAAAACAATGCAACAACTATTTCATGAACACAGGTGATGACATCTGTCTCTCAATTCTACTGTTCATTGTTCTAGTGCCTCTGCATTAGAGCATGATTTGCAAGTAGCTGATACCGAGGTTGACATCCTCATGACACTGGTACCAAAGATTCAAGGTTGGAGTTACCCATAATTCAGGGGTCCTTAAACAGAATTGGACTCTGTTTGTGTAGTTGAGGTGGCAGCAAAGCAAAAGGGTTCACAGTGTCCAACTCTATCAGACAATAAAGAGACCGAACCAGCAACAGCTTCAGCAGCCTCCGTATCTGGTTCCAATCCTTAATTCGTCTACCTCTCAGCACTTTCCCCTATGCCTGCCATCACGTAGGCGCCATGGATTCCACTGGGTGGCTGGCCATGGCACAGCTTGGAAGAAAGTCTAAACTTGCTCCTTGCATGTTGATCCTTAATCATCATCAAGTCTCCCACTTGTAGCTTTGATTGATTTGCTCAGCAGCTTTCACTTGCGACTTCATTTCATTATACAGTTTCTCTGGTATTGCTTTATTGTTTATAGACCAGGGCCCATATAACATATAGGGCACGCTATCCTTGTTTGCTCCCCAACACATCTCTAAGCAAGTACGCCGGTGGCAAAAATGGGACAGTGCCTCCTATTATGATAAATACCCTGCCCTCAGGACAGATGTCAACTCACACTTTTCTGGGAACAGAGCATTTAGTGAAATATGGAGTTGGCTGTTTCAAAGCTGCTGCATGTTTCACAGTGTAGGTGGAAATGTACCTGCACTTTAAAAGTGGTTAGAGATCACCATACAGATGGGTGTAGTGAGTGACAGCATCCATCTGCAGGGGCATGTTTGGGGGGCTAATGAAACCCTCTTTGAACTCTTGAGAGTGCTACACTGAGGAGGAGTACTGGCAGTGCACAGCCTTTTTGAAGCACACTTTCAGGGTGCCTCCTTTGGCCATGTTTTCCTCAGCCCATGTGTCCATAATATGCCATGGACACTGAGGCAAAGTGAATACCTCACTTGCATGTGGTGATGCCCCCATTAAAATGAGGGAATGCCCTCTGAAGATAGCTCTGGTGCTACATGTGCGCTAGTGCTATCAGTAATACAGAAGGGCCCACACAAATGTCTGCATCACCTCCTGTAATTCCATAGTGCCCTGGGGGGATAAAATGTGGACACACATGAATGATTCACCCTCAGGGCACTATCTGTAATACAGACCCAGCTGTCAAGTTCTGCTCATGGTAAATGCCTCTAACACCACCAATCAGCCCATAACATGGGAGATTAGGTGACCTCCCCTTGGTCAGGGAAGGAGTCTTGGATATTCTCGAATGATTGAGTGAATCACCCTCTTTGATGATCATAAATTTGTGCTATACTGATCACCTTTGTTAAAGCCATCTTACATCTTTCTTCTTCACGGCTGAGGTAGGGCCAATGGGGCATTATATTTTTATGTTTGATGTGCAGAATCTGAAAATATTCAGCTACTTCTTAACTTTCAAATGGAGGTCCATTATCCCTCTTGAGTTCATGTAAAGTCCATTTGTGGTCATTTTGTTCTCCAGTTTTAGATCAGTTCATCAGCTGATGAGTTATCCACAATCTCAATTACTGCAAGTAGGTGTTGCCCATTAGGCAGGCTTCTGAAGTTATGCTGGATTATAGTGTTCAGTAACTGTGGGGGCTGCAGGATCCAGAGCACAGGAGGCTTGTCATATGGAATACTGTTTCACCACCCTTTCCACAAATTAGTCAAGTGGATGAAACCACACTCTTGGTACAACTCTTGGTTTTCACTATCTCTTGGTGTCCAGCACTGGCAAGGTGAATTGCCAATATTTTGCAGGATTACGAGACAATGCCCTTGGAGGGGGCACCTGTTCTCAGGCATTGCTATTTGGTCTTGTATGTTCTACTGAGAGGCTAGGATCTGGTGTGCTACTGGAGTACGCCAGGAGGCAGGCGACTTCATGATGATCCAGCTCCTGTGGTGTATAACTTGGAGAGCTAGAACTAGAGCTAGCTAGAGATAGTCATCAGATCAGTGTCTTATACTAGGATAATGGAAGAAACAGAGACCATTTGATTACCAGGCTCACACATTTGTCAGTCTCCTGGACCCAATCTTCATCTGGAGTGGATGACCAGGGATGCTAGGACAGAGTGAGTGGGATTCTGAGATTCAACTTATACTTGACCAAAAAAGAATTTTCCTGCAATTGCAGCATCCGTTTCTCAATTCTTTGGAACATCTTGGTATATGACCTATGGAACAACAATATTAGTGCCTTGTGGTCAGGTATAGTTCTCATTTTTGCACCAGGTTGGGCAGGCACTTGTCTACACTCAGTCTCATTTTGCCAGTTTGTTTGGTCTATGGGTGACTACGACATGAGAGACCAATGGAGTGTGCGATTCCACCTGTTCTATGATATTGACCTCCTCCAATTTTCTTAGCTCTTCCTTTACCTTCAGCCAAAGATAAAAAGCCATGCATTGATCTCTCAAGGCTACCGGCTTTAATAATGGGTCCCTATGCAGCTGCACAGTCTTTTCTTTCAGGCAGCTGAAACCGTGGGGGAGATCTTTGAATGCATTAAGGAGACTATCAAGTTTGCTAATACTGTATGAAACCTGAATGAAGTGCAGCTCAAAGCATTCCTCTCCCACCATGTGTGACATAGATGTTTGCTTGCAGGGGGAAGCCATCATGTGTGAGATTTCTGGTGAATTCACTTGCCATGAGCAGTAGGTTCTGGTGCCCATAGTATTAGACTATGACTTTAGTAGGCTTTATGATTGGTTGAATGTCCAGAGAATTGTATGTCCCTTTGACCATGATGTTAACAGATATACTTGTATTCATGATGGCAGTTACTTGTTGGTCACCAATAAACACCTGGTACTTTAGTGGTATCTAAGAGTGGGCAGAATGTTTCATTCTGCCCACAAAATAGGTGAAATTTGGCTGTATTCCTCTTGCAACATGGAGTTCAGGCCAAATTCAGTCAATTGATGCATTGGAATTTTTCTCCCACAAGGCTCCAGGAATGTGAGCAGGAATAAGATTTGACATCTGCCCGCACAATTTTCTGATGTTGGTGGTCGCTGGGGGTTGCATGCCATCGCAGTCAGAGGGTTGCTTCTCTAGTAGATTTGCTGCCACTCTAATAAATGTTCTTCTTGAGCTGCAGATAAATCAACTCGAATGGCTGCACCCTCTTGCGCATTGCATGGTGCAGCTTGCACTGTTTTTTCATCACTACTTACACTACTGGCACTAAATTGCAGGGCAATGTGCATATTTTCCATCCGCTGTTGGAACTCAACGGAATCTAAATGTAAATCCAGTATTTGTAAAGCGCACAGCTACCAAGAGGCATCCCGGCGCTAGGGGCCGTCAGAAATATTAAGCGAGCTATTGCCCAGAGTCACATGGTGCTGGACTGACCTGCCACCGGTGCCGGGGATCGAACCCTAAAGCATTGTTGGGTGCGTGCAGGAGATTTGGAAGTCTGGTTCATATGCTAGCTCTTGATCAGTTTGTGGATTGCCACTTCCATATGGGAGGCCCATGCCTTCGAGAGATCTTTGATGGACCTAGTGTGAGGATGTCTTGCATGGATTTTCCAGGTTATTGAAGCACTTAATCTTGCAGCTTTTCTGAGGTACACCCATGGGAAACTGGTCCCTTGTCCCCTGTGTTTCATTGTGTAGAGTGTACATGCTGGTGAGCTGCTTCAAGCAGGTGTAAAATGTGCAAATTAATTCTCCTGGCTCCTTTTGGGCTGGCTAGAGCAGCAACCTCCCATAGTCATGGTGAACCATCAGTGAGAAGCAGTTGTTCAAGGCAGTGACATTATGGCACATGTAAACAGTGGGCTGGCTTCAGCAATATGGTGAAATCTCTTGTAAATGTCCTCCGTGGACAGGTAGTGAAGCAGAAGTCACATCTGGTTTTCATACACCCACTTGACTATAAAGTACAGTTGTAGAAACTTCCATTTGTGTGTTTGCACAGATGTTGGCCTAGAGAAGGTGAACAGGCCCAGCTAGCAGGACTTGATGCCACTGAGTTGGGTCAAGAGATTGCCAGTGGTGTGATTATATGAAGTCAGACTTTGCCACTCACTCAAGTGCCGGCATTCCTCCCTCAGTAATTAGAGTTCCCTTGTTTTCTCTCTCCCCTGTGTTGCTGTGATGGAGCCCAAATGGATACCATCAGCTGCAGTGGGCCCGTTCTACCTTGAACTGACAAGTGTGGGTCTCCATGAGTCCATGGTGGCCTACGTCCAATGTTTGATAGTGGGCAGTTGTCCATCAGCCAGCATCAGTACAGGCTCCTCGGATTCTGCCAGGTAAAATGGTTACCACAATCCTGGGAATCGTGCAGTGTCCTCTGCTTGCCAAAGTCTGTTACCAGCATCCTTGAGCTGCCTCCAGGTGTGGCTGAACTGCTGCTAGCAAGCAGCTTGTAATATGGCCACAGCTGTCCAGCGAAGCACAGTTCTCATACAAATGAGAGCTGATAGGCCAGGCATATCACATTTCTAAGACATGGGCTGCATTGGTTGTCAGTCTGTTGCTGTTGTTATGTTAGAAACAGGAAGCAGCTATGGTCAGTGTCAGTTTGCGCCAGTAGCATGGGTCACCACCTTCATCACCAAAATGTGGTCTTGGCCAGCATGTCAGAGGAGCAAATACATGGACAATTATTTTACAATACTTTAAGAAATTGGGTTACTGGTTGATGGGAGTGAAACCCTACTCAAGCAGCAACCACAATCAGAGTGAAGTCACAAGCAACCCCAAATTTACTTGGTCAGGCTTAACATAGATGAAATGAGTAAAGTATGTATTCAGGACTTTAAACATCAATAAAGTGAAATCACAACACAAGACAAATGCAAAACCAGATTAGAAAAATAGAGTACGTTTTAAAATAAGACCAAAACAACAAAAAAATGTAATCAGTAGAACCGGGGATATGCAAGTTTCAAGATTTCAGCGAATGTAGTGTGAGAAATCAGAAAGCGCCCAATGTGGTTATCTGGTTGCACTGAATCGACTGACCTTGATGGAGTGTAAGCCAGCTAAAGTGACCCAGTTAAGCCTGCTGAACAAGAACACCTTAAAATCTGGTTGCGGAATATTGTAAGGTCCCACATCGAGGATGCGTTGCACAGCCGAGGCTGGGTTGGAGCTCCTTCACACAGAGTAGGCTCCAGAATGCTGCAAAACTGTGATGTGAGGTCCTGCATTGTCGACAAGGACGCCGTTGATTGGAAATTTTTTAATGCAAAGTCCTGTGTTGAGGATGCTTTGGGAACCAGCAGGCTCCATAGAAGCCACCATAATTGAGACCGCCATCAACGGGGAGCATGCGATTCAAGGGCCTATGTCAGGGATGCATCATGCATGTCATGCAGTGGTTGTTCAGATGAGGATGCTGTTTTCAATGGTTATGTGAAGCCCTGGCGCCGGGATAGTCTACATAGCAGTGGAGATGCCAGTGCTTTGCCTGTCCTTTCACCTTATTTTGGCGTGCCTGTCATGCTTGGCTCATCTATGGGTCCATCAACTATAGCTGTGAATCTTCCAGATAGAAATGGAGTCTTACCTGAGAGGGTATATGTTGTACCTAGCATGTTTTGGTTGGCTGAGGAAAGACCCTAGCCAGGCAGAACCTACCATTCCCATCAGGGGTAAAAAATTGCAAACACTGTATAACCTGTACTCACCCTTGTGTAGCTTGGGTAGCTTGGCACTGAGCAGTCAGGTTTATCATAGAGGCAATGTGTAAAGCATTGGCACAGCACTCTCAAACAATAAATTCAGTGTCACAGAAGAGACTTCACATGTGGTGTGGTGTAGATAAATAAAGTTTGCATTTAACACACCCATTAATAAATATAACATGAACATCATGTATTTCTGGGCATAAATCACATTTGGAAATATGACTAGCAGTACTAAGCCCACCATGTTAAAATGACATCAGTAATATGCACCTTTGGGAAAGATCCTACTTTACCTCCCAGCACCCTTTTCGGGTGCAAAACTTTGTCAGAACAATGCTCACCCTGGCAATTCTTATAATTCAATACCACACAGTTCTAGGGTGCACCCCAGCTCACAACGGTGTCAGAAATGTGTACACACAGAAAATGAAAACACTTTTAAACAGCACTGTGGGCCAAGGCCACATGGCTAAAAGCCAAAGGTAAACGTTGTATTCTTTTGACAGGGAATCAATGTGTAAAGCAACTCTGTGGTGTAATTAATACTAAGCAATCCCACACACTCAAATAGCACAAATACGAGGTGCCATGGATATCAGACTGGTCCGTTTAGAGTGTGTACACAACAGACACACACACACACACACAGCACCATAATGTGGTGCAACTGATATCCGCAGGTAATTTGATAATGCACATGCAGACCCCATTGCCCAAACCTCCTCCCCCATTCAGCTACCCCGACTACCCTTTACCAATGGTCTGGAGATAAAGAAAACCTTCTCCCTGATATTAGGCCGATCGCGGCCAGAGTTACACTTAGTCAGGGCCCCAGGGAAGAAGATGTGGGAAAGTAGCAGTGCCTATTAGGCGGCAGTTGACAAATGAGTGGTTGGCCACTACTCGGGAATTTCACACACAGGGTCTGAAGCAGAAGTGGGCTGAGGGCAATAGTCGTTCAATCAAAGGATTCCACACTGTTCTGCAAAGCATGGTGGGGTTTTACGCAATCTCTTGACCTGCTTCCTATTGGTCTTGTAAGCGTTCTGCGACTCATTCAATTACTCTCACTGCACAGCCCCAATCCGGGCAAAGCTACCTGGCAACACAAGGTCATTGGGGCCGGGTGAGGAGAGGGCAGGTGGTCCGCTGCACTGAAGGTACAAAAGGAAGAATCAATGAATGAGGGAAGAAGCAGGTGAGTCTCTCAGAAGAAGTAATAATCCCATGAGACACACTCAATCAAAATAACACCCAGGCAGTCCAGGCACCACTGAACATGAATATGCTACTTTGCCCCTCCCTGGAAATGAGGCATAACATCTGGTGCTCATTGATACAAGTTGCACCAAATAGTTCTGGTCACTCTCAGTGAAGAGTTGCAAACTCAGTACCTCCCTGGAAATGAGGCACAATGTCTGGGGTGCGTTGATCTTAGTTGCACCAGACGATGCAAGTCACACACAATGAAGTGTTGTAAGTTCCATAACTCCATGGAAATGAGGCACAACGTCTGGTGCATGCTGATACGGATCGCACCGGACAATTCTGGTAATGCACAATGAAGAGTTGCAAATTCAGTACTGCCTTGGAAATGAAGCACAACATCTGGTGCATGTTTAATATTTTGACTACTTTTGCTTATGTTGGAGTGGAATAGTAGTTTTGACCCGGCTTCAATCCAACTGTTGCCTACAGCAAAGAGGAGAAAATAATGATCTAACCCCTCTAAAGTCCAACACTTTCCCTATTTTTGCACAGGTTGGAGTGAGAATAGTAAATCTGACCTTCCCAAAGTCTAATACTTTCCCTATTGTTGGTTAGGTTGGAGTGAGAATAGTAAAACTGACCTCTCTAAAGTTCAACATTTTCCATTCTGTTGCTCAGGTTGGAGGCAAATAGGAAATCTGACACATAAGAAAAGTCCAAACGTTTCTCTACTATTGCTTATCCTGGAGTGAAAATAGTAAACCTGGCCTCTCCAACGTTCAGGATTTTCCCTACTATTGCACAGGTTGAAGTAGTAAAAGTAAAGCTGATCCCTCCAGAGTCACTGACTGTACTCTTGCTTAAGTTGGAGTGGGAATAGCACATTTAAACTTTCTAAATGCCAACCCTTTCAACACTGTTGGTTATGTTGAAGTGGCGATAGAACATTTGACTGCTAGAAAGGCATACACTTCCTTATTGCTGCTCATGATGGAGAGTGAATGCAAAAATTTGACCCCGTCAGAGTCCAACTCTCTCCATACTGCTATGTTGGAGTGGGAATAGTAAATATGACACCTCCAATGTCCAGTAATTTCTGTTGCTTAGTAAAAGAACATCTGGCCCTTTAGCATCCAACACCTTCCCTACTGTTGATAATGTTGGAGTGGGAACAGTAAACGGAACCCCTCCAGAGTACAAACTTTTCCCCAACATTGCTCATGTTGCAGTTGGAATAGTAAATCTGACCACTTCAAAGTCCAAAACTGTCCCTATTGTTGCTTAGGTTGGAGCGGGTATAGTAAATCTGACCTCTCCAGCATCCAACACTTTCACTACTTTTGCTTATTTCAGAGTGGAAATACTAAATCTAACCCCTTTCAAAGTCTAACATTTTCCCTACTGTTGGTCAGGTTGGACTGCAAGTAATGAATTTGACCCTACAAAGTCTATTTGTTAATCTGAATTTCTTAAGTTGTTCTAATTGTTTTTGTTTTTATTTTAAAAGTTAGTTGAATGTACATTTTTCTCTACAATATTTGATGATAGAGCCCTTCCAGCAATAAAGTAGTCAAGTTGTTTTGGTATGATATGATGATGATTTGTTATTCCTTGAAGGATAGAAAAAAATGTGTGGGACATCCATTGGGCCTGAGCTGTGGAATTTGGTGACTAGTCTTTGAAAGCTGGAAGAGCAGACACAATTCAGTCTTAAACTCTCATGATAACATTACTTTGTGAAAATAAGAATCATTAAAGCCAAGAGGCAGAGATTTTCCTCTAAGCTGCACTTCTTCTCTGTCCTTAAACTGAAGCAGCTCTACCCCAGTATGGAATCAACAAGTATTTACTCTCAGAAAGAAAGGTCAGATATACAAAAGGCTTTTCTGATCACAAACCCTGCATTTTTCAAAATAGTGGGGGTTGCAATTGGAAAATCTCTTTCTGTACTGTACAAAACACTCATTGTGAGTAGAAAACTTAATTTTTCCAATTTGTATAATGGGTTCTCTAACTCATACCAAAACGCATTATTTCGTTATTATATAAAAATGACAGAACAGGAAAGTGTGGTGTTCATTTTCCACAATCTGTGGCAATCATGGCTATTTTAAATTGAACAATGTCATAGAAAATAAATAATGCAAGCATGCCAGAGGGCATATCACCTAGAAAGGAGCCTGGTACAAATACTGTGTAAAACCTTTTAAGGCATTTTATATGACAAACTACCATCGCCACAGCCTTGTTTGTCCTTTCCAGTCAATTGTTCCCCAGACAACATCCACAATGAAATGAAACTAAGAGCCACCCGCTTCTTGCTGTTTGCTTCCTTCCTCCCTGCTGGACCTGAGACCGGGGGGCAAGACCACCAGCTCCAGCATTCTTCACAGCCAGTAGCCACCTACATCACGGCATTGCGCCAGGAGGTGCTTCAAAACCAACCCCGCGCTCCCATCACACGGGACCCGGTTCTTGCTGTTTGCTTCCTTCCTCCCTGCTGGCCAAAGAGACCGGAGGGCAAGACCAGCAGCTCCAGCATTCTTCATGGCCAGTAGCCGCCTACTTCACCGTATTGCACCGGAAAAGGCTGGGCTAGGCCATCCCACTGATACCTCCAGTTTGCGGACTTGGGCTGTCTCATTCCAAAGGTACTATTTGGCATTTTTCTTTTTAACTTACTGACTGCCCATATTCTTATCACCCAATTCTTAATACCGTCCCCTGCAGTATTGACTCATTGACTGCTTGGCATGGAGAAAAGGAAAGTGACTGAGGCTGGGCTGGGCGGTGCCACAAAGAAAAAATCCAAGAAATAGGGCACGAAACTGGGAACGAAGGGGTGCATGGGGTGAACGTGCTAGTTCGCATTAATGACATCATTACTGATTATGAGGGGTTGCTTACAACACCTGTTTCATCCATTGACACCCCCGCCCCCATCAATATGGCTTCTCAACCATATACCTCTGCTGGGTCTACCAACACAGGGTATGGGAACATACCAAGTTTATTTGAGAAAGTGGCTAACAAAGCACATCCAATGCCAGTCCCAGAAGTGCTAAAAGTGTCCTCTTGTAGCCTTCTGTGCCCTTCGAGTGAAGCCTGCATCCCTGATTGCGCTATACCAGCCGACCTCCCCCTGAGTAATCGCTCTGCACCTCTCGAAGAGCAGTCGGCAACAAACGATGTATATAGTGACCCAGAGCATCCAATCATAATACATATTGGGCAAAACATGAACCCTTCCCAGGGTGAAAGGATGGCTGCTATTGAATTCTTACCCTCTAATTTAGATCTCCAGAGGGAAATAGTAGCCCTTAAAGGTACTATTGATACTTTGACTGTCTCAATGTCAAAGCTGTACCATAAACTAGATGAATGTAGCAAATTCTAGTCCCCCTACCAGTCCCCACCAAAAATTATCATACAAATTCAAGAATGTGCCCAGCCACTTCCCTTTGCATGCAAACCAGCCTTAATGCTTTGAACATCAAATCAGCCTGGCCCATTTGGATGCAATGATTGGGCTTCTGGTTCTTTAACAACTGTACATGGCAGAAATCAGGAAGAACAAGGGTGGAAATATAGGGGTGCCCCACGGGACTCGACAGGGCATGGGATGCTGTCTGAGCAAGCATCACAGAGATCGAACACAGGTTGTAGTACGGCGCGGTCACCTTCTGAAGGAAGTGAACAAACTAGGGCCACCCGAGTCACTCTCTACCTCCTCTAGGCTTCCAAGATATGAAGAGTTGATGACACAGTAGAGAATACAAACAAACTAGTTTATTCACAAAGTACTCTGCAGTGGAGTCCAATTTGACACGCCTCCTATGATGGCTGACGAGAGACTGACTCTAACAAGCATAAAGTTACATTATGTATGTTGCGGAGCCCACAAAGAACCGCCTGCCATGGAAAAACACTGGTAGCAGTGGTAATACAATGGGAGTACAGAACTTGACTTTTGATTCCGCAGCCTGGCATAAGCTATCTACTGCCCAAGGTCGTCTGGCCTATCCTCCTCACTAGACAGGTGCGAGCAGGCATCTATGTATCAGAAAAGGCATGCGTTAATGAGCGAGATTCAGCATTTGAGAAACAAAACTTACCAAGGACCATTTCCTATAAATGATCAAGTAACAGTTTCAATTATAATAAAACGGTGTCTTTGAGAGGTAAAATGGTGGCACAGACGTCAACCTTACTTACTTAACATCCGCACTTATTAGTTGCGTATGCATACAACACAAATATATTATTAAATAGCTGCATAAATGCTAACATAACATTTGGTAAAATATGAGTAATAAGGCATTAATACATTTCAATTCTAACACTTCCCAATTATTTCATTCCACACATACTGCTCCCTTGCTATAAACATGAGAACGGTGAAGTCTTAAAAAACAAAGCTATGCACTGATTGAGGCACACCAGGGGATGCAAATCTATAATAATGGATGACATTGTGCAGGCAAAAAGATGTGTCCTAAAACACAGCTCTGTTGATGCAATAGAGCTTACTCTAGTCAGTGATTACCTGGTGCATTCCTTAGCTGCCCTGGAATCTAGAACTCATCCACCACCTTTTACAAACATCCTGCTGAAGCTTAACATCTCTACCACCACGACCAAACGAGCTAAAGCTGCCCCACTGCCCCACAGGGACACCCCAATTTCAACTTTGTCCCAGAACGATTGACTACATCCAGAATCTGCCAGGGAACACATGGACATCCTCGGTATAGATTGTGTATACACTTCCCCTACAGCGTATATTCACCAAGAGTGCCCCTTCCAAGGGATTGAAACTATGACGCCCAACTCACAACCTGTTTCAGCTATAGTTATATTGCCAGTGACGCGAGACCATGTGCAGGCTAGTGAAATAGACATACTTATCTACACGTCAATAAACCTGACTGATCCAACTGCCCTACCCCGTTCCCAGGCTTTCTGCCTGATGACAAACAGCAGGATGTTAAATATAGTGTTGTGGACTATGGCGGGTATAAGGGGGAAGCTTAATTGCTCCCACTGGCTCAAGCTTATCCACCAACATGAGATCTGCTTATTGCAGGAATCGTGGAGCCTGACCCCCACATTCATCCCTGGGTTCATGACATTTCATAGACCAGCAATTCCATGAAAACATGGCCTCCTTGGCATTAGGCTAAATAGTGGAAAGGGCAAGGGCCATGATGTTTATAATGTCTATGCCAGAAGTTCTAGAGGAGGTAGCTCCTCAACTCTCCATGCCCTGGATAATGTATTGGAGGGTAGGTAAGACAGCCACCCCGTAATAGTTGGTGGAGACTTTAATGTTACATACAAGCCACTCAACTGGGTTGACTCCTATAAGGTGAATGAGGAGGACAAAGTGTGGTTGGTACCGCCGCTAGAGCTCCCGCCTATAAAAAAGTGGTGGCAAGCCGCTTTGCAACTGAATGTTATATCTTTGGAATACAGGCTAAGAGCTACCAACGGGAGAACCAGCTCTGATAAAGGAGAGGTGATGACCTTCAGTGGGCCAAACAGGTCGAGTAGTATAGATTACTTACTTGTGGATCTTGCCCTATGGCCTCTAGTACAGAACATGGTCATCATTCTGTCCTGCGACAGTGACCATAATCCCCTAAGCCTGACTGTTGAACATCCATGGGGTGAAAATGAGAGGGTCGCTTCTATTCCACTGAGCATCAAGGAGGTAATCCCTACACACGATAAATGTCAGCTCAAATGGCCCGCAATCATGGCAGACCAACAAAAGATCAAATACATAGAAAAGCATTTGGAGATCCTGTCACTAGCGACTGGTGATTTGTTCACACCGGCTAGCTGCAGCGCTTTACACACAGACTTCTTCAAACATTTGGTCAGATCCTTTTATGTTTATACCCTTAGGAACAGACCTAAACAGGGGAGATCATTAGGAACAAATGTGGGGTTTAACTAGGGTCTCGTGCTGAAGAATGACGTGGTCAACCAAATCAAAACAGTTCGGGTGAAGTGTTGGGATTGGCTGTGCTTGCGCTTTGCTTTGTCGTCTGCCGCACATAGCTACCCGGACCCTACCGCATAGATGATTAAATCTCCCACGCACTGAGAGGGGACTCCAACACACAACAGCCTTTGCGGCAAGAGCCGAGCTTGTGACTTTTGGCCTCCCGCCCCGAGCCGCTGCTGCTTCGCGCAAGGAGGCGTTCAAAAGGGGCTCTGCCCTCCCACTGCATGGGACGCACTGAGAGGGGACTCCAACACCCAACAGCCTTTGTGGCAGGAACCGAGCTCATGACTTTTGGCCTCCTGCTCTGAGCCGCTACTGCTTCATGCCACGAGGCACTCAAAAGGGACTCTGACCTCCCGCTGCACCAGATGCACTAAGAGGGTACTCCAACACCCAAAAGCCTTTGCGGCAGGAGCCACGCTCGTGACCTTTGGCCTCCCACCCTGAGCTACTGCTGCTTCATGCCAGGAGTCGCTCAAAAGGGACTTTGAACTCCCGTTGGGTGGGATGTACGTGAGCCGTGCCCGGGCAAAGTCCGGGTCAATGGCGGGCCCGGCCTAGCCCGTCAGAGGCCATATGAGGCTGGGCCACCCCTCTTGAGTTTGATATTGTTTAGCCTGGAACAAAGGGATCCCTGGGGCAAGTAATTTTACTGACAACAAGCTGACTCTTTTATTTATTATTTTTACATTACTGGTAATCCACACAATTATTAAGTGATTGGCAGAAGGTGCAATAACATTTTTATCTAAGTAGTACTTTGCTGGGACCGTGGCTAATATGGATACAAGAAAATTAACAGCTAACACGATTGCAAAACACACTAGCAATCCCAAAGATGCTAAAATGACCCTGCTAAATTACCTTATGGGGTCTGTAGGTGCTATAGAAAAGCAGATACTTTAAATATAGACACACAGGGGTTTCTTAATAATAGCAAGGATGTTTCTCTACCTGAAATAGTGAGAGATGAAGCCCGCTTCCCGGGAATTTCAAACCCAGAGCTATTAAAAAATGGGAGCATCCAGATAATAGCCGATGATATTTCTATTAACGAGCTGGATGCTGAAACATCACCTCCATCAAAAAGACATTGCAACCCAAGATCAGCTGAGTCACTGGATAGTTCCCCCTGAGTAAATTCCCTGGCCGACCATCCCGCCAATAGACCATCTAAAACCAGCCCGAAAAAACAGCAAGGGAAAAAAGGTAATGTCCAGTCTCAAAAGGGTAAAGGAATTGAACCCTGATTAAAAAACTAAGGAAATGGTCCCCAAAATGAAAACAAGAAACTGTCTAAATTGATCATGGACGTATTAGAGTATGTGAAACAGTCTATCAGTACTATGGAAGGTAGATTAGAAAAAAATGGAATTTGTTCTTGAGAAAGTGGTAAGAAACCAGAGCCTAATAATGCATAAGGGATACATGTGTAAAATGGACCCTCCAAGTACATTAAAAGTTACACAAGGTGTAAAACCTAATTCCCCCATAGAATCTGACAATAAAGATGGGTCTGAAATACACACGGGGGCGAATCATGAACACGAGCCACCAATAAAAACCCGACCTATGAACTTTGATTACTATGCAGTTGACCCAGTCTAAATGTATCCCCAGCAGCCACCCCCTTCACAGTGATTTTAGCTAAAGTCCACGTCCCCCGCCCAGGGGAAGATGAGACATGGATATCACTGTGGCACAAAGCCATTTATTGCTTAGGGAACTGAGCTGGACTGACTAGGGAAATGTCTAGGGAATTCAAAGTTGTCAGACGTGTACCTTGGGTTGGCAACAGTACGCAAAGCCTTGAGGGAGATTGTGTTGTTCTTTCTTTTGGTGTCCCTTCCTTGGTAAGGGAAATTCTATTTAGAGCCAGGAACAGAAATGTTACTGACTTAGGTGTAAATGTTCTACCTTTGGGTTTCTTTTAGCAGCCTAACATTTAAATATGACAAGGAGGAACCCAGCCCCCTGCTCAGCCCATCGGCCTTTTCTCCTACAATCTGAAGTTGGCAAATAGATTTGGGCCTCTCCAATCATTGGATGCAAACGACTGACAACCTAGTCAAAAAGATCAGAGCAATATAGCTAAGGATGTGGTAAATAGGATAATCTGTGTTGTCTGGAACAATATTCCAAGCAGAGATCAGATGGTCAACACGTCCAAAGAGGGAGAAGCTCTTGGGCTAGACCCTGCGTTTAGGGATATTTCAGATCAAAGTATGCCTAGAAATCCCACACAGACTGAGCAACCAAGTCCTGAATTAAGCCAGCAGACTGAATCGGTTCATGGATTAAATTCCCCTAAAAAAGTTAATGTTCTATTCTGGAACATAGCAGGTACATGAAACAAAGTTAACAATCTAGCATGGTTAGAGTTTATTGATAAATTTGATATCCTGTGTCTACAGGAGACTTAGGTGACAAATGAAGCTCATCTGAATGGGTTTAAGACCTAGCATACCCATGCTTTTCACCCAATACATGGGAAGCCAACAGGAGGGATATGTGTGTACATTTCTAACCCGCTGAGTGTATCAAAGATTGAACTGATAAAATCTAACAATCATTACCAAATATTATTGATGTGCATAGACTCTAGCTATACCCTGGCTGTTGTTAACTTTTATAATAATGCAGAAAAGGGTCTTCTGGGGACCATTTTAAAACAGTCAGGTGAGGACTTAGGTAAACTAAGGGCAAATAATAGTACTGAACTGATTACTGTTTGGGGAGGAGATTTTAACGTTAGTTTGTGCCAGCAAGCAGAGCTGGAGGTCTGTGGGATGGAGGTAGAAGAGGATGTATTTCCGATTCACTTTGAGCACACGTCCAGGTGGGAGATGCTGAATGAAATTCTGTTCTCAGATGATCTTGGGTTCGCTAACTGTCTGTGCTCCCTGAACGTAGAGTATGATTACACCTTTATTGCTAGGGGACTCCCATCTATAATAGATTTTATAATTGCCCCTAACCGTTATGCTAATTTAATCGCAAACTATAAAACACATACAAATGTACTGAGTGATCGCCTGCCCTTTAATATAAACATTTGTATGCCCACTGCTGTTGAATTACATTAAAAAAAACATTTGGCATGGACCAAAAACATCTCCCTTGTACGTTTAAATGGATATACCTTACGTTGGTCTAGTCATAACCCTGTTGAATGGAATAAGCAAATTATTACAACGGCTTATGATTTTACGTGTCTGGGAAAACTACCTCCCATGATAATATTTTGTGGGCTTTTTCTGAAATCACCGGGATTATCCAAAACCTGTTGACAGTGGAAGCGAAGGGTATACGATCCCGTAAAAACGAATGGTTTGATTCCCACTGTACAAGAACATATACATAACTTAAAGAGGCTTTAGATAGGGCTGTGAGAAATCAGAAAACAAACAAGAATGTAGAAGGAAGTACCATTTGGCCAGAAAAACCAGAAAGAACGAGTTAAAAGACCTAGCTTGGGATGCCCTTCACGAAGGATCTCTGAGCAAATATAGCTCATCATTCTGAAGGGCAGTTAATGCTCCGTTCTTTACCAAGTCTGACGTTGCGACATTAGCGGTCACATTTGACGAGAAAACCTAGATAGATTTTATTTTCTCAAACGTGTATAAAGCACAGGATAGTGCAGATAGTACCACAGACACTGCTAATAGTCAGGGGGAAGCCCCTTCAACTCTTTTGCTAATTGAACTCCATTTTACTCATGAAGAGGTTACTGGGGGGATTAACGCAAACAAGGGTGGCAAGGGTCCCTATTGACCTATTTAAGTTAACACCTTCACTATGGTCCTCCCTAATAACATGGCAATCAGTAATAGTTCATCTTTTTTAAAAAGGGGATAGGGAAAATCCAGCATGCTATCGCCCAATATCCCTACTCGATTCACTGATGAAGGTAGCAGGAAGGATAGTCCTAAACAGATTGCATACCTGGACAGAGGAGAATAATATTTTAAGTGACGTCCAATATGATTTTAGAGAACGCCTCGGAACAAATGAGCAGGCTTTAAATATAAGTATCTTAATATGTAAATATGGATGTATGACATGACAACGCTGGCTTTTACCCCGCGCTGCCATTACGACGCTGCTTTTACAACGCAAGTCGTTACAACCACTTGCGCTGTTGGCGCTGGATAGTGGAATAGTTTAATTTTCTATTCCAACTCCAGCCCACGTTACAGTAGGGAAGGTGTTAGAATAGAAAATTCAACTATTCCTTTTCCAACAGAGCCCTCCAGCGCAAGTCAATGTAACGACTTGCATTGTAAAAGCAGCGTCGTAATGGCAGCGCGGGGTAATGCCCGCGTTGTCACGACTGCTCTCTGGTAAATATGCCCAAGCAAAGACAGGGACATTTTATGTGTCATTTGTAGACCTCACAGCCGCCTTTCCCTGTGTTATTCACAGCAAACTATGGGATATTCTGGCAGACTTGAAGGTCGATCAGGTTTTGGTCCAGTTCTTAAGACAACTATATTCAAGGGCCACCACTAAGGTGCGGTATGGAATCAAAGGGGAGTGCACAGCATTGTGGAAAGGGGTGTGAGACAAGGCTGCGTTTGGCTCCGTTCCTGTTCACTTTATATACAAACTTTTTGGAACAAGAACTGGCAGGAAAGGCCAGAGACCCACCATACATGAACAAATGCCTGATTGTCTCCCTTCTCCACGCAGAAGACGCAGTACTCATGGCCCGCACGCAGCTTGGTTTGCAAAAGGCCCTTGCTTCGTACACCAGTTTTATGGATTACCTTAGTCTCAAATTAAATGCCCAAAAAACTTTCATTATTACCAAAAAACAAAAAAACAAAAACCTCTGGGTGGGGGAGGAAAAAATGCAGCAGTCTCTCATTGGGTAATAGCAGGGTTGCCTCTTCCAACATTTTCACATACATTGGTGTTGCGTTTGAGCAGTCAGGTTCATGGGGGCCGGCAGTCAATGCGAGGAGCCTTCTTTTTATGAAGTTGACTGTGGCTGTGGTAAATTTCTTGAGGAAAATGGGCAAAAGACCTCTGGGTATCCTCCTAATGTTTTACCAAGCAAAATGCGTGAGCATTGTAGGAGTTTATGATTTTCATGACGTATCTTCTGTACAACGCGTGGAAAACACTTTTTAAGGTATATTTTAGCAGTTCCTGTCAGTTCCCCTGTTTTTAACTGCCATAGCAAGTTGGATATTTCCTATATTACACATGTGATTAAAGTACAACCGGTGCTTCTTTGGCACCGTGTGTGGACCTCCAGCTTTACCGGCCTAAACAGTATAATTATCAAGGACTCGATGAATTTGGATCCTGCAAGTGGGGCAACAAGAATATTACACATCCCCAGAGTCAGTGAATTCTTTACCATGGAAGGATCTTAAAGCAATTTGCATGTCCCATCTTGAGTCGTTTAGAATGGCCGCCGAGATGAATAAATGTATGATAGTCCAACCTTGAGTACTTATGAAATCCAAGCATAACTTTTATGTTGTACTGGGGGATATGAGAGATATCTTTTAACACGTTTCAGGTTTGGCACCTTTCATCCTCTAATTAGTTATCCAAGGATGAATGATTGGTCTAGCAATCTCAGCCCCTGCCCCTGTGACAACACTTCCCCCCCCAAACCACTATTCATGCAATTTTATTATGTAAATGCTATGGTAAGGAAAGATCAAGATGGATTATGTCCCTATTAAATGTGGGGGTATGGAGGCAATGTTGTCCTGCCTTTTTATATCTGCAGTTGCTGGATAGCGTGTATTGTATAGGTGTTATTGCCGGCTTTCTAAAGAACATCTGGAAAGCAAGGAAAAGAATAAATAGCAAACATTTCTATGTAAATGAACTTGTCTGTACTATGAGCTGTAGGGTTGCCCAGTTCTTAAATGTATTAATATGATCAGCTTAGCATTGTTTTTATCTATTAAATTGTGTAATATGTGTATATTTGTATTTTATCAGTCTGCCTTTGTGATTTTAATGGGTAAATCTAATAACCTGTTGTAATATGTGTATATTTGAATTTTATTTGTCTGCATTCATGATTGTAATGATTAAAATCGAATAAAGTATATTCTGATATAGAAAAGCATTTAGAGATACTGTCACTAGCGACCGGTGATTTGTTTACACAGGCTTGCTGTAGCACTGTACACACAGACTTCGTCGTACATTTGGCCAAAACCTTTTATGTCTATACCCTTAACAACAGACCTAAACAGGGGAGATCATTAGGAACAAATTTGTGGTTTAACAATGAGTGCAGGGTATTGGGAGGGAGATTGTCTGCAGCCATCAGAAACAGGGATACTCCCATGATACGCAAAGTCAGGAGGCATTACAAACAGGCACAAACCAAAGCCAAGAGAGAATGGGATGAAAGGAGATAGGAAGAACCTGCACCCAGATAGCAGGACGTTTTGGTCACTTTTGTCCCAGGGCAATTTCGAAGGATCGACCTTTTGGCCAATAACATCCCGGCTACTGAGTGGCATAAACATTTTCAGTGATCTGTACTCTATCACTAGTATCCAAGATAGACCTTGGATGTTTCTTGATATAGGTCATCTAGTAGGTAGCATCTTGTTCACCAGAGATGAAATCCTGTCTCCTTTGGGTTCGATTTCACCTGCAATAGTTCCAGGACCGGATGGTATCCCTGGTGACCTCTTCCGTTCAGATAGGGGAAACTGGGCAATGTACTTCACAACACTGGACAATGACATAGCTGGCAGGGGAAGGATTCCAGAATCGTGGAAAGAGGCCGAAGTAATCCCCATCTTTAAGATCAGCTTGATCAATTATGCCCAAAAGGACTTCTGTCGTTCTCTCCTAGTTAAGACACCGGATTGGATGGATGAGAATCACATCCTCTCCCCACTCCAAGCACATTTTTGACGGAAGACTGGCACTACAGATCAAGTTTTTTATCTTGTCAAGCTGTATTGGAAGGTAGTTATGCTGGGAAAGCGTAGTCTATATCTAGCTTTTAGAGACTTAAAAACAGCCTTCGACCTTGTGCCTAGGGATTCAACTTGGGGGGTGCTTAGGGACATGGGAATGCCCCTGGCAATTCTGGAACTCCTAATAAGGTTGCATGAAGAGAACTTTGCCCGTGTGAGATGGGGGAATCAGGGCCAAACCCCTGAGCCTATCATGATCCAGCAGGGGGTTCACCAGGGCTGTGTTTTAGCCCCAACCCTTTGCTCTTTGTATGTCAACCAAGTAGCTGATCTCCTATGCTTCATCCCAGCTGATGCTCCATCTTTGGCAAAGCGCAAAATCTCCACACTATTATTCGCAGATGATACCCTCCTAGTTTTTAAAACTCCCATGGGCCTGCAAAATGTATTGAATCAATTCAAGGCTTTTTGTGATGGGAGGGGTTTGGTAATCAACACCACCAAAATAAAGCTAATGATGCTGAATCCCAACAGGTACTTTAAGGGAAAAATGCTCCTGAACAATGCTCCGCTTGAGGGGGTTAGCTCATTTGACTATCTGGGTATTAAGTTGTCAAAGGGAATGGCCTGGAAGAAATATCTAAAGAAGGCATCTCTCAAATTCTCCCAGCTAAATGGGGCTCTGAGGCAGGAGCATTGCCTATCATATACAAAGCCAGTATCACCTGCTCTTAAATTGTATAGCTGCAAGGCTGTGAGCAGTGATCTTTATGTGGCAGAGTGGTGGGGTACAGCAAACGTAAGCGTTCTTTTAGCAGTGGAGAGTAAGTTCCTCAGAAACTTGGTATCCCTTCCTCAAAGTACCTCTCCTTCTACTTAAACTTGATTTGGGTATTAAGCCTAGCAATGATCTTGCGATGCTTCACCCACTGCTGTTTTGGCATAAACTGGTCACCACTCCTGATCTGGCACCATACACTGCAGTTTTCAGTGAGGTTTCTGCACTGGATATCACCAAAAAGATTGGCTGGATCAAACATGTAGATAGTTTTTGGTCAAGCATTGGCTTGCCAAAACATGATACAGGCTACCCACCAACCTACACTAGAGGTCAAGCCAAGCTATTGTACTGGGCATGGTTTGAGCAGAACAAACTTTTGAAAATCCAACAGGGAAGCCTAGAAAATGCTTTAATAGACTTGAAAAACAATTGTCTTTTAGAAAGCTACTTTGATATTATCAAGGATCCAGCCGATAGGAAATTGTATATCCAGTTTAGCAATGGTAGCTTACTAATCAATGCTTTTACAAATTCTTGGCAGAATAATTAACCTCAACTTAAGTGCTATCCTTGCTGTTCCTGCCCAAATGAATCAATATGCCATGTCTTTTTTGCTTGCACAGCTTATGTGAAACCAAGGAGAAAATGGCTAGCTCCAGGGTGCAGACAACTTGGGACCTGGATCCTTAAAGAGGCCTTGTGCATATTGAAATCAGACGCTAAACCTTTATTTGCTTGCGCAACTGCAAATTTCTAGGCTACTTTTAGGCGATTAGAAGGAGGGTGCTGGTAACTCCCTTGTCTGGCCCTGAAAGATAAAATGGAAAATGCGATGACCAGCCGAGTGAGGATTATTCCCCAAAGCTGCTACTATGAATCAATAGGCCATGTCTTTTTTGCTTGCACGGCTTATGCGAAACCAAGGAGAAAATGGCTAGCTCCAGGGTGCAGACAACTTCGAACCTGGATCCTTAAAGAGGCCTTGTGCATATTGAAATCAGACGCTAAACCTTTATTTGGTTGTGCAACTGCAAAACTTCTAGGCCACTTTTAGGCGATTAGAAGGAGGGCGCTGGTAACTCCCTTGTCTGGCCCTGAAAGATAAAATGGAAAATGCGACGACCAGCCGAGTGAGGATTAATCCCCAAAGCTGCTAGTATTTTATATTGAAAATAACTGTCTTTTTAGTATTATTTTATGCGTTTTAACTCTGTCATTTGTCTGACTAGGTGCAAGGGCATTGTTAAGGGAAAAGGGGCCTCTAGGAATTGCCGCCCTATGTTTGGGTTGTAAACATTGTGACTGTCCCATATAATATATGCGAATGCACTTGCACCTTAGTTATGTGGTTTTATAGCCCTGCCTTGTATTACTGGAGACATCAATGCTATGACCTACCTGAGAATTGTATCATGTATGCTCTTTGCGCGTTGTTATTAATATGCCAATCATAGTCATTTTTTATCTTCAAATTGTTCCCTTCGCCATTTGAATGTTGCTTTTACCTCAGAATGTATTCAGCTATGATTGTGTGGCTTTATCCTTTATGGGTTTTTTTATCAACCATAATAAAGAGAATTTGATGAGAATAGCCATATTACATTGCTAGCTGGGGATGTGAAGTAGTGGATTCCAAACAATGGGAACATATATTGAGGTTAAGACCTGTGATAAATGTGCAATTTGTTGCATTGATCCTTACTGAAAAGCTAAGGCCATGTTTAAACTTTTCAGGTGAAAGAATGAAAAACTACTCGCAAAGTAAAGAATTTCTGTACCTAAGTATTAAAGACCCATCTTAATAAAAATACAAAATTGAATAAAAAAGGCAGCCCAATGAAAAGCACGCAATGGAATAAAGAGATGTTGCCCAGTATCCATATGTATGGAGTTCCTGCTCTTTGGCTGGTTGAACACAATTCTTTCCAACAATGATCAATCAGATGGCATGGATTGAGACTGACAAGAAGTGGAAACAAGAACACATATTGTTAATATATAATTGGTACCTGGGAGTACAGTTCAAATAGACAAATTCTACGGTAGGAGCTCATATTTTCACACACTGTACATATTTATTCTAATGGCTATCCTGTGATACATTCCTTCGCTTATTTATGTTGACTGTTGAGAGGTGGGGAATCTACTGTTCTGCATGATGTTATATGCAGGAAACAGCAAGATGTTTTAGTGTTCATGAGTGACTTATGTAATGAGAGAAAAATGGCATTAGCCTTTGAGATTTGGAAGTCTCCGCTGGAAAAACAGCTTTGTTGGTGTGCACAGAAATCCACCAAGTGTAAATTGGATAAATGGAATGGACATGAGACACCACATGAAACATGACTCTCCCTGAATACATGAGACACCCACATGATAATAGGGAGGACCTTAGGCAGCAACTTCCAGTGACCTTTCTTCCTCTCCAAAAAAAAGAAGAAGAGGGATGGGAAAGACATCCATGGATGATAACATGAAGTCAGAGCACATTTAACTTTAGGAAGATCCTCTTACCTGTCACATTGGAAAAATGACTCAAAAGTGTTCTTCACTGGTTTCCTTGTGTCATGCTCTCATTGCTGGCCGATAGATAATGGAGGGAGGGAGTGAATTAATTAGCGTAGCAGCAGATTTCTAAAGAAAAAACATCACAAAGATACCTATTGTTGCAATACATTTGAGATACTGATTCAACAGTTGATCCTTTTTGAAGTTGGCCAATAAAATAAACATGGCCCTTTGGAGTACTGTTTCATGTGGGTAATTACACAGTAATACTGCAGATTTACAAAGTGGATTCAGGTATGTAAAGACATATCTGCGTTCAGCTCGGTGTTGATAACCTACACCATCAATCCCTGCAGATGACAACACAAGTAACACCAAAATAAAAAGTGTGTGGCAAACAAACTCACACTAAACATAGATTTATCTTGAGTTGGAGGGTAGCACCATATGATAAGGTCTGCCAGTGACCATTTTCCCAACTCCCATTTCGTTAATTTCTTTCTCGGAAGTGGTCATTTGTTGCACTGTAAATGGAGTCACAGGTATTTTCCAATTTTGTAACTGCGGTTGTAACTACTGCAGATCTGACCATACACTATACGCTACTAGGTTTTGAATGCTCAATTACAAATGTGTGCATACTCAGTTAACTCGATTGAACCAATCAGGAAATTATGTTGAGCACTAAGGATTTATAAATGTAAAAAGCAAGATTGCAATCGTGGTACTCTCTATCCACATGGAGCAATCTGGCAACCCATACAGCACAGTAACTGTCAACACACGTTAGAGCCCTAAGGGGCAGTAGCATGGTTTGTGGATAATGAGGAGCATCAGAAACAACCCCTCATCACTGTTCAAGAACACCATGTGGTAAAGCACATCCAGGCATGCTTTCCCAGTGACTACGCCCCTTTCTTCTATAATAGCCGAGAAGGTGAATTGATATGACTTTCATTACTCCTTAACACCTAGTCTTGTGCCACTCCCTCAGCTGCCGCTGCCTTAGCTCTTTGGTAACTGCCGATTGGCGCGCAGCCCGAAGTTGCCAGTTTGATCCCGAAGTCCCATGGTCAGGTGAACTTCTTGTTGGTATTTTGTCACATTCCACGTTAGCCAGTATCAGTTTCTTTTTTGTTTAAATCTGCACTGCCTTAGCCTGTAATTGTAGTACATTAGTGATTTAAAGTCCTTTTTCATAACTTCTGCTGACTTGTTTTGTTCAGTTAGTTGCACCATTTCCTGCCATTTTCACTGAGCCCGCCATCTCCAGTTTTACGCTCTCCCACCTCGGAGCCAGCCCCTCCCACCTCCCAGGACTACTTATGGAGGCCGCAGCACGGCTGCACCACTGGCGTGCTGAAGGTGCGCCACAGGCAACCCGTCTGCCTCCGTTCATGCCTGGACGGTGCCCAGCACGGGTAACCCTGGCTCTCCTCACTCCAATAGGTACTTCGCCGCAGACCTTCGTACCATGGACGCTGGACGCAACAACCACTGTTGCCTCACATCACCTCGCTTCACTTAGGACCCTCCACCTGCTTCCATTGCCAGTTCACCTCGACCCGAGCACCGACCACCATCACACCAACCAATGCCATGTTAGTCCCAGAGGCTGAGACCACCCCTGAATGACTCACCTGCCTCCTGCTCAATGCCAGATCACTCTGCAAACATACCACAAAAGTCTGGGACACCATCTGCACCCTTACGCCCAAAGTGACCATTATTGCAGAGTTATGGCTCATCCACGCCTCGGCCCTTGACATCACCACACTAACACCCATTGGCTACAAGATGAAGCACCACAACCGCACATAGAGAAACAGGAGTGGCATTACCATCGTACACAAGAAACTGATCACCTGCACGATCTCCAACAACAAAACCAATCTGATCATTGAACACATGAATTTCCAGCTCTGGCCCAATGAAACACAGGGCCCCCTTCTGCAGCTGGTCCAAGGTCACTCAGCAACAATGGATAGACGCTGTCAACATAACACAGCCCAAAACACCATCAACTTGGACCAGACAGTACAGAATCTCAAAAACTGGATTACCTGCACCGCCGACTGAGTCACTCCCACCAAACCACCTAAAACACACAGACCCTCCAAACAAGCCAGCTGGTATAACCCAAAACTCAGCACATCAAAATGCAGGTGCAAACAACTAGAAAGAAGATGATGTACCAGCAGGAACCCCTCCAACAGAGCCACCTTCAAATCAAACACAAGGAGATGATTGACGGAGCACTGAAACTTTTCGGACACTCACCCCCAGTCCCAGATCTGTGTTGAATCCATCATAGGTCTTTAGCTTACTTCACCACCCCAGTACAGACCAAGTAATATGAAAATCAGTCTTGACCCTGTTCCTCATGGGAACAGTCCACCCAGAACTGTTAAGCCAGGTCTTTCCTGTACCGTAAACAAGCATCCTAGTATCGGACCACTTTCACAACAAGATAACAACCATCTATAAAAACTTCGATCCCCAACCCCCAGCCCCTCTGCCCCTTTGCGACCGTTTTCTTTGCATTTGGGATGCAGCATCCCAAATGCAAAAATCGCAATTTAAGGAATCTCTAAATTGAGATTCCTTAAATTCCAATTGCATTTAAGGAATCCCAAATTGAGATTCCTTAAATGCAATGCATTAAAGTAAAAAAATTAGCCGTTTCGCTAATAGGAGAAGCAAATTACCATGAAGTTGAACTTCATGGTAATTTGCAAAAACTTTGAAAAATGCACTTTTGTGCATTTTTCAAAGTTTCATGTTGCGCACACACATGCCCTTAGGGCATGTGTGTGTGCAACATATGTGCACATATCAATTTCAGGGGTGCAACAGGGTGTCATTTTGACACGCTTGCACCCTTGATATTGCCTGAGCAATTTGCGAGTACCTACTGGTACTCGCACATTGCTCATGCAATCTCTAATTCATTCCTATGGGCCTGGAGGCCCATAAGAATGAAAGGGACAGCATTCCTTGATTGCGACTCACAATTTGCGAGTCGCAATTAAGGAATGTGTAGGAATCACTATTTTTATAGCGATTCCTACATGCATAGGCTATTGCGATTCCTAAATAGCGATTCCTTAAAAACCGCTATTTAGGAATCGCAATTCCATCTGTTGATGCATCTGGCTGTTAATCTTTTATACGTGTAGGGTTGATGATTATTAGCACGCAAGGATGCCTTTGGCTAGAGCCATGATATTCACCAAGGTGTACGTTTGGATAAATAATCGCGTTGTGCACACTGTACATTCTCCTTGACGTGCATGTTGATTTGTGCTTAAGAGTATCCCAGGTAGGATTTACTTGGGCTACTCACCCACATTAGTATGTAGGCATGTAGGGGACACCCGACAATTTTTTCTGTAGGTATCCAACAGCCCTGACAAATGCCCAGACCTTTTAGGCTCCTTTTGAGGGCAGAAATATGTTATATACAAATTGGGTTCTATTCTGTTCCTCTCAAGGGGAGTAGTTGTTAACGAGAAGTGTGGTGAAGGGATCTCACTCTCCCTATGCAGGGTAGTGGTCGGGATCCTTTTGTTGGATGATAATGCCCTCACACACCCTTTCAGGTGTCATGCTTCATCATCTGGGCTGCTCCTCGTTGGGGCGGTGGTGCAATCCCCAACGGGCTCCCTAAAAAAGGGCTCTTTGTCAGAGATCTACTATCCAACTGCCGTGTGATGAGTGCGGGTGTGTGGTCTAGAAAGTGTAGATGCTAAGTGGTAGTTAAAATAGGGCTGGGAGTACCTGAAATCGACAAATTGTATTCTGGGGTTCTCCTGTCCTAATTAAAAGAAGTGAAACAAGGCGTAACCATGAGCCTATTTGCGGGTCTATGTGCTCTTGTTATTGTGTGCTTGTCAACATGTTTCTCGCTTTGGTATCATCACCCTGCGATTCTTCAGGACCTATATAATGAGCTATCTACAAAAAACTGTGTGTGCAAAAAGAAACGAAAAGGAAGGAAAATCTGTGTCTCAGGAAAGCAATATTACTCTGAGTCTTCGTCTACCTGCCTGGATCTACCTGTGTGGGAGAAAAAGACATTCAATCCAAGGAAGACATTTGTACTGGTGCATATACTTCACAAGTACCAACATTAATTCCCTGGTGGTTAAAAACAAGCTACTCATTTGTCAAGAAGTCTACTCACTGGCAGACAAGATACATAATATAAACACCTGTGAACTGTCTCAAAGAATGACGTTGATACAGGTCCCTGGGAAAAAAGGGAGAACATAGGATGTTTGAACAGTAGAAAAATGGTTTTCCAGAGGACTTACCCACTCTTATTGGTCCCCAGGCTTCAACAGTGCCCGGTGGGACCTGTCACATGGCTCTGCTCCTGTGCGTGTCAAAAAGTAGGTTATGTTGATGCATCTGGCTGTTAATCTGTTACACGTGTTGGTTGATGATTATTAGCACGCAAGGATGCCTGTGGCTAGAGCCATGATATTCACCAAGGTGTGCGTTTGGATAAATTATCGCGTTGTGCACACTGTACATTCTCCTTGACTTGTTTTCTTGTATTACTATTCCCTTTCTGTAGGTGCATGTTGATTTGTGCTTAAGAGTATCCCAGGTAGGATTTACTTGGGCACACCTTAGGTGTACTCCCCCACATTAGTATGTAGGGATGTAGGGGACACCCGACAATTTTTTCTGTAGGGATCCAACAGCCCTGACAAATGCCCAGACCTTTTAGGCTCCTTTTGAGGGCAGAAATATGTTGGCTTACTGCAAGATAGATTAGAGACATTATTTTCTTTAAGATCCATTGACGTATTTGTTATTAATGTACCTCATATCCTCACTAATAAAGGTGATATCCAAGGAAACTAAAGGTATTTTTAATTCAACTGGATCCCTGTTTTGTCCTGTAGGTTTTATGTAATAACTCGTTCCTTTTGCCAAGTCTTCATGGAGGTTGAGTCCACACTAATAGTACAATCTTACCACGGGAGGGAGAGGAGGCCTATGATGAAGCAGGACACAATAATGTGTGTGAGGCATCCACTTCCATTAAGGATGGCCACCTAGACCTCCTTGAACTACACATGACTTACAGCATTTAGATCTTACCACGGTTTCTTTGCTTATCACACTGTCATAGGCAACCTACTTCTTTTGTGTGTGTTCTATCATATTTGGGGACAGTAGGGTTGCCTTGTCTTCCTCAAACTCTCTCGTTAGGGGTTTAGGGGGAAGGTCATCAACCTCCGATTCACCAAACACATGGAGAGAAACAACCTACTGGACCTGTCTCAATCAGGCTACAGAATCAGAACCAACCATAGCACCGAGACACCTCCGATCCCCGCAACAGACAATATCCACACTCTACTAGACAGAGGAGAATCTTCCTGCTGATCCTCCTTGACCTCTCTGCAGCCTTCGACATTGTCTTCCACCACACTCTCATTCATCACCTACACGAGATCAGTATCACAGACAATGTGCTCAGATGGATGCCATCCTTTCTCACATGACACGCCCAGAGAGTCCGCCTCCCTCCTCCCTTCACATTGCAAACCAAGCGTACCATCTATGGCATTCCCCAAGGTTTCTTCTCTCAGCCCAACCCTCTTCAACATCTACATGACATCACTCGCGGACATCGTCAGATCGCACAACATCATCTCCATTGCTTGTGCCATGCATCTTGTCCTCTCACTCTCAGGCGACCCCACAGCAACGAAGATTAACTTTCACAACTGCATGAAGAACTTCTCAGCCTGGATGAAGAACAACTGCCTTAAGGTCAACACAGAAAAGACTGAGGTCCTGATCTTCAGCAAACACACTGTCCTCCGGAATGATCCTGCTGGCCATCGGAACTCTGATCCACCCCGATGCCGAAAGACCACGCTAGCAACCCCGGCATCATCTTCGATAGTGAACTCTCTATGAAACCTCAGGTCAACGCCATCTCCTCAGCCTGCTTCTACACGTTCTGTATGCTCCACAAAATCTTCAAGTGGCTCCTCATGAGCACCAGGAAGAATATAACACAGGCCCTCATCACCAGCCAACTGGACTATGGCAATAGACTGTATTTAGGCACCACTTCAAACAACATGCAAAGACCTCAGACAATCCAGAGCACAGTCAACAGATTGATTCCCAACTTGCCCAAAAGAAAACACATTACCCAGCACCTGAAAAACCTCCACTGGCTCCCGGTTCAGAAGAGATGCTTTCACAATCTCCAGTCCTGACCCATGCGTAAAAGAGCCCTCCTTGAACAATGAACAGCATACTTGAATCACTACCTGTGCTTCCACCGACCTACCAGTAAGCTCTGCTCCACACACCTCACCCGTGCACAAATCCCTCACATACGTCGTTGGTGCACCAGAGGATACTTCCCCTACCACCTTGCCGCCAAAGCCTAGAACACCCTTGTGCCCACATCCACACTCCATCCTCACTGACCGACTTCAGGAAGGGGCTCAAGACCTGACTCTTTGACTGAGACCTGCTGCAAGCACCTGCAATCCCCACAGGTGAGAAGAAATGCTTTACAAGGACATCCTGATTGATTAACTCATTAACTTTTGGGTACATAGATCCAACCCATGGTTGTTAATAAATCTCATAGGAGAGTGGCGGTGTCCATTTTGGTATGCCTATTATTGTGTGACACTTGACACAAGATTTCCTGGGACTCCGGGTGGCCATAATGGATACTGCAATATCTCAACTTAATGGCTGAGATCATCATCGGTGTGAGTAGATAAAAGGAGTCCACAACAAGAATGTTTTGGCAGCTAACAAGAACCAATAGAGGCCGACCAGCACCTGCACTGCTACATACCTGCCTTTGTTAAACCTCATGGGTAGATCGTGCTTGCATCCAAAACTTTCAGACTACCCCATAATCAGTACTGTTTGCTTTGGTAGGATAGCCCTAGTATGCTTGCTAGAGTACATCTCTAGCAAGAGAGACCTCAGCTTTCCATAACAAGAATAAAGTACTACAAATTCATGTGACTTAAGCCACACAGACTACAGCTAAAATTGACATAGAATGGGCACATGTAATATTGACTATTATTGAACGGTCTTTTTCCGACTACCTACTGTACCTCTAACAGGGCCAGCCTAATCTGTAATTCCTGTGTAGGCATCAGTGTGCCACTTGGACTTTGGAACTGAGTGCATGTGTAAAGTTGGGAACAGAACCAATCATATTTGTGTACTGATTACATTACTTACATTTACCATGGTATTTAACTTTTACTGAGTTCCTAGATGCTTTGTAGGTCCTGCTCAGATATGGTTATTTGCTAGTTACCGTTCCTGCTACTGTTCTATCTGTCATTGCCTGCCCCCCCCCCAAGACCTCAATCTGGCTCTGGTGTTGTTTGGAAGTATTTCTCCAATAGCAGTTGGCACACTCCGAAAAGGTTTTTTGACAACTCTTATATGTCCATGAAAGAATATAAAATACTACAGGATCTGACAACATAGAGCCCAATTTCGATCTCACTAAGAAGGCCTCCAGGCAGGTCAGGGAATGAGCAAATCAGATTTGGAGCCTATGTTTCTGACCAAATCGTCCCCCATTCTAAATGACCAAGTACGATGCGAAGATCTCGTCCGCTTTGACCAAATTGTTTCTGAACCTGATCCTGTCAGTCCAACTCAGTAGGAGAAATATCATGCCATGCACTGGAGCCGGCTTCTGATCGAGCGAGTACGATGCATGATTCAGACAGCCGTATTGACTTGGGTTTGCTGAGATGAATTGGCTGTGGAAATCGGACTTTGGCGTGCTGTAGCAGGCCCCCCTTCTCTCTGGGCCCTCCAAATCTGTCCTGTGGGTGTACCCATCGTTCCCCCCTTTCCATGCATGTGCAGTTTGGTGGGCACCATGGGACGCCTGCCACAGGTTGCAGGCTTTTCCCCAACCAGCCTTTTTTGCAATGGGAGCATGTGTATGCGTTTGGTATACAGGCCCCCATAGAGTTCAATGGCAGTCTGTGCGATCCAAATCTGCCACTATACAGATGAATTGGAATCAGTCGCTCGGACACCTGGAGCACAATTGCCTAGGAAAGCCCTCCGAATCTGAGTCATACAGAGGGTTTTCCTAGTGAGATCGGAATTGGCCCCACAGTGGGAATCTGCACATTTTCCCCTCGCTCATATGTATGAAAATACCAGTGTCCAGAAGCCGTCTTTGGGGCATGTGTAACCAAAATCACAATAGTTTACATTTCAGTGAACCACATTTAAACAGGGACAATATCAATAAATGTAAATACAAGTACTTGACTGTAAACTAAAGGCATACACATAATTTACGTAGTGGGTTTTTTGGCCATAAGAAAGGCTGGAACAACGTACACTGGGGCATATTACCAAGCAATAGCGATAATTATCGCTATTGCTTGGTTAGAGACAAAATTTTACCGCTGAGCTGCGGCGATTTTTATCGCAGATAAACCTTGGTATTACCAAGGTTTATCGCAAATGCGATAAAAAACGGCCGCAATGCATGAATATCGCTGAAAAGTCAGCGATATTCATGCATTACCGAGCTAATGCTCTTAGCCATGTTATCCACCTCCCATTGGATAACATGGCTAAGAACTGCTCAGGGCAGGTGTTAGCTTTTGGAGATATTCGCGCTTAGCGCGAATATCTCCAAAAGTTGGTAATAGGAGATAGCGATGTTAGCGACTGTTTCCAGTCGCTAACATCTTGGCACGCCCACTTTGCATGTCATTAGTGATAAATATCACTGACATGCAAAGTGGGGCTCAAGATGGTCGCTATCTCCTACTAGCTGTCGCTAACTGGTGTTAGGGACAGCTAGGTAATAGGGAGATAATTTTATCTCCGCTTTCTTGGCTTTTAAAGCCAAAAAAGCAGAGATAAACCCCCTTGATAATATGCCCCACTGTCTCCAAGTGGTCAAAGTTCAAACACACTCCACTCAAATGTGGTTTAGACCACTGTGATGGCACATGAGACGGGATGAGTCCTAAGACTAGTTTATCGGCCGCTCCAGTGTAATGTTTTGCTATTTCCATCCTTATCCTAAGATATAGGGATCTTGATTCAGAGCGCTGCCAGACCCTTCTTCCTGAAAAGGACCGCCAGGCAGGGCTGTGTCTTTATCCCATGCTCAATCAAAATAAAGAAGCAGCCCTAAAAAGCCATTGCATTATTTGGAACTATGATAAGATCTCAGGATAAAACTCACATACATTTAAGGTGTCTGCTGTATTGATAACACATCACATATGTGGGGATGGGAATCAACGCAGCAGATCAAACATCCTTAAAAGGAGGAATTTAGTGATATCGTATTTCCTTTACTATCATAGTTCAAAATGGCTTTGCTTAGCTGTACACCCAGGGAGAGGCGGGAATGAAGAATACTGAAAATACAGCTCATTCTTTATCGCCTGGATGTTAAAATGTAATGCTCTCAGTATAACATTGATAGAAATATATATTCTCAACGTTAAAATATTGTCTCAGCATCACTTTGGTTCTAAAGCACAATTGTGATGGTAAAATGGTTATCTGTCAGCATCATTTTGGTTCCCATGAACAATTCACAGCTCTCCCTTTGAATATACTGAGCTGGTGTTGATAGATATGCAAGGTATGCACTCAAGCTCCAGGTGGGAGGATGGGAAGTCAACTGTACACTGTGGCCCCTTTGCATGTTTAATGGAAGGCCTTCAGTGCTGGAGTTTAGGGCACGGGTCCAGTTAGGCACATGTTGCCCACTACGTTCAAAACGGTAATTTCGGAAGAGCCAGTAATTCTGCTGCCTTTAGGTTACTGATATGAATGAGGTGTAATTAGTGCTACAATATATTTATCCCACTTCAATGCTGCTGCGAAAAAGGTAACACAAATGTATTTTAGAACGATTACGAATCAGCATTTCCATTTTAGTCCCAAGGAAATTTCTCCTGTGTGCATCAGCGAAAAACTGCTGAAAGTGCTTATATTGCACTTAGCATGAATATAGATCATTGATTTAATTAATTCTTTTCTGCTCCTGCATAAACCTGGCCAGATGATTTCTTGCAGCCTGCAAGCCCAAAAGATTGTTTGTGTCGAGGATTGAATGGTGAGATGGTCAGTTGAGTCACCTTCCTTGTCACCAGAAAAGAGGGCCCAGAAGAAACCTGGCCACTCTGCTCAGAATAATATATGTTAAAATGTGGCAAGTGTCTGCATAAGAGGGTCCCAGAGAAGAAGAAAAACACACGGAAGAGGAAAAGACGTACTTGCCAATCTTAAAGAATAAGATCAATATTGGAGAAGTCATCAAAACATTAAACAACTCCTGATATCAGGAAGGAAAACGGTAAACAAAAAAGAATCCAGGCCAAGAATCTAAAGGAAGATCAATCCGCTGACAGCTAAAATATTTGACAAAAATAGTAGCAAGGGGCTATAGATCGTGAGGAAAAACAAGTGAACAAAAGTTCTGGAATGCGTCTTGCTCCTGTGGATGTCTCCGTATAGGTATATAAAATTTAAAAGGAATTAACATCACAGCAAAAGACTCAAACTCTATCTTGTATTGGGTACCTTGGATAATGATCAATGGTTACTCCACTATCTCGTGAAGGGCTGGTAATAAGGCTTTCCCTTGCCGGTTTTCAGAAATTTATGAAGTTAGCTTGGAGATTGGAGAAGGAGCCCAGTGGACATCCTCCAGTATAAGCTTAACCTAGGACCTTAATTCTGCCTTTTATGTCCGATGCTTCTGGTAACTCAGGTAACATCCCCACAAGTGGCCCAAATCTGGTAGATTCCAGGGTCGTCTCGGCTATGTGGGAGCTGAACATTCACAGAGCACGGTGTTCCTGGAATTCACTTGGCACAGGGGCGGCTCCTGCTTTGGGGTGGAGGAGCGTCGCCGCATACCATTTTATGTTTCTGCTTCTCGTTCTGCGAGAAAGCAGGCGAAATGCCTGGTTGGGGGTGGGCAGGAGGGGATGACTGGTTGGGGGTGTGACAGGTGAACGGGTAGGGAGGAGTGGCTTTCCTACTGTTGTGGGCCCTGATAGTTTGCTGCCATTGTAGTTTTGTGATTGGCTATGAGGAGGGAAGGGAGGATGCCTGCTTCCTGATTCTCCTGAAGCAGCAGGAAAACGTGGGACTTGGCCAGCAGTGGAGGCGGCGCGGGGCCCCGTGAGGTATTTGTTTTTTTAATTAATCACCCCGTGCGAACCCCCGCGTGACCCAAAAACCCAACCACCCACCCGCAAGCCGCGACTGCACTGGCATGCAGAACAAGGCATGCTTCTTTGGTTCTTGAACACAAGAAAACATTAGCAAGATCTTGACATATGTCTGACATAGATGTAAAAGTTCGGGTGTAACTGGTTGTGGAGACTGGAAAATGCTGAAAAGCTATCTGAAGTGGCCTTAGATGGCACCAAGTTAGGGCAGGCTGGGGAAATACTGAAGAGCATACGTTGTGACTAAATCCTGTATCTTACTACCCAAGTATGTGCACATCAGCTATAGTGTGTGTCGGTTTCCAGTACTAGCTTTTTGGTTATGAACATCAGCTTCTTAAATTGGCTACAGTACAAAGTACATCATGAAAGAGCAAATCAAATTTCTTAAAATAATTGCTGAAATTGTAATATTTTTAAATATCATCTAGTATAAAAATCGTAGTGTTTTGGTTGTATTTCCCAATGGAAGCACTCCTGGAATTTACTCCCCACCACCACTCAAAACACTTGCTTTTTGGCTATGGTCATGCCTTTGTTCAGATCCTGCACGTAGAGCTCCAGCTCCCATAGTAGTGGTAGTAATGATGTTATTGGTGATATCATACGTCATGTCACCATTGATATCCATTTTTTATGTTATCATGCATGAGGTAATTAGCAACGCATAGGATGTTATGTGGCGAAGTTCACAAAAACAAGGAAATGTCCTTGACATAATGCAGCGAGTGAATGTCAACTGAAGAGATAGACAGTGAAACAGTAACAAAATGGGCCTTATACAACTTCACAGTCATGCTCGAATACACTTCTGCTTGCAAAAAGTATGTCTTCAAATTCTATGTACTAAGGGCCAGATGTAGGTAGGCAAATACCGGTCGGTAACGGCCGAAATTCGGTAATTTCGGCCGTTACCGACCGGTATTTGGAAAATGAGATGTAGGGCCACCTAAAATACAGATTCTGTAATTTTACAGAAAATTACCGATTCTGTAAAATTACCGATTCTGTATTATGAGATGTAAGTAGCACTGCAATCAGTGCCACAGGGCTTTAAGAATTCGTTCAACTAGAAGTTGGTGGGTAAATAATGAAAAGCCTTGAAAAAGCATTTTTTTTGCTTTTCAAACGCTGCCATGTTGCAGACATACATGCCCTTAGGGCATGTATGTCTGCAACATGTGCACCCATACATGATTGAGGGGTGCAACAGGGTGTCAAAGTGACACCCTGCCACCCTTCAATGTTTCCCCCAATTACCGAATCGGTATTTACCGATTCGGTAATTGAGATTCATTCCTATGTGCCTCCAGGCCCAAAGGAATAAATGGCAATTACTGAATCAGTAAATACCGATTAGGTAATTACCGAATCTTACCGATTCGGTAATTTAAAAAGAGAAATTACCTACATTCCATTTACCTACTCTTAAATACCGAATCGGTATGATTCGGTATTTAAGAGTAGGTAAATAGAGATTATCTACATCTGGCCCATATTTCTTAAAAATTACACTTTAGGTTTTTTTTTTCCAATCATCATCAAATTTTTCTTTCTAATAATCTTGGAGCAGCATAATTTAGTGCCCACCGCTTTCCTATGCAATGTTTGTGCTTAACATGTTGTTATTTGTTTCTTGCATGGCCATTCTCGTTTTCCTATGTTAGCCTATTTGTCCACATCGTAGGCCACTTTTACTTTGCACTTTGCACACGTTACTAAATATTAACCCTGGGTATAAAACTCCGCTCCACTCGCGTAGTTTGGGGAGTTTTGGCAACTCCGCATTCCTCGAAGAACGCAAAGTTACCAAAAAACTGTGCACTCTGCAACAGAGCTGAGGTTTTTGTGTTTGCATGCCAGAAATGCATTTTTGCACATGCCAGGGCGACTTACCAGGTGCCTACGATTGCCGAAGAGATTTCCCAAGCTGCTCGCAAGCAGCACAAGATTTGCTAGGCGGCCACATGGTCTTCCAGGAGTTTGCGATCGCGAACACGTCATTCGAGCGCGCCATTGGACTTCCGGTGGAAGTTTTGTGAAGAACGATCCCGAATGCACAGTATTCACAGCGACTGCAATCTGGAGAATGTTCTCTTCCCGAGCAGCATCAGAACCTCTAGAAATGACAATTTGGAATAAAAAAACTCCTCAACTTGCCATTTGGCTGTACTTTTTTGTGCCAGCAGTCCTTTTTCTGTTTTTACTTTTTTTCTCAAGAGGAAGGAAATGCCCCAGAGTCTCCAACTTCCTGTTCCTGTGCAGCAGGCTCCTCTCAGTGCTTTGTCCATCTCCTGGTCACTTTTCATTTTGATTTGGAGCTGGAAGGATCACCCTTTGTGTCTACTGCATCATATATAATTAGATTTGAGGACTTTGAATTTGAGAATTAAGTTTGAAAATTGGTGTTGTTTGTTTGATTGGGCCATGCACCTAGATTTGTTTTTACTTTACATAATTTTTTTAAAGCATTATTGTGATTGGTGGCCTCTAGTTTCAGTAGGGGCCTAGTTGTTTCTTTGTAAGTATTTGTTCTTCATTTATAAAGGAAACACATTGCACAGTAACTTTTTCTCCATGTTTTAAAAACAATTTGCAATATTGATTTAATCACTATGTATCCCAGTAGTCTGCCAAAAATAGGCCTTTCTCAGCAAGTAGACCCAGAGCTACTCACAGGTGCATCAAGAACTGTTTATGTGGTGTCTGTTGAATTTAAAGTTTACTAACATCATTTTGGCCATGGATGGCATTTAATAACCCCTTCGCAGCTGGGGTAATTTCCCCGCTGTGCTGGGGGTTGGGGGGGCGCGCACAGCGCCCCCTTGCTCATGACGAGCTCAGCTCGTCTTGAGGCACAGTGCTCGTGTGCTCATGACGAGCTGAGCTCATCATGACCACACCCGTTCCTGTGGAACGCTCAGCACAGCAGGGAAATTATCCCCGCGTGTGAGCATTCCACGCCTCATGACGAGCTCAGCTCGTCATGAGCACCGGAGCACCGGTGCCTCATGATGAGCTGAGCTCATCAAGAGCACGGAAAAGGTGAAAAATACAAAATATGTTTTTTGTGGTATTTCACCTTTTTTTCGTTTATGTGGGTTAAATTAAATGCCTTTGTTGTCTCTTGTAAATTGATGTATGGATTAGTGACTCCATGATTGGCTGGTTTGGCTTACTTGTCAGACCCTAATACAGTGCACTGCGTGTGCCCATGGCTTGTAAATCAAATGCTGCTGGTGGGCTTGCAGCACGGGTTGTGCCACCCACAGACGCAGCCTTTAAAGTGTGTCTCAGGTCTACCATTGCAGAGCCTGTGTGCAGTCTGGTACTGCCATGTTGACTGGGTCCCTAAACCTTCCTGTTTCTGCATATTAGTCACCCCTATGGTAGGGTCAAGTGCAGGGTGCATTGTAGGTAAAAGGTAGGAAATGCCCTGATGTGTGTGGCATGTTCTAGTAGTGAATTACAGCCATTTTCGTTTTTCACTATTGCAAGACTACCCGTTGCCCATAGGCCAGAATGGGCAGTTTGAATATTACATCTTATAATCCTAACTGACTCAGGGAACTAGGTAGAAATTTGAGTTTAGTTTGCCTCAACTCAGAATGATAACATACATCTTTTAGTGAAGTTGGTTTTAACATTCTGTGTTTGAAAATATCACTTTTAGAAAGTAGGTATTTTCTTGTCTAACCATCCAAGCCTGCCTCTGCTAGGTTGTGTATTCCTTGTCTGGAGTTTGATTGACAGGGGCTGGGGGATTCCAGGAGGCAAGGAGAGTCAGCACAGGGCTGAATAGGAACATCTGCATGCAGATGGGAGGGAGGAGTTGCACCTGGGACCTGAATGGGACTGTGTCTTCCCTCCTCAATGCTGGCTCCACTTTCTGTGGTGCGTTTGATGTCCCTGGCCTGCACTGTGAAAGGAAAGAAGGTGCCTTGTTAACAAAGTGCTCAGGACTGACTGGAACTGGTTTGGACTATGCAAAGGCCTCTCTGCCTTCAGAGAACAAAGAGAAAATTAGTATAAATTTGGGGACCCAGACCCCAGAACATGCTGGCTCTACTTTCTGTGGTGCGTTTGATGTCCCTGGCCTGCATTGTGAAAGGAAAGAAGGTGTCTTGTTAACAAAGTGCTTCAGGACTGACTGGAACTGGTTTGGACTATGCAAAGGCCTCTCTGCCTTCAGAGAACAAAGAGAAAATTAGTATAAATTTGGGGACCGAGACCCCAGAACTTTAGATCACTTTTGGGAAACAAGAAGAAATCTTTGCTGAGGAGAGGAACCAGAAGGACCTGAGGAGAGACTATCCCTAAACGTGAGGGATTGGTCTGCAGTGGTCGCCTGACTGCCAAAGAGAGGAGAAAGGACTTTTGTGCTCCTTTCATTCAACGTGTGAAGGACCACCAAGGGCTTGAGATAGAGCTTGCCTCCTGCTGAAGTCTCAGGGACAACAGACTTCACCAAGCAGCTCCCCAAGAGTTCTTTTGAAGTGCCTGCTGTTGTGTTGGGCCTTCTGAGGAACTGCGTGTCGCAAGGAACTGGAAGCGCGACTCACAAAGCATGTTGCCGCCGCAGCCGCTGTCATCGCATCACTGAAGAAGGGTGTCTCCGCTGTTGCTTCGCCTTGCAGAAGCGCCTCGCATCGTGGAGATGAATGTTGGCATCGCATCAGATGCTGTTGCATCATCGGGAAGCGTGTTGCCGCCGCTGTTGTTGCATCACTGAAGAAGGGTGTCACCGCTGCAGCTGTTGCATCGCATCGCCGAAGCGTCTCACATCACCGGTGAAGAGTGTCACCATCACATCAGACACCGTCACATTGCCAGAGAAGAGTGTCACAGGACCTGTCGCGGCTCAGAAGAATTGTTGAGTCGCTGCATGGCTGGCAGGCGTGCAGGCATCGTGTCACCTCAAGGAGAAGACGACACTTTTGTCTCATTGCACCAGATCTCCATCGCATCACGGTTCTGCTGGTCGCATCGCCACCGAAGCGCAGTAAGAAACCGATGCATCACCTTCTCACGCGGAGAAGAACTGATGCATCCCCTACGCAGCAGTAGGGACCCGACGCATCACCGTTCTTGCATGTAAGAAACCAACGCATCACCTTCCTTGCAACACTTTCGTTGTATAGTGTTATCCAAAGATACATTGAAATTAAAGTGACATATTTTACATCTAAAGAGAACTAAGCTATTTCTACCATTTTTAAAGTACAGTATTGTGGAATTTTGGTGTTTGTGGTCTTGTGTTAAGTCTATATAAAAATACTTATTTTTATACTACAACTTATGTGGTGTCCATCTGTAGTGTTGTCACTTGGTTACTGTATGAGTTCACAAATGCTTTACACACTGCCTCTGAGATAAGCCTGTCTGCTCGTGCCAAGCTACCAAGGGGGTGAGCAGGGATTATTTTAGGAGTGTACCCCCTTACTCTGACTAGACGCAGGGGTCCCTATTTGGTCAAAGGTACCTACCTCTGCCAACTAGAGACCCCCAAATCTAACAGCCTTCTTGAGTTCATTGTTTTCCCAGGTTTCCTGCTTGTTGTTGTTGTGACCATGTGGCTGGTGGCCATTTTGTGGAGGCAGTTAGTGTGCTTTTGCAATAGGCCTGCATGTCTTTCCTTTGTTCCTCTTGGCTTTTTGCTTCTTGTTGTGGTAGCATGGCCACGTGCCTGGCGGCCATTTTGTGAAGGCAACTAGTGTGCTTTTGCCATAGGCCTGCATTGTCTGTCTTCCTTTTGTAGGCTTATTGCTTGTTGGCTTGTTGTTGTGGCCTGGCCACGTGGCTGGCAGCCATTTTGTGAAGGCATCCAATGTGCTTCTGCCATAGGCCAGCATGCCATCTTTGTGGTGGCCATGTCTTCTTGCTGGTTGTTGTTTTGCATGCAATGTTTTCTTCTTTTATGTAGCAAAAAAATGTAGCACAGTTCACAAAATTTTCTCCATGTTTCTAAAAAATGTTTAATATTGATTTGAATTGACACTATGAGACCTAGTCTGCCAATGGATTTTCCAACCAATAGGCCCGGAACTACTCATGGGTGCATGAAATAACTGTTTCTGTGGTGTCTGTTGAAATTAAACATCATTTTGGCCATGGATAGCATTGGATTAAAAATACTAAATGAGTTTTTTGGGTGGTATTACACCAAGGTTTTTTAATGTGTGTTGTTAAATTAAATGACTTTTTTTGGATATGTGTGGTTATAACTTGCGAACATTTTTAGCCTTGTGGATTTTCGTTTTGGCATTGTTGTTTAGCATACCTCATTTGCCTTGGCGCAGCCTCCCCATGTGGCCAGGGGCCATTTTATAAAGTCTGTGTCCATAGTCCATACTCCATATAGGCCTGCTTGAGTTCATTGTTTTCCAGGCCTCCTGCTTGTTGTTGTTGTGTGACCATGTGGCTTGCGGCCATTTTGTGGAGGCAGTTAGTGGGTGGGGCTACTAATATAGGCTAGCATGTCCGTCTTGGTTTATTGATTCCAATGTCATTTGGCGGATACGCGCAAATGTGAGTTACTCGCGCTTTCAGCTTTGTTAATTCTTGCTTTTAAATGGTTTTAGCTATTGATTAGCCTTAGGCTCTCCTGACTCCTGGCACTATTACCTTTTGCACCTTGCACTTTATTGACCACTGTATAATGGGCTCCTACCTCACCTTCACTTTTCTTCTGTTAGTCTCCCGCGCCGTTCGAACGGCTTCCGCCCCACACCCCAGTCCCCCGCGGCCTTTCCCGATTGTTGTGGATGGTTTTGGGGACTGTCAGGTTATTCCCTTCCGGTTACTCCTGGGGGCGGAGTGTGTTGGTTAGTGCTCTAGCGCCCGCTTCCTATTTAAACAACATGGCATTTTCATCACGCAGCGGACGCGCAGATGTGAGTTACTCGCGCTTTCCGCTTTGTTAATTCATGCTTTTAAATGGTTTTAGCTGTTTTTTTAATTAACCTTGATTAGCCTTAGGCTCTCCCGACTCCTGGCTCTATTACCTTTTGCACCTTGCACTTTATTGACCATCGCATAAAGGGCTCCTACCTCACCTTCACTTTTTTTCTGTGAGTCTCCCACACCATGCAGATGCTCCCCTGTCCACCGCGGGCTTGCCCGATTGTTGTGGAGGGTGCTGGGGACCTTCAGGTTCTTCCCTTCTGGTTTCTCCTGGGGTCAAAGCAAGTTGGTTAGCGTTCTAGAGCCCACTTTCTATTTAAACAACATGGCATTTTCACTGTGCAGCGGATGCGCGCAGCAGGCGCGCCGGCTAAGGCAAGTCCGTCTGCGCCTGTCCACACTTGTTCCACGGCCAGCGCCAGCCATGCTGATGGTAGCCCCTTCAATGGTCTAGGACTCAATTACTTAATATGAGAGACACGTACTGCATTCCCCCGGCTATCCATGAGTTTTGCCGGTCCCCTGTTCATTTTAAATGTGATTCTTGTTCATTCATGTTTAAAGAAGATCCCACAGCACTGCCCCCTGTATCTCCTACTTCATTTTGCTCCTCAAAGGGGAATACTATTCTCTCCCCCCCATTAAAGCCTGTCTACTCAACTGCAGATCCTTCCCACGCCATTCGGAGGATATTTGGCTCTCCCTTGAACTGCATCCCTGGGATCTAATGTTTCTTACCGAAACTTGGGTCAAGGATTTCTCTAATCCTGACCTTAATCTAGCTATCCCTAGTGACTGTCACTTTGAGGGGGTAAATCGGGCCAACAATGAGGTGGGGTTGCAGTGGTCCTACTCAACATAGCCATGTCTGGAATCATAATTTATAGTCCCCCCAACTCCCTGCCTCAGCATCTTTTATAACTCTACAATATAGTTGCTGACTTGTCACTTAAATATCCCCACGTTATGATTTTTGGCGATTTTAACATGCATGTGGATGATATTCACTGCACTCACTAAAGCAGGCCAGCTCCTAGACACTCTAGAAGGCCTCAATTTGACCCAGCAAATTAGTAGCCCCACCCATCGAGCCGGTCATTCGCTTGACCTACTTTTCTCTAACAATCCCAACTTGGCCACAGCATCTCCCATTCCTCTTACATGGTCAGACTGTTTCCTAATCCCGTTTAGTATGGCAATACCCTCTCTTTTGGCTATTTTTTCTTTGGCCGTGGATTACAGCAGGAAATGGTTTAAAATTACCTGTAATGCTACGGTACCTGCTCATTCCTCCGCCCACCTTCAGCTGGTGGTTGATCCGGAACTAGATGTGTCTAATTTCAATAGCTGGCTCCCCACAGCCCTTGATACTGTTGCCCCCTTGCAACCTATTATTTCCCCAAGACAAAAACCATCAGCCCCATGGTTTACCTCGGTATTGCGTACTGAGGAAACCCACTGCAAGAAACTTGAGCGCAGTTGTAGATCATTTTATAGTTCTGAGGCTAAATTAATCTACAAAGCCGCCATAAAGAATTTTCGCAAACTTAAGCACTCAGCAATGAGTAAGTACTTCATCAATAAAGTCAACACTGCTGGTAATTCAACAAAAACTCTTTACAAAATAGGTAAAGATTTCATTAAGCCATCTGTTTTATCAAGCACAGTTCCTCTCACCCAGGATCTCTGTAATGGGCTATCGTACTTCTTTCACGATAAAATTCTAGACATCTATTCAACGTTTGTGCCTACACCATGCTCCCCTATACAAGATACCGAGGCAGCTAACAGTGATGCTTTTACGCTCTTCCATGCGATCTTCATTGATATTTCACTTCAAAAACTTCTCACCTGCAAATCAGGCTTCCCAAAGGATCCCTGCCTGGCACAATTATTTAACTCCTTATCCCCCCTTATTATTTCCCCTTTAAATCTAATTAGGAATTACTTCCTGTGCACTGGGCTCTTCCTCTCATTTTGGAAACAGACCCTCCTAGTACCAATCCTTAAAAAATCTGATGCTGACCTGTTAAACCTGCACTCACATAAAATCCAGGTTGTTTAACTTGAGAGATGAGGTGGTATTTCTCTTCAGCCCCTAAAAACCTATACCCAACTGACTGAATTCACAACACAGTCTGACGAGAATAGATTTCCAGGGGAAGGGGGGAAACGGGACGAAATAATAAATAAAAAAATAAGCTAAAAAATTACAGCGTTTTGCATTGTAAACTCGCGAATTATCTTTGTAGGCAAATAGCATGAACTCTAAACATAAGAAATAATGAATCAGACTTTTCAAATACCTTAGTCATTTTGAGTGTGCTTGCATTCACACATGCGATAACCTTACTTGACCTTTTCTCTGAGTCTTTGTTTCAGGCCAGAGCAGAAAGAATTCAGGACCGGAAAGAAGAATTTCTGCATCAGAGCAGAAAGGGTGCAGGACCGGGAAGAAGAATCTCCGCGTCAGCGTTGCTGTGGAGACCAGCTGGGAATGGAAGAAACCTCTCGCTGCAGGCACTAAAACAACGCTGGAATTAAGGTGAGGAAGAGTAAAAATGAGCAAAAGCATGTGTGGTTGGGTTTAAACGGTTTTTATAGTGTTCTTGACGGACGGGGTTCTTTAGGTGGGGAGGAAGAGAAACGTGGTGCACATGCCTCAACTGTCAAGTAGGCAACATGTTATTTATGAAAATTACTTCTTGATTTGGCAGCATGAATTTTTTTAGAAGAGCTTCTCGACTTTTACACCAGAGCAAAGCATTGGCTATTGCAATCGAAGTTCTACAAAGGCTCCAGTGCAGACAATAAAGCCTCATAGTAATTGCATATACTTAATAATAAACCAAGAATTATATACATACTGTTTTCCTCACAAATGACACAGCAACACCATTATTATCCCCATGATCTTATAAGTCAGAATGAGGCTTTTGCACAAACCCTAATACTGACCTATCGTCTTGAAAAATTATTGTCCTATTTCTCTTTTACCATAGCCAGCCAAAGTCTTGGAATAATTAGTTCTAGAACAACTGTCAAGTTATCTCGAAACCCGCCATCTTTTCCATGATTCCCAGGTCGGGTTTAGATCCAGTTATAGTACTGAGACTGCCCTCCTTGAGGTCTCTGAGACCGTTTGTGATTGCTTGCATGCAGGCTTCTTGACCTGTCAGTGGCATTCAAACGTGGTCTCCCATGATATTTTGCTTGAGAGACTCAACAGTCTCGGGATCCAGGGCACTCCTCTGTCCTGGATACGGTCCTATCTTAGCGGCCACACCCAACAAGTCACCCTTCAGCCATTTGTCTCTGAGGAGAAACCCTTAAGCTGTGGGGTTCCCCAGGGATCCTCTTTGAGCCCACTCTTCTTCAAAGTGTACCTCTCCGCTTTGACTACACTGGTAGAATCCTGCAGAGTCATAGTGATCTCTTATGCAGATGATACGCAATTGGTGTTCTCATTTAAAGATCACTCTGAAGCAGCATTTTCTAATTTCAGACGCTGTCTGTGTAAAATCTCCACCTGGATGTCATTAAATATGCTCAGACTCAACTCAGACAAAACTGAGATCCTGTTTTTTAATAAAAAAAAAACCTCTTCCATTGCTTTGGTGGCCATCTGAGCTGAATCCCCCCCGAAACCTGCTGACTCAGCTAGGAATCTTGGCTTCCGATTTGACAATGAGCTATACTGCAAATCCCAAATATACCAGGTCTCCTTTGCCTGTTTTGGTAAACTGCACATGCCCTGTAAAATCCTTCCCTTTCTCCTTCTGGATTCTCGTCAGACCATAATTCATGCCCTGATCACCTCACATCTCAACTATGCAAATAGTCTTTATGCGGGGAAACCAGCTTATCTGATCAGACACTTGCATATTGTTCAAAACATGGCCACTAGGTTGATTTGCAACATTCCATATCACCATTCGATCACACCCCACTTGAGGAAGCTTCACTGGCTTCCAGTGATCAAACGTATCCAGTTCAATTCTCTTATCCTGGCTTTTTTGAGTGATTCAGGGTCGTGGCCCAGCTTATCTTAGAGCTCGACTCAAGCACTCTCAGTCTAATAGAACCCTTAGATTGAATCATCTTTGCCTTTTTGCGACTCCCTGTTTCCGGCGGTCCATAATGGGTGCCAGAGCTTTTGCACTGATTCCTGCCAAAACTTGGAACAGCCTGCCACTTTCCCTGCATATGGCTGAGTCTGAAACCATTTTTCAACGTGTTCTGAAGACCTGGCTTTTTTCCAGCCCTTAGCCCCCTTCTGGTACTTGCATCTGACGCCTGTCTTAGCACCGGGACACCCCCACTGGGGGTAGCTGTGAGTTTTATAAGTTTCTAAATAATAATAAATAATAATTTGTCAGCTGTAGCTCTCTGAGTGCTGCCTCCCACGTGATGCACAATGCCAAACCATTACATTTGTTTTTTTTGTTGTTCTTCAACTTTCCTATCCTTCCTGAGTGTAGTATACACAGTACATAATGAAAGCCCTTGCTGTTGTAAAATTTTCACAAATGGTTAAACTGTATTGTTAATTGTTTTAATAACTGAGGAAATAACACTAACAAGTGTGACTACACACTCTAAATTATATTATATTTGTTTGTACTAGCAATTGAACCACAACAATGCCACATTTCACTGATATTCTTCTTGCTTCTTTGCTTTTAGGTACACAAAAGAGGAGGAGACACCATCACCCATTGTACTGCCAATCAGAAGGCCGGCACCTTGTGCACAATGTCACGTGACGTGTGACCACAGACAGACAACTCTTCAACTTGCACTACTGCGTGCTAACTGACATCTTCAAGATGGTCCCAAAGAAAGGTACCATGTCCAGTACCAAGAAAGTTGCTAGTGAGAAGAAGAAGGCACTGCCACTTACCACCACTGGTATGTGACCCAAGACCTTTTTTTAGGAAAATAAAAATTGCGCCTGCATCAGCGGTGTCTGGGGAGCAAGTTGGGAGCAGCAGCCCTCACCAGTGGACCCAACCCACAAACCTAGGCCCAAGGACATGTCTGTCGCAGAGGCAGCTTGTCTAATCACAACAACGCCGATGAGCAGGGATGTAGAAATTGACTTATCGTTATAGCAAAGTATTACCCAATCAATGCTGGAAACTCAGATAAATGGGCAACAACAGCCACAATCACCCCTAATAGCAATTGTTCTTCCCGAAGTATGGGCAGTTCAGGAGATTGAGCTTCCTGCTGAGGAAGAAGAAGAACAAGCCACTCTTTCAGAAGATACAGTGTCTTCCAGACCCCAACAAGGAAAAGGAGGGTTAGTCCATCAACTTCTTCTGCAAGCCCCCTTCTGATGATCTAGACGCCATTTGGATCCCATTTCAGTCTGAGAGTGAGACATGACACGAGACAAGGCTAGGGAAAAGGAGGGTTCCTAAAAGCCTTAGAGTTATGAAGGTAGTTGTAGAAGAGGAGGATGATGACGAGCCAGTCATCATGGACATTAGCCCCACCCCTGTGGAGACTGACATTACCCCAACCCAAATTGATATGAGGGATGTAGCACAGATACCACCAACCCAGATACCACCAACACAACCTCCAGCTGCCGTATTTACAAAGTCCCTGCAGTGACCTACATCCAGTACAACCACCTTAGTAGAAGTAGGTACTGCAAAGAGTCAAGTGTCACTCCCACCTACCAGTTCATTCGACATTGCAAGTGGCACCAGCAGCATCAACAAGTTGACCTCCCTAGTTTGGAACTTGTTTTTGTGTTAGCAGGAAGGAGATGAACATTGCTATATGCTCCATCTGCAGAGTAGGTGTTAGTCGGGGTAAGCTTGGTACAAATATGGTACCAGAAGCCAAACAACCCATCTAGGAAAACACTACTTGATCCAGTGGAAGGCGCACCTTAGTGGCCAAAAAACTTCAAGTGTTGTTTGTGGAGGGGATGAAGAAGATCCGATCACGGTCAAAAGTGAAGAAGAGGGAGACATTTTCAATGGTACACAAACAGCCCTGACCCCAGCAGTGCAGTGGTATCGCCCACATCCTCAGCAACATCGCAATGCACAAGAGTCAGGCTGAGACACCTAGGGATCCAAGGCAAGAGAGTTCTGCCATGAAAAAGAAAGCATTGAGCCAAAATCTGGCGTCAAGAAGTCACCTGCATCAGTGGCACCAGAAAAGAAAAAAATCCAGCCTACCATTTTCAGCATGTTTAGGTCAGAGGGAGAGTATGAATTCAACCATCCAACGGCACATGTACAACACGAAGCTGGCTAAAATGTTAGTGCTGGATCTCAACCCTTTTTCTTTTGTGGCAGGGGTGGGTTTTCTTGAATTTGTGGCAGCTATCTACCCAAAACGGAAGGTTCCCATCCGGTCCTATTTCGCCAGAGTTGCTGTTCCAGCACTAAATCACAATGTGCTGGAATTACTTGGACAAGCTTTGCAGCAGAGTGTTGTTCACACTATCCACCTGGCAACAGACATGTGGACTAGTTGCCAAGCCACTGATTAAATGTACATCACTGCACACTGGATCTCTTTTGTGGGGGGTTAGAAAAAAAGATATCTGCAGGTGTTGACGCTGCTGAGACTTTTAATACCGCTCAGAAACATGCAACAGTAGCCAGGTTTGCCATGGAGAAATCTCATATTGCTGCAAACATTTTGGAAGACTTTGACAGCAAGGTCTTTGAATGGCTGCGACCAAGAGGGCTTAGAATTGGTTTTGTTGCCACAGACAATGGCAGTATTATAGTTAAGGCAATGGCCGATGATGGCTATTTCAGGGTTCTGTGTTTGGCGCACTGCATTAACACCATTGTTCAAGACTTTCTGAAAAAATAAGACTGAATCAGCAACTTACTGACCACCTTCAGAAGTATCTGCACACATTTCAACCATTCTTTTGAAGCCTGGAAGCAGCTGAGGATCATTCAACGTGATAATAGAATGCCAGTGAAAACACTCATCCAGGAGGTACTAACACATTGGCACTCAACTTATTACATGCTTGAACGACTGTTTGAGCAGTACAGACCAATCAATGAACATGCCATGGAAAGAGGGAATACTACTGTAAAAGGCATGATCATTGAGATGGACTAATGGGGCCTAGGTAATTGCCTGACAGAGATGCTGCTTCCTTTTGAGGTCTTCACACGTGAAGTCAGCAAGGAAGACTGTACAATGGGCCACATTATCCCGTAGTTGCACATGCTACAGGAACAGCTAAAGGAGATGTCTGCAATATACTGGTGTGGAGGAAAAAAAAGAATCATATGAGTTGGTGGAGAGCTTACCGTCCCAACAGTGGGCAACAACACTTGATTGAACTCTTGTCAATAAAGTTCATTCAATTCAAAATAAAAGTGGTAATATCAAATTATCTTGATTGTTCATGATATTTTTATTATTTTTATTTCTTTTGATATATCCAAATTCAGAATATTTCAATCATAATCGTTGCTTCGTGTGCCCAATGCATTTCCGGGCTTGCCCTTCATCAGGGAACTTTGAATATCTATTGGAATTAGAATACACAATCAATTCAGTGTCATACTTTCGTAAAAAACAATAAAAACACAAATAATACAGGAGATTGAGTGACAGTGGTGACTGGAAATTGCGACGCATTTAGAAGAGGTGAGACAAAGTGCAAAAAATATAAGATGTAAATGAAGTGCCAGGGAAGGTACATTGTGGAAAATGAACTGAAAATTAAAGCATGTGGTGCATTTAACAATGATGAGAAAAATGTGACGAGAATCAGGTGACTAGTGAATGATGTGTTAAGCTATGGAAATGTGAAAGAAGTAACAAATGACGGGTAACAGGAAAGATTCTATCTCCCATGTGAAGTAACCAGATATAAAATGTGAAAGAAAACGAGTGGGCCGGTCGCGATACCGCTGTGTAAAAGCGTTAGTGCGCTTACGTGATGTCTTCAAAGTATATAAGTATTCCCGGTGGTGCACTTAGGGAGGCACACGGGTACGGTTCCTGAAATTGAGTATGAAAAGATGTAACAAACCGTGCTCAGTGTATTCATCATAAAGATGTATCTGAAAAAAATGCACTTACAGGTTTCCCGAGAGGTCTGTGATTAGACAAAACAGTAACGTTCAAGACCGTAGTGGTGAACTGTAAAAAATAAATAAAAACGCATCCAGTTGAAATGCGCAGGGTCTTTTAAAATGCGTGGGATATAAGAATTAACTGCCGTCGGCATTACAACCCACTCACGGTATCAAGGAGGAGGTGCTAGGTGGAAGGTAGCGCTCTGCCTGGTGGTCCTCCATGACATGCCGGAGTGCAGCGTTTAGATGTGTGCTCACGTGTGCGTGGCGTTTGATAGACATAGACGAGTAACGAGGAAGCCCGATCGGAGAGAGGTGAAAAAAAGATCCCAAGGAAGACAAACGGAGTATACACAGAAGTGGGGATCTAGAAAAAATTTGACCGCTGTGTTAAGAGTGTGACAAAATGTAAAAATATAAAAATGCAAGTTTGTGAATAAACATTCATACTGGTCAAATAAGTTTCATGTAATAAACAGAGAGTATTCAGGGCTACAAAAAAGTGAGCGCAATCTAGAAAAAATGTGACCGGTGTGAGATACAACTGTGCTGTGAGTGTTACGAAATGTGAAAATATAAAACAATATAAAAAAATGCAAGCCTGTGAATAAAAATGTTGTGAATAAAAATTCATACTGGCCGAATCACTGTCATGTAATAAACATTGTCCAGTAACATCCCTCAACATTGCAAAACCGGAACATATAAATCAACATAAGCATATCAGTACACAAATGGTAAACTCAATATATCATACTTTGGTTCATTAAAGAAAACAGTGTAAATCCACCCGTTCATTCAAACCCTTTGGTTGGGTGGTATTCAAATTATTAATCCAACGTATTTCCCTACGCAATAAATGTTGCGTATTGTCTCTTCCTGGGAGTGGTTTAATCAGTTCCAATACTAGAAAACGTAGCTGACTAGGATTGTGTTTATGGGTATTGCAGTGACTTGCCAAAGGAGATTTGGAATTTCTTGTGCGTACGTTGCTCTTGTGCTCAATAAAGCGTGTTTTTATTTTCCTCTCTGGTCTGGCATACGTGGGCAAAACGGAGAGGAAAATAAAAACAATCCTGGTCAGCTACACTACATGACATGGGTAGGAACTAGAAGTGGGAGTGGGCCTCAGAGTCGGAGGGAGGAGATTGATAATGGGTGGGTACATTCATACACAATATATATATTGTGGTTGCAAACTACTGTGAGTCAAGGGAGTATTCTGAAATACAACCTCAAACCTTTGAATCAAACCCTTGAAAAAAACAAAGTCCTTGTTTATTCTTTTTCCCAGGGATTTTTCCATTTATCATTTCATTGCTCTTCTAGCATTATTATTATTCTTCACCCTTGGATTTGCTACTCTGGCACGGTTTTTTATATTCTCTTCATCCAGTCTTCACCTTTGAAACCATCCAGGCATCCATCCATCCAAACATGGCTTCCATTCTCAACACACCGCTTTCACCAACAACATACATTTGTCATGTAACCACCCGTGCGTCCTTGCTTGCTTGCCTTTGTGTTTGTCCCATCAAACCCTCAAAGGATTCCTTTCACCCATACAGTTTCGCCCACTCAGGCAGGCATCCTTTCTTTCACCTTTTACCCATCCTTCAACCACCCATGCTTCAATCAGCCACCTATATGCATCCCAAGTCCCTTCATTCTCCCACACATCCTTCTCTGCCAGTCATATATCACATGTCACCCGCCCTTCCTCCTTCCTCTTTCCCTTTTGCATCAAACCATCAAGTTCATCTGACTCTTAGTCTTCTTCATAAAACTTTCTCTGCTGAGTGATAGAAGAAGCCATTGTTTACTCAACCCCTGGGCTCTGCTCTCCCAGCATGCAGCTCTGCCTCAGCTCTGTCTGCTGGTGCCCCTCCCTCCCACACTATTATATAAAACAAGGGAAACCCAAAGTAGCAGTAAGTGTGGGACCTTGGGGGTATGCAATATTTCAAAGAACAGTGGTCCCAGACATCAATCGCAATTTAAAAACAAGATACAAATAGACCAAAATTGGAATCTTTGTTCAATGTCCAGCCGGACATGTTTTAATAAAAAAAACACTCAAATGTAGCAAAGTATACAAGAAAATTTCTAAGTGGAACACAAACCTGCGTCCAGCTACCACATATACACAACCATAAAAAACAGACAATTACAAGGCAAGAACAAAGTCTGTCAAATAATCAAAAAATCGGGACAGACAATTATTGATTACATACACATTCTGTGATTTACACAGTGGAAGAGTGTACAAATCATCACGTGTACAGTGTCGACGACGTTTCGGTCCTTATTTAATTCAGGACCATCATCAGGACATATCAATACATGCGTTGACTACATATTTACAAAAATTGCCATTCACAAACAACAACAACAGATATAATGACATATAGGAAAAATAAGGAGGGAAAAGAAAAGAAAAAATCAATTAATTAGTGCATTTCAAAATGTATCAATAAAGTCAATTCATTTTAAAAAAAGAGATCACTTTCTGTACATTGAAGTATATACATATCTAACCATGAAAATACACGAGCCCAAAACTCTGATTGCACTTACACCATGTGCTGGAATCTATTCATATCAGAATCTGCGGCACTATAGAGAACCATTTTAATCGAATAAAGATCTCAAGGGTTTTGCATTGCGTTTGGGAAAAGCCAGTATTAAAAGGGGGTCTCTACATTTTATACATTGGATAGGCGCCACATACCTCTAGTTGTGTTTCAATCTTCTAAGATTATTTTAAGGGAAGGATGATCAATATACACCGGACTGGGGGTCCTCAGATTGGATGGACGAGTGGCGAAGCACGATAAAAAACAATTGCTTGTACGTTTCACACCTACAAAGAAAACCATTAGGTCGTTCTAAATATATACTGATTACCAGGCTTGGTGGAGAATAACAACGTACTAGGAAGGATCTCTTACCAGTAATTCAGGTGGCAAAACCGCAAAACGGCGAGTCAAGCGCGTTTCAAGAATATAAAAGCGAGTAGCATGAATGAAGCTGCTCCCATTAGGAGTCCTATGTAGTTTTCATCAGTTACCTAAAAGGCAGAACAGGACAGACCAGAGGGGTACTCAGTGTCAGTAATTTACATCCCGTTCAAATCAGACATCTTAATGTGTGGTAGACAAAAATACATCTTACCACTAGCATGGACTAATCCACCCGTAATAGGGGGTATGGCGCATCCGGTAAGGAGATAGGCAATCTAAGCGCAGCGCCGTATATCGTTGTTTAAAATCAGTTTTCGTCAGTTACCTAAGAAACGGGACAAACCAGAGGAGTACTCAGTGTCAGTAGCTTAAAGCCTATTCAACTCAGGCATCTCATTATCAGGTAGACAAAAATACGTCTTACCAATGACACGGACTCGTGCACCCGTAATAGGGAGTCTGGCGCATCCGGTGAAGGGATATTCAGTCGGCGCACCTCCGGTGAAGTGATATTCAGTCTACGCGCCGCGCCGTGTATCGTTGTTTAAAGGACGCCGAAGATCACGTGAGCAAGGTCATGTGATGCGCGAGGGGAAGAAAGGACTATTTGGTTAGCCAGATGGGTGCCATCTTGAAACTATAGTAATGCATGAGATTTGCTCTATACATTGGATGGCCCTAACTGGGCTACGTTAGGATGATAATGAGGTGATCGTCAGCTCCCTATTAGGTATTATAACACGGCGGTCCACCGCCTCTTTAGTTCATAAAGTGACCGAATATCGTACTGTAGCTCTCTGTTGTGTAGTACGATAAATTGGGCACATTACCCTATTTCATTTCCTTGGGTTTCGCGCGAAGAAGTACCTATATATAGTACTCTCATGCATTACTATAGTTTCAAGATGGCACCCATCTGGCTAACCAAGTGAATATCCCTTCACCGGATGCGCCAGACTCCCTATTACGGGTGCACGAGTCCGTGTCATTGGTAAGACGTATTTTTGTCTACCTGATAATGAGATGCCTGAGTTGAATAGGCTTTAAGCTCCTGACATTGAGTACTCCTCTGGTTTGTCCCATTTCTTAGGTAACTGATGAAAACTGATATTAAACAACGATATACGGCGCTGCGCTTAGATTGCCTATCTCCTTACCGGATGCGCCATACCCCCTATTACGGGTGGATTAGTCCATGCTAGTGGTAAGATGTATTTTTGTCTACCACACATTAAGATGTCTGATTTGAACGGGATGTAAATTACTGACACTGAGTACCCCTCTGGTCTGTCCTGTTCTGCCTTTTAGGTAACTGATGAAAACTACATAGGACTCCTAATGGGAGCAACTTCATTCGTGCTACTCGCTTATATATTCTTGAAACGCGCTTGACTCGCCGTTTTGCGGTTTTGCCACCTGAATTACTGGTAAGAGATCCTTCCTAGTACGTTGTTATTCTCCACCAAGCCTGGTAATCAGTATATATTTAGAACGACCTAATAGTTTTCTTTGTAGGTGTGCAACGTACAAGCAATTGTTTTTTATCGTGCTTCGCCACTCGTCCATCCAATCTGAGGACCCCCAGTCCGGTGTATATTGATCATCCTTCCCTTAAAATAATCTTAGGAGATTGAAACACAACTAGAGGTACGTGGCGCCTATCCAATGTATAAAATGTAGAGACCCCCTTTTAATACTGGCTTTTCCCAAACGCAATGCAAAACCCTTGAGATCTTCATTCGATTAAAATGGTTCTCTATAGTGCCGCAGATTCTGATATGAATAGATTCCAGCACATGGTGTAAGTGCAATCAGAGTTTTGGGCTCGTGTATTTTCATGGCTAGATATGTATATACTTCAATGTACAGAAAGTGATCTCTTTTTTTAAAATGAATTGACTTTATTGATAAATTTTGAAATGCACTAATTAATTGATTTTTTCTTTTCTTTTCCCTCCTTATTTTTCCTATATGTCATTATATCTGTTGTTGTTGTTTGTGTATGGCAATTTTTGTAAATATGTAGTCAAGGCATGTATTGATATGTCCTGATGATGGTCCTGAATTAAATAAGGACCGAAATGTCGTCGACACTGTACACGTGATGATTTGTACACTCTTCCACTGTGTAAATCACAGAATGTGTATGTAATCAATAATTGTCTGTCCCGATTTTTTGATTATTTGACAGACTTTGTTCTTGCCTTGTAATTGTCTGTTTTTTATGGTTGTGTATATGTGGTAGCTGGACGCAGGTTTGTGTTCCACTTAGAAATTTTCTTGTATACTTTGCTACATTTGAGTGTATTTATTATTAAAACATGTCCGGCTGGACATTGAACAAAGATTCCAATTTTGCACCTCCCTCCCACACAGCAGAGCCCGGTTCGAGTCCCCAGGACTCTCCTTTTGCCTTCTGTCTCTGTCTCTGGCATCTCGCCTCGCTTTTGCCTGCTTAGTTTTTTTCACTCTATTGTGCATCTGCTTTTTCATATTGATTTCATTGTGAATTATTGTGTTTTTGCTCTTTTTCATTTTGTTTCTGATTTTATCTTTGCTTTATTACTTTTTGATTAAACTTTGTGCCTTTTTTAAGCCACTCTGGGAGCTTTGCCCATGTTTTTTCCCAGTTCCCACCGCTGCTACCCTGTGGCCCCTCCAGCTCCCACCTCCCAGCTGTTCCTGCCCTCCCCCAACCCCAACTTAATGGCAGCCACAGCGTGGCCACACCGCTAGCGCCATGAAGGCGTGCCAAAGGCAAGCCCATCTGCGTGTATCTGTGATCCACCTTCAACGTTTGCTCCATGAGCAGACACGCAATAGAAATCTGGTACCCCCTCAGCACCCTGTCATCTGATATCACCCCCCTCACAGAAACCTGGACCAATGCCTGCACCGCACACGACATTGCAACCGCTGTCCCCAATGGATACAAGATCCAGAGGAAGGACCACCCCAACCACCCTGGAGGCGGACTCGCCATTGTACACAAAAACGACCTCTGACTCACCACATTCAGCTCGACCAACTCCACGTCCCCCATGGAACACCTACATTTCCAGATTGAGATCAAAGTCAGAATGACTCTACGCAGCACCCTTGCCTACAGACCACCTGGACCATGGGTTACATTCACCACTACCATCGCTGACCTCATTGCACCACATGTCATCGCATCCACGGACTACGTATTCCTCGGAGACCTGAACTTCTACCTCAACAACCCAGAGACCCCAACTCTACCACCCTCCTGGATAACCTCTCCAACATTAGACTGACACAACTGGTCACCACCCCCACCTACAAGGCAGGACATACCCTCAGCCCCATCTTCACAGAAGGACACAACATTCACTTCAGCCACACCACACAACCCATCTGGATGGACCACCACTGCGTCCACTTCTCTTTCTCCAAGCAGGCTCACTCCTCACCCCCGCAGGAACTGGCGCAAGATCACAGAGGAGCACCTCAACTCCGTCCTCAACTCCGCTTCTCCCCCACCACATACAATGCCAACTCCATGGCCAACGCACTCCACAGGTGGATCACCGACTGCGCAGACACTCTCGCCTCATCCGGATCGCCTACAGACAATGCACCACAAATGCCACCTGGTTTACCACCTTCCTCTGAGAATGCAAGCGCATATGCTGATGACTTGAGAAAGCTTGGACGAACAGCAAAACCCCTAGAGCACACTTCGCTTACAAGACTGTCATGACAGAACACCATCAACTCATCAGAACCACGAAGAAGAACTTCACCTAGAACAGGATACCCACCAACTCCCGCAACTCTAAGGAACTTTTCAGCATCATACAAGAATTCACTAAACCACCCAGTGAATCCCCCAACGTCCCTCCCTCTCAAGACATCTGCAACAAATTCAGCTCCTTCTTCCATCTCATGATCAGAACTCTCTACAGCAACGTTGACGAGCAGAATCTAGATACCAACCCTACACCAAAATGCAACCCTACGTTCCATCACCGCCTGGATCCTTGTCAGCACAGAAAGCACAGCTAAAACCATTTATTTATTTTATTTATTTATTTAAAAGGCTTTATATAGTGCTACTGGACCCAAGCCTATCAAAGCGCTTTACAAGGTAGGTAAACATATCAGGACAAAATTAACAATGTGCAGCTTAAACACATAGGATAAGACATAGCATTCAAATGAGAGATGGAGGCAAAGAAACAGAGAGATCATTAAGGGGACGAGGAATGTTGAAATTTAAGTGATAGATGGGAGTGTAGAGAGGAGGAGAGAAAATATGAAAAGTGGGAGAGGGGGTGGGTCGATGAGAGAACAAGAAAAAAGAATGAACAGAGTCAGATTCAGTGACATTAGGTACCCCAATATTTGTTGAGAGGAAGTACTTTGAGTCTTTTTTTGAAGAGAGGGTAGAAGGGGTTGCAGCGAAGATCCTTGGGGAGAGAGTTCCAAATCGTAGGATCATTACCAGAGAATGCACGAGATTGGTTCTTTTTACATTTGAGTCTAGGAGGGATAAGGACAAGGGAGTTAGTGCTCCTCAGGGACCTGGAGCACCCTGCGTTTTGTAGTTTGTGTGAAAGGTAAGAGGGGGTGTTTTTGTGAAGAGCTTTGTGAGTGATACATGCAATCTTTAAAGTGGATCTTCCTTCTATTGGGAGCCAATTGAGATTTTTGAGGACAGGCGAGATGTGGTCAAATCTTTTACAGTCAGAGATAAGTCTGGCAGCTAGATTGAGAACAGATTTAATCGGTGCAAGGTGGACTTTAGGGGTGCCAGCAAGTGTGGCGTTATCGTAGTCAATTCTGGAAAGGACAAGCGATTGGACAATGATTTTGAAGTCATCAGCTGGAATAAAAGGTTTAATGTTTTTGAGGTGGTGAAGGGTGAAGAGAGCACCTTTAGCTGCATTTTTTATGTGGGGTATGAGAGTAGGATTCTGATCGATGCTGATGCCTAGGGATTTGACAGAATTAGAGGTGGAGAGGGAGCAGTGAAGTGCTTTGATATCATTGATCCAGAGTTGAATAGGAAGGGAATTGTTTTTGGGCATGAAAAGGATGATTTACGTTTTTTAGGATTTAGTTTGTGATGGTTAAGATGGAACCAGGCTTGGACTTTATTCAGGGTATCGTTGAGGTGAAGGATGTCATTGTGGGATTTGATATTGTAGTATAGTTGGGAATCGTCAGAGTATAGGTGGTAACTGATTTTAGCTTGTTTGACAATGAGGGTGAGTGGTTCCATGAATAGATTAAATAGGGTTGGGGAAAGGGTAGAACCTTGTGGGACACCAAGTGAGACAGGTTGAGGTTTGGAGAGGCAGTGACTGAGCTTAATTTGTTGGGATCTATTTTGAAGGAACAAGGAGAAGCATTTGAGTACAGTGCCCTCAAAACCAAAGCGATCTTTGAGAGTATTAAGAAGGGTGGGATGGTGGACAGTATCAAATGCAGCTGAAAGGTCAAGGAGGATTAGTAGTGAGGATTCACCTTTGTCTAAAGAGCGATGAATGTCATCTGTAATATTAAGCATAGCAGTTTCGGTACTGCATCCCTTTCTAAAACCAGATTGAAAGACGCAGTGGCGTCACTAGGGCAGTGCGGGGGTGCGGACCGCACCGGGTGACACCCTCACATGGGGGTGACACCATCTGGTTGCGCCCCCCCAGCAGGCCTCTGTACATGGCACCCCCTGCACCGCACCCGAAGGCCTCGGAGAGACTCGATCCGCTTTAAAAACAACAGCGAACCGAGATATTTTCTCACCTATTCGAATTAAAATGTTCTCATTAGTTAAAGTTTGAAAAGTGTAGTAATGAGGGCCCCCCACCATTTATATGGAAAAAGACACGGTGCTAAAGAGGGGGGGCCAGGGAGGGGGGGTATTAACTGCTTGGAAATTAGCTTTTACTTTAGCTGTTTCATATCGTAAAATTCTTACGTCTACAAACTCGCTGGTGCCTTGTACACAGATTTCTTTTTGCATCTTGAAAAGCTTTAAAAGAGAAACCAGATGAAAGCGGCAGAGAGTGTAAAAGGGGGGGTCCTGCCCCCCCCCCGGGTTTAATGTGCGAGAGAGAGGGAGCTAGAGGGAGTAAGAAGACAGAGAGAGAGAGAGAGAGTTAGAGTGAGAAAGACAGAGAGAGAGGGAGCTAGAGTGAGAAAGACATAGAGAGAGGGAGCTAGAGGGAGTAAGACAGAGAGAGGGAGACAGAGGTAGCTAGAGGAAGTAAGACAGAGAGAGAGAGAGGGAGCTAGACAGAGAGAGGGAGCTAGAGGGAGTACGATAGAGAGAGAGGGAGCTAGAGGGAGCAAGACAGAGAGAGAGGGAGCAAGACAGAGAGAGAGGGAGCTAGAGGGAATAAAAGAGAGGGACCTAGAGGGAGCAAGACAGAGAGAGAGGGCGCTAGAGGGAGTAAGACAGAGAGAGAGGGAGCTAGAGGGAGTAAGACAGAGAGAGAGGGAGACAGAGGGAGCTAAAGGGAGTAAGACAGAGAGAGGGAGCTAGACAGAGAGAGAGGAAGCTCGAGGGAGCTAGACAGAGAGAGGGAGCTATAGGGAGTAAGACAGTGAGAGAGGGAGCTAGAGGGAGCTAGACGGAGAGAGGGAGCTAGAGGGAGTAAGACAGAGAGAGAGGGAGTCAGAGGGAGCTAGAGGGAGCAAGACAGAGAGAGAGGGAGCTAGACAGAGAGAGGGAGTAAGACAGAGAGAGAGTGAGCTAGAGGGCTCTTGACAGAGAGAGGGAGCTAGAGGGAGTAAGAGAGAGAGGGAGCTAGAGGGAGCAAGACAGAGTGAGAGGGAGCTAGAGGGAGTAAGACAGAGAGAGAGGGAGCTAGAGGGAGTAAGAGAGAGAGAAGGCGCTAGAGGGAGCAAGACAGAGAGAGGGAGCTAGACAGAGAGAGGGAGCTAGAGGGATTAAGATAGAGAGAGAGGGAGCAAGACAGAGGGAGAGGGAGCTAGAGGGAGTAAGAGAGAGAGAGGGAGCTAGAGGGAGCTAGACAGAGAGAGGGAGTAAGACAGAGAGAGAGGGAGCTAGAGGGAGTAAGACAGAGAGAGGGAGACAGAGGGAGCCAGAGGGAGCAAGACAGAGAGAGAGGGAGCTAGACAGAGAGAGGGAGTAAGACAGAGAGAGAGTGAGCTAGAGGGCTCTTGACAGAGAGAGGGAGCTAGAGGGAGTAAGAGAGAGAGGGAGCTAGAGGGAGCAAGACAGAGTGAGAGGGAGCTAGAGGGAGTAAGACAGAGAGAGCTAGAGGGAGCAAGACAGAGAGAGAGGGGGCTAGAGGGAGTAAGAGAGAGAGAGGGAGCTAGAGGAAGTAAGAGAGAGGGGGCTAGAGGGAGTAAGACAGAGAGAGAGGAAGCTAGAGGGAGTAAGACAGAGAGAGGGAGCTAGAGGGAGCAAGACAGAGAGGGAGCTAGAGGGAGTAAGAGAGAGAGAGAGGGAGCTAGAGGGAGTAAGAGAGAGAGAGCGGGGGCTAGAGGGAGTAAGAGAGAGAGTGGGAGCTAGAGAGAGTAAGACAGAGAGAGGGAGCTAGAGGGAGTAAGACAGAGAGAGAGGGAGCAAGAGGGAGTAAGACAGAGAGAGAGGGAGCTAGAAGGAGTAAAAGAGGGAGAGAGGGAGCTAGAGGGAGCAAGACAGAGAGAGGGAGCTAGAGGGAGTAAGACAGAGAGAGAGGGAGTCAGAGGGAGCAGGAGGGAGCAAGACAGAGAGAGAGGGAGCTAGACAGAGAGAGGGAGCTAGAGGGAGTAAGATAGAGAGAGAGGGAGCTAAAGGGAGTAAGACAGAGAGAGAGGGAGCTAGAGGGAGTAAGAGAAAGAGAGGGAGCTAGAGGGAGGAAGACAGAGAGAGGAGCTAGAGGGAGTACGACAGAGAGAGAGGGAGCTAGAGAGAGTAAGACAGAGAGAGAGGGAGCTAGAGAGAGTAAGACCGAGAGAGAGGGAGACAGAGGGAGCTAGAGGGAGCAAGAGAGAGGGAGCTAGAGGGAGCTAGACAGAGAGAGGGAGCTAGAGGGAGTAAGACCGAGAGAGAGGGAGACAGAGGGAGCTAGAGGGAGCAAAAGAGAGGGAGCTAGACAGAGACAGGGGGAGCTAGAGGGAGTAAGACAGAGAGAGAGGGAGCTCGAGGGAGCTAGACAGAGAGAGGGAGCTAGAGGGAGTAAGACAGAGAGAGAGGGAGTCAGAGGGAGCTAGAGGGAGCAAGACAGAGAGAGAGGGAGCTAGACAGAGAGAGGGAGCTAGAGGGAGTAAGATACAGAGAGAGGGAGCTAAAGGGGGTAAGACAGAGAGAGAGGGAGCTAGAGGGAGTAAGAGAAAGAGAGGGAGCTAGAGGGAGGAAGACAGAGAGAGGAGCTCGAGGGAGTACGACAGAGAGAGAGGGAGCTAGAGGGAGTAGGACAGAGAGAGAGGGAGCTAGAGGGAGTAAGACCGAGAGAGAGGGAGACAGAGGGAGCTAGAGGGAGCAAGAGAGAGGGAGCTAGAGGGAGCTAGACAGAGAGAGGGAGCTAGAGGGAGTAAGACAGAGAGAGAGAGGGAGCTAGAGAGAGTAAGACAGCGAGAGAGGGAGCTAGACAGAGAGAGGGAGCTAGAGGGAGTAAGATAGAGAGAGAGGGAGCTACAGGGAGCTAGAGCGAGCAAGACAGAGAGAGAGGGAGCTAGAGGGAGTAAGAGAGAGAGAAGGCGCTAGAGGGAGCAAGACAGAGAGAGGGAGCTAGACAGAGGGAGGGAGCTAGAGGGATTAAGATAGAGAGAGAGGTAGCAAGACAGAGGGAGAGGGAGCTAGAGGGAGTAAGAGAGAGAGAGGGAGCTAGAGGGAGCTAGACAGAGAGAGGGAGCTAGAGGGAGCTAAACAGAGAGAGGGAGCTAGAGGGAGTAAGACAGAGAGAGAGGGAGCTAGAGGGAGTAAGACAGAGAGAGGGAGACAGAGGGAGCCAGAGGGAGCAAGACAGAGAGAGAGGGAGCTAGACAGAGAGAGGGAGTAAGACAGAGAGAGAGTGAGCTAGAGGGCTCTTGACAGAGAGAGGGAGCTAGAGGGAGCAAGACAGAGAGAGAGGGAGCTAGAGGGAGTAAGAGAGAGAGAGGGAGCTAGAGGGAGTAAGAGAGAGAGCGGGGGCTAGAGGGAGTAAGAGAGAGAGTAGGAGCTAGAGAGAGTAAGACAGAGAGAGGGAGCTAGAGGGAGTAAGACAGAGAGAGAGGGAGCAAGAGGGAGTAAGACAGAGAGAGAGGGAGCTAGAAGGAGTAAGAGAGGGAGAGAGGGAGCTAGAGGGAGCAAGACAGAGAGAGGGAGCTAGAGGGAGTAAGACAGAGAGAGAGGGAGCTAGAGGGAGTAAGGCAGAGAGAGAGGGAGCTAGAGGGAGTAAGACAGAGAGAGACGGAGACAGAGGGAGCTAGAGGGAGTAAGACAGAGAGAGGGAGCTAGAGGGAGCTAGACAGAGAGAGGGAGCTAGAGGGAGTAAGACAGTACCTAGCACCGTACATTTCCGACAGAGGTGGTCCATGCGGTAAGTCATGAGGGGGTGACACCATGAGTTACCCGCACCGGGTGACACCAACCCCAGTGACGCCACTGGAAAGACGTCAAGGAGATTGAAGGAGACGATATGGTTATCTAATTGGGACAGGACACATTTTTCAAGGGCTTTAGAGAGGAAGGGAAGGTTTGAGATAGGGCGTAGATTGTTACGGTCATTAGGGTCAGAGGAGGTGTTTTTGAGAATGGGGGAGATTTGACCTAACTGAAGGGAGGCAGGAACACAGCCATTGGAAAAAGAGGAGTTGATGATATTGGTCCATATTGGGGCGATGATGTATTTGAGTTCTTGAACCAAATGGGCGGGAAGAGGATCATTGGTATGAGAGGATGGTTTGTGTTTAGAAATGATGTAGATGATAGCGGTTTCTGATACTGGACAAAATTCACTCCAGGAAGCATTGTTTTTAGCATGGTTGCCCATAAGAGTGGAGTCAGGCTGGGGAGAGCAGGGAGGGGTTGAGAGGGATCATGATATGGGGGAAAAGAGGACAAAAATGTAGTAGGAATGTTCGGGGGTGTTGGCTGAGGGGAGATAGGAATGAGAGAGGGGGAGAAGAGAAGGATAGTTCGATCGTGTTGACTTTATTCGAAAAGAAGCTGGCGATTTCTTCGCATCTTTCCACAGTGGCTAATATTTTAGGAGGGCCAGAGGAAGTTTGTTTTTTAACGATGTTAAAGAGTTCTCTGGGACGGTTTCTAGCCTGGTCAAGTTGTGACAGGAGGAAGGAGGCTTTTTCATTGAAAATGTGTTTTTTGTATTGTGCTCTGGTATCTCTACGGAGAACCAGATTATCAGAGGTGGGATGATTCTTCCAGGCACGTTCTGATTGCCTGAGGGCCCGTCTTTCATTATTATGGTCGGAGTTGAACCAGGATTTGGGAGGGATTTTTTTTGTTGTTTGAGTTTGATTGGGGCAATTGGGTAGAGGGCTTCAAGAATAGAATTATTATAATGTTTGGTTAGGTCATTGGTCGTGTGAGAGAGAGGGGGGAGAAGTAGGCGAGTTTTAATTGAGGATTCCAATTCGCCAGGTGGAATAAGGTGAAGATTACGAGTAGGTTTCATAGGTAAACTGCCGATAGGGGTGGGGCGAGTAATGGAGCTATTCAAGGTGAAGAGGATAAGGTGGTGATCAGACCAGTGTACGGGAAGGATCTTTGAGAGAGAGACCAGATCTTTGCTAGTCAAAATAGCATCAAGGGTGGCACCTTTGGTGTGAGTCAGGGATTGGTAGAGATGGGTCAGGTCAGTGATGTCCATGGTGTCTTTACATAGAATGACAGCAGGGTCTCCGTTTTTATTCCAGTGGATGTTGTAATCACCAAGAAAGAGATTCTTGGAGAAGTATATACTTAGGCACACCCACCGATCCCCTCCCTGCCCCACATCTTCCACAGAGCTGCCTCCACCATCACACCCGAACTATGACGTACCATCAACTGCTCCCTTGAAACAAGCTCTTTTCCAGATGACTGGAAATGTGCAGAGGTAAAGCCCCTCCTCAAGAAGCCTGCTGCAGACTCGACAAGCCTTAAGAACTACTGACCTGTCTCTCTCCTCCCCTTCGCAGCAAGGCCACTAAAAAGATTGTTAACAACCAGCTCACCAACTTCATAGAAGCCAACTCGATCCTCGACTGCTCACAATCTGGATTCTGCAGCAACCACAGCACCAAGACTGCCCTCCTAGCCACCATGGACAGCATCTGCGCTCTCCTTGACATGGGCCACATAGCAGCCCTCATCCTACTAGACCTAGCAGCAGCCTTCGAAACCATCTCCCACCGCACACTAACCGCCAGACTCCACAACGCCGTCATCCGGGGAGCCTCCCTCTGCTGGATCCGCATCTTCTTTACCAGCTGAACCCAAAGAATCAGACTCCACCCTTCCTCTACTAACCCACAGAGATCAGCTGCGGAGTACTCCAAGGATCCTCACTCAGCCCCACACTCTTCAACATCTATATGGCCCCTCTCGCCACCATCGGCAGAAAACACGGACTCAGCATAATATTCTACACCGACGACACCCAGCTCAACCTCTTCCTCACCAAGGAACCCGACATCACCAGACATGGCTTCTAGGAAGGTATGAAAGACGTTGCCTCCTGCATGAGCAACATATGCCTAAAGCTCAACTCAGAGAAAATGGAAGTCCTCATCCTCAGATCCACCCCCTCAGCATGGGACAAAACCTGGTGGCCCACCATCCTCAGTGACCCCCCATAACTACAGACCGTGCTTGCAACCTCTGCATCATACTCAACTCCTCCCTCACCATGCACTGACGGATTAACGCCGTATCCTCAACATACTTCAACACCCTGCGCATCCTCTGCAAGACCTTCAAGTGAATCCCGCCAAATTCAGAAGGATCATCACTTACGCACTAATAACCAGCAGAATTGACTACGGAAACACCCTCAATGCTGGAATCAAAAAAATATCTACTCCTCAAAAACCAGACAATCCAGAACTCTGCAGCTAGACTTGTCCTAGGCATACCATGACAACACCACATCACCCAACACCTACAAGAAATCCACTGGCCCCCCATTGAAAAGATAGTGACCTTCAAGCTCTTCATTCACACCTACAAATCCCTGCTCAACATCGGGCCCCAATACCTCAACAAAAGATTCTGCTTCTATGAACCCGAGAGAAGGCTCCAATATGCCAAGCTTGCCCTAGCCAACATCCCACACATCCACAAAGCCAGAGTGGGGGGAGATCCTTCTCTTACATTGCAGTCAAGACCTGGAACAAACTCCCTCTCAGCATCAGGCAAACACCTACACTGTAAGCTTTCAGGAAGAGCCTCAAGACCTGGCTCTTCAGATGAGACAAAGCTGCGCGAAACCCCCCCCCCCCAGCACCTTGAGACCCTAATGAGTGAGTAGTGGGCTTCACAAATCCCTGATTGATTGATTGGTTGATTAATTGAACTCCTGCTAATGCTAAGTAAAGGGTGTCTTCTTATCTTCTTAGTTTCAACAATACAGTCTACACCCTTACAGCGAGACTAAATTTGTCAATAAGTAAGTAATATGATTCACCACCCCCGCCACTGCTGCTGGCTCACTCCCTGCAGCTGCCACTTTAGCTCCCTCCTGACTGGTGTCGCCTTTGCTGCTGGTGGTCGGTACGCCTAGAAAAAACTTTTCATATTTTTTTGATGCCGTATACGCCTCCCCCTATTTATTTATTTCACTTTTAAGTTTGAAAATACAATACATACACCACACACATCACTACAATTCAGGTACAAGAGTAGAGTAGACAGTATGTCCCATCAAAAATAATAAACTATCCGGTTGGGCATTTTGTTGGTGGCAATTTTTGAAAAGCCTCTCAAAAAGAGGATAACCCAAAGGACTGGACTAAGTGGCTAGAGCTAATGGTAAATCTGAGTTTTTGAAAAGAAAATGAGTGGCCAACTGGGTGGACAATTGGACATGAGGTCTCTTGGTTGGGAAATATGAGGATGCTGTCCTCCTTCTCGTTCTCATACTTCCTATCAGCCACAGTGCATGATAATCAGTTGTTCACGATCAACTGCTGCAAAATAAAAATAGTACTAGACGTGAAAAAGTTAAATACACAACTTTGGGGTGTCCAACGTGACCATGACCATCATTTACTGATTGACTGATTGATCATGAGAAAAAAAAGAAAAGAAAGCCTTTATCTCAACAAACATGTGTGGAATACCTTACTTGGGCACGCAATCTGCACAGCAGAGAATTAGTTCTACTAATACTAGTATTAGTAAGGACCAATGCGTTCTATGAGCCTTACAGTACCAGACAGTCGACGAAATATATTAGGGGAGAGGGAAAGCTGACTGAAAAACCAGAAGAAAGCAAGCTACAGACAGACTATAAGAGTCAGAGCAGAGGCGGTTTGATTTGATGGAAAAAAAGAAAACAGACACTAGAAATATATAAATAATTAAGTTGGTAGGTAACGCAGAGATAACAAGATTGTAGAAACAGGTAGGTTGAAGAGGATTGGGTAAAAAATAAAATTAGGAAACAGAAATAATAGTTAAAAAAATAAGGAGCAGTAAAGGTTAGGGAACTACATATTAATATTAATAACAGGAGGATTTACTGGGGCCAGCAAAGCCATCAGCAGAGGAGCGCTGTTCCTGCTGGGAGGCACCTCCAGCCCCCGCACCAGCCTTGGAAGACGAAGTCAACTCTTGCCTCTGGATGCTGATCATGTAAGACATAATTACGGAGACAAACAATGATAGGTGATAGGTGTTAAATAAATATTAAATAATCGCTCCAAATGATTTTTTGACAGAAAACGGCAATTGCAATAACATTGACCTCTCCTAAATCAGATCGACTAGTAGTAGACTAGTATGACGACCGCAGACCATCCTATATTTATTATTCCACAGTTCCATTCCGATTCCTGAATCCTAAACCTACCTAGCCCACCTATGCCAAAGACTTAGGAAGGAATTAAAAAAAAAAATATTTGCTTCTAAGTACCAAATTCTGATCTCATTCGCAATCATCATTCTCAACCCCCTTTGATGGGCCAATTAACTAAGGCTGCATTCAGTCTTCTTAAATGCATAGATGGCAGCATGCATAATTGCATACATGAAATTTGTTGGTTACTATACATTTACTATACGAATTACAAGAGGTTCCACTACAATCACTAAGGAGAAGTCAAGGACTGAAATCAAGTGAGGGGACGCGTCACGCCGGCAGCTAAATTACCAACTGATATTTAGTAATTAACTAACTAACTACCATTATCTTAGTGACAGCACAAAGTAAAGGAGTCTCTAGTCTGCAATGCTTTACCTAATTTAGGTTCTCATGCATAATCAGCCCAAGCGATCACAAAGTTGCAAACAAGTAAGATTAGATAACGCCAATCACCTATCTAGAATAACTATCACATAATACAAGGTTTTTAAAGGTAACTTACCTGCATGTGAGCAGCAGCATTCTTGCTATTTGGGAAAAAAAAATAATCACAATAATAATTATAATTAGCCAGTACTCACTAAATCCCGCGACCTCAACACCAAACAGGTACAGAAGGTCCTGCTCTTGGTCTAGGATGTCGGACCTCCGGTGTGTCACTTGGTTATGGGTAGGCCGGACCCCAGAGCAGCAATACATTGCCCGGCACACCCTTGCACACCGCTCCCTACGCTCCTGGAGCCCGTACCAGGTCCCAGGCCTGCCGCCTGCTGCTAGGGTGGAGGGGAGGTGGCACTGCACACAAAAAGTGCAGCCAGCTCCACCTCCAAAAACAAGACCCGGAGTTTCACCCCTTCCGGGATACACCTTCTGCAAGGAATACTGCTCCTCTCTACCAGGTTCCCACTCTGAGTCTTAGCCGGGATTCTTGGCGGATGGGGGTGGAAAAGAAAATGTAAAACTTAAAAAATTAAGTGAGGAGAAGAAGAAAGGAAATACAAATAAATAAACAGCAAGTAATAGAAAAACAGTACAAAAATGCACAAAAAAACACACCAAAAGTAGATTTTTTTAAAATATACACTTAAGTAGGGAAAGGGATAGATAATAAATTAAAAAAGATCAGAAAAAAGTTTTAGGAACAAAGGATTGCAAAGATTTAGGGAGGAATAAAAAAACAGGAACAGAACCATAACAGACGCACAATATTTCCCCCGAACACGCAATCCACATTGCCAAATGTCAGAAACGTCTTGCGAATGTGTGGAACAAGCAACTCCACCCGCTCAGGGAACTCCTCACAGGGGAAACAACCTTCACAATGCAACTTTTACAACGCAATACCATTACAACAAAACTTTTACAACGCAACATCCATTACATTGCATGCCATTACAACGCAACCATTACAACGCATGACACTACAACTCATACCACTACAACGCATGTCATTACAATGCATAGTACCCTTACACTTTCCAACACTTATCCTACTGTTGCACCCCCTGGAGTTAGAAAAGTAATTTTTAACCCTACACTATCCAACACTTACCCTACTGTTGCACCCCGCTGGAGTTAGAAAAGTAATTTTTACCCCTACACTATCCAACACTTACCCTACTGTTGCACCCCCTGGAGTTAGAATAATAATTGTTACCCCTACACTATCCAATAATTACCATACATGCAATGTAATGTTATGCCTTGTAATGGTATGCGTTGTAAAGGTAGTATGCGTTGTAATGGAATGCGTTGTAAAGGTAGTTTTTAAAAAATTGTTGTAATGGCATGCGTTGTAATGGAATGCGTTGTAATGGATGTTGCGTTGTAAAAAATGTGTTGTAAAGGTATGCGTTGTAAAGGTATGCGTTGTAACGTCATACATCCCACCATAGCATTGCAGATTGTTTTTTAGCGCTTTGCGGAGTTCCGCGTAGCGCCACTAGGCGTACTCTGCCCAGGCTTAATTTTCACACAGAACCAGCACATGTTTTTGCATTTTATTCTTATCCTTGGATTAAGTCTGAAAAGCCAAGTCAAAGTCAATCAATATTGGCCCTGGTTATTCTCTCGGGTCAGACACTAACACCAATACATAATAAAATAATGCAGCTGTTGTTTTTAATGTATATATATTGTTAGAAATTGGGGTCTCTAGTAGTCAGGGTAAGGGGAATAACAATTTTAGATAACCCCTGATCACCCCCTTGGTAGCTTGGCACAAGCAGACAGTCTTATCCCAAAGGTAATGTGTAAAGTATTTGTACTCAAAACACACAGTAATACAGTGATAACACCACAAATGGACACCAAACTAGTTTAGAAAAATGAAGTATCTTTATCTAAACTCAACAAGACCAAAAGGACAAAAATCCAACATGCAGGTAAAAAGATTTGACTTTAGAACTGTTATTGCAAAAATAAATCCAAAGTACGGTGTTGACCGTAAGGATCGTGGCGTTTGGCAAGGGGTCACACAGCAGACCCCCAAACAAACGATACCTTGGAAATGGTGCCGTGGAGGTGAGTCGCCGGTGCCGAGGTTGAGGGCCGCTCCCTGGCTTCCACAGGGGAGGCGAGGCGTCGTGTCCTTGAGGAGGCGACGTGTCGAGTCCAGGAAAGGGGAAGTCAGTTGCGTCGGAGGTGAGGCTTCGGTTCCTGTGGTGGTGTGACGTTGGTGAGTTCATGGAGTCACCCTCAGTGGTTATCAGCACTGCGATAACAGGATGCAGGAGCCGGCGATGATGGAGTTGGTGCAAGCACTGGCATCGGGAAATGCTGATAACTGCAGGCATCAGCAGGCATTGAAGGGCGTTGAGCTGCGGTGCAGGTATGGTGGTGCATCATGCACTACACAAGCGGTGCCTCTGGTCTCAGTGCAGGTCAAGAGACAGGATTTCCTGCTTCCTTCACGTTACTTATATCTCCCAACAGCAGGAGCAACCTCCAGAGCCCCAAAACTAGAATAGGCACCTCCTGGCAAGTCAGAACTCTCAGCAATAGATTTCAGGGGAGCTGGGGTGAAGTTCCTGTGTCCTTGAGACTTCAGAGCAGGAGGCCAGCACACACACGCCCTTGAAGATTGTTCCTCAAGCAGGTTCAAAGTTTCGGTCTTTGTCCTTTCTTGGAAAAAGCAGCAACTGCAGGCCAACCCCACACAGCACACAGCAAGCGGGCAGTGCTCCTCCTCACAGTTCTCCAGCTCTTCTCCTTGGCAAAAGTTCCTCTTGAGTCCAGAAGTGATCTAAAATTCTGGGGTTCAAGGACCACTACTTATACCTTATTTTGTCTTTGTTCTCTTTGTGAAAGGGTTTCTGAGGACTTTCCATACCAGTTCTGTCCTCACTGGTGTAGTAGAACCACAGAGGGTGGGAACAGCATTGTGCAAGGGAGAGAGACCCTATTCAGGTGCAAGGAAAACTCCTCCCACCACTCTAAATGTAGCCAAGGTCTATTCTTCTCAGCTCTGAGTCATCCAGGAAGGGCCAGGCACACCTCAACCCCCCAGTGGCTGTCTACAGTGAATGCACATCCCCAGCCGCAGCCCCCGTCATTCCAACACCAGACAGTCAATCTTCAAAAGGCTGAGGCAAACAGAATGGTTAAACAAGAAAATGCCTACTTTCTCAAAGTGGCATTTCCCAACACCCAATTTAAAAACCATGGGGCATATTCACAAGGAGCTATAGCGGAATTAACTGCACTTTATCACAACCAAAGTCATGATAATTTACCCCACCATTCACAAGCAGGTGCTAACAGCCCTCAGCACCGCTTTTCCCTGGTAAGCAGCCGCAAAAAACATCGCCACAGAGGACCCCCACAACTATCGCATCTATCGCTTATGAGATGCAGAGTAGGCGTTCCCATTCAAAAACCCACGACAACATCACACCTCAACATTTACAATGACCAGACAGATCAGCGATAAGAACACAAAACACGCAGTAAGGCGGATTAGCAGCAGGAATTTTACACCTGCTCTGACCTGGTGTAAAGTCGGACGGCAGTCTGCACCGGAAAAGGAAGCCCTGCCTAGGGCGTCATCGGAATTGCAACAGATGCCATGGAGCAACAGAACATGCAGCACGGACACACAAGAGGGCCACAACACCCACCCGGCACCCCCCAACCACCACAGGGGCAGCACAGACAATTACAGCGGCCCCCCAGGAAATGCACATGCTTCATAGACCCAACATCGGACAATGTCACTGTTCACTACAGCCTGAAAGGGACAACCATCCTACGCAGCCTGGCCATCATCGCCTAACAGGCCTACGGCACCAACACAGCCGACAAACAACATCCCACCCCACACAAGCTGCTGGTTGTGCACCACCTACTGGCCCCTGGCACACCCCTGTCATGGGGATGAGCCGTGCATTAACACTGTGTTAAGTTAGCATGAGCAAATGAAAAGTTTAAAAGCCATTTTTCCTTTCGGCTGCCTTTGCACACGGCACACATTATTATAAATGTTTAGAGTCTCGCGGACTGTTTTGCTTCACACAAGAATAATATGTTTTTCTATACTAGCAGCTTTGTTTGGTAAGCTTTGTCTGAACAGTGAGTGCAGTGGCCTTCAAGGTTATTTCAACACAGTGGTTGTTGTTCGGTCTGATCAGCGCACGTTCTAGACATAACATATATGCATCTGTGGCCACCTCTGATTTTGGCGCGTTTCATAATGCACTGCGCAGGCATGCTCACACACTTGGAGAACATTCACATTGCAGAGAGCTGGTGTAGAAGTTGATGAGATCCATTTCTACTAGGACCAGAGGTATGGGGCCGCCCTTCTAAACCCAAGAGACCTTCTGTTGATATAAAATAACCTACTTGCAAGGGAGGGTGATTTCAAGGTGTAATCTAGCCTTTTTTGATTTAGCATTTTAACATGCTTTCTCCCTTTGTATTTTATGGAATAGTAACTATGCTGATAATCGTGTTGCTTATAATATGTCTGCTTGTATTAGCTAAGATACTGTGCCTGAGAACACGGCATTAGAAATAAATATTTCAAACTTGCACGTGTCTTCATTTACTCCCCGTTTTGGACTGGTATGAGAGTATAACGAAAGAGTGTTCATGTGTTCCACATTGCCTGAGGTATTCTAAGTTCCATGTTCTGGGTTGTCTAATCATTGGAGTTATGAAAGAACCAATGAGACACTGATTGCTAGTCTGGTAGGGGATTTCGGCTACTAAGGTGAGTTTTGGCACAGCCTAATTCACTGAGGTTCCAAGTCTCTTTGCACGTTCTGTGTATGAGCCGAATTCCTGCTAGATGGAGCCCAACGTTGGTGGTCTTATTACATGACACTTGAGTAGTACTTCATTCAGTCCTTAACCCCATCGCTATTGTTTCCGGATAATAGTAGCGTCGGACAAACTTACCTCTAGTTACATAGGTCTTTTCTAGGGGTGGGCAGAAAACTACGCTCTGACAGTGTAGTGGATGAAGCCAGCCACACCTGCTCCCCAGGCCCGGTCCCAGCTTCTGAACCCTAGCCAGGCCAGGGAGAGCCTCCCTGGGCCCCGGTGGGTCCCCGTACCCAGCGCCTTGACCCTCTGAAGGCTTTCAGGACTGGGGGGGCTCATGCACCCCGGGGCCTGCCAGACGGAGCTCAAGCCCTGGGCCGGTCCCAGCTTCCGAACCCTAGCCAGGCCGGGGAGAGCCTCCCTGAGACACAGTTGACCCCCGTCCCCAGCACCCAGACCCTCCGATGGCTTGCAGGACGGTGGGGCTCACGCGGCCCTGGCCCACCGGATGGAGCTCAAGCCCCGGGCCCGGTCCCAGCTTCCGAACCCTAGCCAGGCTGGGGAGAGCCTCCCCTGGCCCCGGTGGACCCCCGTCCCCAGCACCTGAACCAGCTGATGGCTTGCAGGACGGTGGGGCTCACGCAGCCTGGGGCCCGCCAGACGGAGCTCAAGCCTTGGGCCCGGTCCCATCTTCCGAACCCTAGCCAGGCCAGGGAAAGCCTCCCTGGGCCCCAGTGGAACCCCGTCACCAGCACCCGGACCCTCTGATGGCTTGCAGGACGGGGGCTTACGCACCCAGGGGTCTGCTGGATGGAGCTCAAGCCCCGGGCCGGTCCCAGCTTCTGAACCCTAGCCAGGCCGGGGAGAGCCTCCCCGGGACACAGTGAACCCCTGTTCCCAGCACCCGGACCCTCCGATGGCTTGCAGGATGGTGGGGCTCACACAGCCCGGGGGCCGCCGGACGAAGCTCAAGCCCTGGGCCGGTCCCAGCTTCCGAACCCTAGCCAGGCCGGGGAGAGCCTCCCTGGAACACAGTAGACACCCATCCCCTGCAGCCGGACCCTCCGATGGCTTGCAGGACGGTGGGGCTCACGCAGCCCGAGGCCCGCCGGACGGAGCTCAAGCCCCCGGCCCGGTCCCAGCTTGCGAACCCTAGCCAGACTGGGGAGAGCGTCCCCGGGCCCCGGTGGACCCTGTCCCCAGCACCCGGACCAGCCGATGGCTTGCAGAACGGTGGGGCTCAAGCAGCCCGGGGCCCGCGGGTCGGAGCTCAAGCCTCGGGCCTGGTCCCAGCTTCTGAACCCTAGCCAGGCCGGCGAAAGCCTCCCTGGGCCCTGGTAGACCCCCGTCCCCAACACCCGGGCCAGCTGATGGCTTGCAGGATGGTGGGGCTTACGCAGCCCGGGGCCTGCCGGACGGAGCTCAAGCCCGGGGCCGGGTCCCAGCTTCTGAGCCCTAGCCAGGCCAGGGAGAGCCTCCCCGGGCACTGGTGGACCCCCGTCCCCAGCACCCGGACCCTCTGATGGCTTGCTGGATGGGGTCTCATGCACCCCGGGGCCTGCCAGACGGAGCTCAAGCCATGGGCCGGTCCCAGCTTCTGAACCACAGCCAGGCCGGGGAGAGTCTCCCCGGGACACAGTGGACCACTGTCCCCAGCACCCGGACCCTCCGATGGCTTGCAGGATGGTGGGGCTCACGCAGCCCGGGGCACACCGGATGGAGCACAAGCCCCAGGCCGGTCCCGGCTTCCGAAACCTAGCCAGGCCAGGGAGAGCCTCCCCGGGCCCCGGTGGACCCCTGCCAAGCACCCAGACCCTCAGCCGGAACCAAGGAGGGTTAACCCCAGGCCACGTCCTCTTCCCGACAGCCTGCCCGGGTAGCCCATTTTCCTCGACTATTAAGCCCCCACATAGTGGGGGCTTATAGAACTGTGGGGAAGGACAAAAGTTGGAGTTAGCCCAGCTGCCACCCTAAAGGGCCATCTGGTCACCCAGCCCGCAGGGCCATCTGGTCACCCTGCCCGCATGGCCATCTGGTCACCCTGCCCGCAGGGCCATCTGGTCACCCGGCCCTCAGGGCCATCTGGTCACGCAGCCAGGCGACCAGATGGCCCGGTACAACCCAGCGCCCAGATGTCCTGGGAGGGTGGCGTACCCAGTCGCCCTTGCAGTCCAGCGAGGGTGGCCGGGCGCACCAAGGCAGCCACTTTGGAGGTTCCTTCCACTGGGTGGCTGCTGCTCACCTCCCTGCCCGAGCAGCAGGAAGGGAAGGCCCGGCTGGTGGCCCAGGACATCTGGTCACCCTGCCAACCCGCGAGGGATGGTGGCCCCCATCCTCGTACCCCGTTCGTGCAGGGATGGGAGGGGGAGGCCCCCGTGCCGGAGGGCACGTGGTGGAGGCGGCCTCCCGCGGGCCCGCGTTACCCCCTCCACGTCTCTCCCACTGGCCTGCGGCAGAGGGACCCACCCCTGGGTGTGGTGGAGGGAGGGGTCCGTGGGCTCCTACGCACAAAGAGACAAAATCTTGGCTCAAAGGATGACTTACAATAGATCGCATCGAGGTAGCTGCTCTGCTACTTACGAAACCTTCACCAAGAATCAGGTCGTCTACGAGTGATTTAGCACCGGGTGCCCCACGAACATGCGGTGCACTAAGGGCAATGGAGGCGGCCTCCTTCCGTCCGCATTACGGTCCCCAAGTGAGCGGCTCTACGCACCAGCCCCCTGAGAGAGGCTGGCTGTCCTAGGCCAACCGAAGCTCTGAGGCACTGCGGTATCGTTACGGGGGATTCTAACTTAGAGGCGTACAGTCATAATCCCACAGATGGTAGCTTCGCCCTATTGGCTCCTCAGCCAAGCACATGCACCAAATGTCTGAACCTGCGGTTCCTCTCGTACTGAGCAGGATTACTATTGTAACAACACATCATCAGTAGGGTAAAATTAACCTGTTTCACGACGGTCTAAACCCAGCTCACGTTCCCTATTAGTGGGTGAACAATCCAACGCTTGGTGAATTCTGCTTCACAATGATAGGAAGAGCCGACATCGAAGGATCAAAAAGCGACGTCGCTATGAACGCTTGGCCGCCACAAGCCAGTTATTCCTGTGGTAACTTTTCTGACACCTCCTGCTTGAAACCCTAACAGTCAGAAGGATCGGGAGGCCCCGCTTTCACAGTCTGTATTAATGCTGAAAATTGAGATCAAGCGAGCTTTTGCCCTTCTGCTCCGCTGGAGGTTTTTGTCCTCTCTGAGCTCGCCTTAGGACACCTGCGTTATGCTTTGACAGGTGTACCGCCCCTGTCAAACTCCCAACCTGCAACTGTCCCCAGAGCGAGAGGCGCTTGGAGCCAGAAGCGAGAGCTCCATGGGGCTCGTCCCCCGCCTCACTGGGTAAGTTATGTTATGTTATTTGGATTTTTTAAGCGCACAGCTGCCCCAGCTAAGGGGCGTCCCGGCGCTGTCTCTAGAACAGATAACACAACCAATAACACAGAGAAAAGTAGGGAGTGATCAATAAGACAAAGGGAAGAGATGAGTTTTGACAGCTCTTCTAAAAGCAAAAAGGTCCTCCAGAGAACGAATGTGGGTCGGGAGTGCATTCCATAGTTTAGAGGCCAAAACCGTAAACGATCGGCCACCTAATCTACATTTTTGGAAACGGGGAACGAGTGCCAAATTTTGGCCGGCAGATCGAAGGCTGCGCGACGGAGTGTATAAAGACAAAAGGTGCTGAAGTATGATGGGGGTGTCAGACTTAAGAATTTTGAATGCAAAGCAGAGGGCCTTGAACTCTATACGTCTGGTTACTGGCAGCCAGTGTAAGTTGGAAATTGTGCTACGGACTGAGCAGAAACGCGGCAGGCCCACCAGGGCCCTAGCTGCCGCGTTCTGCACTCGTTGGAGTCGCAGGACTTCCGCCTGGTTGGCGCCCAAGAACAGTGAGCTCGCGTAATCGAGCCTCGATAGAACGCTAGCTTGGATCACCATCTGGCGGGTGGAAGCATCGAAAAATTTGAGGATAGGCCTCAACCCACGCAGAATGCCGAAGCACATGGATGCCACCTTCTTAGTATGGAGCGAGAAGGTTAGAGTATTTCACCGGCAGCCCGAGGGCCTCCCACTTATCCTACACATCCCATGTCTCTTCACAGTGCCAGACTAGAGTCAAGCTCAACTTGCCTTCTTTCCCCGCTGATTCTGCCAAACCCGTTCCCTTGGCTGTGGTTTTGCTAAATAGTAGGTAGGGACAGTGGGAATCACTTTCATCCATTCATGCGTGTCACTAATTAGATGATGAGGCATTTGGCTATTCTGTGCCACCTCGCGGTGGCTTATTCTGGGTTATTATGCTGCCCATCAGCGTCAGTTGGGTTTCGCTTCCAACAATACAACATTCTTTCGCTCCGGAGTACAGCCACACTGAACGCTGTCCTCACTGGAACTGGAATCACCTATAGGCCGGAGATAGTACACCTTGCAGTACTATTCCAACAATTTAAAATTGTCTACGAACAGTGAGAATTTAAAATATGATTAGCAATAATCAATGTGTGATAACTATTTGTATGAGATTATTTGAGACCTATTCCTCAATCAAGACATTTCAATAAGTATGATGTACACAACTATATCTAAATTGTTATAATCACACATTTATAAAATACAAATTACACATCTAATTAGAAAATGCACATCTATAAAATTGTAACAATTCACATCTATAAAATTCAAATCTATACTAAATCTTGTGTCAACTATAAACCTATCTGTTAAAACATTATGCTTTATAAGGGTGACATGTGTGCGGCAAGAAAGTGTACATCTCAGTATAAGCTTGATACTCAATTGTCCATGAATACTTGGCACATTTTAAGAGTGTCCATTAAAGTAGTCAGGCAAACATTTTTCTTGAATGGGAATGACATTTGCAAACCTAAATCAGCCAGAACAACATCATTACATTGAGGCCAGATACCACAACATCCTACGATAAAGCCATGAAATGTTACAGTAGTGCATTTTGTGAGATCTTTGATTTGCTGTGACAGATCCTGATAGTATTTCTCTTTACTCTCATACGCTAATTCAAGGGAATTCTGTGAGTTTTCATATTGAATTGAAACATCAATTACTACAGCTGTTCCATTTTTGGTAAACACTACATCTTGTTTTCGTAGTTCACCTTGATTATTGTTAAATTTTGTATTTATTTTTTTATGGATTTATAATGTGCATGGCTGCACCAGCAACGAGGCGTCCCAGCGCAACCAGAAACCACGGGACAGAAGAACCAAGGGGAGCAGGGTAACGAATTAGACGGCCGATGTAGGGAAAAGCCAGGTCTTTAAGGCTTTGCGAAAGGCCAGATGATTCATAGTGTTTCTCATAAAGACCGGAAGTGAAATCCAAAGCTTCGCCACCAGGAAACAAAAGGAGCGACCTCCGACCCTCGCTTTCCATACTCGCGGAACGCGAGCCAGCGCGAGATCAGCGGAGCGCAAGAGACGCCCCAGCTCATAGGGCACCAGCAGATGAAGTAGCCCTGCTGGGGCCTGATGTGTCAAAATCTTGTGAGAAAAACACAACTCCTTAAACTCGATGCGCTTTTCAACCGGCAGCCAATGGAGTTTGGGGAGTACATGCACCACTGAGCAGGACCTAGGCAGTGCCACCAAGAGCCGGGCCGCCGCGTTCTGAACCCTTTGCAATCGCTTGATACTTGCCTTGTTAGCACCCAAGTACAGAGAATTACTATAATCCAATCTGGACAAGATAGAGGCCTGTACAATGGTCTGGCGCACCTTGGGAGGAAAAAAACCGAGCAGCGGTCTTAGACCTCGCAACAGCCCAAAACAAACCCCGGCCACAGCTTTTGTTTGTTTATCAAAGGTCAGACCATTATCCAACCAAACACCTAGGTTCTTCACAGCCTCCTTGGGGAGTGGGGTGGGTTTTAAATGATCTGGCCAGCACTGCTCAGACCAAAGCTCCCGGTCCTTGCCGAACAACAAGATCTCCGACTTGTTGGCATTTAACTGCAAACAATTTGCTGCCATCCAGTCGGAGATGGCCAGGAGATCATCTTTGAACTTCCCAAAGCTGGTGTTGCATTTCTTAGAGAAAGCAATCACCAGCTGGGTATCGTCCGCATACGATACCAGGGAAAGCCCCCTGCCCCTTGCCACCTCCGCCAGGGGTCTAACATACAGATTGAACAAGAGCGGACTATAAACCGAGCCCTGTGGCACCCCCCGATGGAGGAAAAACTCCTGTGAGTTAAATGGAGGAACTGAAACCTGGAAAGACCTATCTTCCAGAAAGGACCGAATCCAGGCAAAAGCCACGTCCCCAATTCCAACTTCCAGGAGGCGTTTCAGGAGTATGTCATGGGAAACGTGGGATTCCACTAGCTTAGCCAGAAAGGGGAGTTCGAAAATAGAGAACATGAGGTTCTCTATGTGCCATCCAACCACACCTTTTTGCTCTATCTATGAGCAGTTCCAACATTTTGTTGTGTCTTTTTATCCTAATGTCCTTGCTTTTAGGACATGCGTCTGAAATATGAGAAATTGTTTCGCAAACATCATTACAATATCTACAAGTAGCAAATGTACGATTTCTTCCTCTAGTGATGGTTTCCCTAGTAGATAAAACATTTGCTCTTAACATCAGCGCAGCTATGTATTGGTTTTCTTTCATTTTGTTATGCTTGCTGATCCAGAAGTTTGAGGTTGGATTACTTGCTACATATTTTACACCATCACCTTGGACAGGGAGATTTGCCCATTTCTCAAATTCTTCTTTTCTCCAATCATATGTTGCTAACAAATTCAAATCATAAATCAGAAACCCACTGTCTGAAATGTTAAGTTTGTGCGTTTTGATGATGTTATCAATTTTTTCATTTATTACTTCTCCTGCATACATGAACGAATGCGGTATGTACAGTTCTGGAGCTGCCCTGAGATACAATAAACTATTGACTTTATTGAGACCAATTTGTGTACATACTTTTGGTATACTGAGGCCCCCAAATGATCTTTTCGAGTATAGGAGACCATCACATGTGTATGCAGGAAGGTGTAGAAAGTGTTTGACATACTTTTTTATTGTTTGATCCAGAGCATTTAACGTTTTTGCTTCTGCTCCTGTCATTTCCAACTTGAATGATAGTTTAGGTACCAAGTACTGACACAACATTTCTATTTTCTGTGGGGGCTTGAGTGGTAGATTATCAAGTTTTTGAGCCCAATTGACAAGAGCCTCATTAATTTTGTTGTTGCTTGTATGACCAGTGTGTGGATCAAAGTTCAATCCGAGGTATCTCTCACTTTCTCCTGGATGAGTATTTTCAATATTTTCTTTTTCAAATTGCCATGGTTTACAGTTGTTAACCAGGATTTTATCTTTATGGTGACTGATATAAAATCCATGTGTCTTTTTCACATTAAGTTTTAATCCTGTATTTTTACTGAACTTTTCAATGATTTTCAGCTTTGTACTCATTCCTTCCCAGGTACTGCTGAGTACTGCGATGTCATCGGCAAAGGCGAGACCGGTGATTTGCTCAATAAGACCATCTGATCCAAATGTGAAGCCCTTGCCGTTTTTCTGAATATCACAGATCAGAGCATCCGTGGCAACGTTAAATAGTAGTAGGGATAGAGAGTCACCTTGTTTGACCCCAGATTTCATTGTTATTTCAGGAGTTGCTTTGTTGTTCTTTCCCTTGAAAGATGTTGTTGATTCAGTGTACAAGTCTTTCATTATGTCTCTGATGTATGATGGAACTCTTTGCCTTGCAAGACTCTGTATAATGTGACCATGACTGACAGAGTCGAAGGCTTTCAATATATCTATGAACACAACTGCTAATGAGTGACTGTTTTTTCGTGCCCCTTTTATGATGTTTTGTAGGAGTGTCAGATTCTTGAGACAACCTCTCACCTTCATGAAGCCTTTTTGTCTTGTATTCAATTCAACAAAAAATGATAGTCTTTTAGTTAGTATTTTTGTAAATAACTTCATGAATGCAGTACCGATGGTAATTAGACACCAGTTACTGATTTTTTTGAGTTCACTAATCGGTACATTCTTGGGTATAAAAATTGATCGGTTCTTTTTGATCATTTCTGGTACTCTTCTCATCATCAACCAAGACGATAGAATTCTGGGCAGCAGTCTTGGTTGTCTGCTGTGCACTTTATACAAGTCATTCAAACCAATCTTAACAGGCCCCACTGCTTTCTTTAAATTGGAGTTCTCAAAGGCATGAGTTATTTCGAGCAGTGTTATTTCTTTACATAGATTTCTAATTTCAAAATCCTCTGGTATTCGATCAATCGGTATGAAATTAGGATTTTTCTTTCTCTAATATGTTTTTGTAATATTGAAAGATTTCATCAGCACTGATTTGGCAAGTGGCATCTTCTGCCCCATCAGTGATAATCCTGGCAATTTTCTTTTTGTCTTTTTGAAACATTGCCTGATATGCTTTATAGCTGCCCTTTGCTTTGGCATAATTTTTCTTGTGCGTCCGATTAAGCCTTCCATTTTTCTTGTCTTTTTTTGTTATCTTGTTACCCACTGAGTCATTCTGGTGCTCATCTTGAGCAGAGTTCATCGGGTAAATATTGAGTTCTCTTGCTGGTTCATTTGTTGGTACACTTGCTGGTGTAGGACATATATCAGTGGTGTTTTCTGCGATATAAGTCACTACCTCATCCATCAGATCCATAGCAGCATCGTGTTGCTCTACATTTTTGGTGTACTTCTCGATTTCTTTGCTTCTGTCTTCCAGCTCATCAAAGTTCTTGATTTTTTGCGCACGTTTGCGATTGATAAAGTCTCTGCGCTTTTCTGTTATTACTTCCATTGTACCTCCTGGTTCATCGCAAGAGTCATTTTTAGAAACATTTGATGCTTGCAGTACATCTTTTACTGATTTTTTGCTTTTATCTCTTCTATCTCTTCTTTTTTTCTGCAATTTGTTTTCTGTTTTTATTGTCAAAATGTGGAACCATCAGCGCATTAATATTCCTCTTGTTTTCATATACTTTTTCCAATTCTGCTAGTTGCAGTATTTCTTCCTGTGACCATAGTTTTGACTGTTTACTGCTTGCTAGAGCTGCTGGTCTAGCCTCATTTTGCGCTCTTGGATGCGCATGCCAAGCATGTTGAGAAACACCAATTTTTGTTCCAAATCTGATGTCACAGAAGCTGTACAGGAATGGCAGCTCTCGTTTTTGAGGTCTTCGGCTTCTTTGTCATATTTTGAACAGTACGTTTTAAGATAGAAGCCTTTGTGCTTGTTGGAGACATGTTTTCTCAGTTCTTTGATAGTTTCCATTATGTCTCCACATAGGTCACATTTATATTTTTCGTTTGGGTACTTCCAATAGGTGACTTTTTTTGTGTAGTCACTTTTCTTTGTTACTACATCTTTGCTGACCTCATACACATCGGGTAGATTTTCAAAGTTAGCAGTACCAATGTCATTCTTGGCTGAGGAGGCCACAAACTCGATGGATTTGCTGAGGTCTATTGTTGTGTCTTCTTCTGCTGCGGAGGGTGAACTAGGGCCTATATCGTGATCTGAATCGTTGTTGCTTGTTGCATTGTTTGAAGCGGATGCTGGTTTGTCAAATTCGGTGAGGAGGTTAATGATTTCTATGAAAGACAGCACCTCCTTACGCCATCTTAACGGTGTTTTTATTCTCCAGGAACTATCCCATCTGGAATTGGGTTTGTTTGCTTCGCCATTTCTCACTATCACGCTCGCTGCCATGATAGAACCTTGTTTGGCCTGTCTCTAAATGCTTCTCTATGCAGAGTCTAGTACTTCAGAGGCAGTTACCGGCGGGACCACTGGGAGGTCAAGTCAAGTCAAGTCAAAGAATTTATATAGCGCACTACATACCCAGAGGGTCTCAAGGCGCTAAGGAGGGGGGGAGGATTACTTGTCAGATATCCACGTCTTAAGTTGCTTTCTGAAAGCTAGGTGGTTCTGGGTAAGGCGAAGGTGAGTGGGGAGTGAGTTCCATGTTTTAGCAGCCAGGTAAGAGAAGGATCTGCCTCCCATGGTGGTCTTGTTGATGCGAGGTACAGTGGCGAGGGCTTGGCTGGAGGAACGAAGTTGGCGGGAGGGGGTGTAGAAGGACAGTCTTGAGTTGAGGCATTCTGGTCCGATGTCGTAGAGTGATTTGTGTGCGTGGGTTAGCAGTCGGAAAGTGATTCTCTTATTGACGGGTAGCCAGTGGAGGTCTTTCAGGTGACCAGAGATGTGTTCGTTGCGTGGGATGTCTAATATGATTCTGGCTGAGGCGTTTTGGATTCGTTGGAGTTTAGCGGTAGTGCCTGCGTAAAGGGTGTTTCCGTAGTCCAGTCGGCTCGTGACCAAAGCATGGGTGACTGTTTTCCTGGTTTCGGTGGGGATCCATCGAAATGTTTTTTTGAGCATGCGAAGAATGTTGAAGCAAGATGAGGATACGGCGCTGACTTGTCTGTTCATTGAAAGGGAAGAATCCAGGATAACGCCTAGGTTCCGTGCGTGGTCTGTCGGGATGGGTGCTTTTCCAAGGGCTTCCGGCCACCAAGAGTCATCCCATGCAGAGGGGGATGTACCTAGGATGAGGACTTCTGTTTTATCTGAGTTCAGTTTCAGGCGGCTGTGTTTCATCCATTCAGCAACTTCTTTCATTCCTTCGTGTAGGTTAGTTTTGGCGGTGCTGGGGTCCTTGGTGAGAGAAAGGATCAGTTGAGTGTCATCCGCGTAAGAGATGATGTTGAGGTTGTGTTGGCGGGCGATGGTCGCGAGGGGGCTCATGTATACGTTGAAGAGGGTGGGGCTGAGAGAGGATCCTTGTGGTACGCCACAGATGACTTCGGTGGCCTCGGACTTGAATGGTGGAAGGCGGACTCTCTGGGTTCTTCCGGTGAGGAACGAAGTGATCCATTCAAGTGCTTTTCCATGTATTCCGATGTTGGTGAGGCGTTGTAAAAGGGTGCTGTGGCAGACTGTGTCGAATGCTGCAGAGAGGTCGAGGAGGATGAGGGCGACTGTATCTCCATTGTCCAGTAGAGTTCGAATGTCGTCTGTTGCTGCGATGAGGGCGGTCTCAGTGCTGTGTTTTGCTCGGAAGCCAGATTGTGAGGAGTCGAGGGATTTGTTGGCTTCGAGGGAAGCGGCGAGCTGGTTGTTGACAGCTTTCTCGATGACTTTGGCCGGGAATGGGAGGAGCGAGATGGGGCGGTAATTTTTGAGTTCGGTGGGGTCCGCTGTGGGTTTTTTCAGAAGGGCGGTGAGTTCAGCGTGTTTCCAGTTTTCTGGAAAGGTGGCGGAGTTGAAGGAGCAGTTGATGACGTCTCGGAGGTGCGGTGCAATGACGGAGTCTGCTTTGTTGAAGATGTGGTGAGGGCATGGGTCTGTGGGGGATCCTGAGTGGATGGAGTTCATTAGGCAGATGGTGTCCTCAGTGGAGATTGGGTTCCAGTCGTTAAGGGTGTTCGCGGGGGGAGAGTGTTCAGCATGTGGTTGGGTGGGTTGGGCTCCGGGTTGGTTGTCGAAGCTGTTGTGGATGTCTGCAATCTTGTTGTGGAAGAATGAGGCTAGGGAGTCGCAGAGGGCTTGAGAGGGGGTGATGTCGTTGGAGTTGGCCGAGGGATTGGAAAACTCCTTGACGATGTTGAAAAGTTCCTTGCTGATGTGGGCGTTGTTGTCAAGTCGATCCTTGAATGCGGTTTTCTTGGCCTTTCGGATTAGTTGGTGGTGAGTGCGGGTGGCGTTTTTGAAGGCGTCCTTGGTGCTGGTGGTTGGGTCTTTTTTCCACGCTTTTTCAAGGGTGCGGCAGAGTTTCTTGGACTTCTTAAGATCATCGTTGAACCATGAGGCCTTCTTGTTGCCAGGTTTGCTTTGGCGTTTTTTCAGTGGTGCTAAGGTGTCGGCAGTGTTGGATAACCATAGGGTGAAGTTGGCGGCGGCTAGGTTTGGGTCCGAGGAGTGGGCTGGGGTGTTTAGAAGGAGCGATGAGGAGATCTGGTCGGTGGTGATTTTGTTCCAGTTTCTTTGCAGAGTTGGTTGGAGGTGGTTGGTGGGTTTGGGCTTGTTGTAGGTGAAGTGGACGCAGCTGTGGTCAGTCCAGAGGAGATCCGTAGTGTGGCTGAAGGAGACATGATTGCTGGAGGTGAAGATGGGGTCGAGTGTGTGACCTGCGATGTGGGTGGGGGAAGTGACCAGTTGTTTAAGTCCGAGGTTGGCGAGGTTGTCCAGGAGGGTGGTGGTGTTGCGGTCGTTGATCTTTTCAAGGTGAAAGTTGAGGTCTCCCAGAAGGATGTATTCTTTTGAGGGGAGCGCGTGTGGAGTGATGAAGTCCGTGATGTCTTCACTGAATTTTGCGCGTGGTCCTGGTGGTCTGTAGAGGAGGGTGCCTCTGAGTGTGGTTTTGGGTCGATGTGGATTTGGAAGTGAAGGTGTTCGGAGTTGGCGAGGTTGGCGTCAGAGCTGGTTGAGATGCGGATTGATTTCTTGTGGACGATAGCGATTCCTCCTCCTGTGTGGCTGGTACGGTCTTTGCGAGTGATCTTATAGTCTTCAGGGATGGCAATGGTGATGTCTGGGGCGGAGGAAGCGTTCATCCATGTTTCCGTTAGGAAGGCGACGTCCGGGGAGGTGGTGTCAAGTAGATTCCATAGGTCAATGGCGTGCCTGTGGACTGAACGGCTGTTGAGAAGGATGCATTGTAGGTGGTTGGGGTCGGGAGTCAGTGGGGTGGTCGTAGCGGAGATGTTGTCGGTGCCGCTGAATTTGCAGGAGTAGCAGGAGAAAGGTCCATGGGTTTGTCCGGGGGCGGCTTGGACGCAGTTGGGGGCGCGACCGGGGTTAAGGGCTAGGAGGGCGGCGGCATCGTAGGTGATGCGGGGGGGCTGGGCAGCGCGAGGGGCAGGGGGTCTGGCGCTGGGCGCGGTCCAGGCGCGGACGGGCGTAGACGGGCTTACCTTTGGCGCACCTTCGGCGCGGATTGGGCGCGGACGCTGCGCGTGAACGCTGCGCGTTAGGTCATTGGTCATAAATGGATGGTGAAGGGGGCGGTAAAGGCCACTACAACCGAGAATAGGTTAAGAGAGTCATAGTTACTCCCGCCGTTTACCCGCGCGTCATTGAATTTCTTCACTTTGACATTTAGAGCACGGCAGAAACACATCGCGTCAACATCCGCCTCGGACCTTCGCAATGCTTTTTTTAATCAAACAGTCGGATTCCCCTGGTCTGCACCAGTTCTAAGTCAGTTGCTAGGCGCCAGCCGAGGCAGAACGCCAGCCCCGCGTGGGGAGGGGGCACGAGGAGAGGCGACCACCGCAGCTGAGGCGATCCACAGGAAGGGCCCGGCTCGCATCCACAGTTGCCGCCGCCCCGGAGGGAGGCGCCTCGTTCAGCCACGGCACGCGCCCATCCCCGCTTCGCGCCCCAGCCCGACCGACCCAGCCCTTAGAGCCAATCCTTATCTCAAAGTTACAAATCTGACTTGCCGACTTCCCTTACCTACATTGCTCCAACATGCCAGAGGCTGTTCACCTTTTAGACCTGCTGTGGATATGGGTACGTCCCGGCGTGAGATTTACACCATCTTCCCTGGATTTTCAAGGACCAGCGAGAGCTCACCGGACGCCGCCAAAACCGCGGAACCGCAACGCTTTCCAAGGCTCGGGCCCTTCTCTCGGCGCGAACTCATTGCAGGGTGCCCTGCCCTTCACAAAGAAAAGAGAACTCTCCCGGGGCTCCCGCCGGCTTCTCCGGTATCGTTTGCATTACCGCACTGAACGCCGCGAGGGCGCCCGTTTCCGCCACTCCGGGATCGGGGATCTGAACCCGACTCCCTTTCGATCGACCACGGGCAACGGAGGCCATCGCCCGTCCCTTCCGAACGGCGCTCGCCCATCTCTTAGGACTGACTGACCCATGTTCAACTGCTGTTCACATGGAACCCTTCTCCACTTCTGCCTTCAAAGTTCTCATTTGAATATTTGCTACTACAACCAAGATCTGCACCGGTGGTGGCTCCACCCGGGCCCTCGCCCCGGGCTTCTGTGCTCACTGCAGCGGCCCCCCTACTCATCACGGCTTAGCCCCCGCGGTTCTCAGCGCCGGCGACGGCCGGGTATGGGCCGGATGCTCCAGCGCCATCCATTTTCAGGGCTAGTTGATTCTGCAGGTGAGTTGTTACACACCCCTTAGCGGATTCTGACTTCCACGGCCACCGTCCTGCTGTCTATATCAACCAACACCTTTTCTGGGGTCTGATGAGCGTCGCATCGGGCACCTTAACCCGGCGTTCGGTTCATCCTGCAGCGCCAGTTCTGCTTACCAAAAGTGGCCCACTAGGCACTCGAATTCCATGCACCTCAGGACCGCTACAGACCTCCACCAGAGTTTCCTCTGGCTTCGACCTGCCCAGGCATAGTTCACCATCTTTCGGGTCCTATCACGCACGCTCATGCTCCACCTCCCCGACGGAGCGGGCGAGACGGGCTGGTGGTGCGCCGGCCACTGGAAGCGCGGCGGGATCCCATCTCAGCCGCCACGCGCCGGCCCTCACCTTCATTGCGCCACAGGGTTTCGCTCGGCCCTCCGACTCACGCACGTGTTAGACTCCAGCCGGAGCTCCTAGGCCCAGAGGTGCAGGGGAAGCCTCCCCGGGCCTGTTGGACACCGTCCCGGGCACCCTGCCATGCCCTCAGGGGCCCGGGATGGAGCTCCTGAACCCAGCCAAACAAGGGGAGGCTCCCCGGGCACAACGGAACCCCAGTCCTGGGCCTTTGGCCGTGTGGCAGCCCGGGGGACAGGGCCCAGGACCGGAGCACCCGCCCTGGGGCCCAGCCGGGGCTCCTGGACCCAGCTGGGGTTCCCAGGCACAGAGGCACAGGGGAAGCCTCCCCGGGCCCTCCGGACCCCGTCCCGGGCACCCTGCCATGCGACAGGACCAAGGACGGAGCCCGGGGAGGGAAGGCCACCCACCCCGGGGCCCTCAGGGGCCCCGTATGGAGCTCCTGAACCCAGCCACTCAAGGGGAGGCTCCCTGGGCACAACGGAACCCCGTCCTGGGCCTTTGGCAGTGCAGCAGCCCAGGGGACAGGGCCCAGGGCCGGAGCACCTGACCCAGGGCCAGAGCATCCGACCCGGGGCCCAGCGGGGCCCTGGACCCAGCCGGGGCTCCCAGGCCCAGAGGCGCAGGGGAATCCTCCCCGGGCTTGCCGGACACCGTCCTGGGTACCCTGCCACGTGGCAGGACAGAGGACGGAGCCCGGGGTGGGGAGGCTCGGATGGAGCTCCTGAACCCAGCCGAGCAAGGGGCTCCCCGGGCCAACGGAACCCCAGTCCTGGGCCTTTGGCAGTGCAGCAGGCCAGGTGACTGGGCCCAGGACGGGAGCACCCGACCTGGGGCCTGGCCAGGGCCCCTGGACCCAGCCGGGGTTCCCAGGCCTAGAGGTGCAAGGGAAGCCTCCCCGGGCCCTCCAGACCCCTTCCCGGGCACCCTGCCATGCGGCAGGACCGAGGACGGAGCCCCGGGTGGGAAGGCTGCCCTCCCCTGGGCACTGGGACCCTGCCCACCCGTGGGTGTCTCCCTGGGCCCGCCGGAACCCATCCAGGGCAGCCGGCCAGGCAGCAGGCCCAGGGACGGACCCAGGGCTGGAGCGGCATCCTGGCCCGTCCAGCTGCTGGCTGAGGCTAGGCAGAGAGGGGTCCCAGAGTACCCTGCCCCTAGTAATCCGGAGGAAGGCTACCCCTCTTCCTGGGAACACACACGCACAGAGTGACAACTTCCCACCCAAGCCTTTGCGGTAGGGCTCCTGCTTGCCCACGCAGGGCAGGGCAGGGCTCGGGGACCCCGGGTGGCCTCAGGCACGAGGAGAACCACTGGAGCTCTCGGGCCCTGGCGCCCGGGGGAGGACTGCCCGGGACCCATGCAGCCCGTCCTGGGTACTTTGCCATGCTGTTGGCCCAGAGATGGGAGTCCCGGACACCTGGGGGGAGGACTGCCCATGACCCATGCAGCCCGTCCCGGGTACTTTGTCATGCCGTTGGCCTGGAGATGGGAGCCCCGGACACCTGGGGAGCGTTGCCCGGGACCCATGCAGCCCGTCCGGGGTACTTTGCCATGCCGTTGGCCTGGAGATGGGAGCCCCGGACGCCCGGGGGAGGACTGCCTGGGACCCATGGAGCCCGTCCTGGGTACTTTGCCATGCCGTTGGCCTGGAGATGGGAGCCCCGGATGCCTAGGGAGGTGTTGCCCAGGCATAGTCCATATGGTCCCCGGCAGGAAACTGCCAGCCCGAGAGGAGTGTATGGGCATACCCTGTCCCTAGTAATCTGGAGGAAGGCTACCCCTCTTTCTTGGAATCCGTGCTCACCGAGTGACTGAAGGGACCCAAGGCGCGCAGGCGCCCAACCTCCTGGAGCTCTCGCTGGGATCGGGGAGGAGAATGGGGACTTCCAGGGAAGCCCGGCCATCTGGTCGCCCCATTGGAAAGCATTGCGTGCGACCAGATGGCCGAGGGGAAAGGTGCGACCAGATGGCCAGGACCGAAAGGACTCCCAGCTGCCCACCCGAGCCTTCGCGGGAGGGTTCCCGCCCCGAATCCCCTTGTAGGGCTCTGGGGCTGCAGGGCTCGGGGGCTACAGGGCTCCGTGGCTGCAGGGCTCCGGGGCTGCAGGGCTCCAGGGCTTCAGGGCTCCAGGGCTGCAGGGTTCCAGGGTTGCAGGGCTCCGGGGTTGCAGGGCTCCGGGGCTGCAGGGCTCAGGGGCTGCAGGGCTCAGGGGCTGTAGGGCTCCGTGGCTGCAGGGCTCCGGGGCTGCAGGGCTCCAGGGCTTCAGGGCTCCAGGGCTGCAGGGCTCCGGGGCTGCAGGGCTGCAGGGCTCTGGGGCAGCAGGGCTCAGGGCTGCAGGGTTCTGGGGCTGCAGGGCTCCGGGCTGCAGTGCTCAGGGGGGCTCTGAAACCCCACGCTGGGCCTCAGGCATGGGGAGACCTGCAAGCGCTCCTAGGGCCCAGCTGCCCAGTGGGGGACTGCCCGGGAGTCTTTCAGGTCTCTGGGGCTCTGCACCAGGGACCCTTGTCCCGGGCAGATGGACTCTTGGCAGGCCATAGGACGGGGGCTCTCAAACTCAGGCCCCGGGGCTGGTCCCTGCTTTCCAACCCATCCAGGCCGGGGAGATCAGGGAGTCTGCCCAGGCACGAGGGACCCCTGTCCTGGGCCCACGGACCCTCAGGACGCGCCCCCGTTTTCCACAATTTTTTCCCAAAATTCTGCGTAGTGTGCATAGTGGTGTTACGCAAACTACGCCCAGCCCTAGTCTTTTCAAGCTTGAATCTTTTCAAATGGTATCCTTTTGAATTACTACCCGGTTGTGCTACTACTTTTTAGATTGTGCCTTTTTTTTCTCTGTGTCACTATCTCTAACATTGTTATACCGTAACATAGTCGCATTGCGGTTCGCAATCATTTGCAAGCATACAATGTTGGTTTGGAGGGCATTGCAGTGATTTTGGTTGTAAGTGCTGAGGTAGCTTACCCGTTTGAGATATTCTACTCTTAGGTGATGTTTCCTGCAGTAGAAGCGGCTATGCAGGTTTTTCACACTTACACTCACACAGCCGTGCCCAGGGAATATGTCCCTTATAGGACACAGGAGATTCTGATTTCTGCAGGGCAGCACCGTGTTTGGTTTGATGGCGCCCTTCCCCGCAGTGTAACGGTGGCTAGATTGGGTCCTTTGTCCATTCCAGGCGCTTCCTGGCCGGTTTAGGCCGGATTCACCCTGCATCCTCATGCGGGCCAAGTCCCCGTTGCTGAGTTACGGACCCTACATGACTCTTCTATTAGTGTTATTAGGGCCCTAATTCAATATATTACCCGCAATTTCCAGGGCGGGCCCCTGGTGTTGAGGCCCTTCCAGCAGGACCGAGCGGAATGAAGCTTAGTCTTGTGATGGTCAATGCAGTAATGGGCAAGCGTCCCCAAGAGAAGGATGATATGTCTTTTTGGCTTGCCGTGAAATTTGACCAGCTGGAGGCAGTTTTTCCTAATTTGAGTCCCGTAGAAAAACACAGGATTCTTACTATTAGTTTACCCAAGGATTTGGTACCAGAAGCCGGTGACTGTGAGTCATGGGGTAGGATTTTTGCGGCAGTGTACACGAGGTGCTTCGGCACTCCCTCAATGGCTGTCCTTCCAACGGTCATTAAGCGTGTTCAGAATGAACACGGACCTGAGGCTGCGGTTGAATTGAGAATGAGACTCGTTGGCATGTTTGATGTGGTAGCCGATCTAATCCTTTCTAATGTAAAGGGAGATGCGGTGAACTTTCAAGTGGCTAATGCCTTACGCGATGTCTCCGATGCCGACAAACCCCAACAGTTACTGAGAATCATAATGGCTGCGTATGAAACCACGCCCTTTTCTGCTAAAGATAAAAAGCAAACCCAGGGTACGAAGTCTGAAACAGACGTTCAACCCACAGCTCCAAAGAAAAATTGGAACAGAAATAAAAAACAGGGGAAACAGCAACAGAAACAGGAGTCCCGTCCCCCATCACCAGTGCCTGCGTCTACTGAGCGCGTTTATGATTTGCGCGACCGCACTAGGATTGAGTCGCCTGATAGATTTCAGGTTCCTGATCAACGCTCTCCTTGTTCTTTTCATGACACATCGGCCTCATCGTCCGGTGGTGGAGGCAGCGGCAGAGGTCGGGGTGGCCAGCAGACCACCGACCAGCCCCGCCCGAAACACGGAAAAGGCAAACAGGACGATTCTTCACAGAAGAGACCCCAGTTTCAGAAAAAGAAAGTTGCCGCTTTAACAGCGAGATATGCCACAGATAGTGAGAACGCAGCTTCGAAACCAGACATGGGCGCTGACGTAGTTGGACAGCGCAGCGGAGATTACCATAGTGCGAGAGGCCCTGCGTCCACTACTGAAGGTGACAGCGACTGACCATTATGTTGTTGTGGAAACAGCTGATACCAGAGTAGCTACCCCTGATAGGCTTTATGAAATAGTCCTTTTCATTGAAAGTGACATACAACGTACCATAAAAGGGGTATTTTGGGAAAATCTTACAACTACCTATGACATTTTGTTAGCTGAGGCTGACTGGCCCCCACCTTTTGTTCTTGCGGCTCCGAGAGGGGAGGAGGTAATCCTCCCTAGTTTCGCGCACACAGTGTTCAAGGAGCATGCGCTGAATTTTGCAGAAGAGTTGGCTAAGGCCCTTGCACCGGCTCTGTACCGTATGCACTGTGGTTGGGATACATTTTCCCCACACCACGACATTCCCTTATGGTCTATGCCACAGCCTCAACCTTAATATCCCATCTGGTGTGAAGCTAAGGCTTCCGTCGCAGAGATCCTTAAACAATTAGAATATCAAGGAGTGATTGAAACTTGTGTGTCACCGATAAATAACCCACTTTTTACTGTGACCAAGCCAGACGGTTTGTACCGTTTGGTATTGGATTACCGGCATTTGAGCTCGCATTGCCGTACCTGTGCAGTACAGAATACCCACCGCTCTGCTCTCGTGGATGGTCTTGTGCGAAAAAGGTTTAAAACCACACTTGACATATCCAACGTTTTTTTGCCCACAATTTGGATGGTCTAAGTTCTCAATGGACCAGTTTTAGCTGTGGTGGCAAACAACGCAAATTTAAATGCCTGGCCATGGGCTGTAAGAATAGTCCAGTTGTGTTTGCTGCCCGTATTGTCTCTCTCTTAGAGAGAGTTGACCCGGATGCGTGTTCGTATGTGAATGACAGCTATCTCACAGACGACGAAATTTGGGCGCTTCTGTGTCGAGTAGACCGCATAATTTGTAACTTTGAGGACTTCGGTTACAAATTCAACTTTGCAAAGTCTCACATTGCAGAGTACACAGCGTTGTTCCTGGGCTACAAGCTCAACAATGAAGGCCGAGGATTGGCTCCTCACTTCTTGTGCACAGCTGCTCGCTCCTACAACTCTGAAAAAATTACAGTCCTTGCTGGGATTTTTGAATTACGGGCATACTTACATTCCCGAATATGCCTAGCGCATCAAGCCTTTGTATGCTTTGATACAACCTACTTTCACCAAATCGTGCTGACTGCCTGAACATTCAGCCATTTTGCAATCTTCGCAGGCTGATCTTCTAGAATTTAAATTCTTACTGACTCATGATAACCACACCAACCTGGTGATAAGAATCATACCTGGTACGGTGGGTTTCACTTACCTTACTTTTAACGAAGGAGACACAGTACCTATTGCTTACAAGTCACACTTGTACACTTTGGCTGAAATGCGGTTTTCCACTGTGGAAAAAGTGTTGACAGCAGTGCTAATGGCGATTCTCAAGGAACATGCATTGTCGCAGGGAAAACGCATGTTGGTTGTTACCCTGTATCCTGCACTAGCGGCAGTGATGAAGGCCATTGTACCAAGTTCTAAAGCGTTGCACCCATGGTGGATACAATGGGCAGCATCTTTGACGTCTCCGGATGTCACGTTTATTATTGATGCCTCCTTACAGTCGCAAGAGTTTTTGCAGTATGAATTTGTTCATCCTACGCCATTGACTATGCGACCTTTGGAGGATTGCCATTAGATCATTTACACTGATGGTTCAGCGCAAGTTTCGCATGGGTCTAAACACGCATACGTTTCCGCTTGCGCCATTGTAGTAGGTACCATGGGGAATGATGAATTCAAGTCCAAAGTAGTGCACACGCAGACTTTAGGGGACTGTACCGCACAATTGCAGAGCTCCGTGCTCTAATGCTTGCATTGGAGTACGCTGATCCTAGTGTGACGACTCTTATTGTGAGTGATTCTTACTATTGTGTCCAGTCTTACAATGAGAACCTGTTCTTTTGGATTCAGAATGATTTTTATGATTCCAAAGGTAGCACAATATAACATAAAATGATCTGGGTCTGAGTGGCTGAGCATAGGGAGCAGTTGCTACTCGTGTATGTAATTCACACTCTCGGTCATCAGCGCTTGGGAGTTCACGCTGTTGGCAATTCTTTGGCTGTTGAGGCCGCAAAATCAGCAGTATCGACATATTTGGTTGCAGCAGTTACACGTTCCAAGAGTAAGATTGATGATGATATCTTGGTGGCTGTAACCGCGACTGAGAACGTATCCAGTTTAGATCCTAAGGGTTGGTTGCTGTGGCACAAAAGTGCTGACTCTTAAAAGCATCGTTTTCTGGGTTTAGCTCCAGGCTACACACAGGTCAGGGTGGATCCTCGTTTTGAAAGTGGCCATTCCGTGACTTCCTATTCTGTAGGCAACTTATGTCAGAGATGGCTCAAACACTCCACTTTGGCGTCAGTTAAGATGCATTTATCTAAATTGTCTGACGATGTTGATCTGAATGATTTTGTGAAAGGTCTGGCTTCCGGCAGATCTAAAAGATGGATATATGCTATTTACAACGAAGTCTGGAAACTGTCCCATATTGAGGCGGCTTCCCGCATCAGAGCTATAGATCAAGCACATTTAGAAAAAGTTCTAGTGGTTGTAGATAACAGCATTAACACGCTTTCTTCTTGCATTTTCACGTTAGACAATATTGTGTCATCTGTTGTTGATATTGTGCAAGATGAAGTGTCTGTTTTGTACCATGGTCAGAATCAGTTGCGTTCTGTGATGCAATTTGCTTTCAGCGCCGCCCGCCGCAATGTTAAAAATGCGGGATGCACCCGCCACTGTGGCGGGTGCATCCTAATTCGAGGCATGGAACCTCCGCCCTTGTGGTGGACGGTCCCTGCCCCCGACAGGATGGTGGATGGACAAAGTCCGTCCGCCATCCTAATCGACCCCTATATTTGGTGTGTTGCCGGCATTTTTCCATTCGATTTTTTCCAGCCTGTTTGGTGGATTTCCCTTAATGCTAGCTCTGGCTGCAGGCGTACTTCTGCTGTTTTGTTTATTTCAAAATGGATGCACGTCCAGTATTGCGAGGAGATCTGTCACGACTTTTGATGCTCCGCAGCCGAACGCTTGAGTATTATGCAGCGCTGCCTCTTGCTACATTGAGTGCTGCTTATGGATTATCGTTTCGATTTTCCTATTTTACAAGCATCCAGCCTGTCTTTCATTGCCTGAGTTGCGATTTTGACTGGGCCCTGGATTTGTGTCTCTGCAATACGGTGTCTCCCAATGCAGATTATGATCAGCTTATGAGCCCCTTAGTTGCTCATGAATTGCTTTGTTCTGGCGGAGGGATTATGGCCTTTGCAGCAATGCATGGAGTCCTGGGACGTTGGAATCTTTTCGCAGTGGCGCAAGATTTCTTGGCATGCAGCTTCATTGAAGAAACACCGAGTTGCCCTCTGATGGTGCTAGAGGCTCCGGTAATTGAGGAACATGTATGTTCTTTCCCTTTGCTGAAATGGATGGCTGAAATGTTTTTGGATGAGAACAGTGACTTCTAAGCATGGGCGTACAATTTGTTCCGCTCACGGATTTTGCAGGTTTTCCGCAATTTCGTGATCCGCGAATTGCGAGAAATCGCGGCAAAATCCACAAATCCGCGAGCGGGACGAATTTTGCTCAGGAAGCACTTACAGGGTTAAAGCAGGTGCCCAAGTTGAAGCTAATTTCTTTGTAACCATTTACAAAATGGTTGCAAAGAAATTAACTTCAACTTGGGCACCTGCTGTAACCCTTTAAGTGCTTCCTGAGCGGCGCCTCGTTGCCTACTTGCAACTATTCTCTGACCCTGCTCTGACCCTCGAAGCAGGGTCAGAGAATAGGTACAATTAGGCAATGAGGCTCCTGTCACTAAAATTAAACCTCAGCAGGAAGCACTTACAGATAACAGGTGCCCGAATTGAAGCTCAAATTTAGTAACGCATTATAATCAGCCCAAAAATCTAGTGAGAACGGTTGATGCCAGGTAGGTGTGTTTCTCCCCAGATCTACCGTCTACAATTAGCTTTAATCCGTGATGGGAGTCTAGGCATCCACAATTTTCTCGAGCGCAATCCCCCTGTACTTCCAGTGACCAGGAGGCTGTTTTCTCCTCATCTGCTGCGCTGATCGGCCTCTGACCTTTATAAACAAGAGGCATGTGAACTCGCACAGAAGCTCGGCCCCACACACACTAGGCTATGCAACCTCTTCCCGCCCTTTCCCCCACTGTGATGGACAGCTCACTCGAGGGACCTCGGCTCCTAGGGGCGCGGTGGCAAAGTTACAGACACACGGGGTCACTGGAGACAACTCTTCTGGGCCTTTACACAGTTGTAGTGCAGGAAAAGCACAATACATTTACCCAACGAGGTAGCACTTACTGCTTTCTCCTCATTTGCTGCTCTGATCGGTCTCTGACCCTTTATAAACGAGAGGCATGTGAACTAGCACAGAAGCCCGGCCCCAGCCCACACACACTAGGCTATGCAACCTCTTCCCGCCCTTTCCCCCACTGTGATGGACAACTCACTCGAGGGACCTCGGTGCCTATGGGCGCGGTGGCAAAGTTACAGACACACTGGGTCACTGGAGACAACTCTTCTGGGCCTTTACACAGCTGTAGTGAAGGAAAAGCACAATACATTTACCCAACGTGGTAGCACTTACTGCTTTCTCCTCATTTGCTGCTGTGATCGGTCTCTGACCCTTTATAAACGAGAGGAATGTGAACTCGCACAGAAGCCCGGCCCAGCCCACACACACTAGGCTATGCAACCTCTTCCCGCCCTTTCCCCCACTGTGATGGACAGCTCACTTGAGGGACCTCGGCACCTATGGTCGCGGTGGCAAAGTTACAGACACATGGGGTCACTGGAGACAACTCTTCTGGGCCTTTACGCAGCTGTAGTGTAGGAAAAGCACAATACATTTACCCAACGAGGTAGCACTTACTGCTTTCTACTCATTTGCTGCTCTGATCGGTCTCTGACCCTTCATAAATGAGAGGCATGTGAACTCGCACAGAAGCCCGCCCTAGCCCACACACACTAGGCTATGCAACCTCTTCCCGCCCTTTCCCCCACTGTGATGGACAGCTCACTCGAGGGACCTTGGCGCTTATGGGCGTGGTGGCAAAGTTACAGACACACGGGGTCACTGGAGACAACTCTTCTGGGCCTTTACACAGCTGTAGTGCAGGAAAAGCACAATACATTTACCCAACGAGGTAGCACTTACTGCTTTCTCCTCATTTGCTGCTCTGATCGGTGTCTGACCCTTTATAAACGAGAGGCATGTGAACTCGCACAGAAGCCCGGCCCTAGCCCACACACACTAGGCTATGCAACCTCTTCCCGTCCTTTCCCCCACTGTGATGGACAGCTCACTTGAGGGACCTCGACGCCTATGGTCGCGGTGACAAAGTTACAGACACACGGTGTCACTGGAGACAACTCTTCTGGGCCTTTACACAGCTGTAGTGTAGGAAAAGCACGATACATTTACCCAACGAGGTAGCACTTACTAATTAGCCAGTAGAAAATACTCCAGTTATGTATGCTGCAAATCGCAAAAAAATCCGCGATTTCGCGGGTAAATCCGTGAATTCTAAGATGTTTTTGCGATTTTGCGTGAAAATGCGGACCGCTGATTCGCAAAATTCGCCCATACTTAGTGACTTCCTATTGGAGGCTGTTGCTACATACTTTGCATATACATTATTGGATTGAGTTGTGTCATCGCTTCTCTCTTCCATGACCGAGGTCACGTGTTGGACATCGGATATTTTTTTATATATTTTTTTCTTTCAGTTTCATTTTTTTCTGCCCGGACCTATTGACTTCACTATGTCCATGTCTAGAATTGCTTGATTTGAAGTGCATTCAAATTATGGAGTTTTTGTTCCTGTTTTTTCCCTCTGGCAATTTGAACTTGGTCATGACAGTCGTTCTTGAACTCTGCTTTCCAAATTAGTCCTTTGTCTTATTCGTGCTCGGATCAAGGAATGGTGTCATGGGGATGAGCCTTGTATTTACACTGTGTTAAGTTAGCATGAGCTTATTAGAAGTTTAAACGCTATTTTTCCTTTCTGCTGCCTTTGCACACGGCACACATTATTATTATTGTTTAGAGTCTAGCGGACTGTTCGCTTCACACGAGAATAATATGTTTTTCTATACTAGCAGCTTTGCTTGATAAGCTTTGTCTAAACAGTGAGTGCCGAGGCCTTCAAGGTTATTTCAACACAGTGGTTGTTGTTCAGTCTGATCAGCGCATGTTCTAGACATAACATATATGCAGCTGTGGCCACCTCTGATTTTGGCGCGTTTATTAATGCACTTCGCAGGCATGCTCACACACTTGGAGAACATTCACATGCAGAGAGCTGGTGTAGAAAAAGATGTGATTCATTTCTACTAGGACCAGAGGTATGGGACCGCCCTTGTAAACCCAAGAGACCTTCTGTAGATATGAAATAACCTACTAGCAAGGGAAGGTGATTTCTAGGTGTAATCTAGCCTTTTTTCATTTAGCATGTTAACATGCTTTCTCCCTTTGTATTTTATGGAATAGTTACTATGCTGATAATCTTGTTGCTTATATTATGTCTGCTCTGCTTGTATTAGCTAAGATACTGCGCCTGAGAACACGGCATTAGAAATAAATATTTCAAACTTGCACGTGTCTTCATTTACTCCCCATTTTGGACTGGTATGAGAGTATAACGAAAGAGTGTTCATGTGTTCCACATTGCCTGAGGTATTCTAGTTCCATGTTCTGGGTTGTCTAATCATTGGTGTTATGGAAGAACCAATGAGACACTGATTGCTAGTCTGGTAGGAGATTTTGGCTAGTAAGATGAGTTTCGGCACACCCTAATTCACTGAGGTTCCAAGCCTCTATGCACAGTTCTCTAAATGAGCAGAATCCCTGCTACACCCCAAACAACACCAACCAGAGTCTGCGGAGTCTCACAGCCAGTCACATCCAAGTCTCCCGCACCTGTCCTGGACATCACCATAATCCTGGCACTCCGGTCCCTTTACGGCCAACACAACGCTCAGAACCAGCTGGAGACCAAGCAAAAACCATACGCCATAGTTGGATGCACGCACATGTTGGGGGCAATCCGTTGCACACATGTCCCACCTGCGCCCCCTGGTGACACAGCTCACAATCATCACAACAGGAAGCACATGTCAAACATCAATGTGCAGGCAAAATTCAAACACCGTGGGACCTTCACCAATGTCGCCTCCAAATATACCGCCAGTGTGGATGATCCCTTCACCGTCCGACAGTCCAAAAGCAACCAGCCGTCCCAAGATCGCATAAAGGGAAATGGACAGCCCTTTGTCAACTTCCCAATTAACACCCCACTCACCTCAACTCCACAACCATGCAATCCTCAACTCTGGCAATGCACACGTCACAAAATCACAACCAACATGAAGAACAACATGCCCACACACCAGACACGACAGAACAACTCACAATGGTAACCTGGGCAAGGCGTGAACATGAGCCATCAACAACATGGCACCTCAGCCACACCATAGCCGAATATGGGGAGGTGTCAACCAGGCAATGTGTGAAGGATGCACTTGAAACATGATTGTGAGAGTACACAATGCCAAGAGTGGCGGCGAAGTACTGAACAAACCACAGTATGCAGAACACATCCATATCCACGGTGACATACACCTCTGGTGAATGGAGAGTAGTGAATGCAACCATGTCACCCCAGCCAGCCGTATGCATGAGCAGAGTGGGATGGGCTGGGTACACCAGGCCAGTGTAGGGGTGTGAAAAAAAAGCACGTAGCCGTGGGCGTTGTCCTTTTCCGTAAAGCCCAACATCTCTGCCAGGGCGGCGCCTCCCAACCCACCATGAGGCCGACGCTGTCCTCGTAAGCGGAGTTGCCTGAGATCCTGAGCGCCTGGCATTTCCCGGCTCTCTGGACCACAAATCCGCCGGCACGACCCTACGCAGCCAGGCCCCATTGATCAGCATCTGACACCGGCGTGTGTCATGGAGGGCCCACCATGTGCCAGCGTAAGCTCCAAGCTCGAGACTCCCTTCGATCAGTGAGGCATAGTGCCATATGCGTTTCTTGAGACACAACCTGACACAAACCCTGTCCAAGGCCATCCGGCGAGCCGTGCTGTCACAAACCCTGTCCAACACCATCTGGTGAGCCGTGCTGCCACAAACCCTGTCCACCGCCATCTAGCGAACCGTGGATGAGGGACCAGTACAATCCTGCGGACCAGTAGGTCTCACATCCAGCCCCTAGTAGCGAATCACGAGTCCACACCATGGATGGACGGAGAGGAATAAGAGGAAGATGTGGCTCAGTCAGGACAAAAGGCGGGTCACAGTCACAGAGGTGACCGAACACATGGTGCTACTGACCCTGAACTACGCAGGCCGGTGGGTCCACCAACCTATGCCGTCGACACTCGGTGAATGGCCCGAGCTGTCCGCTGCCTCCGGCCTATACTGCTCTCGGCCTAGGCTGTGCTTGAGTAGGCCACAGATTTGGAACTGAACATCGAGTGTGCTAAGGCTGATTACACATCATTGCACACAAGGGGAGGCCTAAGAGGATGACACCTTGCAACTTGGCGGAGAGAAAAGGATCATTGTTACTGAGGTCTTCGTACACTACAGACAACTGCCCTGGTGTCACTAGCGCTATGCATAGTGAGGCAAAGTCACGTAGCTGTTGGCCACTGCTGACAGCTGCCTACGGCCTACACTGTGGTCCAGTAGGTCACAGAGACATGATTCAGCAATGGCGGAGTCCATATCAGTGTACCGGCATCATTGCAGTCTGCATCCCCACTCAGACCCGGTGCCACTAAATCTGTTCCCCGACATTCATGGACAATCTCTGGTTGAACAGTGATTGCGTCTGAGCCTATGGACTAGGGGGCAGTATCACCCCCATGTGGCTGATACGGAATTGTTGGTGGCAATGGGCTGTCGCATTCCATTCCTGCATTTGCTGCTTATGAATTAAATCAAACCTTTCGACATCTTGACCTGAAGCACACCTTCCACTATCCCCCGAAACACTCCGAAACATACACCTCAGACAATGATTGTTACCCACTCCGGTCGCATGGCCCATCTGACTGCACCGCAAGTCACAGTCCCGTGGCTGGGTGCCTGTGCAGGCCGCAGTACATCCAGGGCCACTAACTCTGTGCTGGTCAAGTCCGGGACCCCTTCTCCAGAGACGTAGGCTGGACCCTGAGGCGTGGGCCTTGGGCTCATCAATGCCATGACTCTGTGGCCTTGCTCTGTACGCAGCCTCCGGGCCCCCATGCTTCCCACCAGGGCTCACACACCAAAGCAAGTCCAGAACGACTCGGATGACGCATCACAACAGGAGGCACACGCCACCACCGCAAGTACCACCTCCAAACGCCATCTGCCAGGGTTGAAGCGGTGGTCCTGACAGATGTGGTTGGTCTGGCCTGTCGTGGCTGCCATCGGCCTGTTACCCTGCTCAGCACTCCAGGTGCCAGTGACTCAGTGCCCCGCAGGCCATTGTCCGTAGCTGATTGTGCTTTGTGCTGTGGAGCGGTTATGCAGATAGGTGACCTCAAACACTGTGGGGGCCCTGAGATGTTGATGGTGAAGATGATGCAGGTCTGACACACCTCTTGCATCTGCATCAGGAATATATCGTAGGGACACAATCCGAGACTTTTTCTGCACATGAGCGTGCTCATCTCTAGTGTCCACAGTACAGTGCACTGTGACTCACGGACACTTCAGTTTGCATGTTGGCTGTCCTAATGAACTTTCTCCAGATCACCTCATGTTGCTCATCAGTTGACTCTGTATTGCATGTTTTTTTTGTTTGTGTTGCACTGGTGTCCAATGTCCAAGTGGTTACCAAGACCAGACATTCTGTGCGGAATGGCTTACACTCACCCCACACACATCCAGCAGAGGAGTCACTGTACATGTGGCCCTGCTAATAAAGGGGCCGGGCTCACATGCCTGTAGCCAGTTCAACATGATCTCTGTGTGTGTCCCTGTGGTCGTGTAGTAATCAGGTGATCCCTGGGCCCTACGACTTTACTTTGTGCTGTGTACCACAGATGCAGACATGTCATCGGAGGCAGCAGTTTGGGGCCTGGACATTTAGCTTTGTCATCGCCCACTCCATTTGTGAGGGGAGTGGCCAGAGCTGTTGTACTCACAGTCAACATGGGTGTGTGACTGCTAATTGTGCGCCCCTGAGCATGGTTCTGTGCTGTGCATGTCTATCTGCATGTGTCTCTATTGCAGCGTGGGTCTCCTTAATGGGGTGTGGGTGGGCCCTGTAGGGTTACAGACCCCTACGTATGTGTCATGGTTTGCATTCCATGGGTTCGGTCCCCTCCGACACCTGTTGGGCCACCTTCTTTTGGCGTGCTGAAACATGCCATTGGGGTGCCATGTGTGGGTGGGTGGAAGTGCACTGAGCCAGCTGTGCCTGCAGGTGCTTCCTGATGTGTGGTGTGTTGCAGGCTCAGTGTTCTCCTCTGGGTCTCTTGGCTGTCCGGGTCCTGGTGGGGGGTTGCGTGGGATGTCCATGGGCTGTTGTGGGGCATCAGTGTCGACGGTGTGATGGTCCTCTCCGGCATCACTAATGTGTTGCATTATGTGCTCTGCGGCAGGTGTTGTGTGCCCCTCTGCAATGTGTAGGGGAGATGCATGTTGCCTTTGTGTTGGCATATATGTTGGCGCATTTTGCTAGTTTGCATGCAGACTGTATGGCGCAGTGTATATTGTGTCTGTTAGGGGGCTGCTGGATTCCTCTGCTTGTGGGTCAGTTGCTGGTACCGTTCTTTCACGTTCGTGACGCTGGTCTTGTTTTCCTGCGGTCTGTACCCCATCTTCCTATCCCTCTTCTACTTGGCTTTCCCCGACCCGTTGTTTCTTGCTGGTAGTCTGTGGGGGTTGTGAGGTTCGAGTAGGGCTCTGAGCTGGGGCAGAGTGCATCCATGTTGCTACATGCTTTGACTTGTCTCTGGTGTGTTTTTCGTGTTTTTTTTATAGTGCATTGTCCCGCCAGACGCGTGAGATTTGCAGGCCTGTGGCCGCTTTTTGCTACTTTTTGAACTGCGGTTGGCCTCATCGCATTTTATTTGCGTTCGTGTATTGCATTTTTGCGGCGTGGCGTTAATTTTCACGCAGACATTTGCTGCGTTGTCTGGTGTCTATCGCATGCTACCGCTGTGTTGTGAATTCCACATTGCCACAGGGTTATTTTCCTGCGATGGGCTGCAATGTTGAAAGTTGCGTTAGGCTACTCTTGCGGTAGTTATCACACCTTTTTGTGAATATACCCACAGCTGTACTGAAAGAGGTGTTATTAATTTCTGAGTTCAGAAAGCCAATATTCATTTCTCTATCATTTCCCAATGGGAAGTTATACTTGTAACATGTTACAAAGTATCACTCTTTCTATTCAATGATAGCCTTTCAATAGTGAAAAACAAATACACTGTATTTCACTATCATGACATGTAACACTCACCGAACATGTCTACCTTTCACATACATTGTACCCTGCCCATGGGGGTACATTGGGCCTACCATAAAGGGTGCCTTTCATGTTAAAAAAGAGAAGGCTAAGGCCTGGCAAGTGGGTGCACCTTCCAGGTAGACATAACAGTTCAAAACTGTACGCAGACCCTGCAGTGGTAGGTCTGAGATACCTTTTCAGGGCTGCTCATATGAGTGGCACAATCAGTGCAGCAGGCCCTCTAGTAGCATTTGATTTACAGGCCCTGGCACACTTAGTGCACTTTACTAAGCGCTTACCAGTAAATCAAATATGCCAATCATGGATACACAATCATGTTCACAATTTACACAAAGAGCATATGTATGTTAGCACTGATTACCCGTGGTAAAGTGCAGAAAGTCCTAAAGCTAACAACAACAGGTCAGGAAAAAATAGGATGAAGAAGCAAAAAGTTTGAGAACAAGCCTGCAAAAAGCGCCAAGCCAATCACTTAACTTGTCATATAACTGAGGATAAGGGTTCTTAAAAACAGACACAGAGAATGAAGATCCTGAAACAAGAGTGCTGCATCAGCTGAGATGCAGAACATCCACTTATCTATGCTAAGGTCCGGGGTCCACTACTAAACTCAGAGATCTATAATTTCTAATCACTTAGCTTCAGTAGTATGGGAGAGTTTAGGCAGACCTGTCACATAATATGACAGCACGTTTCATTCTACATGGTTTATTAACCATGCTGATGAGATTACTGACATGTATTTTGGACTCCTCTTTACCTGAGGTGGATGGCAGGGGTCTGACCACAAGCTCCAATGCACCTTGTGGCAGAGAGCTGCAGACATTGGTCTCTTGTGCATGGAGTCACCTATAACCTGCAGCTAGGGCCCCCATAGTGCAAGACTCCTCTTTTCTTGATATGAATGGTGGGGCAGGGTCAGCTCACAAGCTCAACCCACCTTGCATCAGGAAGCCGCCGACATTGGATTCTTTTGCCCTGAGAAACCTATAACATGCTGCTGGGGCTCCTGCAGCACAGGACTCCATTGGTAATTTCTTAAAGGTGCCCCATAATTGTGGTAAGTGTAATTTCATATGTTAAACCTGCATTTCTTTTACCCTCGTAGGGAAGCGTAAATTACAAGCAGGAAAAGAGAAATATCCCGGCTTCAGTCTTTCTACCCATTCACAGCTAGATGCCTTTTTAATCAGGGCCGTAAGTGTAGTTGCAAAGGAGATAGGGCTGGTCGAGATATGCTTATCATTGGACATGGGGAAAACTTAAGTTTTGTTAAAACACAATTTAATTAGATTGCGCTTGATAATACAAGTTTACCTCCAAAACTGGAGAAGGGGATTCAAAATGGAATTCTACAAGAGAATTTCATTACAAGACAGGAGGCTACATTATGCCTAATCCTTTAATGCAACTCACAAGCAGCCGCTTACATCATAGAAAGAAGAACTAGAATGCAGTGACAGCGTGACAACAATATAAGGCATGAGCAACAACAGAGCTGCCTCTTTTAAATGCGGCTCGCAAGCAGATAAGTTGCTCCTTCTTGCTCTTGTATAGTTTTCATTGAATGCCTTCCATTTCTCCTTATTGATTGATTGTTTATAATGCTCTATATTCATTGACCTTTCTTTCTATGATTTGTATGCCGATTTACCTCATGTTTTATTCTTATTTGTTGATTAGTTCTACTTGTCTTTGGCTTTTGCCTCCTGCCTAGATTGCCTCAGTTCCTGGTCCGGTTCTCTTCCCGAACCTTTTCTCCCTTCCCCGACTTCTAATTTATGGTTGTCGTTAACTCACCCCCTCCCTCCCGTCTTCACCAGGTGCGTCTGTGGGCTGTTTTCTCCTCTCGGGCGCTTGATCTTTCGAAACGCCCTCCTCCTGTGCCCTCGGGTTCCGGTAATGGCCAGGGTGCCCTTCCTCTTCGGTTCCGGTACTAATATCCACTTTTAATTTTATCTATCCCTTGAACGCGCTCGCTTCTGCCTCTTCGCGAGCGCGTCTCCCTTTTCCAACAAAGAATGGACCTCGGCAGCGGCGGTGGCGCGCTCTTCCTGGGTCCAATCCTCAGATCTACCTTGGATCTTCCGACAGCGGCTGGCTCGAGCGCGTCGGTTGTATTGCGCTTGCCAGCCTCTGCCGGAGAACTAATCAGCTGATTTTCTGTATGTCTGCCTCTTCGCTTTTGGCCTATTCTTAGCCCGATTTAAATGTATTTAGCCCGATTTAAATATTATTTTTAGCCCGATTTAAATATTACCTTTAGCCCGATTTAAATATATTTGGCCCGATTTGAATATATTTAGCCCGATTTAAATATATTTACCCCGATTCAAATATATTTCTAGTCCCCCTATGCCATAACTATTCGTTAGTTTCATAAAAATATTTTAAAAAAAGGGGATTTAGATGTTAGATTAATAAAATGTAAAAAAGAAAAAGAAAAAAGAAAAGAAAAGGGGCTTTTAGGATTCAGTTGTTTTATACTTTTATACTTTAACCTATCCTACCTGTCATGTCTGACATGGAGTCAGATGACGCTATCGCTAGCTCCCCTAACCACACTAATGATTCCTTTAAAATATTCCTACAAAGGGAGATGAGGTCCTGCATGATGGACACATTGAAGGAGGTCATGTCATCTAAGAGACCCTTCCTACAAAAAAATGATGACGGCGCTCCTCGTGATCCTGAAGCTGTATGTTCCAAAAGCACTAAAAAAGTGAAACATTGTGAAGGCACTATTAGAAGTCGTGCTACCTCACTTGACCTGGGAGGTCCTAGCACCTCCCGCTCGTTGGGAGGCCTCTGCGCCTCAAAAGGTACCGGTGTCCCTCGCGACACGAATAGGATGGGTGTCCCTAGCTGCACGAATTTGGCGGCTGTCCTTAGCGACACAAATTTTAATAGTGCACTTGACGATGCAGGTTCTGATTCGGACGGAGACGAAGTCTTAGACAACCCCGATGATGAATTTATCCTTGATTTAGATGATCAAGATCTCAATTACCTGGATTTTAATATATACTGAGGTTGACTCTTCCCCCTCTGATAAAGACGCCATCTTTGATCCCTTGGGTGGCAAAATGTTTTCTCCCCTCAACATCTCCCACCCTAATAGTTCAAAATGGTTCCCGCAGGACCATGTCTCTAAATTCATTACCAGATGGCTAAGGAATTCCCTCGAAAGGGAGACACATAATACCCTCAGATCTGAATGCCCGAGGCCATGTATTGAAGACAAGGTCTGTCAGACCCATAATCTCCATCCCGACCATATACAAATTTTGTTTAAACTGGGTAAGGACCCCAGAAAAGGCATCGAGAGGGCTCTCAAAAGTTGCCAAGACCGCCTTCTTGATGTTCTCGGCTCCCTTGCTAAGATTCTTTGCTTGGCCGAAGAATGTTATATCTCCAATTCACCCCTTGACACTAACCTCGTTTGAGGCTGGAGCCAAAAGGCAATTGTCTTGCTCGGCAATGCTAATTCTGGCCTCAATATTGAAAGGAGGAAGACCATCCTCAACAAAATTTATCCAAAGCTGGATGACCTGGCCGGGAAGGAACCTTCAAAAAAAAACAATGGACCCCTCTTCGGCGAGGACATGATTAAGACTATAGGGAAGTACGTTTCCACTTTCACTGCCCTAAATAAGGCCCAAAATAATATGAGGCGTGTCTTCAGTAGTAACCTTTTTGGACAGGCCGGAAGAAGGTTCCGTTCTTCTGGCTGCGGAAATTACCGGCCCTTCTCATCCACAAGAGGCAGAGGAGCTGCGGAGAGCGGCTTCTACCCTTCCAACCGACAGTTTTACCTGCAGAGAGGAAGAGGTTCTCGCAACAGAGGTTTCTCCTTCCGAGGAACTTCGAAAAGCAACCCTCCAAGCAAAGGGGATCCGCCTAATTATCTATCTAGACGATATCCTCATCATGTCCCAAGTTCATTCTCAACTCTTGGAAGATCTCAGGATCGCCATGAATCTCATAGAGAGTCTTGGCTTCATTATAAACCGGGAAAAATCCATTGTTACCCCTTCCAAATCTCTAGAATTCCTAGGTTTCACCGTAGACACCTCAAAATGTCTCCTTTTGCTTCCCAACAAGAAGATCGCCAAGATTCAGAAAGAGATCAGGTTTGTTCTAAAACAGCAATCTCTTACTCTTTGAGAATTGGCCAGACTTCTGGGTCTACTCTCTTCCGCAATTCAAGCCATCTTTCCCGGACCTCTCAACTAACGTGCCCTCCAGAGAGTGAAAGCCAATGCCCTCCGATCCGGTCTGTGGTACAGAGACCTTGTAACCTTAGATCAACAAGAGAGGTCGGAACTCTCTTGGTGGCTGGACAATTTGGAAGCATGGAATGGAAGAGCTATCTTCGGGTCGACTCCGGATTTTGTCTTGGAGTCAGATGCCAGCATTCATGGCTGGGGTGCCCGCCTCCTCGACCAAGACACAGGTGGTGTTTGGTATCAGGCCGAGTCCTCCAGCCATATACATTCTTTGGAGTTGACTGCTGGTCTTTACGCCCTGATGAGCTTCAAACACTCACTTCAGGGCAGATCCGTTGTCTTAAAGATGGACAACATTTCCGCAGGGTCTTATATCAACCGCCTTGGAGGGACAAGGTCAGCAGATCTCTCCGATTTGGCAAAGAGACTTCGGATGTTTTGTTTGGAACACAAAATTTCACTGAAGGCAGAATATCTCCTGGGGAAATCGAATCTTTACGCAGATTGGAATTCGAGATTCCTTCAAGACTTCAGCGATTGGAAAGTCAATGTGAACGTTTTCAATTCTCTGTTTCTTTTATGGGGCCCCTTTGATGTGGACCTTTTTGCGAGGAGATTGACCTTCCAACTACCCCAATATTTCAGCTGGATGCCAGACCCGGGCGTGCTTGCGGTGAACACCTTTCTCCAGCCCTGGTCTCTTCTACAGCCTTACGGCTTTCCCCCCTTCGCCATGATTCAGAGAGTTCTTCAGAACGTGAGACAGGATCAGTGCTCCCTGTCCTGATAACTCCCTTCTGGCCTTCTCAAGCGTGGTTCCCGACAACTTTGAAACTCTCGTGCGACATCCCCTTCTTAATTCTCGCAACGAAAGGCCTGGTTTCAAACGCAAACGGAGAAGATCACCACCTAGTACTTTCAGGGAGTTTGAACCTTCTTGCTTGGAAAGTGTCAGGCAATCTAACGAGTTGTCTGGACTTTCGTCATCAGCTCTCACTCTCCCCAGAGAATCCTGGGCACCAGGGACTCACTACAGATACAATAACATTTAGAGAAAATGGTTTTGTTGGTGCATGGAGAGGAACTTGGATCCCGTGGAGGCTCCTATCGTCAATATAGTTAATTTCCTTGTTGAATTATTCGACAAGGGCCTCTCCTATAGATCCATTAATTGTTACAGATCAGCTATCTCCACTGAACATTTTCTCGTCAACAGTAAGACGGTAGGAGAGAATGTTATTATTTGTAGAATTTTAAAGAGTATTAGACTAAGAAGACCTCCTAGGCCTAAATATCAATCTTTGTGGGATGTTAAACTTATCCTTGACCTCTTTTGCTCATGGCCTGATAATTTTCTTCTTAACAGGAAATGTCTTTTAATTAAACTTGCTTCTCTTTTATGTTTGATTTCTTGTTGAAGGGTATCTGATGTTAAATCTCTAGATATTTCTAATAGATGTTATGACATGTTTGGGGTTAAGTTTGAAATCCTTAGACGAACTAAAACCATGTCAGATTCTATCTTCTACCCTCGTTTTGACTTCTGCTAAAAACTTTGTGTAGTTGATTGTATAAAAGAATATGATTCCAGAATGAGAGACCTTCGCCCTCAGGGAGCAAATCAACTTCTCATTTCTTTTGTCAAACCTTTTAAACCTATCTCTTCCTGTTCTACCGCCAGATGGGTTAAGTTGGCTATGAGCTTTGCTGGTATTGACCTTTCTAAATTTCAAGCTCACTCTCTTAGAGGTGCTATGGCTAGCAAGTCCTTTTGGTCTGGTGGTAAGTTAGATGTTATCCTTAAAGCTGCTGATTGGTCCAATGCCTCCACTTTTGCTCGTCATTATTGTAAACCTATTGAACACATGTCCAACGTTGTTCTTCAAGGCTACCAAAATGCATAATGTAGCCTCCTGGCTTGTAATGAAATTGCGATTCTCCTGTTAACATGACCATAGAATCTGGATTTCATTAAAGACACGGAGGCTAACATTATCCCACCCGTCCCTCCCTTGGACGGAGTATATATTCTTATGTTTTTGACTATTTGCTTTTATATACTGTTTTATTATTGGTTTTGTTGATGTTTACAATATGCATTTTATCTTGCAAGGCTCTTTCAGCCCCCCTTTTAATTTTTTCATTTTCTTTTCAGATAATTCGACCTAACGGATCTTCATGGACTTCTCTTTGTTCCCCATCTTCATCACTCTCTAGTCCAAGCTTCACCTTGAACTTCCGACTCTCTTCTTGCTTCATTGCATTTAAAAGAGGCAGCTCTGTTGTTGCTCATGCCTTATATTGTTGTCACACTGTCACTGCATTCTAATTCTTCTTTCTATGATGTAAGCGGCTGCTTGTGAGTTGCTTAAAGGATTAAGCATAATGTTAGCCTCCGTGTCTTTAATGAAATCCAGATTCTATGGTCATGTTAATAGGAGAATCGCAATTTCACTGAGGAGAAGGAGACGAGTTTAGGCCTTATTGTGGTGGATGTGGATCCCTTGAAGAGTGTTATTTTGGAAGACCCAACACCAAAAATTATTAAGAAGGGGAAGCCTGGCCCGCTTTAACATTTTTCAAAAAGCATGGCCCCAAACCCACTATCAATCAATCAATGATAAAATCAATGATAACTTTATTCAGAGGTAGTAAGCCATCCATAAAAGCAATATAAAATACAATATCAACATCTAAGACTTGGGATCTATACTCAGCTGTCTGGCTTGAAAGTATAAATTCTATCCTTAGAAAGCGTAAGTCTACACACGCTGAGTTTTTTTTAACGGATTACAAATATGTTTGTAGCAGCTATGGCTCCTACTTTGGAAAGGAGTTCTGCTTTAGAGAACACTCTAATGACATTAGTAGATGTGGCTAAGACACATTTGCTGGTGGGATGCTCATCAAGGTGTTCTTCCACATCCTTACAAAACCCTACCCCTCAAAATCCCACCAAAACAGGGTTGTAAATCCTTTCACACCAACAGGAAACCAAAAAGTTCATATACAAGGGGGAGTTTATACTCTGAGACCTATAAGAGACAGTCCTGGGCCTCTTCAAGTCAGCTTAATGTCTTGAACACCCCACCAATAAAAAATATCCCCCTGATTCAGGAGTCCATCCATCTGAACAGATTTTAAATCTCCTGCCAGCATGCTATCCCTATCAATCAATAATACCCAGACTACCAACAACAACAATAAACAAAGAAGAGAACTTTGAGGACCTAAAGAATAAGGTTTCCCATTGGCTCACAAAAAAGTGTGCCTTCTACTTTTAGGAATATGATGATTTTCTCATGTTGAGAAGAGCGGGGTGGGAGGAGCAGTCAAAAAAATGCTACAAGGGAATTGTATAGTTATTTCCTGCAAAAAACCCAAATGGGCTTGTTGATTGATTAAATCCAGATGCAGGTTAGGGTCAAATGGTCTCCCTACCCCTTGTTCCATTGTCCCATTGGACTATTTCTACTAGCCTACATCCTGTATGAATTAGGAGACGAGGCATGGTTCCATTACTCTTAATGTTCCGGTGTAGTTCACAAGATGGGGTGATAGTATTATTCAAATATAGAACAGGTTCCAACCCCTGTCTGCTCTGGATGGAAACAATTGACTTGATAATAATTCCATTCAGCAGAGAACAAGGTGTTTTGGAGGAAATAGCTTATTGGCGCAATCTGAGATAAGCAATTCCCCTTTGCTTGTTGGTGCAGCGGGTACCTATGGCCTGATCCAGGGGTGGCAGGCAGTAAAAATGGCATGGAGGTAGACGATGTAAAGCAGGACTTCCCTGACCCCAAGGATTACATGAATTGAAATTTATTTCTGACTGCCCTATGGACTGGAATACCAAAGATCTGAGCTATTGTCTGTGAAGCAAAGGGTGAATCAATCAATCAATCAATCATTACATTTGTAAAGTGCACTACATACCCCTGAGGGTCTCAAGGCACTAGGGGGGGAGCGCTGCTACTGTCGAAGAGCCAGGTCTTGAGGAGTCTCCTGAAGGTCGGGAGATCTTCGGTCTGCCGTAGGCTGATGGGGAGGGTGTTCCACGACTTGGTGGCGAGGTAGGAAAATGATCTGCCACCAGCGGCCTCTCTTCGGATGCAAGGGCGCGATCTGTGGAGCGGAGCTGGCGGGTGGGGGTGTAGCGGCTGAGTCGGCTGTTGAGGTACGCTGGTCCGGTGTCGTGGAGTGCCTTGTGTGCGTGGGTGAGGAGCTTGAAGGTTATCCTCTTGTTGATGGAGAGCCAGTGCAGGTCCTTCAAGTGGGGTGTGATGTGGCTGTGGCGGGGATGTTGATGATCAGGCGTGCGGAGACGTTCTGGAAGCGTTGGAGTCGATTCAGGAGTTTGGCCGGGGCTCCTGCGTAGAGTGCATTACCGTAGTCCAGTCTACTGCTGATGAGGGCCTGGGTGACCGTCCTTCTAGTTTCGGTAGAGATCCTCTTGAAGATCCTGTGAAGCATGCGAAGGGTGTTGAAGAAGGAGGAGGAGACGGCGTTGACCTGCTATGTCTTAGAGTGTGGAGTAGAGGATGACCTCTAGGTTTCGTGCGTGGTTGGTGGGTGTGGGGGGTGCTCCTAGTGCCGTCGGCCACCAGGAGTCATCCCAGGCCGAGGAGGAGGAACTGAGGATGAGGACCTCTGTTTGTCCAAGTTCAGCTACAGTCGGATGTTCCTCATCCAGTCGGCTACGGCCTTCAGTCCTTCGTGGAGGTTCGTTTTGGCGGTGTGGGGGTCCTTGGTGAGCGAAAGGACCCGCTGGATGTCATCGACGTAGGATATGATGTTTAGGTTGTGCTGTCGGGCGATTTCGGCGAGCGGTGCCTTGTAGACGTTGAACAACGTTGCGCCGAGGGATGAGCCTTGGGGTACACCGCAGATGATCTCAGTGGCTTTGGAGCGGAAGGGGGAGGCGGACGCTCTGGGAAGGAGGTAGTTAAGTCCAGGGCCTTCTCTTGGATTCTGGTGTCGTGGAGACATGCTCTTAGTGTGCGGTGGCAGACTGTGTCGAAAGCGACTGACAGGTCCAGGAGGATGAGGGCCGCGGTTTCTCCATTGTCGAGCAGGATCCAGATGTCGTTGGTGGCGGCGATGAGGGCAGTTTCGGTGCTGTGGTTGCTGCGAAACCCCAACTGGGATGGGTCCAGGATGTTGTTTTCTTCGAGGAAGCTGGTCAGTTGTTTGTTGATGGCCTTTTCGATGACCTTCGCCGGAAACGGGAGCAGGGAGATGGGTCGGAAGTTCTTGAGATTCATGGGGTCCGCCTTGGGTTTCTTTAGTAGGGCGTTGATCTCTGCGTGCTTCCAGCTCTCCGGGAAGGTCGCTGTCACAAAGGAAATGTTGATGGTTTTCCGGAGGTGGGGTGCGATGGTGCTGCTGGCTTTGTTGAAGATGTGGTGTGGGCAGGGGTCTTCCAATGATCCAGAGTGGATGATATGCATGATCTTGATGGTGTCATCGTCGTTGATGTTGGTCCAGGCGAGCAGGCGATTGGTGCGGGTGGCGGTCGTGGGAGTGGGGGTATCGGCAGTTGCCGGGGTGGTAACGGCATCGAAGCTGTCGTGGACAGCAACTATTAATTCCAAAACTAAGGAAAAAGATAATTTTACACTCATATCTTGGAATGTAGCAGGTTTATGCCCTAAATTATGGTAATCCTGATTAGTTGTCTTTCATGGTTTCTTATTAAATTATTTGTTTTCAGGAAACTTGACTTTTTTACGATGATTCTGTTGATGAGTTTAGATCTTTCAGTTCACCAGCCATTCTCTCTAATACAGAAAGGGGAAGGAGTGGGCTAGCTAATTTAATATTGACTGAAATTCTTGAAAATCCTCAAAACTAAATTTTAAAGCTTACACTTCCAAAACAGGTTAATATACTTTGAGTACATTTTTAATGTAATTTTTTCTCTTGAAATCCTGTGAATATTATTGAGGACTTGGGAGCAGCAATTTCTTACCTAATGTGTGAGGAGATGACATGATTACACTTGTATGGATAGGAGATTTTAACGCTTCTAAATTCACCTTTAGCGTGACCCAGGTATGTGGAATCATAAATAGCCTGGGTGATAATGTGGCACATTTTTCGCACTCTCTCTATGGGGAAGCTGTTGTACTTATTCCTGCTGCTCAGCTTAGAATGTTTGGTGTGAGAGATTGTTAGAATGTTGAGTGTGTAAAACTGTCAGTTGGATGAAGGGCTGGCTGGCAGGAGGCTGCTCCTGGTGGGGTTTTCCTATCTTCTTCTTAACTAACCATCTTACTTGAATAAAGTACTTACAAGGAACTGCAAGGACTATGCTACCTTTATTTACAACAGAAGCACTATCAAAAATCTTGCTGACTAATAATCTTTCTTTTTTATCTAAATGATGGGACGGTTCCAAATCAAATACCCTGACCTATGTTGGAAGGGGTAAGGGGGTTGTTATTGACCACATATTAATCTCTAAAGCATTGATTCCACCTTTTAATATTTACGATGTTCTTGAATCCCCATTTAGTGCTCATAAGCTGGTCATAGCCTCATTTGGTATCTTGCTAAGTACCCAATGCTTTGTCCCTCAGATACTTCCCATAACTTTCACCCCAGCTCAAGGAATGCGTAAAAAGTGGTGAAATGTAGGTCCTGTTAGAAAGTGTACAAACCTAATTACGGATAGCCACAGCGAATTTAGGATCTGCTTAGTTAAAAATAGGGAACCTATGAGGGTGAGATAACATTTTAACAAACATTTTACATCCATAGCTAAACCTCAGCCAGAGTGTCCTGCCTATTCCTGGTTTGATAAGGACTGTACAAAAGCATACAACATTTTAAACAAACTACCAATCAAATTCCACATGATATAATTGCTGTTGGAGCGATAATACAGAATTATAGCACTGTTTTAAAGAATAGGAAAAATGAGATCAGGGCAAAAGCATGGAAAGATTTGCAGTGAGCAGATTCTCTCAAAGCCTTTTGTAGAGTAGTAAATTGTCCCTTTTTGTCTAGAAAAACAACCTCAGGAATGAACATTCTTAGTTTAGAACAGGATTGGGTTTCTATTTCTTGAAGATTTTTACATACGAAGGGAAGTTTGCAACTGCTCCGGACAGGAGGGATTTAATTTTTTTCTTTGAGAACGTTTCACATTTGAGCAACATTATAACAGATGGGGAAGTGAGGAAAGCCATAAGTAGTTCAGCCTCAGGAAAGGCAGCTGGCCCAGATAGGGTTCAAGTAGAGTTCTGTTATAATCTTACTTGGTTGCCTCGGTTTCCCCCCCCCGTCCTCCCTCTTAATTGATCCTTCCATGGATTGTTAGCAACATTCCACAGCTGACTCCAGTTGACTGGAACTGTGGTGGTGAAAGAATAAAGAAGATTCTAACATTACCTGCGTACGTTTCATCTTTGTATCAGGTTCCTTAAGTATAATCTTGGTTTATAGGCACCTGTAATTACAAACTCATTCAGAGCATTAGTTATTACAGGCCCGCCAGATTGCTGGATGAAGTCTGTGACTATCATATATAAAAAAGTTAATAAAAATGACCTGCTAAACTATTGCTTCATCTCCCTTATAGATTCCTCTGATCTTTGGTAGGATGATATCAGGGAGGCTGGAAGATTGGGTGGAAGAAAGTAACTTATTTTCAGAGGCACAATAAGGGGTTCTCATACGCCTGGATACTACCGAACAAGCCCTAAAATTTTCCTTTATCCTAGGCAAATATGTTTAAGGCCAGGAGTGGGGCCATGCATATGGCTTTCATGGACCTCTCCTCGGCATTTAACCTTGTGGATAGAGACAAACTATGGGACATTATCAAGCAAGCATGTGTTAACCTCCCCCTTAATAATTATTTTGAAACGGTTGCATCAAAACACCACAATGAAGGTTTGTTACTCTCAAGATGGTGATAAAATGCCCTCTATTCAAGTTACTATGGGGGTCAGACAAGGCTGCATATTGGCCACTTTTTATTCTTATTTTAACTTAATGCTCTTGATACATTTTAAAGATATTTACTCACGATATACCCAAATTGGTTGAGCGGATTGTCCTGCTTTACGTAGACTGTGTGGGTGCTGCTGTTTACACATTTTATTGGACAGTTATTATTCTTTTATGATGGACCTGGCACTCAAGGTTAAATACAAAAAAATCATATATTTCGACTAGTGGTCCCAAAAACACAGGTTTATGGTGGGAGGAGTACCCATGATTAAGATCTCAAATTTTAACAATTTTGGCATCCTATTTTCTACAAACCTGAGCTGAGACAGATATATAACTCAGAGGTCTCAGCAAATCAAAGCAATGTGTAAAACAGCTTTTAGATTTGCAAACAAACTAGGTCATAGGCCCCCGAGGGAATTGGTGACACTCTACAGAAGCAAGTGCCAGTCTATGGCCACATATGCAGGGGACGTGTGGGGTTTTGCCTCTGGGAAGCACTTACAGTCAGTTTCTGGCCAGACTCTTAGGACTTCCAAAATCTACTTCAAGTATTATTACTCACAATGAGGGCTAGGGTGTTCAGAAGATTTGTTAGGACTAGCAACTATTTTATTATGGGTTAAACTATGGGCTGAGCCAGAGTTAAAGTTTACAAGTGAAATAGTGGAAGACTATTTGAAATTAAAAAGGGCACCATCTATTCCTTGGCTCAACTATGTTAAGAAATCACTCAAAGAGCTCTGGATGACAAATCTATGGGTAAACAGATTCAACATTAATTGTTTCTTTAAGGTTAAGGTTACGTCACAGTACTTGGGATTAAGAGATAATATCAGGCTGGAGACAGCAATATATATGGTAACAGTCCAGCATTATACTTAGCTTGCTAGATGTGAAGGGATGAATCCCTACCTTTTGTGTATTAAAGCTGTGCAACACAGACTTTATCCACTATAGCTGTAACTTAACATGATCCATTTATTAGTGGCTTTCCCAGTTACGGGATCCTGATTTTTGTCATTGCCAAGATGCGCCTGTGCTGGAACATCTAGTCAAGCCTACACTTCCTACAGATTACATTTTTTACATCCTGCCTTAGAGGGAAATCGTTTAAATCATACAAAGAAGGCTTGATTTCCCTCCAGCATCTTAAATCACCTGTGATTTGTACGGCAGTTTAAATTTTATTGTTCAAGCCTTGAGGTTAATGAAAAGATACTTATTATGACTTTTGAATAATATATAAGGATTGAATTATTCGGCACAATTTTATCAGAGGAATTACTCATGTGAGAATTGTTTTGTATTTCTAATATTTATCGTACAAACCTTGAGGTTATGGAAATGAAATATGTGAAGAATTTTGAATTCTTGCTTTTGCACAAACATTTTTAATAATTAATTGGGCATGACCTATTTTGCTGGGAAGTGCATTGCAGTTTTGAATTTCACTGTTCTGACCCTGAGGTTAAAGAAAAGGTACATGATAAGATCTTTAAATCTTTCCTAATTAGTTTTTTGCACAAGCACTTTAAATAATGAACTTTTCTCGATTACCTTGTAAAAATTATTGGGAGTGATTGTTAGAAACTGATTTATGGATTTTGTTATTGTAGTTTTGATTGATGTATTTGATGAAATTATGTATTTTAATGTGCTTTTATATATATTTTTTTTATTACAAAATCGAATAAAGATGGAAATGAATGAATAAACATGTATTTGTTTTTTCTTTGTTACTCAATTATTGCATCTTAGAGATTTATTCTTCATGTTTCTTTTTAAAAAAAAAACTTATTTTGGACCAGTACGAGTGAGAGAATGAAAGGGTGTTTCCTGTTATGGTGATTCCTGAGAGGGTTGAAAGGGTTCTGTTGTGGGGTGCCAAATCACTTGCTCTCTAGAAAGGTTAGGAGGTCAAATTAGGCACTGCTGCTAGACGGACTCGGGCTCGTAGACACAGTTGGTGTGGTGACTCAGTCCCTAAATACTGATGTTCTATGGTCCCAAGCATAGTTCTGTCCTGAACAAAAGTGCTAACAACAAATTGTTAAATTGTAATAATGTGCGTTCAGTTTATTAATCACTTATTAATCACTTGTAGTAGGTGGCTGTATAATCCTTTTAAAGAGAGCCATTTATACATGTAGCTCAAATACAAAAAATGTATTTACTGTGAAAGGAATACATGATTTCTTTAATTTTCCTTTGATATAATCACTTATGGAAACTGTATTTAATTTGACCCTGTTTAATTCTAGTGTTGGCCTAATTTGTAACCAGGGGTAAGTGCACACATTACTATTTATAAAATGTTTTGTAAGTGTCTTGTATTTCTCTTTTCTTTGCAGATGTCTTATCAATGTCCTTGTTAGCTTGGAATAGGTTCACTGTTGATTGTATTTGACTTGCAGACCCCACTGATCCTTTAATTAACTCTTGGCATATGATAAGGAGAATTAGATAGAGCAAGACACCATCCTGTACCAGGTTTTATGGACTGATGATACATTCAAGGTCATCTAGATGAGTTCTTCTTTGATGAAAGTTGGTAAACTAGGGAGTCTATCTGCTCCTAGAAGACACTGTCCTTTGATTTAGTCAGTGGACGATGATAAGGGAAAGCCTCTGAAAATGTCTTTCATGTTTTAAACGTGTGTTCTTTAGGAAACTAGACACTATTCTGAACTAGTTGAGAGAAGACCTATTCCTGCCTCTGCTGATTTCCTCTACTCTGAGAGTCAAGCTTTATTCTGAAATCTGGTTCATTACATGTTGGGACTTTCCATATAAAATTTCATCTGGCTACTTTCAATACTCTATTTAGAACAGGGAAGTTCTTTTATGGAACCTGCTTGGGTCAAATTTTGTTCACTGTCTGTTATTCTGTTTTATAAATTGTATTTGATCATATATAACTTTAGACTGCATGAACATTTAAATATTTACATTTAAATATCTACGTTCTTCCCATAACCTCTACCATATTTTCTGATTGACATGAAATTAAGTTGTGAATAAGCCATCACAATTTCGACACTAATCTCTCTCTCTCTTGTTTTTTAGATTCATAGTGATTTTTCTGTATTTGTAATATATTTCTGAGGTTAACTTGTTTATTACACTTCACGTCAACAATCAAAAGAGCATGACAGGTGGGGATATGAAGAAATTGAGATTCCAAAACCCTACTATAACCATTTGTCCTATTGGGGGTTTAATGGTGGTGAAGTGATGAGGTAGGTTCATGACAAGGATTCATAATTGCCTCACTTACACTTTAAAAAAATAAAATTATTACACATTCCACAATGTACACAGCCTGTTGCCTACAACCCTGAGGCCAGCAGTACGATTCAATCACCATCTGAATAACCATGCACAACTTATATGCCTACAACCAAAGGGGCTGGCAGCGATGTTGAGTCTTACATCTCGTGATAGATTAATTAGGCCAATAATCTGATTAAATTTGTTATTGCAATGGTTCAATTGTGTACATTTGAACCACTAAACAGTACCCCTCTCTCTCCCCCTACCAAATACACAATTTATCTGGTTTACTCCTTACACACTGTATAGTCGCTTTGTTGTAATCATGTACAGCACTATCTACAATTTCCCCTGCTCATATTTTTCGCCAACTGACCTCTGCATCCAACAATGTATATGAACTTTGGGGCAATACGCAATGGTTAGAAGGAACTGCCCTATATCTGTGATATCATTTCACGAAGTATGTTCATCCCGGGTGTCAGCCCCACCTGATTCCAGCCAGTTTGCAAATGGTTCCCATATGTCAGTAGGTCTAGATCTGCTAGGCATTAGTTCCCAATAATGGGACAATTGGTCCCTGCAGTAGGTGGCGGCATTCAACCACGCTGCTATCGTGGGGGGACGTTCTTTCTTCCAGTGCACTGCTACTTGACGTTTAGCCAGCAGCAGCAACATGGCCATGAGTGTACAGGAGCCCCTTGGGACATCTAAAACATATCCCAGAAGTGGCCCCATTGGATTAGTCTGCAACTGATTATTAGTAATCTGCCCAATCTGTCTGAATACTTCCGTCCAGTACTGTGCTATCGGTCCGCAGTCCCATGCTAGGTGCACAAACGTGGCGCTCTGTGCTCCACATCTCCAGCAACTTATGTCTGGGTGTATGCCCATGCGGCATAGCTGACGTGGTGTGCGATACACTCTGTGTAGGAAATTAAAGTGGATTAACCACAGTCTATAGTTTGGAGAAAGGTGGTCCATTTGAGAGCAGCAAAATTGCCATTGTTTGTCTGTGATAGACATATCAGTGTCTTTTTCCCATTCCGCTTTAGATATAGGAGAGATTATTGGGGAGTCCTCCTGTGTTACACTGTAAATGCGTTTTATTAACTTACTGGGGGAGGGGTTAGACAATATGTTTTCTAGTGCTGGCAACGTGGGTGGTGACTGAGGGAATTCGACATATCTAGTCCTACACTCCACCCTAACCTGGTAAAACAAGAGCATGTCTGAGGCTGTGGGTGGTTGTGAATTGCACATCTGCTGCAATGATAGAAAGGTTCCCTCCGGTTTCAGATGACAACCTTTCTCCAATGCATGTGCTTTCGCCCTCCTTGTGGTTGCTTTGTCTATTATTAGCATTATCAGCGGGATGCCCCCTATTGGCATGGATGGAGCATACAGTTCCTTGTGGTGTGCCCTCTTAGCAATCTCTCTCCATGCCCAGCATGTGGCTTCTACTGTGTCTATTTCCAGTTGTGTTCTCTTATAAGTCTGATATACAGCTGTGTTAAGTGGGAGGGTAGCAACACAATCGATTTCTATTGCCACATGAGGCCGGTATGACGTTGGGTGCTGCCAAAAGTGTAGATATTGCGTCTGCGTGCTGTATACGTAGAGCTCCATATCTGGGGCCGCCAAACCACCCTGAGCAAAGGGCAGCGTCAGTACATTTCATGAGACCCTAGGTTGTTTTCCTGCCCACACCAATTCTAGAATGGTAGCACGCAACTTTTTAAAGAAATGGGTGTTTAACGCCATCAGAATATTTACAAACAGGTATAGCAGTTTGGGTAGAATAACCATTTTAGTAATCGCTATCCTCCCTATTAAAGATAAGGGCAACCGCTTCCATCTCTGTATTTTGCTCCCTATCCAGGTCAGCACTCTCCCATAATTTGCCAGCCATATTTCCTGTAACTGGACTTTGACCGTTTTATCTGAATTGCCATTAACCCTCCATACCAAATTAGTTCCCTCATCACCACGACAAAGTTTTCCCTGGGGTTCGTCATGTATATTATCAAGTCGTCTGCATACATCGATATTAGCAGCCCTCTAAATGTAAATCCTATGCTTCTTTGAGTATGATGTTGTCTCAGTTTAGCTGCCAGCGGTTCAGTGGCAATTGCAAATAATAGGGGCGAGAGAGGGCATGCCTGACTTGTTCCTCTTGTTATTGCGAAAGGTTCTGATATTCTAAGGTTAACTCTAATTCTCGCCATTGGATTCGTATATAGTAGTTGAATTTGTTTAATAAAATGGTACTAAGCCCCATGCGGGACAGCAAGATAAACAGGAACTTCCATTCTAGAGAATCAAATACCTTTGTTGCATCTAACAGCGTAGCTTCAGCCTTAACATGAGGAGCCAAATAATGCAATAGGCCAAAAATTGTTTTCAAGTTATGTGCAGTCGAGCGACCTGGTAGGAACCCTGGTTGGTCAGAGAAAGCTATTTGTGGGAGCATCAGTTGTAGCCTGATGGCAATTAATTTAGCATATATATTCGCATCCGGGTTGATTAAGGACAGGGGGTGGTATGAGTCTGGTTTGGTCGGATCTTTGTCAGGTTTCAGTAGGGTGATTATGGTAGCCTTACACAGGGTGGCTGGGAGTATACCTGTTTCCATAGCCTCCAGATATACCTGCAGTGGCCGGGGGGCAAGAACATCCGCATATTCTTTATAGAACGCGTCGGTCAATCCGTCTGCTCCTGGTGCTTTTCCTGCTGGCATGCTACTTATTACCTGCCTAATGTCTTCCACTGTGATTGGTAGTTCCATATAATCTCTGGCACCGTTGTTAAACCAGGCCAGTGTGACAGAGTCCAGGTACTTAATAATGTTGGTGTGGGAGGGTTGGTTTGTGATGAGTATAATTGTTGATAGAATTGGGACATTGTACTTACAATTTCTGGTGGTGTTCTAACTACCTCACCATTTTCCGTTTGCATTTCAGTTATTTAATCTGCTCCCCTGTGTGTTTTAAGCAGCCCTGCCAGTGTTCTACCTGAACGTTTACCCTCCCCATACTGCCTCGCCTGCGCATGCTTGTGTAAGTATGCCGTTTTCCTTTCTGCCTCTACCTGAAATTCCGTTAATTTAGTCCTAATTTGCACTACAGTGGCAGTGGACGAGTTCAGTGTTTTCAGCCTCTCCAACTCTCTGAGCTCACACTCAAGTCTAAGTAGGGTATTACATATATCCCTCAAAACCCCCGTTTTAAGTGCTAAGCAGTCTCCCTTCAGAACAGCTTTAAAAGTTTCCAACAGTATACCAGGGGAGTCCACTGTTCCCTCGTTTAGTATAAAGTATTCGTCTATTGTCCCTCTTAGTTCCTCTTGGAAAACTTGATCTAGTTTGGCGTCAGATGGGAATCTCCAACTAAATGGGTGAGTGTAAGGCCCGGGCATTTAAGTGTAATCTGCGTGGGTGCATGATCAGAGAGAGTGCATGGGTGGTGTGCAGCATTGGTTACCCAAGTGTGTAGATCCCTAGATACCAGCCAATAGTCCAATCTAGACCACGCATTCCGATGATGCGTCATGCATGTATCTTCTCTGTTCGTTGGATGCAGCACTCTCCATGAGTCCTCTAAACAAAGGTCTGTTATAATGTCTGTCAACACCACTGCCACTTTTGGATGATGTTCATGTGAGCCCCCTGTCTGTCAGTAACGTCCGAAAGAACCACATTAAAATCGCCACTCCACAGAATGGATGTGTTATTCATCGCTTGCACTTTCTGACAGATACGTTGAAAGTATTCCGGGGTAATCGTGTTTGGACCCTAGGTATTGATTATCACTCTAGGTGTATTGTATAACGAACCCTGAAGAATAATGTACCTGTCTTCCCTATCTGATATCGCATGGTGCGTTTTCCAGTGCAGTCCTTTGCGTATAAGTATTGCGACCCCTCTAGCATAATTAGAGTACCCAGCTTCAATCACCTCCCCCATCTATTATTCCTAAGCATCTCCACTGCTGTAGTCGTCAAGTGCGTTTCTTGTAGTAGACAAATGTCCACCCCATGTCTTGAGAGATAAGAGTGGATCAGCCTGGTCTTCCTGCGGTCATTCAAACCTCTAACATTCCGTGTGGTACATGTCAGGTGCCTCATGATAGTATCCTGCAACCTACATGGTTGTGGCCCGTGCGTATCCCATAATCTCTGATGTCATGGGCAGATATTCGTATAGTTCTGACCCATTGCTGAGGAGACTTACTTAATCGTTGGCGCGTAGATTGGAACATAGTGCTGTGTGTCTTTCTCAAGCAGCAAATACATCTGTGTGTGTAACCAGGCAGGATTACCCAATAAAACTTGTCCTCCCTCCCCCTCCCTCACCAACCCCCCAAACAAGTTGTGAAGTTCCCCCCCACAACTGTAAATACACATTCCACAGAAGTGAACAAACAGGATTCATCCCATGGGGGCACGGGGTTGCCGGCGAAACACCCATGCACTTATGGCAGGGTGGCCAAGCATGCTACGCGCTCACTTAAACCATAAAGCCGTTGACTATAGTAAATCTTCATCTACTGCGCATACTAACCAATAGCACGTTTTTGAGCATAGCAATATTCTTAACAATTCAGTCATCTATCTGTTATATTAGACCATCTTACTGAGCATAACCTTGTATAACAAAATTTCACTTATCTGCGCCTTCAGCGTTTATGTCCTGTTCCATCAATTATTGTCACTCAAATTGGTCTCAGTTTGGCAGTCAAGGTTCAAAGCTTTTTGTTTGTGCTCTTTCGCCAGTTGTTTCGCATATTTCAACGCAGTAGTGGCATCCGTGAAAAAGGTGGGCTTGCCAGTACCCTGGATTCTTAACTTGGCGCAATATATCAATGCGTACTTGGTCCCAATCTGTTGAAAGATTTTCTTTGTGGGTATAAACTCTCTGCGAGCCGCCTGAACTTGCAGCGTGAAGTCCAGATACTGTGCAATGTCATTCCCTTTGTACTGTATGGCTCTTTTCTTCCTTGCCAACCTCAGAATCGTGTACCGGTCATTGTAATTGAGCACTCGCGCCAGAATAGGTATTGGCGGTGCCCCTGGTCTTGGCCTGGGTCCCAGTGTCCGGTCCGCTCGTTCAATTAGGAACATAGCAGACAGGTCCGATTCGAATAGGTCCATCCTCAGAGTCTCCACATATTTCTCCATATTTTGTATATCGGGTGTTTCTGCAATTCCCGTGATTCGCTATTGCTCCTCAACCTCGCTTCCAAATCCTCGTTCTTCTACTGTATCGCATGCAATACACCATCCATTCCTCGCAGTTTCTTCTCTATGTCTGTTTGGCCTTTTTCTGTCTCTGTCACTCTAGTTTCCAAGATGCTCATACGTCCTTCCTGTTTTTCCACCCTTTGCGTTATCCTGTCCATCCTCTCGGCAAGTGCATCCATCTTCGAGTCTATTTTTTGAAGGCTTATCTTCAGTACTTTGAACATTGATCTGATGTCCTCTTCAGGCGGTTGGCTTGCAGCCACTTCCTCAGGATGATCCTGTTGGCTGGCATCGCCCTCCGCCAATTTAGCAGCCTTCTTGTCAAATGTTATTCGGGGTTGTTTCGTATCTGGTTTCCCCATTGTGACAAACAGTACTTGTGCTGCGGCAGAGCGTGCTGCACTCAAGCCTCTTTCCTGCCTATACTCCTGCGCCAGTTGTCTCGCACAGTCTTCCTCCTCCCCTTTACCACTGAACTCCGAGGCCCGCTCTGTCCATATCTCCTCAATCCACTCAATATGTCGCTACTGTCAGCTAAAAATTCCTGGCGTCAGGCATATCATTCTGGGCTGACTTCTCTCACCCTCCTGAAATCTGCTCCAGCAAATGGTCGCACTGCTGAGCCACCCGTTCCCTGCCCCTGTATAATAATCCAATTTGCAGAGAGATAATACCTCTAATACTACTGGGCCATGCTTCAGATTCCATCACTGTATCAAGTTGTGACAAGCTGAAATGCCCATTTTTATCTACTATTCAGCTGACTTTGTGCTTGTGTTTGAGGCAGATTATTCAGTCTTGTAGTTTGCCTAGCTCCATCCGTGTGTACGGTATTCCACAGCCAGTCTTTATTGGAAAGAGCCAATTATTAGGCCTGCTTTTGCCCACTGGCGGCAGCAATTGGGCCACTACCACGCACTGGCATGCCCCCACTGTCCGCTGTTGAATAGTACCCTCTGTACAACAGCACTGCAGTTTTTACAGACTCCTTGTTGAATGAAATGACAGTAGGATCATACAGCCCCAATGTAACGCTTATCTGGGGACTTCTGACACTATTCCGCCAGCTTGAATAGTTCTCCGCTATGCGAATGCCTTAGATGCAGTTTTCCTAATTGCCTCACTTACACTTAATCGAGTTGCTATTCATTGACAATTTAAATTACATATCTCGGCAAGTCTCTAGCTGATTAGTCTCTATCAATGCATGTTGCGAACAGGCAATTATGAGCTGGCTGAGTTTTCAAGACAAACACAAGGAGATGATAAACAGCGTGCTGAAACTTTTCAGACACTCACCCCCAGTCAAAGATCTGGATTTAATCCATCATCGTTCTTTAGCTCACTTTGACACACCAGTTCAGACCCAGCTATGTGCAAATCAGTCTTAACCCTTTGCCTCATGGGAGCAGTTCAGCCCAAACTGCCAAGCCAGGTCTTCCCTAGACCAAAAACAAGCATCCTGGGACCGGTTTTACTGTAACAACCCTCATCAGCAAGGCTAGCTTGAATTCAGTGGCAAATTGAGCAAGGGCCCACGTCTGGGCATACCCTGCCAACTTAGGGCAAACAAAGATAACACAAGGAAATGATGGATGGAGCGCTGAAACCTGCAGACACTCACCCACAGTCACAGATCAGGGATGAATCCATCATTATTCCTTACCTCACTTTGCCACACCAGTTCAGACCCAGCTATATGCAAATCAGTCTTGACCATTTGCCTCATGGGAGCAGTTCAGCCCAAACTGCAAAGTCAGGTCTTCCCTAGACCGTAAACAAGCATCCTGGGACTGGTTTCAGGGTAACAACCCTCATCAGCAAGGCTAGCTTGGATCCAGTGACAAATTGAGCAAGGGCCCACGTCTTGGCATACCCTGCCAACTTAGAGCGAACAAGGCAGGCACAAGGAGATGATGAATAGAGGGCTGAAACTTTCAGACACTCTCCCCAGTCACAGATCTGGGTGAAATTTATCATCATTCCTTAGCTCACTTTGCCACTCCATTTCAGACCCAGCTATGTGCAAATCAATCTTGACCCTGTGCCTCATGGAAACAGTGCAGCCCAAACATTCAAGCCAGGTCTTCCCTGAACCAGAGACAAGCATCCTGGGACCGGTTTCGGGGTAACAGGCCCATCAGCCAGGCTAGCTTGAATCCAGTGGCAAAGTGCGCAAGGGACTCACGTCTGGACATACCCTGCCAACTTAGGGTGAACAAAGCAAACACAATGAGATGATGGACAGAGCGCTGAAACCTTTCAGACACTCACCCCGTGACAGATCAGGGTTGAATCCATCATCATTCGTTAGCTCACTTCGCCACCCCAGTTAAGACCGAGCTATATGCAAATCAGTTGTGACCCTGTGCCTCTTGGGAACAGTTCAGCCCGAACTGTCAAGCCAGGTCTTGCCTGGACTGGAAACAACCTTCCTGGGACCAGTTTCAGGGTAACACCCCTCATCAGCCATGCTAGCTTGACTCCAGTGTCAACGTGTGCAAGGGACCCACGTCTAGACATTTGTATCCTGCCAAGTTAGGGCGAACAAAGCAAACACAAAGAGATGATGGATGGAGGGCTGAACCTTTTCAGACACTCACCCCCAGACACAGATCTTGGTTGAATCCATCATCATTCTTTAGCGCACTTCGCCACCCCAGTTCAGACCCAGATATACGCAAATCAGTCTTGACCCTGTGTCTCATGCGAACAGTTCAGCCTGAACAGCCAAGCCAGATCTTCCCTGGACCAGAAACAAGCATCCTGGGACCGGTTTCGGGTTGAAGAACGATGATGGATTCAACCCAGATCTGTGACTGGGGGTGAGTGTCTGAAAGGTTTCACCACTCCATCCATCATCTTCTTGTGCACATTTTCTACAGGTATGTTGCAGTAACCATTTTGCATGTGTTGGGAAGTTGTCTTTGAAAACACTACAACAACCATGATTCCCTGTTTCTGTTTCTTAAAAGAATATTGCCATGTAATTTTGCTCAATCTCCCTTTCACAACAGAATTCAGCATAAGGGGAAAGTAACACATAGGGGCCGATTCCGATCCGGTAAAATCACCGTCCGTACGACTCGCATCCGGAGCCGTTTCCGTACGACTCGTACAGACGCCGTATGACCCGACGAGTACGATCCCGACCGGGGTAACAGGACGCGAGTCGTACAGTCCACGTCAGGTAAGGGCGATTCGTACGGAAAAGCGCACAATCACATACACACCGTACGGCGCGTACACCACATGATCGCAGGGGTACGCGCCGTACACCCAGCGTACATGGGGTACACGCCATACCCCAGCATACATGGGGTACGGGCCGTACCCCATGTACGCTGGGTGTACGGCGCGTACCCCATGTTCGCTGGGTGTACGGTGCGTACCCCATGTACGCTGGGGTACGGCGCGTACACCATGTATGCTGGGGTACGGCGCGTACCCCATGTATGCTGGGGTACGGCGCGTACCCCATGTACGCTGGGTGTACGACGCGTACCCCATATACGCTAGGTGTACGGCGCGTACCCCCCGTGATCGCAGGGGTACGGCACGTACCCCTATGATCATTGGGTGTACGCGCCGTACCCAGGGGGGGACCGTTCCGTACCTGTTTCGGGGCGATCTCTGCTTTTACGGCAGTTTCCAGCTCCCGTAGAAAAAGGGTCGTACGGAGCGTACCCAACACGGATCGTACTTGCCGGGTTGTAAAAAGCAGCCACGAACCGTACAAACGTCGTGTACAGCGGGTTCTGAGGGCGATTCGTAGGGAATTCTATTCGTACGGTCGCTGGTACGATTCGTACGGATAGCTGCTTTGGGTGTGGATCGTACTACGTCGTTCGTACGGGGACGGTTACGGGTACGAATCGTACGGAAAAAAATGCTCCATATGACGATTCGGAGCGCTTTTTACCGGATCGGAATCGACCCCATAGTGATCAACCCCTATTTAATGCTCTCTTCTGAAAATGGTTTGTGATTCTGAAAGTTGTTCTGTTCTTCTCAAACAATTGTATTTATGGCATAAGTTTCACTATTCAAACTGTGGTGACAAAAGAATTGTCTGGTATGCAAATTACTATGTTGAATATTAGTGGTACTTGCAAAAATTGGCACTGCACTGTTCACATATTGACTAAGACCAAATATCCATCCAAGTAGTGAAAATGTCTGTTTTTGAGGTTAGCTAGGCCTTGGAATTGACAATTACTCATTTCACATCTCCACAGCATTAGGCTGAATGTTTGGTTAATGTCAGCTATACCCCCTAATCATTTTATGAACATTTCAGGATATCTTATTACCTGCTGAATTGAAGTTGTACCGTTTGAAATTGACAAAAGTTAGAGAAATATGTGCTATACCACTAGAGCTATCATCACAATAAAATCTACCTATTTTGTATTATTAGTATCTACATTGTTTGTCTCGAAAGATTTGAATGGACAGTACACACTCTTACTAATGAGAATTTTCTGAATTTTTCAAAAGATCAAACTGGCTGAGCAATTGGGAAGGTCCCAGCCATGAAAGAAACCTCCACTCCAACCCATGATCAAGCCTTCAGTGCGCACAGCACTCCTGGTGATATGGAGGAGCTCGAGGAGTCTGGTACATATGCTCAGTCTGGGCGGAAGGCTCAAGTGACACTCCATGGGCACACACCGACACCTTCCACCTCAACTGTGTCAGCTCAGGAACCCAAAGACTCCACTTCCTGTGCTCTTCCCACTGTGGCACAAATGTTATGCCACATTTTCCCAGGTTGAGCCCACATGACCACCAGCTCTAGCTCACCCAGCAACCAGTTGGATGGGGCACACTGGGGCAAGAGCAAAGGGTAAGGGATTAGGGGTTGTGGAAGGGTGTTTGTGGGCCAGCACACTAAGTCCACGGGGGTCAATGACACCCAGACAACCATCAAAATGTCTTGGGAACCTACCATTGGTCCCAAGACATCATGGGCCAGACACTCACAGAGCTCAGGGAGATGAGCAGCTCCAGAGCAAGCACATCCACCAGACGGAGGCCCATAGCTCAAATACGGTTTCCCTGATTGAGGTGCTGCAGGACATTTACACCCACATGTGCATGGATTATCCAGCACCATATACCCCTTTCTATGGTCTTACAGCATCTGAGCCAGCTACATCAGCCACAAAAGGGAGGCCCTGCCACTGAAAGACCACCTGCTACCCCCCTCTTGCCACTGCAGCTGTGGATCCCACCCCCCCTCCTCGCGGTAGGGGATGTCCATGCATATTCCCAGTATGGCAAGACCTTTGCGATTGTCAGCAAGAACTCTTGATGCTAATTTCCTCTAGTGTGTTCCTATCACTCACTCTGCGGACTATTTCTGGATATATTTGCCTTTCTGATGCCAGTAGTATTTTGGACATTGGACTTTAAATAATTTTGGCTATCCAACTATGGTTTCATTCACCATGACTGACTTTTTCACTTTTTGCTTTGATTTTGTTATGTTCACCCTCTTCAATTTTATCAAATTTGGTGCAATACATTTACAAGCCAAATAGTCCTAGACTGGTGCTGTATATCTCAACTCTATCAATGCATTTGCTTCATTCCATCAAAACTGGACAATGACAAAACATCAACAGATTGTGTCAACATAGAAGATTTGCAAGTAGGTGGGTGCTATTCATTTCAAGTACCCAAACATGTTTCCCAAAATATCTCATACCATTCAATCATAAACTAATATGTTTATCCCATTTGACCAATCCTTGATAGTCAACATTTGCACTAACATGAACATCCATACATTACACTATTACTCAGTGCCAGCTTGCACATTTCCAGCTCAAGACTTTGCAAACATGGAAAAAGGAGGTGTGTCCAAAACAATAAGACAGCATAGGAACATTCTAATTGATTCATGGATCACTGACAGAATATCGACAAAACAAAAGTCGAGGTACAAAAATATCAGGACAAAAATATCGTTGTCCAGAATATTGAAGTGCTATCTTCATAATGATAAGTACAAAAATATTTTTAAAAAATATCCTTGTTAAAAATATTGTTGTTAGAAATATTGTTTTTCTTAAATGTTTAAAAACGAATGTAAAATTAAGTAAATGCATATAAATAAATGAAAGATAGTTAGAATTATTAGATAATCTTTATAAATATAAATGCTAAATATAATGTTAAAAAAATAAACATACATATATAAAATATAGTATATACATTCACTTAATAATATTAATAAAGAATTCTTATAAAAAGTATACAATGTTAGAAACATTAAAAATTATATATATATATATATATATATATATATATATATCAGAACCGAAGATGCTCCTTCTGGAGACCCCTCGCTTTTACTGGAGTGGTTCGCTGCCGGTAATTATTATATCCAAAGAACGGGGTTCCTGCGAGCACTCAGGTCAAAAAATACACAAACGGTTCAGTGTTTACGCCAAGATGGTGAGGTTTATTAAGTCATAAACCTTTGTCGTGACGCGCTTCGCACTCACCGAGCGCTTGTTCACACAACAAACAACATGAATACACCATATTTAAAACCACATTGAGGCGGAAATGAATTGTCATAGAAAGTGGACAGGAGAAGGTTGCGCCATATTGGAGTGGTGCCGTGTTAGAGTAGAAGGATTAACAAAATAACATAATAAATCAACATGTTATTTGCGCATTTTACCGTGATTCGTGAATTCATAAGTATGAGGAATAATGCAAGGTAATACATGCATGAATAAAACACGGTACACCCATTATAGTCGTTTGGTGACAAGTGTGTTTTGCCCTATCCCACCCGGTGTGTTCTGGGACTGGGAGTCTGATCATAAAAATGAAAGTCATGAATAACAGACATATTTATTCTTGTCCTCCAGGTCATATTCCACAGGAGTAAAGAAAAGAGCAAGTACCTAAAGGTAAATTCCCTTTGTGTACGGGTTAAAGGGGAATTAAATAGTAGCGGCGTGGAATATTCACTCGCATGCTAATATAGTGTGTCCCCCCGAAGATGGGAATGTTGACTGGTTAGTGCCATACTGTACAAATTATGGGCTGTCTGAAAGTGTCGAGTGTAGTAAAGACAGGACATATGAGTACATATGTAGGTGAATTGTGATTACTGTAACTACAGAATCACGACTACATATGGTGTAAAAGGCTAGTTAGTGCCTGTAAGTGATCAGATACATATACCAGCAAAATAAATATAAAATATAGATATATTTATTTAAAATATTAAAATATTTTTTATCTTTTACAATTACATTTAACACTACATTAACAGCAACAGTAGGGAAAATGTTGGATAGCGGAGGAGATAACATTGCTAATCCCATTCAGGGAGTGCAACAGTAGGGAAAGTGTTGGATAGCAGAGGGGAATAATTTACTATTCCCACTCCAGCAAGTACAACAGTAGGGAAAGTGTTGGATAGCGTAGGGGAATAATTTACTATTCCCACTTCAGGGAGTGCAACACTAAGGAAAGTGTTGGATAGTGTAGGGGTAAATAGTACTATTCCCACTTCAGAGATAGCAATAGTAGGGAACGTGTTGGATAGCATAGGGGTAAAAATTACTATTCCCACTCCAGCTATTGCAACAGTAGGGAAAGTGTTGGATTGCATAGGGGAATGATTTACTATTCCCACTCCAGCAAGTACAACAGTAGGGAAAGTGTTGGATAGTGGAGAGGAATAATTTACCTTTCCCACTCCAGAGAGTGCAACAGTAGGGAAAGTGTTGGATAGCATAGAGGTAACAATTAATATTCCCACTCCAGCAAGTGCAACAGTAGGGAAAGTGTTGGATTACAGAGGAGATAACATTTACTATTCCCATTCCAGAGAGTGCAACAGTAGGGAAAGTGTTGGATAGCGGAGGGGTAAAAATCACTATTCCCACTCCACAGAGTGCAACAGTAGGGAAACTGATGGATAGTGGAGTGGTTAAAATTACTATTCCCACTCCATCAAGTGCTACAGTAGGGAAATTGTTGGATAGCGGAGGGGAATAATTTACTATGCCCACTCCGGGGAGTGCAACAGTAAGGAAAGTGTTGGATAGCGAAGAGGAATAAGTTACTATTCCCATTCCAGAGAGTGCAACAGTAGGGAAAGTGTTGGCTAGCAGAGTGGTAAAAATCACTATTCCCTCTCCATAGAGTGCAACAGTAGGGAAACTGTTGGATAGTGGAGTGAATAAAATTACTGTTCCCACTGCAACAAGTGCTACAGTAGGGAAATTGTTGGATAGCGGAGGCGAACAATTTACTATGCCCACTCCGGGGAGTGCAACAGTAAGGCAAGTGTTGGATAGTGGAGGGGAATAAGTTACTATTCCCACTCCGGGAAGTGCAACAGTAGTGAAAGTGTTGGATAGCAGAGGGGATACAATTGCGATTCCCACTCCAGTAAGTGCAACAGTAGGGAAAGTGTTGGATAGCAGAGAGAAATAATGTACTATTCCCACTCCAGTGAGTGCAACCTTAGGGAAAGCAAAATAAAATATTTAAAATAATTAAAATATATTAAATTTAAATTAGTCACCTCCCCACTCCCCTATAAACCCACAACCTGCTCCTAATAAAATACCACAATTAAAATATTTACCAATTAATTATTAATAATTAACAACTAATAATAAATAATTAATAATACATTAATGACCACAATTCACAATATACAATATTAAATACATACATAATAATTAATACAAATTATTTAATAATTTATTATAATTACATTATTTCCCACCCTATTCCCCTATAAACCCACAACTTGCTACAGAATAAAAACACAGAGGGGTCGATTCCGATTTGGGAAACAAATCCGTACAACAATTCGTATTTGTAGCCGTTTCCGTACAAATCGTACGGATCCGTCCGAATCGCGTAGTACGAACCGTTGCGAGAAAATACGTCCGAATCATTGCGAACCGTACGAAAATGAAGGGTAAATCCGTACGACATCTACCAGCCCAGTGAACCGTACGATTCGTAAAAATGCAGTAAGACCCGCCAAGACCCGCACGGGGACATACGCACTGTACCCCTGAAATTCAGGGTTGTACGCACCGTACCCTGATGCTCTGTACCCCTGCAATCATGGGGTGTACGCACCGTACCCGGGGGGGGTCCGTTTTGTATGCATTTCGAGGCAAAATCTGCTTTTACGGACGTTTTAGGCTCCCGTAGAAAAAGAGTCGTATGGAGTGTTGTCGATACGATTCGTACTTGCTGGGTCAGAAAATGCAGCTTTGATCTGTACTGACATCGCGTACTATGTGTTCCGAATGCGATTCGTATGGATTTGTGAGTTGTACGGTCTTCGGTACGATTTGTACGGAGAACTGCTGTGGGTACACATTGTACTCCATCGTACATACGGGTACAGTTCTACATACGATTTGTATGTGAAAAAAACTCCGTACAGCAATTCGGAGGGTATTTTACCGAATCGGAATCGACCCCAAAATGTAATTAACAAAAATTAATAAATTCTAAAAATGAATAATAACTGTTTTTTAATTAAATTACTTTCCACCTTATTCCCCTATAAACCCACAACCCGCTACAGAATTAAAACGCAAAATTTATGTACATTGATTTTTATAACTTCTAAAAATATACCATGTATATTAAAAAAACAAACGCAATACTTACACAAAAAATAGAACACATACATGTAAAATACACACTAAAATACATAATACTAAATCAAACAACGATATTTTTAACAACAATATTTTTGCTAACGATATTATTACTTCGATATTTTAAAAAACAATATTACTTTCCTTCAACTTGATATTCTTGACAAGGATATTCTGACTGTCGATATTTTTGTAGTCCGAGATTTTAGACTCAATATTACTGTTACTCGATATTTCCTACCAATATTATGTCTGTTCACGATTCATGTCATCAGCTTGAGCCAGATCTTATAAGGAAACCCACATCAATTACACCAAGAAACAAAACCATGGCAGTACTAAACTTTGTAGGCAAAGGATCGCTACAAACCACTGTTCCATTATCGGGTGGAATGTCACCTCCAAGTTATAGTGGTGTGCCACAAGAAATATTTCTCACAAAGATGAAACACATCAACAGTCACATACGCTTTACACACTATGGTGTTTTTACTAATGTGAATGGAGATTATCATGGTTTGGCTCCACTACCACATGTTTTGACCAAATGATGGCACACATATTGCTTTAGTGCAATACACAACAGAGAGCAAGTTGAATATAATCTTCAAATCTCCCACCTAATCACAGTGCAAATTGTCTTGGTATAAGATGTGTACTTTCAAGTCTGTGTCTGCCTTTCCCAGGATCAACACAGGTTCCCTTTGTACATGGACTCAGCACCATATACCTGCAAATGTAAACAACTCTCAATCAATCAATCAGGGAATTGTAGGCGCACTCCTTACCCGTGAGGGGCTCAAGGCACTGGTGGGGGGAAAATCAGCCACTCTATTCACTCAAAAAGCCAGGTTTTGAAAACGTTCCTGAAGGTGTTCATGGAGGGGTCGCGTCTGGTGTTTATCAGGAGCTCATTCCAGGTCTTGGCCGTGATGTAAGAGAAGTCTCTTCCCCCTGTTCTGGCTCTATGGATGCGTGGGGTTTGGTGAGGGTGAAGTTGGTGGAGTGGAGCTTTCTTTTGGGCACTTGGAAGGTGATTCTCTCGTTGAGGTATTGGAGCCTGTGTTGTGGAGGCATTTGTAGGCGTGGGTGAGTAACTTGAAAGTGACTCTCTTCTCAACAGGGAAGTGGAGGTTCGTAGTGTTGGCTGATGTCCTTGTGTCGGGGGACGCGATGGACGAGTCAGGCGGCTGTGTTCTGTATCTTCTGGAGCTTGCGGAGTAGAGACTTGTTGATGCCGGCATAGAGGGCATTTCCATAGTCCAGTCTGTGATGTCCAAATGAAGATGACATGGTGAAGGATCTTAAAACAGAAAAAAATATATATCAATCACACAGAACATGTTGGCCACATTACAACGTCACCTTTTGGAGGACACAGTTTCACAAGACAATTAGGAATGACCAATGTAACTGAATACAGTAGTCAATGAGTCCCACACCTTGATCTACAAACACTTTTGGCATGGTTTTCACTGAACTTGACGTTCCCAACAAAGTATTAACCCATACTTCCCTCATCATCGCATCAATAGATGTTTGAACAGTGAAAGACATGGCATGTAAAGATATACCTACACTCATGAGAAGAAGTTGTCAGTGACATCTAGACGTAAATCATCTCCTTCCTCTTCACCACTATCATCTTCATTTGGCGTACCTTGATTCTCACCTGGAGCTTCTTCATGGTCTCCATCCTCTAAGCAGTAAAGTATGTTCCATCGTATGTTGTGGAGCATGCAGCAGGCCACAGTAATATGGCACACCTTAGCGGAGAATGAAGCCTGGCCTTTAGAAGCCCAAAATCCCACTCCACTGGCTGCTATGTTCTTTCATGGGCCTCATTGAAGCAGACTTCTTGAGGCATTGTTAAATTCCTCAGCGGTGCCAAAAACTCTGGTTGGTTTAGATAAGCTGAGTCGCCTAGATGGAAGGTAAAAAAAAAGGCCCATAATAATGTAACACAATACCATATTGTGCAAGTAGCAATGCCACAAACAATATAATGAAAGATTGTATTGACCAACGGGCCAGGCCCTCTCAGGCCCAAGTTGAGACACTTGCAGGGGTATGGGGCTGTTCCATAGTACAAAGAAATCATGGGCAGATCCAGGGAAACAGGCAGATATACTTATGATGTACAAATCCAGTGGGAGGGCAACTTGCACATTGATAGAATGGGAGTTGTTTTGAATCCATTAGACTTGTTCTCTGGCATGTGGTCACACTACAGCAACATGTATTCCATCAATTGCTCCAACCACATGTGGTAGACATTCCAAACTATAGAAGTCACACTTCACAATGACTAAATCCTAATGCTGGGGAAACTGGATGAAGCTGTTAATGTGTTTCATCACTGAAGATAAAACTTCTAGTAGCACACTACTGAGAATTGGCTGTGACATACCATCAGACACTACCACTTTCTATTGGAATGATCCTGTGGCCACAAAATTAAGTACAGACATGAATTTGACAATTGGCGTTGAAGATGTGGGATTTCTCTTGTGAGGCGGAAGATCTGGCTCGAGCTGATGACATTTATGACCTTGATATGAATCTGAAAAATAAAAGTGGATATAATCCTTTTCAAATGTATTATTTACACAATTTTAATTTTTTATGTTTTTCCTCCTAAAAATACAGTCAACAGATGTGTACACAGCACCGCGCTGATATCACATATCAGCACAACAATGTTCTACACATACATTTTTCTTTAAAACAATTAGGGCCACATGCATCAAGCTTTTTTGCATTCGCAAACGGTGCGAATCGCAAAATTCGGCCGTTTGCGAATGCAAAAACCTTTTTTGGGATGCATCATTTTTTTTCCATTTTTCGCAATATAAGAAAATCGCAATTTTTTGCGATTTCTTGAATTGCGAAAGCATTTAAGAAATCGCAAATTTTGTGATTTCTTAAATGCTATGCATGATTTTTTTGAAATTGCGAATCCGCAATTATGAAGGGAAAAATTACCATGAAGTAAATCTTCATAATAATTTGCGAAAAGTTTCAAAAATGCACAAAAGTGCATTTTTGAAACTTATATTTTACACACACACATGCCCTTGGGACATGTGTGTGAGTAAAACGTGACATTTCAGGGGTGCAGGGGGGGTCCATTGGACCCCCCCTGCACCCTTGAAATTGCATTCTCATTTTGCGATTTCTTAATTGCGAATTCGCAAAATGAGAATGCCTTCCCATTGATTCCTAAGGGCCTCTAGGCCCATAGGAATCAATGTAAAGCGATTCCTTAATTGCGATTCGCAATTAAGGAATCGCAAATAAGGAAAATTAGGAAATCGCAAAAACTTTTGCGATTTCTTGATGCATAGGAATTTGCGATTCCTAAATTGCGATTCCTTAATTTTCGCAATTTAGGAATCGCAAATTCCTACAATGATGCATGTACCTGTAAGTATCAATTGAAGTGTGATTATATGAACAAACTAGCCCCCATTTGGAGTGGTGGTGAAGCACTTAATAGTCATTAATACACTAGTTTGAAGTCCTAAAATGGCAGGTGCCTGACCTAGCCGATAGGACATTTGGGAAGTCGACCGCACAGTGGGTGGTAAACTCCATGATAGACACCTCCATAGGATAACATTGGTGAATGGAACCGTAGAAGGTCAATGACTGTGCCCATATCTGCTGAAGATTGTGTATGTCACGTACATGTATGCCATGGTTTGAAAAAATATATAATTCTAACAGTGGTTCAAGAAGCAATCTGCTTAAAGATACAATATTTACACACAAATCCAGATCACAGGCAGAACAAATAAGCAACAATATAGCAAAAGGAAAGAAAAAGAATGCCCATATGCAGAAAAATAATTTCCAAAAAATGACCACAAATTTATTACATATTATAAAACGGTTAAGACAATAGTGCTCAAGACAATATGCTGGTATACAAACAACACATATCATAAATCAGACAAGTGGCAAATGGAAAATTACACGTTACAATAAAGGAACAACATGTACAAAATAATGTGTTCTCCGTTTTTATGGCCACATAGGCGTTGACGGCATTTCGACCACTGTAGAATTACACAGTTATCATCGTGACTGAGGGTTTCATTGAGCATCACAAACAATTCTTTATATGAAAAAATGTATATGGGTCACAATTATTAAAATGTAAGCTCCTTCGAGAGAAAAGGCCTACTCGGAAAAAATGGTAAAGGAAATGGGAAAAATGCTTGTACTGTGAAGTAAAGCATCCAAAGATACCCAGGGAAAATAAGAAACTTTCTTAAAACCCAGTGAACCATGAAAGGATAAAAATAATTACCATCACCAAAGTGTCCAAAAAAGCTAAATATAATAATTCACCTATTAAAAGAGCGACCCAACCTCATTTACTTGAGTTGGTTGAAGAAGAATTTCAAATTATCACTAGAATAAAGGACTACAATGAGAAACAGTTCCACATATCCTTTAGGAACTAGGAAACAAGGGTCCTAAATAATCGACCTATCACTTAAAATGGACGAGTATGACTTCAAGCCGTCTCAAAGAATGGTTAATTTCAAATTGGCTGCATCTGTCCTTATGATTAGGAAGATAGTGTCCAGAGCCAGGTGAGCAAATCACCAATGTACTTCAACACAGCATTAGGCTGAAAAAAATTAAAAACAAAACCTTAATTGTGCTGGATTAAGGAGCTCAACTGTCCAAACACAATAATACTAGTGTCTCTACTGATGAGGACAGCACGAGCTTAACTCAGAATTCAAATAACATGGGGTTTACAATATTAAACGTCCCATTAAAAAGCGGTAAAGCCAAACATTGTTTGTGTATAAATCAAAGTCTAAGTAACAAGGGATTTACGGTACACAGTCAAAATCTCGAGTTGTAAATATCGACCTACACAAATATCAAGTTAGAAATATCGAAGGCAAAGAATATCGATGTCAAGAATATCGTTGGACAGAATATCGACACTAAGGTAAGTAATATCGATTTTTTTATATCGATGTAAGTAATATCGAAGTCAGTAATATCGATATCAAATATATCGATATTAGTAATTTCGATGTTACTAATATCGATATTTGTACTATTGTTATGTATTTTAGTATGTATTTAATATGTATGTGTTATATGTTTTTTGTTAAGTATTTTACTTGTTTTAAGTTATATGTGAACTATTTTCATATATTTATAATGTTATTTTTAAGTCAATTTTATGTTTTAGTACCGGAGCAGGTTGTGGGTTTATGAGGGAATAGGGTGGGAAGTAATTTAATTATATTAAATTAATTATTACTTTTTAGGAATTATGAATTAATTGTAATTAATTTTTGCGTTTAAGTTCTGTAGCGGGGAGTGGGTTTATAGGGGAATTGGGTGGGAAGTATTTTAATTGTAATTAAGTAATTAATTATTTTTATTTATTGGTATTGATAATTTATGTATTTTTTATTTATTATGAATTGGCAATTAATAATTTTAATTGTTAATTAATATTTGTAATTGGTAATTAATGTATTTCATAGGTAATTAATGTTTGTAATTGGTAGTTAATGTTTGTAATTGGCAATTAATGTATTTAATTTGTAATACATTTTTGTAATTGGTAATTAATGTATTTCATTTGTAATTAAACAATTTTTAATTGGAAATTATTTGTAAATAACTGGTAATTAATGTGTTATAAAAAGTCTTTTTTGGTATACAAATAATTTTATTGTTTAATGTTTTTTAATTGGTAATCAATTATTAATAACTTTTTTTTGTTTTTTACTGTATTTTATTGCTTAATATTTATTATTTGGTAACTATTATTTATTAACTGATATTTATTGTTAATTTATTGTTAATTATTTTAAATGATGTTTTGTTATTTAAAAATTAAAACATTAATAAATTTAAATATCAAAATAATTTCTAAGTATGTTATATTACATTTTTATGGTATCCAATGCTTTACTTACTGTTGTACTCTCTGGAGTGGGAATAGTATTTTTTACCCCTACGCTATCCAACTCTTTCCCTACTGTTGCACTCTCTGGAGTTGGAATAGTAATTTTTACCCCTACGCTATCCAATGCTTTCCCTACTGTTGCACTCTCTGGAGTGGGAATAGTAATTTTTACCCACCCGCTATCCAACGCTTTCCCTACTGTTGCACTCTCTGGAGTTGGAATAGTAATTTTTACCCCTACGCTATCCAGCGCTTTCCCTACTGTTTCACTCTTTAGGTTGGAATAGTAATTTTTACCCCTACGCTATCCAATGCTTTCCCTACTGTTGCACTCTCTGGAGTGGGAATGGTAATTTGTACCCCTACGCTATCCAACGCTTTCCCTACTGTTGCACTCTCTGGAGTGGGAATAGTATTTTTTACCCCTACGCTATCCAACGCTTTCCTTACTGTTGCACTCTCTGGAGTTGGAATAGTAATTTTTACCCCTACGCTATCCAATGCTTTCCCTACTGTTGCACTCTCTGGAGTGGGAATAGTAATTTTTACCCACCCGCTATCCAACGCTTTCCCTACTGTTGCACTCTCTGGAGTTGGAATAGTAATTTTTACCCCTACGCTATCCAGCGCTTTCCCTACTGTATCACTCTTTAAGTTGGAATAGTAATTTTTACCCCTACGCTATCCAATGCTTTCCCTACTGTTGCACTCTCTGGAGTGGGAATGGTAATTTGTACCCCTACGCTATCCAACGCTTTCCCTACTGTTGCACTCTCTGGAGTGGGAATAGTATTTTTTACCCCTACGCTATCCAACGCTTTCCCTACTGTTGCACTCTCTGGAGTTGGAATAGTAATTTTTACCCCTACGCTATCCAACGCTTTCCCTACTGTTGCACTCTCTGGAGTGGGAATAGTAATTTTTACCCACCCGCTATCCAACGCTTTCCCTACTGTTGCACTCTCTGGAGTTGGAATAGTATTTTTTACCCCTACGCTATCCAGCGCTTTCCCTACTGTTTCACTCTTTAAGTTGAAATAGTAATTTTTACCCCTACGCTATCCAATGCTTTCCCTACTGTTGCACTCTCTGGAGTGGGAATGGTAATTTTTACCCCTACGCTATCCAACGCTTTCCCTACTGTTGCACTCTCTGGAGTGGGAATAGTAATTTTTACCCCTACGCTATCCAGCGCTTTCCCTACTGTTTCACTCTCTGGAGTTGGAATAGTAATTTTTACCCCTACGCTATCCAACGCTTTCCCTACTGTTGCACTCTCTGGAGTTGGAATAGTAATTTTTACCCCTACGCTATCCAGCGCTTTCCCTACTGTTTCACTCTTTGGAGTTGGAATAGTAATTTTTACCCCTACGCTATCCAGCACTTTCCCTACTGTTTCACTCTTTGGAGTTAGAATAGTAATTTTTACCCCAATGCTATCCAACGCTTTCCCTACTGTTGCACTCTCTGGAGTGAGAATAGTAATGTTTACCCCACGCTATCCAACGCTTTCCCTACTGTTGCACTTTCTGGAGTTGGAATAGCAATTTTTACCCCTACGCTATCCAATGCTTTCCCTACTGTGGCACTCTCTGGAGTGGGAATAGTAATTTTTACCCACCCGCTATCCAACACTTTCCCTACAGTTGCACTCTGTGGAGTTGGAATTGTAATTTGTACACATAAACTATCCAGCGCTTTCCCTACTGTTTCACTCTCTGGAGCTGGAATAGTAAATTTTACCCCTACACTATCCAGCGCTTTCCCTACTGTTTCACTCTCTGGAGTTTGAATAGTAATTTTTACCCCTATGCTATCCAACGCTTTCCCTACTGTTTCACTCTCTGGAGATGGAATAGTAATTTTTATCCCTACGCTATCCAGCGCTTTCCCTACTGTTTCACTCTCTGGAGCTGGAATAGTAATTTTTACCCCTACGCTATCCAACGCTTTCCCTACTGTTGCACTCTCTGAAGTGGGAATAGTAATTTTTACTCCTACACTATCCAGCGGTTTCCCTACTGTTTCACTCTCTGGAGTTGGAATAGTAATTTTTACCCCTACGCTATCCAGCGCTTTCCCTACTGGTGCACTCACTGGAGTTGGAATAGTTATTTTTACCCCTACGCAATTCAGCACTTTCCCTACTGTTTTACTCTCTGGAGTTGGAATACTAATTTTTATCTCTATGCTATACAATGTTTTCCCTAATTTTGCATTTTCTGGAATGGGAATAGTAATTTTACGTTTTACGCTATCCAATGTTTTTAATACTGTAGTTTTTTTGGACTTTAAATAGTAGTTTTATTTATTATTTAGAATGAATTTAGATAATGTATTATGTTATTAATTTTAAAAATATTGAAAGTATATTTAATGTTTTACATTTATTAAAAATAATTATTTACTTTTTATGTAATTCTTTTATGTGTGGAGATCTATTTGTAATTTATAGTACTTTTTAAATAATTTATAAGTAATTAAAGTAATTATTAAAATGTATTATTAAGTAAATATATAATATATATTTTACATATGTGTGTAATTAATGTTATATTATTATATATCTATTATTTTTTAATTTTAAACATTACTAAATATTTTTAACAATGTTTATTTTATTTATAAGTATTATTTACTTACATTATATTTTAACAGATATAAAACGATATTTTTAGTTATGATATTTTTAACATCGATATTTTTGCACTTACCATGTTGTAGATAGGATGTTGATATACTTGCCTTCGATATTCCAGCGTCGATGTTTCTGTAGATCGATATTTTGTCTGACTATATTCTGTCATAGATCCTGGATTTACACCGTTAGAAATCCCCGTAAGGATCAGAAAAGCTAAATATCCCTTACACATAAAACATAGGGTTGGAGCATCCATCAAATAACATGCAAACATAACGAAAACAGACAAAGCGACTAGGTTTTCTCAAATGTTGCTTCAACAAATATCACAGCATCTGCTTACCGAGCCCGTCCGTATTGCAGCGGCAAATTCATGAAGTCTAGGCATGCTTACTCGCTGCTCTATAAATGGTGCTAAGTAACCGCGTTGATGATACACAAACATAGTGGAAGGACTATAAATTATTGCCAGATCCCGGCAGTAAACACTACCGGGCACCATCTTGGATCGATGCTGTACCAGCTATTTAAAAATAAAATTAGATCCATACTGGAAAATGCGGTATATCAGCTGATTGACCCACCATCGAAGAGTGTAAATTGGCAAAAAGCTTCTGCTAACAACACTCTATAATATATTAGATGTATTTTCCATCTACGCGTGTTGGAGGCTACCTAAAATTACAGGGGCTTAGCCACAGGCGCCATCTTTAGATGGTCAAACATAAGCCTGAATCCGTGTTAGAAAGCGAGAGCATTCAATGCTGGCAATGTTGAGTATTAAGATAGCAAATTACATCCACTTTAAAAAGGGGAGATAAGGAAAGCAGAGTCATTTTCAAATCGAAGAAGCCTAGTTATAGCAGTGTGTTTCCCTGCGAATTATACAATAGGCAAATCATAGCAGAATCAAAACGTCTAAATTAATACAGAGTAAAGCAAGAGGCAGTATATCACATTGACTGACTTCAAGAATTCATCTTCAATTTTAAATAGATGACAGCAAACATATACAATACTAGTCTTTGATCTAATAAAACAATATTGTTACATATAAATTTGAATGTGTGGTTACAATAAGTGCATGCAATACAGTGTGTAATTACAGTCAATAAAAAAAAGCTCACTTGCCTCCTAACACTGCTTCTGTCAAGACCTCCTCCACTTTTGCTGCATTTCTCACCTCTAGGAGCAACCATGCTCGGTCCAACAGGTGAGAGGGCCCCTGACTTCATGGAAGAGAAGCTGGAGTTGCTGGCAAAACTGGTCCTTTTCCTGTACGGCCAGCTCTATGGCTCACCAGAGGAATAGGAACATATCTGGAATATTTATGTGAATGTGTCTAACTGTTTTGTTTTCCATTTGCACAGGCTACAATGTCCCTTTGAGTTCCAGAGTGAAGTGCAGTGATTGATGTTAAGAGTCACATAATGTGGTCCTTACAGAGGACGCTTGTGTTATGGATTTGTTTGCACGCTCCAATGCCAATATACAACGTCATCAATATGTCTTTAAAGCCCTAAATTGAAAATGGTGGTACGTAGAGATGTATGCATGTATATGTTTGATGGCCTTGTGAAAAGATGCCAAATAACATCACGATAAATGGTAAACACATCATATACTAATGTTATCTATGTGTATAGCTTTGTCTAATGTTTTTGATAATGATCCCACCTGAGCATAACCTTACAACTGAAAGATCTCACCTTATGGATCTGGACCGATCATGCTGTTTTTTATTCATGCTGAATGCTCCTCCCCGCGTACAGGTGATAAAACATAGTTATTTTTCATTTATTTTTATTGACATCATTTAAAACATGGTGTAGTTACACTGTGTCAATATTTGTGTTGTAGTATGTATAATGTATCCAAAGTGTTTCGTTTATTTTCATCACACATGGGAGACAAATCACATGATTTTGGATTGACTAACCAGCACCTTTTAAAAGCACGTCACAGTTGTTTTCAGCTAATTGAATTTCACCAATAGACAAAGGAGTTTCGTGTTATCTGGCCTCGGTAAGTAAATTGTGTGCAACTCTGCTTGGAGGAATGTTTGCCCAAACTTCAGTGAAATGTATTTATTTATTAGGAGTTTTGTAAATCTCTGCCATTACCTATACCATTTCAGAGCACTGACAATGAAACAAGATTATCTAGAAAGTATCCCAATATAGAAGGTCCCAGTGTGTTATTTAAAAGCCCGGGATTGTGCGATGTCACGAAGCAATGATCAAATGTGTCAAGCTGCTATTTGTCTATTCAAAAATCAATAAAACTGTTTATTAAAAAAAAAGCTTGGGATTGGAACAGTAGGGCTCATTAGGATGGCGGGCGGACCTGAGTCCACTCGCCATGCCTTCGGTGTGTGGACCGGCTTCCAAACATATGGCAATCCCGCACAGCGAATTAGGACGCGACTGCAACCATGGAGGTCACATTCTGCAATTTAACATTGCGGTGAGTGCTTCTGACAGCAGCACCCGCCTCAATGTTAAAATCGCATGTCTAGCATTTCACTGTCCCGCGTGGTAGGCACCACATGGTGCCTGCCACCTGGTGCAGCAAAATGTAGGGGGGTACTATAGGTACCCCATAAGTGCACTCCACCTTCCCCAGACACAAGATGGGCCCGCAACGGGGTCTCTAGACCCAATCCCCACCAACCGAAGCCGCCATGGAAATGCCTTTAATTTCCCACATCTCAATATGGCGGATGGTGCCTTCTAGGCACCGCCACCATATTAGTGGCCCTGCACCACCTGCCAGGCAATCGTTATGTGGGAAAGCGTCAAACGAACTTTGCGTCAACTGCGATACCCGCCGCCATCCTGATATTTCGGTGGGTAATTCTCATTGTGATGGCAGAACGATCGCCACTGCAGGCCCATATATACTTGCCACCATCATAATGAGCCCCTATGTTACCCTAACATTGAGTCATCTAGTAACCCAATATAGTGTCACCCCAGAAAAAAATCACATACTTTGTTACCTCTCTTGCTTGTCACTGCCCCTCTTGTTCTATGAAAACACTGTGTGTTACCTCATGTGCGTACACTTTATTCTTGAAGGGTGTGCTTGGCAAACATTGTTGTCAGTGCACTTGGGAACACAGCGGTTGGAAGTGAAAGGAGTTATTAGGCAGATAGTCAGGTCTTCCTGAAGCTGAGATGACACCCTTTGCATAGTGTTTGCCCTCATCTATTTTTTTGCACTGTCTCTTATGTTGCTTATTTCATACTCTTTTTCCAACACCAGACTGATCAGTTCACAGCGGTGCTGTGTCAATGTGCTAATTCATTGATTTCCTCTAGTACTTTGATTTATTTATGTATTCGTTTAGTAAACTGCTAGCTCTTGAAATACTGCCCCTTTGTTAAGCTCACTGCCAGTGAAAGCAATAGTCTGTGTTGATTCCATATCCCCATCCTTTCTGGTACAACCATAGACCTTTGTTTGGCTTGAGAATTAAACTTCAGTTATAGGAGGAATCAAACCTCGACAAACATACCTTGCTTGCTGCAGAATTATTTGCATAAATAGGAAGTTAGGGAACCTATTCAAGATTGTGTACAATCAGGACACTATTTTCGTACGTAATTGCATGCTTTATAAACTAATTTAATTAACTCATTTATCAGGCTGGGAGGGAAAATGTGGCATCTTAGCTATTTGGAACTGCAAGATCTTTTGGAGGTGAAAACCTGAATAACGACCTAAGTGCTCTTTGAAAAGATGTTGTATTTAGCTCTTTTCTGAACTGCACGCATCGTCTGGTGAGCCTAATATGCAGTGGCATGTTATTTTCTTTGTTATTGTTTTCTGTATTTCTTGTCTAGCAGTCTGGCGATGTTTTTGGAAACAAGTTGTGTGAGATACTATTCTTTGCTGCTTTGTGGTTAATGCAGTAGGTCGTCAGAATGCTTTAGTCTGGTAACAGGATTCAGTTTGATTCAGTTTGAAATGCAGCACAGTCTGAGAGATGTGAATTTATTTGTTCAGTATTTTCAGAAGACTTGTGACGTCAAAGCGGGTTCTGTTCACTGGTGTACCAGTGGTATTATCAAAACCAACAAGTAGGACATTGCCAAGTCTTATACCATAACCAGCAGCGTTTCACCACAGCTGTTACTCCTGCACCCCTGCTTGTACATATTTCTTCATTATTGCGTAGGAAAGCCCCTCCAGATATAAGCTCAGACTACCAGTTGTACAAAAACAACACGTAAATAAATCATTCTTAACTACTTGCTATAATGGGCCTATTAGTGCCGATGTTTCAACATTAAAGAGCAGTAAATTCTAAGCACCCAGGACAATGTGCTGCATGGCTAAATATGTATAAGCTCCCAAAGGCGACACCTATTGGCTATGCCAATGCTTGTTTGATAGGCACTCAGTTGCGACAATCATTTGAAACCTGCACTGTCATTACCGTGTCCATAGCAAACGTACCCTGTCTACCATTTCAAGATGTTCAGAGGTACTCTTTAAATAGTAACTGTGGCAGTGACCCCTTTAGTAATTGTAACATTTCACAAAGCATTCTAACCAACACAGTGGAGACTGACTTACTATATATTGAACAGTTCGGTATCCATAAGTATCTCTCTGAAATGTATTGAGCACTTCCATTCTTGACTAGAGTTTCAAAATGCTTTCTAGAGCTGAGTGCTTCAAGCTATTGGTTCTCTTCCAGATTTGTCTTGACTCCTGTCCTTAGCATTGCATTGCGCCCATCTTGGCAGGCGAATATGCCAAGTGCTGTTCCAGCTGAGCAATACAATTTAATAGCCCCCCACATTGCCCTCCATTAATTGAACGGAATCAGCAACATCCATAATCCTATAAGTTAAACCAGCACCTATAGACTATAGTTTTAATAGATCGCAGCAAATTCCTCTCACATTTACTTATGTTGCCACATTAATGCTATCAGACACTAGTTCTTTCTGGCTTCGGTTTTGCATTGAAGAACAGAGGTAAACATTTCCAATTTTTTTTGGAGTGTCAAAACCACTTCACCTCAACAAAAGTTGAACAAGTCACGATTGATTTAAAGGAAACAAGAGGGGCTCAAAACTGCTTGCATATTTAAACAGTAACATATACTCTTCAGGACCTGCGATCGAAAACAATGTAGAGATGAACTAAGGGGAAAACTACATCTAGAAACATCATGGCAGCAGGACCAACGAATCACAACCTTCACTTGTTTGTCGACCGCACTCTTCCAGCTGTGAACTCCCTTGCCACGGGAAAGCCAGTCTGAGTTTCAGTTATATAATGGTAACTCATCAAAGCATGCTGACTCCCCGCCCACAGCTCAAGTATGTTGCAAAACTAACCAGGGCCACAGAGTGCACTCAGGCCTTCCACTGCCGAACTCCTGAAGATATGGATGCAGCAACAAACTCACTGCAAATAGCCACTGCATCGGTTCAGCTGGTGAGCAAATCCATTGAACAAAGGGCATTTTTGTTACAGCTGGTGGACTCAGGAATAGCCTGGAGCTCAAAGCCCTTCTTGAGTACAGGACAACCAACCCCTATGAAAAAACCTTTGAAAAAGGATTTTTTCCCCCTAACTGATGTATGGGAAAGTGATATATTTGTGTTTAGGCATGCACAATCAAATAATAGAATCCAAGTCGTTCGTAGCTGTAAAATGCATTTTCTTCACAGCAGCTTTAACAGTGGTTTGAGTTTAGTGCACTGCGAAACACAAATGTGTGCCTCGCCTGTAAAAATATGATACATTGGCTGGTCCGTCTAGTGGAAAGTTGATGGTAGCCCTGCATTTTGAAACAAACTTAAGCCTCCTTGACTCGGTGATCTACTTTGCATGTTCTCATATATTATAGTTCTATTTGTATCTAATATAAATTATCAATTGTGGTTCTTTGTTCAGCTTTCATGGACCGCAGCTGTTACACTACAAACGTTGAGCCTGTCATGATATTCATTTAATGACCTTTCTACATATATAGCTTATTTCAAGTTCCCACTTGAATATATAAAAAGACAATTTCAATAAAGCGGGGGAAATATAATGAAGGCAGATGGAATATGCATTCGATGAGACATCTGTCTGTTTACATCTATTTTCACAGAGAACTGGGAATGAAGCAAAATAAGTTTCTGTATTAGTCTAATCTTGCATAACAGAATAACAGCATGAGAACAACCAAATGCATCTATCAGTGTGTGTGTAATCAAAGGAACATGTTTTCGATGCCATATTTATTCAGCAGTGTGTTACATCCAAGCGGGGGCATAATCTCATAAACCTTGCAATAGCGCAGTTAAGCCATCCAAGCAAAGTGAAGGGGTGTAATGGAACCAGCATGTCTATTACAGGACGCATAGCCCATAGCAAAACAGACATATTGTTGCCATGAATGTCTTTGAAATGCTGCACTGAAATAACAAACATTTGTTAAAAGGTCTTCCCAGGGTCTAATGGGAAACAACTTTGTGCAAAAACAATGATCTTCTCTGCCATATTACCATCTAGATTGTGAAATCGATTTGGATGTTTCCAACATGATGCCCTCCACCATTAAACGACAAACAATAGGCGAGGAATTAGATGTATATATGGAACTTATCATGCTTTTTTTTTAATACAGAGAAGAAGCTTTGGCTCTAAGTGTCCCCAAACATCTCCTTTTTTAAGCCCACCGAGCTAAAGGAAAAAGCAGTTCTCTAGAACTCTTCACTGAAGAGGGAGAAGACAGCAGTTTCTTGATAAACAATACATCTTCTAAGGTGAGCCATGAACATATTGCATTTGGTCAACCTTTAAAACTCAGGCAAGTTTCATTAAGTATCTATGCTGAAAGCAGAGTTATTCCTGCCTGCCTTACTGAGAATTTTTGCTAACAGAGGGATACATTACTTCTGGACAAATTGATTCTGCTTGAACACTATGTAGCAGACGTGTTTCACTTTAGCCATCCAGCCTATTGATCTTCCTCAAGGATGTAAGTATCATTATATTTGTTACAATAGTAAGGATTTTTCTGTTGTACAGCTCAGATTATGTTAGGTGCAGTCTAAAATATAATTATGCATCCGTCAGGGTTTTCTCCTGCTAAAATGTTTGTTCATGCGACCTGACATTCTACTAAATGGAACACAGTTGTGATTGTAGGTGTCTACTTTGGGCGTATTCACCAAGCGAAATTTCCGTGTGGAGATCTCTGTAAAGATGGTATTCAGCGATGTTGTGCGGAGATCAATCAAAAGTCTTCAGCCCCTCGAATGATGGTATGGAGCCTTATGCAAGCAGAGTTACACCTGCAAAAGTTACCACAAAACCTTTACACCTATTTGGGGAGTGCTCTACCCCTGGGGCAGAGATCTTGACCATGGGACAGATAAATTAGAATGGTTTGGAATAGAGAACCACCACATGCCTTACCCAAATCTCATGGAACTCACGTACATTAAGCATAAACATTTAGATGTCCTGCACATCTAACCTTGGCTTCTATTGGAATTCTATAACACATATTAGCAAGCCCATTATCGCCATTTTAGCGGCAGTTTCCTGCCGCTAAAACGGCAATAATTTTAACGAGGTTCTTGCTAATATGCCCCTAATGCCCTTCCTTTACTCCTCTTCTACTAAGCCTACCTCATTAACAAGATGCAATGCACGAGTAATCTAGCACTTATCCTACACAAAAGGAAGAGGAACTTCACTGAGGAGGAGGGAGACCTATATTTTTGATGAGTGCTAGCGACCTTTATTTAAACTCCCATAGTCCACTTATGTTGCAATGATGTTTAATTTTTGAAGGGTGTGAGAAAGTTGTCTGTTAAATCCCTCCTCCCTTGCAGTATCAGGAATGCTGAATGCAAGTGAAGCCTCTGTTCAATATGTGTATTATATTAATTCCCCATTTTTTCTGTTTGGAAAAAACTATAACCTTGAATAAAATATTTCCTTAGATGGTTTTATTATTTTTTGGACACTCCTACCGACCCTTTGCAGTAAGGAGTGTGCCGAATGCCTTTAAAGTATGTTTGTAAGATGTCTATGATATTACTTGCACATTATAGAAAAAAAAAATGCCAATTAGAAAAATGAAAGCAAAATTGTAGAACAGATAAAAATGACGTTTTCAGATTTACAATAATTAGAAAATTATACCCCCACTGCCTTTCACTTCACTCGGGCCCGGGGATTCTGAGGGTCAATAATCCCGATGAATGATTTCAGAGGGATCTGGGCAAGTGGCGTACCTCTATAAACCAGGTGGACACTGAAGGATAGACTTACCATTAATCTAACCGTGTCCAGGTTTGATGCAGAGTGGAGCAATGTGTTTAAGCCTGCTCTCTAGGGTCGCAATGGCTCCACACATCTAACAATCCCAAATCCTCACACACACCAGCAGTGGATGTGCTATCCCCTAGCGGATCTAAGAGTAAAATTAGATCTCCACCCATGCAGATATGGTTTGCGTCTATTTGGAGGAGCTGAATATGGAGTGTTTAAAAAAAGTCTGGGTAGACCACATGTTAGATCTGGGGGTCTCTAGTTGGCAGAGGTAGGTACCACTGTCCAAATAGGGACCCTTGGCTTCTAGTCAGGGCAAGGAGATAACCCTCTGAGATTACCCCTGCTCACCCTCTAGGTAGCTTGGCACGAGCAGTCTAGGCTAACCAGAGGCAATGCGTAAAGTATTTGTACCAACACTCACAGTAACACAGTGAAAACACCACAAATTGACTCCACAACAGTTTAGAAAAATAAAGGTATTTAATCTAAACTATACAAGACCAAAACGACAAAAATCCAACATACACAGTTTAAGAATATGGTTTCAAAAAGAGTTCTTAAGGTTGCGTTAAAATTCTTTAGGTTGCGATAGAATTCTCTACGTTGCGATAGAATTCTCTACAGATGCGTGAAAAGTTCACAGTTCCGTCACGTTTACTCACAGTACCTTTTAGTTGCAACAAAGTTCCAAAAGCAGAAGCTGGTGCGGTGGAAAACAAGTGATGCGTTGCTCCTGAGACCCTGGGAGGCGATGCGACAGCCCTGCTGCAGCAGCGGGCGTGTTGCGACGAATTCGGTCTGTATGGGGAGGAAGGCCACTTGTATGGATTCCGGTGCGTAGGTTCCTTAGGAAGTCTGTTCTCGCAAAGGCAGGATGCGACGATCTCGTAGAGGCTGCGACGATCTCCGGGGCGACGATGCGCGGTCCAGCGGTGATCCTCTCTCTCGCAGCTCATCGATGCGATGGTTCTGCGACGATGCTCGCAGCGACGTGATGCGGTCCGCAAGCAAGCGGTGCGGCGTTCTCACCCAGCGATGACAGGCTCTGCGACGATACTCGCAGCGATGTTCGATTCTCCCGCACCGGTCTGGTGTGTCCCGCAAACGAAGGATGCGACGTCTCTGGCAGCGGCGTCAGGCGCTGCGACGATCTCGACCTCCGTAGCGGCGGGAAACTTCTCTCACTGTCGGGGATGCGCTCCGCAAGCGAGCGATGCGACACTTTTCAGTTTCAAAAGTCACTCAAGCTTAGTTTCAAGCTTCCCAGCACAGGTACAACTTCCAGAGGCCCCACAACTGGATCAAGCACTCTAGGAAGGACAGAACTCTCTCAGCAGAGTTCAGGGAAGCTGGGGGTGTAGTCCTTTTGTTCCTGGGACTTCAAAACAGGGAGCCAGCTCTACTCAGGCCCTTGGAGATTCCTTCAAGACAGGGGACACAGCTCAGCAGCAAAGTCCTTCCCCTCTCCTTGGCAGCAAAGTAACAGGTCAGTCCAGCAGAGCAACAGCAGGACAGTCTTCCTTCTTCAGTTTCAGCTTTCTCCTTAGCAGAGGTTCCTTCTTGATTTCCAGGATGATCTAATCTTCTGTTGTCAGGGGTCCTGTACTTATACCCCTAAAGTGTTTGTTCTCTTGGTGTATGTGGGCCCTGAGCCCGGTCTGAACCAGTTCTGGGTGGTTCCTGAGTACTTTGTTTTGCTGGCTGCATCTTTCCTTTCAGAGTGAGGGGCAGGGTCCTCAGCCGCCCAGCAGGGGGGTGGAGCCAGCATTGTGGAAGGCAGGCACAGCCCTATTCAGCCCAGGTGCTAACTCCTCCCACCACTCCAGTTGCAAATGCAGTCATTCAGCCTTGTGCTGACTCATCCAGCCTCCTGGGGAATCCCCCAGCCCCTATCACTCTCAAACCAGACAGTCAATACACAAACAGGCCCAGGCACACAGAAGGGTCAGACAAGAGAACAGCAACTTTCTAAAAGTGCTGTTCTCAAACACAGGATTTAAAAACAACCTTTCCTAAAAGATGTGTTATTAAATTCTGAGTTCAGGGATACTAGATACTTATGTCCTATCTTGTTCCTATGGGAAGAAATGCTGTTAACCACTGTAGCCAGCATTCCCCATGTTAACCTATGGAGCAAGATAGCCTTACAGTAGTGAAAAACGAAAATGGCTGCCATTCACTACCAGAGCATGTCACCTGCACTAGTACATGCTCTACCTTCTACATACACTGCACCCTGCCCAGGGGGGCACCTTGGGCCTTCCATAGGGGTGACTGATGTGCACAAAAAGGGAAGGGTTAGGCCTGGTCAGTGGGGACACTGACCAGGAGGACATGGCAGTTCTAAACTGCACACAGGCACTGCAGTGTCAGGCCTGAGACATTATTTTAGGGCTACACCTGTGGGTGGCACAATAAGTGCTGCAGGCCCACTAGTAGCATTTGTCATCACCAGCCCTGGCACACCCAGTGCACTTTACTAGGGACTTCATGGTGATACAAATATGCCAAACATGTATATTCAATCAGAATAATAATTTACACAGGGAGCACTTACACTCTGGCACTGATCAGCAGTGGCAGAGTGTCCAAAGCATCTAAACCAGCAAAAACGAAACACAGCACAGCATCAAAAATACAGGAGGTAGAGGCAAAAAGATAGGGGAAACCACGCCAAAGATGTCAGGTCTAACACCACATTATGAGCATACAGGTAAATAAACACCATTTTTGCCCCATAAGATGCCCTGTAACAATAACATACCAGCCCTCACTATCTGTGTCATTGCATGCTGAAATGGAAGTAGTTTGTGTATAAGCACATCTGCCGTACGAGCGTATGAGCTATAATCCTCAAAATATCTGTGAGGGCCCCCAGCTGACACAAAGGAGATCATCATAGCTTTAGGTAGATTAGATTCCTGCAGGAATGCCACCCAGCCTGATGCCTCTGCAAATGGTTGAGTACCTGCCTAGCTTTTCCAGTGTTATTTAATCCTTGCACATTCCAAGTCAGGAGTGTCGGGTCAGTGTGCATAGCTGAACCATCACGAGTCATTAGGGCAAGTGTCTAACCATGTGCTGAAGCATGTACTGCAGAGTACTACGCACCAATGAACAAATAGCATAGCATATACGGCAATAAGTAAATATAACTAAGCCTGGGAGTAGTTTGTGTAGCAGCACTACACGTAGCTTCAAGCAGTATACTTTGAACTTCGCGTAGTACACGTAGTCTGCGTAGCGTAGCTGATGACACTGTGTACTTGTCTGTACTGTGCAAAAATTGCAAAAAGCTTCCTGTACATGACCAGATATGATAAAATAAGTATTTCTATCTTTATATGCTAAAGTGCATATAGTACTTTCACAATGGCGAAACTGAAAAATTAGCAAGCAGTGGGAGATGTGATGCTTTTAGGATCCTCCCTAACCTAGGGAGAGTACCAAACAGATGCCTTGAAAACATAAAAGCACATCTTATTGAACGATTTAGTTGTGGTCCCATCCTATTAGGACAAACCCAAACACAGTTATTGGCAAAAAAACATTCCCAACCAAAGACCCTGCAAAGCATTATGGGATGAGATTAGCAGTGGGCAGTGAATATTATATAGTATACAATATCAAAAGAGTTCTACAAAGAGCTGCATTTCAACTGGTGGTTACTAGATGTCCCTCAGGAGTCAAATGCAAATGCTTGATGAAAGGGTTTCAATGGTTTTGCATTTGACTCGTGAGAGACATCTAGTAACGACTTGTGGAACTGCGGGTTGATGTAAGAATGATTTCAATGCTTTGCATTTGACTCCTGAGGGACATCTAGTAACAACTAGGTGAACTGCAGCTCTTTGTAGAATTATTTTGATATTGGATACTATAATATTCACTGCCCACTGCTAATCTCGTCCTATAATGCTTTGCAGGGCCTTTGGTTGGGATTGTTTTTTTGCCAATAACTGTGCGTGGGGTGGACCTAAAATGATCGGACCACCACTGAAGTTCAACAAAATGTGCTTTTTGTTTATGCTCTTTGTGTTCAAGGCATCTGCTTGGTGCTCCCCCTAGGTTAGGGGGTGGGGGGCCAAATCATCAGCTCTCTCATTGCCTAATGTTTTCATTGTAAAAGTTCATTTTTGTGAATTGGTTATATGCTGTTAAGCATCTGAGAATATTGTTGATTTAGATGCAACGCTATGTGATTAAGCACTGTACTACGTGCAAAGTGCGAATTAGTACAAACTTTGCATGCTCCGTCAGCGTAGCGTAGTTTTAAGCCCAGGGTTAAATATAACTGATAGCAAACACTTTTCCCCACCCCCTCCCATCACTGGGTTAAATATCTCTAAAAGCAAACCCTTTTCCCCACCCCCCTCCCATCCCTGCAAACCCCAACGCAGGGACATGACCAAGTACCAAATAAGAGACACGCATAATAATACTCCCAAATCAGTGACAACAAAAGCATACACACATATGCAATCCAGTAATGAACCAATTAACGGTGGTAAACACCAAAGGGGGAGGCAATGCCTCGATGATCCACCCAACTTATGAAATATGTGACTGGATAAAACCAAATAAAAAAAATTCTACATGCACTTACCCATATAACAAAACCAATAGTTAGGCCACCATAACAGTCTTACATTGCGCTACTCAGTCCGAAGTAAACAATTCGACACTGGCTGCAGAACCACTCTGTGGCGGAGAGAATCCAGTCAAACACCCCCTGTGGGAGCCCCCCACTTTTTATAGTCACAGCAAAATTCTTGCACACCTGAAGGTGTATCAAACACTCGCGTCTTACAATCCACGTCTACACATAGTATGGCGGAATACAACATGCCATACCTAAGACTTAAATATCTCAATGTGGCCTTGACTCCTACAAACTTCCTCCGAGTTTCCTGTACCATTGTCGTGCAGTCAGGGAAAATCAATAACGTGGTTCCCTGCCAGGACAATCTGTCAATCACACATTTGTAGAGCACACTGCTCACCAGCGAGGGCATCAATGCGCTAAGGGGGGGAGCTACTACTGTTCGAACAGCCAGGTCTTGAGAAGTCTCCTGAAGGTCAGCAGGTCCAGGGTCTGTTGCAGGTGGATGGGGAGGGTGTTCCAGGTCTTGGTGTTGAGGTAGGAGAAAGATCTGCCACCGGTGGTTGTTCGGTGAATGCGTGGAACGGTGGCAAGGGTGAGGTCGTTGGAGCGAAGCTGGTGGTTGGGGGTGTAGTAGGTGAGTCGTTTGTTGAGGTATGTTGGTCCGGCATCATGGAGTGCTTTGTGAGAGTGGGTGAGGAGCTTGAAGGTGATGCTCTTGTTGACGGGGAGTTAGTGTAGGTCTCTCAGGTGGGCAGTGATGTGGCTGTGGAGGGGGATGTCAAGGATGAGGTGTGCGGAGGCGTCCTGTTTGCATTAGAGTCTTTTCTCGAGTTTGGCCGTGGTTCCAGCGTAGAGGGCGTTACCATAGTCCAGCCTGCTGGTGACGAGGGCCTGGGTGACGTCCTCCAGGTTTCGGTGGGGAACCATCCGTAGATCTTGCGAAGCATGCGGAGGGTGTTGAAGCAGGAGGAGGAGACAGCGTTGACTTGCGGGGTCATTGACAGTTTTGAGTCCAGGATGAATCCCAGGTTGCCTGCGTAGATGGTGGGTGTCGGCGTAGCTCCCAGCAATGCCGGCCACCAGGAGTCATCCCAGGCAGAGGGGGTGAAGCCGAGGGTGAGAACCTTCATCTTTTCCGAGTTCAATTTCAGGCGACTGTTCTTCATCCATCTGGCGACAGCCTTCATTCCTTCGTGGAAGTTGGTTTTGGCGGTGGCGGGGTCCTAGGTGAGGGAGAAGATCCGCTGGGTGTCGTCGGTGTATGGGATGATGTTGAGGTTGTGCAATCAGACGATGTTGGCAAGCATTGTCATGTAGATGCTGAAAAGGGTTGGGATGATCCTTGGGGTACGCCGCTGGTTATCTTGGTGGCTTCGGAGTGGAATGGAGGGAGGCGGACTCTTTGTGTATTGTTGGTGAGGAAGGAGGTGATCCAGCCCAGGGCTTTGTCGTGGATCCCTGTGTTGTGGAAACGTGTGCGTAGGGTGTGGTAGCACACAGTGTTGAAAGCGGCCGAGAGGTCTAGGAGGATGAGGGCCGCGGTGTTGCCTTTGTGGTGGGCGCAGGGGTCTGACGGTGAGCCGGAGTTCAATGGTGTTCATGGTTTTGATAGTGTCTTTGTCGTTGACATGGTTCCAGGAGAGCAGGGGGCCATTGTGGCTGTGGGGCGGTGTGTCTGAGGTGTCGATGGGTGTCAGGAGGGACTGAGTGTTGAAGCAGTCATGGATGTCTCTGATCTTGCTGTGGAAGAAGGTGGCTAGAGAGTCACAGAGGTCTTGTGACGGCTGGATGTCATTAGAGCTGGAGCTGGGGTTGGCGAGTTCCTTCATGATGTTGAAGAGCTCTTTGCTGTTGTGTGCGTTGTTGTCGATGCGTTCCTTGAAGGAGGTCCTTTTGGCGTTTCGAATGAGTTGGTGGTGCCTGTGGATAGCGTTCATGAGGGCTGCGCTGTTGTCCAGTGTCTGTTTGTGGCGCCACTTCTTCTTGAGTCTTCGGTAGGTCTGCTTAGATATCTGGAGGTCGGTGGTGAACCAGATGGCCCTTCTGTCGGTGTGTCTGTTTGCGGGTTTCTTGATCGAGGCGAGTGCTTTGGCGCAGTCATTGATCCGGTGCCTGAGGTTGCAGGCAGCTGTGTCGGTGGAGGTGTCATTGGTTGGGGGTCTCGGGTGAAGGTGGTGATTAGCTGGTCTTTGGTGACCTTGTTCCAGCTGCGGTGGTGGATTGGTTGCGGGTTGCTGTGTGTGGTGTGTTCCCATCTCACGATATAATCATAACACAGTGTCTCAGTCTCGATGATTCAACATCCTAGCGAAGATTGGTCTGGGAGGCATGACCAGATTAGGCCGGGGACCCAGGGAAGGGTGAGCTCTTTCAATTAGGGACATGGGAGGGAACCCTCCCTCTTCGAACAGATCAGATAGCAATGATTCAACAAAATAGTCCATTCTGCCTGTGTTTGTAGACTCCGCAATGCCAAGAATGTGAAGATTATTATGTCTACTTCTTGCTTCAAGGTACTCATTCTTCATTGCTACAGTCTTCAGGATTTTTTCCATGCGGTCAAGCTTTTTAAAAGATTGCGCGGCACCATCCTCTAGGTAAGAGATTCGACCTTCAGTAGTGTCCAGCCGGCGTTCGTGAGTATCCAATCTAGTTCCAATTGCATCTTATCTCTTTTCCAAGGAATCAAACCATCCATCTAGGGAATTAAATCCTGCTCGTAGTTCTGCCATAATGGCGTCAGTGCTGAGGGGAGCTTCTGCTGTGTCTGGCACCTCACCACCGCCCTCCGCCATGTTGATGTCCTGAGATACAGAGGGGGCGTCAATCTCTGGGAACTGAAGCAGCTTCTGTTTAGGGTCTTTTCTCCTTGCCATCCCCTCCAACACACCAGGCTGTGTAGGGGGCAATGGGCGCCAACTTGCCGATAACTATGTAGATGCACTATTGGAACACCACTAGACACCTCAACCTGTTACTTTCAACTTGCAGCCTCCACAATGCAGCAAGACCTCCGGGGAAGCAACCTCGTAATGGACAACAGCGTCACAGGCCGGCTCTACCACTATTTATAGAGGGCGCTCCTGAAAGCAACGTTTCAAGCCTCATAGGGCCCGCCAGAACACCGGAACCCAAGCCACAGACACAATCAACCCCCGAGCGCATCCGCAGTATCTAACATTGCAGCGCCGCCAGGGGGACAGGTATGCCGGGACTACAATTGCGGAAGGGGCACAGGCAGGCAGCAGGCCTCATGCTTCTACCCCACCAGGGCCCAGGACTGAATTTGGGCTGAGTCAGTTATCCCCTCTGGGGGAGTACTCTAAGGCGTGGCACTAAGAGGCCCAGGATTGGCTGCAAGCTGTTCCAGTTATCCCCCCCTAGGGAGCACTCTAATCTGAGGTGCTGGTGAGATCTTCCGAGCCTCTAAGCTCCAGACACCATCGGGCGAGTATGGGAAAGGATGCACCAATCGCGCTCCACCAGTACTCTCACAGCAGGAGCGACAGAGCGCAAGGTCGGCCCAATGACAAGGAAAGCAAATGGCCGACAAGACGCTCACTTTAACTCCGGGAGGGCCGGCACAACATCAGGCAGTGTCCGTCTCCGTAAACCCCACCGGGGTCACTCACAATCCCAAACTCCGTAAACTATTGCCGGAGCCTCCAGACTCCACACGCCGTTGGTAGGGTGCAGGCAGAACACGCTGGCCGTGCCCCTCCACCAGTTCTCCCCGGCGCTCTGGAGGCCTAAGTATGGTGAAAGTCACCACGGAAGGCCCAGGCTTCCCCACGGCGGTTCTCTGGGTTCCGGGCACTTCGCCACCCCGGAATTGGCTCCGCAGCCAGAGGGCGATCTTCGGCAGGCGGGAAGGATCAGTTCCATAGGGGCTAAAAGTGCAAGATTTCGGGCGGTTGGTCGGAGCTCCAGGGCTACACAACCATCTTAGTCAGTAGCCTGGCCATGCCCCATGGGAGTGTATAACTGAAATGAATGATTCAAAAGTTCCGGCCCTATGTTGTGAATGGCCTTATAGGCAATGCAGAGTGCTTGGAATTTTGTTCTGCTTCTTTTGGGCAGCCAATGGAGCTGTCTCATCACATTAGAGATGGACATACATTTCGGAGTATCCTAGCAGCTGCATTCTGCACCAACTGCAGCTTACTAAGAACCATTTCCTATGATTTGATTGGAAGGCTGTTACAGTAATCAACTTTGGACATAACCAAAGCAGATATTAACTTTCTCCTGGCACCAATTGGGACAAACTGAAGCAGTTTCTTCACCATTTTTAGGACATAAAAGGATGAGGAGACGACTGCGTTAGCATAATGTTTAAAAGACATCCAGGTTTTGGGCTTTAGCCACCAGCCCGCAGACCACCCAGGAGATACATTTCCAAAGACCATTACTTCTGTTTTGGATGAATATAATTTAAAGCAATGTCTTGACATCCAGGTACTGATGGCCAACATGTCATTGTGAAAGCAAGCCTATACGGTATCCCTGTTTTTATGAACGGTGAGCACTAATTGGGTGTCATCTGCATATGACGTAAGAGCTAGTCCAAATGATTTGATCACTCGTGCTAAGTTGGTGACGTAAATGTTTAACAATGTCGGACTTATCAAGGATCCCTGCGGGATTCCGTATGGAAGTGAAATACTGGAGAATTGAAATCCCCCAGACTAACTAGCTGGGTATGATTCGATAAAAATGATGACAGAAGGGCTTTTGCCTTGTTTCTAATGCCTAGTGTAGAGATACGGTTGAGCAGCGTGGCATGATCAACCATGTCAAATGCTGCTGATAAGTCCAGTAGCAACTGTACGCCTGCACCTCCTTTGTCTAACACAAATCTAATTTCATCAGTGGCTTTGATGAGTACGGTTTCTGTACTGTGGCCTTTCCTAAAGCCAAACTGTGTTTCATCCAACAGCTTATTCTCATCTATATATTTTGGCCAATTGATCTTTCATAATTTTTTCAGCAAGTTTAGCAGGCAAAGGGAGACGCTCAATTGGTCGATAATTGTTAGTCTCCATTGGATCCAAGATAGATTTGTTTAACAGTGGGCGAATAGAAGCCTTTTTTCCATTGGGAAGGGAAGGTGCCTGAGCTAAACATAGAGTTGAAAATGTTGGCCAGGTTTGTATTAAAAAAAGATCTGGAATTTGCCCCACCTTATCCTGGAAGCTGAGGGCTAACGAGTCACAAAGCACCTGGGATGCTACATTTACATAGCTGTGTAACCACAGTAGTCCAGAATGTGTCTGGACCAAGGAAAACAGAGGCACGGGGTACCAGGAGCTAGCAGCCTCCAACAATATTGTTTTATTAACACAACAGAGCTGCTCCCAGTGCAAAGGGACTAAGTGCAATTATTTCCAGTTCGTGAGTGAGGCATCTCACAAAAAATGAAGGACTGGTCTCACACACCACCTGGTGTCATGCTTCATCATTGACCAGTCCTCACCCACTAAAAACTTGGTTTGATAGAGGGCGGCGTACACCTGACGAACAGGGATGCACTTCTAAACTAAGTGGGGGCCCAAAATAAAGAAAAAGTGAGTTAAAAATCCATTGCAGATTAATATTGCTGGCATCTGTATGGTGTCTTAAAATCATGGTCAGTGTGTTGGGGATACAATACAATAGTCCCCTCACCGATGTCAAAGGGTCAACATGTTTCTGCCTGGTGGGCCAATTGGGTCCGTGTCATTTATCAGGACCTATATCTACTTAACTAAGGGCTCCACTCTCACTGAACTACGGTACGGTGTGAGGTGATGGGACACACTGCATTGCAAGATGGCCTTGGTTTCTAAAGCCCTATAAAAGGAGCTAAGCGCCCCATAGGAGGGTGAGGGCAGGGGACCCCTTTGGTCCAGAGCTAGATGTATGTAGATCTGCTCTTCACTGCTCCATCTGTATTCATCCTATTCGAGGAGAGGAAGAGTCAATAAGCAGAATGCTTAATCTGTAGCTGTGTACCTATGCACTGCCTCTGACATAAAAGATAACATCTCAATCCTAGATTCAGAGATAGCCGCTATTAAATCCTTACTTCAGCAAGGAACCATACCTAATGCTGTAGTTATTCTCCCCTTCACCAATGTAGAACACATAAGCAAGGTCACAGGATCCAGTAAATTACAGACACTTATCAATTCTCAGTAAATTAATGAAAGTGGAATAAAGTCACAAAGACTTTGCAGGAACAGACATTAGTTTACATGACAGACTGCCATGCTTCAGACCAAGTACAGTGATCAAAACTGCAGCAGCCCAGTGTTCTCTCTACGGTATGTGAGGCATTCAATTTCATCATAATGCTTTCCAATCATCAATCTTTCAAGAGGCTCCTCCTTTACCGGCCTCAGGGGAGACTTCTTATCACTGGTAGGAAACCTACTCGAACCCGCAGCCGGAGAATCTAGCTTTACTATTCTAAGGGATTTTAATTTTCATTTGGAAGCTTCTGAGGACAAGGACTCTGTATCCCTAACCTCGGAGCTGGATGCAATAGGACACTTTCATAGAGTCAGCCGCCCTACCCATTCGTCAGGTCACACGCTGGATGGCCTTTTCACGAATGAGCCGATCTCAGTAAACAAAATCCTACCTCTGATGTGGTCTGATCACCATGCACTACTATTCGATATTGGTATTCTGCATCCTACTTCCCCATTCACTAGTTCAGACTCCCCTAAACAGTTTAAGGGTTGGAGTGGTATAGATCAGGCTCTTCTTAAACAACATCCATCAAATACTAAGCTAGAAGCTGTTTTAGATCCAGAACTGCCCACTAAATACTATACGGACTGGCTCCAAAACGGCTTTGCTAAACTAGTTCCATATAAAACAGCTTCCAAAAACTGTAGGTCTCCCTCAGCCCCCTGGTTCTCGGAGGCTTTGAGGCTGGAGAAGCAATGGTGCAGTAAATAAGAGAGGCACTGGTGCCTAGAGCATAACAGCCAGGAGAAATCTCTCTATAAGTTGGCACTAGCGAATTATAAATGCCTCTTACTAAAAGAAAATAGTATCTACAATGCAAGGGAAATAGAAACCACACACGATTCTACCAAACAGCTGTGTCAGGTGGTGCCTAAATTGGCAGTGCCAGCACGCCGCTATGTAAATGTTTTAACACAACAGAGCTGCTCCCAGTGCAAAGGGACTAAGTGCAATTATTTCCAGTTTGTGAGTGCAGGCATCTCACAAAAAGTGAAGGACTGGTCTCACACACCACCTGGTGTCATGCTTCATCATTGACCAGTCCTCGCCCTCTAAAAACCTGGTTTGATAGAGGGCGGGCATACACCTGACAACAGGGATGCACTTCTAAACTAAGTGGGGGCAGCTTATTGACTACTTTAGTGCTTGTTTTAAGCACTTGTGAAAGGGAACAAGGCAGATACGTTTTAATTGCACTATAATGGTTCTGTTCTTTGGGCAATATGGGTTCTGATAATAAGAGTTTGATTTTCTAAGATATAGATTAGGTTATCACATTGCTTGTCTAACATGATCATAAAGTACTCCAGCAATTCTGATTCTGTCACTTCTCTAAATAGTTTATGGAGGTGGAGGAGTGTGGCTCACTGATTAGAGCGGCAGACCCTGATGCAGAGGTCTGGCCTGGGACCAGGGTTCAATTCCCATCGCGGCAGGGTCTTGAGCTCAAATGTCCACGGACCCGATAATCCTCGGCACGGTGCCTACTCTAATCATGGGGTCCCACGCTGCAACTCTGGGCAATAGCTTGCTTAGTCTCCACACCGGCCCTAATCGCTAAGAATGCCTGGCTTCACCAGGGGGGTGCCCAGGAGTTGGGAGCCTCACAGGAACAGGCCAGGACGGGTTCCTCAGTGGTTTATTCAGCACGGGGACACACTGGTAAGTGTAACCATGCGCTTTATAAGCTTCAGAATTTTTTTTTTTATTATTAGAAATATGTTTAGTTTGGTGAGATTCCCAGGTAATATAAATGACAATGAGTTTCCTAACCCTTTTTTAGCATTGTTTGCTATTGGCACTGCGTGATTGAGAAATAAATAGAGGAAATTGAGTGCACCATACCTTTGCATGATATGACAGCATTAAGCTTCTTTAGACTACACTACTTTGGAACATACATTTTGTAGGCCTGTTATGGGCATACATCTGACATCTAGCAGTCATCCTAAAATGAGCACAAGTGGGGATGTCTATGAAACCAGTTTCATTTATACTGTAGTTTTTGTATTCTATTTAGAATGCACCTAATTAACATGTTTTACAACAACCTTCCTAATTATGTAGCATCCTTTCAGAATAGAACATTTTACCTCATATGTTTCAAGTTTAGTGTTGTTCATAAATACCTCTATTCAGTTTCACATTATCTTCAACCAGACTTATCAAGTATAATCAATCTTTCTGATGGTAATTTGGTTTTCTTCACCTTCTCCTAGTTTGAGAACTTCAGACACTTTCATGGTTTTTGCTAGTCCTGACACCATTGGCATGGGTCTCCCCTGCAATTTTTTGCTTTTGCCTCCTGTGTTGGACTCCGTTTTGCTGGTCTAGGTGTTTTGGGCACTTTACCACTGCTGTTCAGTGCCAAAGTCCAAGTGCTCCCTTCGTAAATTACTGTGATGGATTGGTGTTTTCATGATTGGCTATTTTACTAGTCAGTCCCTAGTACAGTGCACTGTGTGTGCCCAGGGCCTGTAAATCAAATGCTGCTAGTGGCTTTGCAGCATCAATTATCCCACCCACAGAAGCAGCCTGTAAATGCGACGACTCTGGCCTGCCATTGCAGAGCCTGTTTGCAGTCTGGTACTGTCATGTCGACCTGACAAGTGTACCCACTGGGGAGGTTCTTTATAAAATCTTATAAACATAACTACCCCTGGGAACAAGGTAGAAAAATAAAGTGTGGTATGCCTTAACTCAGAATGTTAAAATGCATCTTTTAGGGAGGGTGATTTTTACATTCTGTTTTTGAAAATACCGCTTTTAGAACGTAGGTATTTTCTTGCTTAGCCTTCCAGTATGCCTCTGCCTTGTTTGTGTATTACATCCGTGCCTGACCGTCGCCAGACACCAGGCACCCTGCCCAATTACACCCAGAACTTCCACCTCACTGACCTCTAATGGCCATTCTCGAATACACTAGCCAGGAGCTCCACTCTCTAAACATAGCTCCTCACAACCCACTTGGTAATACTCCTGCCCCACTTACCGAAGACCATGCAGCTCATGAACTCCCCCACCTAGTCGGCAACATATGAAAGCATACAGTAGTATCAAATGTTCCCAAACAGAGTCTACTCCTCTAACACCTAAACACTTAACCTTTTTATACTGTAATGCACGGTCCCTCCCTAAGCATGCATTAGAAATCTGGTCACTACTAGACACTAGACACAGAAAAACCAGAATAATTTTGTCAACAAACTTACAGAGACGATAGCACCACATGTTCTGGCCTCTAGCAACTTTCTTCTATTAGGGGACTTTAACTATCATGCCGAAATACTACTAGACCCCCACACTAACGATCTTATCACCAGCTTTAACACACTAGGCCTAAAGCAGCTAGTGACAGGCCCCACTCACATTGCTGGTCACTCCTTAGAACGCCTAGTCACAAATTCGCCTAATGTAGAGATCAACCAGCTACTCCCAATCCTATGGTCAGACCACCATGTAATCAGGTTTCACATCCACGTGAACCCAACTCAACGCCAATACAGGAAAGAACTGAAACTGAGCAGACCCTGGAACAAGATAAGCTTAGATTCCTTTTCTACTCATTTTATTCCCCCCCATTACTGAGTTCACTGAGCCCAATAAGGTAGCAATCGATCTGGACCTCGCAATTACCACGCCCTTCGATACCATTGCCCCTATAAAGCTGACAAGATGTCCTAACAAACTCTCTCCCTGGTTCACCCCAGACTTAAAAACGACCAAACCCGCTCTCAGGACAGCCGAATGCAAATGGTGATGGACAAAGAATGTAATAGACAGACAACAATACAAAATATCACACTGGCTCTATATGGGTGACATAGCCTTAGCCAAAAAAGTCTATCTGGGGAAAAGGATAAACCAGGCAGGGAATTCAAACAGAGAATTATACAAAATAGTTAAGGAATTTACGAATCTCCCATCATGCCAGCCTCCACTCACCGAGACCCAAGAATGGGTCAACTTTCTCTCATCCTTTTTTACCAACCAAATTAACGACATTCATAAACTATTCCCCAACCAACTGACACGACCCTAACTGACACATTACCGGAGCAGACAGTGAACGAGTCTTATCCCACGCACACTGCTGTTCTTAAGGAATGCTGTTCTTAAGGAATTCCACACATTTACAGAAAAAGAAGTAGACCTTACGGTAAACAGAATTAGATCTGGATCCCCAGCCGACTCGGCCTCCTCTCAAACTCTATCCAAAATTGTGTTGGCCCTCCTCCCCAACCTGACCAAAATCCTTAACCTTTTATTATCCCACTCTACCATACCCTCTCACTGAAAAGAGGCCATAATCAGACCTATCTTAAAAAAACCACTGCCGACCCAAAATAGCTTCACAACTATCGCCCAATCTCCCTCCTGCCACTGTTCGGAAAGATCATGGAATCCTTGATAAATAACTAACTATACACTGTTGCTCAAACCGATAAAGGTTAAAATCTGTTTACATCTTACAGACCCCTTTCACATCAAAAACATGACAATAGGACCCTAGCCAAGTGATCACCATTCGACTTTCGCTTTTGATGGAACAAATCATATCTCATGCAAACCGGCTTTGTTCCACATTGGTCCACCACCCTGAACCTCTGCGCAATTTGTGCTGAGCTGAATCGCATATCACCAGACCTCCAGGCGGCAGTTTCCCTGCTTGATGCTGAGAAGGCATTTGATTCACTAGAATGACTGTTCCTGATGGTGACGTTGACCAGGCTGGGAATTCTGCATAGTTTTTTGGACCTAATCATGCTGCTTCATGCCAACCCAGTGGCTAGGCTGAGGGTAAATTGTTCTATTCACAGTGACTAGAGGGACAAGCTGGAGCTGGTCCCTTTTGACCTTGCTCTTCATAATCACCCTAGACTGCCTGGTCCAACGGATACAGGTGCAGCACTTGTATTGCGGGCCTCAATCTACTCCCCCTCTTTTTCCATAAATGGGATCATCAAGTGAATTGTCTACCAACAGAATTTGAATGCTTGGAACACCATGCAGATCCAGTATTGTAGAATGTGAAGTAGAAAACGGGAGTGGCTTGGAATACGGTCCAGGTAAATAATCAACATCTGAGTCCTCATGCCCCTCATTCTCTCCACCATAGATAATCAAAGAATGAGTTATCCACTGACAAACTCCGAACATCCTGGTAGTCATTTCCCCATCACCCAGATGTAAGACAGCGGATGGAGTTGTACACAGGGCCAGAGACCGGAGTGCGAGTATGACAATGAGTGCTTACTGTCTAATATGCCTTTATTTTAAATTTTTTAGAGGGTGTGTTCATCCTAGAGTACTTAAAGGTCCAGAAAATACGAGAGACTAAACATCAATCTATTTAATTTACATTCATATTACGAAACAGTATGAAACCTTTATTTTGTAAAAAAAATAATAGTAAGGGTTTCATAGGATTTCGTGATATGAATGTAAATGAAATAGATTCATGATTTTTTTCTTCTCCTATTCTGTCAATCAGGATTTACATTTTACCTTCACATACTGCTTATTGTGTACTGCTAAACAACACTTATTTTTTAAAATGTGTTTGTTGGTTCACACAAATGCAGAATTTTTGCCTTTCACAAAGTAGCTTTTCCTCCCTTGCCGCTCAGTGGCTTTTCGCCAGATCAGCGGGAGAGCTGATGTTTTAATTCACACTGCACAGTGAAACATTTCCTGCTGGGCGTTTCAAGGCATTTCATATGGATTGCAGTCAAAATTGACAAAACAATGGTAGCACTCGCTGGAGAACCGTATCATTGCACACCTAGAGGCAAGAACATGCTAATTTGTCCATCCTCTTTGAGAAAAGGAAGTCAAATAAATCTGCATGCTCAACTATGACTCCTCACATTTTTCATAGCGTTATTGGCATGAAAATGTAAATTGAAGCAAAAAAAAGCAATTACAAACAGTTATAAACAAACATTCTAGCCCAGATAATGGTGCCAGGGTTTCGGCACATTAAAAACATGTTGCCTGCTATTCATTTTTACATTTCCGATGAAGCTGCAGGGTACATCTATGTCAATGAGATGTGTATTGTTTACTTGAGAAGCATGCCGTCTATCTACAGATAAACCGCGACAAAAAGCCTTCATTATACCTCAGCCTAATGCTTTATGGCCAAAGAATGAAACGAAGGTCATTGCCCATTCTTTCTGCTCATATTCACACAATTTAGCACACTGTTAGTAACTGGGGAATGTTGAAAATAGCCCTTTTTGCAGGGTCATCCCAAACGTTTTGCCTTCCTCCTTCTGTTTTTCTGACATTTTCTTTGTTGGTTTTAGGATTCTGTGCACTTTTTCAATGTTAAGCAGTGCTAAAGTGCAGTACTCTGTCCTTAAAATGTGGTAAAAATGACTTATTCATAAAAGGCATATTTAATTCACTTATAAGTCCCTAGTAAAGTGCACTATATATGTCCAGGGCCTGTAAATTAAATGCTACTAGTGGGCCTGCAGCACTGATTGTGTCATGCACTTCAGAAGCCTTGTAAACATGGCCCAGGCCTGCTATTGCAGTGCCTGTGTGTGCAATTTTAAACCCCCATCGACCTGGCAAGTTAACCCTCTTGCCAGGCCCAAACAGTCCCTTTTATTACATTTAAGTACCCCCAACGTAGGGCCTATGCAGCCTATGGGCAGGGTGCAGCATATTTGAAAGGCGGGACATGTACGTTTGAGTTTTACATATCGCAGTAGTGAAAAACTGCTAATTTCGAGTTTCACTACTGTAAGGCCTATCTCTCCTATAGGTAAACATTGGGGATGTCTTAAAACATATTTTATGTATAATTCCCAATTGGTAAAAGATAGAGATTTGGAGTTTGGTGTCTCTGGAATTTAATATCAGAACTTATGGTGAGGTTGAATTTTAAATTGTAAGTCTGAAAATGTGGCTTTCAGAAAGGTCACATTTTCTTACTTTAAATATTCTGTCTGGGTTTGGTGACAGGTGGGCTTTATACAAACCTCTAAACAGTCACTCAAAGAGAGATGGGGCTGTGACATTTGAATCCTGATGGACCGTCACCAGGCTAATGTGCCTTCCTGAGGTAGATTGGGAGGGGAGAGCCGACACTTGCACCTGAATATGGCTGTGCCTGTCTGTTAGAAACGGGGTCCCTGGCTGGCCAAGGCTTGCGCCAAAGTCAGTCAGAGATCACCATTCCCAAGTCAGGACAAGGGAGTTACACAGCAAGATAACCCTTGCTCACCCTCTAGGTAACGTGACGCGAGCAGCAAGGCTAATCTCGGAGGCGATGTGTAAAGCGTTTGAGCACGCACCCACCAACAACACCCAAGGACCACCACAAAGGAAGCTCCACACAAGGTTATATAAAAGAATAGCCTTTGTATTATAGTGAAACACATTAGATAAAAACACACACTTTACAATGTGCCAACAGGCACAGGCAGAATTTACAGGGGATTATGTACAGGACAGGGCCACTTGGACCAATGTCAGGGGTATGCACTTTTAGAACTAGCACATGTTGTACTTAGCACTTTGTAGGAGTGATAATACTTGTAGGTATAACACTAGCACATAGGACATATAATGACTGTAGCACCAAAATAGTACATGTAGCACACAACCAGTAATTACTGGTAAAAGGTAAAAACCTCCTACGCAACCCTAACCACCTTAGGAAAATCACGCAGGGAACCAGGACCTTATTAACTGGACCTACAGAAGGAAAACAATCACCTAAGCATCAAACACATAGCAAAGGGAAAGAAGCAAAACACATGATGCATAAAACATTCAGAGGTGCAGGTAATAACAATTGCGCAGAAATTACATTAGCAAGTAAATCACAAATTGCGCGAGGTGCACATAGGCACAACACTAGAACTGTCCCTCAGGCCAACTGGTCTCTCAAGGGCTCAAATGCCCTTAGTCCCAAAATGTCAGGGCAGGCTGCGCAGGCAGCCAAGAACAAACCTAAATGTGGCAACTGCCCACTAAGTGCTGGGCATCTGGAAAGACACTGATGGGGCCAACGTTGGAGCCTCTTGGGCTCAAGAACAACAATGGAGCCAAATACAACATGGGAGCCTCGCATGCTCTAACCAACTGACTCGTGTCCCCCAAGAGCCTCGTGACTCTAAATAAACAGAATGGCACCCTGAGCCTCTCTCAGGGCTCTAGAACAAATGTGGCCCGTGAGCCTTGCGGGCTCTAAAGAATGGAATGGCACTCAAGAGCCTTGGGGCTCTGCAACAAAGAATGCCCCTGAGCCTCTCGGGGCTCTACAACAACTGCGGCGCCGTGAGCCTCTCGGGCTCAAAGAACCAATGTGGCGTTGTTGGAGTCCCACTCCTGGGGACTCTGAAACAAAGAAATGCCGCCTCGAGCCTCGCAGGCTCGTAAATACAAAGGGGCACGCTGAGCCTCTCGGGGCTCGAAAGACAAATGTGGCGCCGTGAGCCTCTTGTGGCTCCTAGCACCAATGTGCCATCGTTGGAGTCCCACTGCGGGGGCTCGGACAACGGCTCTGTATGCAACAATGCCCAAGAGCCTTTCACGGGGCTGAGGAGGGACCCGCGGGGATGCCCGCACTCACCTGTAGTAGGCGGTGTCTCCCCTCGGCGGCGTCTCCTCACGACTCCTGGGCTGCGGGCCTCTCCCTCCTTTCACGAGAGCCCCGATGGGGGGGAAACACTGGCTGCTTCCTTGTGGCGGCGTGGGGCTCTCGCGCAACACCGGAGCCCTGCCTGTGCTCTCCACCGCCCGTCTCCTCTTCTTGTGCTGCGGGGGCGGGACTTTCCGGGTCGCCCATTTGGCTTCCGGGTCATCGCAGGCAGCGCGGCGGCCCGGCGTGGAGGACAGCAGCTGGTGGCCCAATCCGGGGCAGATAGCGGGTGGGCACCGGCTTCTTTTAAATAAAGAATAGATTGAGGTGGGCACTCAATCGGGGCCACAACACAGCACCAGGACCAAGTGCCAATAAAGCGCTCCCAGCGCTAGGCAGGGAATCACAGTGCTCCCCAGCGCTGAAGGACAAGACAATGCGCTCGCAAGCGCTATAAGTGAAATAAAGCGCTATGAGGCGCTAGTGACAACTAAAACGCCCCAGCAAATCTCTTAGGCAGGCAGGGGGGCAAGGCTGGGCCCAGAGCCAGCTCACTGGGCCTACAGGCAGGGAGGTAATCACCAGTGGCGGTCCTCCTGGCGCCCAGTAGCAACAGCCCACCTCAGCAAAAGGATCCTGGAAGAGAACAAATTGTAAGGGGACACAGCCCCTTCTTATACTGTAAAATCCTTTGTCTTTGCTCAGGGTGAGGGGAATAACCAGTCGCAGCTGGTTTGTGAGCATTCTTGATGTGCTCAGCCCCTCTCTCTATTCACTGGCAGGGCTAGGGACATTAGACGCACACAGGGGGCGGAGCCAGCATTGTGTGGGGAAAGCCCAGCCCTATTCAGGACCCAGGTGCACCCCTCCCTCACATCACTCATGCTAATCTCTCCACTGACCACTGGGCAGACCCATCCAGACTCCTGGCGCCAGGCTCACCAGACAGCTCCAGCCAATCACACGCCAGCACACTCACTGCACACACACACACCAATGTCTAGAAGTGGCACTTCCCCACTAGACACATACACACCACATACATCATTGCGCAGCATTCAATCTCACGAGTTCGCACATACCAAACTCAAGCCTGCACTCCCCACACATCAGGAATTAACATGGACACACACATTCCCCATGCATTCCTATGGGAGGGCAGGGCAGCCTCACTACACGCACACACTTTACTCTGGGACACAGGAAAAAAGTGCGCAGAGACAAAAAATCACTAACACAGATCACATACTAAAAGCAAACAGAATAGGGGTGAACCTGCCAGAAGGGCCAAGTCCAACACAACCCCCTTCCAGCCAAAACGCAGGGTAGACCAATCACCACCGTGATGGGCTTCCCTGCTTGGGGTGATAAAACACGGACGCGGGCCCTCAACTGCAGAGACACCCTCCTGTTCTACGCCACGGTGAACGCGTGGGGTTCCTTCTAAAACTACTGTAGGGACTAACTGGGCTACCCCACTGGTACTCCCCAGCTGTCCTCGGCCAGGACCAGGCCCTAGGCCACCCAGGTGCCACTGGTTCCTGCCTACTCACAGAGTGGGGGGTAGTATACCCTGGCACATAGTAGCCACTCTCCACTCTTCCTGTCTGCAAGACAGGGCTAGACTGCCACTGGTTCTCCAGCCTAGGGTCTACAACCTCAGGTGGACCAGGAGTCTCAGGGAAGGCTCTCCTCCCCCTACCTCTTCTTCGAGGGTTCCTCCTCCTCCTGCGAGGGGTACCCTCAGAACGCCATTCTCCCAACCTAGGGTTTAACCCCTCAGGTTGCACCGGGGTCAGAGGTGGGCTCTCCCACCCTCTGCACCCCCTTCCAGAGTCCTGCTCCCTCCCAACCGGGGCAGTACCTCTGGAAGAAGAACTGGTCAGGACACTGATTACAGTCGTCCCACCCTTCAGGTCAGGCTGAACCTGAACCTGGCCTCCCAACCTTCAGTCTAAAATCTTCGGTGGAATAATTGCCTGGCACTCCAGGACTTCTGGAAACCCACATACTATTCCACAATCACTCATTTCGCTGGACTCCTGTACCCTCCCTATCGGAGCGGTACCGCCAGACTCTAGAACCATAGAAGCTCCGCTTACAGATGCTCCAGGTCCTCTACACACTAGGAGATCTCCCTCAAGTGGACTAACAGGAAAGCCTAGGTCCCCAACCTGGTGTTCCCTAAAGAGACCATCCAGGCTCTGAGGCAGGGCTTCGGGCGTCTGGGAACTCTCAGTCACACACTCACTCCCGCTCCACTGAGACAGGTAGTAAACCCCTATACCCTCCTCACTATACTGGGACCTAGCTGGGCTACTCTGACCCTCCTCCACCACACTGGGCTGGAGGACACCTAACCCACTGTTGTTGGAATCACTCACTAATTACTCTAAAGAACCTCTTGCACTTTCCCAGCGGTCTGCTTCATCTGCAAGCTGACATGCTGTAGATAATCCACACCCTAACAGATGTTGGCGCAATCCTGGTGAGCAACAACTGAGCAGGTGCTCTTTGACAATCATGTCGAACAATACGTCAAAATCATCTTTCGTGAGAACCTTTACCCAATCAAACAGTGTCCCACAACATTCATCCTCAAAATCTTCCCAAGACTGGTGAGACAGTTTCCTACTGCCCCTGAATTTCAACCTTAACTCCTCCTCTGGGGAAACAGGTACCTTACGTGGGGAACTGGGAGTGGGACTTCCTACAGTGAAATCTAAATAGCTGCCACCACTGGACTCAACCCTCCCTGGGGAATCCAGAAAATTAAAACTGTGCGCAGGGGATAACCTACACTCTAGTGCTAATTTCTCTCTGGCAAGGGCCCTCTTCTCTTCCTCTATCCTCTCCTGCGCTAAGACCCTCTCAGTCTCTAGCTGTTGCTTCTTAACACCCAGCTGCGCCATAGCCTGGGCATGCTCTAACTGGAGTTTTTCCATAGCTAGCTGATGCTCCCTTTCTTGCCTCCTATCTTCCCACTCCTCTGGGGACAGGACAAGGGATGGGGTGCGGCACCTGATACTGGACCCAGCAAGGGACTCCCTATCTATGGGGTCTTCACTATCTGCTGGTGCCCATTCACTGTCATCTTCATCCTCTTCATATTCCTCAGGGCTCTCCTCAGACTCACCACCCTCATGGCGTGCGGCCCGGGCCCTATCTTTCTCACTGCGCTCAAGATCCCATTGACCCTTTTGCCATTGGATCAGGCTGTCCCTAAGCTGGGACTGAGTATCCGACTCACTCACCTCCATGCCTCCCTCTTTACAGAATCTGACCAGCTCTAACCTACTGTATCTAAAAAGACCACAGAGATCAAAAGCAGGCTCCATTTTGGCGGACGTTCTCAAGAAGAGTTCAACACAAGGAACATCGGGGTCTGAGCTTAACAGGAGTATACAATTTAAAAAATTCAGCAAGCTTCCTATCTCAGAGAACTCGCACTCCTCTGTCCAGTGTAACACACCACTCATTCACACACATCCCCCCTCGGTAAGGCAGTTTCTACCACCCCTGATTTCTCAACCTGACCATAAGCGACACAGGTACCAACTCTGGGAGCAGGGTGGGGAACAAATGTACTGGACACAATTACAAAATGACACTGTTCAGGAGAAGAAGTAATGGAACTTCACCCAAAAAAAATACTCCCCAAAATGTGGTTATCTAAAAATGCAGAGTTTTGTAGTGCGGCCTGTTGCCACTGCGGTACAGCGCAAACGCAAGTCCAAATCCTCACCGCTTGCCACCAATGTTAGAAACGGGGTCCCTGGCTGGCCAAGGCTTGCACCAAAGTCAGTCAGAGATCACCATTCCCAAGTTAGGGCAAGGGAGTTACACACCAAGATAACCCCTGCTCACCCTCTAGGTAACGTGACGCGAGCAGCAAGGCTAATCTCGGAGGCGATGTGTAAAGCGTTTGCGCGCTCACCCAGCAGCAACACCCAAGGCCCACCACAAAGGAAACTCCACACAAGGTTATATAAAAAAATAGCCTTTGTATTATAGTAAAACACATTAGATAAAAACACACACTTTACAATGTGCCAACAGGCACGGGCAGAATTTACAGGGGATTATGTACAATACAGGGCCACCTGGACCACTGTCAGGGGTATGCACTTTGAGAACTAGCACTTGTTGTAATTAGCACTTTGTAGGAGTAATAATACTTGTAGGTATAACACTAGCACATAGGACATATAATGACTGTAGCACCAAAATAGTACATGTAGCACACAACCAGTAATTACTGGTAAAGGGTAAATACCTCCTTCGCAACCCTAACCACCTTAGGAAAATCACGCAGGGAACCAGGACCTTATTAGCAGGACCTATAGAAGGAAAACAATCACCTAAGCATCAAACACATAGCAAAGGGAAAGAAGCAAAACACATGATGCATAAAACATTCAGAGGTGCAGGTAATAACAATTGCGCAGAAATCACATTAGCAAGTAAATCACAAATTGCGCGAGGTGCACATAGACACAACACTAGAACTGTCCCTAAGGCCAACTAGCCTCTCAAGGGCTCAAATGCCCGTAGTCCCAAAATGTCAGGGCAGGCTGCGCAGGCAGCCAAGAACAAACCTAAATGTGGCAACTGCCCACTAAGTGCTGGGCAGCTGGAAAGACACTGATGGGGCCAACGTTGGAGCCTCGTGGGCTCAAGAACAACAATGGGGCCAAACACAAGGTGGGAGCCTTGCAGGCTCTAACCAACTGACTCGTGTCACCCAAAAGCCTCGTGGCTCTAAATAAACAGAATGGCACCCTGAGCCTCTCTCAGGGCTCTAGAACAAATGTGGCCCGGGAGCCTTGTGGGCTCTAAAGAATGGAATGGCACTCAAGAGCCTCGGGGCTCTGCAACAAAGAATGCCCCATAGCCTCTCGGGCTCGAAGAACCAATGTGGTGTCGTTGGAATCCCACTCCTGGGGACTCTGAAACAAAGAAATGCCGCCTCGAGGCTCGCAGGCTCGTAAATACAAAGGGGAGCGCTGAGCCTCTCGGGGCTCGAAAGACAAATGTGGCGCCGTGACCCTCTTGTGGCTCCTATCACCAATGCGCCGTCGTTGGAGTCCCACTGCCGGGGCTCGGACAAGGGCTCTGTATGCAACAATGCCCAAGAGCCTTTCACGGGGCTGAGGAGGGACCCGTGGGGACGCCCGCACTCACCGGTAGTAGGCGGTGTCTCCCCTCGGCGGCATCTCCTCTCGGCTCCTGGGCTGCGGGCCTCTACCTCCTTTCACGGGAGCCCCGATGGGGGGAAACACCGGCTGCTTCCTTGTGGCGGCGCGGGGCTCTCTCGCAACACCGGAGCCCCGCCTGCGCTCTCCACCGCACGGCTCCTCTTCTCGTACTGCGGGGGCGGGACTTCCGGGTCGCCCCTTTGGCTTCCAGGTCGTCGCAGGCAGCGCGGCGGCCCGGCCTGGAGGACAGCAGCTGGTGGCACAATCCGGGGCAGATGCCAGGTGGGCACTGGCTCCTTTTAAATAAAGAATAGATCGAGGTAGGCACTCAATCGGGGCCACAACACGGCACCAGGACCAAGTGCCAATAAAGCGCTCCCAGCGCTTGGCAGGGAATAACAGCACTCCCCTGCACTGAAGGACAAGACAAAGCGCTCGCAAGCGCTATAGGCGAAATAAAGCGCTATGAGGCGCTAGGGACAACTAAAGCGCCCCAGCAAAGTACTTAGGCAGGCAGGGGGCAAGGCTGGGCCCAGTGCCAGCACACTGGGCCTCCAGGCAGGGAGGCAATCACCAGTGGCAGTCCTCCTGGCGCCCAGCAGCAACAGCCCCTTCTTATACTGTAAAATACTTTGTCTTTGCTCAGAGTGAGGGGAAAAACCAGTTGCAGCTGGTTTGTGAGCACTCTGATGTGCTCAGCGCCTCACTCTATTCACTGGCAGGGCTAGGGACATTAGACGCACCACAGGGGGCGGAGCCAGCATTGTGTGGGGAAAGCCCAGCCCTATTTAGGACCCAGGTGCACCCCTCCCTCACATCACTCATGCTAATCTCTCCACTCACCACCGGGCAGACCCATCCAGACTCCTGGATCCAGGCTCACCAGCCAGCTCCAGCCAATCACACGCCAGCACTCTCACTGCACACACACACCAATGTCTAGAAGTGGCACTTCCCCACTAGACACATACACGCCGCATACATCATTGCGCTGTATTCAATCTCACAAGTTCGCACAACCAAACTCGAGCCTGCACTCCCCACACATCAGGAATTAACATGGACACACACAATCCCCATGCATTCCTATGGGAGGGCAGGCCAGCCTTACTACACGCACGCACTTTACTCTGGGACACAGGAAAAAAGTGCGCAGAGACCAAAAGTCACTAACACAGCTCACATACTAAAAGCAAAAAGATTAGGGGTGAACCTGCCAGAAGGGCCAAGTCCAACACTGTCTCTACAGAAAGAGCTGCACACCCCCCTGTAGTGAGTGGGGATCCAGAGAAGGAAAGGCAGGGAATTTCTGATTTTCAAAGGCCTCTGTGAAGTCTCTGCCACTTCAAGGAACATTTGGGTATAAAACTGGACCTCTGACACCACCAAATCAGACCTTTGCTGGAACAAATGACATTCTGCCTGGAATAAGAGCTGCTGTGCTTTAGGAGGGACTGCCATTTTGCTACCTCCATTGCTATGTTGCTGTGTACTGCTGCCTGCTGGTTGCTGTGCTGTAGGAGTGACTGCTACTTTGCTACCTGCTCCGCTGTGTTGGCCAGCTGCCTGCTGATTTTTGCCTGGGAGTGAGACGGACTGCACCAGTTTGCCACATCCTTGAACCCACGTTTCTAAAAAGGGTTGTTTCCTTGCCTCCTGTTCTCGTAGGATCAGGGTCACAAACGACTTCTTGCAACTCTGCTTGTGCTGCTGGACTCTGTGATCTGTGAGTCCTATCCTTGCCTGAAAATTATAGTTTTACCTTCTCCACATCCCAAACTGTTTTCTTTCCTCTGTTCATCTAACCAGGATTCGCTTTGTAGTGCTGTACATGTCCTCTAATCAGCCTAAACAGACTCTCGCCTACAGAACCATGGGAAGTCACCATATAAGTCTAAAATATTTTCCTCAGTTCCACTTCCTAATCTTTCTTTCCCTGATTGGCCAACTGCAAAATGCCCTTAATCAATGTATTCGCTCTCTCCACAATGCCATTTTCTTTTCGATGATATAATACTGAAAATGTGTGCTCAGTACCCAAACATCTAATAAAGTTCTGCATATGTTCTGCTCTGAATTGCACTCCAATGTCCGTTAATAGGGACGCTGGAAAACCAGATCTCAAAAATATGTTATCCAAGAATTTGATCACCACACTAGTGTCCCATTTGTGAACCACCTCTACATGCAACCATCTAGAGAACAAGTATATGAACACTAAAATGTACTTATAAGACCCTTCATTCCACATATTAGGTCCCATGATGTCCAACGTCACTTCAACCCATGGTAAATTGGGACACCGTAAGGAATGTAATGGAGGATTTCAAGTTTTCTGAGATATTTTAGGTCTTTCACAATCCACACAGGATTATACAAACCTCTCTGTTTCTATGTCCACTCTGGGGCACCAATATAATGCCTTCACGTTTCTTTTGGTACATGCTATGCCTGCATGTCCTTTATGACAAATTGACACAATCTTATTTCAGGTGGCACACAGTGGTATTATTTTGTCGCCTCTCACTACAAAAATGTCATCAACATTGAACTAATCTCTAACTTCCCAATATGCTTTCATCTCACCTAATACTTCTGCTTTCACATATTTCCCCCCTCCATTTATAAGTCTCTCTTTAACATTGTTTAAGGTATCATCCTTGTAATGCACTTCCATCAACTCTACAATCTGCAAACCTTTGACCTCATTTACCTTAAAAATCCCTGCAACACACACATCATTCAATGGATTCAAGTCTATCTCCCCGAGATGTAAAGACACCCTGCTTAGTATATCTTTTGTTACATTGTTTGTGCCAGGTACATACTGGAATCCTGCAAATGCATGGACAATCGTATAATCATTTCTGACGCCCTAAACAACCCTTCTGTTGTTAACAGCTTTGTCAAAGGCTTGTCGCCTGATCTTACTACAAATTGTCTTCACTACTAGAATTTCTGAAATTGTTCTAGTGCCCACACACATGCCAAAGTTCCTCTCCCTATTACAAAATGATTCTCCTCTGTAGGGGAAAGGGGCCGGGAAGCAAAAGCTATATTAATTTCTTTTCCCTGTTCACTCTTTTGTGTGAGTTCACTTCCCAGATTTTTTCCACTGGCATCTGTGGTAACAGTTGTTTATGTTGTGGGGTCATTGCCTTGTAGAGTAGGCGCACTGCTGATTGTTTGTTTAATTTTCCAAAATGGCCCTTGATGCACCCCTAACCACTCAAGATTACTTATGTTTTTCAACAACATATGCATCTTGTGTTTTCTTTAACCCCTTCCATGCTGCCGTCGACCATTGGCCGACCGCAACGCTACCTCGCTGATGCTTCCGTCGGCCAATGGCCGACGCGGCCCGCCCGTTTTGCGGAAGTGCCGCACTGCGCAAAGGAGCAAAGTTTGTTCTTGATTTTGGGTGACATAGCCTCATGAATAGCCTCTACAAGTTTCTCTTTGGTTGATTCACTGGTCAATAATCTCGTGCCCAAGATAAGTGACCTTTTTTCAGCATACTTGCACTTATTGATTTCAGCTGTTAATTCATTTTTCCCGAGTATGTTTAAAACCTTCCTTAAAATCTCATCATGGTGCTGCTTAGTCTTCCCCATGACTCAGATATCGTTTTGAAAGAATGCTACTAAAGGAATGCTCACAAACAGTTGTGTCATGAGTCAGTGTAAAACTACAGCTAGCAATGCTTGACCTAACAGCATATGTCGAAATTGGCAACAGCCAAACGGCGCACAGAAGGCAGTGAGATGTCTAATCCAGGGATCCAGAAATACCTGGTGATATAAAGCAGATAGATTCAGTGTAGAAAACCATTGTTTTGCATTCCTGGCCAAGAACATCTCATCTATCCGTGGCAAGGGAAATTATGTTATATTAGATTCAATACCCTTAGATCAATACAGAAACGCACTTTGCTGTTGGCATGTCTGTCCACCACCAGTAGAGAAGTGGACCAAGTTAGCACCACTGTCTCAATAATGTGTGACTCTCTGAGGGGCATATTAGCAAGAACGTTGTTAAAATTATCGCTGTTTGTTTTAGCGGCAGGAAACTGCAGCTAAAACGGCGATAATGGTCTTGGTAATATGCGTTATAGAATTCCAATAGAAGCCCAGGTTAGATGTCCTGCACATCTAACCTGGGCTTCTAATGGAATTCTATAAGGCATATTAGCACGCCCATTATCGTCGTTTTAGCGGCAGTTTCGTGCAGCTAAAACTGCGATAATTTTAATGACATTCTTGCTTATATGCCTCCAAGTTTCTCTAATTACATATTCACCACCTCCTCTCTGCCTTTGAATGGAATATTGCATGCCTTATGAGTTTTGGGAGTCATATTACCTTTCAATCTAATCTGGTAAGTAAAACCCCTCAATTTCCCACTTTTGCCATTGAAAAGTAATGACAATTCATCTAAGACCAATTTCCTTGCGTCTTCCTCCTCACATGCCACCAATACTTACTCAGAACTATTCAGAGCCGTAATTATAGGTTTCCCCTTTGGCTACATACAATTTGCAAAGCGCATGTCTGTTCTTGAACCTGAATAACAGATGCCTAAACCCTACTATATTAACTGTTTCCCATGTATACCTTTCAGGGTTGACATCCGCAAAGAAATGCTTTTCAATAATCGTATGTGGTGATCCACAATCAGCTGCTACCTGTAATGATATTTAACAAACAAGATGAAAACAAAGTGGTTTGTTAGCACCATCACCCAAAACAAAACATTTCAGTACCACTTTCTTTTTGTATTCACATAGAACTAACCTCATCCACACCCTCCTGCGATAAAGAATCACCTTCATCACTCTCCCTCACACAAGCAACATTACTGCTACTTTTATTTTTTTCTTTCCTTTTGCACACTCAGGCAAATGGCCCACCAAACCACACTCCAAGCACTTGGCTGATTTAGCCAGACATTTGTAAAATCTAGCCGAGTGTGTACTACACACTGGTAGCATGTAAAATTAGGGTTCTTCGTTGGGGTGGTATGATCGCACTTGCATTTTTCTTTCTTTATGTTGAATTACCCTGAAATCTGCATTCTTTTGGACTTGCCATCTGAATTTATTTTCCACAGTATCACCATCTCCCTTCTCATGAGCAGTGCAGAGTAGAAATATCGCCGCAAAAATATCGTGGGACAGAAATATCGCAGCAAAAAGTTTGTGCAGAAAAAATATCAAGAACAAAAATATAGTTGACAAGAATATCGACTGACAGGTAAGTAATATTGAATACATACATATTTATGTAATAAATATTGTTTACAAAAATATAGTTTACAAAAATATCGATTTATTAATAACTTTATGTAGTTTAGTGTTTTTAATGAGAATTGTTTGTTATTTTATTATATGTTTTAGAGTTTTACTAGATATTCATTTATTTTAAGTTTAATTCTGCGTTTTAGTTCCGTAGCGGGTTGCGGGTTTAGCGGGGAATAGGGTGGGAAGTGATTTAATTTGATAAAATGTATTGAATAATTAATGTGCTAATTGATTAATTAAAAATAGTTTAATAATTAGTTGCTAATTAAGTTCAATTAGTCAATTAATAAATAATTAGGTGTGTTGCGTAATTAATTTTAGGTGTGTGTTGAGGTGTTTATATGTGTATATTGTGTGAAGAGTATTAATAAAAAAAATTAATTAATTATTAAATACTTTTAAGTTAATTACCCTCAATTAATTAGTATTTATTAATTGTAATTGTGTAATTAATTTTAGGTGTGTGTTTTGGTGTTAATATGTGTAAATGGTATGAAAGATGGTAAGTAATACATTTTTTTGGATTAATTGATAAATAATAATAAATTAATTTTCATTAATTAACAAGTAATTATTACATTTAATTGTGTAATTAATTGTAGATGTGTGTTGTGGATTTTATAGTGTTAAATAATGGGTACTCTATGTTTTTTATTATCTTTGTTAATAATAATATATTTAAATTTATATATTAATTATCTTAATATTGGAAATTAAATGTAATATAAATGTTGATAGGTTTATTTTTTATTGTTTTGGGATCCAGCCCTTTCCCTACTGTTGCACTCACTGGAGTGGAAATAGTATATTTTACCCCTCCGCTATCCAGCGCTTTCCCTACTGCTGCACTCATTGGAGTGGGAATAGTAATTTCTACAACTACACTATCTAGCGCTTTCCCTACTGTTGCACTCACTCGAGTGGGAATAGTAATTTTGACCCCTTCGCTATCCAGCGCTTTCCTTACTTTTGCACTCACTGGAGTGGGAATAGTAATTTTTACCCCTACGCTATCCAGCACTTTCCCCACGGTTACTCTCACTGGAGTGGGAATAGTAAGTTTTACCCCTCCGCTATCCAGCGCTTTCCCTACTATTGCACTCATGCGAGTGGGAATAGTAATTTTTACCCCTACGCTATCCAGCGCTTTTTCTACTGTTGTACTCACTGGAGTGGGAATAGTAATTTTTACCCCTTGGCTATCCAACGTTTTAACTACTAATGTTTTTATTTAGTTTTTAAATGTAAGTATTATATTTTTAATAGTTTAATGTGTTAATTAAATATAGAATATTTTATTTTAAATTATTTATATATGCGTTTATTTTATTTTTATATAATTTAAAAAATATATAAAATAAATAAATATAAGTATTTTAAGTAAATATATGTATATGTAAATGTTTGTTTTTATATGTAATAAATTAAGTTTATTTGTTATAATTAGTTTAAATATATATTATATATTTTTGCAATCAATATTTTAACATGCAACCTCCTGAGCTAGGGAGGCTTTGGCGCACCGTTCTGATAGTTTGGCTTTCTTTACATTCACCATGATATCCTTGAGACTGTACTCTTCTGCAATCCATAATCTCATTCATGCTTTTTTTTTTGCACACGTAACTATCTGATCGCCTACTTATTCACTGTGCAGGTTTCAAAACCTACATGTGATGGACAATTTTCAAAAGCTGCCATGTAATCTTTAATAGACTGACACTTTTCCTGTTTTCACCGTAAACAGGCATGCCTCATACACACACTGTAGGTGAAAAATGCTCATCAAAATCCAACAAAGCCGACTTAAAAATATCCAAATCACTGGCATGCCTTTCGTGTTTCTGAAGGTGCTTATAAATTTGCAAATCCTCTGGGCCCAAACTGTACATTAAAATATTTTTCTTCCTCTCTGATGTAATAGTTCCATTACAGTCCTCCTAGTTAAGGAAAGATACTTTCCATTCACCCAAATGTACAGCAGATTTTCCAGAGTGGTCAAAAATTATTTTAGTGAACTAAGATGTAAAGCAGGACTAACAATTGCTGAAGTTGCCTCATTTGCTGACATGTTTGAATCCCTCACCTTATGTATAGGGAACATGCTAAGCATTCCACAATCCACATTCTACATGACACATCCACTTTATACCCCATTACTACATTGAGAAACTACTATGGAGGCATACATTTTTATCGCAGATAAGACGAAAGTTTTTGGAGTCAATGACATCCTCAAATTTAAGGGCACAAGTGTTTTAACTGATGACTGTATTCTATGAACTGCCTTACTTTATAGGTACAACATTAGGAGTCATTACATTTGGGGAGTTACATTCTGAGACTTTATATAGCAGATAGGTTTCTGTCCTTGACTTCACAGTAAAATTTGTTTTATCCCTGAGTCAGACACATTGTTCAAACCTGAGGCAGGAGAGCCAAGTCCACAATCTAGGTAGCCATTGTTCAGCTAGCTCTGACCAGACAGTACGTCTATTTACTTGTTCTTTGTTAAACCTGTCATCCTTAGGGTGGTCTTGCCTGCTTACCTTCACTTTTAGCTATATCTGTTTGCTAGTCATGGGACACTGAGCACTTTACCACTGCCGACCAGTGCTATAGTGCTTGTTGTTCTACCATGACCATGGTGACATTGGTGCATACATGATTGGTATACTTAGTTAAGTTGTAAGTCTCTTTTATAGTGGTATACCATATACCCAGGGACTGTAAATCAAATGCTACTAGTGGGCCTGCATCACTGATTGTGCCTCCCACATTAGTAGCCTTTCAAACCTGTCTAAGGCCTGCCATTGTAGTGCCTGTGTCTACAGTTTACTGCCACTTCAACTAGTCATTTAAAGCAACTTGGCAAGCCTTGAAATCCCCTTTTATTACACATATGTCACCCCTAAGGTCGGCCCTCCTATGAGTAAGTGGGTGCTGTGTAAGTAAAAGGTAGGACATTGTTATACTGCTGCTCAGCCTGGGTGTCTATGTGAGAGAATGTTGGTGAATGGAATGTTCATGTGTGTGAGTGTCAGTGGGTGATGGGCTGTGCAGCAGTGATGCTGCTCCTGGCAGGGCTCTCATCTTGTAACATCCTACTTGAATAAATATACCTGAAGATACTACATGGACCAGTCTACATTATTTACAACATATTTTGGCAACAATTTGAGAAGAAAGGACCTGCGTTTGCCACCTGATTGCATTGAAACTGCTGAGCTTGAAGTAACGGTTGAAGCTGAAGAAATTGAAGTAGAACTTTAAGAATCTGGCTCCCAGTGCCCCACCAGTGACCAACCCATCGGTCGCCCTAACTTGTAAGTGCCAGTTTATGTTGGACTTTCTCTTCCTCCACCCTGCTCCCTTGTAACTGCTTTCCCTGTCGCAACTCTGTTGTGCCAGTCTCCGCTGCCTGCCTGTCCTGCTGCTTGTTTGTTCTGCTGCCTGGCAGTTCTTATTGGACTTTCTACCTCCTTACTGCTGTGTCTCAAGAAGAGGTGTCCTTCAAGAGGAGTTGGAGTTACAGTTCCTCTTCTCATCTGTTGCCTGAATCATTTTAAAACATTTTGCACTGGCTTTGGATTTTACCCTATAGTGTTTTGTCCTCATAAGGAACAACTAGTTTAAGGTACCTTTTCCTGGCTGAGATAAAGTGTTTTGTCTCTTGCCAATTTTAACCGTATCCTTCTGATGAAATTATCAAGCCCAGAGTCTCCCTAATTGGAGTACCACTGCTCAGTGTTTTCAAAAGCTACTCTACCCTGGGACTTAATAGTCATTTTTTCATGCAAGTATGCAGAGTGTATTATGGGAGGTGAAGGACGCCTAAGACGTGTGTCAACTTTTAAAAACACTTAATTTTGCATGTTGCCACTATCATCACTTCAACAACAGTGTCAGTTAAACAGCTACTTCCCTTTTGAAAACAAACCGCGCAACGTTTACAGCTCACACACCGTTACTTTTGTGTCAGCGCTTTCTTTGGGTAACGCTTTGCCTTCATCATCTCTGACGTGTTCTCTGTTACTGCTGTGGGATGCTGTGGATCACGGTGATGCCGGGAGCCATCTGGCGCAGCGTCACCAGTGCGGGCCGCCATCTTGTGCTTGGAAGTAGCGGGAGCAAAGACTTCAGTGCTAAAAAGATTGCAACTTTGCATGACTGCTGCTGAGGTAGAACTGAATTTCTGCCTTTCTATGGTGCTCTGCTGCCTGCTTATCTCTGCCCTGCTGAGTACAAGGACTGGACCCACGTCACTTGAACCCAGAGTGTCTCAAAGGGATTGATGACTTTCCCTTGTTCTGTAGTCTATGAACTGTCGAAGACTTTCTTCAATGCTGTAACAGAATCTGTACTCTGCCATTTGTAAGTTCTACCCTGCCAAGTGGTGTCAATCCGTCCTGGGTCCATGATAGGAGACTTCATCTGTACAGAACCATCACAATTGATGCAGTGACAACGTTGTGCCAATCGGAACCAATGCATTTCCCTTCAGGAACTGATAGATGACATAGCTTCAATGGACTGCACAGCCCAACGACGTAGGACAAGGCAGCTGATGATGACGCAGTGCTTGCATCGTAAAAATGTTTGTCGACAAAGCATTCATCGCCTGCACAGATCGGAATCGACGCATCAAGACTTTAGAGTCAATGCTTGCTCCATCCAAGGAACTTTTTTAGTGGGACCTGCATGAGTCCTGTAGTCAGCCTGCCCTTCATCAGGATTTGCCAGAACTTTGGATTTACCGTGGTCCAGGGTGACCTTGAGAAACCCCTAAGCGCTATTTGCTTCCAAGCACTACTTTTCAATGTATTCTTTAAAATATATTTTTGTAACCCTCTGTGGAGTATTTTGGTGGTGTTTTTATTGTGTCTATGTGTGTGTATACTGCCCAAATACTTTACACATTTACTTTCTAAATAAGCCTGACAGCTTGGTGCCAAGCAACCAGAGGGTGAGCCCAGTTATCTTTTAGTATATATCTAGCTTACCCTGACTAGAGTGGTGGTTCCTGCTTGCACAGGGTTCATACTCTGACAACCAGAAACCCCATTTCTAACACTCTTTGACTCAAGAATAAATACGCAGCTACTAGGTCTCAGCACCCATGTCTGCTTCTCTGGCACTCCCTCATTCTAACTATCCTTTGGTGCCCTGCACTCCCCTCCTTCTCCTTTCAGTCCTAGGGATTACTGGATGAGGATCTGAACACTGACTTGAGTACCTAGAGTATTAATAATCTTTGCTTCCCTAGAGTCTGAATCCACTCACTACCTTGCCCCATAAAATCTGAATTGGTGCTGTAAGATATGTGGGGTTGGGTGTGAGTGGTCATTTGTGGCTATATGTGAAACGCTACCTTTGTGTGTTTGTTTTTGTGTAACTGAGTGTTATATTATGTTATGCTAAACTTTATTTGTAGAGCGCACGTACACCAGGTTGGTTTCTTGGCGCTGCTCTAAGGGAATTGTACTAAGATGTTACTAGTATGCCATGTGTGTATGCATTTGTAGGTCCGTCTATTGTGTAGCTGTATGTTGCCCTTTCTCGGCACCTGTTGATATGCATGGCCAAAAGGAGTATGGTTAGTCAATATCTCTCAATCTTGGCTCTCTCTACATAGTCTTTTAAGAAGGGCTATGACAACTCCCTATTTACAGTTTTGGGTGATTTTGCTGTTGGAGATGGTTACGTTTATAATGTTAGTTAAGATTGGAATAAATGTCTGAACACAGGACTGCAAAAATAAATACAGGGATAGGTCATCCGGGGAGTCAGACCTGGTTATTATTAGCATGGATGCAATGTCTTCAAAACTGGTGAGGGGGAAATTGGACCAACTTAACATGGGGAATATTACCTCATAAGTGAAGGGAGTACTAGAAAGAGTGGAGTGCAGGTTCTTTATTACAGAATAGGTTTTGTGAATGTTAGGCAGGAAAAATGTTGTGATATCCCCACAAAAAGTTTGTGAGGAAGGCTTAAGGGAAGATGAACAGTTAGGTGCTATGAGATACTTCTGAGTCTTACATCTCTGGTAATGTTAGTAGATTCCAGAATTACAGGGCATCAACTTGCTTACCCGAATGTTGGTGAGTTTGAGACTCTGGAGCTATCTTGAATCTTGACTGAGCACTCTAAGAAAGTGTAGCCTTCACTCCACCAAACCTGCATTTTCCCCTACCCTCTTTAGAGTTGAGGAAACAATTGGGTAACCACCTGCGAGGCGTATGCTGGTGCAGCTAGTGATAACCCTTCACACAGCTGTCCACCTGCCACAGGAATGCTGGGACATATTGATGCCTGTTCTACACTATTTAGAGTGGGATGATCGGTACTCATTTTCCCTGCCCATGTCTGTCATGGGAGGCCTGACGGACAAGGGCAAAGAAAATGATTAAAGGGCCCCTCAATAAGGAAAAAATCTCCCAAGCTGTCAAAGCCATTCCTTTTTTGTCTTAATGAAGTTTGTTCAGTGATAACAAAAATATATGCCAAGTGGAGTGGGCATTTGGAAACTTATTTGCTGCAAAAGGAACTACAGTCTCAGTGTCTGCCTTCGCAGCAGTGAGGTCTCTGCTAGGTAGGTGGGGATCTCTTAATATGGCAGATGGTCCTCTGCCAGATTGGCAGAAGTCATGACCTCCTCCTACCTGGTGGTGTCTTGTATCTCAGTTAGGCCCAGTGAAACACACTGCTGTTTTACACATACATGTTTTTACTAAGTTGCCTCCTTTTTCACACATTGACTTTTGACACACATTTGCATATGTGACAATGCAATATTATTTTCATGTAACTACATTTGCTTACAAACTCCACTCCGTAAGAACACTATCACGACACCTTGAACATTATGTACAAGGTCTGAACTTACCTTGTGCACATGTAAATGTTTGTTCATCCATGCGGTGAGGCAGCTATCTATAGAACATAAACAATGGTGTCCTGGCTATGGTCTTGCTCGTAGCAAGGACTCTTTTGTTATGAATAAACAAGCATTTTCGAATTTAAGCAGAAGAGCACTTGCTGTTATTGCGAAGTCACTACATGTTGGAACCTCAGCCCAGCTGTTTGATGATCCCTCTGCGATGAGGGATGTCCAACCTGTGACCAAGTTGGAACCTACATACCTTCCCTTAAGGTGATGGGGGTTGGATCACACTACACATTTAGGTGAGGGAACGCATAGTAGGAGTACGCTATCTAAATATTGTTTTATATGCTCTCATATATACTTTATTTTTGCAAGATGGTGGTACTGTTCATTCTGTTCTCTGTCCTTATATTGCTAATTACTCTTATCTGTTGCTGTCTATTGATCATTGCAGTTCATATATTCTATAAAAGAATTGTGATGGTTCAGTAAATATTGAAAATACCCCTCTGTGTATTCATTGTAAATTTCTCCGAGAGAGAGCATGAGTGACTGAGCAAATGGGTTCTAGTTCTGTTATGATTCCTGTGGGAAGTCAAGGTTGTCATGTTCTGTGGTTGCCAGAATCATTTGCTACCTGTCTAGATTTAGGGGTGCATATACTGGCACTGTGAGCTCGTGGCTTATTGGACAACATATTCCTAGGGGCTGTACGGAAACGGTCTGGCACCATCCCAAAGTTTATGTTGCCCAACAAATGGTTAGTTTTTACTGGAAAATGGAAACCCCACAACTGTGGGTCAGCAAGCTATTCCTGAAGGGATACAAAAGAAACTCTCTCTTTGTCTGTTTATGTTTGCACATGCATGGCTGTTCTGCTTGTGCACACTGTCCTATATCTGTCAATATGTGGTTCTTTGGTATTCGTGTGTGGGGCGGGTGTGGAAGTGTGTCGGCTTGTTTGTGTGAGAGTGTGGGGCACACATGGGTGTATGTCTATGTGCGATCTTGTCTATACATTAGTCTGATCTTGTTGTATACATGTGTGCCTCTGTGTGTGTGTTTGTGTGCGTGTTTGTGTGTGTGCACCATCATGTGCATTTTGTGGGTATGCATCAGTTCTGTATGTATGACATTGTTTATATATTTGTCTGGCTGTGTATGCATGTGTCTTTGTGTCTGTTTCTGGGTGCGTTTCTGCATGTCTACCTGTAAATGTGTTTGGATGTGGATGGTGCATCTTATCTGTGTGTATAATTGATTATCTATAAATACTGCTAGTCTTTGTGTGTATGTGGAATTGTTTGTGAGTCTGATGGGGTACTGTTTGTCGATGGGCCCAGGTGTGCTTTTGCATTTTTCTGTGCCTGAATGTGCGTGGCTTGTGTGTTTGTTTCTGCATGAGTATGTGTGTGCATGGCCAGAACAATTAAATCATTGTAAATACTGGAGCAGTATTCAAAACCTTTGTATAGTATTCTACTGTGATGCATGATTGATGCCATACTTTCATGACATAGCAAACTCATTTGTCTGCTGAACTTCCATTATATTTGCTGGCAGCACAAGCTCAAGTGGACACCCAGATGTGTTACTGTTGTAGGTAAGCAATGTGCCTAAGTACTGTGACCACCACAGGAATATTAATATTTTATGATTTTCCATTCAGAAGTCATCCTAAACGTTTGGATCTTTTTAAGAAAATATTAGGCCAGGGGTTCTTGATATGTGGACCAGGGACTCCTGGGAGTCCAAAGCCTATTCAGGGAGTCAGAGACTGCTTAGATTAGTAAATTCTATTAATAGTTAATATATTGTATTTAAATAATGAACCAAAGTGTACAATTGTAAATTTTAAACGCTCTGTAAATGTGAAGAGATTTGAAATCGGATACTAAAATTGAAGGTAATATCCTCGGATTGATTTGTGGGAGCAGTGTAAGTGCGTCCATCAGAATGTAGTAGGGACGGCGAGTGGCCTCACATCTTTTAGAAAAGCTCCAGGCTTTCTTGCAAAAAATAAACCTTAGATATTTTTTCTATTTGTGTTTGGATTAAATTAAATATTTCATAATTTTCTTTACTTGTTTGATGAGAGCTTGTTTCTGTTTTTGTGGTGCAGTTAAAAATATTAAACTTATAATTCATTGAATCACTAGCTTAGGCTGGTTTTCTCTGCTTCCAGTAGTGTCTCCGTGAGAGTCTCTGGATTCCAATAAAGTTTCAGTGAGGGTCCCAGGGTTTCATCATTAAGGAATACGTGGGGGTGCACAGAAGTCAAACCGTTAAGAACCAAAGCATTTGTCAATCTTGCTGTAAAATGTTCCAGTTGGTGTATTTTTTTTCTTACTTTTCTGTAGTAGAGAACTGCCAAAAACTCCTTACGGTCAGGATAGGACTAGTGCGTTTGTGTTGTTATGTGCACATTTTACAGGCTAGATTAAATTCTTTAAGTTGCTTGAATGAATGGAAAGTTATGTAAGTACCCTGGGGAATCTGTGATTTTTGAGTTTTTGAATTTACTTTAAATGTAGGCGTATGCCAATGCAGAATGTTTGTGACTTTTCTTCCCAGACTTTTGAAAATCAAGTTGATAGTCATCAATTGACATTTTACATAAATGTGTGAGAGAAGACCTAATTGAAGCTATTTTAGATTTTGGTCAAATAGGCCATATTTTTTAAACTTTTTTATAATCAAAATGTTACTAGTTCTATTATTTGTAAAACATAACAAACAGAGATGTATACACAGTGCATTAGCGTATACTTATTCTTATACATCTATCTCTACAATTAGGTGTTCTCATAAACCATTCAATCCATAATAAGCCTACTATTTCCCCCAGATTTTGCTGTGTGTCTGTGGGCACCCTCTGGCCGCATATAGAGGTCCCTCCGGTTTGGAGTACCAATCCATTGACACTCACCATGTAGCCAGTTTTGCTGGATTTGCCATGTACATTGTTTAGTAAAGTCTCTAGGCGAGGAGGGTACCTATCCCCACCAGGATATGATCTTCTCAACTCCCTCCCAGGTCATTGAGAATACATAAGAATGCTACTCGGGCTGATGGTTCCCACATGCCTACAGAACCCTTGTCAGGACATTGAAGATCTTCCTCCAGTAGGTCAAAGTGACAGGACAACTCCAGACCATGTGGAAGAAGTCTCCTTGTTCTTCTGGGCAGCAGAAGCAGTGCTGGCTGAGGTGTTTGCGTGTGTAACACAGGTAGGTCGGTGTGACATAATATGTGTATATAGTTCAGCTGAATAGCCAAAACTGGGAAGAGATAGCCAGGAACCTCGGGAACATGCATGCATCCCTCCAGTCACTATCGTTCAAGGGGACCACGAGGTCGCCCATCCTTTTTTAATGCCATAAATTAGTTTGGCAAATGTATTACCAAAGATTTATAGATTTGTGATACCCTTCTCTTCCCGAGTAGGATTCTGACTACTAGTGGATTATATTTGGCCACTGCTTCTATGGAATCACTATAGGCCAGATGTAAGACCCTTCCAATTTGCGACTCACAAATTGTGTTGTTTTGCTAAATGCAATTTGTGAATCACAAATTGGAATTTACAACAGTGTCTCAGACACTATTTACGATTCCTAATGGGGACACAAATTGTCTGCCTCATTAATATTCATGAGACATGTGCAATGTGTGATCCCATTGGCAATGACTGGCACTCCCAGTGAAGGTGGCCTGCGGGGGTCAGCAGACCACCATGTTTGTGACTGCTCTTTAAATAAAGCAGTTTAAAAAAAATACAGCCCGTTTTCCTTAAAGGAAACCGGGATGCTTTTCAAAAAGAAAAATTTACCTTTTCTGTTTTATTTTTTAAGAGTAGGCAGTGGTTCTACGGACCACTGCCTGCTCTTAAAAAATATTTTAACTACCAGTCACAAAGGGGACGGGGTCTCCTGGGGACACCTTCCCTTTTGCGAGTGGCTTACCACCTACTTGAAGTAGGTGGTAAAGTGTGAGTGTTTTGCGAACCTGATTGTTTAACTTTATTTGATGTATTGTTTTTTAAATACGATATTGTATGATTTACCATTATTTGGAACCAGCATTCAGCTTAATAAGTAAGATTTTTCATTGAATGAAACTCAATAATCGTGGCTGAAAGATCCTAGGGGCAGATTTATGTTAACTGGCGCATCCCCAGGGATGCGCCAGTTAATATGCGCCACAGTGCGCCACAGCTCCGCCACCCATGGTGCGCTGCATTTACAATGCGGCGCACCATGGTGCAAGGCAGGGAAGATGCGTGACGCATCTTTCGGCGTACGGGCGGCGCATTGCTGGAGTCATGTCGCAAGTGCGACATGACTCCTGCAATGCACAGGGGCCACCCCTACAATGCATGGTGCGTCACCCTTACGCCTGCTTCAAGCAGGTGTAAGGAATTGACGTAGAAAGTGACTGAGTGAAATCTCATGGATTTCACTCAGCCACTTTTAGGAGGCGTTCCTGCGCAGGAACGCCCCCCCCCCTTGCGCAGGAACGCCTCCTTATGGCGCAGGGCTTTCCAACGTGACGCATCTCCTAGATGCGTCATGTTGTAAATAGGGTGCATTGTTTGCGCCGCTGTTGCGTCAAATTAAGTGACGCAATTGCGGCGCAAAGAGGCGCAAGGGCCTCATAAATCTGCCCCCTAGTTTCTTACATGTTCTTAAAATAAAATCCTCTGTGTTACTGAATTCTGGTGCTGATTAAAACATTATTTTTCTATAAGTAACATTTTCATGAAGAGTTTAAACCAAGCCATTTTCTGTTGATTCAGAAAGTTGTTTGAACACTTACGTGACTTGACAGTGTGTCATTTCCAGGGACCTGAGGACAGAATAATTGACACCTGTTTCTTATCAGATTTAGCATTCAGGTGGGTTGCAGGGTTAGCAAATTACATGTGATACTGCTGACTCTTCAGCACCAAAAGAGTAAAGGCAGATGCTGAATACTGAGCATTACCATACAGTATTTGTTTTTCTTGACTACCATGTGTCACTCCAGGACTGAGGGTTACTGGAAATAGATAAGATGAACTTTCAATGAAAATGTTCCGCTTCGTTACCTATGCTTTTTAGAATTCTCTTTCATAGCCAATGACCTGACAAGCACGAGAAAAGAAAATATGAACCATAAAACCTTATTAAATGTTCTGCCGGGCCAAATTAACTGTGCATATGGTTTGTGTTTGTTTACTCATCCTAGACATTCAATATCCCGTGTTATCACCATAACATTGGGTGTAATCACACATGACTGTGACTGGTGTAATTTCAGGTTGTGGTTGAATTGCCTTGGCAGCTTCCCTTTCCTTATTAGCTTTGGAAATACGTGAACAGAATAGTACCCAGAGAAGTAGTGTGTTTTTAGCAATTTTCTTCACTGTTGTGTTGGCCTCCAGCTGTCGCAGTTACACTTCTCTGCGCCACTTGGTCTTTAAACGTCTTCCTGATTCGTCCCTATCAGGCAGCACTCAGCTCCGTTTTTTGAGCCGACACAGCCCCTCATAATTTTAGGTTCTTCTCATTTCTTCATCTGTTGCGCTATCTACCATTTCTTCTGCCTCGTAAACTTTGGGGTATATTTACAAAGAAACGTGAGAGCGCAGAGCTGCCTCAAATTTGACAAAACAACGCTCCAACAATTCCAAAACGTAGGTTTGTGTCGTATTTACAACACAACACAGTCCAGTGTTTTCCCTAGCACTGGTGCTAAAATGAGCTGCCTAGTGCCAACGCAGGTAGCCTTGCAACATAGTGCAATGGTGATTGCATTGCAGGGAGTGATTGTTTATGTGCTGGAAGTTGTCCCTTCTTGCACATAAACAATCCATCATGGTGATTTGTTATTTCTATGTGAGCTACATTCTGCGGCAATCATAGAAGTAGCAACTCGTCATTATTTAATGATTGCTTATGTGCAGTAAGGAGACTTTCCTGCACATAAACAATCATTAATGCCATTTTGCTCTTAACATAAAAAAAGCAAAAAAACAAGGAGAAATAAAAGCATTTCTCTTCATTTTGCCATTTAACGCTTGCTCTTACAAAGCGTTAGTTTTTGGCGCTGTCTCAGATTTACACATTTTTGTAAATCTGGGGCAGCATCAAAAAGCGATTGGTCCTGCGGTGAAGCACCCACAGCAACACCCATTGCATGCCTCTTTCACGCTAGGTGATGCGTGTAAAGGTGCCATATTTACAAGGCAGCATTAGGCCACCAAAAGTGGCTTAAAGCCGCTTTGTAAATATGGAGAAGGGCTGAAGCACCACCAGAACGTCGCTAAAAGTGATGTTCTAGTGGCACTATCCCCTTGTAAATATACCCCTTGGCTTTCTAAATTTTCTTTTATCAGGCTCCACATTCCCCTATTTGATTTGGGCAATACTACTGAGCCATTTCACCCTCTGATTTAGATGAAGCAGCACTAGGGTCTCATTTCAATGGGGTTTAGGGGCGGGAATACCATGGGCCGACCACATAGTGATCAGTCTTACCCTTAAAAAGTGGTGTTCCCATAATTTCTGACCCGATTTTGTATTCCATGTTTTGCTTCCCATGCTCAGATTCATTTCCAGTAATGGTAGTTCCCTCCAATTGTACATTTCCCACATAATACCATGTTACCACCTTTCCATTTCACTGTATTCTCCTTTCGGTCCTCTACCTTTGCACAACGCCCTACAGTTCTATCTTTAAGCCGCTTGTTTTGATCTGTGTCTCCCTGCCCTGTCTCTTCCTGGTACCACTTATTCTTGCTCATCCATTTTCTTGCTTTTCTCTCTGTTCCTGTTCCAATCTCATCTGTTGTCTGCATCCCCACTTGAGCCCTAAAATAATGACCTCTTGTATAAGTATTGAAATTATCAAACCACCAACTCCACTCATGAGCTCTTAGGCAACACAGTGCAGTGGCATTTTCTGCAGTTCTGCAGTCCAGTGGCACTAAAATGTTGTTGTATCTTGGCTGGTAATGCCCATTAGGATATTCTTATATCTACTGACACTGCCTGCCTTTAACCTAGCCTTTATTTCTACCCCGATTGTTGATTTACTCGGTGTACCTTGAAATATAGCCTGTGGTTTCTCGTCAGGTCAATACTGCTTGAAGCATACATTCACCTTTATTAATTGATTTGATACTTGCACAGTGGCTTGGACACTTTCTTGATGATGGTCCAGTAAAAAATACCTTTGAGGCATCGAAATATCGACACCAACACAACTATGACTGTCTTGTCTCTTAGTTTGGGACCCCCAGCAGATAATCAACATAACCCCTGAATACCTTCTTTTATCATCCTGACAGCCATTGTTTTGGTTTATGTGCTGCACCTATATTATGCACCACTTTATGCACATTTACCACACATTATTACTGCACCAGTTATCCTATGGTAAATGACAACATAAATGATTATACTGTTTCTTTATTCCTGTTTGTGCATTCATTATGTGAGTTTATTTGTCATATGACTGAATTACAATTGAATCTTCTACCATACGTATATTATGTATTTATTGATTTATTTTTATGTCCTCTTCACCTTGGAGTTGGCTTGCCAGTTTAAGAGCGACCACGTGAACATCCTTCGAGGAAGAAGGCCGATTCATTCATTTTTCTTTGTCCACCTTTCCGAAATAGTCCCTTATCCTGGACTCTCAGGAATGGACCTCCAGGGGAAGATACCCTGGCCCCTTGATCAGTGGACTTCCACACAACGCCATATATTAGGGCCATATGTATCAAGAAACTATTTTGCGATTCCTAAATAGCCATTTTTAAGGAATCGCTATTTAGGAACTGCAAAATGGTATGTATGAAAAAAATTGCTATTTTTTAGCGATTCCTTAATCTTCCTTATTTGCGAATTCGCATTTTGCGAATTCGCAATTAAGGAATAATTTCCAATGCATTCCTATGGGCCAGAAGGCCCATAGGAATGATTGCGAGATAATTCTCAAATTGCGAATTCGCAATTTGCTAATCGCAATTTGAGAATTATTTCAAGGGTGCAGGGGTGTCTCAAAGACACCCTGCTGCACCCCTGAAATGTACATGTGTGTGTGCATATGGCGCACATACATGCCCTATGGGCATGTGTGTGCATCACATGCCACTTTCAAAAATGCCAAATTGTGCATTTTTTGAAGAATTCGCAAGTTACCATCAACTACAAGTTGGTGGTAATTTGCAAATTCTTAACCAAAATTCACTAGCCAAAAATGCTACATACATACAATTTAAGGAATCGCAAAATTGCAATTCCCTAAATGCTATGGCAAAATAAGGAATCGCACAACTTTGCAATTCCTTATTTTGGGAATGTTTCATACATCCCAAAACATGCAAAAAGGCAGTTTGCGATTCGCAAAGGCTTGATACATATGGCCCTAAATCTCTCATTTTCTGTCCTAATCCCACGGAATATTGGCTGCCAGAACTTCTTTTTCTTTTCCTTAAAGCAGGCCATCTCAAACTTACTGGCTTTTTCAATCAATATCAACCATTCTTTGACATCTGGTGGTGAGGAAACAACCTTTACAACATGGGCTGAGCCATGCGTGCCGTTTCGCAGAAAGCAGAACCACGCTTGCCTTAACCACTCATACGCCTTTACTAGGCATATGTGTGGTCAAAGCAGTGAGCTGTCTGGATGCGTGGATGGGTGAGCACAGAAAGAGGAAGGATCGGGAGAAGGAGCTCTGGGTCATGATCTGGTAAGTGGGGCTGGTGGTGGGTTTTGAGGGGGTGGAGGGGTGAGAGTAGTTTTTAGGGCTCGGGATTCGAATTGTTTTCAGCGCTCGGGGAAGAGTGTCGTGTTGTTTTTAGGGGTTGGGTGTTTGGGTGGTTTTGGGGTTAGGGAGTTCAAGTAGTTTTTAGGGCTTTAGAGTGGGGGTGGGGATGGGGTTGTTTTTAGGGCTTGGAGGAGGGGTCAGGGTCGGCTTAGGGCTATGGGGTTGTTTTTAGGGCTCGGGTTGTTTTTAGGGCTCAGGTTTTATTTGGGCTCAGGGCAGGGGGGCTGGTGTGATCTTTACCACACATATTCCTTTACCAATCATGCCTCGACCACGAAATTGCATGGTAAAAGCATGCATGGCAAGGGCATGTGTGGTAAAAAAATGCGTTGTGCAGACACATTCGTTGTTCGGGCAGCATTGTAGAGGTACACGTGGTTTAGACATGTGTGCCTCAGTCATACAACTTGGTGGTGTAATGTCAGTCCATTTTCTACATATCAAATGACAAGTGAGCAGCATAATATATCAAATTAGCTTCTTATAATCATGTTCATATTCCCTTTTCACCTCATTGCTGACACAAAACAAGATTATAGTAGTGCTTACCTTAACCTTGAGTCTCATGGCTGCCTGCATTATTTTACTTACGTCCTCCCACAAAATCTGCAAGGTGGGGCACAATACAAACACACGTGTTTCATCTCTGTGTGAATCACAGCAATGTTTACGTGAGTTTTTGCTTGACTTTGTCCATCTGGCCATTTTTTGGGGAGTCTGGTAAGCCCCATGCAAAGTAAAAAGATGGTCTCTCTCTCTTGTGGAAGCAGTACTGACAGTAGTCTATACAACCTCAAAGGATACTTGCCATAATTTCTCAAAATCTTCCTCTGACAAGTCTTCGGCCCTCCTCTGAGGAGTTGGAATATTCACATGTCTTCGGCCTCAGAAAGCAGTTGGTGCCACGTTGCCACTTCTTTATTCCTTTTGCACACCGGCCATATGTAGTTCTATTTCCAATGGCAAAACCTGAGGATACCCCTGTTGTTTTAGTGCCCTCATCCACGAGCTGAGATGTAACTATTTATATCTGGAAAGACTTCCTCTATTTTTTCGATGGACTTCTTCCCAAGATTTCAACTTGTTGTCCTGATGACGTCACCCCAGTTTATACACTTTTCTCGTTTGATGAGGAGATTTAAAGCATTTTTCAGACAATCAAGTGTTCCTGACAGCTCCCAGATTGGTGTATGACCTGAATAGTATTGTATACTCCATCTGCTCCTTACTTCACAGCAAACTACTGTGATAGCTTTTAAAACCTTCAGTCTAACCTTCTTAACCCCGTGCACGCTGATGACGGAACCGCTCAGTCATCAGCTGCGGGTGCGCTGTGCTGATGACGGAGCGGTTCCGTCATGGCCCGCCCCGCTCGATAGAACGCTCATGCGCGGCGCGAATTCCGCGCCTGCACTGAGGGTTCTATTGAGTGGGGCGGGCCATGACGGAACCGCTCCGTCACCAGCATAGCTCAACCGACGTTGGTGACGGAGCGGTTCCGTCACCAGCATGCGGCCGCCGCGCGGCCGCCCCGCCCCCTTAGCACTGCGGCGGAATAGCCGCCGCAGTAAAGGGGTTAAAGTACTTAGGGGACTCAAGGTTATATACAAACCTATCTCTATAATTCATACTGTGGGTCATGACCAAGAGCACGTGTCCTCTGACACTTGGGGTTTCAAGAAGTAACCTAAAGTTTTTCCGTTAGAAAGTCAATCAATACAATTGAGGATTCGGAAGACCTAAGCCTCCCTTCTCCAACATATGCCTTTTCAGGATATCCTTGCCCCTTTGCAGGCCAAATAAAAGTATTAATATCACCCTGCACTTTCTGGAGGTTAAGTTGGTCAAAACATAAGGGGATGCAGCTAAACTCGAAGGACAGTTAAATAGGAAGGACAGCTTAGGGAGAACACACATCTTCACCAAGTTTACTCCCCTAAAGATAAACAAAGGGAAATTTGCCATTTCCATAGGTCCCTTTTAATATCTAAGACAACCCTTTCCAGATTTATCTTGGGCACTAAATTCAAACCCTGGCAGATGTCTACCCCCAGATATCTCATTTGGGTGACCTGCGGCCTATTAAAGTTATCGGAATTCCAGCACAGTAGCAAAGTCTTCTGCTGATTAATCGAATACACTGCCATCCAAATAAAATACCCTGCTAACTGTGGAAAAGTATGCATGGCTGTCTCCCGCTCAGTGGCGAAAATTATCATAACTTCTGCATAGAGAGCTATATTTTTCCTATATATACAGCAATCAAGTGGTTTTATTCTTTCCTCCTTCCTGATTGCCTGGGCCAAATGTTCAATAAAGAAATCAAAATGGATAGTTGAGTGGGGGCATTCCTGAATTGTATCCCTCTCAATCTCCACCCTTTCAGTGAGAATGTTGTTGGCTAGTAGTTTAACTGTGGGGTTTCTATATAAGGCCTTAACCGCCTCAGCATATTTTCGAGGTACCCGTAGTTTTTTAAGCATGTCCATATAAGCTCACATTTCACCTAATTGAAGTTCGTGGCTGCATCCCACGTTATAGGGGCCAGCAGAGCTCGTAAAGTACTAGCTAAGTCAATTGCTCTGAGTACCTGATGGGCCAGTTTACTCAATTGTCTACCCCAGATGAACCCCTCTGTTCATCTCTCAACAATTTCCATACTACATCAGCGAGCCAATTGGCCAACAATGCATCAAAGATTTTGTAATAACAGTTTAATAAGGAAATTGGCTGATAAGACTCTCATCTGTCCCTCTGCGGATCTCAAGCATATGCTATTCGACTGTCCACCTGTTTCCACGTTTTGGCAACTAGTCTGGAAGCAAGTACAATTGATTTTCCAGTTTCAAATCCCCTTTTCCCCCTCCTTAGTTTTTCTGGGTTCCCTTTCACCGGACCTTCCCCAGTCCCCTCATTCCTATCTTCTCCTTGACCTTCTCATTGCAGTGGCTTTCCATACCATCACATCTAACTGGAAGCAAGCTGCTAATGTCTCCTACAAGTCTTGGTGGAACGCAGTCTGCTTTAACCATCGTTTGGATACCAATTATGTTTCCCCTATTTCCCTAGCAATCAAACGTGGTTTGATTTGGCTACCCTTGGTTACATATCTTTCTTCCTATGCTCCTGCCCATGTCACTCCAGATCCTAGTACAGTCGAGGTGAGTAAACCCCCTTGAATCCTCACTGCCTTTATGTTACAATTTACCTTTATTATATGCAATGTACTCCTTATTTCATCTTCTTAAGTTATGTTCATGTATTTTCTCATGCTTGTTTTATATGCCTTAATGAACTTTTATTGTATTGCCTATTTCACCACATATTTCCCTAAAGTAATCTTTCCCTTTCGAGCATATTATATTACTGTATCCATTTCCTGTTTCTTTTCCTCCTTTCCCTCTCCCTCCCTTGTTATTTTCTTCAATAAAATCAAATTTAAACTAAAAAAAAGACTCTCATCTGTGAGGCGGTTTATTTGGTTTCGAGATAACTACTATTGTTGCTTCTCCCGACAAATGTAGCAGTTCCAGGTCCTCGCACAAAATACGTATTTATTCGTGTTAGTATTATAATCGTATTTGTTTTAAATATTTAAATATTGTTTACATATTTTGTTATAGGTTTTTTAAAGTAATTGGGATATGTAATTTCATTTTACAATTTTAAATATTGTTTTTCAATTTTAATTCTTATTTTCGGCATTGTTTATATGTATTCTATCGATATTTGAGTAGTCGATATTGTTGATATCAATATTTTTGGTGTATGTGTTTTATTTGTAATGTTATCGATATTTTTGTTAGCTATATTTATGTTGTCGATATTTTTGTTATCGATATTTTTGTAGACAATATATTTTTATTGATATTTGTGTAATTTCTTGTTTAAGGATAGGGTGTCGATATATATGTTTATGATATTATTTTCTCGATATTTTTGTAGTATGATGTTTTAGTAGTCGATATTTTAAAGTGATCCTATTTTAGTTGAGTGCATCGAACTCCCTTTGCTTAATGGCACCTTGGCTTGCCTACTCAGCCCGGTATCCATATGCAGATCCTCAGGCAGATTCTCAGGCGTATTTGTCGGCAACCCAATAGACCTCAGCTGATACCTTCTAATATTTTTCTGAGGCCACTTAGGTGTTAACCCCATCTTCTCCACCATGCCCTTTGTTGGTATCCCTGCCCAAAGCCCAGTTTCAAAGAGCACTTAAGATAAGTGAGCTTCCCGCTCTTCTTATTAAAGTCTGGGCACCTTACAGTGTTATTAACTAAGAGGAAGAGCTGGTTACTTATATCCTTGGGTTCAGAGCCAGCTCTCTTCCACACATATCGATGCACCTAAACCTTGAGGTCCTGCATGTATCCGTCCGTGTCTCCAGCATTCTCCTCACTCGCCTGCTCCTCCAACCAATCCAGGTCTGACACAGCCACTCTTGCTATGGAGGAACCCTCTCTTCACTACAGCACAATCCCTCACCCCAGCGTGATCCCTCACCAGCGCCTCTACTGTGATAGCCCAGCTTCCTGGGGAATGAGTTTCAATAGGCTGCATCAAAAATGGGAGCCCAAACCCAGCCACTTACATCTACTGCAAGTGCTATCAAGTACTGCATCCCATCAAAGGTGATTTTCCTGTTTATCAAGCTCTTGGCTGTTTGTTTTTAGGAAAAGGGGTATTCTTTATGAGCCATTTCTATTTTTCCTGATATGTGATTGGGGCACCCATGGTGGCTCTCACTTGTTTGCTTTCATCTATGATAGAACACAATATGGGAAAATGAATCTGACACTACAGCCTTTGGCTCTCTTGCCCTGTGAAAGAAGAGGATTTGTCTTCTCACACATGCACACCCATCTGAAAATGAGTGTGCTTCAGTGTCAGAGCTGTTGGGCCAGCACTTTAGAATTCAACGTGCTCGTTTTATAAGTCCCATTTATTCCCTTCTTCTCCTCTTTTGATTTTCATTTTCTAAAGCATACTACAGCTTTCCAGATAGTGCTAACTGGTCACTTGATTATGACTCATTTCCTCTGGGCTGCACTGCATTCCACACGGCTACCCGTATCTAAACAGTACAACCACCATGAAATGGTATTGTCCATAGTGTATCATTGTTTTGCCAATTCCAAAATGGCTAAAAAATAGGTTCTAAACATGAAGGCCATGGTGGAAATTAAAATACAACTATGCAAAATGTGTAATAGCATGACAAGATGGCCACCCGCTGCTTATGTTTAAGTTTCTATTTTTTCATTGGAAACATATGCCCACCATGAATGTGCAGTAACATGTTTTCCTTTTTGTACTGTGAGGGTCTGATTCATAAAGGTAAACTGACACTTTTGTTTGAGTTATATTTTTTTTGTATTCACAAGCTGGAACTTTATAGTAAGTTTACAACTGCAGAAACTCTGCAGTCGGGGTCAAGAACTCCACACTTAAAAAGATAGGCATGCAAGTTTACTTTTCAGGCCCTTAGTCTTTTAATTTATTTGAGATATTTTCTTGGGTTTGTTTGTTTTATTTTTGATGTATAAGGTAGGTGGTGCATGCAAAAATTAAGGATGTGGCTCAAGGAAAAGAGTGGGATTTTGAAGTGGGGGAACCAGGTTCAAGTCTGGTGGGATGCTCAAACATCCTGTGATTCTGGGCAAATCACCTAGGGGCCTATTAGGATGGCGGGTGCACTTACGTCCACCCCCCACCCTACCGGTGCTGGGACCATCCACAAGTGGTGCAGCGGTCCCGCACCGGCAATTAGGATGCCACCGCCATGGTGGCGTGTGGCATCCCCCATCCACATCATTGTGTTGGCGGTGCACACAGCACTGCCCGCCACAATGCTGTGGCCGCATACTGTGCATTTGTATGCACAATAGGGCAGGCACCACACGGTGCCTCCACATTATGCATGCAAATGCAGGGAGGTACCATAGGTACCCATGTGCTCCCGAACCCCCCGACATCCTGGGGGCCTGCAACAGGCCCCCAACTATGAAATACGCATGCCTTTCTGTGGCGGCAATGCCGCCACGAAAAGGCTGAATCCTGCATGCATAGTAATATGGATGGCGGTGTCTAGCAGACACCGCCACAATATTCAACCCTTTTCTGCCCAGTCGACGCATCCACCGGATGGAAAAGTGGTGGATGGTCTTCCTGTCTGCCGAGGTACCCCCGCTATCATAATATGGCGGGGGGGAAACAGGAGGCGGGCGGGAGTTAGTGTTGGGCAAATCACCACTGCCATCCAGGCTGTGGCAATCCGCCCGACATTGTAATAGACCCCTTAATCTCCTTGTGCCTAAAAATTAATGTGCTCTGATACCTCCGGACCGAGTTTATGCTATGTAAAATTGCACAAGGAAAAACTATTGGTGGCTGAATGGGTAAACGAGCCCAAAGATGAGTGACAGAGTTCATTTACAATAATGTATTGAGTGCCTAAAACCGTTCTTAACTGAAGAAGCACATCTGTTTAAAAGCCAGACAACTGAGGTGCCTGTCTCCAGAGGATGTTCACACCAATAAATAAAGACTTGAATAAGAAAGAGTAACTGTAAACCATATTTTCAGTAAATATTCCAGGAACAAACAGAATCTATTTAGACGTAATGACAAACCATTACACATGGAGGGTCCCATTTATTCTGTCTAACAAAAATCATATGAGTGAGTAAGCTGCCCGAGTTGTGCAAATAAATGCCCCGCCAATTATCATCATCGCAATCCCATTTGCGCACCAGCTGTCTGTTGAAGTATTCACTAAGGGGTACATGCATCAAAATTATAAATTACGAATACCTAATTACAAATTCCTGAGAATCGCAATTAGGTAATCAACATTTACAATGCTTGAAACTCGAAGAGTTTCAGAAAGCGATTGCTAGGGGTTTGCTGATCGCTCTACCTCATTCATTTTAATGAGGTAGATCGCTATTTGCAAGCCCCTAGGAATCTCAAAAATCATGGGGTCAGCAGACCACCATGTCTGTGATTGCTTTTAAATAATGCAATCTTTTTTTGTAAAGGAGCTTGTTTTCCTTAAGGGAAAACGAGATGCTTTACAAAAAAAATGATATAGTTTTCATTTTTTAAGAGTAGGCTGGGTCCGTGGGACCACTGTCTGCTCTAAAAAAAAACTGTCACAAACATTCACAAAGAGGAAGGGGTTCCTTGGGGATCCCTTAGCATTTGCAAATGGGTTACCACCTACTTAAAGTAGGTGGGAAAATGTGAATGTTTTGCGGCCGCATTTCGGTAACAAAACATTCCGACATACCAATGTGATTCGGTATTAGAAAGGGACTCATTAAACACGCCCCTTCCTAATAGCGAATCTCAAACCCATCAAAACTGGATCGCAAAATAGGGTTGGCGGCATCTGAATAGCATTTTTTTGCGTTTGAGAAGGCAAAAATGCTTGATGCATGTGCCCCTAAGATTCTTACTCAAGAAAATTCGGGAGTTGAGCTTACATCTTCTGAGAGACACATGTGATCAACTCGGCTTGAAAGAATTGTATTTATCAGCACCAAAGTTGCTTCAGAGCATCGTTTTTTGACATTTTTACAAATATTGACAGCTGTTTTAAGAGCCTATTCATCAAGTCACTTTTTTGGGGGTGAACACGAAACAGTGGTGGTAGCGGGTCGAAATCTAGGATTCCCTGGTGGTGAATCATAAATTTGTCTGCCTCCGGAGACTGGATCATCTAAATCGTTAATACAAAATAGTCAAAATAGCATCACAGAGGTAGCTGATAATCGTGACTTTTGAGAAGATGGGCGTAGCAAAACGCACAGAAAGCACAAAGCAGACGACAGTTCACACGGAGACGTCTGTAGCGGATTGGCTAGAGACGCCTGCAGCGAGCTGGCCAACACATGAAGCTGCTGCCTCGTGGTTAGTGAGCCATGACGGGGTGAGACGTTTTAATATTAAGTTCCAAAGGCATCCCCCACCATAACCCGCACGTGAGAGTAAGGGAACCGTGCAGCCATCTGTTATGTTTCCTCCTGGCTGGCAGCTGCCCTTATTGTAGGTTATTGCAGGCCTCAAAGGGCCAGGTTCGCTTTGCCTTTGAGCCATTTTCCAGGAAAATAAAAAATGACTTGAATTTCCTCCTGTCACTGTTCAAGCTGCATTTTAAAGATTGCTTCAATTATAAGATCGCTTATGTTATTTTAAAACGGAATCGATTTTGTTTGCGTGGTGGTGTGCCGTTGGAAGCCGGTAACGTGAAAGGTTTTATTATCCTTGGTCAAACGTTATTGAACTAAAATGTGCCTGAACCCATTATAATAATTGTATTTAACATAAAGATAATTGTTTCACTGTATTGGTTCCAGGCTTTCAGTGCCGCTTATGAAGCTCCTAGATGCTTACTGTGTTCAAATAAAAGATGGTAATTGAAGCAGGTGCAGTTTCTTAGGAAGATATAGGACCAACTCAGCTTTCAAGTAATTAATAATTGTAAGATAAAATTGGAAAGTCGCCCCTTTTAGATGATATCCTATCAGTTCTGTGTGCAGTTCCCAAACCACTTCCTCTGTGTTGGGCAAAAAACACAGATTGCAGTCTCACAAGAATCTTCGGCCCGAATCTGCTTGTATATTCTTCCAGGCTGAGGGAAACACATACAATGCAATATACATATACATGTAATTAATAAAATGCAGCACTTCAGTCTGTGAGCTAGAATACTGATAGTATTCTATCAGCTCCTCAAAGTGGCGTTTGTGTAAGGTATGTTTTACAGGGACCAAAACTCCTGCTGACATCATCAAACAAAGTAGCATTTACAATATAGAATGTTTATTGCTGGCGATTGGTGGAGGTGCAGTGCTGGGTAAATAAAAGTGTTTATTTTTCCTCCAAACAGGATGGCACCATTAATGCTGATGAACATGCTCTGATTCTGAATTGCAGAGCAAACCTAGGCAGCATGATACCCACACTCAATTATGAAATAAATCAAACCTTTTCTCGGAAAAACTGTTTCAAAATGACAGCGTAAGGGAGCAAAACTGTACCCCAAAATTTGAAACTCACAAAAACGTTACCTAAATCAGACATCCCACATTTACCGGATTGGCGATGGAGTTAAAGATCAGTTTTTTGAGGTAGTGTCCCCCCCATTAGGACACCGCCTCAAACAGAAAACCAGCGGAGTAAAACAATTAATTAAAATAATGGGCCATATTATCAAGAAAGGGCAATACATTATCGCTGCTTTTATCCGCAGGAAACTGCCAATAAAGCGGCGATAATGGGCTTGATAATATGCCCATGTGAATCCCCGTAGCAGCCCAGGTTAACACCAGAACCTGGGCTTCTATGGAAATTCACAAGAGTATATTATCAAGCCAATTATTGCCCCTTTAGCGGCAGTTTTCTGCCGATAAAAGCGGTGATAATGTATCGATCTTTCTTGATAATATGGGCATAGGTTCTAGGTCAATGCAAAGGTACAGGGTTTAATAAAAAAAATCTAAATAAATGATACAGAGTTAATGCCATGAAGGCTCTCAAATTCAAAGTTATACAGAGTATGCCAAAGTCAGAAAATATTCTAAGCCCCTATAGGCAGCAAAATCATTAAAGAAGTAGGCAGCATCCTTAGTACAATAGGAAAGTCTTCTGGCTCACCCCAAAATCAAAGTATTTCTATACACAACTATTGCATATTGTAGTTCTGCAGTGTCATCATGGTGTGAGCAAATGCATAATTTCTTCAGAAAATCAGAGCACATAGAAATTAAATGTCAGGTTCCCTTTACACAAAACACTAACCCTTTAGGCATAATTATTTAGCACCCTCTAAGTTAATGTCATCTGGAGATGTTCAGACAAAATATAAAACTTTGAAAATAAGACTTTCTTCTAGTGAATATGTCAAATGTAGAAACGGAAAAGGTAGTTACAAGCAACAAATGTAAATCTGTATCCTTAAGCAAAAACAACAGAGCAATGAAAATAAACTAACATAACTTTAGCTTGACAGTGTGTTGCTGAGCCTGTGGGAAAGGGGATGTTTGTGGGGTGAAAGGGGGAGCACTAGTGAGTGACAGAGATGGATTCCATGGTGTTCATAACTAAAACACCCTAGAAAATACACTTCTACACATAGGAACTTTGTTTGAAAGTCAATTACACTACATCAGTCTCTAGACATAAAATCATATGTGAAAATGCATACTATAATATTCGAAACGCGTTGTCTTGGAATCAGATCAATGTCCGCACTATGCACTCCCGGTGAAACGTAAGCTGTTCATTGTTTTTCTGTAATAAGTTTACGTTTCACCGGGGGTGTATAGTGGGGATGTTGATCTGAATCCAAGACAACGCATTTCGAGTGTTAACGTTATTGAATCCAAAACAGTGCTTAGAATTCAATAGTGCTAAAAGGTTAATGAGGTCCCGCTAGACTGTGGTAAATCCAAAGTTCAGCAATGGTGGGCAGGCTGGCTACATGACCCACACAGGGTCAGCTGAAAAAGTACCCTGGATGGAGCAAAGTGTTGTCGCCAAGAGTGCGGTGCATCATTTCCGATTCACGCAGTCGGGTCGAAGTCGAGCCTCACAGTTGGGACCTCAGATCGGCTCTGTGTTGGAGTTGAAACTCACTGCCAGGACCCCAGATCGGCACTCAATCATCGTTGAGTTGTGCAGGGATGTCTTCGGAACAGCACTGAATCGGCGTTGAAGGGCACTGTGTCGGTTTAGATTGGCCCAGTGGAGACAATGCATTGGTTTTGTAGATTATCAGCTTCAGAAGCTCCTTCTGTGGCCTAGGGCTTGAGGGGGCCTCTCAGGCAAGGGTAAGACTCAGAGATGGCAGAGTCCAGAAGCAAAAGAGCAAAGTTCTCTTGGGAACAATTATAATTCACAGATACCTAGAATGTTAACTAATCCTTGTAATTCAACCAGACTTCCCATCCGGACTCATTTAATCACCCGTTTGATCACCAATCACCAATTTGATTAACAATCCAGGACCCTACCAGTCAATTGTGACACGCAATACTTCAAAGAAAACATTTATATAACAAAGTAGATACATTTTATTAAAAAGATTATTTAGTCACTGTGGCAATTTATAAAACGTGGACAGATCCACAGTCTACACAATAAATAAAAACACAATATAATGAATAAAAAAGTGAAAAGATGGGAGAGACATCAAAATACAGTGCACAATATTAATGACATCCTGAATCAGTTGCTCCACATGGAATTAATTATTTTCTTTCATCAAGGTCCATAAATCACACGGTTTCTCTTCCTCGCGCTTGCATTGTGCTTTCACTTAAAGTGAAAGCACGATGCCGCCAAGTTCACTGCAGCACCTAGTGCGATCTGCTAATATCTCAGGATATCAGGACACCGCACTATAGAATCTAGTGGTACATTCATGCTCACTGCTTTTATTACATGTCCAGGCTCATCGGGTCTGCTCATTTTCTCCCATTTTTCTAACCACAGACAGTATAGTGCACTATACCATCCCCAGCTTTACACTCGTTTTGTAGAACTATTAGACCTTGTACCTAAACGGACCATCCACTTTGACCAGTGACGTCAGATTTCTTCCATCATTCCGCTTCCATCAATGTAGTCTCCAACTTTTAAACCAAGGTCTGTTACATGCCACTCTAACCTGCCTATATCCAGTCTGCCGTTTCCCACGCATCTTTAGGGGTCTAGAAATTGCCATGTTCTACTCTGCACTGGTAAAAGTAGTATTTTCTGGAACTGGTGGAATAGGCTGTGGAAAGTAACATTGAGCAAAGAGGGGAGAGCGTGCTTTAAAGAACATCTGGGATATCAACCGTGACGAACCGTGCAGAAGGTGCAGTGGCACAGGGGGGTCACTGACGTGCGAGGAGTCACTGTCCCCAGTTAGCCCTGTTGTTCACTACAAAACCACAGGACAGGGTGTGGGTTCATTTTCGTGTTTTTGAATCCGGGCTCAGGAAACACCTAAAACCACTGGCCCCACCACCAGGCGGCTGATACTCCTGGGCCTCAGTGGAGCAGGCAGCGAAGATACAGTGTGGGCTCTGAAGGGCCTCGCGGGACGGTGACCAAGTTGTGAAAATGGTGTGAAGTGTCTCTGCCGTCAAGAAGTGCTTCGACGTAGCAGTAATGGAGGGTCGTGTGTTGCCTGTGTTTCTCATTAAGGGACTGACTTTTCGCAGCTAAAAATATCAAGCAACAGCATCCCCCCTGCCCCACCTCTGTCCCTGCCCTGTACTACCACCATGGCTGCCTCTCCTCTCCCAAAACTAAGCCCAAAACCAACAGCTCATAAACTTCTGTGTCAGCTCAACCGGCCCCCACTCACCCCGCGTGCCACAGCTGACCCTTTCTCACAACGTCTGTCAGCTGTCACAAGAAAACGGCTCGACATTCAGAGCAGTATCCTTCCTAACACAAAATGATAGGGTCCCCTGCAGAATGTGAAGAGGGTCCCGTGAATCTCTCCTATCTCACAGTTATCAAAAGACTATATACTGAGATTGTTCCCTGGATGGTGCCATCCCAACCCCACACACCTGATTCCCGGGACCAGGGGCCGCTGCATGCGCTGGGAACTGGCAGCAATGGGGGGTCTTGGGGCATTGAAAGGAATGCGGAAGGAAGCAATGACGGATAGCAGAGCTGGAGAAATGTAGGCAATAGGGAACGGGGGAAATGCAGGGGCTGGGAGCAATGGAGGAACTGGGGAGGTGAGAGCAATGTAATGAAATTGAAAACTGGGAGAAATGCTGGGACCTGGAGAAATGCAGGGAAAGGGAGCACCTGGGAGAAATGCAGGGTATGGGGAACTGGAAGCATTAACAACTGTATCCTTCGGTAAAGGAAAGCGTGTTGTGTTTTCTGCTTAGGGGACCCCTGTTTTGGAGCGCCTCTAAAAGTACGCTTCTGGCAGACAACGCAGAGTGCGAGTTAATCTAATGCGAGAGCCAGGTCATACTTTGATTCCGTAGCCAGACTGGCCATCCCGCACTCAGGCATTTTCCAGGTGGGTTGCCTTGCTAGCACGGCTGCTCTCTGAGCTGCTCATGTGCCATCAACCCACTGGACAGATTCTGTTTAAGGCTTCCTCCATTGTTTGGCGCGTGTGTTAAAGTTCCCTTCACTGATTTTAGTTTCCAGCTGGGCCCTGCTCATTGCACCGACGTTTCATCATTTACCAGCAAATTAAGAATCACGTGGTGAAAAACTTTGAGCCTAATTTCACATTCTAAGACAAGTGCAATTGTACTTCTACCCCATATGCTTCCCTCTGCAAATCATTCGAGGTAATGCATGAGGATTTATGGTGGACAAAAACAGGTTGAAAAATGTAATTAGGACGGGTTTTAACATTCATAAAAACAAAAACTGAACCTCATTTCTCTTTTCAACTTGTGAAAATTGAATTCAGGGGGCAAAATACCTGTTGCTATGCCATGATCTTGCATTAACAGTTTGATTGTTCCAGGAGTCTCTAAATGAGCCTGATAGCAATGGAAAGTGGGTGATTCTTAGATGCTGAGAATGTGAAGGCCAGAGTACTGGACAGCTGACGGAGAATCCCCCCACTCCCCCGTCAAATATAAATTAACATAAGGTTCTGAAAGTGGAATAATCATAGGATCTTTCTTAGTGAGTAGCCTAATTTGCAATATTTGAGAAAGTATCTAGGGGCAGATTTATGTTGGTCTTGCGCCACATTTACGCCGCCATTGCGTCACGCAACAGCGGCGTAAACGTGGTGCATCCCTGCGACCCATTTACAACGTGACGCTTCTAGGCAGATGCGTCACGTTGTAAAGCCCTGCGCCACCTGTGGGCTTTCCGGCGCAGGGTGGGCGTTCCAGGGCAGGTGCGCCTCGCAAAAGTGCCTAGATTTCACGCACGCACTTTTAGGCCAACGCTGCGTCAAAACCCTGCGCCTGCTTGAAGCAGGTGTAAGGCTTGAGGCAGCATTGGACAGATAGGGCCCCCCAGAGCAATGCTGGAGCTGCGTCGCACTTGCGACGCAAATCCAGCAATGCGCTGCCTTTACGGCACAGATGCGTCACGGCGGCGCACCATGGGTGGCGGAGCTGCGGCGCACAATAACTGGCGCATCCCTGGGGATGTGCCAGTTATTGTAAATCTGCCCCCTAGAGTTCTTTGGCAGCTGACATGCCCAAAGTACGATGTCAGAGCCCTACGGATTTCCATAAATCAGTGCTCCCAGGAGAGTTGTGTGCAAATATATCAGCCGTCGTATTTACTATGTCTAGTTCTGTGGCCAAAATGGTGACCTTAGTATGAAAGAATTCTGCAGCAGATTATAGTATTTTGATATGTCTCTTAGGAAAGGCCAAATGTAATGCGACATTGATAATTCACTTGTAAGGTAATAATATTGTGAAGAGGTACTAGGAAATAGAACTTCCTCGATATTTAGAGCAGATTGAGTTACAGCAAAGATGGCGTCAGATGTTCTTTGTGAGTTCATGAATGCTGCTACTCGGGTTGTCTTTCTGTTCCCTCCGGATCGGACTATTTCAATTTTCTGAATAGGTAAACACACATTCAGTACACAAAAAACAAAAAAATGCAGCAAAATATAAACAAAGGCAAAATTTCTAACTCTAACTGATGCGAGACCTGTTGCATTGCAAACGATTGTTTCCTCTTTTCATCTGTGCTGCATGTTGCAGCACTCATAGACAGAGGAAAACGCCTTTCAGGTTTGTTTTTGTGCAGGAAGGTGCCCCTTCGTGCACAAAAACAATTTAAACAGATACACCTTTTTGAGCTTGTCATTACATAGAGAGATGGAGAAGGGAGATCATCTCAACCATACAAGTGTTCACTATTTTGTAAAAGAGAAATCTGGCAAGATCATTGTATTTTATTTCAAATGCAGTGATTTTGAGGGGTTCGGTGATTTGTCAACACAGAATGCTAAAAAGCACTTTTGGATTATGTCATATTTCAGTTTACATGCTTCAGCATTGGTCTTTCTCGTGTATCAAACACCTTCCTCATGGCTGTGTATGATGGTCTGATGTGATTACAAATGTTTGCGTAAGACTGACTTGTAGAAACAGCTTTCGAAATATTGAAAAAGATAGATCACCTGCAAGTTGCAATTCCAGCTACTCTGAAGCGCACAATGCCCATTTGCTTTCTAAAAGGAAACAACAATATTTGTATTAAAGAAAACAAATATCTGCATTACTTCTCCAAACAGAAATTGCGTTCCTCACAGTAGGTGTTCTTTTTTAGCATTAATTTTCTTGTCATGTGAAAACAGTTTGTTGCAGTCATTGTGTGCTATGTCACTCTACAGTCTATCAGAGCTATTGTCACAGATACTCCAAGTCTATATTACTGGGACTGGTATGGATTTTCTCACCTTAGTTTTTGGCAGTTATCTGCTGGCTGGCGAATTCAAGGTAATTTGTTTGCATCCGCTACGATGAAACAGAATATGCAATTTTGAGATTGCTATTAAGGACAGGGAGCTGGGCCGTTACTACTTGTGCTACTAACGCCTGAATATGTCTTACCAAAAGTAAAGAAGCTGATTCCTAGAGGTCTCTGTGAACGCATTGTTTCCCCAAAGAGGTCAGTACTTGAAGGACCTTTCCTGATAATGGATGTTATTAGCCAAAGGGAGCCGGCAAATCATAGTGCAGTCACTGCCCTCGAAGCTGACCCAAGAGGCTGCACATTTACGGCAATTATGAAATCCCAGAGTGGACTAATATGGAACCTTCTAGGCTTAGGCAAACATTTTGTGAAGGTCTCCATGAACCTAGAGGCAATAGTTGAATAGCTCTTTTCCCATTCTCAGATATGTAAGATTACATTGAATGGTGTGTACCATTAGGGATTTCCAGGATTTTATATTTGTTGCCATTCCAGCAAACCACAAGTGTTGGACTTGGCCCTTTGTGGCTAAAGTTCCTTAAACGTTTTGTCTTCCTCCTAGACCTTTTTCTGACATTATGTTGCCGACTTAGATGCTTTGGGCACTCTGCCACTTCTGATCAGTGTCAAAGTGCAAGGGCTCCCTGTATAAAGTGTTATTGTAATTGGTTGTCCATAATTAGTATGTTTGCCTTACTAGTAAAGTCCCTAATAATGTGCACTATGTGTGCCAGGGCAGGTAATGCAAATGCTACTAGTGGGCCTGCAGCACTAATTGTGCCACCCTCACAAGTAGCCCTAAAAAGAGAACTCAGGCCTGCCACTGCAGTTCCTGTGCACAGTTTGTTAAGCTATCTTGTTGTTCTGACAAGTGTACCTACTTGCAAGGCCTTACCCTACCCCTTTTATGCACATCAGACACATCTGTGGTAGGCCCAAGGTACCCCCCTGGACAGGGTGCAGTGTATGCGAAAGGTAGGACATGTACTAAGGTCTGTACCAAGTCCTGGCAGTGAAATACTCTCCATTTCGTTTTTCACTGTTGCAAGGGCATCTTGCCCATAGGACAGAATAGGGATGGCTGTGTAATATGTTTCCAGCCTATCTTCCCATAGGTTTAAGATGGAGAGGTGGCTTTAGTGTGCATGAACTCACAATGTAATACCACATCTTTTTGTGAAGGTGGTTTGTGAATTTTGGGGTTAGAACTCACGCTTTTAGGAGTGGCAGGTTTTTAGTTCTAACAATTCTGTGTATCTTTGCCTGTTTGTGGATTGACTGGCTGGATTTGAATGGGATAGGATCTGGGGAATGTCACAGTTAAAGTCCACCCCAAGCATATATATTAATTATACGTATCTCTCTTCCTCCCATTTGCCCAATAATTGCCACATAATGTCAATGTTTAACCACCTTTTCATCAAGTATCTGAAATTTACCCAAGATCTCAGATAAGGACTCCTCGTGCAGAAGCAGAGTATATTGTGTAATATGGTTATCCCCTGCACCACCTTTGTAGCACTGGCTCCTCTGTTGCAATTAATTGAGTCTCCTGTAGTAATGCTATGTTTGCACCCCTTCCTTTCAGATAGGCCTGGACTTTGCATCGTTTAATTATATCATTTAACCCTCAGACATTACAGGATGGTATTTCATAGTTAGGATTCCAGTCACAGGGGCATGGCTATGGCTTGGAATATGTTATGTTCCATGTGAAATGCCGGGCTGTTAGTTGACGGGGGTGTGAGCCCTGGTCAAGCAAAAACCACATTCCCTGCAGGGTGAACAGCAAAAAGTCACTAAATTAGCCTGTGCTTCACCCTGTGTAGCTTGACACAAAATACAGTCAGGCTTACCTTAGAGGCAACGTGAAAAGTATTTATGCAGCACACAATCAGTATTAAAGTAAAAACACTAAACAAGAAAAATCTCATACCAATTTAGTAAAATAGAGTAAATTTTAATAAATTATTTGAAACCAAAACAACAAAAATCCAATCAGTCAAACTGGAGGTATACATTTGTAATGTTTTTAGTTACAACTAGTGCCGAAAAGTACGAATCTTCAATCAGGGACATCTAGGGGCCCATTAGGATCTCGGGTGGATCGCCACTGCTTGCATGGCGCTGGCGATCCGCCCGAGATCTGTCCCCGCCCGCCACCCATTTCCCCCCGCCATATTACTATGGCGGGGAGGACCGTGGCGAACGGAAAGATCATCCGCCACATTTCCGCCCCGTTAACAAGTTGACCGGGCGGAAAAGAGTTTAAAATGGTGGTGGTATCTGTCAGACACCGCCAGCCATATTATCATGGGGTGGAAACATAGGCATGCGGTACATGCTTGCGGGGGCCTGTTGCGGGCTCCCAGGGACTCTGGGGATGGGGGATACCTGTGGTACCCCCCTGCAGTTCCATGCACAACAAGGCAGGCACCTGCCATGTTGTGCATGGAAGTGCCCAACATGCCTTCCTGGCATTGTGGCAGGCTGGGCAGAGTGCACCGCCCACCACAATGACAGGAATGCAGGGTGCGCCTGCCACTGTGGCGGGCGCATCCTAATGTCCCCCATGCGACCCCTGCCCTTATGGCGGGCGGTCCCATTTTCCGATAGGATGGTGGGCGGATAATCCTAATGACCCCCCTAGTTGTGGGTGACCAGGTCATAGTGAAAAATGCGGAAGGCCGAGATGGAGAACGGTTTGGATATACAAAGTGGATTGGGTCCAGTCAGTGCTTACCTTAGGACTTAGAAAAAATTCTTACCAAAAGTGTCTGAAAAGGTGAAGTTTAGCAGGGCAAGGCTGCATTGGGTTGAAGCCGCTGTGAAGATTTCTACTTTTGGACTTAGTGCCTGATTTCGATCTTGGCAGACAGGTTACTCGGTTAACAGTGATGGCTATCCAGTCCACTGAATATATCAATCCCAGAGGATATAATGAGATTTATAATTCGGTGAATGGGATATCTATCACCATTGTGATGGAGCAACCCATGTCAGGCCCTTCGTCTCTGAAATGGAAGTTCAAAAACTCCAGTTGGATGAGGAAAAGTGTTGTTGTCGAAGACAGTTCTTTGAGGCCGGATACCCCTTTGGCGAATGACCGCTGAAAAGGACTTGCTGTTGCGAAGAAGAAAGTAGCAGGAGAAGCCTTAAATTCAAGCCAACGGGCAATGCACCTCGGGTGATTAAACGAGCATGTTAGTCCTGGTCTTCTCCGGGTTCTCAGAGCATTATTTCGCCCAAAAAGTCAGCACTTTTGTATTTTGACAATCTAGGCACATTTAGTGACACTTCCAATGATTTAGGACTGGAGGGGCACCACTTGGAGGGTGAGGACTCATGCAGACTGGGTCCACGTGCCAGTTCAAGATGGAGGAAGGCTTTGGTGTTCCCGAGGCTGTGAAGAGGAGGCCAGCAGGCTAGCTCTTGTGAGTCACTCTGTAGGTCCTGGGACAAATAACGGTCTAGTGTTGGAACACAGGCAGGTGGAAGGAGAATAGTAGGGTAACAGGGTAGCATTCAGCAGGGCAGCAGTCCAGCAAAGTGGCAATCCTTCCAGTAGGACAGCAGTCCTTTGTGACTGATATCCACAGGTATACAAGAGTAATGAAGACTTGGTGTCAGAGATCCTGTTTTAATACTCTGGTGCCCTTTTTCTGAAAGATGGGAAACGTTTTAAAACAGTGGCTTTGAAGTGCATGGAATGTTCTGCCTCCCCTGCCCTGGGTGACAGAAGGCTACTGTGACAATGTGAGGTTGTTAGGCCCTTTGTGTTAAAGCACAGCACAGACTGTTCAGTTGCAGCTGAGGCTATGGTCAGCTATTTCTCCCATATTGCCTGCAAATGGCCCATTCAGGCACACCTAACTATTGTTGGACTATCCAGGAGGAATTCTAGGATTTCACAGTCTAACTGTCAATTACACCGAGGCCAGGCTGCAGGCACAAAAGGGCTGAGGGCAAAATAATGCCAACTTTTTAAAAGTGAAATTTGTAAAATTGTGCTAAAAAACCTGACTGTACCATTAAATAGGGCTTGTCACCAAAAATTCCAAAGACACCAAACATGACCAAGCTACTTTCTCCCAATTGGAAACTACAGTGTATTAAATATAATGAAGAATCCCAAGTCATATTCCATATGTGAGATAGGCCTCAGAATAGTGTAAACCAAATTTGAGAGTTTTTCACTACCAGGACATGTAAAACTTAATAGTACATTTCCCAACATTTTATTTACACAGCACCCTGCTCCAAGGGCTACCTAGGGCCTACCTTTGGGGTATCTTATATGTAATTAAAGGAGAGTTTAATGCAGACCCGGGACATGTTTTAAGGTGCTACTTAAGTGGATAGCACAAAAAGTGCTGCAGACACTGGCAGCATTTAATTTACAGTCCCTTGGTGTCTGGTATACCACTCGACAAGGGACTTGTAACTACATTAAATATGGCAATTGAGTTCAAGCCAATCTAACTATGTTTTACGGGAGGAAGCACAAGTACTTTTGGAATGGTTAGCATTCATAAAGTGCACAGTGTCCTAAGCCAACCAAAATAAGTGCAGCAAAATGAGGGTGAAGAGCAAAATGTTTAGGGGAAGACTGCATACCGGCTGACGGGTTAGCATTTCAGTATTGGTGTGTTCTTAGCCAAATACTCTGAGCAGATAACAGAACTGGACATTCATGGACTTAATTAAAGAATTCTTCAACTCACTCATCAGAAAAGAAAAGCAACATATCCCCATCCAAAATAACCTTTACAAAATTCCTCTGCAAGTCAAAAAATCCTATTTGTGGTGTAGTGGAAGCCAATGAAGGTAAGCCCCAGCGCTTCAGCACACCATCCATTTCAGACCCTGTTGGTAAGCATTGATGTGGAAGTACCCCTCCCCCATTCCCCCAGTGTTACCTGAAGGTACTGGCAGTTGTTGTTAGTAAAATGCACTTGAATCCTCTCCCAATGCCAAATGCAGTGGTGTACTTCATACAAGATCATCAGCTGAACATGATGTCACTCTGGGGATGTCAGCTCCTCGGTTCAAATTCAGCGTTGAGGTCGAGTCTGATTCAGAGTTCATATAATGCGATCCCTCTTCACCGGGTTCTGATAGGGGATCCTGTTCAACAGTTCTTAGTCTAGTTGCCACCTCCACTACTCATTTGTCTCTTTATGATTGTTCCTTAGTGGGGAAAGACCCCTTAGCAGATGCATTCCAAGGCCCTGGTCATTGGAGTGTATGTTACCGCCAATGTGGCAGTGGTTAATAGGTTGTGCATCAATCCATTACAAAACCTAATGTGGTTTGGTAACTGATTTGGTGCTGGTATGTGTCAAAATCCTGAGTTTAGCTGGAAAGAGCATTGTAACTTCTAGGAAGGAGGCCCTCTGTTTTTGAACCAGCATTTTGAAGTCTGTAAATAACATTATATTGCAATTTTCTAGAAAGTGCTCTTCTTTCTCAGGATATGATCTCTGTAATGCCGTAGTTTAGCCGCCGTGGGATGGTGGTGGCGGTTTGGCTGGTGCCCTATTGGCATATTCCAGTGAAAAGAAGGGGAGAGGCCCTTAAGCGCTCTAGAGCTCTTTATCTGAATTTCCAGAAAGGTTGGCACGTCTGCAAATTCTCTTATTTTGGGCAAGCCATTAATGAAAATGTTTTCTCTGCACAGTCGGCCTTTTCCACCTCCAGTCCTATGCTACAGCATCTGGACTCTCTCTTCTATTTCTCTGTCATGTTTCCCATTTCCTGGATCCTTTTGATCAGGGCCCACTCACTAAGTAATTCGCTCTGCCATCTTGTACTGGTCACCCAAGATAAACCAATACTGTGTCCATTTTTCATTTGAAAACTCTCTAGTATCTTTGATTGCCAGGAGAATAGAATCCAGTGAGGTCTGTGGTACATTGTAAATCTATTGAGAAGACTGGAACATTCTTTTCACTGGGAATGGGATGATGCTTGCTTATCGTTGGCTAGAATCTTCCATTTAGAGTCTTTCCCCATTGCTTTTCTAGGCTACCGTGGTATTGGAACATTAGTGGCAGGGACCAGCGATCTCTATATCACAGCCACCTCAGGAATGCTGGGTTCTTCCACTGATCACGTTAGTTTCTCCTTATTGAGTATGGCGTAGGCCTGGGCGGTGAACTCCATTCCGTTCGTGGAGTTTGCAGAGTTTTTCACACTCCGCGCTCCATGGAGGTTCGAACGTGGAGCAGAGTATTTTCCTCATTTGCACTTGCCAACATTCAGCTGGCGAGCTCAAATAGAAAAAATTCAATTTTAGACCGCCTCCCAGTGAGAGTTCTCAATGTGGGTGGTCATAGGTGATTGCAGATGGTCGCTACCGCTCGCGGTGATAAACCTTCCATTTGTGTTGAGGAAGCTGCTGATCGAGTAGAACTTCTATTCATGCAGCAGAAAGAAACAGTGCCCTCTTGCTCTGTGTGTGATGCCATTTGCACTGATTTTGCAGAGTGGGACAAACACCTAACACTAAAAATCAAAGCAAACAGAACAAGGTAAAGCACTCTACCACTCGCAAAGTTTCACAGGTTGGTGGAGTATTTTTGTCACTTCGCGGAGTTCCACATAGCAGAACTCGGCAAACTCCATCCAGGCCTAGTATGGTGGCACAGCGTTCAATCTTTTTAGCTGACAGCTCCTCCGGTCAGAATCTCCTCTGGTGGTGGTCTCCTTAACTCATATTGTCAGGTAGCTTGGTCACTGGAGGATTTGTGCACCCACCACTTTCCAAACCTGCTGGCACCCACAACCCATGTATCTAGCATTACATTTCTGATCACTGCAGAGTGTTTTCAGCTGAAAGGGCTTCGGGCCATGCAGTTTACACTATTCCCCGGGGAAGAATTGTGGCTGTATCAGGTCAGCTACTCTGTAGGCCTTAACCCTGCTCATGCATCGTGTCTTGCCAGCAAGTATAGAATTTCCAATTTCACCATCCTTCTCATTGGTCCCAGGCCCACTAGTGTTCATTGGTGTTGGTGGCAATTCGCGGTGGATCAGAGTCTTTGCATAAATGCTGCTGCTATGGAAGCTCTCGCTGTCTCACCCACTCAACTCCACCTCTGTCAATGCTTTGCCTGGAAGCCCCCGACCAGTGCACCTCGACTGTATCCCATGCTGCTACCCAAATCCTGATGGCAGCCACCACTTTTGTAGGGGTATTTCAGCAGCCACAGCAGGGCTGCTGTCACTCTAAGATGTTGGCAACCAGTGGTGCCGCGAGGGCCGCCATCTTGGTAGGTCACTCTGCTGTCTTTGGTGTGAGCAATGGTAGTCCTCCAAGTCCGCCTCTGAGCAGCTGTGTCTGTGACCTCACTGAGGTGAGCGGTTTGTTATAGCCACGTGCTGCTCTAGTTGTGACACCCATCGCACACCACCACTGTCTCCTCTCCTCTCAATGTGCCTTGTAAGGACCCCAGCTGAGTGTGTTCTGACAGTGTCGCGCTCCGCTACCTTACCTTGGATGGGGATAGTGGCTTTGCTGATGTATGCTAGTACTCAAGCCTAAGCTTCAGATGCACAGCACATTTTCATGTGTTTCGGCTCTCTATTAATTGCTTTGGGGTTGCCATCTTGATTTTCCCTGTTCTTGCTTACTGTGACTGTTTTTACTTCCAATTGTTCTTTTAGGCTCTCAATATGTTGTTTCTTGGACAGGAGTGGTTTATCTTTATCTGCCCACTTAATACCGGGTGTAAAGAAGTAGGATTTTCAGTAGGATGGCACTGGATACCAGTGCAGCCCAGGGAAATCTGTGAGTCATGGTAAGGTGATGGATGAAGTTCTCTTTCCATCTGCGTCAAACTACAACTCCTCAAGGCTCCAATCATCTTGATCCCTTACCTGGACCCTGTCTGAGTGAGCCCTGACCCTCCAAGTGGTGCCTCTTCATTCCTGGACGGGGTGTCAATGGTGCCCAGAAAACCTATATCCACAACTTGAGACTTAGAAAAGTGTTTGACCAAAATGTGCTCTGAGACACGAGAAGAGACCGGGACCTACCTTCTGTCCAAGTTTTATCGCTGGTCACTCTAACTTCCTGGCCTCTACCCCTATGTTTTTCTCCACAGAAGCAAATCCTATTTCGCGCCTCACCGTGGTAGGGGTATCCGGGCTCTTAGAGCCTTTGTTGGCTACAGCCTGCAGCTTTGTCCCACTGCAGAATTTCAACTACCAAAAAAGCTCGGAATGTTCACTGCAACTTCATCCAGCACCTTACCATGATGGTGCCCCCTCCTCAGACACTGCCAGCTGCCTTGCCCCACGGAACTCTACCTTTTCAGACATCTTGTCTCACTGAAGGTAAGCAGAGACCAGGCCTGATCCACTTTGTGTATCCCAATCATGCTCTAGTTAGCTCACCATAACTTTACACTTTACCCCTCTCTCACGCGACTAGATATCCGTGGTTGGCGCTTTGATCTTGTAGGCTCTATTTTGCATTTAAAACTTTAAAAATTAATAACTCCAGTTCTACTGATTAGATTTTTGTCATTTTGCTAAAGGATAATTTATTACAATCTACTCTATATTTCTAAATTGGCGTGAAGTTTTCTTGTGTGATGTTTTCACATTATTACTGTTTAAGTGCTACTTAAATACTGTACACATTGTGGGTAATTTAAGCCTGACTGTTTTTTTGCAAAGCTACCACAGGGTTTAGCACAGGTTAATTTAGTGATGTTTGTGGTTCATCCTGACAGAGATTGTGACTGTTGCTTGGGAAGGGCTCACTCCCTCCTCAACAAGCAACCAGCTTTCTCACAAATCCCAATAAATCGATAGGCCTTAATTCCATCTTGCACTCTTTGTCCAATAACTTTCATGTATCTTAACATAATCAAAATAAATGAGGGGATTGACCTTTACCAAGGCGAAATGAGGCAGGATGATGGAAATCTCAAAATCCATGACAATCAGGGATTTGACTTTCAATTAACGCACAATACTGTAATGTTAAGTGATTATTCCAACCTCTAGGTTCATCATCTTTTCCAAATATGCAAGTATTGCAAATTTTGCTTTTGTTATCTTTACAAAATTATAAACACTTGTTTAAACCGAGGCTCACTGCATTCCTGTGTATTCCATGACATATGAACACCTCAAAGGGGCAGTCAACCCATTTCTAACTATATAAAATGCTGAGCTATTGGTACCTACTATTCTTTTAGCCAACATAACACCTTCCTTCAGTGAATTATTCATTACGTGTGTGGTCAAAAAACAACTGCAGACTTGCACTGTCAGCCCTTGTTAGAGGGTCACATGGCAGAAAGGGTCTTCTGAACCCCACCATTGTGGTTGAGGTCCTTTGTTGCAGGTATCCTGCAGTTCATACTACTACAGAACTGTAAAGTGGACCAAGTGGACCCTTTCTACCCTTGGCTTCCAGGGCAGCAGTCAAGTGATTATTTTAGTGGTAATGTGAGGGGCAAGAATTCAAAACTCAACAGTTAACCAGCAGACAAGAAAATGTATAGTTCAGCACAGTGTTTGTCCTTTAATTAAAAGAAATAAGGTATTTCTCATAGAATAACAAAATATTACACAGTGCAATTAGGGTTTACAGGACCACATGTACAAAGGTAATTGTTTCCATTTGCCATATAAAACATTTTTACTATTCACTATTTGGTAATCACAAACACCAATGGACAGATCTATCTTTGATGGATTTTACAATTCCCAGTGGATCGCAAATAGACCTACCTCATGAATATTAATGATGTAGGTCTTGGTTTACGGCCCATTGGGATTTCCTAAAATTACTGGGGTGGTGGCCTGCTGGTGTCACAAACCACCATGTCTGTGATTTCTTTCAAATAAAGTTTTTTTTTTAATGCACCCGATTTTCCTTAAAAGAAAACAAGATGTTTTTAAAAAAAAGAAAACTTTTCTTTTCATGTTTTAGGAGTAGGCACTGGTCCATGGGACCATGACCTGCCTTTAATAATGTTTTGCAACCCTGAAGTAGGTGGTAAATGTGAATATTTTGTGAACACATTTTGGTCGCAAAACATACACACATAATCCTGCGATTCAGCATTACCATGGGATGTCCCAAACACACCCCTTCATAAGTTAGTACAAATTAGTACAACATATGAATATTCAAGAGAAGAGCAGAGTGCTTTATTCGCCGTTTAAAAAAATAAATGCAGGTAAAGCTCCTACTTTTCTCCATGGGTGTCCAGTACACTTTTTGGGAAGAGATACACTGTGCACAACAAAACCTTTTCCTGCATTTTTCAATGTAGTCGAATACAGAGAACATCACTGAGTGCTTTTTTGGCGTCTTGCCACCCATTTAATGGTGGTTGATAACTTCATAGCTCTCTGTATCATGTTTCATAGGCCATTCAGAGGAACACTTTCTCTCCTTGGGAGAAATGTAAAAGTTCACCGCGATCGCTTTGCCAACCACAACTAAAAATGAAGTAAAAAGCTTTTGAAATTGATGCGCATTAATGTTATTTGAGTTGGGAAGTATTTTTCTTTAAAGTGCCCTACTTAAGGTGGTCTTGTGCTAGAAATAATATTACATTTCACACCATAGCTACTATAATAGAAAACGATTTTTATTCGAAGCGTGCAGTAAAAATTAATTAAAGAAGAGCTTGACGGGTAAAACCTTTGTAAAGGTTTATCTTTTATACTGTATTTGAGCACACTCCCACGTGTGCTCCCAAAGCATACATGTAAAAGCCAGTTTATTCCTTGCATTCTTCCGGGCAGAGAACATGGGGGCTCATTCACAAAGGCATTTATGAGTACGTGAAGCAGCATTATAGGAGAGTTAGACTCAAGCACTCTGAAATGCCTTTGTGAAAGAGCCCCTTTATTTACAATAATCGGAATTCATGGAATAAGTTGTCTTATGATGTTATTGTTTTATGAGCATCCGGGTGAGTGTGCTAAGGCCCAGAATAAAATGTGTAGCTGTTGCTAAACAAAGGCATTCCACATTTCATACTCGAGCATTTGACATTAAATATATATTAAACGGCTTCTCGTTAACCCTGGAGGTTGAATTTGTTGCATGTAAGCATTAAGTATGCCCTTCAGTCAGTTGGCACTAATTATGTTATCGTAGGCATTACAGGCCAACAACGGCCTTTCATAAACTGGTAGCTTTTCACCAATTTTCGAATTAAATGTGAGTGCCTTGGAATCTACATCGATAGTTAAAGTGACGAGTAGATGGTCACCCTCAGTTAGCTTCCAAACCTAAGAACGACCATTCATAAATCAGTTTTTTGCAGCATTAGTATACAATGATAGAAGCTGGGTAGTGGCTCGTTCTTTGTGCTTGTCGACGGCGTTTCGACACTTCTATCGATGTGGGGTCTCCTCAGGACTAGAGATGCAGGGACATCTATAACAAAATAATGAATGCTCTGATGCTGACAGAATACCTGAAAGCAGGCATTATCCCACAAGGGCTACAGATCAGGAATGTCCCCGGTATCTTTAGAGAAGACCCCAAGTTTAGGGGCAAATTCAGCAACATTTTACCACCTGATTGTATACTTATGCTGCAAAAAACTGATTTATGAATGGTTGTTCTTAGAACTCATGGGAACCTTGTATATAATTGGTCACGTTGTAACTACATTTAGGTTCCATTTTTCACACGGGGACACAATGCACACATGTTACTTTATTTTGTATTATAAAAAATTTACATAAAATCATAGAATATGCTATATTGACCTTCTGTGTGAATGGTTTCTTGCCCTCTGACATTACTGTACCTTTTGTATTGCCATTGTGCCTATATATTGCTTGAATCGTTTGCATTAGACCACCGGAACTGCTGTTTCTTTTATATACCCAGTACCCTGGTTCCGTTGTTAGTAGGGTTCCCCTGTTCTTTCCCTAGACATTATTAGAGAAGAGTAGATATATTGAGGTGAAAGACAATGGCATCTAAGCTACACATTGTGTGGATGATGCTATGAATGAGGGAGCTTTGGGCTGACTTGGCCTCATCAGATATGGAGATCTGCAGTATTCATACAATAGTAAGAAATGCTGCCAAAAGGAATCAAGTAAGATTTTAATGACAAGTATTTAGGACAAACAGTGATTCTTCCAGGGCTGGTTGCATAGTGATCCACATGAACCTTAAGTAAGATTCACTCATTGTAATTGTCAGTGTGCTAAGTTGTGTTTCCATTACACACTGTTATAAGTTTTTCAATCAGCAAAAATAGATAGATGTGATTGCACTGTGCTGACATTACACTATTCTTGTTATCACATAGCTTTCCCATAGCTGTACCTATATTACATGTATGACCACTATTTGAGATACACATGTGACACCTCGAACAACTACATCTGCCAATGGAAAAATGAGAAACTGTGATGTGACACAGGTGATATGGCCCATTCCATGACTCATACAACTTCATTTGGACTTATCAAGATATATTAACTGTAGCACTGGACCAGCTGTTCCACAAGATGTGGATTAGGGATAGCACAGTACATGCTATGTCTAAAGTCTGTAGTGTAAATCAATTTACTATTAGGAGGAACAATCTCACTTGGATTACCTGAATTAAGTATGGCAGGAGACAAGGGCATCAGGAGTGAGAGACTACAAATCAGTTGTTACATAGATATTGTTAAGATAGTGAGAATGATGAAAATGTTGTTGCATCATCCTATGTCCCAGACAACATTATGTACAATTGTGTACAGGTCTTGTTCTTTGATATCATGTGCTATTGACTGTACATTCTTACATTTTGTTCTACAATTTCAAATTATGTTTTTGGCCAATCTGGAAAGAGTTGAATTACAACCTATGTAGCAATTAGCTATCAACACCGCGAAACATTTTGTTTACTTCTTTTTTACAGCATCACACCTGGACATTGAAGGATCCAGTTCTACCTCAGATGCAGAAGCAGAGGATCACAGTGGTTCTTGTGCTGACATTGAGGAAGAGGGAGCCAGTGGTACAGAGGGTGATGGGAGTGCCACTGAGGAGCAGATGGATATAACAGCAATGTCGTCATCATTCGCCTCCAGCTCCAGGAAGCACTTCCAGGTGGTGGTGAATTCCACTGGACCTGTGTCCACTCCATCTGAGTGCACCACCCCCCTACCATCTTCAACTTCCTAGGTGCTCCCCAGCCACCTGTCTGTGGCTGCTTCCCGAAAAGGGGAGGCATCTTCTTCATACCAGGCACATCTCCCCCAGGCTCTGTTTCCGTTGCTGCTCTGTATGTGGATGCCATTGACCTCCTGAGGCACATCTCTGTGGGGTGGGGACAAACAGAAGTTCAGAATGTCCTAAAGGTACTTACCACTCGACTTACCCAGATGGTATCTTCCCTGGAGGGCATTGATTCTAATGTGTCTTCCCTACAGAGTTTGAATAAAGGTCTAGCCTCCACAGTCATGGCAGCCTTATCCCAAATCCATCTTTCCCATCCCCTCCTGCCTCTTCCTCATTCACAGTTCCTCTTCACATACATGAACCAAGCGCACACACACCTAGACATGTTCCCACATTAACATTCACTTGCAGCATGCAAACACACAGACATTAGGGCAAACACACACACACGCACTCAGCACACATATGTCACACTCACTTCCACTGACATGAACACATACACAATACCCACTGCTCCACATGGCTCACAGAGAGAGAAACAGGCATTCAGCACACCATCACACACAGACATGACAGACAGACACCACACCAGCAGACACAGACATGACACTGACTTCACAACCCTCTGCCTCCACAGCCCCTACCTTTGCTTTTTCCCATACCCACTCTTTCCAAAAACTCCACCTCATTGTCCTTGACACCCATCCCTTCCCAAACCTAGGAAGACCCTCCCATCCATGCCATACACTTTCACTTCAACCCCCAAACGAACTCCCAGGCCCCACTGAGTCACAAGCAACATCAGTAAAATCACGGAAAGGAAAATCCCCCTCCTAAGCCCAGATGATCCTCTTCCCCATCCTACCCCAGTACAGCTACCATAAAAAAATCAAAATCTAAAAAAGCCTCTCCTCCCTATTCCCTTTACTACCCTGGGATTCAAGGTACCCAGAATGGTGAAGCCCAACCCCAGCCTCCGTCCTGCCCTCCCACTGATGTAGCTGACCCCCCAATCCTGGGCCCAGCACTCCCACGGACCTAACTACCCCACCCAATTTATTTTTATTTTGGTGCCTGGCCTGCCCCCGAGATGTCTCTCCCAGGGGAGGGATCCCTTTTCAGGAGTATTGGAGGTAAATTTGTAAGGGCAAATATTTCCAGGCCCACAAACTTGAGACATTTGGACTGGTCATTAGCCTATAATTTAACAGTTGATTTACGTATGCTGAATAAAGCATGGCTTTTTTCTTCATTTGAAATTCCTGGTCCAAAAATAGCATTTGCTGGTAGGTGTCATTCTTGTGTAATTTGTGATGTGTGTGTATAGTGATGTTAGTGTGACAAGGATAGCATATGGTACATGGAGAATGTTCACTCTATTGGGATGTTGTGTAGATTTGTGTACCTATATTAGCTGGGTGTCAATTTTCCCACGATGTTTTTGTAGAAGTGTGTGTGCTAAAGGGCCTGACCTTACATTGGATTGTGTATTATCACATAATCAAAGCATATTTAGAAGTTGATTGTGCAAGTGTGTCAAAGAACAACACTCTGTGAGATGTATGCTGCATATGTATTTTATCTGGTCAAAGGCAACTTTCTGATTAATACACTTGGAGGCGTATTGACTCTGCATACAGGATAGTTACTTTCTGCTGAGTGTGCTATCTACATTGTCATACATTGGCTACACTCCATGTATTTGGGATGGTACCTTTATGAGCATACACTCGACATAATGTTAATGCTAGGGAATCCATGGTGCAGCAATGTGAGGCCCAGGGCAATCCACCGCTCTCCTGGGCTCCTCAGCAATGGGCAGAAAAGTCTAAATGTTTGCCCAAAAACACCCTGTCAGCTACCAACTCTAATAAAAATTATTTTGTGCGCCCTTCATTTTCTACCAGACTTGCTTTGCTGGCACCCCTCCGTTGGCCTAATCGCTTTATCTGCATGACAACAGCAATTAGCTACCACACTTGAAGGTGCTATAGCTGTGAACTCGCACCCAGGTGACCAACTTAGGCTCTGTTAAATCTCAGTCCTGAATGAAAAGCAGGGCATCCTATGGGGGCTCCCATTGAATGGAAGATTGACCTCCATTGTGACCTCGTGTGACAATGGACAGTGTTCACCAGGTATGAAGGGACAGGAAGAGCATAGAATGGTTTGAGTGTCGATTTCTGACAAACTATTCTCTTCTTTTGTTTTTTGTACAAGCAGAAGTTATGCAGAATCACACGAACCACTGCTCAAGCTGAGCCTACGGGATCAGTGCATTTGTTCATTTGTGTATTTGATGAGATACAAAGGGATAATAAATGCTAGAGGCAGGAACAGAGCAAGAAGAGATGGACTTGAAGGGGTGGTAATAAAATGGGATTGCCCTGCTCTGAATGTGGGCAGCCTAGCAGACTTGGACTCCCCTGAAGGGTTGGTGGTCCATCAGATGTGCAGAGGCTGCAGGCACCTGTATTACACCCCTGCACAAAATGCAAAACAAGGTAAGAGGTGGGGTAAAACTGTCATGAATTGCAGTGCATGTGGGGGAGAGGTTGATGTTTGAGGGGCAGACCCAGCAAAATACGGGTAGAGGTGAGAAAGATGTAAGTCAAAGTAGACACGGAACAGAGAAGCGAATGTAAAGGGGCATTCGCAGTGAAAACAGATGAGGCTGAGAGGAATGATTAGAGGTAAAAGGCAGTGCATGCTTAGGAGACGTAGACTATATGAGTAATTGAAATGGGGAGTGGAGGACATGTTGAGGAGTGGATATCAGAGGGCAGGATCTTGGGGAACAGGTAAAAAACTGGGCAAGGTATGCAGGATAGAGGTTTAAGAGGTAGAACAATCTAGAGAAGGTTAGAGGCTGGCAAGAGATGAAAGGTTAAGTGAGGAATAGGAAGGTGAAAGGTGAATGTAATTTGGGCAGAATCAGTGAGAAAGGAAATAGACAATGTGAGAAATTAGGTGAAGTACGTAGTATGGAAGAGAGATGTGTATTTATGAGAGGCACAGTGAGGCACGGCAACAGGCTGTGGCAGGTCAAAGTGGAGACGTGGATGTAAAGGGGACAACCAGCAATGTAAGTTAGAATGTTGGAGGGAGAGATATTATATTATGTTATGTTATTCGGACTCAATATAGCACAACAAATCACACACAAGGACATATCTCGGCACTGAGGCACAGTCCCAAGTGAAAAGAGGGAAGGGGAAGAGGTCAAGAGGCCTGATCTTTCGTATCTTCTTGGTCTGAAAATCCAACATTGTCAGCAGCTTCTTGATAGATGATAAATCAGAGCACATGCGAATGTGAAGAGGAAGCCTGCTCCAATGAATAGGGCCCATATAAAAAATAGGATCTACCGCCCTGGCTATCTGTGCAAATTTAACATGAGCAGAGCAAGAGTTGATCCTTAGATCTCAAATTTCTAGTGGGGCGGTAAATTGTTAGTTTGGTTTGGAGATACATTGGTCCTTTAACTGTCAGAGTTCTGTGTACCAGGCACATACGTTTGAAAGTCTCTAGCTTTCTAATGGGAAGACTGTGCAGTGATTTAAGTGTTGGTACAGAAGATGTGTTGGGATGGAGTTTAAGGTCAAGTTGGGCAGCAGTATTATGGATAACCTGAAGTCTAGACAAGATAGAGTCATTATCCGCTGCCATGAGCACATTGCCAAAATCTGAGTGGCCCAGCAATAGTGCCTGCATGAGAGTGTTTATTGTGTGTAGAGGCAACCATTTAAACACTTTTCATAAAATGCATATTGAACCAAAACAGATGCCACATGCAGATTTCACTTTTTTTTTCATTGAGAGGATATCGTCAATTAGAATGCCCAGGTTTCTTACCACCTTTTTGGGTTGGGGTGGTGCCTAATTCTGATTGCCAACAAATGTTCATCCAGTAGTCATGTGCCCTGCCAAACAGCACTATTTTAGTTTTTTGGGGCATTGAGTTGGAAGCAGTTATGGGACATCCAAGAGGGGATGATCCTCATGCACTCTTTGAACTTTAGTTTTCTGGAGTCCGGGTTTAGGGTAATGGAGATGATCAACTGAGTGTCATCACCATATGAAATGACCCTGAATACACTGTACCTGATAACTTGAGCCAGAGGTGCCCCATAGATGTTTAAGAGTACTGAACTTAAAGATGAGCTCTGGGGCACTCCTCTGGCTAGTGACAGGGACCGAGATTTAACAGAGCCTAAGTTGGTAACCTGGGTGCAATTCCTGAGGAAGCTTTTCATTCATTTGAGGGCTTTGGCCCACATGCATCAAGCATTTCTGGAGTCGCAAACGGTGCAATTCCTTAAAATCGGCCGTTTGCGAATGCAAAAGTGCTGTTTGGGATGCATCATGCTATTTTAGAAATTGCAATTTTTTTGCAAATTCTAAAATTGCGATAGCACATAAGAAATCGCAATTGTGCAATTTCTAAAATGCTATGCATCATTTCTTAAAAATGTGCGATTTTACAAATTGGAAGTGCAAATTACCACGAAGTTCAACCTCGTGGTAATTTGCGAAATTGTTCAAATATGCACAAAAATGCATTTTTTAAACTGTTAAGTTACAGACACACATGTCCTTAGGACATGTGTGTATGTAACTTATACTGAAAAGTACATTTCATGGGTGCAGGGGGGGGGGGTCATTTGCACCCCCCTCTCCACCCTTGAAATGCATTGATGAATTTTGATTTCAAATTGCGAATTCGCAATTCCCATTCATTCCTATGGGCATTTTGGCCCATAGGAATTATTGGGAATTGTGAATTCGCAATTGAAAATGTGCATTTTTTATGCAATTCGGTAAAAATAGCGATTTTTACCGAATTGCAAAAAAAAAGCAAAAATATTCATGCATAGGCTTTTGCGATTTCTAAATTGCGAATCGTTATTTTTCGCAATTTAGAACTCGCAAAAGCCGATATTGATGCATGTGGGCCTTTGCCTCCAATGCAAATCTCAGCGAGTCTTTGAATCAAAATCATGTGTGAGATGATGTAGAAGCCAGCTGACAGATCAAGCAACCTCAGCATGGCTGGGCAGCCTTGATCCAGAGTGAGTCTTATGATATCTCGTACTCCCATCAGCGCTGTTTCCAAGCAATGGAAGGTTCTCAACACAAACTGTGTGGCGTCCACTAAGGTATTGGATAGCAGATGGTAGGTAAGTTGATGGTTAACTAGGCTTTTCATAATACTATGGACCTATAGTTTCTGGATTGAAAGTGTCATTATTAGGCTTGTTCTGTATGTGCATTTCCTGTGCTACTTTCCAAACCTGCAGCATAATGGCAATAATCTACACACAAGAGGGGAGAGGGCCACAGTAGTCTAAACTCCAATACCCCAGGCCCCCTAAAGCAACCAGTTGATCACACAAAAGGGATATATAGAGTACACAACTATAACAAAGGAAAATTCACCAATTTGGAAAAACTGCCCTCACTCACATACCGGAGTATGTGACATGCTTCATCATAGGGCCTGCTACAAACGCCCTGGTGTAGCCACATCCATTAGGGAGGGGGAAAATAATAAATTCCACGTCACAAGACGTACAACACAGTCAGTAAATACGTACAACAAATAACATACATGAGTGATAGAACGTGCAAGTGAAATCTCGCGGATTTGATGTGAGTGCGATGGAAAAAGTGCAGTTAGAAAGTGATTAAAACTGATTAAGGGTGCCAATAGAAAGAATTACTTTATTAAGCCCGATTTTGATACCCCTATCAGGATTAAAAATAATGAAAGAGGATGGGAAAATGTCTTGTTGAGAAGATGAGGTTCCTCAAGACTTCCCTCCTACCACTGCTAGAGTCAAATGCATAATGGCAATACCCAGTAATAGGTTGCACAGGGCAGTGATGGTGGGTCTAAGAGAGTTGGTAAGTCCCACCAATATACCAGGGGGGCAGGATCAGAGGGAGAACTGGATTTGATCTTGATCATCCTGTCTGACACCAATTCCAGTGTGAAGGATTCCAAATGTTCCTGGGCAGTAGATGAGTTATGATTCAAGTGCATGATAGACAGAGAGTCAGTAGAAGGGTTGCATTTGTGAAGAATCTTATATGTTTCTCAATGTTATCCTCAGAATTGTTAGATAAGGCAATACATGGTTCATGAGAAGTCAGGGTAGGGGGAGTGTAAGCTGTCGGCACAGTAAATCCTTTGAGATTTTAGGAAAATTCTTTATTGGAATTTCCAGTGCTCTCGTTTCTATTGATGGGATGCGACTGACTAGCGCTGTAATTTTGTTTGAATAGTTGTTTAGAACTGACTTCTAGATCATTTTGTCTGATTGTGCTTTTGGTATCCGCCATATTTTTCTAGTTTCCTGCAAACTGATTTCTCTTGCTTTAGTTCCTCAGTGAACCGTGGAGCAGAGGGTCTAGTGGACTTGTGGTGAATAGGTCTTAAAGGTGCTATTATGTCCACATTCTGATAAAGAGACTCCTGAAAGCTAGTAAGTACACTGTTAATGTCTGAGTACTCCGGGATAAGCTGAGTGATAAAGTTGGAGAAGAAGGAGGACTCAGAGACATTCTTCCAGGGTGTGGTCCTACCGGTTTGAATCACATGGAGAGATGTTTGGACAGTGAGCATGAAGTGATCTGAACAAGTTCATGGAAGAGTGGAACTATCTTGGAGGTCCAATGATCTAGTATATGACTTGCAGTGTGAGTGGGCCAGAAGCCCTTTACGGACAGCCCCAGTGTCTCCAGATCACAGACAAGAATTTGGAATTCTGGATCTGAGATCAGCTCAGCCCCACCAACCACATGAGAGCAGAGAGGTGTAGGGCAATACATGGATATGAACTGTAGACATATGGGAACTATAGAAGTAAAAAGACTATAAAGAGACATTAAGCAGAGGATAGTGAGTGAATTGTGAGAGGTTAATGAAGAAGGACAAAATCATTGAGAAAAGTAAGAGGCAGGGTCAGAGATGTGTTGAGGTGTGGAGAGTGTATGAAAGAGGGGGATGTAAGAGTGCACCAATCAGAAAGTGAATGCGTGGAAGCCGGGGGAAAGGGAAGAGATTGCGGTGAGAGGGGCAGATCCACATGCTTTAGTTAGATGCTGCAGAAGAGGTGATAAGTACAGAACATTGAGAGTACAGCAAGAAGGGGAGAGGTGATCAGAAAAGAGAGGTAAAAATTAGAGAAAGGGATAGAGGTGTGTATGTAAAGGGGGAAGGACCAGAAAGAGAAGGTGAGAGGCAGTGTGGAATGATGAGAGGTAAAGGGTAGTGCATGAAGGGTAAAAATGGATTTCAAATTTGCATTAGCAGAGAGAGTATGTAAGAGGCTTATGGATAAAGGAATCATTGAGAGATGAACATGTAGGTTGAGGTGGATGTCAGAGAGATCAAACCAGCAAGAAAAGGTAATACACTGAGCAAGAGGTGAGGTGAAAAGGACAGCATGGAAAGGAGAGATGGATTTAAATATGCAGAATAAGTTAACCCCTTCGACGCTCATGACGAGCTGGGCTCGTCATGAGGTAGCCTCCTGGCACGCTCATGACGAGCCCAGCTCGTCATGCAAAGTGCGCTTTCGCAAAATCCAGCGTACGGGGGGGAATCATGCCGCACGCATGCGGTTAAGTAAGATAGAAAGAGGGTGGAGGTGATGTTATAATGACTGGAAACTTGTGTGCAGCTACATACATTTAGCCGTATGCCAATAATTTTAATTCCCTGTGTCTTTATTTTCCATGGGCAAAATCTGCTTAGTTTGGAGATGCGAGTCTTCCTTTCCAAAGGTTTTTGATCTGGAACCATCCTTTATGTGCCTGTAGATTTTAACCCTGCCCTGTGTGCACTTTTGTTTCCCAGGACCTATCTAAAAAATATAGCTGCATGGACCGACTGGACATCTAAAGATCATAGGTCATGCCCTGCTGCCTGGCCTCACTAAACAGTGATGGGGATACCACAGGTCCACCAGGGATACTTAAGCCCGGCCTGACAAAGCATACTAACCCACAACATAATGCAGGCCCAATGTCTTGGACTAAGTTCTGCGTGTGGCCAGACCGGGATGCATGGGAGGAATTGTATAGAAGGAAGTCAGATGCATCAGGCCTGTTATTGAGAGGGGCTGGATTATTCCACCTTTTTTAGGACTGACACATACATCATCCCATGCTGCTTGAGACTCCCTATACTGACCTGGCAACCTGCCCTGCGGTAGGGCTGAGATCATGAAGAGTGGAGGCTCTGGTGGAGGGCTTCTCCGACACTGCAAAACTCATCTGGACACTGGATTTGAGAGTGTCCACTTAGGATGATGGGGGCAGTGCCAAGCCAGCCTGGACATCATTACTCAGTTTTGTGTATTTCAAACGTGCATTAATCTTGAAACAATTGGTGCTTCAGAGTAATAAATATAAGTTGTGTAAATACCTATGGGTTCACATTTTCATCCAATCGGGTTGATGTATTATATTTCCACATGACAGAGCTTTAATCTATTTCCACTTTTTTATTAAGGGTATTATAGGTATTGTTGGCCACCTTACAGGTAATCACACTAGATATGTTGCTTCTTACATTGCAATTTCAAACATGCCAGAGTAAGAATGGTCAATAGAAGTCACTTGCTGTGATGTGACTTCTTGTGTTATTACATCCTAGGCAATTTTTAGGGGGCTAGCATGTTCTAGTTCTGCCAGGGGCCCAAGAAATATTAGGACTGGCGCTGGTGCCAGTGTATGTGTTTCTGTGGCACATATGTTTATGTGTGCATTAATGTAATGTTGCATGACATGTGACTTGTAGAGCTCTGGTGTACTCATCCATACATATGTGTATATATATCTATATGACTATGCCCATTACTTCTCCTACCTTTAAGATGGGTCTGTCCCTGGATTTCCAGTTCACACTGTGGATACTCGATGCTGACATCCCCTCATTTCCCATGCAGAACATATGACAGGACACTTTCACCTTACTGCACCTACGCTTTGTGGTCACTTTATATGTAAGGGTAGGTGTGTCACTTACCGGTAGCGACGTCCACGACTGTTCAGATTCTCAAGTTCATCGATTATGTATAGCAGTGGGATGGCAAGCACAGTGGGCTCCATAACTGCACAGGGAATGTGGTGAGAAATGTGTTGCATTGTTTTTAGGCTTCATGGGCCTCCCCTTCCACCAGCTCTGATAAGGTGGTTGGACCGACACAGACGGCACACCAGAAATATGCATCATAATAGGGCGGGCGGTTCCAGGCCCGAAATGCACTCCAATCGTCTCCATTGGACCTTCCTGAGAGCTTTGCCGTCTGAATTTACTGTCGGAGTTGGAAGAACGGCATCGGGTGGTAAGCCATGTACTGTTAGGCATTATAATACTGCGGTCAGAGCGATCACTTCTGAAGTGGCATCGGCCGCTCAGACCGACCTTGATAAGACCACAGAGGCACTTCTGACCGATATCGTAATGACCCCCTATATGTTCAATGTTATAATTAGTAGGGTTGGAGAGAGATTTTTCTTAAAATATAATTACTGCATCTGCAGTCTATACAAATCTTATTAGATGAGAATTTACACCTATTAAAAAAGGATAAAATGCATCCTAAATTACAAGTAAAAGTTTATGACATCATAGCAGCAAGCATCTTGCAAGAGTACGGGCCTAGCAGGAGAGTATGGTCCGGGTGCAGAGAGTACATTCCGGGTGCAGAGATTCTGGCCTGACTGCAGACGTAAAATTAGGAATCGTAAGTGATTTCTATGAATACCGAAAATCGTAAGTGCCCTCTGTGAATACCAGAAGTAGTACGTTTAGGATGTTTTTAGTTCTGTAAATCAGCCCCTGTGAGGTTAAGTACACATAGGCATAGTGACGTTAAGGATCTTGAATACAGAATACCTTTCATGAATGTTATGAATAATTCTATTTCAAAGTTGGCATGTTGAACATCAGGTACATTTCCAAGCAATAAAAGTATGTTTGTTTTCCTTTGCCTGATAAAATGTTTTCTTAACTAAAATTGTCAGCATTATTTATCACTGCACCAGTGTTCCGACTGCCCGATTATGACTTGGGAAGTCGGAACCTCGAAACCTCAGCATCATACTAGACTCCTCCTTCACCGTGACCCACCATATCAACTCTGTCACCTCCACCTGCTTCAACTCCCTCCGCATACTCCGCAAGACCTTCAAGTGGATTCCCCCGAATGCAGAAAGACCATCACCCACACACTCATAACCAGAAGAATGGACTACGCAACGACCTCTACGCCGGAATCAACGTAACCCTGCTACACAAGCTCCAAACCAGCCAGAACAGCGCAGCCAGACACGTCCTCAGGACCCCACGACACAAGCACATGACCTTTGAGACCTCCACTGGCTCCCCGTCAAGAATAGAGTATAGAGTAACCTTCAAGTTACTCACCCACGTCTACAAATCACTCCACAACATCGGACCCAAATACCTCAACGAGAGAGTCTCCTTCCTTGGTGTAGGAGTGACATTGAGAGGCTGCACTATGCTTGGCAGGACCACCATGGCCCTGCCAAGCATATTAAGAGTTTCCTCTCAGCCAGGATTTTCAAAAGCATGGCAGAGAGGAAACAAAAGGGGTCTCATTGCACATTGGTTCCAGCACCACATGGACTTATGAGTTCATGCAGTGCAGGAACCTAGTAGTGCGGTCCCATTGCGATGCCTCTTTAATGGCGGCACCACCATGGGACCGCCACGCCACCCTCCTGGATGACTACCGCGTAGTCGTGATAGGGCCTGCGGGAGGCACAAGTTTCATCAGAGCGGTGGCGTGGCTGTTTATGTGGTAGCAGTAATTGGGGCCTAAGTCTTGAATAAATCACTGAGGGCCCGATTCTGATGCGGTTAGGAATGCCTCCTAACATTCCAAATCGGATGGGGAGTGTGTCTTTCCAACCGACATGCATTAGGAATTTCCCAATCCGAACCCAACGGCATTTGGATTGAACAAGTTGTACGGAGCAGAATTGTACGTCTCTATGAGCCTCATTTGCGAATGATCGAGTACGATGCTGGATTTAGACAGCCTTTCTGAATCGTGAGATCCAACTCAAATTGGCAGTCAGAATCAGACTTTGGGGGCCAGATAGTGGGCCCCTTTGCACCCTGAGCCTACCCAATTGGGCCCGTGGAGGTACCGATGGGTCCCTTCTTATCAGCCATGCACAATGTGGCAGGCACCAGGGGGTGCCCATCAAAGGGTGCCCGATTTTCCCCAGCCACCCCTTTCTTTTATAGAAGCCTATACATTTGGTCGGAACAAAGGCCAACCGGATGCATCATACTCGGTCGGTTGGACTCTCCAGGTCTGATTCGGTCGGAAACCATTCCCAAACCTATTCGGTTGGGAAACCTTCCAAACCGTATCAGAATCGGGCCTGAAGTCAATACATTTGAATGTTTCTCTGGAAGAGGATTCATAGCACACTATCACGGAAAACATTGTCATCTCAGATGTATGCATGATGGCTCTATAATTCACAATTCTCAAATTCACTATTTTATTGATTCTTATTTTGTATCTTTCTCACAAAATCCAGGAGGGGAACTTCAACAAGCTTTTGCAAAGCCAATATGTTTCAGCTTTACAAGGCGACACTACTAGATTTAGCAATACTTTTTGGAATTTGCTTGTATCAAGGCACATATGCATGCATGCTGATGCATTCCTCCCTTCAGGATTATTCTTTTTAGATCTACTAGTTGATGGGCTGGGCTTTCAGGTATAGCCCCTATGCCACCGGCGCTTATCACAGCTCCATTCCTTTGTTTGTGCTTCTTCTGCTCTTGGCACAGTGGTCGGGTAACAAGACTTGATGCTGTTTATTTTATGTATCAAGATATTATCGTTGTTCTTTTGTTCCATTTGGTCCTGGACATTTAAATGCTCCTTCTCCTTACCTGCTAGAAAATTTGGGAGTTTGGCGTCTGTAAATCATTTTGTTAAAAACGTGGCTCAGTCTTGTTCTTGTGCACTTGAGGCAATAGAGTTGACTGGCCGAGTCAAGTTGTTTCCCAGAATGTGCTTGAATTCTTTTTTTTCCATTATATAATAATTTAGCCCAAAAGTTATGTTATGTTATGTTATGTTATTTATTTTTTTATATAGCGCGCGGCGACTCAAAAAGAGTATCCCAGCGCTTTAGCAGCAAGACCTACGACGAGATAACATAACACAGCAGTCAAACAAAAAAAGGGGAGCTCAATAAAAAAAAGGGAACAAAGCCTATAAAGTAAACAACCAGGTCTTTAGACCCTTCCTAAAAGCAAGTAGACTGGTGGCGCCACGAAGTGTCAGCGGCAGAGAGTTCCACAGCTGTGGTGCCAACAGTCCAAAGGAGCGACCTCCAATGCGAGCTCTTTTCACACGTGGCAACACCGCCAAGAACTGTGACTCCGATCTGAGAGCGCGGGCCGGATAATAAAAGGCCAGTCTCCTTTGGAGGTACTTCACGCCCCCGGCATGGAGGGCTTTATAGGCCAGAGTCAGCGTTTTAAAGATGATCCGCTTGCGGATAGGCAGCCAATGTAAGGTCTGCAAGAGACCCGCAACACTGGCTCGCCTATTTAAGCCATAGATGGCTCTCGCCGCAGCATTCTGCGCAACCTGGAGACGCTGCAGCAGATACTCTGGCAGGCCCAGGTAAAAAGTTATCTTTGCATCTTCTTTTCTGTTCCCACATCTTCTTTTTGTATTCTTTCCTAAGTTTACATACGACTTCCCACCCTATAATGCTCAACTCAGTTCTTTTCAGTTTCCTAAGGGTTTATTTTAGCTGTTTAAGTTTAAGAGCATGAATCATTATTAGGATGTTGTTTTTAAGTCTTTGGGCCTGTTTTGATTTACCAATCATGACTGTTGTTGATTTATCCGTGCAGCTTACCCACTCTTGTATCTTATTTAGGCCACTACTTTCACTTTCCATTTTGAACCCCTGTAACTTGGCTTGTAGTTTGTCGATGTTCTCCCTTGTCCATTTTAACCGTTTCAAGTCAATTGAGAATATACTTTTTCGAGTTGCAGTGCTAATCTGATGCTTTGGTAGCTTTAAGCTAAAGTGAATATGTTGGCGCGAATGGTCACTTTTGGTGGTCAATTCGATTGCAAACTGGGTAAGGAAGGGCATTAGGGGTAGTGATATTGCTGTATAATCAAGCCTTGATTGCGATTTCCCTCCGAAGTAAGTATACATCTGTGGATAGTCTTTCAGTGATCTACCATTTGTTATTCCCATGCCCAGATATTCAAATATTTTTACCAGTTGTTACCCTACTCGATCGGAGCAAGCTGCCTTGAGTTGATATTGAGGTTGTGTATTCCAGTACTTCTTATCTGATGCAAGTTTCTCATCCTCTTCTGGTGCATAAATTAAGTTTGAGTTAAAATATCCTGTTGTGATGATATCCCAGAATGGATTGGTGTTTTGTATTTCGGTGATTATGGTTATTAGCAAAGCAATATGAGCTTTTTTCTCTTTCGCCGATGGATGTGCATAGGTGTTGATTAGTAGTATAACTCTGGAGTCCGTTTTGGCTGGTAATGAAAATGTTATTAATTGCACATTTGGTCCGTAGGGTGCTATTTGCTCTGATTGGATGTTAATTGCTGCTGCCACATAAACTGCTAGCCCATCTTTCGGATGCCTCCTGTGTTTCTCAGCTGGTGAGTTAAAATGGAGGACAGCACCTAATTTAAATAAACAAATGTGATTCAATGGGGTAAATATACAAGTAGCTAAAATTAGGCAGTGAATTTGAGAACAAAGTAACTAGATCTGTGATTGGCTCTGAATTTCTTTTTCAAGTAATGCTTTTTGGGATACCCTTATATTTCCAAACAGTCAACCACTCTTGCTATAGTTAAATCTGAAGCTAATATACTGCTCACAGAAAGTGTTTTGAACATTTTACCTATTGGTACAAAAGAGTTTTCCAAAGGAGGTTGCTATGGAAATTGAGCTAAAGCAGTGTAGGGGGACGGGTTCTGATGAGACTGTACTTTAAAATGTAAAAGTAGAGTGGTTTAGACATATTCCTTTATATGGAGGAAGTATTCTCTAAATCAGTAGTATCTCATAAAGTTAAATGTAGATGCAAACTTATAGTAGTGTAATGTTAAATGGTTTAATGGACTCCTGCATAGATTCGCAAATCCACCACAAAGTTACACACGGCCTCACTGGCCTTCGTGGAGGATTCATGGATTTGTGGAAAGGACCAATCAAATAGGGCTTCTAAGCAAGAGACATAGAATGGGTTAAAGGAATACTGACCATTTAGAAGTAGTTTAAAAAGATAAAAGGAGCCTGTGCTATGTTAACTAGAGCAGCATAAATAAGAGCACAGGGTGAGCAGTAGCCATGTTACCTGCTTTTCTACTCGAGAGGTGGTGGTTTGCCAGAGTTCTGACTGGAGATTTTAAATGAAAACAGATGTAACCAGAGATAGAAATAAAACTGAGAGAACTGCAAAGAGCTTTTGCAGGTATGTTAAATAGCCTGTAGAATATAAAAGTATATTTAGAAAAATAGTGAGCATATTTAAGCTGAAAAAAAACGTGTTGCTTCTAGACAGTATACTATGGGGGAAATAGAACGGTGGTTAGATGAGACCATCAATTAAAAATACAGTGAGCAAGTAAAGGAGAAAGAAAATGAGCATGCTGAATGAATATTAATTTTGCTATGCCAGTATAAATTAATGTTTTTGAAATTAGAAGAGGGGTTCTTGCTTATAGTATGTAATTTAATAGTATGGAATTTGCATATTCTAATACAGTCAGGCAGGCACTTACAAACTCAGTTACACTCCCATACAAAACACTTACATACCCATCACTCATATAACCAGTGACTGCAATGCATACCCAAATACCCATGAGACCATTCACACACCTTTTTACTCACCTGTACATCCAAGTTTGAGTACTAGTTTGCCCTTAATGTCTGGGAAGACATCCACAGAATGCAACCTCCACCACAGGAAGAATTATAAGAGGACTACTTCAGCACTCTTGACAAGGGAGACCTCTGATTGCAATTGACCTTAGAATCAGGCCCACTGTAGGTCCTGGCTTGGAGAAAGAGAGAAAGGATATTACTGGGCAATGGATCCAGAGGTGATAGGGGATCCCCCACATAGAGAGAGTTCCCCACTGGATTTGATGCACAATGTAGTGTCTCCTCCCAAACCCAGTCCAGTGAAGAGCTCAAAAACAGACAGGGTGAGAAGGACCTGAGACTACAGCTGGCCCATGTGGCTGCAGAAAAGAGAAAAGCTGAAGCCGGGAGAGCCGAGCAGAAGAGAATTATCTTGTTGGCTCATGAAGTGACTGTCAATGAGGTGGACTTGAGGGCCAAATAGCTGTTAGAGTCTAGCAAGAATGGTGGGAGCAAAACTACTGTGTCCAGTACAGAAGTAAGAGTTGGTATACCAAGAGACTAGATGCCTGACTGTAAGGAGGGGGGTGATATAGTCAAGTTGTCACAGGCATATGACGTAGCTTTAGAGGTACGGAGGATCTCTGAGGAGGATTGGGAAGCTGGCCTTTGAAGTCCTATTCCTAGTGATGGAAGAGATATCCTGATGGCAATAGAGAAGGGGAAGAGCTTGAGGTATCCCATCATGAAGGAGGCCCTTGTCAGTAGGTATGAATTCACCCCAGAGGAGTGTAGGTTAAAATTCAGGGGCAGTCAGAAAGTGTCACAAACTGTGTCACCAGCCCTGGGAGGATTTTGTGGGGTACTTTTGAAATGTTTGTAAAAGGTACTCTTTTTTAACAGTTGTATTAGTTTTCTTTTTTTTCTCAGAGAACTGTAAAGAAAGAACTCGCTTCAGACTGTGAAAAACATGTAGGCCCAATGTGGTGCTAAGAAATATAATAAAAGCGTTCTGCTACACTAGTTACTCCTCTATTGGAAACAAGCCACTTGAGTATGCTCTCCAGGCAGCTAGGATTTGATAAATGTGATATCTTGATTGGTCTCTCGATAGTTGGGGATACGTGGACAAAGGGTAGGGTGATTCCTTTTACTGACCTACAAAGGGACTACCATTTTGCATAAACGAGGAACCTTCTGTTACCTCCAGGCCAGGAACGAATTGTACAAAGCTATTCCCAAGGTTTCAGAGGTGCCAGTTTCCTTGCCTCTGGAGGATAGATTTTTGGATGATTATCTCCTGGAGAAAGCCATCTCATTGACTTACCGGAAAATCCTCAATCATACTCCAGATGCCCAGGAGAAAATGCATGCTAAGTAACGATGTTGGGGATTTAGACGATGACGTTTGGAGAGAGGCATTGGCATTCCCCCGCGAAGTGGTGGAGAGTGTGGTGCAGCGGCCAGGGCAGTTGACTTTGGAGCACAGGGTTCACAGTTCGATCTCTGGCTCCGGCGACAGCTCAGCTGAGCACCATGTGACTCTGGGCAATAGCTCACTTAATTTCCATGATGGCCCCCAGCGCCTTGAGACCCGTAAGGGTGAGTAGTTCACGCTTTACAAATACAGATTTACATTTTACTTTTTAGTAGTGATTAGATCACGATTTAGACTCATACAGCTCAAATTGCTCCACTGGACGTATTATACCAGCTCTTTACTGGTCAAGATGGGTGTGAAGGGTTCCCCTGCCAGCCTCGTGGATGTGGCCTGGATGGTACCTATATACATCAATGGTGGCATTGCCCTGTCCTTCGGGGGTATTGGGAAAAAGTTGTTGCTTGTATGTCCCGCGCTTGTACTTTGTCTGTAGACGGCTCCCCCCGGCGGTGTCTCCTTAATATTTGAGATGCCACAGATCTGTTGCGTACCGAGAAGATGTGGGTTACCTTGGACTGTATGGTGGTGAAACACAATATAGCTAAAACATGGAGGGGTGAAGTACAGTTGAGTTATAAGGATTGGGAGCCAGACATGGATTGGGGCATGCAGGCTGAGAGGGTGATTTATGAAAGTAGGGGTTGCCCACATAAATGGACTAAAATATGGGGCCCTTGGAATGAAAGTAGAGGTATGTTATGCACTCCTGTTGTCCTCCCTCCCTCCCTAATGGTGGACGAACAAGATATTTAAATGTTCTAAATATGGATCGATGATGAGTGTCTTTTGTAATATTGCCCAACGCCTATATGGGAATCCGAACCGTGTATTGTGCTTTTTTGAAGTCTAGATTAATGTGATGTATTGTCTTTTGGTTTTGTTGTCTGTTTTATATGTTTTATCTTTGAATAAAAAGACTTAATAAAACAAAAGTTTTCTGCTGACAGTACTTTGCACATCTATGCCAATGGAAACGCAGTACTTGCTGCTTTTTCCCTCAGTGTTTTTGGAATGCTATATAAATATACAGTTCTATGAAAGAAAGTAGAGAATCATCTGCGTCTGTTCCAAATTTAGGTGCAAAAACAAGGCCACTCTATTCTTTACAGGCAGCTGGTATTGTAATGACTGGGGCTGATGATGGTTCTCCCAAGGTTTCTGTAGAAGTCTACTGTCCTGTTGCACCTGTTTTACCCACATCATGCAGTTTTGCAGACCCTTTCATGAATTGTTTTAAGGTGCTTTCACATGGAACTTGTCCCAAGTTGATACTTCTTGAATTGCCTCTGGATAACAGCTTGACACAAATATTGCACTGCACATATTTTGCTGTTAATTCTTCCCCCAAAAGGCATAGGAAAGTGCTTCTAGACATCACTATCTTTTCTGTGAGGTGGTGTGGCTTCCTTCTCATCCTCAAACAGGTTGCAAATGATCATCCTGGATGGAAGATGTAGCCAGTGAGGTCACTAGGGTTGGTGTCACCCGGTGCGGGTAACTCATGGTGTCACCCCCTCACGACTTACCGCATGGACCTCCTCCGCTCCGAGCCTGCCAGTGGACACAGTTGGCAAATAACGGGACCATATAGAATCCTTAGTAACGTTTGTAAATTTAATTTGTCACACCCCTATATGAAGGGATAGCGAAGTCTATAATCATTGCTCATGAGGAGGGGGCAGCCCTGCTAGCCCAGAGGCTTCCCCCTCATTTTATGGCGAACCTGGCGGTTTAACCAGATTTACTGGTGGATGTGTTTCTGCCAGGCAGCTCTCCACCATGGTGGTGACAATGACACCGTAGTTGAGCCTCCCACCCAGGCTTGGACATTGGGGGGAGCTGCTCCTACAAGCTATTCCAAATAAAGGTCTCAGTTCAATAGCACATAAATGCCCAATAAAGGACAGCCAAATATATCCCCTGCCCCCCTTCCTGTACTGTGATGGGAGTGACAGAAGTAAATGGTCTGAAAAATGATAGCGCCACAGATTCACCCCTTGTGTCGTCTTCACATTTCAAATTACAGATGGCTGCCAGTGCCAGGTCCCATGATAGTGAATTTTACAGCACATTTTTCATTACATATTAAAATTGTATCAACTTTCAAAGCACAGCAAATAGTAGATGATGACCTTATAGAACATCAGGTTACCCACCCAGTCATATGTACCCATAGACATTCTTTTTAGAGAGCACCAAAAATAGACACAAGTAGTGAATCAGAGAGAACAAAGTAAAAGTGAGACCAGCCCCCACATGGTGTGTAGCGAGCAAGCGCAGTGAGCAACCACTACTAGGGGGAGTATTGGGGGTTGAACTTCTCCCCTCCCAAGAAAATTTGGGCAACAGAAAGGTCAAAAACAAAGCACTTTTCAACACATATTAGATTGATTTAAGGTTATAATGAGTTATTGACAGTAAAATGTATTCAGAAAGTGGCCGTGGGATATGCTTCTAATAGCAGAATGTCCCCAAATACGATAAAATGTGGAAGCACAAGCCATTTCTCTCCGAGCCATGGATTTTCTGTCATCATTCAGCACTTCTCCCTTTTCCACAACAGCAGTTCAAACATGAATGGCTAAATATCCTAGTTTGCAAAAGTTTTCTAAATAATAATGGCTCAACCATATTTGCCTCATAATGCAAGATCTGCAGCATGATGTGACCATTTCAACTAATATCCTGTTTGTAGCTCAAACGTATCAAAAGTTAAGAAAAAATGTGACTTGTGTTGCTGCAGAGTAGATGACAAAGCTCAATGTTCTATGTTAGGATTTTAACTTATAAACTGCAAGTAACAAAAGGATCGCTCTGACAAAAGCGGTAGCCCACCACCCACTGGCCTATTTACATTATTATGTGCACTTTGTGATCTGCATGGCACATGTTCTTTGCAGCAGGTACATTAACCCTCTGAGCTACCTTTCCATGAGTCAAATCTTCCATTAGACAAAATTCTGATCTCTCTCTAGGAAGAACATTAATCACCAGAGTCATCATGACATTTTTGTTGTTACCGAAAATTGCTGGAGGGCAGGGAGGAGGCACTGGTTATTTAGGCTTTTCAGGTTATTCAGCAGCTCATCTGCCCATAGTGCCACATCCTCTCCCCCACTGAACACCATACTGCAGTGCCCCACTGAGAAAAACGTAGACTGCCTTCAACTACAACCCAATTGTTGCCACTGCGTTGCAAACACCTGGATGCGGCTCAATTACGCACTAGGCAAGAAGAGCAATATGTGGCCTACAAAACAAAAGTGACAGCATCCTGGAAAAAGAAAACAATCAAAGGGAATGCAAAATGTTGCAAACCATGTGAAATGTAAGCAGGAACAACATGGTTACCTTAACGCTTTTACACTCAGTGTTCAGAAATGAGTGCTTTTGCCTGAAAAGTTAAGGACATGACTCAGGGCCCTGAATGGACCCATTTCAATGGCCATTGCTTATATCCTAACAAAACGTAAGCCATATCTATGTTAAAAAAGACAACATCTCTAGATGCAGGGCAGCAGTACAAATTTTGTTCTTGAATCCTCACATTGCAGTACCTCCAGGATTGGTGCACTAGTTCCAAGCCCAGGGAAGACAACAAAAATAGCGATTCACTAGCAAACTCTGTAAAAGTGGCGCTAAATGTATTTGGGTGTGAATAAAATCATTTTTGCCAGTTTGCTACCACTAGTCTGTCTTACTTTATTTAGTTAATTATTTTTCATATTTTTTAACTTTTATTCCCGATGCTGCACTTTGGAATTAAATGTCAGAAAAATACAACATTGATTTCCAGCAAGAACTACAACCCATTAAAGGCAGTGGGCAAAAAGAAAGTAAAATAGCAGCTCCAGGGACAGTCCAGAATCACCAAAGGAACTATGTAGAAGGCTGACATCGATTTCGCTGCTCACCTCCCATTTCAGACCAAAGAAATCCTCTTTCTCATAGCCCTCCCATGGTGGGGGTTCGGGACAGCCGGGGCAGATGGGCTGTATGCAACAAGGCATAATGGAAGTCTTTGCAGCGCACCTGCAGAGGGTTTACACGTGCTGCGCGACAGAGCTCAGTTGGGGGTGTGCATACCTGACTGATTTGCAGAAGGCCTCTTTATTGAGATAAGAGAGAGAGAAAGTTTAGACGCTCACATAACCAGAGAAGAAATAGTGTTAGCGATAAGGGCATTGAAGATAGCTAAGGCCCCAAGAGGGGATGGCCTGCCGGCTGAAATTTACCAACCCAGGATGTGGGAATGGCAGACTGCTTGCTGGAGATTCACAATCAAGGATACGGAAGGGGGAGGCCTCCAGCTTCTGTAAGGGAGTCGCTCATTGTTATGTTGCCCAAACCAGTTAAGAATGATTCAGAGGGGACATTCGATCATCCCACTGTTGATGCTCAATGTCAATGTGAAAATTCTTAGTAAAATATTGGCATCTTGACTGCTACAGCGCTTGTCACAGTTGGTACACGAAGACCGGTCCGGAGAAACTCACTGACTCAACTGTCCTGCTGCTAGACGTGGGGGGTCTACGTCGGTCATGGTCACGGTGGCCAGCGCCCAGCTCCATGCGCTGTAGGCAGGGGCAGGGGAATTAAATTATGGCGGACCCCAACCCAACCGGTGGTCAAGACGTGTCGCCTCACCTCTGATCCTCCTACTGCTTGCCAGTCACGCGCACTTAGGGCCCAATGCGCATGCGGACTGATAATAAATAAGAGAAGAAGAATTACATCATCCGCGATCCGCCTGTACGCGGGCGGCGGGCCATAGAGGTGCGCTGACGTGGCAGAGGAGGAGACAGTGTGCACTGCGCACAGGCACCTCTTACAGTCCTCCTGACTGAGCAGAAAAGTTAGCGTTGATGCACTTGCACGTACGTTGCGGTTGCAACGTCGTTTACTTTCGCTGCAAGTCTGCACTGTTGACAGCACACACTGCTGCTGACTGCCTTGGTGTCACCCCAGTGGGATGGTGACACCCGGTGCGGGCCGCACCCCCCGCACCCCCATAGTGACGCCGCTGGATGTAGCTGCAGCCGTTGTGTAAAAGCAGAGCACCAATTGTTCTCTATCCTTCTTCTAGAGACTTCACTGGAGAAGTACCTGGTTATTGGTGGGTGTGGTTTTCCATGTGCATAGGTGGGGTCCTCTTATAACCAATCAGAGGACAAGGACTGGGTAAGGTTTCATGTGAATTCACAAATCCGGTCCTCAGAATCATGGATTTGCGAAAGTCTTAAAATGGTTAACTTTGTTGAAAAAATGATATAAGATGGTCTATATATACACGTAAATATACATTCACATTGTTCTCATTAAAGAAAATGGAGGGGTGTACATTTTTGATAGCATTTTAAATATTTCTGGTGAATCCATGGATTCAGACTCGTGAATGCATCCTGATCACGTGATCGGGATTAAATACTATAGAGTAGTAGTACGTGTATGTTCACAGATCCGTGATGGTACCACAGTACCTAAAAAATAATTTAAAAAATCAAATCTGTTTAATAATTTAAAAAGAACTTCATAAGCTTTACAATACTTACATATGGGATTAGTATGTTTTTAAATATATGTAAAGTATATCTATCAAAAAAAAGTCTACATTTCAAACTATTCTGAAAAAACAAATTAAATTCTAACACTTTTAGGCCGTTAATTTGGAATTTTGGCATAGGGCAACGCCTTTCTGTACCACCCTATGCCAAAGTGAAAAGTCAGGAATGATCAGTATTGAAGCAATACAATGCATTCTGCAGCACACACAGAAAGAGGAAGAGGCCTCATAAGATGCCCCTTCCTGCAAAAAAACAATCCTGCATGTAATGGAAATATCCTTTCACCATGCTGCAAGGGTGGCTACTTCAAAGCTAGGCTACCAACACGGTGTCAGCACAGGCAGAAAGGCTGTGCGAGTAGGTGTATCAGTAAGTGAGTGGCCGTGATTGATTTTATAGTGTTGTAATTTTATTGGAATTACTCTTTTATTTACATGCAGTTTTATGTTTGTTTTCAATTAGCCAAATAAAGTTTAAGAACTGACCAGAGTGACTGTCTAGTTAGCTGTATGGGTAAGTGAGTGGGTGTGTGAGTGGCTTTATGGATGAATGAATGGGTGTGTGAGTGGTTGTCTGGGTGTGTGAGTGGGTGTATGAGACGCTGTATATGGGGTGTGAGTGTGTGAGTGTTTCTGTGAATGATGTCATCAGTGATGTCATTGACCATGTCATTAGTGATGTAATATTTGAGGTCATAAGCAGTGCAATGTGGGGGCATAAGTTATAGTTAGCTCAGGTAACTATAACTGCTGAATTTTCCTGCTTTTGTACGTGTGAAATACGAGCTAAATTATAACACCCCTGTAACCTTTGTTACTTTCAGTGCATGTATATATAGCTATCTCTTACCCTTTTTGAGGAATATGCTAGCATCCCAAGGCAATATACAATATATCACACTTACCTCATCAATAAAGTAAGGGTGATGTCACCATGGCAGAGTCTTCCAAGCAGAAAAGAAAGGGGAGGTGTAGGCCGAGGTCTTAGTAGATTTGTGAATAGCAATTGTACTACTTTACATGCTAAAAGCTAGAGTTTGTGATGTGGGCTCTTTGAATTCAGAATCAACTGTAGATATTCAAAACATCTACAGTTGTATATTTGTCAAGCACACTTGATAGCAAGAAACATTTGGTAATTCGTTCCATATCCTCCTCGGGCATTATTCCTTGCTGGTGTTCGTTTAACTGTGTGCTTCCTCATTATAATGCCATTACGAAAAAACTACTCCCTCACTGTGATTGATGAAGCAGATGCGCAATTGTATTTTATGAATGCATTAAGCATAATGTAATTTTGTCTGTTTTGTGCATTGCAATTTTTGGATTTTATATAATAGCTCTTCTTCTGAGCAAATTTGATAAATACTTTTATTCACTGGAAACCTGAATAAGGGATTTTTAATAGACTAAAGAAGGGAAAACACGTTAATATGAAACTTCTGATTGCCTAAGTGAGGAGATGCCCATGCAAATGCATTTTTGTAACTACTCTATTTTCATTTCATAACACAGAGGAGGACAGTCACACATTCAATTGCATAAATCATATAATTTTTCTGACAGATATTTCGCATACTACACATAGAACATTAGGTATGTTCCTATGGGATAGAAGGAATTGGTACAGTATAGGGTTACTCCTGCATCAAGCAAATGCATTTTTGATAACGCTAATGGTGATTATCATGAGAAAAAAGAGTTTGGAGATAAGTGTGAACATCTCATATTCAAAAAAGGGAAAGCTGTTTGCGACATTTATGATATGGAAATAATTTTCAAGCTGACAGCTCTACCTCCTCACAGTATTGCAGTTCAGAGGGTAGAGAAGTTAAGGATTTAACACCTTATACACAAATAATAAACATATAATTTTAAAGAAATAATATTTATTCTAGAAATCAATCAGAGGGATCATAGACTGATAACATATGAATGCATTCATGAATACATGTTGTGCATCACTGTTGCTCAAGCATGCTTAAACATGTCTTCATTAAGCTCCAGGCATCCTAGGAAGATTGAGGGAATGGGCATGCATATTAATCATAGTTTGCGAAAGGAGAACAAGGAAAAACATGCATTTCCACACCAGTTTGAAGCTTTTGCAAATAGCTACTGCTGATGTATCGTGGTATGTAAAAATGTTTCATCCAGTTAAAAATAAAATTATTGTGGATTTTATTTTCTGATTATATAATAGATAAAAAAATTAATTGGTGTAAATGCACTATCACACTTATAACAAAATTGGTCGCAGTTTTCAACCAGTATTCTTGTGACCAGAATGGAATTTTGGGACCAACCTATGTACTATTTGGTCTACTTACAAACTGAATTGAGTTGCGATCTGACCTACCTACGTAATAATATTTAGACACGTTGAAATGTGAGACTCAATTTGAATGCTAACAATTACAGTAATGGAAGCCTGTGGGGCAGTAGACTACCATGTTTGAAATTGTGAGTAAATAAATACTTTTTTTAAGCACCTTGTTTTCCTTGAAGGAAACAGTGGTACTTTTTTTAAAGAAAATCTTTTTTCAAAGTTACTTTGAGAGTTGTCAAGGGTACCTTTGACAACTACCCACTCCCAAAGAAACGTCTTTCACAAAGGTGTGAATGTCCAACATGGTATACAACCTTTACCACGCATTTTTTACCACGCAATACCATTACAACGCTGGCATTACAACGCAAACCATTACAACGCATTGCGCTGGGGGGCGCTCTAGGATAGGAAATAAGTTTAATTTCTATCCAACACCTTCCCTAGTGTCCACGGGGACTGGAGTTGGAATAGAAAATTATACTTACCACTATCCAGCACCTCTAAGCGCTATGCGTTGTAAAGGTATGCGTGGTAAAAACCGCGTTGTAAAGGTATGCGTGGTAAAAGTATGCGGTGTAACGTCATACATCCGTCCAACAGTATCCCTTTCTCTTTTCACAATTTAGTTACTACTTCAACTTGTTAGCTGGTAAGTTTCCAATGGTTTGCAACTGCAATTTTGGTTGCAAACCGTTGATACATATGGCATCAATTCGCAATTTGAAAGAGGAAAATGCAATGCACCTCGTCCAAATTGCACATATATATATTTAAAGACTTTATTTCGTTTTTTTTTTCACAAACCATAAAAGTACATATACAATAATAGAATGATTCAAAACACATTAACTGTGAACACATATCAGATAAAGTGCCAGAAGTGCAGGAGGGCGATATCTTCCATGCAATGGAATCAAAAAAAGAATGATACATTCATCTCAAGGGACCTTTACCGGTCCATACAAATTCTCAACTTGACAGTCAATTAAAAAAATTCAGTAACATGGAGAATACTGTCGTTATGCAAGAGTTGTAGATACATTAAAGCCGGTCTGATCTGAGTAAAATGTAGTTTTTTTTTTAAGAGTTACCAGATAGCGCTTGCGTGGGTATTCATAAAACCTACATAAAAATATAAAATGTAGCATATCCTGCGGGAGACTTTCCGTCGCAGCCGCAGGGTGCTGCAAGCTTATTAAAAACATCAGTTTTTTGCCTAATCAGCAGATGATGAAAGAGGTTTAACCTAAACCTTGTTAGCAGGAACTTTTCATGAGAGTTCAATGAGCCCGTCAAATACGGCTCTATAGTTTCACATGTTTTCAGCATGACAAATTTTCTCACGCTTTGTTTCTGGAGCTCCACTTCTTCCCTCTGGATCTTCCTATCTGTAAGGAAGTCCCGTTTAATTAACTCCAGATCCCCCTTTACAATCTGACTTGGATGTTCAAACAGTTCCAAACGACCAAGCCTAGCAAAGCTGGATTTCAGATACTTTATCCATGGGGAGCTCATTGCCTTATCCTGAATCACATAGTCCCTCACAATCAAGTGTGTCAGTGGTATGTCCTGATTCAACCACAGTTTTAGCCAACAGGTCAACGGGCGTAACGAAAAAATGTCACTTAAATATTGCGTCCCTAGCTCCTCGTGTACTACAAGATTTGACGTACCTGCAGGGACGCACAGGAGACGCTTCAGGAAGAAATTTTCAGCAATCTGCAGCTGCTCACCGGTAACATACCCCCAAATTTCACTGCCATACATAGCAGTTGCCACTGATTTTGCATTATAAAGTTTCAGCATGGCACTGGTAGGTTTTTTCCCCAGTTTCAATGCGAAATTAAAAATGGAGGCATTAGCCCTGATCAATTCCCCCTTCTTTTTTGCAAGGTGAGGACCCCAATTACGTTTAGAATCAAAAACAACCCCAAGGTACGAGAAAGTTTTTGATATGGGGATTACTACTTCATCAACTTTAAATGAAAAGTTCCTTCTTGGATGTTGCCCGACTTGCATGACAAATGATTTAGAGTTGTTGACAATAAGATGTCTATCCATCATGAACAGTTTAAAAGCATTTAATAAAGCTTGAAGACCCCTCTCGGTCCTAGAAATTAAAACCGTATCATCTGCATATAAAAGTACAGGAATTCCCCGCCTGCCGACTCTGGGGCAATCAGCCGGTACATTCTGCAACACACTATCTAGTTCATTAATATTAAAATTAAAAAGGAAGGGGGCCGAGATACAACCTTGGCGAACCCCCTTTCTAATGTAAAAAATTATTCGTTGTGCTCAGATCTTGAGAATATCTCACATTTGCTCTAGTATTACTATGTAAATCAACAAGAAAATCAACAATTCCACTATCCACACCCTTCACCCTCATGGACTGCCACAGCTTTCCTCTGTTTACACAGTCGAAAGCTGAGGACAAGTCCATGAAGGCGAGGTGGATAGTACCTCTTTGGGCAACAGTGTACTTATTTAATATTAGAAAGAGGTTAAGGCACTGAGTTACTGTTGAGCAGCCACTGCAAAAACCGTACTGCGAGATGGACATAATATTATTTTCCAGTGCCCAGTCTGAAAGTCTCTGCAGTAGGATTCTTCCTACTATTTTAACCATAGAATCTATTAATGAAATAGGTCTATAACAATCGTAGAAACACCCCACGATTGTGGACAGCCATTTTTCACAGCAGTGTTAAAGACAAACTCTAATATGGGTGCCCAGAAGCTTGGTTCAGACTTGAATTAGTCTGGAGGAATCCCATCGGGACCGGGAGCTTTCCCAGCTGTTAGTCCCGCAATACCTCTCTGCAAAAACTCCAAGGATTTCCAAGAGAAGTGGAATGCTATATTGAATAAATGTAGCCTCGACCTTATTCTCCTCATAATAGAGGAACTATCGACTATCCTCAATGAATTAACTAAGGAAATTAAAGAAGTGGAAAAAGAGCTTGAAGACTCTATCACTCCAGAGGAACTATCTGGGATATTAGAAGACATAAAAACACAACTTGAGAAACACACAAAAGACATCAATGAAAGGAAAATTCGCAAATTTCGACGCGATACGCTCGATTATAAATTAGGAGAAGTGTACACCTGGGCTGACATATACGCCCAGCGTCGGCGAAACAAACCTTACAGTCAACAGACCGACACCTCATCCTCAGGAAGTGACACCTCTGGTCGCCCCCCAAAAAAGACCACTTTTGATCTTAACATCACCAGGGATAATAGAGACAAGGAACTGACATCGAGCTCAGTGGAGGATAACACAACACCATCTGGTCCTTTTTTAGAGAGAGGCCGAAGCGAAAGCGACGACCCAGGCGGAGTAAAAGAAAAGGAAAGAGGGGCCCCATCAACAAGGAGCACCAAAAAGGACAACAAGAAGAAATGAACTCACTAGTGATAAACATTTCTGACACCAGATTGTGATCATATGAAACTAACCTGTTACAGAAAGGTACATCATTCATCCACACCACTTCTACGAACCTCCTGGAATTGCAAACCAGCACATACAAATTAACACGGAAATTACGGCTACGCCGTTTTTTTGAAAACGTTCTTCCACCACAAACAGAAATCAAACCAGATCAACTTCTTGGCTTACGCCCTTCTAGCTCATATATGCCACCAAGCAGTCACAAAAGCATCGATACTTTTGAAACGCTAGTTAAACAAGACTTGGAAAAAATCAACTACAAAAAACCAACAAGAAGGAACATCACCCAAAAAGATTTAGACACTTTGAAAAAAATCGCGGAAAACAAAGCAATAAAATGCATCAAAGCGGACAAGGGTGGCGCCCTAGTGATTGTCAACACCAGCATGTATCAATCAAAAACACTGGAACATATCTCTGACCCGAATACATACATGCCACTGGAAACCAATCCCATGAACCAATTCAAACTCACTCTAACGGATATAATAACACGAGCACATGAGCAAGGGATAATTGATGATCGAACCAAGAAATTCCTAATGGTAAAATTTCCGAGAAGTCCAACAATAACTATGCTACCAAAAATACACAAGAACCTGCTGGATCCACCTTTTCTACCAATAGTTTCCACGAGGGGTTCTCTCCATGAACTCATTGGGAAATTTTTAGATCGTTATTTACAACCTACAGTAAAGAAACTCAGAAGCTATGTAAAAGATACCACTGACTTTCTACTCAAACTATCTGAAGTGATTATTAATCAAGACGACAATCTGATTCTGTGTACAGCAGATGTTAAAAGTCTCTACACATCCATTCCTCACGATGGAGGAATTGAAGCAGTAGAAAAGGCCCTACTAAACAGTGAGATTTCCAGCCCCATGCAAACCTTCCTCATGGAAGTTATGGTATATACACTATATCATAGTTACTTCACCTATGAAAAACAATGGTACCAACAGCTATCTGGGATGTCAATGGGCAACTGCGCCGCGCCGACGTATGCCAATCTATACATGTCTGAATTTGAATCAAGATACATCTATGACAACCCCCAATGGATGGGAAATTTGCACATATACGTCCGGTATATAGATGATCTATTTTTTATTTGGAAAAACACCAAGGAGAGCCTAGAGAAGGCTCTTACTGAACTGAACAGCAAAGACAACAGGATCCAACTGACATGGAACACAGATGAACACATGATAACCTTTCTGGATGTACTAATTACAAGGACAGAAAAAGGATTGGAGACTGATTTATTTAGAAAGGAAACAGATCGGAACAATACACTGTATTATTCTAGTGTCCATCAAAACTCTTTGAAATGACACTTGCCTTACAGCCAAATGCTGCGAGTTAAACGCATTGTCTCAGACCAAGAACTCTGTAACAAACGTATGCATGAAATGAATATTAGATTCTCGGAAAGAGGATATCCACAAGCAACAATTGACGATGCTATGAAGAAAGTATCAAACATCACTCGTGAGAAAGCACTAACACAAACAACCAGAAAAGAAGACACCAGGATGGTATTAGTGTCAAAATACTCCACCTTAAGTGGTAGATACAAAAAAATCATACTGAACCATTGGCGGGTCCTAGCATCCGAACCGGATTTAAAAAATTTGTTTGAACAGCCACCCATTTTTGCATACACCAGGGCAAGTAATTTTAAAGAAATGTTATCTAAAGACAGCATTCCACGAATTGAATACAAAGGCACAAAACCATGTCTCAACTGTAATAGTTGCAATAACATCATCAAGGGCAACAAAATCAATCATCCGATGAAAGGGACAGAGATCAAAGTCAACGTAAATGCGACATGTGATTCGTCCAATTTAATCTACCTGCTAAAATGCCCATGCGGGAAAATCTATATTGGAAAAACTGAGAGAAAAATTAAAATCCGCCTAAACGAACACAAATCTAATATACGGACTAAGCAAGAAAGATCTAACATCGCCATGCATTTTTTAGAACATAACCATAATGTGGCACAATTGAAATTCATGGTTTTGGAAACAATTGACAAGAAAGAAGGTAAAGACAACAATAAGACTCTGCTACAGAAAGAAACAGCATGGATATATCGATTGCAATCTCTGAAACCATTTGGTCTGAATGACCGAATTGAACTGAGTTGTTTTTTATGAATACCCTTAGTGGTACATATGGACACATTGTTCGACTGTAATGACTGTTCACGACATTTATTTATTCCTATAATCTATGGGTTCATATATGTATTGGATCACTTCGTTATATTAAGCATCACTAACAGCTCACTAAATGTTTGCCACACTCCGCTAAACAATTTACTTTGTTCCTCATTCATTCACACTTTACTCTCCCCTCTTCATCCGTTCAGTACAGCTCCCCTTTAAGATGGCCGACACCATTTTGGTGTTGCTAGTCCATCGTCTATGTTATCACCCCTGGCTGAATTTTTGGCCATTAGTCCGTCTTTCCTTTTAGACCTCAGTGTTTATCCCACCCCACTATGCGAACTTCGCTTCGAACACCCGGAAGCTGGTTCCCGGTAACCTGATTGAACCTTGTTGAAGGAAAGCTGAAACCTCGAAAGCATTTCAGTAAGTCGGGCACGCCCGCCATGCATTAACATCCATTTACGTTTTTTTATCTTTACGATCTCAACAAGTGGTGATAATGCTCATACAGCATTTTTACTTTCATTACAGCATCGTTGAATTTACAAGCATTCCAAGATTATGTAAGTTTAACTTGCTTGTTATTTATCATACGCGCACGATAAATAGTCCCTAGCAACACACAACTTCCACGCTTACCGTTTGACCCACGTTTAAACCCCCGATCACCTCCACTTGGGTTAGCATTCCATCACCTAAATACATTTGTATTGTCCACCACGCATGATATTTGCTTTTTCAACTGAAATGCCATAAAATGTTTATTTGTACAATTCATGTATATCTCGTCATTATAATGGGTCATGTAGAAAATTGTTGTCATTCTTGAATTCCAGGGCTCCTTGAGAAAGGGCAATTCTGGCCCGAAATGCATCGGAGCATCGTTTCTAACAAATATATATTGTTAAAACAATGAATTAAGCAATCAAATGAAAAAAAGAGAAAATTTGATGAACAGTTAATAAATATAATTTAAAACAAAGTGGAGTCTGTCTTCGACGAACCTCAGTGGAGTGCCCACAGCAAGGATGTGTACATAACCTATGTACACACTCATCTTTAATACTTTCAGCGTAAACGGACGGTTACGCCACTTGCAGGAGCACCCCTACCCAAATAAAACTCAATCAACCATCTAATAACATACAAATTAAACTCAGCTGTGCACCGTACCTATCAAATCTTCATTTAAAAGATACAAACCATCTTTGCACAGATATGTACTCCATCCATCTCTTGTTCCTTCAGCTCTGTAGAAGCACATCCCATTGACCATTTTTTATAATTACTTATACTTACCTTAAAAATAATAAATAATAACAAAAAGTATATATTATAAATTTAGCATCTGTGGAAGACAAGAAAAATAAAGTTACAATATATATTTTCCAACACAAAATAATTTGTAAAGCATTTCATTTGCCTTTTTTGCTGTTCTCAGAATATATTCAATTTCACTAGAAACAGTGAGTTCAATAGTACTCATCACATAACAGCGGGCAAAAAAAAAGACAATCAATAAGATTATCTTAAAAAAAACATTCAACATTCTCAATAACAATCTAAAAAGTAGAAATAAAACAGATGTGGTTTCCTCTTTAGTTTTGAAAACCAATAATTTTACGGTCATTGGTGACCTTAATCTTCACATGGACGCCCCACTTTCCAACTCAGTCCATAGTTTGCTTTCTGATCTTGAGGCATTTAAATTAGTCCAACTAGTTGAGTTCCCGACACATATCGGTGGACACCTGTTGGATCCTGTCCTGACGAACATCTCTTCCAATATTGAAGTGCTTCAGCCAAAGCCTATGGCCTGGACGGATCACTATCTGATCGAAACGCGCATCACTATTAACATCCCTCCATCCAATAACAACCTGCCTAAGACTCTTAAGCGTCCTTGGAGAAACCTGAACCTGGAGCATTTTCATCACCTTTTGTTGCAGCACCATCCCCAACCTCCTGAGGAAGTTTCCCGTGGTTATGACGACTTTTGTAAATGGCTTGAGCAGTCTTTGGATACCCTTATACCAGCTAGGTGGAGCAAAGCTAAATCGGGCTCCCCTAGTCCTTGGTATGTTGATTCCCTTAGGGTATTGAAATCATCCTGTAAAAAAGCTGAACGTGCCTGGCGCAGAAACTATGATACTGTTCTTAAAGCAGCTTATAGATCCTGCACCAGAACGTATCATAGGGCTATATGCTCTGCCAGGGCTGCTTTCTACTCACAGGAAATAAAAAACAGCACCAACCCTACCAAGATCATTTTTAGGGTGTGCAAAGACCTCACCAATAAAAGAACTGCCTCCACGCTCACTGCCTCCATGACACACTGCGAGGATCTGGCATCGTTCTTCGTTGAAAAAGTGGAGGCCATATATAGGTCGTTTGCTCTGCCTTTTGTCAGGGAAATTAATAGTGCCCCCCTGGTCTCCAAATCCCTATTAGCTATTACAGGTCCGACCCTAGAGGAGTTCTTAAATCTGGCGATCAAACTTAAGTCTGGCTCTCCGGATGACCTTATGACACCCATGCAATTCCGCGATTTTGCCGATTGCTGTTACCCGGCGATGCAGAGCTTGATTGATCTTTCTTTTAGAACTGGTAGTGTTCCCACTGCTTGGAAGCAGGCCACTATTATACCAATTCTAAAAAAAACCTCTCTCGACCCTTCCAAAGCAGAGCATTACCGACCCATCTCCCTCCTTCCTTGGATGGCTAAAATAGCCGAAGCTCACGCCAATAGGATTCTATCCCTCCATCTGCAAGAAGTAAATATACTAGACAACTCCCAGAATGGGTTTCGAGCCGGTCATAGTACCGAGACCGCCCTCTTGGCGGTGGTAGAACATATCAGGAAAATACTAGACCAAGGTCAGACGGCGGCACTGATCCTATTGGATCTAAGTGCCGCCTTCGACACGGTCTCCCACCAGATCCTGTTACACCGCCTTGCGGAGGCTGGAGTTGAGGAACAAGCACTTGAATGGTTTCGATCATTTCTTACGGATCGAACCTTTAAAGTTTCCACACCTCCTTATATCTCTGCCCCTCGCCCCATTCTACAGGGAGTTCCACAGGGTTCGGCCCTCAGCCCCACCCTTTTTAATTTATATGTTGCACCATTGGCGCACGTAGCTGCCAGCTTCGGTCTTACAATAGTGTCATACGCCGATGACACTCAGTTGGTTGTGTCACTCAATGGCGACTCCAATATGAGCGCCTCCACCTTTCAGGCAGCCCTTAAAGCTGTCGCCGGTTGGATGGCGAATAATCGCTTACAACTCAACGCCACCAAGACGGAGGTCATTCTCTTCGGTAGGGACAGTGAGCTATGGGGAGACCAATGGTGGCCTCCTGAACTGGGACCTGCTCCCTCTCCTGTAACTGAAGTCAGAAATCTGGGCGTATGGCTTGATGATCAACTGTCATTTATTCCCCACATCAAACGTGTCGCGGGAACTTGTTTTGGCGATTTACAGTGCCTACGGCCCATTTTTAAATTTTTCGACGCGGACACTCGGCAGATTATAGTCCAAGCTATGGTGTTGACCAGATTGGACTATGCTAGCTCCCTGTTTTTGGGTGTTAATCAAGCCGAGTTGGCCCGTCTTCAGCGGATACAAAATACGGCGGCCAGGATGCTGGTCGGCCTCCCTAAATTTGTCTCTGCTCGTAGCACTATCCACGACCTACACTGGCTCCCAGTAGGCAAAAGAATTAAGTTCAAGGCTTTGTGCCTTACTTTCAAAATTCTTAACTTGGCCTCCCCTCCTATTCTCACCCAGACCATTCATCACTATGTTCCCTCAAGAGCCCTTCGGTCTGATGGCTCAAATTTGGCCACTGTTCCTCGCTTTAAAAAATCCAGAATGGGCGGCCGTTCTTTTTCGGTGATGGCGGCTACATTGTGGAATTCTTTGCCTGCCTCACTTCGTTGCATCCCTGATCTGCTCCAGTTCAGGAAACAATTAAAAACTCATCTATTCTCCTCTGGTTAGTCTTAGTGTTATCTGGTCCTCTCTGTTGTGTTGTGTGTGCCATCTCCAAAAGCGCCGGGACGCCTCTTGGCTGCGGCATCTGTGCGCTATACAAAATAAAATAACATAACATAACATAACATGTTAAATGTTTTTTCTGAGAGCAATTTCTTTTTTTTAATTTTTTTTTTAAAGTTTTTATTTTTCTTTTGCAAACATAAGCACAGTTCTACTTACAGAAGTTACATTTTAACAATTACAGTAATTTGCTTAATTTCTAATTTCTAAATCTCATCTTTGAGATATACCATACAAAGGGTAGGCTTCAACCAAAATAAATTAGCACATTTTAAGCAGTAAATGAATCTAAAACAAAACCTAAAGACAGAAACCAAAACCTAACATAAAAGGGCAATTGAATTAAATAAGAAAAATCCCCACACTACCCTTCCCATCCACCCCCTAATCATCCTTTCTTTGCTTCTCTTTCCATTTACTTAATGGCTCACATATTCTTTTCCCCAGACATCTTCCTCTCCTCCCTTTCCGAGCATAAATATTTTCCTCTATCTTGTAAGCGTATAACGTATTTGCCAGCCAATTTTGGAATTTTGGGGGATTTTTATCTAGCCAAGCCCTGGCTATTGTCAATCTGTAAACTGCCATTAATACAAACAGAAATTCTGTGTACTGCTCATGCTCCTGCTCAGCCACTCCTAACATAATCCAGGATGGGGTGAGACAGATCGCGATATCCAAGGACCTTGCTAAGAACCCCTCTATCTCCTTAATCAATGATTGCAGCTGAGGACAGGTTGCAAAAATATGTATGCTGTCTGCTTCCAACTCATTGCAACGGGGGCAATTAATTCCTGTATTCCCACCCCATTTTGTGATTCTTGCAGGCGTAAAATAAAGAAAATATAATGTTTTATAATGCTGGGACTGCAAAGGGGCTGCACTTAATATTGTACATCCTAGATTTAAAGAATCAAAAAACAAATTACTTTCAACCCCCAATTTTTCTGCCCACTTCAGACTAAATTTCTCTAGATCATCCTGCTTTTCTTTCAGCAGAGCTGCGTAAAAAGACCTAATTGTGCAGTCCCCCATCAATTTTATTTTCTCCATTATTTCTATTTTATTGAAGCCTACCGGGCCTCCCACTTTGTTCTTTAAAAAGCTTCTGATCTGCAGGTACTTGAAGAAGCCCCTATTATCTATACCATATGTCTCTCGTAATTCTGAAAACTGTTTAAAACCATCCTGAGTAAACAGGTCACCTATTTGCGTAATCCCTCTTGCTGCCCATTCTGCCATAGTTTGATCAGCAAATATTTCCGCTGGGAGCGATCTATTATTAATCAGGGAAACATATCTATTATATCTCCCCATCTTGACTTTCTTTAAAAAAGCATTCCATACCGTAGCTGCCGCCATAACAGTTTTGAACCTGGTTCTCTTGAAATAACTAAAATCTGTGCATTTTAGAAAACAATTACAAACGTTTGGCCCAAGTACAACAGCATAGAGCTCAGTAGACATAGTTTGCATTCTTACATCATCAATATTCCCCCCAATTAATCCTTGTATATATTGCAAAACAGTTGCCATATATTACAAACGAAAATCTGGTGCACCCCAACCCCCTTTTTTCCTGGGAAGTGTCATAAATCTATAGGCCCTCCGGGTCTTGCCATGTGCCCAGATAAACCTGTTACATAAGGCCTCTATACCATTAAACCAACTGGCTTCAAACAACAGAGGTATGGCCCTAAATAAATACAAAAATTTAGGTAGAATCATCATCTTGATGATGTTTGTGCATCCTACCAGAGATAAATGTAAGTTGTTCATTTTTTCCAAATCCTTTTTGACTTGAACAATCAAGGGGTCCATATTATTTTTAACAATCTTATCTACTTCATGCATATTTAACATTGCGGAGGGTGCTGCTTCAAGCAGCACCCGCCGCAATGTTAACAATACGGAATGTGACCGCTAGGGTGGCGGTCACATCCTAATTCCGAGGGAGGGAACGCCCGCTGACCCTGCGGACTGTCCCTCCACCTTGGGGGTGGCGGACGGACGCAGGTCCGTCCGCCATCCTAATAGGCCCCATAGTTTGAAGCAATTCATAGAGACAAATGTTCTCAAGATGATGACTTCTATTTGGATAATATGTATCCAACATATTTGTTTTCACAATATCTGTACTTTCTGGCTCTTTTTCAGCTAAATATTCAATTTCTTGTACAGATTTAAGTACTCGATTTCATGTTGCAGCAAGACCTAGACTCACCCAAATGATTCTTCTAGATTTGAAGTATAGACTTGCAGATGATAAGCGATCCGAGCATTCATACACTCCAATTCCTCGATGAGATAACATCTTCAAACTGTAACTATATAATTTCTTACTTAGACTCTTCTCGTGGGAAATCTCTTACCACATTTCCTTCAATTCCACCTTTTCGGATTTCGGTATGTAGGATGTTACATATCGAGCAACAGCAATGCAATTGTCCACAACATATTGAATATCCATGTTAGCATTTCACATGGACAAAATAACTGGGTTGTAGTGATTTATGTATTTTGACTCTTCATTTCTTCTTAAGTTGTAGGTATTTTTGGGATATTTTCTTGTGATAGTATGTCGCAAAGATGACATAAAACTGTTCACTCTTCCTTTCGATATTACAGGACGTGGAAATCCAAAACGACATTTGGTGTAGAATTTGTCCTTAGATTTGTACTTTCAACAACAGTATTTTCCACAACAATGGATTTGGATTTGTAAGACTTGTTGTCTTAAGTCCTTTTCTTCTGTGCTTTTGGGTATAGCACATGTAGCATATTCTTCAATAAAAGACAACACAGTATCCACCGAATCTGTTCCAAATTTGGGGGCATCTTTGATCCATATTAGCATATGTATGCAAGGGTCACCTCTTGCTTGATATTCCTTTCTCCAAAAGAAATCCAGAACCTCTCCAAGAGGAGGATTTTTTTTTATTGGTGATAAAGACATCATAATTTCAAATCTATACCTGCATACATTAACTGGATCCAAAGAGCACAATTCTCCAGGTGTATTGTATTCAATATTTACTATATTTGGATTTGCCTCTCGAAGAAATTGAAGTAAATCATCCCAAGCATATTCAGCACAGCTTAGAGTAGGAAACCATGTAGGAGTTCCTAAGTTCCTTAGCATACATTTAAGTTCTCAATGACAACGGTACCAGTACTCATTAGTACCACGCTGACATGCCATGAGATTAATCAGCTGAGATGACAAAACATTATCTTTCTGCTGTACTTTATCCATAAATTCCTTTGCCGACACATTTTGCAGATGTAGACCTGTTTTCAATATATGTCTGACTGCATAGGAAAGTCCAGTCAAGTCACTCTCAAACAAAAGATGAAACAAATACGGAATACATTGTCGAAATCTTGGATCTTCTGCAGACAATCTTGATGTCCGGGAATTCAGATGCAGAAATCTGCAAAGGTCGGTCATCATATCATCCTCCTTTTCCTGTAGGAAACAACTGAGGGAAACAACAAGCTTCCAAGCTTTCTTCCCATACACTATTGGGACTTCCCTTTGCTTCTTTCATTTGGAATAACTCTATAGTATTCCCCATCACTTCTTTGGAATGAAGTGGATGAACACTGTAATGTTCGTAGTTTTCTTCAGTTCAGCACACATCCACTTTTTCAATTTGTCCAGATGATGAGTCACTATCTTCTTCTACAGTTATTTTTTCGTCTCCCACATACACATTTTTATACTATTGATTATTTTTTACCAGCTACAACGTTGCCTTTTTCACTTTCCAAACATCCACTAATTCTTGCCAGATTTTCATACTCTTAGTAGGAACGCCATTAACAATAATACCTAAAGGTTCATCTTCTACATTTTCTACACTGATTTTTTTCAATATTTTTCTTTAAATCTAGAGGCAAATATAGAACTCTTCCCTTTAATCCTCTCTGTAAATCTGAAGGAGTCAATTTCCCTGTCTTAGGCTCCATACGAACAATAGCCTGAAATGGATGCACACTTTGAATAAGAATAGACTCATAGGTATTTAAATCCATCAGTTCAGAAGGAATATTTACCAACTCAAGATTATAATGCACAGCTCTATCATGCATTTTGTTCTTGTCTAATTTGTTATAACAATATTTACAAATACGCTGATCAGAACCCAAATCAAAACAATTATCTACCAACAAATTAGTTGCAAATTCCTTCCACTCATTATTATTTTCCTTTTCACTTGTTAAATACAGATGAACAGTCCTGGTCGGATTTTTATAATGAGTTTGTCAACAACAAATACAATAATAATTTGGCCTTTTCACCTGAAATCACCTTAAACTTTGTAATTTCTTGCTCACAATTTTCTGTACTATAATGTTGTACATTCTCTTCCTCATTTCTTCTATTAATGTATCAGTTTCTGCACTGAATGAATGAATGAAAAATATTTTATTTGTGTGATTAATAAAAACCAATACAATAAAAGAACAGTCAATATATAAAAATTATTTTAAAATTAGATACATTAATATGTATATAGGAAATAAGCATAGAACCGCCCTTTGATATTAGATAAGTATAACTGAAGGACTGCGTCCTTTCTCCTTTGTCGTTCGCAAACCCAGTTAGAGTAGGATGGGCCTTAGATGAATTCTGGAGACTGATAGCAAAGCGGGACAACATAGTAAGATGTGAATCAATGTTTCTCGCTTATAATTGCAGAGGCGACACTCTGTAATCGCAGGTCTTACTTTGTTCGAAGGGTACAGATGTTTTAGGGGCGGCACATGCAATCTGGCTGCAAGAATCCTTTGTAGGGCTTGCCTACCCAACAGCTGTGCAAGATGTGGTTTATTGGCATGTAAAATGTAAGGAGAGCTTTGAGTCTCATGGAAGCCTCTGGCTATCAAAGCTTCAATGTCCAGTTTTCGAGAACAAGATCTTACTTCCTTTTTTATTGCAGTTTTAATGGTTGCATATTTGATTATGTTAGGGTCCCAGTTCTCTATGGCAAGATTCAAAAGATATTTGGCTGAAGCCAGTTTCTGCACTGTCTTCCTCAGGACCAAAGTAACTAACCTGAATTTCTTCACAAACGTTCATTACATCTGATACAGATCCATGCAAAAGAGCACTGTTCAACTTTTTTAACATTAGTGCTGGACTTTTTGCCTAATACAATGTTCTGACTAATTTCCTCATTTGAGTATGATGTACTGTTAACATCCTGTAATGGTGAAAAACATTTCGACATACTTTTTTAGAAAGACAAGCCAGAGAATGACCTTGCAAACCAGTATTTTCTCTCTGCAAGGGTCTAGTACTTGCAACACTGTAATCTTTTGTTTAACACTTTTCTTAGTACACTCACGTAAGAATTTCCGTAAAAATTCAATAGATTCCTGCCGTACACTACAAATACTACTGGAATTCCAAGTGTACACTGGAGCTTTAGGACGTCTGCCTAAAACTTCATCAGCTAACACTTCTTCTGCATTTCTGGGAACAATTTTCTCTTTCTCAATAAGACAACCATTTCTAACCTCAGAGTGTGAGGAGAGAGGGGGATTATGAGGAGAGAGAGGACTATGAGGAGGGAGGGGGCAGTATGTGGAAAGAGGGGCAAGTATGAGAGGAGAAAGGGGGAGTATAAGGAGAGAGGAGTGTGTATGAGAAGAGAGGAGGGAGTATGAGGAGAGAGGGCTAATAATGTGGAGAAAAGAGGAATATAAGAAGAGAGGGGGTGTATAAGAAGAGAGGGAGTAGTGTGACGAGACAGTAAGAAGTATGAGGAGATGGGGGAATAGGAGGAGAGCGGGAGTATGTGGAAAAGTGGGAATATGAAGAGGGGGGAGTATGAATGGAGAGGGGGAGTCTGAGGAGACAAAGGAATATGAGGAGAGGGGGAATATGAGGAGAGGGAGGAGTATGAGGGAGAGGGGAGTATGAGGAGAGGGGTGAGTATAAGGAGAGAGGGGGATTATGAGGAAAGAGGGAGCTGTATGAAGAGATGGGGAAGTTTGAGGATTGAGGGGGTTTGAGGAGGGAAAGAGGGTGGTGTAAGAGGAGAGAGGAGGGAGTATAAGGAGAGAAGGGAGAGTATGAGGAGAGAGAGGGGGAGTGTGAGGAGAGAGAGGAAGTATAAGGAGAGAGGGGTGTGTATGAGAAGAGAGTAGGGAATATGAGGAGAGAGGGGGGAGAATAAGGAAAGAGGGGTTAATATATGGAGAGAGGGGAGAGTATAAGGAGAGAGAGGGACAGTATGATGCGAGAGGGGGAATATGGAAAAAGAGGGGCAAGTATGAGGAGAAAAGAGGAGTATAAGGAGAGAGGGTATGTATTTAGAGAGAGGTGGTACTATGGGGAGAGTGGAAGGAGTATGAAGAGATGGGAGAAGTATAAGAAGTGAGGGGGTATGAGGAGAGAGGGAGGAGTAAGAGGAGAGAGGACGGAGTATGAGGACGGGGGTAGTATGAGGAGAGAGGGGGGAATATGACAAGAGAGGGGGGAGTATGAGAACAGAAAGGGGGAGTATGAGGAGAGGGGGAATATGAGGAGAAAGGTAGTATGAGGAGAGTGGGAAGAGTAAGAGGAGAGAGGGAAATATGAGGAGGGGGAGTATGAGGAGAGAGAGGGGAATATCAGGTGAGAGAAGGGAGTATAAGGAGAGAGAAGGAGAGTATGAGGAGAGAGGGGGGAATATGGAAACAGAGGGGCAAGTATGAGGAGAAAAGAGGAGCATAAGGAGAGAGGGGTGTGTATGAGGAGAGAAGGGAGAGTATGAAAAGACAGGGGGGAAAATGTGGAGAAAAGGGAGTATAAGAAAAGAGGGCGTGTATTAAGAGAGAGAGGGGGTACTATGAGGAGAGAGGGAGGTGTATGAGGAGATGGAGGAGTATGAGGAGTGAAGGGGGTATGAGGAGAGAGGTTGGAGTATGAGAAGAGAAGGAAGAGTATGAGGAGAGAGGGGGAGTGTGAAGAGAGAGGGGAAGTACACGGAAAGAGGGGTGTGTATTTGGAGAGAGGGGGGAGTATGAGGAGAGAGGGGGGAGAATATGGAAAAAGGGGCGAGTATAATTCCTAAATGTACAACGACGCACAGTGTGATTCTAGACAAAAAATATGAGACCACCTTTACTATTCTAAAACGCTTAAGTCACTGCACACATTCCATGTATATAACTACTACATTTCAGTGGACAACCCTGACTCATTTTGCAAATACATATGCAATTTGTTGCATTATTTTTGCCAACATTTCATTAAAAAAGTGACCCAATAGAACAACAAAGAGGCGCAAGGGGCTTGTAAATCTGCCCCAGAGTGTATGCAGCAGTGCATGTATACTGACTAGGAAATTGTACATTTAGAACACAAATCTGATTCTCGACAAACAGCACTACTAATTATTCTTGAAGGGCTAATATCACTGCACACATTACAGAAATATAATTATTGCATTTTACTGTACAACCATGAGTCATTTTGCAAATACAAAACCAATAACCGGTTTTTAATTCTATAAAAACTGGAAAAAAGGATAGCTTTAAAAGCACTTATGTATCTGAAAACACAAAACATGTAAAAATGCTTCTCTCAGAACAATTCTTAAATGCACACAGACGCACAGTGTGATTCTAGACAAAAAATATTACACCTTGCATTTTACCAAAACACATTTACTAGTCTAGAAAGAGTTGAATGACTGCACACATTCCATGTATATAACTATTACATTTCAGTATCCTGACTCACTTTGTAAATACATAAGCAAATTGATGCATTTTTTGTGCCAACATTACATCAAAAAAGTGACATCATACAACAAAGAGGCACAATGGGCTTGTAAATCTGCACCAGTGTGTATGCAGCAGTGTATGTATACTAACTGGGAAACTGTAGATTTAAAACACAAGTCTGAGTCTAGACAAAAAACATAATTAATTACTCTTGAAGGGCTAATATGAGTGCACAAATTACAGAAATATTATTACTGCATTTTACTGTACAACCATGAGTCATTTTGCAAATATATAAACAATTTGCTGCAGTATCTGTGCAAACATTGCATCAAAAAAGTAACGCAATGGCAGCACAAAGACGCACAAGAGGCTAATAAATATATCCCAGAGAATTTACAGTAGTGTATGTATACTTACTGGAAAATTGTAGATTTAGAACACAAGCCTAATCCTAAACAAGCAACACTATTAACTACTCTACAACTGAAAAAGTGACTGCACACATTCTACATTTTTTAGTATTGCATTTTATTGCACAAAGCTGACTCACTAAACACATTAACTTACCAAATGGTTTTATCACAATAGTTATCCAAATGCAGACAAACTCAGAATGTGATTCTGCACACTTTAGAAGGATAAACACATTACTCTTACTAAAACCAAAATACACCACATACAACTCACCTTTCAAATTGATTTGTAGATTAAGAAGGATGCCACTCACACAGCAGATATTCTTATACAGAATCTCTTTACTTCAGTGTTCGCAGCAAAACCAGAAAATGGCACATTTTCCCTCTCAATTTGCACATATATGCATATGATTATTAACAAATCAAATGGCTTCACACATTAATTCAAAACCAAACACACATTTCTATTGGTTGAACACTTGAACCCTTTCCAACTGACATAACTTTGAACCCCACCCCCAACAGATCATACAAAAGTCAACTGTCCACAGAGGTAAAAAGTTCAGCACACTGTAAAACACTCCTCATCAACAAGTTTAGACTCTGCAAAAGGTACTTACTTATAAGTACCAATAACGAGAAAAGCTCTTGTTAGAACCAACCAACATCTAAACACATAAGCTGGATAGATATCTGTAAAACATATTTTGTTATTCTTTTTTTATTGCTTAGGTACGCATACGGGATGACTTTCAAACCTCGCACCATACGTCGTACGGCCGCACATGGTACGCGTACTGTAAATTTACCGTAAAAAAATAGACACTATCACAAATTTTTATTATCCCCGGGGTCCCCATCTCCGGGGCTCAAATAAAACATTGGGGACCGTGGGGGGAGCCCCAACGCCCCCGCGTTCCCAGCCGCCTCCCCGCGTCCTTTGGGAGCTGGCATTGCTTTTTGTCAGAGAGAGCAGCTTACATTCTGCTCCCCCTGACGAAAAGCAATATGCTTTCCTATTTGTAAGAGAGAGCAGGTTAACCTGCTCTCTCTTCCAAATAGGAAAGCAGTTTGCTATGGTAGGGCGGGAACCCGCATACATATCGTTAAAGCCCCGGGGACCGCCACCCCTGGGCCCCCATTATAAATAAAAACATTGCCCCCGGGATTTGCCCCCCCCGGGGGCTAATTAACAATAAAGTGGGCTTCGTTTTTTTTTTCTTTTTCACGGCGTACATGTACCCTACGCGTATTCTGTGATTTAAAAAAAAAAAAAAATGATTTTGACCTTAGGGATCATTGTGAAACCCCCTGAGCAGCCCTAGGGGGTCAGGAAGTCCAAATAGCAATTTTTTCCTGTCAATCTACACACTCAATCTACACACATATACAAATAAAAAACAAATCATATTTATTCCCACATTTAATCAAAACGAAACACACTTTTCTATTACTTTCAACCCTACTCCCAGTCCGCATACTGCCTGTTACCATAGAAACATTTCAGGGAACACTTAACTAAGCACACAGGTGAAAAGTTCATCAAACAATGTTGCAAATCAAAACAGCAAGTGTGCTTGACTTGTCAATATACCACCTTATCTTAAGTAACGTTCTTTTCTATCACTTTTTGTTAACCAATAAATATCAGGCTTTTAAAAAACCGAAAATTGCACCCTTGTTTTCTGTGTAAAATGTTTTCAAACAACCAATCATTTCTTTGCTTTTTTCAAAACTCCACTTATCCACCATCTTAGAAAAATCTTATTTTTCAAACAGCAATTTCATTTACAGAGACCAACTGAGTGCATCCAGACCTCTCTTCAAGATGCTTAGAGTGTGGATTGTGGGACACAGCTACATTTTCTGGAGTCAAAGGTACGCAGAACAGAAAGGATTTCACAAAGACCTAGGTTTACCAAATGTAGACATTAAATAGATTGGACAGAGAGGGTTAAAGTGACACCAATGGATACCATTGGTGAAATCCTTTTTGCATCTCCAACACCCTGACCTCATAATTGTGCACTGTGGTGGCAATGACCTAGGCACTTTGACTGGGGTAGGTCTGGAAATGTTTATGAAGGACACCTTTACAGACTGATGTCACTTATCCCCCAAACTACCTTTGTCTATTCTAATATATGCCAAAGGCAGAATTGGAACTGGTCCAATCAATTTTTCTTTTTATTCCTAAATAGCTCCCGGGGGCAATTTTTTTCTATAATGGGGGGCTTGGTAGTGTCCAACAGAAAAGAATGAAAAAAAAGTAATGCCGAGGACAATGATGCTCCTGCTTCCTGCGTTTTATCAGGTCAATAGACTGTTTCCCATAACTCAAAAGTTTATTGCAATAAATTTATAGAATTTTAACTTCAGGAAAATCAGGATGAATTTGTGTGCGTGGACTGTTTGCTGAAAATGGTGGTGCAGCAGTTGATGTGCTTGGTACAGTAGCAGGTGGGTTGTCCTTCAACCTCTGTGTTGCAGCTCGAGAAAAGTTGCTGGGGTGTAAGTTCTTTACGTGTCGCTCCATATTTGCTGTGCTAAAGGAGTATTTTTGAGATGGATCACCCCTTGAAAGAGTTTGAAAAATGTTACATGTTACTTTTGGAGCATTAACCTTTATTTGCCCTTCTGGAAAAGTAAAAAATTGCCAAATTAGATCTTCTTTCTAAGAATGGGCTGAAAATTCGTTCCGCTCGTGGAATTTGCAGATTTTCCACAATTTCGCGATCCGCGAATCTCGCGAAATTGCGGCAAAATCCGCGAATCCGCGGGCAGGACGAATTTTTTTCAGGAAGCACTTACAGGGTTACAGCAGGTGCCCAAGTTGAAGCTAATTTCGTTGTAACCATTTACAAAAGGGTTGCAAAGAAATTAACTTCAACTTGGACTGCTGTAACCCCGTAAGTGCTTCCTGAGCGGTGCCTCGTTGCCTACTTGCAACTATTCTCTGACCCGGGTCTGACCCTCGAAGCAGGGTCAGAGAATAGTTACAATTAGGCAATGAGGCTCCTGTCACAAAAACTAAACCTCAGCAGGAAGCACTTACAGATATAAATAAAGCAGGTGCCCGGGTTGAAGCTCAAATTCAGTAACGCATTTATAATCAGCCCAAGAATCTAGTGAGCACGGTCGATGCTAGGCAGGTGTGCTTTCTCCTCAAATCTACCGTCTACAAATAGCTGTAATCCGTGATGGAGGTGTAGGCATCCACAAGTTTCTCAAGTGCAATCCCCCTGTACTTCCAGTGACCAGGAGGATGCTTTCTCCTCATCTGCTGCGCTGGTGGGTCTCTGACCTTTATAAACAAGAGTAGAAAAGTTGTATAATATAATGGCTCATTATGGATGTGCACTGCTGAATTTAATTGCTGTCTGTGCTTTGATTACGTGCTCTTGTGTATCACTCCCTACTCTGGAGTGTGTGTAGTAATAGCAAAGTATGCAGATCATAAGTTTTTGGTCTGTCTCCCTGGGCAGAGTTTATGCTGTCTCTCCAGCTTTAGTTCATTTAAGTAATTACAATATTCAATTGGTCATTTGTAATTCCTTTTATTCAATATTTCTGAAGTTCAAGATGTTCTATTCACATCTCTTATCACATTATTGAGGCATCTTCATATCGTTTCAATATAGCATTGCAAATCTCATCTTTCCATTCTCCCAATGCATTTCGGCGCCCTGCGTCTTTTTCAAGGGAATGTTCTGTCAAAGAAATGTTAACAAATTACCTTCTATGTTATATACAGCATACTAATGCCACCAACATCTACATAATGTACGTGCTGTTGTTTCCCAATTGTGGAATTTAATACTAACTTAAAAACAGTGACGTGTTTAAACCGACTTTTAGATGCGTGCAACAGGTTATCTTTTTCCAGGCAATTGCTATACATACAAACACATTATGTCAAACTGCATTGTGGTGCGGGTCTTCGCGCTAATGTTGGGTTTGAAAAACGCTGCTTCAAGTGTTCATGCCCATCGGTATATGTAAATACCCGAGATTGACTCTATGCTGTCTCCAGCGCTTTTCGATGCTCTGTTACGGCTAAATATCATTATACGGTACGTGAGATTTACTCACTTCCTCGAACTTTAAACTAACCAGCTGTGGGTGTTATGCGATAGTCTTGGCTGAGCTTACCGTGTCGGTGTTCTACAACCGTTACGTTGTGGTTCCGCTCGGTGTATGCTGGGAGCTTAGCTGGCGTGTCTTAGGGCGCGGGTCCTGACAAGTGTTTATGATGATTCTCGTGTGTGCGCGCGCGGGTTTAAAGAAACAGTACCTGAAACCTACTATTGGATGGGGGACATTTTGCGCTCACTTGTCAAATACATGCTCAGATCACTTGTATATATCAAACATAGCCGAGTTCAATGAAACATTTATAAATAGCATGCAAATCCGAGCCTGTCGTTTAACCCCATTGGTTTCATCGTTTGTAAAAAATAAATCCAGTGGTTCTCTCATTTAAGTAACATTTTCCTGTTATCTCTTTCTGATCGTTTTTCTACTTGTTCTAGAATGCATGCTTTCAGTTCATCTACATGGTGTTGTGCTTCTATGAAGTGAGTCGCTATGGTAGACTTCATCATTTTGGTGCGTATGTTACTTTTGTGCTCATTGAGCCTGACTTTTAATTTCCTTTCAGTTTGCCCCACGTATTGTTTGCCACATGGACAGCTTAACAAATAAATGATATTCATTGAATCACAGGTTCCATTGACTCTTAATTTAATCTGTTTACCGCTCTCTGGATGTCGGATAGTTTCTCCTTTCAGGATGTTTGTACAATTGTGGCAATTCAAACACGGTATAGTTCCCTTGTATTTACCTATCCTCTCGTCTTTGCTGCTGGATTTTAACAATTGTCCAATGTTCTTAGACCTCGTATATGCAAACAGAGGTTCTTTAGAAAATATTCCTTTAAAATCCGGTTCAGTTGATAAGAGCAGCCAGTGTCTTTTTATTATCTTTTTGTAATGATGGCTCATGGTAGAAAACTTGCTGACACATGTGATTCTTTGGTCTTCCTGTTTGTCTTGTGGTGCAAATAGATCTTCTCTGGGTTTCAGTGCAATTTTCTGTTGAGCTTGTTGTAATATAGTATCTGGATATCCTCTGTTCTTGAACCTGTCTATCGTGATGTTTGATTGGATCTCCAGTTGTTCGGGTTCCGAGACCACTCTCTTGACCCTCATCAGTTGCGAATACGGAAGATGTCTTTTTAGGGATGGAGGATGGAAACTGTCGTATTTCAGGGTGTTGTTTCTGTCTGTTTCTTTTCTGTATAGATTGGTCTTAAAACCCGTGGGAGTATTACTCACTTCCACATCCAGGAAATGTATGACTTCTTCGTTGGTTTCCCTCGTGAATTGGATTCTTTCATCTATTGAATTCAGTTCTTGAATCTGGTTTATCAATGTCTCTTGTGGTCCCTTCCATGCTATGAAAATATCATCTATAAACCTTACATATAGGCTGATGTGATCCTTCCATGTGGGTTTTTGTAGAATGTGAGTTTCCTCAAAGTTTCTCATAAAAATATTTGCATATGTAGGTGCTGCTGGATTTCCCATGGACGTTCCACTTTTCTGTAAATACCAATTTGCCTGGTAATTGAAATAGCTGTGCATAAGAATAAACTGTAGAAGTTCCATTAGGAATATTTGCATATCTTGTTCATAGTCACTTTCTAGTAATACTTTCTCTATTGCTTCTAAGCCCAAGTTGTGGGGTATCGAAGTATACAGTGATTTCACATCAATGGTGGCTAGTATCAGTAGTTGTTGATCGTTGGTCCTTATGTTAGATAGTTTATTCAAAAACTCTGTTGTGTCCTTTATGTATGATTGCGCTGCCATGGCACTTGGTTGTAGATATTTATCTAGAAATTTTCCAATGGGCTTCTGTATGCTATTTCTGGTGGATACGATAGGCCAGCAGGGTGGTTTTTTCAAATCTTTGTGCACTTTTGGCACCATATAAAAGGTTGGATTTCTTGGATATTCTTGTGTGAGATACTTCTTGGTTCGTTCTTGTATGATTCCTTTGTCAACAGCTTTTTGTAAGATCTGCTGTAGTGTTTTTTGTACTTCTTGAGTTGGGTCTTTCTCTAATCGCATGTATAGGTTGTCATCCTCCAGGTGTTCCCTTTCTTTTGTTTCGTAATATGACTTGTCCATTATTACAAGGGCTCCCCCTTTGTCAGCTTTTTGGCATACGATTTTGTCATTGTTACTGATGTCTTTAATTATGCCTTGTTGATTAGCTGTCAAGTTTCGAAATTTCTTCACTTTATTGGTGTTGAGTTGGTGTATGTCCTGTTTGCACAATTGTTCAAATAGGTCAATAGTTTTATGACTAACTGGGGCCATGTAGGTGCTAGTTGTTTTCAATCCTTTTAGTTGATCTTCCTGTTGTTGTTTGTGTTCTGTCACTATGTTGTCAAAAAATGTATTAACCATAGTTTTCTTGTTAGTTTAAACAAACTGGTGTCTAGCTCCAAAGTATTGGTATCTGCAGTTGGTACAAATGATGTTCCTTTTTGAAGAGTATCGGATTGTATTGAAGTTAAAGGACATTGTGAGATGTTTATTACTAGGTTGTCTGTTGTTTTTTCTTGTCTTTCTTGGCTGTTACATTCCTTGTTTGAGGAAGATTCCTTTCTTTTTCCCTTTCCTCTATGCGGTCTCCCCTTTCTTCTTGGCCTCTTTCTAAAAAAGGCTGGTTTGTAGATGTGGTAGCTATGGTTTATGACTCGAGGTTTTCCGTTTTTTGGTGAGTTGACGTCTCACTCTCTGTTGATGAGGTATCAGTTTGTGACATGTAGGGTTTATTTTGTCTTCTCTTGGCGTATATGTCCGCCCACGTGTAAACCTCTTCCAGTTAATAGTCTAAATTGTCCTGTCTGTATTTTCTTATTCTTCTGTCATTCACTTCCTGAGTATGCTTGGCCAATTGATTGTTGATGTCTGCTAGGATGTTGGTTAGTTCTTCCGAGGTTATCAATTTATTCAATTCGTCCTTGACGCTATTGATCTCCATGTTTAGTTCTTCCAGAATTTTAGATAATTCTTCTATAATTAAGAGTATGAGATCTAGGCTGCATTTATTTAGTATCGCGTACCATTTTTCTGTGAATTGTTTTGTGTTTTTGCATAATGATGGCTTGAGGGAAATCCGGAGGCCTCTCGGGATCCTTTGTGCCTTATAGTATCTGATCATTGTATTGGCATGTAAGCGTTGTTTGATCTGTTTTCTAGTTAGGTATAGACGTTGTTTTACATGTTGTTCTTTAGTCTTAGTGGTGGCAAATTCTGCGGTTTCTTCTTGGATTAATGAATATATCCGTGCGCTCGCGTCTTCGGCGAATGCAAAGGTTTCTGTTCTGATATCTGTAAGTTGGGTTATTTCTTCAAATTGCATTATGGCTTCTAATGGCGTGCTACTTTCCAAGAGTAGAAAAGTTGTATAATATAATGGCTCGTTATGGATGTGCACTGCTGAATTTAATTGCTGTCTGTGCTTTGATTACGTGCTCCTGGGTATCACTCCCTACTCTGGAGTGTGTGTAGTAATAGCGAAGTATGCAGATCATAAGTTTTTGGTCTGTCTCCCTGGGCACAGTTTATGCTGTCTCTCCAGCTTTAGTTCATTTAAGTAATTACAATATTCAATTGGTTATTTGTAATTCCTTTTATTCGATATTTCTGAAGTTCAAGATGTTCTATTCGCATCTCTTATCACATTATCGATGCATCTTCATATCGTTTCAATATAACATTGCAAATCTCATCTTTCCATTCTCCCAATGCATTTCGGCGCCCTGCGTCTTTTTCAAGGGAATGTTCTGTCAAGGAAATGTTAACAAATTACCTTCTATGTTAAATACAGCATACTAATGCCACCAACATCTACATAATATACATGCTGTTGTTTCCCAATTGTGGAATTTAATACTAACTTAAAAACAGTGACGTGTTTTACCCGACTTTTAGATGCGTGCAACAGGTTATCTTTTTCCAGGCAATTGCTATACATACAAACACATTATGTCAAACTGCATTGTGGTGCGGGTCTTCGCGCTATTGTTGGGTTTGAAAAACGCTGCTTCAAGTGTTCTTGCCCATCGGTATATGTAAATACCCGAGATTGACTCTATGCTGTCTCCTGCGCTTGCCGATGCTCTGTTACGGCTAAATATCATTATACGGCACGTGAGATTTACTCACTTCCTCGAACTTTAAACTAACCAGCTGTGGGTGCTATGTGATAGTCTTGGCTGAGCTTACCGTGTCGGCGTTCTACAACCGTTACGTTGTGGTTACGCTCAGTGTATGCTGGGAGCTTAGCTGGCGTGTCTTAGGGCGCGGGTCCTGACAAGTGTTTATGATGCTTCTCGTGTGTGCGCGCGCGGGTTTAAAGAAACAGTACCTGAAACCTACTATTGGATGGGGGACATTTTGCACTTACTTGTCAAATACATGCTCAGATCACTTGTATATATCAAACATAGCCGAGTTCAATGAAACATTTATAAATAGCATGCAAATTCGATCCTGTCGTTTAACCCCATTGGTTTCATCGTTTGTGAAAAATAAATCCAGTGGTTCTCTCGTTTAAGTTACATTTTCCTGTTATCTCTTTCTGATCGTTTTTCTACTTATTCTAGAATGCATGCTTTTAGTTCATCTACATGGTGTTGTGCTTCTATGAAGTGAGTCGCTATGGTAGACTTCATCATTTTGGTGCGTATGTTACTTTTGTGCTCATTGAGCCTGACTTTTAATTTCCTTTCAGTTTGCCCCATGTATTGTTTGCCACATGGAAAGCTTAACAAATTAATGATATTAATTGAATCACAGGTTCCATTGACTCTTAATTTAATCTGTTTACCGCTCTCTGGATGTCGGATAGTTTCTCCTTTCAGGATGTTTGTACAATTGTGGCAATTCACACACGGTATAGTTCCCCTGTATTTACCTATCCTCTCGTCTTTGCTGCTGGATTTTAACAGTTGTCCAATGTTCTTACACCTCGTATATGCAAACAGAGGTTCTTTAGAAAATATTCCTTTAAGAAGAACCTCTGTTGGCATATACGAGGTCTAAGAACATTGGACAATTGTTAAAATCCAGCAGCAAAGACGAGAGGATAGGTATATACAAGGGAACTATACCGTGTTTGAATTGCCATAATTGTACAAACATCCTGAAAGGAGAAACTATCCGACATCCAGAGAGCGGTAAACAGATTAAATTAAGAGTCAATGGAACCTGTGATTCAATGAATATCATTTATTTGTTAAGCTGTCCACGTGGCAAACAATACGTGGGGCAAACTGAAAGGAAATTAAAAGTCAGGCTCAATGAGCACAAAAGTAACATACGCACCAAAATGATGAAGTCTACCATAGCGACTCACTTCATAGAAGCACAACACCATGTAGATGAACTAAAAGCATACATTCTAGAACAAGTAGAAAAACGATCAGAAAGAGATAACAGGAAAATGTTACATAAACGAGAGAACCACTGGATTTATTTTTTACAAACGATGAAACCAATGGGGTTAAACGACAGGATCGAATTTGCATGCTATTTATAAATGTTTCATTGAACTCGGCTATGTTTGATATATACAAGTGATCTGAGCATGTATTTGACAAGTAAGCGCAAAATGTCCCCCATCCAATAGTAGGTTTCAGGTACTGTTTCTTTAAACCCGCGCGCGCACACACGAGAAGCATCATAAACACTTGTCAGGACCCGCGCCCTAAGACACGCCAGCTAAGCTCCCAGCATACACCAAGCGGAACCACAACGTAACGGTTGTAGAACGTCGACACGGTAAGCTCAGCCAAGACTATCGCATAACACCCACAGCTGGTTAGTTTAAAGTTCGAGGAAGTGAGTAAATCTCACACGCCGTATAATGATATTTAGCCGTAACAGAGCATCGGCAAGCGCAGGAGACAGCATAGAGTCAATCTCGGTTATTTACATATACCGATGGGCATGAACACTTGAAGCAGCGTTTTTCAAACCCAACACTAGCGCGAAGACCCGCACCACAATGCAGTTTGACATAATGTGTTTGTATGTATAGCAATTGCCTGGAAAAAGATAACCTGTTGCACGCATCTAAAAGTCGGCTAAAACACGTCACAGTTTTTAAGTTAGTATTAAATTCCACAATTGGGAAACAACAGCATGTATATTATGTAGATGTTGGTGGCATTAGTATGCTGTATATAACATAGAAGGTAATTTGTTAACATTTCTTTGACAGAACATTCCCTTGAAAAAGACGCAGGGCGCCGAAATGCATTGGGAGAATGGAAAGATGAGATTTGCTATGTTATATTGAAACGATATGAAGATGCATCAATAATGTGATAGGAGATGTGAATAGAACATATAGAACTTCAGAAATATCGAATAAAAGGAATTACAAATAACCAATTGAATATTGTAATTACTTAAATGAACTAAAGCTGGAGAGACAGCATAAACTGTGCCCAGGGAGACAGACCAAAAACTTATGATCTGCATACTTCGCTTTATAAACAAGAGGTATGTGAACTCACACAGAAGCCCGGCCCCACACACACTAGGCTATGCAACCTCTTCCCGCCCTTTCCCCCACTGTGATGGACAGCTCACTCGAGGGACCTTGGCGCCTATGGGCGCGGTGGCAAAGTTACAGACACACAGGGTCACTGGAGACAACTCTTCTGGGCCTTTACGCAGCTGTAGTGTAGGAAAAGCACAATACATTTCATTTACCCAACGAGGTAGCACTTACTGCTTTCTCCTCATCTGCTGCGCTGATCGGTCTCTGACCTTTATTAACAAGAGGCATGTGAACTCCTACAGAAGCCCGGCCCCACAAACACTAGGCTATGCAACCTCTTCCCGCCCTTTCCCCCACTGTGATGGACAGCTCACTCGAGGGACCTCGGCGCCTATGGGCGCGGTGGCAAAGTTACAGACACACGGGGTCACTGGAGACAACTCTTCTGGGCCTTTACGCAGCTGTAGTGTAGGAAAAGCACAATACATTTACCTAACGAGGTAGCACTTACTGATTAGCCAGAAGAAAGTACTCCAGTTGAGTATAGTGCAATTGCCCAACAATCCGCAATTTCGCGGGGAAATCTGTGAATTCGCGGATTTTTTGGCAAATTTGCGCTAGACCCATATTTACTTCTTTCCTCTCCTTTGGAGTTTCTTTAGGAATTAAATATTCTTCTGTAGAATGGCTGGAAGATGAGTCCACTGCTGGTTATATGGTAAACTTCGTTCTATTTGACAAGATTCATAGAAGAGATGTTTCTTTTTAGAAAGTCAAAGTAGAATTTTTAAAATGGGACGGAAGTTTCAACAGTTGTAATAGGAAGTGTTATTAACCAATGAAATTTCTTCTTTTAAAGTCACATGGCTTTGCGTACGGTTACGCTGTTATTACGGTGTTCTTAGGATGCGAGTATGCATGACTTTTCACCGCGATTGGTGTAATTGCTTTTAAAAGTAATGTAAGATTATTGGAAATAAAAAAAAATGTTTTCATAATTATCCTAGATAATGTGTTCTGTTAGTATGTTCAATAAATACATAAATATATGTTTTTAAACAATTAAAAACATTCACGTCTTTGCGTACGGGGCACCGTACATGACGTCATACGGAAGCTTTGATGCGACGCATAACGTGAAAGCGTATTCATAGCGTGTGGTGAGAATGATTAGCAGTACAAACTATGGTGCGATCACTCTCTCACTGTCAAATCAGAGCACAGGGCGTGCTATGAGAATGGTTAGAAGTGGTCATTCAATGGAAATCCGATTCAGCTGTGTGGCTTATCCAAGGTATCATAACGTTACTTTTTAACCTGTTTAAGTTTGAGGTTTGCATGTAATACTATGTTTTAGGCAGATATGGATGTTTAGGCAGCGCTTATCTCCATTAAGCTTGATTATTATCATTTACATATAGGTGACTGAGGGAGGGAAAAGAAGTCTATGTGAATGGCGAGGATTGCACAATAGCACCACATCACGCCTTCATTTGTAGACACATACAATTGCATGGCTCTTGTAATCAAGATGCGCCTAATTTGGTGTGAGTTTTAAAAGGCACTGCGACACCTGCTATCATACCAACGTTCAGTTTACTGGAAACGTGAGGTATTTAATTTGAAATAATGCAGATTGTTGTGCAATGTTACCAGGCATCGGTTACATGATTATGGTAACTGAGCGTGTGGTTTGCTAAAACAAAGTTGTGTTTACTCCTCTGCATGGGAAGCTGGATGTTTCCATCTGGCTGTCGATTCCGACCTTGAAAGCAGAGTCAACCAAGTGAGCCGTATAAGAACGCTACTGTCTCAAAAAGAGGTCGCTCTTACATCTGCTAGAGAAACATTTGGTCTTCATGTAGTAAACACCTGCACAGAAGTGTATGATTTATTAAATACAGACGTGTCTTTATATTTTGGGGAGTTAATTCAGAGTATCTTTAATGCGTCCTTAACTAATGGGTTCCTACTTTTTTAAAGTTAAAGTGGTCTTGTGAGTTCTTTTAAAACTTTAATTGGTGTCTTTTCGGCATTTTCTCATTCGATGTTTTCCAGCTTCTTTGGTGGATTCCCCTTAATAGTCGCATTAGTTGCCGGTGTGCTTCTATTAATTTGTTTACTTAAATATGGATGCACATCCTCCAGCACCCGACAATATGTCCCGGCTGTTGCTGCTGCGCAACCGAATGCTTAGTTATTATGGAGCGCTGCCTCTGGCTACATTGAGTGCAGCTTATGGATTATCGTTTAGATTCTCCTTTTTTACAAGCATTCAGCCTGTCTTCCATTGCCTGAGCTGCGATTTCGACTGGGCCCTGGATTTGTGTCTCTGCAGTACGGTGTCTCCCAACGTGGATTATGACCAGCTGATGAGCCCCTTAGTAGTTCATGACTTGCTCTGTTCTGGCGGCGGGATTATGGCCTTAGCAGTGATACATGGAATAATGGGATGTGTGAATGTTTTTGCAGCGGCGCATGACTTCTTGGCACGTAGTTACATTGAAGATGACCCGAGTTTTCCTCCGATGGTGATAGAGGCTCCAGTCATTGAGGAACATGTATGTTCATTCTCACTATTGAATTGGATGGCAACAGATGAGAACAATGACTTCCTCTTGGAGGCTATTGCTACATACTGTGCTTATACGCTGTTGGATTAATAAAATACAAAGGAAGGAAGCATCCTATAATGCTTAAGGGAAACAAATTTAAAATATACCTACATTTCACCCTCCCTACCTACCAGGTTAGTTTATAACTACAGAAGGTCTCATAGCATTACATGGGCGGACCCATACCTCTTGTACTCAGCAGTAGTGGATCGCATTGAGTTCTGCACAAACTGTCAGGATATAAATGTTCTAAAACTGTGTGTAATTATGCCTCCTCAATACATTATTAAACGCGCCAGTATCAGAGGTGGCCACAGCTGCATGTGTGTCATGGGTCGAACATGCGAGGATCATTCCGAATAACAGACACAGTATCCAAGATAACCTTGATGTTCCATGCTCTCACTATACACACTAAACTAGCGAGGCAGTCTAGAAATGTAGCATAACAAATTATTCTCATGTGAAGCAAAATACTCAGCATTCAATAAACAATATCACAAGTGCGTGTCATGTGCAAAGCAGAGCAGGAAAGCAAAAATGGCATTTAAGCTTCTAATAAACCCACGCTAACTTAACACGGTGCAAGGCCCAGCCCACGACACCCTCCCTCGATCGAAGCACGTGATATAAACGTGGGCGAATTAGGAACGCAGAGTCCAAGCCTGAAAAGCAGAGCCAAGTTCAAATTTGCAAACAAAATTATTTGCTGTTTGATAGAAAACAGTAACTAAATAATAAAGAATAGGTAGAAAAATCAAAGAGTCCTAATCCAACAGCGTATAAGCACAGTATGTAGCAACAGCCTCCAAGAGGAAGTCATTGTTCCAATCTGAAAACATTTCAGCCATCCAATTCAATTGTGAGAATGAACATACATGTTCCTCAATGACCGGAGCCTCTATCACCATCGGAGGAAAATTTCGGACATCTTCAATGTAACTGCATGCCAAGAAGTCATGCGCCGCTGCAAAAACATTCCAACGTCCCAATATTCCATTTATCGCTGCTAATGCCATAATCCCGCCGCCAGAACAGAGCAAGTCATGAACCACTAAGGGGATCATCAGCTGGTCATAATCCGCCTTGGGAAACACCGTACAGCAGAGACACAAATCCAGGGCCCAGTCAAAATAGCAGCTCAGGCAATGGAAGACAGGTTGAACACAAGTGAAAAAGGAGAATCGAAACAATCATCCATAGGCTGCACTCAATGTACCCAGAGGCAGCGCTCTGTAATAACTAAGCATTCGGTTGTGGACCAGTAACAGCCGGGACATATTCTCGTGTGCTGCAGGATGTGTGTCCATATTTAAGTAAACAAATTAATGGAAGCACACCTGCAACTAATGCGAGTATTAAGGGGAATCCACCAAAGATGCTGGAAAACATCGAATGAAAAAATGCAGAGAAGACACCAAATAAAGTTTGAAAAGAAGTCACAAGGCAACTGCTTCTAACTTTAAAAAAGTAAGGTAACCCCCTAGTCAAGGACGCATTAAAGATACTCTGAATTAACTCCCCAAAATGCAGGGGCACATCTGTATTTATTAAATCATGGACTTCTGTGCGGGTGTTTGCTACATGAAGGACAAATGTTTCTCTAGCAGATGTAAGAGCGACCTCTTTTTGAGACAATAGCGCTCTTATACGGCTCATTTAGTTGACTCTTCTTTCAAGGTCGGAATCGACGGCCAGATGGAAACATCCAGCTTCCCATGCAGGGGAGTAAACACAGATTTTTTATAGCAAACCACATGCTCAGTTACCGTAATCATGTAAGCGATGTCTGCTAACATTGCACAACAATCTGCATTATTTCAAATTAAATAACTCTCGTTTCCAGTAAAGTGAACGTTGGTATGATAGCAGGTGTCGGAGTGCCTTTCAAAACTCAGGCCAAATTAGGCGCATCTTGATTACAAGAGCCATGCAATTGTATGTGTCTACAAATTAAGGAGAGATCTGGTGCTATTGTGCAATCCTCGCCATTCAGATAGACTTCTTTTCCTTCCCTCAGGCACAAGGATGATAATGATAATAACCAAGCTTCATGGAGATAAGCGCTGCCTAAAGATCCATATCTGCCTATAGCATAGTATTTCATGCAAACCTCAAACTTAAACAGGCTAAAAAGTAACGTTATGATACCGTGGATAAGCCACACAGCTGAATCGGTGCTCCAATGAGTGACCACTTCTAACCATTCTCATTGCGCGCCCTGTGCTCTGATTTGACAGTGAGAGAGTGATCGCACCATAGTTTGTATGCTAATCATTCTCAGCATACGCTACGAATATGCTTCCATCTTACACGACGCATCAAAGCTTCCGTGTGACGCCATGTAAGGTGCCCTGTACGCAAAGACGCAAATGTTTTTAATTGTTTAAAAACATATATTTATGTATTTAATGAACATACTTATAGAAGACATTATCTAGGATAATTATGAAAAACAACTTTTAAGTTCCAATAATCCTATATTACTTCTAAAAGCAATTACACAAAACGTGGTGGAACGTCATGTGTACTCGCATCGTAAGAGTACCGTAATCACAGCGTAAGCGTACGCAAAAGCCTTGTGACTTTAAAAGAAGAGATTTGATTGGTTCATGACACTTTCTATTACTACTGTTGAAACTTCCGTCCCATTTTAATAATTTCACTTTGACTTTCTAAGAAGAAGCATCTCTTCTGAGAATCTTGTCAAATAGAACGACGTTTACCATAATAACAGCAATGGACTCATCTTCCAGCCATTCTTCAGAGGAATATTTAATTCCTGAAGAACCTCCAAAGAAGAGGAAAGTAGCTCTAATTTGCCAGTTTTTTACTTTTCCAGAAGAGCAAAAAAAGGTTAATGCTCCAAAAGTAACCTGTAAAATTTTCCAAACTCTTTCAAGGGGTGATCTATCTCAAAAATACTCCTTTGGCACAGCAAATATGGAGCGACACGTGAAGAACTTACACCCCAACAACTTTGCTCGAGCTGCAACTCAGAGGTTGAAGGACAACTCACCTGCTGCTGCACCAAGCACATCAACTGCTGCACCAGCATTTTCAGAAAGCAGTCCACACCCACAAACTGATCCTGATTTTGCCAAAGTAAAGATTCTATGCACTCATTGCAATAAACTTTTGTGTTATGGGAAACAATCTATTGACCTGATAAAACGCAGGAAGCAGGTGCATCGCCATCCTCGATATTAGTTTTTTTTCATTCTTTTGTTCCTGTTGGACACTTCCTAGCCCCCCATTATAGAAAAAAATTCCCTCGGGATTTGGCCCCCCCTGGGAGCTAATTAAGAATATAACAGACTTCTATTTTTTTTCCTTTTCCACAGCATAAGAGTACCAAACGCGTACCCCGTGTTTTTTTATTTAAAAAAAATAAATAAAAAATTGCGCCTAAAGATCCATATGGGACCACCTGAGCAGGCCTAGAGGGTCAACATGTTTCTACCCTGCCCTCTTTCCTTATTTTTCAACTTTGTTTTACTGTTTTCTTGTGACTCGGTGCTAATTATGAATCGCTTATAGTATGGTATATGTTTTTCTGGTAAATTCCCATGTTTTAATACCTTTTGGTGATGAGTGTTCCAGCAGACAGCTACACAAATTACACAACATTTCTGTGGATAACAAATCTTCGTGCTGATAGACACTCTTGCACTGTGGAAGAAGGCTGCCAGTGTTGACGGCAAATTCTGAAACTTGGTGCCATTGTAGATTTCAATGGAAGCTTACACTGTTTCTTTGTTACTATGGTGATTTCCCTTCCTTCTACAACATGGGTAACCTAGCATGATGTCTCCACTTCTCAATAGTGAGCACAATAAGCATGCGTACATCGATGTGCATGCTCTCACTGCAGTGCAACAAAAAAATAAAAAGAATTGACTATCTTTGAGAGGTCCGAAAATAGAGCCTGATAGAGACCCGTTTGGAGGCTCCCTAAAAATAAGTGCCGGTCCTCAGACCCGGCCCAATTAAAGCCCAGCATCCATCCATCCTAAGCACTGCGCCATTCAACCATCTTTTAATTGATGCATACTTTTCTGCTTATATACATACATACATTTGGTTCTGCACTTATCTTAAGCATCTCTGAGCCCACTTGCCTATAGTAAGCACTTTGCCATTCATGCAGCCATACACCTATATATGCATGGATGCATTTGTCCAAGAACCAATCCTAAGCATCTATCAGCCCATCCATCTATCATAAGTACTGGTCCCTGCATTCATTCATCCTTCCATCCATCCATACATTGATACATCCATTCGTGTACCTATCTAATGATGCATCTGGCCATGCATCCACTCGCCCTTTATTCAACTATACGTTCTTATTTTCGTGAATCCTCCACCTCGATCCTAAATACGACGTATTATACTCATCCACCCAGCCTCTTAATGGGTTGAAAAGCTGGCATAAAGTATTGACAGGCAGATGTTTCTTATAAAGAACAACAAAGCTTTAAGTTGCTCTTTGTGGAGCATACTTCACCAACCTTCTCTGGTGGTGTTTTAAACAAAGGTACATCTAGCGAAAGAAATGTAAAGGAGCTTTTCAGTGTAAGACGTTATTTAGAAACATAACATTTTGTTGAGTTGCATATAGGTACACTGTTTTAAAGTGGCCGTGACTGACAAATACTGAATACCTTTACTTCTTACATTTGAGAAAGTATACTAGAGAGCTAATTTGGGGTGGTTAGAACCTGCAGTACTATATTTCGATGTGAAGCACAGTATAGGAATATAAAAGTAATTGCATAGCTTTTATGTTCATATTAAAGAGGAGGTGTGAGAACTAAGTGAGCCAGGCAAAGTGTATGTTTTCAAAGCTCTAAAGCAAGACAGAGTGTAAGGTCAGAGCAGGGTCGTGCTAGAGTTGCCTGCTTGTGGTCGTTTGCAGAGGTGCAACCAGAGCGACATTTCGCGGGAGCCTAATTCTTTCAGCAATAGGAAGAGTGGGGATATAGGGTCTGTAAAAAGGAGTGAAAAAGAATTCATTTACAAAAAAATTATCTTTTGAAGACCTGTGAAGTACTCGGGTGCAGCCCTCTGTGTGCACCCGAGAAGCTGTCTCAGAGAGTCCTGTGCATTGGGCGTTGCGTGCCTGGTGGTCAGTCTGCTAATCACCCCACAATGATGTTGCTCCTGCATTGCAAAAAGAGAAAGGGATCAACCCCAGATCTTTTGACTGGGTGTGAGTGTTTGATTGGTTCAGATGCTCCGTCCATCACCACCCCCTTTTGTACCGCTTTGGCCGCCATAAGTGTGGCAGCATATGCTCAGACGTGAGTCCCTTGCTCACTTTGCCACTGAATTCAAGCAAGCCGGGCTGAAGACGGCTGGAATGCCAGAAACCGGTTCTCGGAAGCTTGTTTCCGGTCCAGGGAAGGCATGGCTTGGCAGTTCAGGCAGGACTGTTCCCATGAGGCACAGGGTCAGACTGATTTGCATATAGCCATGTCTGAACTGGGGTGGCAGAGTGGGCTAAAGAACGGTGATGGATCAAACCCAGATCTTTTGACTGGGTGTGAGTGTTTGATTGGTACAGATGCTCCGTCCATCACCACCCCCTTTTGTACCGCTTTAGCCGCCATAAGTGTGGCAGGGTATGCTCAGACGTGAGTCCCTTGCTCACTTTGCCACTGGATTCAAGCAAGCCGGGCTGAAGACGGCTGGAATGCCAGAAACCGGTCCTCGGAAGCATATTTCCGGTCCAGGGAAGGCATGGCTTGGCAGTTCGGGCTGGACTGTTCCCATGAGGCACAGGGTCAGACTGATTTGCATAATGCCATGTCTGAACTGGGGTGGCAGAGTGGGCTAAAGAACGGTGATGGATCAAACCCAGATCTTTTGACTGGGTGTGAGTGTTTGATTGGTTCAGATGCTCCGTCCATCACCACCCCCTGTTGTACCCCGGTGGTCAGATCCCAACAGACAACCCCCCCACTTAAAGCCCTGGGTGCAGTGTTATGTTTGCGAAGATGTAGGTAGGCTAATACTGGTAATTTTTGTGTGTGCTGTTTGGTTGATAATATCATCCTAAGTACATAGATTACAATTTTTAAAAATACTATCTATAAAGTTGTCTGCGGTGTGTTGCAGAGAAAGTGCTGTGGGGTGGTGGGGTGCGGCGGAGAGGTGAAAAGTATGAGGTAGTGCAGTTACATCTAAATTGTAAAGGTGTATGTGAATAATTAAATACATACTTGCTGTATGTTCTATGGCACTACTTGTCATCCCAGTGCTCCTCTGTCGTGCTCCATCACATTGCAGCACTGGGTCTGGAAGTCGTTAGTGTAAGTTTTGCACTTGTATCTTATTATTTTAACATAGTGAACAAATGTGAAAAATAATTGAATCTATTTTTTGTTTTTCAGAACATTATTTCATTTGGATTAAAATTTGGAAATGCCTGGAAGAAGTGAAAAAAAAGAAAAGAGAAGAAAATATATATTTAAGTAAAAGAAAAAATCTTCAATTAGAAAAAAATGCGAGTAGTACAGAAACAGTTTGTTCTACTAAAAATAAAAGACAATTTTTGAAAAAAATATTATGAACATTAAATGAAAAGAAGATCACACAAAGCAAAAAGAAGAATTTTTCAAGTAAGGTGAAGCAGAGTTCAATTTCAAATATCAGGAAGAGGAAACATGATAAAGAAATAGTATCTGTTACTCGGAGACAAAAGCAATTTCAAGAAATTCGTCAGAGACTTTTTCAATCTAGAGTGATTCAAAATTTAATGAAAACATGCTGCAAATATAAAAGGAAGGTGTTGCAATTCAAATAGAAGCAGCGTATTGAACGTATAGTGGATACTGCTCTTAATTTAAAACAGAAGTTATTCATTCTGATTTTGAAGAGAATCAAACTGTTGGATAAAATAGTCAAAGTGTTGAAAGACAAAAGTAGAAAAAAGAGTCTTGTGAACAGAACCAACTTTTGTAAAATCTTTAGTGGACATTATAGACATACTTCTACTACTGAGCCTTTTTTTAATTAGGAAAGTTTCTTCCAGGAAAATTGATTATCATTTGCAGTTGATACTGGAGGTCAGGATGGTTATCCTCTTCCAAAGGAGGAAATGGTTGGTAAAAATGCAGAAGAGTTAATAGCTGAAGAAGTGCAAGGGAAACATCCACAAGGAGTTGTAGTAATATATTTAGTATTCAACAGGAATACATTCATATAATGCGAAATTTGCTATGAGAATATTCTCAGAAAAGTATTAAACAGAAGATTAAGTTGTTACAAGGAATAGATCCATGTAATGTAAGAAAATATACTGAGAAGTATGGGCATTCTCTGGCTTGTCTTTCAAGAAGAGTTTGTAGAAGTGCTTTTTATCATTTGAGGATGTTAGCAGTACACCATTCAGAAATGCGGATGTTTGTAAGGAAACTGTACTATGTAAAAATTCCTGCATTATGTTTAAGTGAACTGAATACAAGTCTTTTATATGGTTCTTTATCAGATGTTCAAAAAAAGTGTGATGATATTGAAATGCAATATTTTGGTTCAGAAGAGCAGTTCATAGAAAGTGAAAGTTTGACAATTACAGATGTTGGAGGAGATGAGAAAGTGATTAGCACTGATCAGTTTGAAGAAGAAATTGGAAAGTTTAATGAAGTGTGCTCTGAAATACCAAACTATGGGGCCCATTAGGATGTCGGGCAGATCGCCACCGCCATGCGGGTGGTGGGGATCTGCCCAAACATCCTTTGCTGCCCGCCTGACACCCATTTCCCCCGCCATATTAATATGGCTGGGGACCGCGGCAGACGGAAAGACCATCCGCCGCTTTTCCGCCCCGGTCGCCTTGCGGGTGGGGCAGAAAATGTTTAATTTGGTGGCGGTCTGTTAGACACCACCAGCCATATTATGATGGGCTTTGGGGAATGCAGAGACTCCCTGCGGGGATCTGTTGTGGGCCCACTGGGTCTCCGGGGGGTACCTAAGGTACCCCCCGCATTTCAAAGTGCAACATGGCAGGCACCGCGCGGTGCCTGTAATGTGCTTTGAAATGCACAACGTGCATTTTTACCATTGTGGCGGGTGGCGCTTTAAGCACCGCCCGCCGCAATAGTAAAAATACAGGATGCTCCCGCCAAAGAATTAGTAGCGATTACGGAGGAACTGGCAAAAATAAATATATATGAGTGAGTTCTAATTCAATCTGTTCATCCTTTTCAAACTATAATTCGGATGGAGCCTAAAACAGGTAAACTGCCACGAACAGACTTGCAAAGAGTGCTGAAAGGAAGAGTGGTGTACTTACCTTTGGATTGTAAGAAAAACATTTAAACTATTGCTGGAGAGAAAGAGGAACATGAGGCAGTAGTTATTTTAGTAAATGGTGTACCAACAGTCGGAAAATATGGCAAGAATTTGTGGATGTTAATAAAGTTGAAAAGGCTACCTTATATCTTATAGAGAACAATATGTATTACAAAAATGTAAATCTCGATGAACAGGTAATAAGTTTAGAAGATGAATCTGAAATTTCAAGTGGTCAATAAGAGAAAGTGGAGAAGTCAAGGACTGAAGTTATTTATGAACATTACACAATATGTCCTTTGTATTCTAAAGTAGTGAGAGGAAGTAGCATTGAGTTATTTCAAAGAAAAAAAGCCCAGTGAACTCTAATGAGTATATGGGTAAAATGCTTGGAATCTCGTTGTTTTCCACAGCTGTTTCCTACTGGAGAAGGTGGACGATATGATGACCGACTTGTACGGATTCCAGCTTCAGAATATCGGTCAACAAGAATATTTTCTGAAGATCCTAGATTTCTACAGTGCATTCCATACATTTTTCACCTTTTTTCTGTCTTCTGTCTCGTATGCAGTGAACCACATACTTAAAACTGGAGTTCATCAATCACTTCTTTCTGCAAAAGAATTTGTGGAGAAAGTTCAAGAAACAGATGAAAATTTAGAAGCACAGTTAATAGATTTTATGGCATGTCAATGTGGAACAAATGAGTATTGGTATCGTCGTCATGGAGAACTCAAGTGTATGATACGGAACTTAGGTACACCAAATTTATTTGTCACACTTAGCTGTGCAGAGTATGCATGGGAAGATTTGCGTGAGTTTCTAATCGAAGCGAATTCCAATATAAAAAATGTTGAAATAAAGACTCCTGGTGAACTGTGTTCATTGGATCCTGTAAATGTGTGCAGATATTTTAATCATAGGTTTCAAGCTATGATGTCTTTTATCTGCAATAAAAAGAATCCGCCTCTTGGAGAAGTTACAGATTTCTTTTGGAGAAATAAGTATCAGGCAAGAGGTGCACCTCATATACATATGCTACTATGGATCAAGGAAGAACTGAAATTTGGAAATGATTCTGATGAAATAGTATTGTCTTTCATCGAACAGTATGTGACATGTGAGATTCCAAGAGAAGGAGGAGATAGAAGCTTGAGATGGCAAGTTTTACGTTTCCAAAGTCATCGTTGTGGAAAGTATTGCAGATTAAAATACAAATCTAAAGTAAAATTTTACACCAAATGTCGGTTTGGTTTTTCCCATCAAGTCATTTCTAAAGGAAGAGTGTATTTGTTTTTTTTCTTCTGTAAGGCACACAATAACTCGGAAATCTCCAAAGAATACCTACAACTTAAAAAGAAAAGAAGTGTCATAGTATATCAATGACTACAATCCAGTCATTTTAAAAATGTGGAATGCAAACATGGACATCCAGTATGTTGCAGATAACTCAAATGCTGTGGCACGTTATGTTACAACGAACATAACAAAATCAGAAAAAGCAATAATGAAACAAATGTGGAAAGAAATTGCACAAGAGAATAGTCTTAGCAAAGAATTGTTCAGCTTTACTTTGAAAATTCTTTCCCACCGAGAAATTGGATCGTATGAATGTTCAGACCGCTTGTGCTCTTCAAGTTTATATTCAAAGTCACGAGGAATAATTTGGGTAAGTTTAGGTCTTGCCAGCAAACTAAATAGAGTATTGAAATCATTGGAAAAAAATGTAACAATTAGCAGCAAATGAGCCAGACAGTACAGACATTCCTAAAACTAATATGTTGGACAAATACTATCCAAAAAGGAGTCAACATCTGGAACAGCTATGTCTGTATGAAGTACCTCAACATTATAGCTTCAAAATAAATGTTCAACAGAATTTAAAAGAAGGAACGTTTGCAGTAGTTGAATGTCATGGTTGTTTAGTAAAACATGCAAAGGGTAATCTTATAAACCACAAGAAACTTAGTTGTGAAACTCCAGATAAACAAGAATTTTACTATTTGGCACTTGGCGTAGCGAACGTGAATTACTTGGAGAGTTTGACCGCTACGAAGATTCTTTTAATGCTTGTAAAGATAGCATTGGATGTCCAATTGTCCCTACATATTTAAAAATGTTGAATGATGAAGTTGAACAGGAAAAGACTATTATATCTGAAATAGCTCATGAAAGTTTTCAAGATAGTCAAAGTAGTGGTCCATGTAGTCAAGATCCTCTTGGGCAACCAATGCTGGAAAATGAAGCAGTGATTGCTATGCATGAAGTCGAAATTGCAATGCAACAAGCACACTAGGAGAATATAGCATTGGAAAACTTAGAAGAACAAGTAAATGTTGCACAGAAAGAAATATATGTGCAAGTGAGAGAACGTATAGGACATAGTTTGTTGCATGAAAAAAAAGAATGTGTGTGTTCATCTTTTAAAAATCTTCAGATGTACATCAGTGGTCAAGCTGGGACAGGTAAAAGTTTTTTAATTATTTTTTGACCAGTTATGTTAAAAAAACTACTGGTTCACATTCATGATGTGTGGTAACAGCTCCAACTGGATTAGCTGCATACAATGTTAAAGGAGTTACTTTGCATAGATTATTAATGTTACCAGTTGAATATGATAATAAATTAGTATATCAGAAGTTGTCTGGAGAAGCTTCTTATGAAGTGTCAAAAGTGCAGAAGAAAATTAAACTTTTAATTATTGATGAGGTGAGCATGGTCTCAAACTTAATGCTTACTTTTGTACACTTAAGAATGCAACAGGTATTAAAAACTGATGACAGCGTTCTCTTTGGGGGAAAACATTTAATTGTATTTGGAGATCTGCTACAACTAACCCTTTTAAAAGGAGAACCAGTGTTTATAACTCTTCTCCATGAAGACACTAAGAAATCTTTGGCAAGTATCGGAAATGTGAATCTGTGGTTACATTTTGAATATAAAGAACTCACTCAGAATATGCGACAAGCAAGAGATGAAGATTATGCAAATATTCTAAAAGATGTAAGAATTAGTGTTCTTAGCAAACATGGTAAACAAGCTTTTCAAAGTTGTCTACTAAAGAACTTGTTTACAAATGAAAACACATCAGCAGAAGTAATGTTAAAGAAAATGAAAGGAAAAAAGTCTATAGTTTGCATAATGCCTACAGTGGAAGGGTGTTATACATTTAATAGAGAGCTTATGAAATAGGAAGATCAAGAAATAGTTCACATTTAAGCTATTGATAAAATCAAGCATCAAGGAATAACAATTGTTCTTTCAGTAAATTTCAGTAATTCACTAAAAACACCATAGGTTTCAGGGACGTTATCCTTAGAAATTAGCATTTAAAAAACCTTTGAAATCCACTGAAAAAAACATAGGTTTTATAGATGTTGTAGTTAGGAATAAATATTTAAAAAAACCTTAGAAATTCACTGAAAAAAACATAGGTTTCAGGGACGTTATAGTTGAACAATTGACTCAAATAAAACCAGAAAAATTTGCCTGTTAAAGTTAGTTGAGCTAACTATAACTCACCCGCCTGCAATGCACTGCTGATGATGGCACATATTACATCACTCATGACATACACGCACTCTTCAAATAACTTACTCTCACGTATACTAATTTATATACTCTAACACTCACATAAAGTGCCTTAAAACATATGTAAAGAGTCACAGATATACCACTGAGACATTCATTCACTCACCAGCACACCAATACACACATTAACTCACCCATACAGTCCTTCCCAAATCTACTTTTTAATCCATATAATCACTGAATCACCCACTCAGACATCTATGCACAGACTCATACACCCCCCACACACCCACCCACACAGACACTCAGGGACCCAGACAACAAATCAGTAACCAATATAGACACTCATGTAGCTATTCAGCAACCCATGCAGTTGCTTACACACCAACGGAGAGACTAATACTGACTTTCACACAGTTTAGTCACTAACCCATGCATTCAGTAAGACACGCTCAATCACTCACTTATACAGTTATTCACCAACATACAAAATAATCCCTTTAGGCACTAAATGCATTCATTCTTCAATACACCTTGGCAGATATATATAAAAAATATTTACATTTTATAGAATCACACATTCACTGAATGATGTCATGAGTGATGTCATTTGAGATGTCATCAGTGATGTCATTTTTTTTTGGGCATTGGGGGTCCTTGTGGGACCCCCTGAGCCAGCCTAGAGGGTCAGGGTGTTTCTACCCTGCCCCCTTTGTGTGTTTTGCGCACTTGTTTCACTGCTTTCTTGTGCCTCGGTTCTACCGAGGCACAAGATGGCTGCCAACACTTCCTGGTTTGGAGTGTTGACAGACAGTTGACAGATAATGAGCATGCAGCTCGTGCTCATAATGGTACGCTTGATCGTACACTTACCGTACGCATACGGTAAGCGCCTCTAGATATATCTATGATTTTACTTTTGATTTTCTCATGAACTACTGAACGGATTTCCACCATTTAACAAACCGGGTAATCTGAGAACCGAACTTTACCTTTTTGCCAAATTTGGTGTAATTCCGTTCAGCCATTTGGGCTGTAGCCCTGGTTAAAGGTCCTATGGAAAATTGCATGGGGAAAACACATTTTGGGACCCCCCTTTTTTCTCTGCCCCTGCTTGACGAATCAACCCCAAACATTCAGGGAAGGAGCGGAGCGGAGCAGGCTATCTTCTTGGAGAATTCCGCGAAGATTTGTCCACCGGCGCCAAAGTTATTCCAAATAGAATGTTGCGGATTTCCTATGGAAACTAGGTCCTAACTATAACTACCTACTGGCAACCGCCAGTACGTAATTCACTGAAAAAAACATAGGTTTCACACATGTTATAGTTAGCTGGACATTTCACTCACACAAAACCATTTATGTAAATTATCCAATGGTAATCCTATTAAATCATAATCTTAAATTCCTCTAAGACTGAATTATCTTCCTAAAACTTTGGCTTTAAAATTATTAGGTAGGAATTTGGTATTTCGAAAGGCAGACTTTGTTTGAAAACCAACCAAGCATCATTACAAAGTGTCCAACCTTTGTCACTTTTTAGATAGGCAGTGTAATGTCCAGATGTTGTGGAAGGACCATCATGGAAAATTATTGCTACTGCTACGAAAGTCCTTCCTGCAATTGATAGTTGACTGTCTAAATGTTTTAATAAAGTTACCAATGTTCTCCCATCAGCTGTACAACGTTGCATTATTAAAATTATATATTGTCTATATCTTTGTATAAATAATGTTGATAACATTTCTAAATTGCATTGGCTACACTCCATGTTTTGATTTGGTGCTTTAACTAATTTATTAAAAGACACTGATTTACAGTCCGGTAATGTCAAATATAGAAATCTTTCAGTGTCTACATTAGTGCAATATGTATACATACAATTTTTACAATGATGTTCCCATTTACAACAAAGGCCAAAATATTCTCTATGTCTACACCTTCATTTTCCAATACAGTAAGCATATATATTAGAAATTCCTGAGCATCTTGTTGTATATTTTGCGTAAATTGTTTAGAACCAGAACATACGTCCAAAAGATTACGAACATCACAAACACTTTGTATTTCACTTTTATCAGTTCTCGATTTTTCATAAATGGAATGCAACAAGGAACAAAATGTTGTTTCCAGATTCTCTATAATTTGCAGTTGCAAACGTTAAGAAAGAAACCAAAATTGACAACTACATTATACATTGATAAATGTGGATGCAAAGGTATTCGCTAAAGCTCTTGCCATGCGACTTGCTCCTTTTATGCCAAAACTGGTCAACCCACAACAACACGGCTTCGTGATAGGTAGGGACACTACAACTCACGTAAATACGGCGATAACAGCATTCGAAGTAGCAGCAACTAATTCCACCCCACTCGGTATGATTTATTAGATGCTGAAAAATCTTTTGACCGAGTGGGGTGGGATTATCTATGGGCTGTTATGATCGAATCTGGTTTTAAGGGGCAATATCTGAGGCGATTACAGGCATTGTATGATCACCCTAATGCGAAAATAGGCTCTTCGGGTATGCTATCTTATAAATTTCTAATTTTAAGGGGTACACGCCAGGGATGTCCCCTGTCACCCTTATTATTTGCGCTTTCTATGGAGCTCTATATAAATGCCTTTCAGACGCAACCTCGCATTGCTCCTTTTAAATCCGGTCCAAATGTTTTAAAAATTACAGCATACGCTGATGATTTAGCCATACATTCAACAAATTCGGTGAAAGCAATTCATGGGATTACGGAGGAAGCAAATACATTTGGAACTATTTCTGGCTATAAATTAAACTTAAGTAAAACTCAGGTCATAATGAATAATACGCCTCTGGTCCCAGTCAAAGGTATCTGCCAGACTGCTGTATATTTGGGGGTGAAAATATCATCTAAAATAGGAGAAATAAATGCACTTAACTATGATGCATTATTGAAAGAAGTGTCTGTTCTCTTAAAAAAGTGGCATAAGATTCCTCTAAATCTTACTGGGCGGATTATTCTTATCAAGATGAAGATTTTGCCAAAATGTCTTAATTTATTTAGGTCTATCCCTTTATGTGTGAATAACTCTTTTTTTTTTAAATTAGACGGGATCTTTAGCAGCTTCATTTGGGGGTATAAGAAATATCGAAGATCAATTTTCTTACTTAAACTTCCACTCAATAAAGGTGGGCTTAAGTTCCCAGATTTTAGATTATATTTTTTTGCTACTTTTTTTGGACGCCTTTGTAGTCTTTTTTATTCCAATAATCAATAATTTTTTCATCAATTTATGCTTGGTATGGACTCTAATCAATTTCTAGTGAGAGTAAACGATCCAAACTATTTTAAAAGGGTTAAGTTCAAGACAGCAAGAGCGGCGGTTAGAATTTGGAATTTAATTTTGAGCACTGGTAGGACTTCTTTCTTTCATCTTAAATTGCCGCTATGGGATAACCCGGGATTACCGGGAATCTTTAACGATGGAGCAGGTAGGGCCTGGGCCAATCTCGGTATAAATACCTTAGGGGATCTTTATGGCATGGCAGGATTCCTAGATTTTGAGCCACTCAAAGTTCTTTATAGGCTGCCTGAATATATGCGGTTCAAATATATACAAATTCGAGATTTTTTAATATGTATAATGAATATCAATGAAGTGTGCGACTTGGGTATATGGTCTTGTATATATTCAGAGAAGACTAAATCTTTAATAAGTGAAGCTTATAAATGTCTCGGTCACCACAAAGTGGATGACTGTCCTAAACTTGCTGTAAAATGGTCTGCGAAATTGGGTGTCAACATAACTGCTCAACGGATATCTACTACCCTTTGCAGTGTTTATAATTTGGTACAGTCCTCCAGTTTAAGGCTCCAATTTTATAAAACAATGTGCTTCTTATACTATACTCCGCTAAGAATTTCAAAATGGTCTCGAAATACATTAATAGGGGATGGAACTAAGTGTCCAAAATGTGGTCTGTTGGCAGCAGACTTAGAACACATGTTTTTTTCCTGCACAAAACTATCAGAGTTTTGGTCGGGATTTGAAACTATCTTAAATCAAAAACAAGTTATATTTACTCCCCTATCAGCAACAGCGGTATCATTGGGTTTACAAACACAAAACAGCTCATACAAGGATTTAATGATTATTTTATTTTCATGTGCCCAATTGGTTATAGCTAGGGTATGGATTACTTCAAATCCGCCACATATTATGGAATGGTGGTCACTAGTTAACGAAATCTATACCATTGAATCCTCACTGGCTAAAACTAGAGGTGTCCGATCAATGATGAAATTGGATAAAACCTGGGGAGCGTTTATTCGGACTTAAACTTAGAAACAAAAGTAAAAGATAGTAAGGTGCCCCGCCACTTCGAATTGCAATGATAGATGTATGTTTTGATGTGTAATGATGATTTTTTGCTGAACATTTTATTTGTTGGTCTGATATGTCTATTGCTTATGTAACTATGGCTCTTCTCTTGATATGATTTGTTTTCCTGTGTTGTCAATAAAAGAAAAAAACACCACTACATTAGCATAGCAGTTGACACCTGAACTATTTTCAAACTGATAACCAACACTCTCTTCAACTGTGACCTTTTTCTTTTTGCTTGCAGTGACAACATTATCTTGTTTTTTTCCTTCTCCATACCTTCACTACAGATATTCTCATACCTTCTTTTTCGAGATACTACATGCTTTTCAATTACAGGATATTGACCTAAATTAGGAGCATATCTTCTTCTTGACCTATTATACTCTTTTACACAGTTTGCATCTGCAGTAACCTTTGTGTCATCAGAATCAATCAAAAACAAACCAGATAATGTTCTGACTTGTGACAAAGCAAAATATTTCCATACCCTCTTTAAACACACTATTTCTAATGTTCACCACAGCACTCTCCTTGAGATTTATGACTAGTCACTGCATATGCCAGAGAAAGTGGAAAATGTTTTCTATGGACATATAAATCTTTAACAAGCACAAAACGAACTCAACAATGGCCAATTTGTTTCACTTCTTCAATCTGATCAAATTTTATTTTTTAAGAATTTAATACCATCTTTATTCTGATAATTAACAAAATCCACAACTTTACCTATTGCTCCATTAACTAAACCTTTTTCGAGCGTCCAAATTACGTCTTGAAACGACTCGACAGTTTCTACATGCGTATAGATTCTTTTCTAAACCAGCAGTTTTCGATATCGATTTTTCCAAAGAATTCAGTTATGTCTTCAATTTTTCTGTCAAAATAATAGTGATTCCTTCATGCTCTATTTTATCGATGGCTTCCATTTTTATTATATCTTCATTTTCCAGTTTCAAAAGTTGTTCGTTGAATATACAACACTTGACCAGTGTTGGCATTAGGCAGATTACAGATTTGTTTTCTGCAATTTTCATGTATATTTTCTCAGGAACTATATCTTCATTTGGAAACAAACAAATCGACTCTTCAAAGCTGTTTTTCCATATTCTGTCAGTAGTCCAATTCTTATATCTTGAAGAATAGTTCCGTAATCAACATAATTTGCCTGTTGCATATTTGTAATGACTTCTTTGTATTCAGAATAAGACCAAATGTTCACGTTTCCAACACTACCCAGAGACTTTCTGGTGTCTTCTTGTGCAAGTGTTTTAAATACTGGTTGTCCTTTTACAGGAGTAAGTTGCAGATGATCTCCGAGAACTATGACATGTTTTCCTCCAAATAATACAAATTTGCTGCATTCTTAAATGCACAAAAGCAAGCATTTAGTTTGAGACCATGCTTACCTCATCAATAATGAGAAGTTTCATTTTCTTCAGGACTCTTGAAACTTCACAACAAGCTTCTCCAGATAGCTTGTGCGTGTTCCAATTTGTTTTCATGCTTCACTGGTAGCATTAGTAAACGATGCAAAGTAATTCCTTCAATGTTGTGTGCTGCCAACCCAATTGGAACAGTTAAAACACAAGGCAAATGCGACTCAGTTATTTTCTGTTGATAACTGGTGATTACTTTAATTAAGAAACTTTTTCCTGTTCCTGCTTGTTCACTCACATACATTTGAATAGGTTGAAATGATGTACATGTGCATTCTTTCTTTTCATGAAGAAATCCATGGTCAGTCTGTTGTCTTACATGCTGATATATTTCTTTCTGTTCAAAATTGAGTTTTCCTTACAAGTTTGCTAAGTCCTTTACATCTTCTTGAGCTTGATGCATTGCTGTTTCCAACTCATTCATAGCAATCACTGATTCATTTTCAATAATTGGTTGTCCTAGTGGATCTTGACTCTGACTGTCTTGAGAACTGTCTCTAGCAATCTCAGTGGCAATTGTAGCTTCTTGATCAATTTCATCATTCAACATTTTCACATAATTTGCAAAAGCACTGTGTTCTGTGCTATCTTTACAAGCATTGAAGGAATCTTCATAGCTCTGGAAATCTCCAAGTAATTCCAGTTTTGAACGCCACAGTTTGAACAGTTGCAAAAGGGCTAAATAGTAAAATTCCCTTTTATCAGCAGTGTCGCAACTCAGCTTCCTGTGATTAATCAAATTTCCTTTTGTTTGTTTCACTAGACATCCTTCTGAACCAATGACTCCATATTTTCCATCATTGATGTTCTGTGTACTATTCCGTTTAAAAGTTTTGCAGCACTTTATAGAGACACATGTTCTCAAGATGATGAATTCTATTTGGGTAATATGTGTCCAACATATTCGTTTTTAAAATATCAGTACTTTCTGGATCTTTTTCTGCTAAATATTAAATTTCTTGAACAGTTTTCAGTACACGATTTCGCATTGCTGCAAGACCTAGACTCACCCAAATTATTATTCTAGATCTGGAGTAATAGATGATAACCGATCTGAGCCTTCATATGCTCGCTCCAATTTCTCGTTGCGATAACTTCTTCAAACTGAAACTGTATTATTTCTTACTTAGAGTCTTCTCGTGAGAAATCTTTTCCCACATGTCTTTCAATTCCGTCTTTTCTGATTTTGTAATATAGGACGTTACATATCGAGCAACAGCAATGTAATTGTCCGCAACGTACTGAATATCCATGTTAGCATTCCACTTGGAGAGAATAACTGGATTGTAGTCATTTATGTATTTTGACTCTTCATTTCTTCTTAGGTTGTAGGTGTTTTTGGAGACTTTCTTGTGAGGGTATGTTGCAAAGATGACATAAAACTGTTCACTCTTCCTTTGGATATTACAGGACATGGAAATGCAAAACAACATTTGGTGTAGAACTTATCCTTAGACTTGTACTTTGAACGACAGTATTTTCCACATCAGTGGCTTTGGAATTGTAAGACTTGTTCTCTTAAGTTGTTTTCTTCTGTGCTTTTGGGTACAGCACATGTGGCATATTGTTCAATAAATGACAAAACAGTATCATCCGCATCTGTTCAAAATTTGGGGGCGTCCTTTTTCTAAATGAAATCCACAACTTCTCCAAGAGGAGGATTTTTTATTGCAGATAAAAGACATCATAGCTTCAAATCTATGAATGAAATACCTGCATACATTAACAGGATCCAAAGAGCACAATTCCCCAGGTGTCTTGTATTCAATATTTTTTATATTGGAATTTGCCTCTCGAAGAAATTCAAGTAAATCATCCCAAGCGTACTCAGCACAGCTTAGGGTAAGGAACCATGTAGGACTTCCTAAGTTCCGTAGCATACATTTCAGTTCTGCATGACGACGGTACCAATATTCATTAGTCCCACGCTGACATGCCATCAGATTAATGAGCTAAGATTCTAAATGATCATCTCTCAGGCGCAACTTTATCCATAAAATCTTTTGCAGATACATTTTGCAGATGTATTCCAGTTTTCAAGATGTGATTAACTGCATATGAAAGTCCAGACAAGTCACTCTCAAACACAAAATGAAATATATAAGGGATACATTGTCGAAATCTTGGGTTGTCTGCATATAATTTTGTTGTCCGATATTCAGATGCAGGAATCTGCACAGGACGTTCATCATATCGTCCTCCTTTTCCAGTTGGGAACAACTGCGGAAAACAACGAGCTTCCAAGCTCTCTTCCCTTACACTCATGGGACTTCCTTTTGCTTTTTTCATTTAGAACAACTCAATAGTGTTCCCCATCACTTCTTTTGAATGAAGTGGATGCACACTGTAATGTTCATAGATTTCTTCACATCTTAACATGTCCACTTTTTCAATGTGTCCACTTGATGTTTCAGTATCTTCTGTTAAAAGTATTTCTTCTTTTCCCATATAAACATTTTTATTGTATGTATTGTTTTTTATCAAATACAAAGTTGCCTTCTGTACTTTCCTAACATCCACTAACTCCTGCCTGATTTTCTTATTCTTAGTCGGCACACTATTAACAAGAATAACTAGTGGTTAACTTTCTATACTCTCTACACCAATATTTTCAATATTGTTCTTTAAATCTAACGGTAAATACACAACTCTTCCTTTTAATCCTCTTTGTAAATCTGAAGGAGGCAATTTACCTGTTTTAGGCTCCATACGAACAATAGCCTGAAACGGGTGCACACATTGAATGAGAATAAACTCATATGTGTTTAAATCTATCAATTCTGGAAGAATAGCAACTAGCTCTAAATTATTATGCACAGCTCTAGCAGGTATTTTATTCTCATCTAATTTGTTATAACAATATTTACAAATACGCTGATCAGAACCCAAATCAAAACAATTCTCTACCAACAAATAAGTTGCAATTTCCTTCAACTTATCATTATTTTCTTTATCACTTTTTAAATACAGACCAACACTCCTAGTCTGATTTTTCCAGTGAGTTCGCCGACAACAAATACAAGAAACATTTGGCCTTTCACCTGAATTCACCTTAAACTTTGTAATTTCACCTTCAAAATTTTTTGTACAACTATTTTCAACATTCTCTCCAACATTTTCTTCAATTAATGTCTGAGTTCAGGACCAAAGTAACAAAACTCAATGTCATCACAAATCTTCTTCACATCTGAAACTGACCCAAGCAAAAGAGCACTGTTCATCTCTTTTAACTTTAGTGCTGGACTTTTTGCATAATACAATCTTCCAACCAACTTCTACATCCTGAAATGGTGAAAAACACTTTGACAAACTTTCCTAGAAAGACAAGCAGAGAGTGACCTTGCAAACCAGTATTTTCTCTTACTCAACAAGGGTCTAGGCCTTGCGACATCTTAATCTTTTTTTATCACTTTTAATAGTATATATTCATAAGAATTTGCGTAAATTATCAATAGATTCTTGTCGTACACTACAAATATTACTGCAATCCCAAGTAAACACAGGGGCTTTAGGACGTCTGCCAAAAACTTCATCAGCTATCACTTCTTCTGCATTTCCGGGAACCAATTTTCCTTTGTTAATTGGACAACCATTTCTAACCTCATAAGCTCAACCACTGGTGTCAACTGCATGCAACAAATCATTGGTCTGAAAATAACTCTCTTTGTGCTCTTACCCGAAGATTTTGTCTTTTTAGCCACATTATGTTCGTCATCCAATACTTGTGGTTGAGTTTTCTTCAAGTAACTGTCCTTTCTCTGCCCTTTTCTTTTTCTTACTTTATCCGCATGATAACCTAATTTTAATGATGATAAACAGTAGCTGTAAAAAACGAATTATACATAAATATATATTAATAACTTTATAAAGTATACTTTTGTATTACTATACAAACACATTTTATATAAATACTGACTAAGAAATTGTAGACCTTAAATACAAGTGTGAAGGTGGATAGAGCACTAAAACTAAGTACATGTACTCATGCAGTGAGCCAGGTTTTAGGGCATGCAGTGCTTGAAACTCCTATGCAGTATGCATGTAGTAGTATAACCACCTTCACACTTGTGTTTCAGGTCTAAAATTCCTCAGTTAGTATCCATACACTCCAGTAAGCACCCTGTGAGTGCTCTTGCAATACCATAGTGACTCTTTCAGTAGCATGTAGTATGCCTTTCAGTGAAGTGCAATGGATACTGTTATTTGTCTAGAATCACACTGTGCAGTGGGGCGCTCCAGTCAGCTCCTATCTTGAAAGTTTTGGGGTGATTCGGCAAGCCGGGCCGAGAAAAAAAGGGGGACCCAAAACGTGTTTTCTCCATGTTAATTCCCAAAGGAAACTTTAGACACGGCTACAGCCCGTACTGCTGAATGGAATTACACCAAATTTGACAAAAAGGTAGCCCTTGGTTCAGAAAGAGACCTTTTTCTGAATGGTGTAAATCCATTCTGTAGTTCCTGAAAAATTCAACAAATAGAGGTCAGAAAATCAATTTCCCATAGGAAACTTTAGACAAGAGTATAGCCGAAACTGCTGAACTGAATTTCACCAAATTTGGCACAAAGGTAGCCCTTGGCTCAGAAAAATACCTTTTTTTAAATTGTGTATATCCGTTTAGTAGTTGCTGAGAAAATCCAAAAATAAAAGTTTCGATATCTAGAGGCGCTGTGGATCCGCGGACCCTCCCCACCACGAGCTTTATTCTAAGTGGCTGTCAACACTCCAAACCAGGGAGTGTTGGCAGCCATCTTGTGCCTCGGTAACCATGGCACAAGAAAACAGGGAAAAAAGGTGTAAAACAAGAAAAGGGGGCAGGGTAGACACACCCTGACCCCATAGGCCTGTTTGCTGAGGAAAATAAAAAAAATAAGCGCTTCGTTATTTATTAGCCCCCGGGTGGGCCAGGTCCCGGGGGCAGAGAAAATAAAAAGTATGGGGTGTCTCAACTCACCCCACACTGGCCTGTGGACCGACAACCCCGGGGCTTCTTTTTTGAATGGCTGGGGGGCCTCCAAGGCCCTCCAAGCCCCAGGGACCGCCACTCACAGGACTTTTATTATTTAATTTGCGGGGGCACACAAACAAAAAAAAAAAAGACTCAATGGTACTAGAGGCCCGCCCCCTCCCAGCAACATGCCCTGTGGCATGTTTTAAGTTGGGGAAATAATTCCCCTTCAATACTGAGGGTCCCTGGGGGTCAACTAGCCCACCAGGTACCTCCAGTAAGCGCCACTGGGCTGCGTTGCAGAGTGGTGGTCCAGGCCGCACCCCTTTTTACACCTCTCTGCAACGCAGCTCTGTGGCGCTTACTGGAGGTACCTGGTGGGCTAGTTGGACCCCGGGGACCCTCAGGATTCAAGGGGACTTTATCCCCCAACTTAAAATGCACCATGGGGCGTGTTTTCACAGTGGTGACGGGAGGGAGGGGGGCCTGAGGTGACATGTGTGCAAACAGACCCTGTGGCACATTTTAAGTTGGGGGATTAGGTCCCCTTGAATCCTGAGGGTTCCTGGGGTCAAAGGAGCACGCCAGGTACCTCCAGTAAGCGCCACAGAGCTGTGTTGCAGAGAGGTGTAAAAGGGGCCGTGGCCTCCGAACACCTCTCTCCAATGAAGCTCCCTGGCACAAACTGGAGGTACCTGGTGGGCTAGTTAGACCCCAGGGACCCTCAGGATTCAAGAGGACCTAATCCCCCAACCTAAAATGCGCCACGGGGTGCGTTTGCACAGTGGTAAAGGGAGGGAGCGGGGCCTGAGGTAACATGTGCAAACACGCCCTGTTGCCCGTTTTAAGTTGGGGAATTAATTCCACTTCAATCCTGAGGGTCCCTGGGGGCCAACTAGCCCACCAGGCAGCTCCAGTAAGCAGCACTGCATTGCGTTGCAGAGAGGTGGCCAAGGCAACGCCCTTTTTTACACCTCTCTGCAATGCAGCTCTGTGGCGCTTACTGGCGGTACCTAGTGGGTTAGTTGGACCCCAGGGACCCCGAAGATTCAATGGGACTTAATACCCCAACTTAAAACGTGACACAGGGAGTGTTTGCACCATGGTAAAGTGAGGGGGCGGGGCCTGAGGTAACATGTGTGCAAACAAGTCCATTGCTCGTTTTAAGTTGGGGAATTAATTCCCCTTCAATCCTGAGGGGCCCTGGGGGCCAACTAGCCCACCAAGTACCTCCAGTAAGCACCACAGACTTGCGTTGTAGAGAGATGCTCCAGTCAAAGCCCCTTTTTACACCTCTCTGCAACGTAGCTCTTTTACGCTTACTGGAGGTGCCTGGTGGGCTAGTTGGACCTCAGGGACCCTCAGGGTTCAAAGGGACTTAATCCCCCAACTGAAAACATGCCAGAGGGCGTGTTTACACAGTGGTGAATGGAGGGGGCGGGGCCTGAGGTGACGTATGCAAACACGCCCTGTGTCACGTTTTAAGTTGGGGAATTATTCCCCCTTCAATCCTGAGGGGCCCTGGAGGCCAACTAGCCCACCAGGTACCTCCAGTAAGCGCCACAGGTCTGCAATGCAGAGAGGTGGCCCAGGCCACGCCCCTTTTTACACCTCTCTGCAACGCAGCTCTGTGGCGCTTACTGGAGGTACTAGGAGGGCTAGTTGGACCCTGGGACCTTCAGGATTCAAGGGTACTTAATCCCCAACTTACATCGCGCCAGGGGGCATGTTTGCAGAGTGGTGGAGAAAGGGGGCATGGCCGTTATCTACCTCTCACCAATCCCGCTGCGTGATGATTACTGGAGGTAAGAGGTAGGATAGTTGACCCCTAAAGGACCCCCAGCAATGAAGGGGACTTCAATCTCCATCCAAGAGTGTGCCAGGGAGTGCGTTTGTAGAGTGGTGGGCAAAGTGGGCATGGCCTGGTACAAGTACTTAACAATGCTGCTGTGTGGGACCGACTGGAGGTAATAGTTTGGGAAGTTGGCCCCCAAGGATGTCCTTGGGGGCCAACTACCCCTCTTGTTACCTACAGTAACTTTCACACAGTGGGTTTGCTAAGACGTCTTCGGAGGCCATGCTTCCCTTTCTCTACCACTCTGCAAACGTGCCTCGTGGCAGACTACGGGATGGGGAACTGAAGTCCAATTTAGTCCGAGGGACTTTGGGGACCAAGAATCCCTCCTGGTACTTCCTGTTTGTCCTACACAGCGGAATTTCTGAGCGTTGGTTGTACTTCCAGCACCTTTTCTCCACCACTCTGCAAATGCGACTACTAGTTAAAGTAGCATATTTCTGCTCTTCTGACTTAGAGGTAATTTTAATCCCCCTGCCCTATTATGTACTAGGGGCTTACAGAGGAGGTCATGCTAATCACAGGGGTACCCCAAAGCATAGTGTTCCCTACTGTATGTAGGTGTTTCCACTATATTCCTAGTGTCTTTTAGCATAGCACTGACTCTAGACCTAGTTAGTCAGAGTCAGTTACCACCAGTACCCGCCAGAAAAAGTTGTAGGCACAGGCTGATTTTGCAATAATGCCTCTTTCTGCTCCTCTGTTGGTTCTTTCTGCACATGTCTTGCTTCTTCCTGCACTTTTCTTCATCTTTGTGAACTTCTGTTGCTTCTTTCTGTATTTCTTTTGCTTGTTTCTGTGCGTTTTTTCTTCTTTCTTCACATGTCCTACCTCAGTAGGCGTAGTTAGAAACTAGCATTTAAAAAACCTTTGAAATTCACTGAAAAAAACCATAGGTTTCAGGCACGTTATAGTTAGAAATTAGCATTTAAAAAACCTTCGAAATTCACTTAAAAAAACATAGGTTTCAGGCACGTTATAGTTAGAAATTGGCATTTAAAAAACCTTAGAAATTCACTGAAAAAAACAGAAGTTTTCAGGGGCGTAATAGTTAGTTGGACATTTCACTCATGCAAAACCATAGAAATTCCCCTTTATTGTTAGTTCAGCTAACTATAATTTTCGCCCCCTCAATGCACTGCTGATGACGTCACATATTACATCACTCATGACATGGTAAGTGACATCACTGATGACATCACTGATGACATCTCAAATTATATCACTGATGACATCATCCTTTTGATAGAGTGGCAGAGCTCCTTTCACCCTAATATAACCTAAAATGCAAAATACCATTTTCAAAACAATGGACTCACAAATACCAGTTACAACATTCCTATTCACTAATTCCAAGATCTACACATACATCCACTCATTCACCAAAAGTCCAATACAGTCACTCAGACATACACTCACTCATCATATGTACTCATACACCTATTCATACACTTACACACCACCACTCATCCATAGAGTTACTCACACACATAGTCACACATGCAAAGAAAGTATCAAACATCCATTTACATGCGTATACAGTTTATACACACACCACCGCACTTACTACAGAAACTAACACATACTAACTCTCTTAAAGAATCACTTATAGAAACACATACTCATTTATACAGGTACTCTTCCAATCTCTCACTCTCACATATACTCACTTACATACACCAAGACTCATATATACTAGTATGTAGTTACTCATAAAGACACAACCGAGACAGTCATTTCACCAACACACCCAAACACACACTCATCCACCCATTCAGTCCTGCACACATGCTATCCTCAACACATACAAACAGTGACTCACTCATCCACACAGACACTCAGACACTCATACTGATATTCAAAAAACCAACTAATAACCCATATAGACACACTCATATAGCTTCTCACCAACCCATGCTGCCACTTATACACAAAGTGAGAGACTGATACAGATATTTACACATTTAAAGATTACTCACTAATCCACGTATTCACTAAGATACACTTAATCAGTCTGTTATACAATTAGTTTCACACAAAAAAATCATCCATTTAGACACTTATATACCCACTTATTCTTCCATCGACCTCGACATATACATATATAAAACATATTTAAATTTCACAAAAACACACATTCACTAAATGATGTCATCAGTGATGTCATTTGAGATGTCATCAGTGATGTCATTGACCATGTCATGAGTGATGTAATATGTGACGTCTAACTATAACAGGGGAATTTCTATGGTTGTGTACGAGTGAAATGTCAAACTAACCATAACGCCCCTGAAACCTATGGATGATGTTCATCCGGTCCTTCCTACATTTGACCATCTTACGAAGGTGCAAAAGGATTTAAAGAAACCACAGGCTTGTCCCATTGTCTCCTCGAAAGGCAGCCTTCTGGAGAAAAATTCCATATATGTTGATTCCTTTCTGTTGCCCATGGTGAAGGATCTCAGCTCCTTTGTACAAGACACTAACTACTTCATACAATCATTCCAGGGTATACAATGGGAAGAATATCTCCTGTTAATAACATTAGATATAACGTGTCTATATACCTGTATTATGTACGCAAAGGAACTGATAACTTTGGAATTTAAAATTGACATTTCAGGAACTCAACAAGATGCTGCTAGATATTGCTATATTTTTTCTGAATCACAATATTTTCCGCTTCTCTGGTCAGCTATATTTACAAATGCAGGGAACTGCCATGGGCACATGCTTTACCCCTAGCTATGCAAATCTCTTTGTGGGCTGGTGGGAGAAGCACATGGCCTGGGCAGGGGAGAAGGAACATTTGGTAGAGCAGATAGCTCTTTGGGCTAGTTACATTGAAAACCTGATTATTGTCTGGCGGGGTACTCAAACACAAGCAGAAGAATACATCAGGGCCCTTAATGATAATGATTTTGATCTGAGATTCACCAGCAATATCAGTAGATCAGAGGTTGCATTCTTGGATCTTTTTGTTATTATCTCAGACAACAGGCTATGCACAAAGCTTTATGGAAAACCCACTGCAGGTATCACTGTTCTGCACTCACAGAGCCAACACGCACGTAACCTGATCTACAGCATCCCATATGGGGAGCTGTTGAGACTAAATTGCAACTGTTCTTGCCAAGAAGATTATCTTGTCGCAAAAAGGGATTGCCTCTAAGGATTTAATGAAAGGGGCTATATGGCTAAAATCTTGGAAAGAGACACAGAGAAAGAGCAGTCAAGTGAGAGGCAAGATCTGTTGATTCAGAAAGGGAAAAAGGGAGAACGGGAGCAAGGAGAGTCCAAGATTAGATTAATACTTGGATTCTCTGTTGAATCACAACAGATCCATAGCCTTCAAAAGAACTTGGGTATCCTTCAAACTGATGGGATAGTTGGAAGGACACTACCTAGCAGGGAACATATAACATACAGGAAGAGTTCCACACTGAAAGATATCCTTGTCCAGAGTCATTACATTGATACACCTCCACATACGATTTTAATCACAAGTTTTTTTCCATGCACTAGGTGAAAAGCCGTCAAGAGCAGTGTGAAGGTAAAGGACTATCAGGTCCCAGGAAAAAAAGCAAGGAGAAACATCAATAAGTTACTAAACTGTTACTCCAGTTTTGTGATCTATTGCATGTCTTGTACCTGTGGTCTCCAATACATTGGTCTTACAGTACACTAGGCCTGGGTGGTAAATTCCTTTCGCTCACCGAATTTGCGGAATGTGCGTAATTTCGCGTTCCGTGGAGAACGCAAAATTGCCCAAAATTCTGCATTCCGCGGCTTCGCAAAATTGTTTGCTTGTTCGCATTCTCAAATGCGTGTTCGCGAGATATTTCCCCCAGAGCACGCAAACAGCAATTGCGAACAGTAAAAAAGCATTGTAAACAAGCAATTCCACATGTTCGCAGAATTTCTGCGTGTTTGCGGAGATTTTTTACTGTTTTGCTGAGATTTGCATAACGCAATTATGCAACTTCTGCCCACCCCTACAATACACCAGGCCAAAAATGGGCACTGGAATGTGCACAAGCCATCACGACTCATAACACGGCATACCCAGCATTTTGCAGAGGTACATGAAGAGAGAAGTGATGGACTGCAGTTTTTCTGCATTGATCAAGTTGCCCACAAAGAAAGAGGCGATGACTACTGAAGGCATTTACGACAGACAGAGTCCGGATATATTGTGCAACTTAGAATGCGTTCACCCTTTGGGCTTAACAGTGAAGAGGAACTGTGTTCACATATTGGTTAAATACAACAGGTTTGCATGGTCTTTGAGGTAACTGGGCCCCATAGAGGAGATGTGTGTATTAGGACTACTGGGCATGTTTTCACCTGGCATTCAACCTGCCTAGATGCATTAGATGGCCATCTATCTAGCGCTGCACAACAGGGCGGTTGGCGGCAATGTAGGTGATCAAGAATGGTACATTTGGAATATGTGCACATTTAAGGCGTTATCAGTCTTGTGCATAACTTCCTGGGTATATCAATCTATGTGTCATCATCCCTAAACGTCACATAGTATAAGTCCGATTTAGAAATGATGTAGGAGGCTATTCAAGATAAACATCATATTTAGGGAATCATGGGCCCATTCAGGGCCCAATTGTGATGCTCTTCGGGGATGTAACTTGACATTAGCTAGGAAAAGATCTGTTTGTTTAACACAGTCATGTTTGTTTATGAATTTCTTGTATCTATGCCACATCTGCAGATCTACACAATTAGCATGGATTTTTCATTGACTGTCATGATTGTAACTTTGATTATAACTTAACGTTTTTCTGGTAAGGGCCAATGTTTTTCAACTGTATTTTAAACATTTCAAGATGGCCCTCATAATGAATAGTTTCTCTGCATCTAAAAATGCTGCTACAGTCCTGTTCTATTGCACTGAATATACTGCCATCCAAAAAAATGTCATGATGTTATAAGGTGTATTTGCACATATGGACACTGACATTGAGGAAGGCCAGGAGGCCGAAATGCATTTTTTAGTTGAAGTTTGGATGCACAAAATGAAATATTAAAAAGTTACTGAATCGAACAGCCCGAGAGTGCCAAGTATCGTCTTTTGACTGCATCCTGAGTGTGTAGCGCGAGTCCGTCCTCGCAAACTGTGGCACCCGATTCACTGAGAGCGGCAAATTTCGATGGAGAATGTTACAAAAAAAATACAATGTATATATCCACATGAAAATACAACGGAGCACGGACCTCGAGTAAGTGCAGATTTCTTAATTTATTCTGTTCACACAAGCACAAGCAGAATTACGCGTTTCAGCTCCCAAAGAGCCTTGATCAGATGATGCGCCACGACAGTATAGGGTCTGTTTTTATGCAACCAATTGAGCATTTTTTTACTTTTTTACTTTTTTCTCTGTTCATTCTTAAAGTGACAAGTGCCCAAAGTGCAAAGTGTTTAGTATAAACATAGACAACATACTATTCACTGTTGATTTCAAATATTTACCATAATTTTTCTGTTCAGGTTTAAATACCTTTAAAATCATGTAACGTTACTGGCATGTTGTTGTGTTTGGTTGTTTTTGCGTCCAGGTTTGAATATCCAGTCAATCTTGTTTCAACCACTTTATAATAGAATACATAAAGTGCTAGTGCAATCTACAGTACTTTTCCAAATCAAAATTTATATTCTAAAATATGGCTTTGCTATATAAAAATTTCTTATCTAAAACATATATATATATATATTACCTACTGGCGGTCGCCAGTAGGTATATATAGTTAGGATTTTTTCTCTATGGGATTTTTGAAAATTCTATGTCTAATAACTTTGGCGTTTGTGGACGGAATTGGCTGAAATTTTCAGGAAAATGGCACATTTTGTTTCTGAGCAGCCCTTGAAAATTTGGGGGGGGTTCGTCAAGGGGGGGCCGAGAAAAAAGGGGGGTCCCAAAACGTGTTTTTAACATTGAGTTTTCCATAGGGCGGTTGGCCTCACTTTTAGCCCGAACGGCTGAATGGATTTGCACGAAACTTGGCAAAATTGTAGGGACTGGTAGCCCGATGTGCCTTTTGTAGGTCTCAATATATGTGCTCCAGTGGATTTTGAGAGATTAACGTTTAAAAAAAGATATATATCTGTAACAGCGGACCTGGCAGCGTCCCAGGACGCGTACTTTACGCGCAACGGAGCTTTGTGAAGCGAAGCTGATTGGTTCTCCGGCGTCTGTCAACATTCCAAAAAGTCCGTAGCGGCCGCCATCTTGTCTCTCGGTAGGATCGAGAGACAAGAGGAGGTCAAAACAAAGGGGGAAATAACTATAAGGGGGCATAGTAGATCCTCGCTGACCCCCTAGGTTTGATGTGGAGGTTTTAAAAGGGCCCCGCGGGGCAAAAAAAAACCAAAATAATAATAATCGAACGGTTGAATGGATTTGCACGAAACTTGGCAAAATATTAGGGACTGGTAGCCCGATGTGCCTTTGCTAGGTCTCAATATATGTGCTCCAGTGGATTTTGAGAAATTAACGTTCAAAAAAAGATATATATCTGTAACAGCGCTCCGCTTCGCGTACTTTTCGCGTTACGGAGCTTTGCGAAGCTGATTGGTTCTCCGGCGTCTGTCAACATTCCAAACAGTCCGTAGCGGCCGCCATCTTGTCTCTCGGTAGGATTGAGAGACAAGAGGAGGCCAAAGCGAAGGGGGAAATGACCATAAGGGGGCATAGTAGATCCTTCCTGACCTCTTAGGTTTGATGTACCATTTTGCCAAGTTTGGTGTGATTCCGTTCAGCCATTCAGGCTGTAGACGTATGTAAATGTCCTATGGAAAATTGCATGGGGAAAACACATTTGAAAGTGTTGAAATTTAGAACCAATTAAAATGTTACTTTGGTTTTGTATTTGTGTGTGATGAAAGTTAATTGGTTATGTATATATGTCAAATGAGAGGAAACCACAGCCATTTTGTGATACTACTGTCTGAGGTACATTTGTGAGGAATTTTTGGTGGTGAATTTCTGGTGTTTGATTTACACAGTACTAACACTTCTGCTACTTTTAAAAAGGTGAGTTGTTAATTTGTAAGGGGAACTATGTTGTACACTTGAAGATAATTTGAAAAATGTTTTCTGTTATTTATTTGCAGTCCTTCTGTTATACTAAATACTTGATAAAGTTAGTTTTATATTATGTATTACTAAAAACGATAAATGAAAGTGATTATTTTTTTCTGCAATTTACAGCAAGCAATTTCAAAATAAAATGACTCACAATGAAGAGACCGTGGCAATTTCTTTTGAATTGTCCAACACATTGATTGAAATTGAGAGCACCAATAATGAAATATTGTCACAAGGAGGACATGACTTGTATGATTCCATTAGATTGATTGAAATGGACAGCACCAAGAATGAAATATTGTCACAAGGAGATGACTTGAATGATTCCACTACATTGATTGAAATTGAGAGCACCAATAATGAAATATTGTCACAAGGAGGAGATGACTTGTATGATTCCATTAGATTGATTGAAATGGACAGCACCAATAATGAAATATTGTCACAAGGAGGAGATGACTTGAATGATTCCACTACATTGATTGAAATTGAGAGCACCAATAATGAAATATTGTCACGAGGAGATGACTTGAATGATTCCACTACATTGATTGAAATTGACAGCACCAATAATGAAATATTGTCACAAGGAGGAGATGACTTGAATGATTTTTTTGATCAATCTCTTGATGGCGAATTTATCGAGTGTTTGGAGACCATAGAGTTACAAGAATCATCATTGGAGACTTTTAATGAGGACATGTTACTAGTTCTTTCAAATTTAGAAAATTCTGAAGAATACATTTATATTTAGAAATCAAAAATTGTTTGAGACATTATTCATTTTTATTTTTAATTTATGAGGTTGTAGCGAAGTGATTGTAGTATAAAATGAGACTTATAGTATAGAGTCCAACATTTTTATGTTACATGGTAAGTTTACTCATATTTACTTCCCTTCTGCCACTATATTATCTCCAATGTGTATTTGACATCTCTTCTTCATCTCCGGCCTCCTTTCTCTCACTGTGTGTCTCCGATGCATCTTATCGCTGCTATTTTGTGTAATTACAGAAGAGAGTAAAATAAAATAGTTCGGAACGTGAAAAGGGGGCAAAGTAGAGTACTCCTCACCCCCTAGGCCTTTTTAGGCGGTCCCAAAAGGATCAGTTTCTGCTTTCCTGAGAGATTATGGTATGAGTTCCATATACCACAATAACTTGCATTACAACATGCAAGATATCTATCTCCTATTACCAACTTTTGGAGATATTCGCGCTAAGCGCGAATATCTCCAAAAAGTAACACCTGCCCTGAGCAGTTCTTAGCCATGTTATCCAATGGGAGGTGGATAACATGGCTAAGAGCATTAGCTCGGTAATGCATGAATATCGCTGAGTTTTTAGCGATATTCATGCATTGCGGCCGTTTATTATCGCATTTGCGATAAACCTTGATAATAGCAAGGTTTATCTTCGATAATTTCTGAGGATGCTTAGTGGTAAAAAATTGGTTGGTAAGCATCGTTAGCGATAAATATCGCTTAACTTTGGTAATATGCCCCAACGTCTGTTAACGTTCGATTCGAAGGAAATGAGGAAGTGTTGAAAAACATTGTCTGCGCCATCTTGCCTTTTTTGAAATGCCACACTTTTGTCGTGCACGGCAGCCATTTTAGATGTGTTGACTAGACCCACTCTCTGCACGCTGTCGATTCGTAGCATGGCTCCTCACCCACGCAAGCATCTTCCCTAGGCACTGGTCACCACCGCTCTCTGTCTTATGCATGGGCAATAAACCTCCCCCCATCTGCGCAGCTCTTCCCTGAGAATCACACTCTGTGCCCGCCCGACACCTCCCTTTCGCCCTATTCACTACCGCACCCTCTGACACTCCTCTTTCTCTGTGTCCGATTGTCCAGGCTATCAGCTAGCCCTGCAGATGTAGTTTATGGCCCCAGCTGTAAAGAATCACCCCTCTTCAAAGGAGTTATAGTAGATCAAGGCCCACACCCGATGAGATCCGTCACACCACACGTGTTCCTACTATCTGAAAACCATCCTGTATTGTGATTGGGGAGGGGACCGAGCCTGAAGCGGAAGATTCCAGGAATGACTCTTTGTACATCAAAGTTTTTACAATTATGTGTCACATTAAAAATATATAGCACTCCAACAAAGTAGTAGGAATATAAAACTTTAATAACATATAAATATATACAAGAAAACAAAAACAGTAAAAACATTTAAACAACGAAGAGACCGTGGCAATTTCTTTTGAATTATCCAATAGATTTATTGAAATTGACAGCACCAATAATGAAATATTCTTGTCAGTAGCGGTCTGTTGTGCGAATAGTTCCAAGGCAGCAGAACGCGCTGAAATCTAGATGGCACGAAAGTGATGTCTAGTAAGTTGCCGCCCAGCAAAAAACGGCGTGGGGCGCCGCGGGGGTGAGTGAGTCCAGTAGGCACCACAGCTATTCTTACCGGCATTGCAGAATTACTGCTGGGGACAATGCCTGTGCTGTAGCAGGGTCACAGCAGAAACAAAAAGGATTCTGTTGAAGATGTTGTTGGTTTTCAATTTGAAAACAGTTCTGGTGTCAACTGCTATGCTAATGTAGTGGTTAATGTTTTGTTTTCTCTAGAAAATGTAAAAGAGGGGGAGGCAGTCCAAAGTTCCGTTAAAAGGGCAAAGGAAAGGATCGGTGGTTTGAACTATCAGTCAAAAAGGGGAGGGGGTGCAATAATTTTTCCTACCGGGTCACACAGTGCTTTCACCGGAAGTGAGGTCTGCAGGATTCTAGTAATTCAAAGTGAGGCTGGCGCCAGCATGGGAGCGCCGACGTCCCGCGGATACAGTTTCGTCACTCCACGGGCGATCATGGCAGTCATTCCCCATCGGGGGTCGGAGACTCCCGCGGCTCCTCTAGAATCTTCAAGGTCGTGGAGGACTACGGTGGTGGAGTCAACCAGTGACCGGGCCATTTCTTTATGCTGGGCCCGCTCTTGCCAGGTCGACCGCCATTTTGAGAGTTCGGCAGCTACCGGCGATCGCGGGGTCACATGAGCGGACGGGCTCCACCCTGCCGGGCGAGACGTTGCAGCATGGCCACAGTGGAAGAACCCTTTTCCGGGCGCCTGGAGCGCTGAGGGTGCAGCTGGGAAGCCTCCACCTGGGGAGGCGGGAGAGGCCTGTTCGCACCGTCTCTCCCTCCCAGTGCACCCCACGGCGTCTCGCTTGAGATTTGTTATGGCCGGACCAGGCGATGAGGACGAGGGGGGGGGGGGGTCGGAGGCATGTGCAAGACATCCCCCCCCAGTGTTGTCGCAGCCATTATAAAAGAAAGAAGTGTCCCGTCCGTCTTCGGGCCGGGCTTCCGGTGGATGTCGGCCGGACGCCCCTGGCTCTGGCCCCATGAACGGGTTTCTTGGTTTATCGGCTGCAGCCGGATCCCGTCGGCCTCGGCCCCCCGACCGTTGGTGGTCGGACCGGAAGAGCATGTGGCGGGACTACCTGCAACTCTCAAGGGCCACCGCGGCCGGACTGGGAGAGAGAGGGGAGGGTCGAGGAGACATTCCCCCCCCCTGCAACTGTTCAGCGTTGTAAAGGCAATCCCCTGGCCGGGTCCCGCTGGCCTCGGCCTCTCCTCCGGCTACACCCTACGTTAGGATCTCCTGGCCGAGGCGTGGCAGCAGGACCTGCCTTATATGGGCTGCTCCCGGCTGGGCGTAGCCGGAACCCTGCCCCACCTTGGAAGTTTCCAGAGTGGGGGTGGATGTTCTACTGACTTGCATTTTCCTTAGTCTATCGATTTTTTTGGCGTGGCAGGCGGTGGGACAGCGAGGGGTGATTTGGTTTCTCTTACTGTTTTTCTGGTCTCTCACCACTGGCATATTTTAACGTTTTCTTGTTTCTAGGACATTAATAGGTTTTATCATTACGTTATGTTATCGTTTCTTTGTTCGTTGTTTAATAAAAGTTCATGTTCATCAGTGGCCTACTGATTTTCGTTTTCCTATTTTTTTCTTTCCAGGTTGTTTCATGGTAAAGTTTCTGTTAACAGGATACAGTGATCACTTCGTTATTATTGCATATGTCCTTTTCACTAGGGGTGCTCTCTGGTCGGGCCAGATGACGTATCTCTAGTAAATGGTCCGGGTGAAAAAGGTGCATCAATCAGTGGGGAGTAGATAGGCATGACAGATTACAACGGGGGAGAACGGTCCGCATTACGTACCCTTTCACTACTTGCAAAGATTTTCCTACGTTTATTTGCAAACAGGGAATACCTCCAAAAAGAACTAATTCCCAAACAGTCAATGTTCGGACAATCAATCAATCAATGAGGAATGAAATAGGTACGACGTGTTAAAGGCTTGCTTTACCTACCCTTCACTATCTGCAAAGGGAGAGAGAATATTCCTATTCTTCCTCGTTTGCAGGTAGAGAAGATCCTTAAGAGAATTAACTTCGAACAATTCAATGCTCGATTGAAACAATCAACAAGGGGTACTGTGAACACAAATGAACGCCGCTTATATACATACGCATTGCTATTTTCAACAGGTTGTTCCTAATGTTTCTATTTTAGCGAGGTCAAAAAGAGATCCCATTAGTGGCCTACTGATTTTGCTCGATTCCTTTTGTTTTTTTACATGATTTTTCGCTATCTGCAAAGACTAAACAGAGTATTGCGACTCTGTGCTTGTTTGTAAATAGAGAATGAACCAAAGAGAACAATCAATCAAATGGAGAGAGAAGCAGGCACGACGGATTACAAAGGGGGCAAAGGGCTGCGTTAACTACCCTTCACTATCTGCAAAGAGAGAGTACTCCTAATAGAAATGAGGGGTGGGGGGCAGCATTCAAAGCAGATCAGTGTGCATAAACACGAAAATGTTTTTACTTACCACGTACTTGACATTCGACAGCTTATGATATTTGCTATTAAAAAACCATTGAAATTCACTGAAAAAACCATAGGTTATAGACCATATATAGTTAGGAATTAGCATTTACAAAACCTTGAAAATTCACTGAAAAAACCATAGGTTATAGACCATATATAGTTAGGAATTAGCATTTAAAAAACCTTATTTTACTCACACAAAACCATTGAAATTCCATATATAGTTAGTTGCACTAACTATATATCGCGCACCCGCAATCCACTGCTGATGATGTCACATATTACATCATTCATGACATGGTCAGTGACATCACTGATGACATCACTGATGACATCTCAAATGACATCACTGATGACATCACTGATGACATCTCATTTGACATCAATGACCACATCACTGATGATATCATTCATGTGACAATACAATGCATCTCCTCACACTTTAATATAACCTCTGTTACACCCAGTGTTAAATACAGAGTATAATTTTTGAAACCATTGACACACCAATACTAGTTACTACATACGCACTCAGTGATTCCTATGTTTACACACACATTCACTCATTTACCCATACAATCATTCATACATACAATCACTCATCTTTACAACACTATCATATGCACTCATACACCTATACAGACTCTCACACTCTGTCACTCATCCATGGAGTTACTCACACACCTAGTCAGTCCTGTAAAGAATCAATCACACTTCCATTTTCTAATCTATACAGTTAAACATAGAGCACCTTACATTTTGAAACATATACTAACACATAATTACTCTCTTATACAATCATTGATACAAGTACACATTGATCTGCACAGAGTCACACACCTCCCAGCCAGCCACACACACACTCAGTCTCCCATACAAATACTTGGGCAATCAATCAATAACCCATATAGTTACTCATATAGCTACTGATCAACACATGCAGCAGTTTACAGAACAACAGACATAATGATGCACAAATTAAGACAGTTTAGTCACTAACCCATGCACTCAGTGAGACACATTTAATCACTCACTCATACAGTCAGTCACGCACCTACTAAATCCTTCATCCAGACACTTCTACATCTACTCATTCTTCAATATGTAAAACATATTTAAACTTTACAGAAACACACAGTCACTGGATGATGTCATCAGTGATGTCATCAGTGATGTCATTTGAGATGTCATCAGTGATGTCATCAGTGATGTCACTGACCATGTCATGAATGATGTAATATGTGACATCATCAGCAGTGGATTGCGGGTGCGCGATATATAGTTAGTGCAACTAACTATATATGGAATTTCAATGGTTTTGTGTGAGTAAAATAAGGTTTTTTAAATGCTAATTCCTAACTATATATGGTCTATAACCTATGGTTTTTTCAGTGAATTTTCAAGGTTTTGTAAATGCTAATTCCTAACTATATATGGTCTATAACCTATGGTTTTTTCAGTGAATATATATATATATATATATATATATATATTACCTACTGGCGATAGCCAGTAGGTATATATAGTTAGGACCTAGCTACCATAGGAAATCCAAAACATTCTATTGGGAATAACTTTGCCGCCGGTTGAGGAATTTGCGTGTAATTTTCCAAACATTAGGCCAGCTCCGCTCCGCTTCTTCCCTGGAAGTTTCGGGGGGATTCGTCATGCGGGGGCCGAGAAAAAAGAGGGGTCCCAAAACGTGTTTTCCCCATGTTAATTTACATAGGACGAATAGACAAGGCTACAGCCCGAACCAAACTTTGCAAAATTGTAGGGACTGGTACGCAGAAGTGCCTTTTCTATATTTGGTGAAAATTGCTCCAGTGGTTTTTACGAAAATTAACTTCAAAAAAATGTATATATCTGGGCAGAGTCTAACCACACATCTCATAGTGAGATCTGATTGGCTGTCAGCACTTCATCCAAGAAGTGTTGGCAGCCATCTTGGGACCAATATACATGATAGCACCTCATTAAAAAGCATTGTAGTTAATAGAGGGTGTTCGGACTTTAGTTACATTATAAATCATTTGTTGATGGCACCATACTCATTTTAGGAATTGTGGTGTGTTCTAAGGTGATTTTACCATGTGAAAAAGCCTTCTGCTGGGATATCATGAATCATGTTTGAAAGAAAACGATTATCTCATGCTTTTTCCACAGTGGTTTGGAAGGGGATCAATAAGCTAAACTGAAAGCATATTTTCTGTAAATTCACATTATCTTTCTCAGTCATGTGAGAATGAAGTCTGACATTCTCAGTAAACATGTACATCCAACAAGGGCAGAGACTGTCAGTTGATTCCTTTGTGTTCTACTGCAGCCTCCTAGAGTGTTCTAAAGAACAACTAGAGCGCTAACAGTCCTACTTATTACAAAGGTATGGCACACCTGAAGCCATCTTGATTGAAATAAAGTGGTAACTCTTAAAACATTTAATTTAAGTCATGGGAAAGGAAAACAAGGGGGGAAAAGGAAACAAAACAAAAAGGGAAGTGAAGTATGAATATTTCATACAATATAACATTGTATGCAGATATTAAAACTTAAATAAAATGTATACAATTGACAGCGAGTAATAAAAAAGCATAACACTTTATAAATCGAAGGAAAAAGATAAATAAGCAAAATCATGGCGGCTTATGAACATCATCAGATGGATTTTGGTGGGTAACAATAGTATTTTGAGGAGAGGGAGAGGTTTTGGAGAGGTAGGTAGTAAGAGGAATCCATAATAGGTCTTGTTTAACAGCTAAGGAAACAGGGGTAACATAATTGGTATCAAGCCTATGGTGAAAACAAATAGCATTCCACCAAGCTGAATAACTGACTTTGGTAGAATCTTTCCAATTGGAGGTAATCAGATGAAAGGCTATGGCCAAAAATAAGTCAAGCAACTTATAGTGAGAAGGGGAGAGTGGTAAATCAGGAGACAAAGAACCCAAAAGGACGTTGGAAAGGGAGAAAGGGAGTGTGAAACCAAACATTTTGTGCAAACGGGACCAAATCAATTGCCAAAAGGAAGCAATGTTGGGGCAGTGGAACAACATATGAAGTAAATCAGCAGATTGGCAAGGACAGGACCAACACTTAGGCGAAATGATATAGGTGTTTATTGATTCCGTTTTCTTATGCCTTCTCAATTTTATTTTTGTATCTCATATACCTTTCATTGATTGAGTGTATTACATTCTGTATTCTATGCTATGTTTTGGTTTCAATAAACTTGAACTTAAAAAAAAAAAAAATACATTTAATTTAAAAAGGAACAACATGAGGGGGTATATTTTGCCATAGAAAGTATGACTAGTGCTGCAGAAAGAAAAATTAGGGCACGTTTTGAGTGACTTCTCAAATCCTCTTCTATTTCATTAACCCCATCCGCGCTAAGCGTTTTCCCGCTGTGCGCTAAAGATTCGCAAATACCGCGTTACATGACGAGCTCAGCTCGTCATGAGCGTACGACAGGCGTACCTCATGACGAGCTGAGCTCGTCATGAGCGTGGAAGGGGTTCAAAAAATTCTGACATGCAGACTGAAACATGTACTTTGAATACCAGCAGCAGACTTCCCTGGTGAGCAGTAGCTTTACTACAGTGATCTAATGAGCAACTAGAGTGCTAACATTCAGAATTTATGGCAAATGTGTGACACATCTGAATGCCTTCTTGATGGAACCAAAGTAAACAAGCATTGAAAATGCAATAGATCTCACCCTCGTTTAAGTTAAAGCCATTCTGTTTGAAATGAGGTGGCTTTTTAGCTTTGCTTTTATTAGTGTTTTTAAAACGTTCATGTAAATAACATGCATATGTATGCATATATGTATATGTATGCATGCATTTATATTTGTACTTATATAGATATGCAGATTATATATGTTTATATATGTATGTATATATATATATATACACATACATATATATAAATGCATATATATGCATATATATATGTGTATATGTGTGCGTGTAGAGAGAGGTAGAGAGGTAGAGGTGTAGAGTTAGAGAGGTCAAGGTAGTGAGGTAGAGGTAGAGAGATAGAGACTAGTAGAGAGAGAAGTAGAGAGAGGTAGAGAGATAGAGAGTAGAGAGTGAGTAATAGAGAGTAGAGAGTGAGTAGTAGAGAGTAGTAGAGAGAAGTAGAGGGAGTAGCAGAGAGTGATTAGTAGAGAGTAGTAGAGTGAATAGTAGAGTGAGTAGTAGAGAGTAGTAGAGAGTGAGTAGTGGAGAGTGAGTAGTAGAGAGTAGTAGAGAGAGTAGTAGAGAGTGAGTAGTAGAGAGTAGTAGAAAGTGAGTAGTAGCGAGTGAGTAGTAGAGAGTAGTAGAGAGAGAGTAGTAGAGAGTGAGTAGTAGAGAGTAGTAGAGAGTGAGAAGTAGAGAGTGAGTAGTAGAGAGTAGTAGAGAGTGAGTAGTAAAGAGTGAGTAGTAGAGAGAGAGTAGTAGAGAGTGAGTAGTAGAGAGTAGAGAGTCATAGAGAGTGAGTAATAGAGAGTAGTAGATAGTGAGTAGTAGGGAGTGAGTAGTAGAGAGAGAGTAGTAGACAGTAGTAGAGTAGTAGAGAATGAGTAGTAGAGAGTGAGTATTAGAGAGTAGTGGAGTAGTAGAGAGTAAGTAGTAGAGAGTAGTGGAGAATATTCCAAAGTTTGGCACAGCACCACTTGCACAATAAGTCCAATCAAATCACATCACTTAGAGTCCTTATTGAAGCACTGAATCTTGGTGTATATTCAAATGCTTTTATTTTCCTTAAGTTTATGTACCACAGCCAGCCGACGCGTTTCGTTCTGTACAACAGAACTTCTTCAGGGCGTTCTTATTTCCTTCAAGTTATGTCGGTATCCTGTTGTCATATAACTAGATATTTCTTCCAAATGTTAGACGAGACGTAAGTACATTCTTATTCAAAGTGACTAGGTATCAATTTTACCCACACAATTCGGGCAGATTTGAGTAATTTATAGCATCCTCAAAGTCAGTCTTTCAAAAATTCCAAAGTATAGGACATGATAATCCAAATCCAAATGTTTCTCAAGAAAAGTAATTTTCAATTGTTCGGAATATCGGCGTTTGGCCAGATATGACCCAGGAACCCCCAGTATGCAAAGGGAATTAGTCCCCCCTCTGCAAACGCGCCAGTGGCCTGCGTTGCAGAGAGGTGTAAAAAGGGGCATAGCCTCATTACGCCTCTGTGCAATGCAGCCCCCTGGCGCATACTAGAGGTTCCAGGTGGGCTAGTTGGCCCCCAGGGACCTCGTATGCAAGTGGAATTAGTTCCCCCTCTTTAAACATGCACGGGGGCTGCATTGCAGAGAGGTGTAAAAAAGGGTGTGGCCTCATTACACCTCTCTGCAATGCAGCCCCCTGGCGCATACTGGAGGCTCCTGGTGGGCTAGTTGGCCCCCAGGGACCCCCAGTATGCAAGGGGAATTAGTTCCCCCTCTGCAAACGCGCCAGGGGGCTGCATTGCAGAGAGGTGTAACAAGGGGCATAGCCTCATTACACCTCTGCAATGAAGCCCCCGGGCGCATACTAGAGGTTCCCGGTGGGCTAGTTGGCCCCCAGGGGCCCCCAGTATGCAAGGGGAATTAGTTCCCCCTCTTCAAACATGCACGGGGGCTGTGTTGCAGAGAGGTGTAAAAAGGGGCGTGGCTTCATTACACCTCTCTGCAATGCAGTCCCCTGGCGCATACTGGAGATTCCTGGTGGGCTTTCAGGTCTTATATAGTTAGGAATTAGCATTAAAAAAACTTTGAAATTCACTGAAAAAAACATAGGTTTCAGGCCTTATATAGTTAGGAATTAGCGTTAAAAAACCTTGCAAATTCACTGAAAAAACCATAGGTTTCAGGCCTTATATAGTTAGGAATTAGCATTTAAAAAACCTTTGAAATTCACTGAAAAAACCATAGATTTCAGCCCTTATATAGTTAGGAATTAGCATTTAAAAAAACCTTTAAAATTCACTCAAAAAACTATAAGTTTTAGGGGTGTTATGGTTAGCTGGACATTTCACTCATACAAAACCATTGAAATTGCTCCTATATAGTTAGTTGTACTAACTATATTTCGCGCACCCGCAATCCACTGCTGATGATGTCACATATTACATCATTCATGACATGGTCAGTGACATCACTGATGACATCTCAAATGACATCACTGATGACATCATCCACGTGACAATCACATACACCTTTTCATACACTAGTAAAATCTTTCATCACTCTTTGTAAAATACAGAGTATCATATTTGAATCCATTGTTACAGCAATACAAGTATCTAAAAACCCACTCAGTGATTCATAGATGTATACACACATCTAATCACTTACCTGTAGATTCACTCATACATGCTGTCAATGAACAATAGAACACTATCAAAAATACTTATACACCTAAATCGACATTACACACTAGCACACATCCTATTCACATATGAAGTCATCCTACTCACTTATGCAACCAATGGATCATACTTACATATTTACTTAGCTACACACTTATACAAACATACCTTCATCTATTCATTTAGATAGTAAGTCATACTTAGTGAATTATAAAATCATTATTACAAGTATACAGTTACCCATACAGTCACTCACACAATCATTGAGTCTTATGTATACTTATTTATATACAACAACTGACACATACACTGCCTTTTATTTTTCTAGATTGTTGGACATGTACCATTGAGAAATATATTTGCTCATCACCATACCCATAAAGATATTCACTCACCCAAACAACTGTTAGAACATGTAGTTTTAACTTCATATATCTAGTGAATCAACTATTCACACATCTTTGGGCAGTCACGCACCCCCCACCGTACCACACACACATTCACTCTCCCATACAAATACTCAGTTAACTAATCAATAACTAATATAGACTTTCACATAGCTAGTAACCAACTGGAGAACCAGTTTACACAACAACTGACAATGTGATACAGATATTCAAACAGTTTAGTCACTATCCACTATATTTAGTGAGACACTATAAATTGGTCAAGTAAACAGTCAATTACACTGCTACTAAATCCTCCATCCAAATACTTATTTTTATATATCCACTCATTCTTCAATGCAAATTGCTATATATATAATGCATATTTAAATAACGAAGCAAACCACATTCACTGGATGATGTCATCAGTGATGTCATCAGTGGTGTCATTTGGGATGTCATCAGTGATGTCACTGACCATGTCATGAATGATGTAGTAAGTGACATCATCAGCAGTGGATTGTGGGTGCGCGAAATATAGTTAGTACAACTAACTATATAGGAGCAATTTCAATGGTTTTGTATGAGTGAAATGTCCAGCTAACTATAACACCCCTAAAACTTATAGTTTTTTGAGTGAATTTTAAAGTTTTTTTAAATGCTAATTCCTAACTATATAAGGCCTGAAACCTATGGTTTTTTCAGTGAATATATATATATATATATATATATATATATATATATATATATATATATATATATATATATATATATATATATATATATATATATATATATATATATATATATATATATATATATATATATATATATATATATATATATTACCTACTGGCGGTCGCCAGTAGGTATATATAGTTAGGATTTTTTCTCTATGGGATTTTTGAAAATTCTATGTCTAATAACTTTGGCGTTTGTGGACAGGATTGGCTGAAATTTTCAGGAAAATGGGACATTTTGTTTCTGACCAGCCCCTGAAAATTTGGGGGGGGGTTCGTCAAGGGGGGGCCGAGAAAAAAGGGGGGTCCCAAAACGTGTTTTTAACATTGAGTTTGACATAGGGCGGTTGGCCTCACTTTTAGCCCGAACGGCTGAATGGATTTGCACGAAACTTGGCAAAATTGTAGGGACTGGTAGCCCGATGGGCCTTTGCTAGGTCTCAATATATGTGCTCCAGTGGATTTTGAGAAATTAACGTTCAAAAAAAGATATATATCTGTAACAGCGGACCAGGCAGCGCTCCGGTTCGCGGACTTTACGCGTTACGGAGCTTTGTGAAGTGAAGCTGATTGGTTCTCCGGCGTCTGTAAACATTCCAAACAGTCCGTAGCGGCCGCCATCTTGTCTCTCGGTAGGATCGAGAGACAAGAGGAGGCCAAAGCGAAGGGGCAAATGACCATAAGGGGGCATAGTACATCCTCCCTGACCCTCTAGGTTTGTTGTGGAGGTTTTAAAAGGGCCCCGCGGGGCAAAAAAATAAAAATAATAATAATCGAACGGCTGAATGGATTTGCACGAAACTTGGCAAAATTGTAGGGACTGGTAGCCCGATGTGCCTTTGCTAGGTCTCAATATATGTGCTCCAGTGGATTTTGAGAAATTAACGTTCAAAAAAAGATATATATCTGTAACAGCGCTCCGCTTCGCGTACTTTTCGGCTAACGGAGCTTTGCGAAGCTGATTGGTTCTCCGGCGTCTGTAAACATTCCAAACAGTCCGTAGCGGCCACCATCTTGTCTCTCGGTAGGATCGAGAGACAAGAGGAGGCCAAAGCGAAGGGGCAAATGACCATAAGGGGGCATAGTAGATCCTCCCTGACCCCCTAGGTTTGATGTGGAGGTTTTAAAAGGACCCCGCGGGGCAAAAAAAAAATAATAATAATAATCGAACGGCTGAATGGATTTGCACGAAACTTGGCAAAATAGTAGGGACTGGTAGCTCGATGTGCCTTTGCTAGGTCTCAATATATGTGCTTCAGTGGATTTTGAGAAATTAACGTTCAAAAAAAGATATATATCTGTAACAGCGCTCCGCTTCGCGGAGATAAAATTATCTCTGTATTACCTAGCTGTCGCTAACACCAGTTAGCGACCGCTAGTAGGAGATAGCGACCATCTTGGGCCCCACTTTGCATGTCAGTGATATTTATCACTAATGACATGCAAAGTGGGCATGCCAAGATGTTAGCGACTTGAAACAGTCGCTAACATCGCTATCTCCTATTACCAACTTTTGGAGATATTCGCGCTAAGCGCGAATATCTCCAAAAGCTACCACCTGCCCTGAGCAGTTCTTAGCCATGTTATCCAATGGGAGGTGGATAACATGGCTAAGAGCATTAGCTCGGTAATGCATGAATATCGCTGAGTTTTCAGCGATATTAATGCATTGCGGTCGTTTTTTATGGCATTTGCGATAAACCTTGATAATAGCAAGGTTTATCTGCGATAATTTCTGACGATGCTTAGCGGTAAAAAATTTGTTGCTAAGCATCGTTAGGGATAAATATCGCTTAACTTTGGTAATATGCCCCAACGTCTGTTAACGTTCGATTCGAAGGAAATCAGGAAGTGTTGAAAAACATTGTCTGCGCCATCTTGCCTTTTTTCAAATGCCACACTTTTGTCGTGCACGGCATTCATTTTAGATGCCTTGACCAGACCCACTCTCTGCACGCTGTCGATCCTTAGCATGGCTCCCCACCCTCGCAAGCATCTCCCCCAGGCACTGGTCACCCCCGCTCTCTGTCTTATGCATGGGTAATAAACCTCCCCCCATCTGCGCTGCTCTTCCCTGAGAATCACACCCTGTGCCCGCCCGACACCTCCCTTTCGCCCTATTCACTACCGCACCCTCTGACACTCCTTTTCCTCTGTGTCCGATTGTCCAGGCCGGTCCTAGGCTATCAGCTAGCCCTGCAGGTGTAGTTTTTGGCCCCAGCTGTAAAGAATCACCCCTCTTCAAAGGAGTTATAGTAGATCAAGGCCCACACTCGATGAGATCCGTCACAGCACACGCGTTCCTACTATCTGAAAACCATCCTGTATTGTGATTGGGGAGGGGACCGAGCCTGAAGCGGAAGATTCCAGGGATGACTCTTTGTACATCAAAGTTTTTACAATTATGTGTCACATTAAAAATATATAGCACTCCAACAAAGTAGTAAGATTATAAAACTTTAATAACTTATAAATATATACAACAAAACAAAAACAGTAAAAACGTATAAACATTTTTAGGGAAAAACAACGAAGTAGCGGTCGGCTGTGCGAATAGTCCCAACGCAGCACAACGTCCAGATTTCTGGACGGCACCCAGGTGATGTTGCCTGGGTGCCGCACTGATTTCGGCATCCGGCGTGGGGCGTCGCGGGGGGTGGGTCATCAGTAGCAAACTGTTGTGCGAATAGTTCCAAGGCAGCAGAACGATGGCACCAAGGTGATGTCCAGTAAGTTGCCGCACTGGTTTTGGTATCCTACAATGCTGCTCCGAATAACGGCGTGGGGCGCCCCGGGGGGGGGGAGGCGGCGTGAACGGGCCTCTCCAGGTGGAGTCTCGTCTGTTGTAGTGGGGCGCCCCTTTACCGTTTCAGTTGCCATTCCGTCCGCTTTTGGTCCACTGTGTCAAAAGCCGCAATTCAGCTGAGTTGCGCCCACTCTTGCGGTGCAGCGATAGGCGGCTGCCACGGACTCTCAAAATTGGCGGCAGGCTCTTTCCTTTTTGGGCCTGGTCCACTGAAATGGCCCTGGGAAACCTTGGAAATCGGACGACTGTCTGCTAGGTCTTGGACCCCATTCTCGAAAGCGTCCCCTCCGCCTTGAGGATTCAACAAAAGTTTTGGGGGCCCCCGACTCCTGCAGGCTTCTGGTGGTGAGCGGCTGCCATGATTGCTCGCGGAATGACCACGACGGAGCCACGAGATGGTGGTGCTTTCATGCTGACGCCAGCTTCAGTCTGAAACATCCAGAAACAAGGTGGGGCTTTCATCGTTTGGGAAAAAAAAAAGTTTTCATCCAATGAAAAGGGTTATTTTTAGGTCATATGATCAAGCCTTCCATCATTAGGAAACCAAAAGTAAAATGAACCAATGAAAAGTTTTATAAACAAGTCACATGACCTGTTATGCGGCATAGGGTATAAAATGCGGAGAAAATACGTTGGCACGTGAGGCGGCGTCAGTAGCGGACCGATGTGCGAATAGGCCGAAAGCAACACAACGCGCCAAGATCCGGATGGCACCGAGGTGGTGTCCAGCAAGTTGCAGCACTGGTGTGGCCATCCTACAATGCTGAAAGTCGGCGTGGGGCGCCCCGTTGGCCTGTGAGTTCACGTCAGTAGCGGACCGATGTGCGAATAGGCCGAAGGCAGCACAACGCGCCAAGATCCGGATGGCACCGAGGTGGTGTCTAGTAAGTTGCCGCACTGGTGTGGCCATCTTACAATGTTGAAAGTCGGCGTGGGGCGCCCCGTTGGCCTGTGAGATGGCGTCAGTAGCGGACCGATGTGCGAATGGTGCCAAAGGCAGCGCAACAATATTTTCGGAATAGAAGACACCACAAGGCGCTGAGATGCCAACATCCGGATGGCACCGAGGTGGTGTCTAGCAAGTTGTGGCACTGGTGTGGCCATCCTACAATGGTAAAAGTCGGCGTGGGGCGCCCTGTTGGCCTGTGAGATGGTGTCAGTAGTGGACCGATGTGCGAATGGGGCCAAAGGCAGCGCAACAATATTTTCTGACTAGAAGACACCACAAGGCGCTGAGATGCCAAGATCCGGATGGCACCGAGGTGATGTCTAGCAAGTTGCTGTACTGGTGTGGCCATCCTACAATGCTGAAACTCGGCGTGGGGCACCCCATTAGCCTGTGAGATGGCGTCAGTAGCGGACCGATGTGCGAATGGGGCCAAAGGCAGCGCAACAATATTTTCTGAATAGAAGACACCACAAGGCGCTGAGATGCCAAGATCCGGATGGCACCGAGGTGGTGTCTAGTAAGGTGCACTGGTGTGGCCATCCTACAATGCTGAAAGTCGGCGTGGGGCGCCCCGTTGGCCTGTGAGATGGCGGCAGTAGCGGACCGATGTGCGAATGGGGCCAAAGGCAGCGCAACAATATTTTTGGAATAGAAGACACCACAAGGCGCTGAGATTCGGTTAGCACCGAGGTGGTGTCTAGCAAGCTATGCAGCTGAGTTGCGTGCGCACTTGCGGCGAATAGGTCGAAGGCAGCACAACAATGTTTTCTGAATAGAAGACACCACAAGGCGCTGAGATTCGGTTACCACCGAGGTGGTGTCTAGCAAGTTGCTGCACTGGTGTGGCCATCCTACAATACTGCTCCGAATAACGGCGTGGGGTGCCCAAAGGGGGGGGGGAGGCGGCGTGAACGGGCCTTCCTAGGTGGAGGCTCGTCTGCTGTAGTGGGGCGCCCCTTTACCGTTTCAGTTGCCATTCAGCTGAGTTTTGGCCGCTCTTGATGCTACAGCGACAGGCGGCTGCAACAGGACTCTCAAAATGGCGGCCTGTTCTTTGGATTTGGGCCTGGTCCACTAAAATGGCCCTGGGACACCTTAGAACTCGGACGCTCGATTTTTTTTTCCTTTCCTCTACATGCAAAAAAAGGTAAATGCCCGGTACGTTATACGCTTCATCTGCCACGATGTACTCTCCAGAGGAACCGAAAAAAAATATAGTTATGGTAACTATACCATGCATCGTCATATGGAGAGGTGGCACCAATTAATTATAGTGCTGCATAAAAGAGAGATTTGGAGGAGAACCCCCGACCTGCCAGTACATTCATCAAAGAAGTGGCACTGACAGCATCAGAGGCAAGGGAAACGGTCCCAAATATTTAGAAGAACTTTGGAAAGATTAAAATGACATGTTTAGATTGTGGCAAATTAATTTCAAGTGGACAGATGAGTGTTACTCTATAAATACAGCATATGAACATCATCATAGTCGATGGTTGGTAGAGACATTTTGACTATATCCTGGACCTGCCCGTCCTCGCCCAAAATGGCGCCGGAATAAATGGGACTCGTAACTCCTTGTTGTGTACTGGTTGCAGAACCTTGAAATCACGAGATACGTATGCAGTTTTGAAGCACATGGCGGGCGGGGACGAGAATTGATTGAGTATTTCGACATCCCTATTGATATTAAGTTCTGATGTGTTATTGATTACTGTACTATTGAAAGTTCGAATTAACGTCACGCATGGTACTTGCCCGCAAATGTATATCTAGATAATTTTATTGTAAGTGGCCCTGTCGTATTTTAATTATAAAATGTACGTCCACCGATTCCGCAACTGTTAGACACCTTAGTTCTTGCAACCTAATGGCCCGCCCGTTACGTTCCTCTACAGTGTAAATGTCTACTCATCATATACGATTACAGTTTGCTCCGTGGCCGGCCCACGTGGTTATAGGCTCGTATTTGTATAATGAAATTTTCACAATAAAGGTTTTTAAAAGAAAACATGGTAGTAGTATATACATTGGTAAAGTTTTTAATAATAGTCACTGTTTTAGAATCATTAAAAGGCAAGTGAAATAAAGCAGACCAATTACATGAAGGGTAAAAGGTATAATACGCAGGAACGCAGTAAAGATAAATGGTCAAGGGCTGTTGTGTTTTCTACTCCTGCAACATAAAGTGATCGATAAGAATCTCATATTCAGGCGTATCGGCGACTAAGACAGCAGGTCGACCCTCTTTTGCTCAACGGCTCCGTCATGGGATGAAGAAACGCCCTTTTTCTCGAAAAAAGAATATATTTTACTTGCAGGACAGTTGTAAATTTTCCGGGAAAGTACATTAGCCTGGAACATTATAACATATATTTAAGAAAAAATAATGTTCGGAAGTAATAAAAAGCGTAATTTTTAGGTCATATGACCAAGCCTTTCATCATTAGAATAAGAAAAGTAAAATGAACCAATGAAAAGTTTTATTAACAAGTCACATGACCTGTTATGCTTACGTTACGCGCTGCGCGTCGCGCCCCGGATGACTTCCGGATGCGCTAACGCGGCGCGTCATATGACGCATTACGCGACAACGCAGGTCCAGAATATAGTCAAAATGTCTCCACCAACCAGCGGTCGGAACACAACCCCTTTCAGCAGGCTAAATAGTTCTGTTAAATGACAACAGAAGCGACAGGCAACAAGAACCATCAGTCAAAGAGGGGAGGGCTAGTTCTTCTCTACCGGGTTACATTGGGGCGCTACCGGAACTGATCGAATTGGTAGTCTACAGTGTTTCTGGATGTTTCAGACTGAAGCTGGCGTTAGCATGAGAGCACCACCATTTCGTTGCTCCGTCGTGGCCATTCCGCGAGCAATCATGGCAGCCGCTCTTTATCGTTATTTTGGGCGGGGTGGGTGGCGGAGCCGAGCTGTATTGCAGCCATCATGGTGTGGAGTTCAGTTCATCTCACTAGTTTCGTATTTGTCATGAGGGGTTGTTCTTAATGTTTCTATTTTAGCGAGGTCAAAAAGAGATCCCATTAGTGGCCTACTGATTATGCTCGATTCCTTTTGTTTTTTTACACGATTTTTCGTTATCTGCAAAGACTAAACAGAGTATTGCGACTCTGTGTTTGTTTGTAAATAGAGAATGAACCAAAGAGAACCAATTCTAAAACAGTAAATGCTTGGATAACAATCAATCAAATGGAGAGAGAAGCAGGCACGACGTATTACAACGGGGGCAAAGGCCTGCGTTAACTACCTTTCACTATCTGCAAAGAGAGAGTACTCCTAATAGAAATGAGGGGGGGGCAGCATTCAAAGCAGATCAGTGTGCATAAACACGAAAATGTTTTTACTTACCACGTACTTGACATTCGACAGCTTATGATATTTGCTATTAAAAAACCATTGAAATTCACTGAAAAAACCATAGGTTATAGACCATATATAGTTAGGAATTAGCATTTACAAAACCTTGAAAATTCACTGAAAAAACCATAGGTTATAGACCATATATAGTTAGGAATTAGCATTTACAAAACCTTGAAAATTCACTGAAAAAACCATAGGTTATAGACCATATATCGTTAGGAATTAGCATTTAAAAAACCTTATTTAACCCACACAAAACCATTGACATTCCATATATAGTTAGTTGCACTAACTATATATCGCGCACCCGCAATCCACTGCTGATGATGTCACATATTACATCATTCATGACATGGTCAGTGACATCACTGATGACATCACTGATGACATCTCAAATGACATCACTGATGACATCACTGATGACATCTCAAATGACATCACTGATGACATAACTGATAACAACATCCAACAACATCCAGTGATTTTTTGAAGGTTTTTTAAATGCTAATTCCTAACGATATGTGGTCTATAACCTATGGTTTTTTCAGTGAATTTTCAAGGTTTTGTAAATGCTAATTCCTAACTATATATGGTCTATAACCTATGGTTTTTTCAGTGAATATATATATATATATATTCGCTGAAAAAACCATAGGTTTGACACCAGTTATAGTTAGCTGGAAATTTTATTGATATAAAACCAATGAAATTCCACGTTATAGTTAGTTGGACTCACTATAACTTGCGCGTGTAATGCACTGCTGATGACGTCACATATTACATCACTCATGACATCACTGATGACACCATCCAGTGAATGTGTGTCTTTCTGAAAAATAAATATGTGTTACATATGTATATATTATTGAATATCTTAGTGAATACATATATTACTGAGTAATGCTTAAATATTTAAATATATGTATTAGTGTTTCACTTTGTGTATAAGTGGCTGCATGGGTTGATGAGTAGGTACATGTGTATGTATATAGGTTAATAGATGTTTTTCTTAGTATCAGTATAAGTGTTTGCATGGTTTGGTGAGGGTATTACTTACTACATAGATGCAAGAATGACTGAGTCTCTGTTTGTATGTGTTTTGAAGACAGCATATGTGCAGGACTGTATGGGTGGATTAGTGTGCATATGTCTGTGTTAGTGAGTGAATGACTGTCTTTTTATTGTCTTTATCAGTAACTACATTTGATTTAATGTAGTATATGTGAATATTGATGTATATAAGTGACTATATGTGAGAGTGAAGGATTATAAGAGTTCCTCTTTAAATTAGTATATGTTTCTATAAGTGATTTTTTAAGAGAGTAAGTATGTGTAAGTTTCTTTAGAAGTAAAGTAATAGTGTGTGTGTATAGCTGTTTATTTTCAATAGTTTATTTGCATGTGTGAGTATGTGTGTGAATAATTTTTGGATGACTTTCGGTGTGTAACAGGATGTGTAGGTGTATCACTACATATGATTACTGAATATATGTATGAGTGAATATATAGAACTGTTGGTGAATTAGTGCATGTGTATATAGATGGTGGAATTATTGAATTGGTTGTTGTAACTGGTATGGGTATCTCCATTTTTTTGAACATTTTAGTTTCTATTTTTGAATATGCGTTTCAAGGGTTAGATTACAGTGAAAGGAGGTCTGTCACTGTGTCACAAGGATGGTGTCATCAGTGATGTCATGAGTGATGTAATATGTGACGTCATCAGCAGTGCATTACACGCGCAAGTTATAGTGAGTCCAACTAACTATAACGTGGAATTTCATTGGTTTTATATCAATAAAATTTCCAGCTAACTATAAATGGTGTCAAACCTATGGTTTTTTCAGTGAATTTCATAGGTTTTGTAAATGCTAGTTCCTAACTATAACGTGTGTAAAACCTATGGTTTTTTCAGTGAATTTCATTGGTTTTTAAAATGCTAATTCCTAACTATCTCGTGTATACAACCTATACTTTTGTCAATAAAGTTCTGGCAATATTTTTTTCGAAAACAAGCCGTTTTCTTCACTGTTCAAGTTGCATAGAGACTCCTTGTAAAGCGATACAGAATTAGAAAGTCTGTACCTTGCCTTTTTTTCAACGCATTAAAATTTGTCTGTAAATAAAAATAGCCTTTCTAAACTTTCGTGCGCGACCCGGTGTGCGCACTCTCGGCAACAGTTCTCAATAAAATGGATAGCGCATTTCCAAGCTTTCGTGCGCGACCGACTGCGCGCACCCGCCTATATATTTCGTGAAAACTTTGCAATCTGAACTTATTGAATTTCTTCATAGACCCATCAAAGAACTTATAATACGTCAAAGAGACTAAACCTAGGCTTCTTTTTTAATATTATGAAAATTTTCATTAAATGGAGCCGAATGTCTTTTTAAACTTTTGTGCGTGACCGAATGTACACACCTTGGTATTTAAAAAAAATATAAAAGGTTTTATACTTTAACAATTGTATGCTTGAATCGAGCTCAAAAGATATATTAAATCCGAATATGTTTGAATTTACTTCTTTTCACGTTTTGAAACTTCGCTTGTTGAAAATGGCAATGTATATGCACATAAGCGGCGTTCATTTGTGTTCACTGTACCCCTTGTTGTAAGCAGAACGGATATCGCGAAACACTGACTGTGTTATCCCGCCAGCATAGACCCATGCACACACGTACACGACAGCCATTTTAGGCACCATGGCCTCTCTGCCCGTTTGTTAAACCCCCGGCACCCCTCCCCGCGCGCACTGCTCATGCATCAGCCATAAAACCCTCTCCCTCTGCATGACCCTGCTCTAGAAGTAACCCTCCTGCTCGACCCACACCCCCCATTTCCTCCCAAGAACACCCTTCCCCTCAGCTGACGAGCCCCCCCCAGCTGCACTTGGCCTTTCGACCCGGTCCCAAGTCCTAAGACCAAGCCTCGTGGATGTACATCCCCCCCTTTTTTTCTGCCCAGCATAACGAAACCGTGATACACCAACCGAAGTGCCCGATCTTATCGCCTGCCCAACCTTTGATCTGATCATCCCCTCCTGCCCTCGTGTCCTGTAGGAATGTCCGGCTGAGAGATCACAATCTCTTGTTACATTCAGGAGGGGAGGATGACATCTGAGCGACTGGTATGGGAATAGGCCTGAAGCTGGGATTCCAAGCATGCTTTTTCCTACTTCAAAGCGTCTTTATTGCAATAAGTAATGTTTATGCATCATAAACATGTGTATAAAAGACAAAGCCTCAGAGAAACTTGTTAGAGCACCTCCTGAAGACACTATGCGAATGTCCGAAATGACAGGCTCTCCTCATGAGAAATAAAACTCTGTTCTTGTTTTCCTGCTTCCAGCGCCCGTCTCTTTATTTGGTAATTGTTCAAGATGGGAACTAAGAGGCGTCCTGCGCCAGCAGCCTGGACATCAGGTGCGTTATGGGCTGACTTTTCCACAATTGGCGTCCCAACGCGGGGTCCATCAGCGACATAAGGTCCGGTAAGAGAGGTCCAGACGATGGGGTGAACATCTAAACGATTGGAGTATACCTGCCTTGAGAGGGCCCTCGTCCGGCTGCCGATTGAATGAGCTTCACCGATTCCGAACGGATCTCTCTCAAGTGACCTACTGTCCTGACTGGAATCCCACAAAAATGCTGCGGTAAAAACATGGAGAAAGAGAACGATTGGGCGCTGGAAAAGGGAAGGCGAAGAATTGCTCACACGGTCCGGTCCGGGTAAGGTTAAGTAGGACGTCTTTACATCCAATTGGTAGGATGGTTTTATCCATCTGATTGATTGATTGATTGTACTTGAAGTATTGGTTCTCTTTGAGACATTTTCTATTTGCAAACAGTGATGAATAGGAACGTTCCTCTCTCTTTGCAAATAGTGAAGGATAGGTAATGCAGACGTTTGTCCCCCATTGTAATCCGTCATGCCTATCTTTCTCCCCACTGATTGTTTGTTATTGATTTTTATCGATTATTGCTCTTTGAGATATTCCCTGTCTACAAACAGGGAAGAATAGAAATATTCTGCCCCCCTTTGCAGATAGTGAAGGATAGGTAATGCAGATTTTTGTCCCCTATTGTAATCCGTCATGCCCATTTTTTCTCCCCACTGATTGATTAATTACTTGGACATTTTATTGTTCAAGGAATAGTTCGTTCGAGGCATTCCCTGTTTGCAAATAACGCAGAAAAGAAATATTCTGTCTAATCTTTGCAAGTAGTGAAGGGTAGGTAATGTGGACCTTTGTCCCCCGTTGTAATCTCTCGTGCCTATCTATTCCCCACTGATTGGTAAACTAGTTCCACCCGGACCATTTATTAGAGGTAGGTCATCTGGCTCGACCTGAGGGCACCCCTAATAAAAAGGACATATGCAACAATAACGAAGTAATCACCGTATCCTGTTAACAGAAACTTTAGCATGAAATACGCTAGAAAGGAAAAAAAAAAAAAAAAAAGAGAAAGAAATAAGAAAGCAAAATCAGTAGGCCACTGATGAGTTTTTCATTTCGCTACAAATAGGAAAACGCTAGAAATAGCTCACGATAAAACACATGATTTTGCTAGAAATAAGAAACGTTAGAAATAAGCCCGTAATAAGAAACATGAAAATGGTGAGAGAAGCCAAGCTTGACATCGCGACGGCCACGAGGCAACTAGGCTTCGCCACCCCTCACTGCTCCAAACATGTCTGTCCCACCGCCTGCCACGCCCCAATAACGGTAACATGAGAAAGATACACACAGCAGATACCTACCCCCATTCTGGAAACTCCCGAAGTGCAACAGGTCCGCGGCTACGTCCGTCCGGAAGACGAGATCTTCGGCATGTGTAGGGCGGGTCCTGCTGCCAGCCGTCGGCCGGGGAGGTCGTCGCATAAGGTGGGCCAGAAGAGGAGGCGAGGCCGACGGGATCCGGGCGTCCCCTCCTCTTCTTTCTTCAATAATGGCTGCGACAACACGGGGGGATGTCTTGCTCATGCCATCGACCCCCCCCGTATCTCCTGTTCCAGCCCCGGCTTGGTATGAGCTCCCCGTTCGGCCCTGAAGCGGCGCCTTGCAGGCCACCGGGGGGGGGGATGTCTTGCCTATGCCTCCGACCCCCCCCCCTCTCTCATCGCCTGGACCGGCCATCATGAATATTAACGCCGAGAAAAACGGCATGGGGTGCGCTGGGAGGGAGAGGCGGCGCGAACGAGCCTCTCCCACCTCCCCAGGTGGAGGCCCCCAGTGGCACCCCCGATGCTCCACTCACCCAACAAGGGTTCGTCCACTCTTGTGATGCAGTGACTGCTGGAACTCGTAAAATGGCGGTCGACCCTGCAGGAGCAGGCCCGGCGTGAAGGGATGGCCCGGTTGCTTGTTAGTTAAGAAATGAGTCCCACAATCAGAAGTGTTCTCCTCGACTTTGAAGATTCGATAAGAGCCACGGGGGCCCCCGACCCCCGCAGGCACCCCCGATGGGGAATGACTGCCATGATTGCCCGCGGAACGATGAAAATGTAGCCGCGAGACGTCGGCGCTCCCATGCTGGCGCCAGCCTCAGTTTGAATGACTAAAATCCTGCAGACTACAGTTCGGATCAGTTCCGGTGAAAACCCAGTATGACCCGGTAGAAAAGAATTGTTGCCTCCCTCCCCCTTTGACTGATGGTTCATACCGCCGATCCTTTCTGTTGCCCTTTAACGGAACTTTTGGACTGCCGAAAGAGGCTCTGGGCCAACCACGAGTTGGTGGAGATTTTGACTATGCCTGGATCTGCCTGGCTACACCCAAAATGGCGCTGGTACAAATGAAACTTTCAACTCCTTGTTGTACCCCGATTGCTCAGCCTTGGTGTCATGAGATATGTATGCAGTTTTTTTTTTTAAACACAATGAATTGATATGGGATGGGTACTGATTATGTGTTCGGACAATGAATTGACATGAGATGGGTACTGATTGAACATTCGGACAATGAATTGTTGTTAAGTTTTGGCGCATCATGATTATTGAAAGTTCGAATTTCAACACTTATGATACTCGCTCACACTGAAGTTTTGATATGATTTTATTGCACTTGTCGCACTTTTTATTATGAAATCAACGACCACCGACTCCATTAGGTTTTCCACTAATAAGTATCCCCACATGTACAGTTCCAGCCTGCTCCGTGGCCGGCCCACGGGGTTGTAGGCCCGTATTTGTGCACCGACATTCTTATTAAAGATTTTTTAAAGCAAACGTAGTTGTCACGTGTAGATTGGTAAGTTTCGAATAAAAGACCACTATTTCCGATATAACTAAAATACAGGTGAAATGGCTCAGCTCGATTAGTTAAGGGTTAAAAGGTATAGTACGCAGAAATATTGCAAATATGAACGGTCCAGGTTTTTGTTGTATGTGTTTTTCATTTTTTGTACAGCCTAAAGCACATATGTTAATATTTTACTCCTTTTCACGTTTTGAAACTTCGCTGAATTAGACCGCTACTTCCAAATGGCGTACGTGACCAGATACTGAAGGAATGCGTCTTGAAAGTGGCTGACTGTAATGTATGATATTTATTTATTTATTTATGAATCTTGTAGAGCGCGCGGCTACCCCCGACGGGGGTGTCCCGGCGCTAAAACTGTAAGCAGGAAAGGAGGATCTACCTATATTGATGAGAATAGCCACGTCTTCAGACGGCTACGGAACAGTACTTCAGAGGGAGCAAATCTGAGGTCTAAAGGTAAGCTATTCCAATATTTGGCAGCGAGGACTGCAAAGGCTCTGCCGCCCATTCTAGTGCGGCGAAATCGCGGAACAATCATGAGGCGTAGATTATTGGAACGTAAGGCTCTGACTGAGTGAGATAATGTTAATCTCTTTCTTAAATATTCCGGTCCAGTACCGTTCAGAGCCCGGAAAGCAAGAGTGAGTATTTTAAACTTGATACGACTGGCAATTGGGAGCCAGTGGAGCTCTTTGCGAAACGCAGAAATCGGGTGCCGGAAGGGGATGTTGCCAATCAGTCTCGCCGCTGCATTTTGAACTATTTGTAGGCGTTCAATTTGGTACAAAGGGGCCCCAGCGTAGAGACTGTTGGCATAGTCCAAATGGGAAGTAATTAAGGCCTGTGTGACCGTTCTGCGAGCGTCTATCGGCAGAAATGGGAAGATCTTTCTCATCATCCTCAATTTTCCAAAACAGGCTGCAGTAACCTTGTTAATTTGAGGGCTGCAGGAAAGAGTGTCGTCGAACTGGAACCCAAGATTGCGAGCGGTGTGGACCGGGATGGGGGGGGGGGTTGAGTACCATTGGCCACCACAGTGTGGAGGGTATGGATGTTTTTTGATTAAAAAACAAGACCTCCGTCTTGTCAGTATTAAGTCGAAAGATGGTTAGAAGCCATCCAAGAGCAGATTTCGCCCAGACAGTAACGAAAGCTAGAGAGGCTGGAATCAGAGTGATCTCTAAAAGAAAATATCAGCTGTGTATCATCAGCATAAGAGATCACTCTGATCCCGCATGATTCAACTACCTTGGCCAAAGGGGCCAGATAGACATTAAAAAATAATGGACTCAAAGCCGAGCCCTGCGGAACTCCACAAACAAGTGGTTTGCACTCCGATTTAAATGGTCTAAGGAGGACCCTCTGTGTTCGTCCTTGGAGAAAGGAGCTAATCCACGACAGGGCAGAGCCGCCCAGTCCAATCTGCTCCAGTCGCTCTAAAAGTATTTCGTGGGACACCGTATCGAAAGCGGCGGATAGGTCGAGGAGGACCAGCATGGCCTCCTCGCCCCTATCCACACATTCTCGAATGGTCTCCGACACTTCTAGCAGTGCGGTTTCCGTACTGAAACCCGTGCGGAAACCTGACTGGGAGTCATGGAGTAAAGAATTGGACTCCAAATATTCTGCAAGTTGCAGTTGAACGGCCTTTTCCAAGACCTTCGCTGGTTTCGGGAGGAGGGTATGGGACGGTTTCACTCAGTGACTTTCAGGCCTAGGTTGTATGTTCAGAGGAACACTTACCGTTTATTAGAGGTAGATCGTCCGACTCCACCGGAGGACACCCCTAATAAAAAAGACATATATAAAATGCGGACTAGCCGCTGTATTGTACTAGCAAACTTTAACTTAAAATCGTTAGAGAAAACAAAAAGAATCGAACAAAATCAGTAGGCCACTGATAGGATCTCTTTTTGACCTCGCTAAAATAGAAACATTAGGAACAACCCCTCATGAGAAATATGAAACTAGTGAGAGAAACCGAGCTCGACGCCATGATGGCTGCAACATAGCTCGGCGCCGCCGCCCAACCCGCCCAAAATAACGACAAACTCTATGCAAATATTATAAATAAATAGAACACACCAGCAAAGTAACAGAGTAAACTTGCTGCAATATGAAAACAACACTTCCAAAATGATCGACTACCTTTAAGAAGAAAAAAAGAATCTTTCATCTGGCGATTTTTCACTTATCCTGAAGATCAAAAGAAAGTAAATGCACCAAAAGTAACCTGCACAATATGTGACTCGTTTCTCTCAAGAAGAAATCCAACAAAAAAAATATTCCTTTTCCATACATACCTTGGTGCGCCATGTCAAACAAATGCACCCTGTGCAATTTGCAGAGGCATCGACAAAAGCCCTGGCCACGCTATTACCATTAGAGGTGGCCAGCACATTTTCTGATCGACGACCTGTATCTCCATCGAGTGCACAGAAGGACTTGAGATATTTAACTATTTATGGTCTATAACTTATGTTTTTTTTCAGTGAATTTGCTCCGCCAGCCACCCCGCCCAAAATAACCACAAACCCTATGCAAATATTAAAAATATATACAACACACCAACAAAGTAACAGGGTAAAACGTTTCATTAAATAACTATTTACATGTCAGCCTGCTGCAACATCGATCCAAATGCATGACACTGTTCCTGTCAAGGTAGCATAGCTGGCGGCCTAGGGGTGGAGGACCGTTGTGCAAATACCCCGGGGAGGACTCTGGATATGCTTGATCCCAGAGATTCTTCGATGTAACTGCCTTCCACAAATGGCATAAGTCCGGGATGTTCGGTGCCATACTTGAAGGTTTGACCTAAAGACACGTCCTGCGGTGCCCTAGTCCAACCATCACATATACCTCCGCCAGGAGACGGCGTGGGGTGCACTGGAAGGGAGAGGCGGCGCGAACGAGCCTCCCCCACCTCCCCAGGTGGAGGTTTCTCAGCTACACCCCAGCACTTCACTCGACATAGACGGCCGGCTCCCAGGGTCCGGCGGAACTTTTAACCTTTTGGTGACTCTTCCATTCTGGACCTTGTCCCACAATCCGTTTGACCTGAAGACACGTCCTGCAGTGCCCTGGTCCAACCATCACATATACCTCCGCCAGGAGACGGCGTAGGGTGCACTGGAAGGGAGAGGCGGCACGAACGAGCCTCCCCCACCTCCCCAGGTGGAGGTTTCTCAGCTGCACCCCAGCGCTTCACTCGACAAGCTGAATTGCGCCCGCTCCTGCCGCACATTGCCTCGCTCGGCCAGCTCAATTACGCCTGCTCTTGCTATTACAGCGTCTCACCCGCCATCCGGCTGAATTGCACCCACTCTTGCGGTACAGCGACAGGCGGCTGCCACAGAGCTCAGGAAATGGCGGTCGGCTCCACAGACTTGGGCCTGGCCTGCAAGGATGGCTCTGGACAACCCTGGAACTCAGACGCTTCACTGCTACGGCATGGGCCCCATTCCCAAAAGCGTCCCATCAGCCTTGAAGATTCTACAAGAGTCACCGGGGCGCCCCACTCCCGCAGAGTTCCGGTGGGGAGCTTCTGCCATGATTGCTCGCAGAATGGCCACGACGTAGCCACGGGGTGCTCTCATGCTAACGCCAGCTTCAGTCTGAAACTTCCAGAAACACTGTAGACTACCAATTCAATCAGTTCCGGTGGAGCCCCAACGACGTATCGCGTTGTTGCATAATGCGTCATATGACACGCCGCGTTAGAGCACCCGGAAGTCCTCCGGTGTGCGAGGCGCGAAGCTTCCCGGAAGCAATCCGGGGCGCGGAGCGCGTAACGTAAGCATAACAGGTCATCTGACTTGTTAATAAAGCTTTTCATTGGTTTAGAAATATTTTTATGAGCATATTTGACTATTTCATTAAAGACACTACACATAACCTGTTTTTCAAGTTATGTTTAATTTTAAATGAAACGGTTTACATTTTCACTTTTTATTTCCAGTAAATTTAAAAAATAAATGTTTATAGTTCCATATGCTGAAGCACGTCAGCTTCCCACCCTATGTCATACAATTCTGACAAATCGGCATCCTCATCATGTTCTTCATCATCCTCAGGATTTAAATCATCTAAGGGATCCACTTCCACTGATGTTTCAATGACAAGTTCAACGATAAGATCGAGATCAACGGATTGCTCATTATCACTCATGGTTAATGTTGTCGTTATCTTTAAAGAAAGAGAACAACAATGAGATGTTGCAGAGTAAGAGACAAATCTCAGAGACTATAATAGTAAAATTGTTTAACAAGAGTAACATTTTGCAGCTATTATTTAGCCATGTCCAGCGATGCTGAGGAGGTGAGTCCTATGTCCAAGTTTTCAGTGAACAGGACTCATCTCTTTTTAACCTTGGATAAGCTTCACCAACTCTGTGTCCCCTGCTCATACTTAAATGTAAAGGAGCAGATTTATGTTAACTGGCGCATCCCCAGAGATGCACCAGTTAATGTGCACCGCTGCTCTGCCACCCATGGTGTGCCGCATTTACAATGTGGAACACCATTGACCAAAAACAACACAGATGCGTCACGCATCTGTGCCGCAAAAGCAGCACATTGCAGGAATCACGTCATAAGCACGACATGTCTACTCCAATGCACAGGAGCAAGCCACACATTGCATGGTGCATCACTCCTTATGCCTGTTTCAAACAGGCGTAAGGATTTGATTCAGGAATGCTATAAAGCTGACTCAGTGAAATCTTCTAAATTTCACTGTGTTAGTTTTACAGGACTTTCATGCAAATGAATGCCCACCTGCAACAAAACGCCTGACGCAGGTTTCATGTGGCACAGGACTTTACAGCATAACACATCTGCCTAGATGCATCAAGTTGTAAATATGTCGCCACATAGCAAATCTTTTTCATCAACTATACCGTTTGTATTTTATGTACTAGTGGCTATACCGATTACTTTGTTTTTTGCAATGTCTGTACTCGTATTAGATTAGAAACTTGCCTTGAAAACAGTGCATTTCTGAATAAACATTTCAAATATACACGTTCTCTCTTTTAATCCATAATCTCAACTAAAATGATTGTATATTGAAACAGTATTTATGTGTTCCACGTAACTTCAGCTGTACTAACTTAATATTTTCTTTTGTCTACCTGATTTACTCATACTAGAACCCACAGGCCTATAACAGCCCGTGAACCCTTTCTTTTACGGTACATGACAAAACAAACAATTACAGACTTACCTTTACCAATACTTTGTACGATGTACAACAGTGACAGTCACAAAATAGATATTCGTTTGACGGAAGTCTCAATTATGCTGCTATCACTGCAACCAAAATTCAATGGCACACATATCCAGTCAATACAGACTCATATATGTCTCTTCAGCCAATCATATTTCCTCCCGCAAAATTTTGTATTCAAATATACATTTCAGTTCGTTGTCCCTCACAATATTTTCAATGTCACATAAAAGTCACCCATCACCCACTGCCATCTCTGGCTGTTTCCATGGGAACACCTCATTCTGCACCTGGCTGAAGGCACAGGTCAAAAGTTCATATCTCAACGTTCTACAGCAAACTAACAACACTGTTTTCCCTCCAGAAACACCTGCCTATCCACAGCTCTGTTACATGTCATTTTTTTCACACCCAATACTACTTTTTCTTTTACATAACATTAACATGCAACGTAGTCTTCAATCTTCACGTATTAAAATCAACCAATCATCTTTTGTTTTTCAACCACACCAAGCCTCATCCATTTTTTTATCCTGACTTTCAGCTTCTAACTGCCATTCCACTTCCAGAACCCATCGGAGTACGAGTGCCTCTGCCTTGAAAATGAAGGTTTGGCTTTTAGGACACAGCTATATTCACTGGAGTGGAAAATATGCAGCAAGCAGACGAATTTCCAACCTTGATTTAGCAAATGTGCAGATAACGTGGATTGGGCAAAGAGGATTAAGATGTCACCAATTAATACCATTGGTGAAACCTTTTATGCATCTCCCAGAACCAGACCTTATAATTGTGCACTGTGGTGGGAACGATCTAGGCACATTGACTGGGGTAGGTCTGGAAATGCTTCTAAAAGACACCTTTCGACAATTGATGACACTTTTTCCTCGAACTGCCTTGGTATATTCCAATATATGCCAAAGACAGAAATGGAATTGGTCCAATCAACATTGTGCACAAATTGAGAAAGCAAGGAGACATGTAAATAAATCTGTTTCTGCTTTCCTCAGAGATTATAGCATGGGTTCTATTTACCACAACAACTTGCGTTACCACATGCAAGACATCTATAGGACAGATGGTGTTCATTTCACGGATGAGGGAAACAGAATCTTCCTCTGCAACATCAGACTCTGCATCGGTACTTACTTATAAATGCAGAAAAAACTCAATTAACACAAGGGCTCCTTTCAGAGCCACCTTATATCAAAGCACTCAAACTTCTGATTTATCTCCATTTTCACACTCTTGTAAATAGGTGTGCGCGCCCGAGTGCGCGCACCCCGCAACTTTTTTCCCAAAAAAATATATATATATTTTCGCCTTTAAGTACCTTACTGCACACCCTGAGAAAACCTACGCAGCAAAACAATCTCTACCTTCTCCCCTTTCCATGTTCCAACGCTTTGAAATGACAATATATTTACTCGCAGTGACAAAATGGCGGTCAACACTTCCTGATTTCCTTCGAATCGAACGTTAACAGACGTCACGCAGCAAAAAAAAATTCCGCTCGCGCGCAGCCGCTTGAATGCGCGCACCCGTCCGCGCTTATAGATATATAATTGACTTTGACTTTAATTTTCTCAGCAACTACTGAACGGATTTACACCATTCCACAAAAAGCGTAATCTGCGAGCCGGACTCTACAGTTTTGCCAAATTTCTTATAAATCCATTCAGCCGTTCGACCTGTAGCCGTGTCTAAACGTCCTATGGAAAATAACATGGAGAAAACACGTTTTGGGACCCCCCTTTTATCTCAGCCCCCACTTCACCAATCCCCCCCAAATTTTCAGGGAAGGAGCGCAGCGGACCGAGCCATCTTCTTTGAGAAATTCGCAAAGATTCATCCACCAGGGCCAAAGTTAATCCAAATAGAATGTTGACGATTTCCTATGGAAATTAGGTCCTAACTATAACTACCTACTGGCGACCGCCAGTAGGTAATATATATATATATATATATATATATATTCACTGAAAAAACCATAGGTTATAGACCATATATAGTTAGTTGCACTAACTATATATCGCGCACCCGCAATCCACTGCTGATCATGTCACATATTACATCATTCATGACATGGTCAGTGACATCACTGATGACATCACTGATGACATCTCAAATGACATCACTGATGACATCACTGATGACATCTCAAATGACATCACTGATGACTACATCCAGTGACTGTATAATTCTGTAAAGTTAAAATATGTCTTACATATTGAAGAATGAGTGGATGTATAAGTGTCTTGATGAAGGATTTAGTAGGGGCATGGCTGACTGTATGAGTGACTGATTAAATGTGTCTCACTGAGTGCATGGGTTAGTGACTAAACTGTCTTAATTTGTGCATCATTATGTCTGTTGTTCTGTAAACTGCTGCATGTGTTGATCATTAGCTATATGATTAACTGTATGGGTTATTGATTGGTTTCCCAAGCATTTGTATGGGAGACTGAGTGTGTGTCTGGGTGGCTGGGAGGTGTATGACTCTCTGCATAGATGTGTGAGCAGTTGATTGACTAGATGTATGGGTTCAAAAGTGCATGTGGAAACAGCTGTATGGGCGGTTGACTGTGTGCATGAGTGTATTGGTGAGTGAATGGATATCTCAGTGCTACATGTCAAAGTAAGTACATATGTAAAACACAGTACATGTGAGAGTTGACATATATAAATAACTGTGCATAAATGAATGTGTGAGTGGCTGTATGGATCATTGTGAACTTGTATCCAGGATTGTATAAGTGAGTAAATATGTTTTAGTATATGTTTGAATAAGTAAGGTGTGTATAACTGTATAGTTGAGGAAATGGAGGTGTGATTGATTCTTTGCATGACTGACTAAGTGTCTGAGTAACTCCATGGATGAGTGACAGTCTATGAGTGTCTGTCTACACTGAGTGTATCTAAGGTTATATTAGAGTCTGAAGAGGTTCATCGTATTATCACATGAATGATGTCATCAGTGATGTGATCAGTAATGTCAAATGAGATGTCATCAGTGATGTCATTTGAGATGTCATCAGTGATGTCATCAGTGATGTCATTTGAGATGTCATCAGTGATGTCATCAGTGATGTCATTTGAGATGTCATCAGTGATGTCATCAGTGATGTCACTGACCATGTCATGAATGATGTAATATGTGACATGATCAGCAGTGGATTGCGGGTGCGCGATATATAGTTAGTGCAACTAACTATATATGGAATTTCAATGGTTTTGTGTGAGTAAAATAAGGTTTTTTAAATGCTAATTCCTAACTATATATGGTCTATAACCTATGGTTTTTTCAGTGAATTTTCAAGGTTTTGTAAATGCTAATTCCTAACTATATATGGTCTATAACCTATGGTTTTTTCAGTGAATTTCAATGGTTTTTTAATAGCAAATATCATAAGTTGTCGAATGTCAAGTACGTGGTAAGTGAAAACATTTTCGTGTTTATGCACACTGATCTGCTTTGAATGGTGCCCCCCCCCCCTCATTTCTATTAGGAGTACTCTCTCTTTGCAGATAGTGAAAGGTAGTTAACGCAGGCCTTTGCCCCCGTTGTAATCCGTCGTGCCTGCTTCTCTCTCCATTTGATTGATTGTTATCCAAGTATTTACTGTTTTAGAATTAGTTCTCTTTGGTTCATTCTCTATTTACAAACAAACACAGAGTCGCAATACTCTGTTTAGTCTTTGCAGATAACGAAAAATCGTGTAAAAAAAAAGAAAAGGAATCGAGCAAAATCAGTAGGCCACTAATGGGATCTCTTTTTGACCTCGCTAAAATAGAAACATTAGGAACAACCCCTCATGACAAATACAAAACTAGTGAGATGAACTGAACTCCACACAATGATGGCTGCAAAACAGCTCGGCTCCGCCACCCACCCCGCCCAAAATAACGATAAAGAGCGGCTGCCATGATTGGTTGCGGAATGGCCACGACAGAGCTACGAAATGGTGCTGCTCTCATGCTTACCCCAGCTTCAGTCTGAAACATCCAGAAACACTGTAGACTACCAATTCGATCAGTTCCGGTAGCGCCCCAATGTAACCCGGTAGAGAAGAACTAGCCCTCCCCTCTTTGACTGATGGTTCTTGTTGCCTGTCCCTTCTGTTGTCATTTAACAGAACTATTTAGCCTGCTGAAAGGGGTTGTGTTCCGACCGCTGGTTGGTGGAGACATTTTGACTATATTCTGGACCTGCGTTGTCGCGTAATGCGTCATATGACGCGCCGCGTTAGCGCATCCGGAAGTCATCCGGGGCGCGCAGCGCGTAACGTAAGCATAACAAGTCATGTGACTTGTTAATAAAACTTTTCATTGGTTCATTTTACTTTTCTTATTGTAATGATGAAAGGCTTGGTCATATGACCTAAAAATTACGCTTTTCATTACTTCCGAACATTATTTTTTCTTAAATATATGTTATAATGTTCCAGGCTAATCTACTTTCCCGGAAATTTTACAACTGTCCTGCAAGTAAAATATATTCTTTTGTCGAGAAAAAGAGCGTTTCTTCGTCCCATGACGGAGCCGTTGAGCAAAAGAGGGTCGACCTGCTGTCTTAGTCGCCGATACGCCTGAATATGAGATTCTTATCGATCACTTTATGTTGCAGGAATAGAAAACACAACAGCCCTTGACCATTTATCTTTACTGCGTTCCTTCGTATTATACCTTTTACCCTTCATGTAATTGGTCTGCTTTATTTCACTTGCCTTTTAATGATTCTAAAACAGTGACTATTATTAAAAACTTTACCAATGTATATACTACTACCATGTTTTCTTTTAAAAACCTTTATTGTGAAAATTTCATTATACAAATACGAGCCTATAACCACGTGGGCCTGCCACGGAGCAAACTGTAATCGTATATGATGAATAGACATTTACACTGTAGAGGAACGTAACGGGCGGGCCATTAGGTTGCAAGAACTAAGGTGTCTAACAGTTACGGAATCGGTGGACGTACATTTTATAATTAAAATACGACAGGGCCAGTTACAATAAAATTATCTAGATATACATTTGCGGGCAAGTACCATGGGTGACGTTAATTCGAACTTTCAACAGTACAGTAATCAATAACACATCAGAACTTAATATCAATAGGGATGTCGAAATATTCAATCAATTCTCGTCCCCGCCCGCCATGTGCTTCAAAACTGCATACGTATCTCGTTATTTCAAGGTTCTGCAACCAGTACACAACAAGGAGTTACGAGTCCCATTTATTCCGGCGCCATTTTGGGCGAGGACGGGCAGGTCCAGGATATAGTCAAAATGTCTCTACCAACCATCGACTATGATGATGTTCATATGCTGTATTTATTAGAGTAACACTCATCTGTCCACATGAAATTAATTTGCCACAATCTAAACATGTCATTTTAATCTTTCCAAAGTTCTTCTAAATATTTGGGACCGTTTCCCTTGCCTCTGAAGCTCTCAGTGCCACTTCTTTGATGAATGTACTAGCAGGTCAGGGGTTCTCCTCCAAATCTCTCTTTTATGCAGCACTATAATTAATTGGTGCCACCTCTCCATATGACGATGCATGGTATAGTTACCACAACTATATTTTTTTTCGGTTCCTCTGGAGAGTTCATCGTGGCAGATGAAGCGTGTAACGTACCGGGCATTTACCTTTTTTTGCATGTACAGGAAAGGAAAAAAAAATCGAGCGTCCGAGTTCTAAGGTGTCCCAGGGCCATTTTAGTGGACCAGGCCCAAATCCAAAGAACAGGCCGCCATTTTGAGAGTCCTCTTGCAGCCGCCTGTCGCTGTAGCATCAAGAGCAGCCGAAACTCAGCTGAATGGCAACTGAAACGGTAAAGGGGCGCCCCACTACAGCAGACGAGCCTCCACCTAGGAAGGCCCATTCACGCCGGCTCCCCCCCCCCCTTCGGGCACCCCACGCCGTTATTCGGAGCAGTATTGTAGGATGACCACACCAGTGCGGCAACTTGCTAGACATCACCTCGGTGGTAACCGAATCTCAACGCCTTGTGGTGTCTTCTATTCAGAAAACATTGTTATGCTGCCTTCGACCTATTCGCCGCAAGTGCGCACACAACTCAACTGCATAGCTTGCTAGACACCACCTCGGTGCCATCCGGATCTTGGAATGTCAGCGCCTTTTGGTGTCTTCTCTTCAGAAAATATTGTTGCGCTGCCTTTGGCCCCATTCGCACATCAGTCCGCTACTGACGCCATCTCACAGGCTAATGGGGCGCCCCACGCCGACTTTCAGCATTGTAGGATGACCACACCAGTACAGCAACTTGCTAGACATCACCTCGGTGCCATCCGGATCTCGGCGCCCCACTGCAGATGAAGTGCCTCTCAACTATGAAACCACCACGGTGACATCCGGATCTTGGCGCGTTGTGCTGCCTTCGGCCTATTCGCACATCAGTCCGCTACTGACGCCATCTCACATGCTAATGGGGCGACCCACGCCGAGTTTCAGCATTGTAGGATGACCACACCAGTACAGCAACTTGCTAGACATCACCTCAGTGCCATCCGAATCTTGGCATCTCAACGCCTAGTGGTATCTTCCATACAGAAAATATTGTTACGCTGCCTTTGGCCCCATTCGCACATCAGTCCGCAACTTAGACATCCCCTCGGTGCCATCCGGATCTTGGCATCTCAGCGCCTTGTGGTGTCAGTCAGAAAATATTGTTGCGCTGCCTTTGGCCCCATTCGCACATCAGTCCGCTACTGACACCATCTCACAGGCCAACAGGGCGCCCCACGCCGACTTTTACCATTGTACGATGGCCACACCAGTGCCACAACTTGCTAGACACCACCTCGGTGCCATCCGGATCTTGGCATCTCAGCGCCTTGTGGTGTCTTCAAATCAGAAAATATTGTTGCGCCGCCTTTGGCCCCATTCGCACATCGGTCCGCTACTGACGCCATCTCACAAGCCAACGGGGCGCCCCACGCCGACTTTCAACATTGTAGGATGGCCACAGAAGTGCGACAACTTACTAGACACCACCTCGGTGCCATCCGGATCTTGGCGCGTTGTGCTGCCTTCGGCCTATTCGCACATCGGTCCGCTACTGACGCAAACTCACAGGCCAACGGGGCGCCCCACGCCGACTTTCAGCATTGTAGGATGGCCACACCAGTGCACCTTACTAGACACCACCTCGGTGCCATCCGGATCTTGACGCGTAGTGAAGCTGCAGCAGCTGCAAATAAGCTTCAGACAGTGTTACAACCGCTGCTCAGAACTCTCAACTATGACACCACCTCGGTGCCATCCGGATCTTGGCATCTCAGCGCCTTGTGGTGTCAGTCAGAAACTATTGTTGCGCTGCCTTTGGCCCCATTCGCACATCGGTCCGCTACTGACGCAAACTCACAGGCCAACGGGGCGCCCCACGCCGACTTTCAGCATTGTAGGATGGCCACATCAGTGCGGCAACTTGCTACACACCACCTCGGTGCCATCCGGATCTTGGCATCTCAGCGCCTAGTGGTGTCTTCTATTCCGAAAATATTGTTGCGCTGCCTTCGGCCCCATTCACACATCGGTCCGCTACTGACGCCATCTCACAGGCCAACGGGGCGCCCCACGCCGACTTTCAGCATTGTAGGATGGCCACACCAGTGCGGCAACTTACTAGACACCACCTCGGTGCCATCCGGATCTTGGCGCATTGTGCTGCCTTCGGCCTATTCGCACATCGGTCCGCTACTGACGCAAACTCACAGGCCAACGGGGCGCCCCACGCCGACTTTCAGCATTGTTGGATGGCCACACCAGTGCGGCAACTTACTAGACACCACCTCGGTGCCATCCGGATCTTGGCGCGTTGTGCTGCCTTCAGCCTATTCGCACATCGGTCCGCTACTGACGCAAACTCACAGGCCAACGGGGCGCCCCACGCCGACTTTCAGCATTGTAGGATGGCCACACCAGTGCTGCAACTTGCTGGACACCACCTCGGTGCCATCCGGATCTTGGCGCGTTGTATTGCCTTCGGCCTATTCGCACATCGGTCCGCTACTGACGCCGCCTCACGTGCCAACGTATTTTCTCCGCATTTTATACCCTATGCCGCATAACAGGTCATGTGACTTGTTTATAAAACTTTTCATTGGTTCATTTTACTTTTGGTTTCCTAATGATGGAAGGCTTGATCATATGACCTAAAAACAACACTTTTCATTGGATGAAAACTTTTTTTTTTCCCCAAACGATGAAAGCCCCACCTTGTTTCTGGATGTTTCAGACTGAAGCTGGCGTCAGCATGAGAGCACCACCATCTCGTAGCTCCGTCGTGGTCATTCCGCGAGCAATCATGGCAGCCGCTCCCCACCAGAAGCCTGCAGGAGTCGGGGCTCCCAAAACTTTTGATGAATTCTCAAGGCGGAGGGGACGCTTTCGAGAATTGGGTCCAAGACCTAGCAGACAAGCGTCCGATTTCCAAGGTGTCCCAGGGCCATTTCAGTGGACCAGGCCCAAAAAGGAAACAGCCTGCCGCCATTTTGAGAGTCCTGTGACAGCCGCCTATCGCTGCACCGCAAGAGTGGGCGCAACTCAGCTGAATTGCGGCTTTTGACACAGTGGACCAAAAACGGACGGAATGGCAACTGAAACGGTAAAGGGGCGCCCCACTACAACAGATGACACTCCACCTGGAGAGGCCCGTTCACGCCGCCTCCCCCGGGGCGCCCCACGCCGTTATTCGGAGCAGCATTGTAGGATACCAAAACCAGTGCGGCAACTTACTGGACATCACCTTGGTGCCATCGTTCTGCTGCCTTGGAACTATTCGCACAACAGTTTGCTACTGATGACCCACCCCCCGCGACGCCCCACGCCGTTATTTGCTGGGTGGCAACTTACTAGACATCACTTTCGTGTCATCTAGATTTCAACGCGTTCTGCTGCCTTGGAACTATTCGCACAACAGTTTGCTACTGATGACCCACCCCCCGCGACGCCCCACGCCGGAAATCTGGACGTTGTGCTGCGTTGGGACTATTCGCACAGCCGACCGCTACTTCGTTGTTTTTCCCTAAAAATGTTTATATGTTATTACTATTTTTGTTTTCTTGTATATATTTATAAATTATTAAAATTTTATAATCTTACTACTTTGTCGGAGTGCTATATATTTTTAATGTGACACATAATTGTAAAAACTTTGATGTACAAAGAGTCATCCCTGGAATCTTCCGCTTCAGGCTCGGTCCCCTCCCCAATCACAATACAGGATGGTTTTCAGATAATAGCAACGCTTCTACTGTGACGGATCTCATCGAGTGTGGGCCTTGATCTACTATAACTCCTTTGAAGAGGGGTGATTCTTTACAGCTGTGGCCATAAACTACATCTGCAGGGCTAGCTGATACCCTAGGACCAGCCTGGACAATCGGACACAGAGGAAAAGGAGTGTCAGAGGGTGCGGTAGTGAATAGGGCGAAAGGGAGGTGTCGGGCGGGCACAGGGTGTGATTCTCAGGGAAGAGCAGCGCAGATGGGGGGAGGTTTATTACCCATGCATAAGACAGGGAGCGAGGGTGACCACTGCCTGGGGGAGATGCTTGTGAGGGTGGGGAGCCATGCTAAGGATCGACAGCGTGCACAGAGTGGGTCTGGTCAAGGCATCTAAAATGGCTGCCGTGCACGACAAAAGTGTGGCATTTGAAAAAAGACAAGATGGCGCAGACAATGTTTTTCAACACTTCCTGATTTCCTTCGAATCGAACGTTAACAGACGTTGGGGCATATTACCAAAGTTAAGCGATATTTATCCCTAACGATGCTTAGCAACGATTTTTTTACCGTCAGAAATTATCGCAGATAAACCTTGCTATTATCAAGGTTTATCGCAAATACGATAAAAAACTACCGCAATGCATTAATATCGCTGAAAACTCAGCGATATTCATGCATTACCGAGCTAATGCTCTTAGCCATGTTATCCACCTCCCATTGGATAAAATGGCTAAGAACGGCTCAGGGCAGGTGCTAGCTTTTGGAGATATTCGCGCTTATCTCGAATATTTCCAAAAGTTGATAATAGGAGATAGCGATGTTAGCGACTGTTTCCAGTCGCTAACATCTTGGCATGCCCACTTTGCATGTCATTAGTGATAAATATCACTCACATGCAAAGTGGGGCCCAAGATGGTCGCTATCTCCTACTAGCCGTCGCTAACTGGTGTTAGCAACAGCTAGGTAATACAGATATAATTTTATCTCCGCGAAGCGGAGCGCTGTTACAGATATATATCTTGTTTTTGAACGTTAATTTCTCAAAATGCACTGAAGCACATATATTGAGACCTAGCAAAGGCACATCGGGCTACCAGTCCCTAATATTTTACCAAGTTTCGTGCAAATCCATTCAGCCGTTCGATTATTATTATTATTTTTTTTTTTTTGCCCCGCGGGGCCCTTTTAAAACCTCCACATCAAACCTAGGGGGTCAGCGAGGATCTACTATGCCCCCTTATGGTCATTTGCCCCTTCGCTTTGGCCTCCTCTTGTCTCTCAATCCTACCGAGAGACAAGATGATGGTCGCTACGGACTGTTTGGAATGTTTACAGACACCGGAGAGCCAATCAGCTTCGCTTCGCAAAGCTCCGTAACGCGAAAAGTACGCGAAGCGGTGCGCTGTTACAGATATATATCTTTTTTTGAACGTTAATTTCTCAAAATCCACTGGAGCACATATATTGAGATCTAGCAAAGGCACATCGGGCTACCAGTCCCTACAATTTTTCCAAATTTCGTGCAAATCCATTCAGCTGTTCGATTATTATTATTATTTTTTTTTTTGCCCCGCGGGGCCCTTTTAAAACCTCCACATCAAACCTAAACGGTCAGGGAGGATCTACTATGCCCCCTTATGGTCATTTGCCCCTTCGGTTTGGCCTGAGAGACAAGATGGCGGCCGCTACGGACTGTTTGGAATGTTTACAGACGCCGGAGAACCAATCAGCTTCGCTTCACAAAGCTCCGTTGCGCGAAAAGTACGCGTACTGGAGCGCTGCCCGGTCCGCTGTTACAGATATATATCTTTTTTTAAACGTTAATTTCTCAAAATCCACTGGAGCACATATATTGAGACCTACAAAAGGCACATCGGGCTACCAGTCCCTACAATTTTGCCAAGTTTCGTGCAAATCCATTCAGCTGTTCGGGCTAAAAGGGAGGCCAACCGCCCTATGGAAAACTCAATGTTAAAAACACGTTTTGGGACCCCCCTTTTTTCTCGGCCCCCCCTTGACGAACCCCCCCCAAATTTTCAAGGGCTGCTCAGAAACAAAATGTGCCATTTTCCTGAAAATTTCAGCCAATTCCGTCCTCAAACGCCAAAGTTATTCGACATAGAATTTTCAAAAATCCCATAGAGAAAAAATCCTAACTATATATACCTACTGGCGACCGCCTTGACCTTGACCTTGACGAACCCCCCCCAAATTTTCAAGGGCTGCTCAGAAACAAAATGTGCCATTTTCCTGAAAATTTCAGCCAATTCCGTCCTCAAACGCCAAAGTTATTCGACATAGAATTTTCAAAAATCCCATAGAGAAAAAATCCTAACTATATATACCTACTGGCGGTCGCCAGTAGGTATATATAGTTAGGATTTTTTCTCTATGGGATTTTTGAAAATTCTATGTCTAATAACTTTGGCGTTTGTGGACTGAATTGGCTGAAATTTTCAGGAAAATGGCACATTTTGTTTCTGAGCAGCCCTTGAAAATTGGGGGGGGGTTCGTCAAGGGGGGGCCGAGAAAAAAGGGGGGTCCCAAAACGTGTTTTTAACATTGAGTTTTCCATAGGGCGGTTGGCCTCACTTTTAGCCCGAACGGCTGAATGGATTTGCACGAAACTTGGCAAAATTGTAGGGACTGGTAGCCCGATGTGCCTTTTGTATATATATATATATATATATATATATATATATATATATATATATATATTACCTACTGGCGGTCGCCAGTAGGTATATATAGTTAGGATTTTTTCTCTATGGGATTTTTGAAAATTCTATGTCGAATAACTTTGGCGTTTGAGGACGGAATTGGCTGAAATTTTCAGGAAAATTGCACATTTTGTTTCTGAGCAGCCCCATACAATTTGGGGGGTTTTCGTCAAGGGGGGGCCATGAAAAAAGGGGGTCCCAAAACGTGTTTTTCCCATGCAATTTTCCATAGGGTGGTTGGCCTCACTTTTAGCTCGAACGGCTGAATGGATTTCCACGAAACTTGGCAAAATTGTAGGGACTGGTAGCCCGATGTGCCTTTGCTAGGTCTCAATATATGTGTTCCAGTGGATTTTGAGAAATTTACGTTCAAAAAAATATATATATCTGTAAGCGCGCTCCGGGCAGCGCCCCAGTTTGCGTACCTGACGCGTAACGGAACTTCGCGAAGCGAAGCTGATTGGCTCTCTGGTGTCTGTCAACATTCTAAACAGTCCGGAGCGGCCGCCATCTTGTCTCTCGATAGGATCGAGAGACAAGATGCGGTGAAAAACGAAGGGGGAAATGAAGGAAAGGGGGCAAGGTAGACCCCTCCTGACACCCTAGGATTGATGAGGGGGATATTAAAGTGCCCCGCGGGGCAAAACATATTTTTTTTGATTTTTCGCCATAGAGGCGTGTCCCGGTACGCGAACCGGGCAGCTAACTGGCAGCGTAACGGGAGTCCGCCATCTTGTGTTTTTGGAGCGTCCGGTTCGCGTACCGGGTAGCGTCCCGGTAAGCGTAACAAGAGAAACAGTAAAAAAAAAAATTTATGGAATAGATTATCAAGAAAACTTTGAAAAATTGTAGGGACTGTTTGTTTGATGTGCCTTTGCAAGGCCTCAAGATATGTGCACGTGTGGATTTTGTCTAATTAAGGTTAGGGACTGGTAGCCCGATGTGCCTTTGCTAGGTCTCAATATATGTGTTCCAGTGGATTTTGAGAAATTAACGTTCAAAAAAATATATATATCTGTAAGCGCGCTCCGGGCAGCGCCCCGGTTCGCGTACCTGACGCGTAACGGAACTTCGCGAAGCAAAGCTGATTGGCTCTCTGGTGTCTGTCAACATTCTAAACAGTCCGGAGCGGCCGCCATCTTGTCTCTCGGTAGGATCGAGAGACAAGATGCGGTGAAAAACGAAGGGGGAAATGAAGGAAAGGGGGCAAGGTAGACCCCTCCTGACCCCCTAGGATTGATGAGGGGGATATTAAAGTGCCCCGCGGGGCAAAAACATTTTTTTGCGATTTTTCGCCATAGAGGCGCGTCCCGGTACGCGAACCGGGCAGCTAACTGGCAGCGTAACGGGAGTCCGCCATCTTCTGTTTTTGGAGCGTCCGGTTCGCGTACCGGGTAGCGTCCCGGTAAGCGTAACAAGAGAAACAGTAAAAAAAAAAAATAATGGAATAGATTATCAAGAAAACTTTGAAAAATTGTAGGGACTGTTTGTTTGATGTGCCTTTGCAAGGCCTCAAGATATGTGCACGTGTGGATTTTGTCTAATTAAGGTTAAAAAAAATATATATATCTGTAAGCGTGCTCCGGCGTGCTTACGTTACGGGTTTTGTTTGCGCTGCAGAGCCGATACGTCACGGTTATGCGACGAGTCATGAGGCGTCTCACGTGGCTACGTGATACGTCATGTAATAAAGAATATATTTTACACATATAGATATTAGCTTTTAAAAAACCATTGAAATTCACTGAAAAAACCATAGGTTATAGACCATATATAGTTAGGAATTAGCATTTACAAAACCTTGAAAATTCACTGAAAAAACCATAGGTTATAGACCATATATAGTTAGGAATTAGCATTTACAAAACCTTATTTTACTCACACAAAACCATTGAAATTCCATATATAGTTAGTTGCACTAACTATATATCGCGCACCCGCAATCCACTGCTGATGATGTCACATATTACATCATTCATGACATGGTCAGTGACATCACTGATGACATCTCAAATGACATCCCTGATGACATCACTGATGACATCTCAAATGGCATCACTGATGACATCACTGATAACAACATCCAGTGACTGTATGTTTCTGTAAAGTTAAAATATGTCTTGCATATTGAAGAATGAGTGGATTTATAAGTGTCTGGATGAAGGATTTAGTAGGTGCATGACTGACTGTATGAGTGAGTGATTAAATGTGTCTCACTGAGTGCATGGGTTAGTGACTAAACTGTCTTAATTTGTGCATCATTATATCTTTTGTTCTGTAAACTGCTGCATGTGTTGATCAGTAGCTATATGAGTAACTATATGGGTTATTGATTGGTTGCCCATGTATTTGTATGGGAGACTGAGTGTGTGTGTGGGTGTCTGGGAGGTGTATGACTCTGTGCATAGATGTGTGAGCAGTTGATTCACTAGATGTATGGGTTCAAAAGTGCATGTGGAAACAGCTGTATCGGCGGTTGACTGTGTGCATGAGTGTATTGGTGAGTGAATGGATATCTCAGTGCTACATGTCAAAGTAAGTACATATGTAAAACACAGTACATGTGAGAGTTGACATATATAAATAACTGTGCATAAGAGCCAGTGAATGTGTGAGTGGCTTTATGGATTATTGTGAACTTGTATCCGGGATTGTATAAGAGAGTAAATATGTGTTAGTATGTGTTTGAATAAGTAAGGTGTGTATAACTGTATAGTTGAGAAAATGGAGGTGTGATTGATTCTTTGCATGACTGACTAGGTGTGTGTGTAACTTCATGGATGAGTGACAGTCTGTGAGTGTCTGTTTACACTGAGTGTATCTAAGGTTATATTAGAGTCTGAAGAAGTTCATCGTATTATCACATGAATGATGTCATCAGTGATGTGATCAGTAATGTCAAATGAGATGTCATCAGTGATGTCATCAGTGATGTCATTTGAGATGTCATCAGTGATGTCATCAGTGATGTCATTTGAGATGTCATCAGTGATGTCATCAGTGATGTCACTGACCATGTCATGAATGATGTAATATGTGACATCATCAGCAGTGGATTGCGGGTGCGCGATATATAGTTAGTGCAACTAACTATATATGGAATTTCAATGGTTTTGTGTGAGTAAAATAAGGTTTTGTAAATGCTAATTCCTAACTATATATGGTCTATAACCTATGTTTTTTTCAGTGAATATATATATATATATATATATAAATATATATATATATATAAATATATATATATATATATATATATATATATATATATATATATATATATATATATATATATATATATATATACCCACACACACATCCCTGCTTTGAAAGACAAGGACATGCACACAAAATCTATAAAATCCTCAAATAAATATTTATTGCACTGGGCCTTCCTTGAATTAGCAATTAAATGAGATGCGTTTTGGCAGATCATCTGCCGTTATCAATCTAAAAAATGCCCTCACAGTGCTTAATTTAGATACTTAACCATTGGTAAACACAAATGATGCACTTCAATTCTGTTGCAGTTCAGACCCAAACCAGATCATAAATTATTTAATGCGCTGTCAGTGTGGGAAGCAATCTTCAGTTTAAGGTGACAGTCTCTGTTTTTGAAACTGAGACATATGTAGCTAAGTGCTAAAATAGTGTTTTTCTTTTTTGTTTGATAACAACAGCTGTCATCCCTTGTTTGTACACACTTCAGCATTGGTTCAAAACTGAGACTGGAATGTCAGAACCAGCAATGACATTAACTCCTCCTTTGTTTACCAATGTATTTTCCCTCAGACCTGGCAATACGCCATAATCCATGCTGCCTTTTTGTCATAGATCCCATTACCTCTATTACACCCTGGACCGCAGTAGGCACATCAAAGGATATATTGCATTGAACTTGCCGTTAATACTTTGAATACAAGTCCCACAATCCTTCAAGTGAGCGCCACATGGGTGATTACAATCTCCAACTATATTAATATATGTACACATATATTACCTAGTGGCAGTTGCCACCTGGTAGTTATATTTAGGATGCTTTTCCATAGGAAAAGCATTTATTGTGTTGCTAATAACTTTAACACCATTTGATGAATATCTACACAATTTTTCAAAAAGGTGTTACCTTTTAAATAGTTTGTGCATGGGAGGTTTTGCGGTGATCCGTCAAGAGGGAGCCAAGAAAAAAGGTGGCTTCAAAACCTCTTTAGCCCACACTATAGCAAAAACGGCTGAATGGAACTACACCAAAGGTGACAGGAGGCTAGCCCTTGGTTCGCGGATTGTGATTTTTTAGATTTAGGGCCGTATTTTTAGTTTACCGGTAATAGAACCGCAGTCAAAGAGGTGATGGATTCCCAGCCACATAGTTGGCAGTCCGCCTGCCTAATTACTTATAATGTTTGCAGTTTGGTGAAGGAAATACCGCTGGAGCCTCACAAATACCGCCAGCCATTCGCAGACCGCTGCGATGATGGTAGGGGGAAAGCAGTTGTCAATAGGCAGTACAGACGAGCACACCGCCATCAAAATTACGAGTGACATTCCGTCGAGCCAACAGTGGTGGGAAGAGTGCCTGCTTCGAGTCAGCAGAATCAAAGGAATTGGAGTGCATACTCACCCATTCCTTTTCTTCCCTTCAGTCTCTAACGCGAATCCCATCCTCAAGGCCCCCCTCACAGCAGCATCTTGACCCCAAGAAAAAGATCCTGTTGGAGCCGAAATCAAGGTAAGTCCATTTTGAACTATGTACCCATTGATTGGACTGGGCACATATGGTCTGGACTCCAGAAATGGGAAATTACTTGTAGTAGTTATTTTATCAAGTGTCATACATATGTGTACATTTAACATGTGTGCAGTCAAAATATGCACACCTGCATCAACAAAGTCAGAAACACAGATGCTGGCCGAGCAGTGACATTATAATACGGCGGGTGGGAGACCGCCCCTATGATGGTCTTCTTGGGACTGCCAATATGGTGGTATGGCGTAAGACCTCCGAACTTGCTATCAGACCATCATGCAAATCCATTCAGCTGTTTTTGAGAAATTAAAGGTAAAAAACTCTTTTATATCTGGGTAGTTAGGCCCCGAGTGGCTCAAGAGGATCCTGTGGGAGCACCAATGTAACAATGGAGCATTCTGATTGGTCCAGGAAGCTTTTTTTCCCATGTCACTCAATTGGGGGTCAGTCTTCCGCAGGAGCGAGTGCTCTGATTTGCTGCCAGTAACATGAGACAATGGTGCAGGCAGCCATTACAGGACTTAAGGACTTAGTCCCCTGTCCTGGAGTAAATAAGAAAAATAGTATAAGGGGGCAGGAGAGGGATACATTGACCCCCTAGGCCCATTGGGGGGGACCCAGTAGGATCTCCCTAGGGCCACGGAAATCATAAAAAAACACCATAATATAGTGGGACTCCAACAGGATCTGAAAGAAAAATGGTTGTCCGAGCCGCATTTACAAAATCTATGCCTGGGGGGCTCAATCACGGTGCTGTATTTATAAAGGGGTTGGGGGTGCGCGGCCCCCTCCCAGAGCTATTAAAGGCCCTAGGGAGCCCACCACTGTGTGGTAGTGATGGAAAAGGGGAGGGGCCATACGGACCCTCTCCGCAAACCTTCAGAGGTCCTGGGGAGCCATTCCCGGCTTGGAAATTAGTTTATATGTGGAGGGGGTCCATGCGGTCCCCCTTCCTGATTCTTCAGAGGCCAAAGGGAGCCCACCTTAGTGCCCAAATGAGTTTATATGGGGAGGAGGTCGATATGGTCCATCTACCTTAGCCTGTAGAGGCCCTGGTGAGCCCAAACCTGGCCCTAAATTAGTTTCTATGTGGAGAGGGCCACACAGCCGCCCTCCAAGAGCCTCAAAAGACCATGGGGAGCCCTCTCAAAAGGACTGAAGTTACTTAAAATGTAGTGGGGCTGTGCCAACCTCCTCCCCTAGCCATTAAAGAACCAGAGGAGCCCACCACCAGAGGAGATTATTTTAAGGATGGGAACCGCATGACCCCCTCTCTGAGCCATTAATAGTCCTGGGAAACCTATCTCCTGGGCCAGTTCACATGCTATGGACCAGGCAACCCACCCCCATGACATAGCGGTTTCCCTGCCCGCACCAGTGTCAACAAGGATAACAGTGTTTTCCTTCGCTTGGCAGGAGTATTTTCAAAGTTACTGTCAAGCAGGAGCAAGCACACAGTCTTCTCCAAAATGGTGGGAGCTATGAAAATGCTCCCGCCTATAGGGAGCAGACTTGATCTGTTCCCATGCCTGCATTGTGGCGGGCAAGGAAAGCGATCAAAATATTGCTCCTGCCCAAAGGGAGCAGCATTAGATTAGTAGCTGCCCCTTCCACACAGAATCAATGCTTGCTCCCCCCAGTTCCCAAAAAAGTACATGGTGCATGCCTGGATCTCCTTTCATGTTAGTAATCGCTTTGGGGAGTGGGGTCTCAGGGCTTAGCACGGCTCAGGGAGGGAATCCGTGCGGTCACCCACCCCTTTAAGTTTAGCATTGGCCCTGAGAGACGGAGTCCCCAGGTATTAAAAAAGCACAGGGTGATGGCCACGTAGCCACCTCCCCTTTAATTTTAGTAATGACCCTGGGGGATTTGGTCCTCAGTGCCTAATAAGGCTTGAGGAGGGGGCCACATGCCCCCCCCTTTATTTGATGCTCATGGATGGGGTCCTCAGGTCTCAAGATGGCTCAGAGAGGGGGGCCAGGCAGCTCCCCTCCCCAACATAAAAAGAGGCCCTAGACCCCACCCCTTTAAAAACATATGGCTCTGGGGTCACCAGGCCCTAAAGGACGTCATTAGGCTTAGGGAGGGGAACACATGGCCACCCCGTCTTTAAAAACACGAGGCCCTGTGGCCAACACCTGCTGTACACAGTTGAAGGTCATGCATGATGGGAGGTTGCTTGACATATGGTAATAAATATTACTTTTAAAATTCACCCAAAAAACAAAGCTTAAAGTACCGTTATAGTTAGATGAATTTGTCAGTGACAACATTAACGTTTTGAGCTAAAAAAATACAGAAACTCACCAGTAGTAGTTAGCAGATCTAATTTACACCCTTGCCATGCACTTCTTATGACCTCACATATATCACTTGTCGTGACATTTCTATGACATCGTTCATGAAATCACTAATGACATCTCAAATGTCATATTTGATGACATCACTGATGACATCGTCCAATGAGTGTGCTTGTTTGTTTTATAGTTGACATAGTGGCAGGTGCTCCTAGTGCATCATATGTGTGTAACGGTTTTGAACAAAGTATAAGTGTTTGCCTGTGTGCAGGTGACAGTCAACAATTATTTATTTTTGATAACCAGGTACAACTGTATAAAACAATATAAAGATATAACACCATAATTCATATATGATGTCTATTAATACCTTTCAAGAGATGGAGACTCCCACCCTATATCATAAGTCTATAACTGGTCGTCCTTCCCCCAAATATCCCCACATTTCTTGAGAGCTCCAGCTCTCTGTGCATACAATTATTCCAAGTACCTAACCTGCTTCATTTTGTTAACCAATAACTCGAATGAGGGGACCTCAGAAGATTTCCACTTCTGTAAAATGAATGCTTTGGCTACCAGCGAAGTGATAAATAAACATTGTTGCTGCCTTAACCCCTTCGCTGCGGCGGCAATTCCGCCGCAGCGCTAGGGGGGTGAGGCCGCCGCGCGGCACTCCCATGCACGTGACAGAACCACTCCGTCACGAGCCTCGGGTGCGCTGTGCTTATGACGGAGCGGTACCGTCACGGCCCCGCCCGCTCAATGGAACGTCCAGCGCAGGCACGGAATCCGCACCGCGCAGGCGCGCCGAGCGGGCCGCGACGGAACCGCTCCGTCATCAGCACAGCGCGTCTGTGGCTGGTGAGAGAGCGGTTCCGTCACCGCATGGGAGGGGTTAACGATATTGGCTTATTTATACCTGGTATACCTAACAGTGCCACTAAGGGGTCTGGATCTATGCAGACCTGGGGGCTCATTTACAAGACTCTTGCGCCGCCAGTGCGTCACTTTTAATAAGGGAAAAAGTGACTTACCGGTGGCGCAAGGGGCTTGTAAATCAGCCCCCTGAAATTCTAATCTTTTGGTCCAGTAACGAACCAGAGTGGGACATATAAAACTTACGTGGAAACAATCTCCTTTCACATGTCTGCATCTAAAACATGCACCAGAGTTGAAGTGATACATTTTCTTCATGTGATATGGGTCATAGTATAGTTCCCATTTAGACTAAAAGGCTATTCTTTTAAAATGTACTCCCTGAATAGCTTTATGAGCCATCAGATTGTAACATTTCAATGAGTTTTGATCTACTTTTCATCCTGTAGAGGTCGTAATTGTGGCCAGTGCCTCCGCGACAGCTGCTTCCCGAACATGTGAATACAATACACGCTACCAGTTACCTACCTATTCCAGTGAGATGACTCACAAAATACCATTTGTTGATACCTTCAAAGAATGGATCAGTTATTCTCAAGTTACATCGTATGTTGCAACTAATTTATAAATGGGAGAGTGCTTCTTCTGGGGATATGTCGGTATTGTCGACAGTCACTTGTTCCCTGGATTTCGCTTCCCCGGCGAGCATAAAGTCACTAAACCTGACAAATCCCACCTTTTCCCAATTTCTGATAGTACGAACTTTCATAGAATCTATATTCTCTTAGTTGCACCAAGGGTTGAAAGAGAGGAATCTGTAATGTTTATTTGAGTTTCATGAATCTTTGTTCAAGTAGATATGGGAGCTTAAATCTGGTGCGCTTCGGTAATTTAGGGATATTCAGTAAAACAGGGAGACAGACATCTACCTCTTGCAGCATACGCTGAAGATTAAAGTAATTCGCCTGGTTTTTCACTGCCACGGCTCAATTAAGCCAATCAAATAAAACTGCTTGATAATATTTTCTCATATGCGGAAATGCCAGACCTCCGTCCTCTACATTCAGCTGTATAGTCGTCAAATTGGTGCAAGCCTTCTTCCTGTGCCACAAAAAGTGGCGTATTGCTTGATCTATCTCAGAAAAGAAATGTTGCTGGACTTTGATCATCACAGATGTGAAGATAAAAGTAAACAGAAGGATCGCCATCTTAATTAATACAACCCGTCCTGTAATGGTCAGAGTAACGTTTTGCAAGCTATGTAATAAAGCATGTGCTTTATTAAGAATAATAGTATAGTTTAACTTGAAAAAATATGAGAAAACATTCGAGACAAATATGCCCAGATACCTTATGGGAAGAGTTACTGAAAAGTCCTGTCTAATGGCAGCGAGTAGAATTAAAGGTGTTCAGTTATACAGTTAATTTGAGTGGAATAGTGAACCAGGAAGAAATTTCACTTTCCAATGAAACTGAAAACGATATATCTTTTGGGAAAGAAATTCAATCCTTTATTTTCTTTATTTTTTCTCCTCTGACATCAACATATATACATGAAAAACGTCCAGCAAACGAGTTTTGTTCAAGAAAAATGAAACTTCTCAGAACAGGCTGTGAATAGCATACAAAAACATATGTAAACACAAATAGTGCAATACACCATGAATAAATATAATCAAACACACTAAAATATAACACATAAACACAATTTGACATGAAATCATATATATGTACATATAATAACAAATAAACATAGAATGCTATAGAAACAGAATAATCCTCAAACGCCACAAACGGAGAGAATCACAAAGTAATGGAAATTATTTGTGCCGCACTTTCACTATTCTTCTAGTGAGGGGTAACCTTGACAAACCAATATTGCGCCACAATCAATCTAAACATCACATCCAAATATTTGTTATCCACGCCATGGTTTGCGGAGAGGCCTAATTGCACTCCCCATTTTATCAATAGATACAGAGACCTGATGTACTAATGTGTTTCAACATTTATCAAATTGTGGGTGGTGAACTCATCTCTGAGGACAAAAGGTATGAACTAATCTAAATTACGTATTAATGAAAATATTAATAATAACATTATATAACATTATATATATATCTATGTATATATATATATATATATATATATATATATATATATATATATATATATATATATATATATATATATATATATATATATATATATATATATATATATATATATTGAAATCTATAAATCCTTACAAGAGATGTTACATGAAATTACTTACGAAGTGTGCGCATGAACTCTGCTTGAAATCGGTAGGCAGTTACCCATGGTCTTTCGATATTTACGGTTTCCAAAGTTTGTGTTTGTCTTTTATGATAGACTGTTTTCATTTCCAACACTATAGGTAAGAGTTCAGAGTCACTTCTAGATGAGAAACCACTACACGACTTCCTCAGAAGACGGAGTTCAGTGTTTTGTTTGTTTTCTCACTTCACTTCCCCTTTCCCCCAGGGGTCATTCATAGCGGTCAAGTTTATGGCAATCTTGCCGCATTGATTGATTCAGGGAAGAATTTAGAACACTCAGCATCAAGAAGGAAACAACTGGAACAAGGAGGTCTTGGTGAGTGATTTCTTGACAGAAAGCGAAGCCATAAGCCTACCTCTTGTTTCCTTTTTGGTTCTGAGTTCAGAAGTCATAGATACTGAACAGTTAGCGCAACAAGTTCATAAGTTAAATGAAGAAATCCAGGAACTGCGGGTGGAGAATCAGTCTCTTCGGCTGGAATTAGATAGGACTAGATCAGGTTTCACTAGATGGAGGGATCTGGTTAGTAAAACTTAAAAAAACATTCTAGCTCACCCCAACATTTGGTTCATCAGCATTTTCTTCACGTACTGTGTCAGTTCAAACTTCTGAACAACAACAATTACTGGTAAATGTAATAACTCAGAGTCCGGTCCCCCTTGCCAATCCAGAAAGATTTTCTGGAGACAGTAGTCGTTATTCGACTTTTATGAGTCAATGCCACCTCCATTTGATGTGTAAACCTCAGGTGTTCACTACGGACACGTCTAAAGTAGCCTTTATACTCTCATATCTGGGGGGAGTTGCTGCCAATTGGACTATTCCCCTGGTAGACTCTAATGATCCCCTGCTGCATAATTTGGACAATTTCAAAGCATGTTTTCATTCAGGCCTCTGACAATGAGCTCCTGAATCTCTGTCAGGGATCCAAAGATCTGCTTACTTATGTAACTACCTTTAATAGATTGTTAGCAGAGACTCATTGGCCTGAAGATAAAAGGGTATCATTATTTTACTGGGGTCTTAGAGAAGATTTAAAAGATTCACTAGCATATATTGTTAATTTGCCTGAGGACTATGCCGAGTTTTTAGATTTGGTAGTCAAGCTTGATCATAGGCTGGGAGAGAGAAAAACAGAAAGACCCAGAGGAGACATTAGAAACCTGCATTTTAAGAGTGATAAAAAAGAGACAGAAGAAAAAGATAAGAATCTGCATGTTGAACCATTGCAGATCGGAGGCTTAAAAGGCCCTCTTTCAGTGGAAGAAAAAGAACAAAGACGTAAAGGTAATCTATGTTTGTATTGTGGTAAATCAGAGGATTTTGCTAGGTAGTGTCCTGTAAAACCTACCAAAAAGAGAACAGTAGCAGTAGTCAGTGATTTACCCAAACAAGAGGAAAACTAAGTTTCTCGAGGAAATCAGAGATCGTTTCCCCGGTAGATAATTATAAACAGATCTCACATTATGCGACTAATGTTATCAACCGTACTCCTAGGCACTTCATTGTGCGACTGACGTTTATCCTGACCAATCAACAAAGACATAGCATACCTGTTCTTTTAGATTCTAAGGCAACAGGAAACTTTTTGATCTAGAGTTTGCCAAACTTTTACACATAACCCAAGTTCCTAAAAAGGAACCAGAACCAGTTCGGGCTGTTGACGGGTCTGCCTTGTCTTCAGATTTAATCAGATTTCACACAGTCCCACTCACAAATGTTGCAGAAAATGGACATACTGAAACTGTTGTTTTTGATCACATTGACACTCCAACCTTTGGAGTAATTCTTGGGGTTCCATGGTTGGAGCTTCATAACCCTAAGATTGATTGGGTTAAGTGCACAGTAAAATTAGATTCAGCTTACTGCTGGGTTCATTGTTACCAGGAAACTAAAGATCCGGTGATGCCTCTTTTTTGTGCCACCTTGAACCAAGAACCTTCTTGTATTCCAGAAGAATACCGAGAGTTTTCAGATGTATTTGATCCAGTTAAGGCCACCACTTTGCCACCGCATACAGTCTACGATTATAGAATAGATTTGATTCCCGGAGCCACTGAACCCTGTAGCAGGATTTACGCTTTGACAGAACCAGAAAACCAATATCTAAGATCTTACCTGGACGAAGTGTTGGAGTTAGGCTTCATTCGTCATTCCACTTCACCAGTCTCTTCGCCACTTTTCTTCGTGGCTAAGAAGTCTGGCGATCTGAGAGCATGCATGGATTATCGCGCAGTGAATAAAGCTACCATTAAAAACAGATACCCTTTACCTCTGATTCCGGTTTTATCAAACAAAGTGAAGGGGTCAAGCGTTTATACCAAATTGGACTTGCGCGGGGCTTATCATCTTGTGCGCGTTAAGGATGGAGATGAGTGGAAAACTGCCTTCCGTACAAAATATGGCTTATTTGAATACACTGTGATGCTTTTCGGTCTTTGCAATGCCCCAGCCGCATTCCAGTACTTCATCAATGAAGTATTACATGATCTTTTGGACATCTGTGTCATTGTGTACATAGATGATATTCTAATCTACTCCAAAAACCTGGAAGAACATATACAACATGTTTGTTCCGTGTTGAAAAAATTACGAGACAATTCATTATTCGTAAAGTTAGAAAAATGTATTTTTAACCCTTCAAAAGTGGAATTCCTAGGCTACCGGCTCTCTCCAGAAGGGAAAACCATGGACCCAAAAAAGGTGGAAGCAATCATGTACTGGCCTACCCCTGAATCGGTCAAGGAAGCACAAAGAGTCTTAGGGTTTGCTAACTTCTACAGACGTTTCATCTCAACATTTTCTGAGATTGTAACTCCTATTACTCAATTGTTAAAAAAGGGGAAAAGATTTCAATGGACTCCAGAAGCAGCACAGACTTTTGAGTTGCTAAAAAAGGCTTTTACTTCAGCCCCCATACTAATTCATCCGGATCCAGAAGACGGTGCCTTCCAATCAGCCTTGGGTGGTGTTCTGCTGTAGAAAGAACTGAAATCTGGGCATTTACACCTAAAAGCCATTTATTCACGAAAACTGTTGCCCGCAGAACAAAATTACACCATAGCTGAGGACAAATTATTAGCAATTAAGGCAGATTTCAAGAGTAGAGGCATCACTTATTGGGAGCTAAACATACAGTCACTATATTCTCTGATCACAAAAACTTACAGTTCTTTTCCACAGTAAAAGCTCTTACCCCAAGACAAATGCTGGGCTACAGTTCTTTAGTGAATTTGACTTTCAGATAACCTATCGTCCAGGACCAAAACAACTTCTATTAGACACCCTGTCCCGTTTGGTTTGCAATAATCATGATGACCGAGACACACACATACCAAGCATTTTCCCTACTGAAAAAATAGCAGCGATCACCCATTCAGATACATTTCTTGAAGGCATTAAAGAAACACTAAAAGCAATGGATCAAAATCAGTGGTTGTCACAGAAACATCATACCATACAAGAAGGTTTTTTCTTTCCCCCCAAAAAACTATTTGTCCCTAACAAGGACTTATGTCTACAAGTATTAGAATGGAATAATGATTCTTGTACTGCTGGACAACCAGGAATAAATAAAACCCTTGAATTATGTCAAAGAAAATTTGACTACAATTCTAGTAGTAGTCGATCTCTTGTCAAAAATGGGACATTTTGATTCCATTAAAGAAACTACCATCAGCAACAGAATTCAGTACCATATTTTTAACAAACATATTCAAACTTCATGGCCTTCCAAATAAAATTATTTCGGACAGGGGCCCTCAATTCATTTCAAAGTTTTAGAATCAATTAAGTCATCAGTTAGGAATAGAATTAGCCTTATCATCAGCTTTTCATTCTCAAACTGATGGCCAAACTGAAAAATTAAACCAATACCTAGAACAAAGTCTAAGATGTCTAATTTCTACTCAATCAGCACATTGGCATGAAGTATTACCTCTGGTAGAATTCTCATATAACAACAGTGTCCACGCAGAATTAGGTTGTTCACCATTCTATATCCTGACTGGTCTGCCTCCACGATCAATCCCGATCACATTCCCAGATGTTGAGAAACCTATGCCAGCTGTTGCGGAAAGACTGATAGAATTACAAAAAATCCAAGAACAAGTTAAAAAAAGCTTGGCCCAAGCTAAAGATAAGATGAAAAAAATAAGCCAATAAACACAGGTTACCTGCACCACCTTACAAAGTAGGAGACTTAGTCTGGTTGTCAACTAGTAATATTCAAATTGAAGGTCCTAAAAAATTGAAACCAAGATTTACAGGGCCATTCCCGGTAGAAAAGATCCTAAACCCAGTTTCCATTCGACTAGAATTACCCAAGGACTATGCAATTCATCCTGTTATTCACGCGTCATTACTTAAGCCACACAATTCATCTACACGACCTGATGCTCCCCCCCACCAGTAGTCATAGGAGATCATCAAGAATATGAGGTTAAGAAGATAGTAGATGCAAAACATATGCGGGGACGTTTGTATTACTTAATAGATTGGAAAGGATACAACACATCAGAAAGATCATGGAAATCCGAAAATAATGTTCATGCCCCAAGATTAGTCAGGCCCTTTCATGCCTTACACCCTGAAAAAACCCATCCTGTGAGAAGACCTTTGGGAGAAGGAACTTTTAAGGGTTCATAATTGTGCACAAGTTCATTGTGATTTTGCAGGTAACAATGTTTGTTGCCCTTTCGTGTTGGAACTATCAATGCTTCCTGTTTTCCTATCTAGCATGGCTCTAAGCTAATCATCAGGGATGGTTGCCCACGTAGAGCCCGTGTTATGGTTGACAGTTGGCTCCACTTGTTAACTGTTAGCCTCACGTGCTGAGCGCAGGACTGCTGAGGCGCTGTACAGTCTGACTATAAAAACCCCTCCCGCTCTTCAAAAGATGCTTTGCTTCGTCACGTCTGCACCCGGACCTCCTTTTTGGATTCCCGCTTCCGGAGGACAGCCAAACTACTTCCTGGAACAGAACTCGGCCGAGATCTTTCCTCTAAAATCTGCGGAGGAAAGAAAAAGCAATTAGTTTAAGGCAAAGTTTCATCCTGCGGTAAAAAACGTAAGATTAGAATTCAAACTCGAGCATTAGAAGACACCGGTAAGATTTTTATTTTTTTATTTTATGGCATTCCTTACTTTTGAAAAGACAGCAATTATTGACATTTGCAAAAGACCTGCAATTAAAACGAAAGGATTCCAAGAAGCAAAAAACACGTTTTAAAACAAGGACATTACTTCAGCTTGGTGTGAGGAAACACTAAGCACTTTCTTCCCAAGAAACTTGATTAATTCTTGGTACTTTAAACGCTCTGTGTAAAATCGACATTGAAGAGAATAGTATGGAGAAAGACAGTGGCAGGCTTGCCTGATTTGGTTTTGTGCTTTTTTTTTTAGAAAGGAAATTCCTTGATGGCACATCTAGTAATTCCTGAAAGCAAGCCTTAATAGCTGTAAAGTACATATGCATTTTGTGTTCTTTTCTTCTCATTTGATTTTAGAACCCCATTGGTGAACTCATCTCTGAGGACAAAAGGTATGAACTGATCTGAATTACGTATTAAGGAAAATATTAATAATAACATTACTAACCAACTAATGTAACAGGGGTATTAATGTTCGGATCAATGTAAATGGTAATTCTTTATATATATATATATATATATATCCAAACAAGTGCAACCTCCCAGGCTCCAACCGTAGCGACCCAGGAAAATCACGCGGATCCAACACAGCTTTGTTGTAGGCACAAGTTTATTTACGAGCTGAACCAAACAATCTGACGCGTTTCGGGCATCCGCCCTTGCTCACAGACCAATATATATATATTGAAATCTAGAAATCCTTACAAGAGATGTTACATCATCATTATTCCTTTATTTCGATCAATTAGATCATAAAAGGTAGCGACACAATAGTACAAAAAGTTATTACAATTCCATCATCAATGTTTAAAAAAGTTTACAATTCCCCTCCCGGCGGGCGAAACAGACCAAAGCAAAGGTTTACCTATCGTACATCGTACATTAAGTGTCAATTTAAAAAAATCTGAAATAGAAATACATTTTAAAATTTTAAAACTGTACCAATCTAGATCAATGCATACAGCGGGTACGAATATGCCACATCGCAGTTAAGAATGTTGCTACCCCAAACACAATTGGAGGTGATACATCCGTTTTTAGTATTCTGTAGGCCGACCAGTAGCGCATGAACCCCACATTTTTAAGTAGGGGAACAAGTCAGTACTTTCTTGGTTTGTGGTAGGCCCCACAGAAGAAGATGACATGCAAATCAGGGAGGGAAGGGACCAGGTACAGCTAAATGCATTGAGGGGTAGTGTGCCATACCTCCATTGTAGAAATAGTTTCCTTGTCAAAACAGGGCTAATATTGTCGAGGACAAGTTCCCGTTGGTAGGAGTCTTTAGTTTTGATGAATGAGTGTGTTAAAGACCCCATACTAGAATTCTGTAGTAAAGATGTTATTTTGAATTCATAGTAGTCTTTCGATAAAGATTTACGGGATACCCTGGTACAGGCATTGGCTGGATCCAGCCACAGTTCCGGCCTTCCAAGGCTCTCACATGTATGTTTGATATATTTCAGCCAAGGAATGTTCTTTGATTTTACTATAGATAAAATCTCTTGCAACTCCGTCTTGTAGCACGAGAGTTCGGGGGTACTCCAAAATCTGTGCCAGAAAGTTAAGGGTTTTAGCCCCAGTTCTTCCTCGATGGTTCTTAAGCCCAGGTCTAATCTCAGCGGCAGCAGTAAAGCCACCATCAGCCTGATACATTTGTTCTCCGTAATTGTAAGATCTTGGGTAGGTATATGCCCCCACAATTCTCCTCCATGTATAACTGCCCCCGAGCCTGCATTTTGTAAATTTGGAGCACTGGACCGAGGTGTTTATGGGGTGATCTATTCGCCATCCTTGAGATACCACCCGTTAACTGGGCTAGTTTGGTGTTAGCATTTGTCCGATGTGTATCCCAAGTCAGATTTTGATTGATGGTGACCCCTAGGTATTCAAATGTATTAACCCTCTCTAGTCTCAGTGTGCCTATGGTGGGTTTGGGGCGTGTTGAGGAAGGGGGACTGAGAATCATATATTTAGTTTTCATTGCATTGATCTCAAGTCCCCGGTCGGCGCAGAATGCTTCAAACCCATCCAAGACCCGTTGGGTCCCCATCAGCGATTTAGACAGCAGCAGGGTGTCATCCGCAAACATAATTGCGGGCATCCTGCTGCCACCAAGTTTTGGAGCATCAATGTCGGCTATCCTTGTCAGGTGGTCAACTACCCCGTTGACAATGAGGCAGAACAGGGTGGGTGCGAGTACACAACCCTGCCTCACCCCCCTGTCAACGGGGAATCTTCCCGAAAGCTTCCCGTTTCTGCCACACCTGACCCGTGCATAGTTATCTAGGTGCAGTCTTGTCAGGATATTCAGGATGTCTGAAGGGATGCCCATCTCCGCCAACACTGTCTAGAGTCTAGATCTTGGGACCAAATCGAAGGCGGCACGCAGATCTACAAAAACCGTGTAGAGGCTGCCTCCTTCAATTATAGCGGTTTTCCAGAACAAAAGATTGAGTCGGAAGATCTGGTCTGTTGTTGAGATCTTCCTTCGAAAACCAGCCTGATAGGGGGAGAGAATGGAAAACTCCTCCATCCAGTTTTGGAGGCGATCAAGTATCAGCCTACCTAAAAGTTTTTGGGAGACATCGATGAGGCTGATGGGCCTGTAGTTGGCTGGGAGCAGAGGCGATCCCTTCTTAAAAATGGGAACAATCTCCGCTCCCAGCCAAGTACAGGGGACCTCCATGCCCCTCAGGGTGGCATTGAATATTGTCAACAGGTAGGGGGCCCAGATGTCCGGCTCCTGTTTGAAAATGTCGCCCTGGAGCCCGTCCAGGCCTGGCACCTTTCCGGAGGCCAGACCTAGAATGGCCACCCGTACCTCGGCCTCTGAGAATAGATCCACCTCCTGCTGCATTCCGGTGGTTGGGAATACCTCGTTTGGGGCCCTGTCACCATCTGTATACAAGGCCAGGAAATTATCTTGCCAGACCTCAGCTGAAATATTGGGCTCAATCGCCGGAGGAGGGTCCTCCGACCAGCATTCACCAGTCGCCAGAACTTCCTGGAGTTCCTGACAGCTAGTGTGCTAGTCAGATTCTCCCACCTATCAAAGTCCCATTCGGCCTTGGCATGGATAATCAGCCGCTTGTAGTCATTTCTCCTTTCCTGTATCAGTAATCTACTTTTGCCCTCCTTGATGCTCGTCAATATTTCTGATTTGGCATTACGACAAGCGGCGTTATACCAAGTGGGTTGTTGAGGCCTTAGTCCCCCCTTCCCTCCCATAGAGAAAAGAACATCTTCCAGGGATTTAATAAGGTCTTCATGTGCCAACCCAAGTTTTGTGTGCACATCGCCATTTTTAGGGTGTTCCGTTAATGCGGACACCCTTTCAAGTATCGGAATGACGCGGGCATACAACCCCCCGATCTTTTCCGTGTTTGCTGCTAGTTTTTCCCACCTCCCTCTCCGTCTGTTGATTGACAGAGATAAGCCCATATCAGGTACTTCTGAAGCAGCCCCATTTGTTATATCTGTACCCTGGAATGAATATTCTAGTTCTAGCGCGTTATGGTCGCTATCTTGCCTGGGTATTACCCTGAAGTCCTCGATGTGCGACCAGGAAGACAACTGGACGAGAATGTAATCCAGTCTTGACTCCCTTCCCACAAGGTGCATTGTGGGGGGATGTCAGACTTGGTACGTCCGTTACAGGCCCTAATACCGTGATTGAGGGTTAGAGTGGTAATCTGGACTGCAAGGGGTGTCCAAGCTCTTGGTGGAGGGGCCGCCGTGGCGGGCACTTGCCACAGCGCGTCCTCCTCCAGTGATATTCCATCTACTAGTCCTGGAAGGGGCTCGAAATGGGAGTTTAGATCTCCTCCTACCAGGAATGAAGTGCCATGTGGGAAATTGCCGAGAAGGGCGGAAAGTTCCTCAATGGTACCAGATTCCCTGGTTACATTCACCGGCCTGGAGTAGACATTTACCAGTGCCAGTTTGCTAGAATTTCTCCACTCTAAGATGACGCATTGGATATCATCCGAAGCTGTGGGGTAAGATGCTGCTTTGCAACCTAGGTGTGTAGCCACCCAGATTGCAAGGCCTCCAGATGGCCTCCCCTTTCCCCCCCATCTCGCGAGTATGGAAAATACCGCGAAGCCTGGGCGGGTGTGTTCCTCTCGCGCCCAGGTTTCTTGGAACAAGCAGATATCTTTGCTTCCCACAAAAGAGCTCCAATCCGGGCAATCCAGCTTATTTCCAATACCGGCCACATTCCAGGAAAGCATCTTTAAAGGATGCGATCCCGGATTGGGTGCGGGACAGATGAGAATCCTCTCAACTTGAAGGCTGGGCAGGGATGTTATATTTCCAGCCTGGTCCCCTCCAATGCCTGGAAGGTCCCTACGGATGGGCGAGGACCCCATTAATCGATATTTGCCTTCCTGGTCTATTCGCTGGTCAGCACATCTCAGAATCTCTATGGTTTGATCAATAAGATCGTTTGAGGAGCTAAAGTTAAAGTTGCTGTCCGGACCACCCCTGGGTTGCTCATGTCCGACCACCTCCCAATTCGGGGAATGTCAGTCAATCATGTCCAGGCAGCTAAACCTATTATATGTGTTGAACTGGGCAGGCTGTCTATCTGTGTGACGATAGAAGTCTCCTCTCTCCCAACCTCCCCCTACCACCTCGCCTTGGGACTGTCTCCCATCCCTCCTCATCAAACGGATTCATCCTGGGTGGATAGAAGAAGGAGAGAGGTAGGGGTTGAATGGAAGTCCCCTGGTCAGGGTGGGGCCAGCCGCAAATGTGGGATACAGTCCTGGGGTCCCTGAAGATAATCACGGCGCAGTCCCCATTGATTGTTTTCCGTGAATTACCAACCCATGGTACTCTTCTTGCCATGAGAACCTCACTAACTATTCCCTGGGGGAGGGGTCGATTTAAAGGCAGCCAGTTGGCCACCTTGTTCTTTAGAGAAGTTGTAGATTCGCTGGTTTCGGATTTTAACTCCGGTATACCAGCCAATATAACAACATAAGGTCCAGCCTCTGGGAGAAGACTCAGCGGCCTGGGTCTTTGTGGCATGGCTTGGGCTCTTGGAATGCTGGGGTATTAGAACCCGGAAGGATCGGTTTGGGCGCTCCCTCAGTACGGTGTGGGATAGTGGGGTGGGCAGTGGGCGGCTCTCATTGGGTCATTTTAGACGGCTGTCTAGTATCCTTCCCTATTAGAACTGGTGGGCCCTTGGAGTTCTTAGGGTCCATCCCGCCCCTAACAGCCTTGTTTCCAACTTTGAGGACATCTGCTAGTTGGACCGTTGATTTTTCTATAGAAGATAACCTGGCCTCCATCTTTATTAAACGGGCTTCTAAGGGGCTAAGGAGAGACTTCAGGAGTGCGACGATATTATAATTAGGAATGTCGCCCCCTTCTGCCAAACTAGATTTGGGGCTCGCGTGTTCTATTACCTGCAAGGGTGCAACCACTATAGGTGTCGGTGGGTCATTTTCAGTAAGTGTTGGAGCAGATTTACTAATTTCTGTTGGAACTACCTCCAGTAAGGGGTTGAGTTTGGGAGCTTTCGCTTTACGGCTACCTGGATTTTGGGTCGTTCTTTTTCTTTTCGGGATGGCTCCTTCCCTGACTCCCTGGGTTAGGCGGGTGTCCCTGGTTTTGGGGCTTGGAATATTGACAGTGAGGTGGGGGGCTAGATTGTGTATGATGTTGGGATGGAGTAGATGGGTGCGGTAGATCGTTAAAAGAAATTTAAATATCTATATCAGACATAGCTGTTACCCCGCTGATCCCAATAGCCCCTACGCCAGGTGGAACTTGGTCAATTTCCTTTGCGGGAGTCCTAGCTGGAGCAATAGTTCCCATGGAGGATCCTCTTACCCACTCAATTTCCTGGGAGATACGTCGTTCCAGCACTGTAATTTCGTCAATCAGTAGGGCACCGGCTTTTACAACGTAATTATCCAGAGTACCAGTAGGAACACCTCCGGCAAGAGCACTTTTACTCCTGATTTCTCTAGCTGCCATGGTCCTTTCTCAGCAGCAAATAGTTTTGTTTAGGTATGGGGAAGAAGACCCAAGGGGGGTGGCCCGATCCGGTCTCGCCCGTGCTCGAACGGCCTCAAACGGCCAGCCCTTTGCCCGGGCTTCGCCCGGCGCCCACCCACGCGCGTCCCGCATCGCGGGACAATGAGGTCACTTAAATCCTTCCTGGCAGGGGGCGTGTCCACCGGGGGAAGAGGCACCAGCTGTAAGAAGTGAGGACTGCTGGACCTCGCAGTCCCCCGGTGATTACCCCTATCTGCGTAAGTCCCTTGAACAGAAGGCAGCACCCGTGGAGCGGGGACCGCAAGACAACAAGACACGGCAGATTCGGGGCTTAAAACGCTTCAGGAAAGTCTAATCTCCTCCAGTGCAGATAAGCAGCAGTCCGAGAGAAAAGCCAAGTGAGCGGCACATGAAATTACTTACGAAGTGTGCGCATGAACTCTGCTTGAAATCGGTAGGCAGTTACCCATGGTCTTTTGATATTTACGGTTTCCAAAGTTTGTGTTTGTCTTTTATGATACACTGTTTTCACTTCCAACACTATAGGTAAGAGTTCAGAGTCACTTCTAGATGAGAAACTACCACACGACTTCCTCAGAAGATGGAGGTCAGTGTTTTGTTTGTTTTCTCACTCCACTTCCCTTTCCCCCCGGGGGTCATTCATAGCGGTTGAGTTTATGGCAATCTTGCCGCATTGATTGATTCAGGGAGGAATTCGGAACACTCAACATCAAGAATGAAACAACTGGAACAAGGAGGCCTTGGTGAGTGATATATTAACAGGAGCAGTCAGGTCAGCTGTTGTGTTGAAAGTTTCCGGGTGATTCATCTAGCGGGAGCCGAGAAAAGGGGGAGGCCCGTAAACTCATTTTCTCCATGTTAATTTCCATAGGAAAATGTAGACACGGCTACAGCCCGAACGGCTGAACGGATTACACCAAATTTGGCAAAAAGGTAACTAATGGTTTAGAAAGCCCTCTTTTTATTAAATGATGTAAATCTATTCAACAGCTCCTGAGAAATTCAAATATTACTCTGATATACCACTGGGGACATGGAGAATCCGCAAACCCTCCCGATCTCCTGGCTGCAATCGGATTGGCTGCCAATACTTCAAACCAAAAGTGTTGGCAGCCATTTGTGAATCAGTTGAACCAAATCACAATGAAAAAGGTAAAAAGAAAATTAAAATCAAGAAAAGTGGTGAGGGTAGAAACACCCTGAACCCCTAAGCATGCCCAGGGGGTCTGACAGTGACCAGTGGCCAAAAATAGCATTTAAAAAGAAAGATGTGGTGGGCTTTGCATTGGATCCACGAATCAAGCCCAAAAAGTTCTTCAGGCTCCCCGGTGGGACAGGTCCCTGCGGCAATGAATTAAATAGATGTGGGGGCCTGCGTGGGCCCTCATAGCCCCGGGGGCAACCACCTCTCTGGGGCAATAATAACAAAAAAGAATATGTGGTGGGCTTCTGCCAGCCCATGCAGCCACAGGGTCACCACCTCCCTGGGGCTATGTATAATAAATGTGAGGGGCCACGTGGGTCACCCACAACCCTGTTACTGCCACCTCCAGTCCCCCCATAGAGCCCAGGGGACTGCCACCTTCCCGGGGCTATATTCCAAAAGAAAGCGTGGGAGCCAAAGCTCCCCACACAGTCCCCGGGGACCACCACCAACCAGGGGCTTAAATATTGTTGGAGGAAGGACTTTGTGGAGCCGTAAACGGCCCTGGTGACCACCACCCCCCAGGGCCCGATCCAGCAATGTCCTGAGGTGCCCACCCCCAGGAAATTGTAGTTTGCTATAGCATGGCAGGAGCACTGCTCCCTCCATGCCATAGCAAACTCTGCTTCGCTTCATGAAAGCGAGAGCATTGAAATGCTCTCGCCTCCATGAAGCGAAGCAGAATTTCTTTTGGGCAGAGGCAATGCCGGCTCCCACAGGAGGTGGAGAGAAGGCAGGGACCGCAATCATATTGAACGTGAATGGCAATTGAGCATTAGAGAACAAAAAAGTTTTTGAGAACAATTGGTACAAACAGAAAGAAAATGTTTGTAATAGAACTGATGTCAGCAATGTTAAATAAACATTTGTAAAAAAATTAGCAAACAATGTAAATTATAAAAAGAAAAAAATGAATCAGAGCAAAAATTAAAATATCTAAAAAAGTTTATGTTTGTCCTAAGAAACATAGGAGGAATTGCAATGATCCTTTAGTAATTTTTCAGACTGTAACCCTCTTGGCTTCGTAGAATGTCTTCTATGTCTGTGGCATCATGTGATCAACTGGAGAGCAATGGTGCTCAGTGTGTGAGCAAGGCAGGAGATACTTCCAAAATGTGTAACAGCTTGCAATAAATAGAGCTTGGAACCTTTGACCGAGTCTGCAGTGTCGATGTCCGGTTTTATTGCGGAACTGGAGATTGGAGTTTATGTGTAGCCACTGACTGCCGAGTGCGACTGCTTCGACACGCCCTTGTTCAGGCGCTTCATTAGGATCGGTAGACCTTTGGATTATATGCGGTGCATAAAGTGAAGCCATCCCAAGGAAAGACACAAGAGCTGGATCAGGGCTGTGGGCAGTGGTGAGCCCCTGTGAACGGAGCGTCGGAGGATGCCTGCCAGCAGGTAAGCCTTCCCCATTCCAGCTGAAAGTGTAATTGGTATCGGGGAGAGGTGCCAGGAAACCTAACCAGCGTGGCTCTGTTCTCACTACGAATGCTGTAAAACTGAGCAAAAAGAAAATACCTTGGCAGTGGAGGCAATGGAGAAGTGGCTGAAAGAGAGGGAGGAGGCAGTCAATGTGCTATCTGTTGAAAATGCAGCGAGTGGATCAGAGTGATCTGTGATGATAATCGTAGCACCACCAGAAATTAATGCGCAAATTAAAATGCGTAGATTGGAGAAACTGAGGAAAATGGTGGGCATACAAATCTTAGACATCTAGTAGTGGGGGAGAGTACCTCAAGGTCTGCGTATATTGCTTGTCCCTATGTTTGAAAAGCCAGACACCAAAATGCTGCAGGAGTGGGCTAACAACGGTGCGGAATCATCTTGCAATATGATGAGGATATTAATAAAATATGCTTAACAGGACCGAGATAAAATCCTGGATGAAATTAAACCGCTACAACAGGAGATCAATTATGTAGCCAAACTTGATGCCCTGTCAAAATTCAATAATGCACAGCAGCATGCAGAGAGAAGGTCAATAAACTAGACCAACATTCCAACGTCCGTATTGAGAGGGGCAAAAGGGTACTCACCGGCCACCAGGAGGCAGTCAGGGGGGGACACGGATATATCGTCCAGATCTTCTACAAAAAGGAATTTGTCATGAGGGTCCGAGGTGGCTGACAAGGACAATTACTAATCAAAGAAGAACACCTTGACAGAATAGCAGGCACAATCGACCAGGATGCGAAATCAATTTATTACAAATATGCTTATGGAACATCAACAGGCTAAATAGAAAGTTGGCAGACCAGGACTTCATAAACTATCAAAGGTCATTTCACATCATTGCTTTACACGAGACGTGGCTGACTAATCCACAACACTTTCAAGGATACTTACGCTTCTTTTCACCAGCACTTAAAAAGGCAAGATATGGACATCTGCTGGGAGGCCTGGCAATCTATGTGAAAAATACATGTACAACCGAAGCTCATACAGTTGGTTTGATAACACCAGAATCCATAGCAATACAAATCTTTACCTCATTTGGGCCATCAGGGAACGGGAACAAGGATATATCAATAATAAACACTTATATCCACCCCAACTGGAAAATGAAGGATCCAAAACAATTGGCAAACTTTGTAGAACTCTGCATGAGTGAGATCAAAACACCAGAAACATTACTCACAGGGGATTTTAACCTACATCTACTTGGCTCATCATTCACTGAGGAAGTAACTATGCAGAACCAGTTATGGAACATCCCACAACAGTGTAATAATTCATCAGAATTACCTACAATAGCCGGCCAGCTCCTGATAGAGGAACTTGAACATCTAAACCTCAGAGCAGGGAATGGTAGAAGCATAGGCAACACTCCTCCGCATTCACTCATCACTCACTAACAAAAAAAACTTGATGCTGGACTATATGTTTTTGTCTCTAACCCTTTTTAATGAAATCTTTTTGTTCAGTATCGGTGACAAAGCCAACAGTGATCACTGGCCTCAGGAGCTCACTCTTCGCACAAATATGCCAAACCTCATGAGATGGAAGGGTCAGCCAGGTATGACCACCACAATTAATTTCGGGAAAATTAAATTTGTGAAAGCGATGCAAGAGAACTTTCAGCAAGCAGCAACACTTTTATTTGAATCTTGTGAAGGTAGCAATGAGATGGATAAATGGACAAACTATACGAACGCCTAGGCAAAATTATTTGCCGTCCCAATTAAATCAAGCACATAGCAAAGCTGCAAGAGCAATTCCAACTTCACCAGGACCCAAAAGAGTAGGATAAGATCATTAACAAATACTATTATTTATATGTTACGGCAGGTAAGGCGGTCTCCAACTAACACCTTAAAACTAGCAGCATTACAACAGCAGAAAAAACAGCTGAATTGAGCAATTTGGGAGGCCAGGAGAGACAATGAGGACTCTCTATGGTTGAAAATACATGCAGATTCCAAGCGGAATGACAGTGCAAGGTTCTGGGAAACAATAAAAAGATTTACCCACCCAATTCACGAGGGTCTGTCTTCAAATATATCCGAGGGAGGATTGGGCTATCTATCTTGGAAATCACTTTCACCAAGAAAATATCTTATAACATATTGGGACCAGTTCAGAGACAATACAAGGAGAACTGCCGGGATTCATAACCTCAAATGATCACCTCAAAACAATTACAAGCTATATAAAGAAGGGAAGACAAGAAGGGACGCCGAGCCCAAATGGAATACCACCTGTGCTGTATAAAAAAAATGCAGATTATTGGGCAAAACCACTTAGTCCACTGTTCTTTGAAGTAAGGCAGACAGGCCTACTTCCTACGTCCTGGGGTGCCTCAATAATTTCACCCATTTTTTAATCAGGCGATAAGACTAGGAACTATTGCTTAGTTGCCCTTCTGGATAAGGAGGCAACAATTTTTGCAGGCACTCTGCTGGACGAATTGCAAAACTGGGCAGAAGACAACTCAATTATACCCTTAAACCAAACTGGCTTCTCCAAATCTGTTGGATTGGTAACCAACATAATCACCATGGCTCTGTTAATAGATAAGGCAGAGACATTAAAAATGGCACTATACTTATGCTTTATTGATTACCGGTCTGCTTTTGATCACATGAACTGCAACAGACTTTGGTCAAAATTGGCCGGCTGGGGCATACCACAGATTTTACTAAACCTGCTAATTAATCTGCATACTGGAACCTTGATCCAAGTAAAGTTGGGGGACGGGTCAACTTTATCAAGGAAGATACCAACAACAAAAGGTCTCAAGCAAGGCTGCATGCTGGCCTGACCCAATTTAACCTATTTCTTGCAGACCTTATCCCGCTACTAAATGCCAGCAATTTGCACTCTCTAAAAGTCGAGAATCTAGCTCTACCATGTCTACTTTATGCTGATGATTTAGTTCTGATCAGCCATACGAAGGTGGGTCTACAGAATCTTCTTAATACTACATTTGATCACTCTGAGGCAAATAATCTGAACATCAACTTAGAGAAAACCAAAACTATGACAATTATTTGGGTATCCCGTGCCATGAAACACCACTTTTTCAGCATTGCAACAACAGTCTAAGTCTTTCTTCCACTTCACTTCACTCAGTGGCAGATTTGCCCCCCACTCCCTTGCTATGTTTTGTTTGGCTCTTATGCCGGCAGTCAAGAGCAATATTTTGGAATATTTTGGCCATTTTTCTTCACCAGACCTGCCTAGGATGTGCCATTTAGCTTCATTTGTAACATCCATGTCTACCACTTCCGACATGATCTCTATTATTCCTCTCCAGAATTGTTGTATTATTGGCCATGACCACAAAATATGAGAAAATGTGCCTGCTTCCCCACAGCCACTTGAGCACAGATCTGAGTCGCTGCGTCCTATTAGATGCACTAGCATTCTTGAAGCATATGATCAATGTAATATGTGCAGCTGTATGAGGTAAAAGCTTGTCCTAATTGCTACCTCCCTCTGATTTTGTATTGCTTCGGTCTTCTAGTGTCCCTAGGTCTCTTGTCTATGTTTCTCTGAGAGCTGTGAGAGGGTCTGGGGAGTTACTCATAATTCTTTTGTAGAAAGAGGGCTTTCTCTGACATAGGTTCTGTAAATATAATGTCTTCAAGTGGGGTATGATCCGCTAGTTGGTTCCTACCTGGGTGGTGTGTTTTAGCTGTAGATATCTCAGGATGTCTTTATCAGACATCTGATATTCCTCTTTTAAATTGTTAAAGCTTATTAGTATTTGCCCTCTCCATATGTCCCCTAAATATTCAATCCCTATAGTCTGCCATTTACGGAATCCCTTTAGCTTTCCTACTTCCGACAGCAGATCACTGTCCCATAGTGGCGTTCATTCAGTCAGTTTCTCTTTCCAACCTAGGAGCACAGTCACCTCCCTCCACACTTTTACTGTTGTTTGCGTGTGCATACTTAGTGTGATGTTTGTGCGCCGATTATACAATGCAGCTAAATGTCATCCCTGCCCCATGCGGTGATGGTCGACTCTGTATGCTGGTTCCTCCCTGCCTGCAAACACCTCCTTATTTATACTTATTTGTTGTGCTGCCCAGCAATACTTTTTTGTGTCAGGGATTGCCAGTACAGCCTCATACACACTGCATTGCAGCTTTTGCAGTGCTATTCTGGATTGACCGCCATCCCATAGGAGTTGCCTTAGTTCTTTGTCTATCAGCTAGAAAAGGCTGGGTGGTATTTTGCAGGGGGAGGTTTGAAAAATGTACAAAAATCTTGGCAATGCCATCATCTTAAATAAGGCTGCCCTTCCTATTACTGACAAGAGTTTTCTCTGCTGCAGTGAATCTTTACACAGTCTATCCAGTTGGGGAAATACGTTGTTTTCTAGGAATTTGCTATTGTCTTTTGAGATTATTATGCCGAGGTATTTTAATTTATCTCTTATTTCTAGGGATTGAGTGCTAGTTGACAGGTTCGGGGTCTCCCCTAACAACACGAATAGTAGGGATTTGTTCCAGTTTATCCTATATGCCGAGTAACTCACAAACAGGTGGATTACATGGATTATTCGACCGATCAAGGACTTAGGGTTGGTGGCGTACAGTAATATGTTATCAGTATGTAATGATACTTTTTCTTTCAATTCATCTGCCCTGTTGATTCCCCCGATTAGTGGATCCATTCTGACCTAGACTGCCAAGGGCTCAAGCTGCAGCGGAAATAGCATGGGGGAGAGCGGGCATCTAAGACTTGCACCTTTATGCAGGTGAATCTTTCTTGAGGTCACCCCATTCATATACTGAGCACATATTTAGGCCCTCCCATCTTCCTGTTGTGGCAACATATCTACCCATCCGATCCTCACATATATGACTCGGTGTGAATGGGAGGGTGTCCTGATCAAGAGCCCCACTCCTCTAGACCCAGTTGTGAATCATGGGTGTGCAATTAGTTTGTATCCGAATCTGGCTAGTGCCCTGCATGTGTAACCCTTGAGGTGCGTTTCCTGTACTTACACTATGCCTTCCTGCTCAGGAGTTGTGAGCCACCATATCTTGCCTTCTGCCATCACTCTGAGGGTTGCTGGGAACAGCATGGACTATTTGATATACTGTGTGCATAGTGTCTTTGTCGTTTCTAGGAAGTTTGCTGTACTTTCAGTGTGAAGTCTGGATAGAAGGTGATGAGGGTATTCTCGTATTTCAATGGTGGGGCACTTTGAGCTGCCTGTAGCACTAAATTGCGATCTCGATAATTGAACAGTCTCATTATTATGGATCGTGGCATTACCCCCGGCCTTGGTCGAGTACATAGGACTCCGTGGGCACACTCCACCGAGAAGAATTTTGACCATCCCTTGGTTTGGAGCAATTTTGTTATGAGGTCTCCGACTAATAGGTCCACCCCTTTCCCCTCCGCTCGTTCTGGCACACCAATTATGCAGATCGACCTTCTTGATATTCCAGCTTATCTTCTATCTTCCTTGCTGACTTTATCAACTCTCTGATCTGTTTCTGCAGGGTCTATGTGTCAGTCACCAGCCCAGCTGTTGTTCCTTTTACCTCTGATACTCAATGTCTCATATTACGGAGATCTGCTCTGAGTAGAGATAAGTCAGTGGTGACTCTGTTTTTATCCCTTAGATAGCTGCCATGACATCTTGTAGTGTAGGTTCTGCGGTCGTTGTTTGAGGCATTACCCCTTGTGGTCCATCTACTTCTGCTCCTTCTGTGCCTGTCAGTTGGTACTTCGGCAGAGCGAATTAATCCAACTTTTTCTGTTGGGGGTTCGGAAACTTCAGCCCCTGTCATCTCCACCGTGCTGTTTGTGGGGCTATAAGATAGATTGGACCGGCCCCTTGATATTCCTGCCATCTGGTCAGCTCCCAATCTACAGTGTGAGCTGTGCTTCTGTAGCGTTACTGGGTGTTAATTGTTCCTTTGACACACACTTTTGTCTGTGTCCGATTCTGTGGTTGCCCCATCTTTTCTATTGCTTAGTTTTGCCTAGCTAGACAAGAGAGTGCCTCAGTTCTCGCAGAGCATAGTGGGGGGAAATCCCCCTCAACTGCACTGTATCTGCTTAATTCTGGTTCCTTGTGTCCTGAAGGACCTCTTAATGCTTGTCTCTACTCACCTTCTCTATGCTTATGCCCCATTTGTTCTGTTTTTGTGTACTTTCACCGGCAGAGCCCCTAGTGTGTTGGCTGTCATCTCACGCGCAGCCCGTATCGGAGCTGTGTCGTGCTCAGTGCCCTCTTCCTGCCGATCCGCTATGACTATTACTTCTCGGCACCTTGTGGCCACCTTGTTTTTCTCTTCCCCACCTTTCCTTCTCGGTCCCAGCGCTGGTGACTGCATGTATCCATGGTTCACAGTCCACTTGCTGGTCCATCTCCTGTTGGGCCAGAGAGGCGCTGAGGTACGCGACAACCGGCCGACTATCTGTGGATCTGAGTGGGTTCCACCCTTGCATGTCTTCGGTTGTTGCTCGGTCTACTGCTGGGCTCCGCAAAATAGGGTGGGACTTACTGCCTGCCCGTTCCTTTGTTCCTCGCACGTGGTTTCCCTACTCCGTTACTTGAGCCTGGGGATTTTAGCTGTTAATAGGCCTCTTGCTGTCTCTGTCTTGGGTTTATTTTAGTGGTGGGCAGAGAACTCCGCTCTGCTGGCTTGCAGATTTTTGCCTACTCTGCATTCCGCTGAGAATGCGGAGTTTAGGCAAAAGTCCAGCTCCACAGCGGAGCAGAGTTCTGAGCCTCAGGCCCCACCTTTAGCTTCCCGCCTCCACCCCCCTAATAAATATTTAAAAATATTAAATAAATAAGACTTAAAAAGTACACTTACCTTTATACGCGGCATCTCTGGCTGCCCTCCTCCTCCTCGCCGTGGTCTCTGCAAACCCCTACGTCATACGTAAGTCATCATGAATGTGCAGTCTTACCACAATGTATGTATGATGTAGGGGTTTGCAGAAACCACGTCAAGGAGGAGGCTTTTTTTAAATCTTATTTATTTAAAAAATATATCTATATTTATTGGGGGGGGTGGAGGCACGGAGTAGATCGTTGTTCCACTGAGTTTTTCCCCAACTCCATGTACCTTCACGTAGAGCAACTACGCCAGCTCCGCCCGGGCCTGGTTTATTTCACTGATTTGGAGCTTGTCGACTCATCCGGGAACCAAGTGGGCTATGGAGACATCTATCACCCCTGTTCCATAGATAATTATACCGATGTATAGGGAGATTGTTAGACCTTGTACCATTACGTGAGTCTCCCTTCCATTTTTCGCTGTTGTCTCCTCTGTTTTTTTTATGTTTTTGCTGGTTTACATGCTTTGGGCAAAGTGCTACTTCTATTCAGTGCCACAGTGCAAGTGCTCCCTATTGTAAAGTGTTGTAATGGATTAGTGATTGAGGGGCCTTTTCACAAAACTAATCAGAGACAACATCCTAAATTTACTACCGTTGGTATTCACAGAAGACATTTAGTAGTAGTAAAGTTAGAATTTTGTCTTAAGTTAAACTTGAGTTTGTCTTAAATTTTGGTTTTAAGACAAAATCCTAACATAAGACAAAATCCTAACTTGACTACTACTAAATGCCTTCTCTGAATATCAAAAGTAGTAAGTTTAGGATTTTGTCTCAGATTAGTTCTGTGAATCTGCTCCTCCATGATTGGCTTATTTGGTTTACTTGTCAGACCCTAGTACGGTGCACCATGTATGCCCAGGGCCTGTAGATCAAATTCTCCTCGTGGGCTTGCAGCACTGATTGTACCACCCACAGGAGCAGCTTGTAAAGTGTGTCTCAGGCCTGCCATAGCAGAGCCTGTGTACACTCTAGTACTGTCATGTCGAATAACGGCCCGCAAGTCCTCCTTCAATCGCTGGACTCCGGACACGCTGGAACACAAATCTTCACTCCCTTTGAATTCTAAGTGGTGTCGAATACATTTCCTCACCCAGTCCATGAGAAATCGAGCACCCCTTGAGGCACGTGGTCCTGAAGAGATCTCCCCAAAACTAGGGGCGATCGAAACGCGTAGACCTCCATCTAGCATTAGGAATGTTGTGCTAAAATTACAACACTGTCAACAAATCTTTAAAAAAATAGTTTTTCCAATGCCATTTTTTGTAAAGAACTGAATTGTAAATAGTGTGCGTATTAACCCCTTCTACGCTCATGACGAGCTCAGCTCGTCATGGAGTTTCCATTGATTTCAATGGAAATTACATGAAGGACAACAAATAGCCTTAGCATCCAAGTGGTTAACTGATGTAAAATATATACATATACTTATATGTTGTATTGTTTGTATGAGTGTTTGAATGTGAGTGTTGGAGCGAGTGAATCATCTTTTGTATGTCAAATGTGGAGTGAAATAAGCATTGTTTTCAATTGATGTGAAGTATTGTTCATTTAGATGTGTTTTGATAAAACAAATTGATTAAAATCATTGGATTTATTCCGGACAAACAAGTGTCCTGAGAGTTACTGTTCTTTTCAGTAGTTCGAGTGGTCAGCACAGACCCAAACACAAATAGTTGGCAATAGTGGTGCTCGTTTTGGTTTTTGTTCATTATTGAGGCTTGTCCTTATTGCCCGTGAGCCCAGACCCAGTTTTGGTTACGGTAGCTCAAGAGTCAGCACAGCAGTGCGAAAATGGAGGATATCATCAAGCATACTAAAAGGTACTGCAGCATTGGGGTCCATCCTGAGACACCAGAGCATGCCGGGAACCGAGCCAAGCGGCCGGAAACAGCTGATACCACCTGACCCAGCCTGATAAAAATACCTAAACCAAATGCCCAAAAATATCTAAAAAACCTTAAAAGCTGACCGCAGCTTTCCGTGCCAAAGTACTGTAAGTACTGTATTGTAGCAAGCCGCGGCGGCGCTGGTGGCGGCAGTGGAACTCTTTTACCATGGGACCCTGTAGGTACCTGTGTTTGTACGCATGTTTGTGCTTTGTGCTTGTGTTGCGCCATGAAAAACAGAAAGCAGCAAAAAGCAGCAGCAGTGCTGTGGTGAGGGTAAGCAGGGTGTGCAAGAGAGATCGGTTGAACCACTGCTCTGCTTCAAGATATCAAGCCGCTAAGCCACCATAACCACCAATAACCACTAACAGCCTTATTCATCAACGGGCCGTTTTGCGAGCCCCTAATAGCGATTCATAGCGAATCGCTATTAAGGACTCGCAAAACGGTATTCATGTAGGAATTGCTAAATAAATAGCGATTCCTACACATTCCTTATTTGCGAGTAGCAAATTGCTAATCGCAAATAAGGAATAACTCCCCATTCATTCCTATGGGCCAAAAGGCCCATAGGAATGAATGGGGAGTATTCCTTATTTGCGATTAGCAATTAGCTACTCGCAAATAAGATAGCGATTTAAAGGGTGCCAGGGGTGTCCAAAGGACACCCTGTAGCACCCCTTAAATGCAAATTGAAACTGGTGTTGCACACACACATGTCCAAAGGACATGTGTGTGTGCAACATGCAACTTAGAAAAATGCTTTTAAAAGCATTTTTCTAAGTTTTTGCTATTTACCGAGAGGTCTGACCTCTCGGTAAATAGCGGCCTGAAATTGCGAATTAGCAATTTAAAAATGGTTGATGAATTGCATTTAAGGAATCTCAAATAGAGATTCCTTAAATGTAATTCCTCGCAATTTAGCGAATTAGCAATTACCGAATTTTGCATTTGGGATGATGAATCCCAAATGCAAAAATTGCGCTCGCAATGGGCCAGATTCTCAGAATCTGGCCCTTTGCGAGCGCAATTCGGCTTGATGAATCAGGCTGTAAGATCCTGCCAAGATCAGATCCTGTCAGAACCCGGGGTCTTGCTCGTTGCCCGCCCCGCCCCACCCCCGCCACAACTTCGCCAAGATTCTGTAAAAATACTGTCAAAATTTAAATCATAAGTGCAATCCGTCCTCAGAGAGAAAGACCTGTTGGCCCTGTCGGACTTGTTAGAAAGTTTACTGGAGACAGAAGGTGCCGGTGGTGCATGTACTGTCTGTAGTGTTTACTGTGGTCAAGTGTAGCTGCCTCCTAGAGCCTCTAGTGCCTTGTTGAGGCAGTCTGTAATACATCCTGTGAATTTTTACAGCTGTTCTCTCACTGCTACTGACACAGTCCTACTCTAGCTTTGTTATTCTGCTGACTTATTTGCCATAGCCTATGATTGCCAGCACTAATTATCTACAGCAGCCCGAGCTCGTGAGACTGCGAGCGTAGCCATACGTAACCATACGTTGGAGTGTGGAAACTCGGTGCTCAGTGTCGCATGAATGGCGCATCGACGCACTGGCGCTTTGGAGCTATACCTCTCTGGCTGTGCTGGCTTGTCTGGCTAAAGGTCCCTTACTATAACAATTAAGATATGACCACAAAGAAATTGCGCTCTGGCAGATTGATGTATACAAGAGCATGCAAAAAAACTAGAGCTAATTCCCTTAAGGAATAACTCACTGTAAATGAACATCCTGAAGACTTTCAATACTATCCCTTCCTTCTTCCCAAAAAAAGAAATAAACCTAAGTTAAGTAGGAATGTTGGAGTCAACCCAAAAAGATCCTTGAAGTGGCTAAAGTAGCCTCCGGAAAATCATTGCCAGTAGTACCCTATAATTTATCTCCGAACACAGGGGGAACTTGGCCTAGAACCTCCCAACACTCGGAAACTAGGGTGGCTGACTCTTTGTTGGCAAACTTAACCATCCACTCCCTTGTAAATGGAGTCTCCAAACTCGAAGGGGTGTCTCAACTAGTGCCAAAAGTGGGAGAACCCATAATGGAAGATTTTACGCTTCACAACATTAATTGAAATCAATCTCCTAAAATGTCTTATGCACCTAATCTAGAGTTGTCCAGGATACATATTCCTGCTACTTCACTTTCCACCAAGGACTGCCCCATTAAAATGTAACCGTTCAGTAGTACACCTAGTGGAACAAGCCTATTAGATTCACAGGGCTCTTCTACTCCTGATATATCCCTGAATTTTGTCCCTTTAATTAATAATCCAGAGCCAAAAATTTTGATGTTGGAATCAATACTTTGCCTGGACAGAGTGTTGTCTTCCATCTTAGCATTAATGGAGAAATCAGTAAGAAACTCTGACTTTATTCTGGACTCTTAATTGGCACTGACTAAGTTTAAAGCCTCTGAGCAAAAAATATTGCCTAGTAGTCTGCCTATTTTCCTTCTGTAAGCCTAATTTTGGAAAATGGTCCTTTCCACCTTTACTTTTGAAAGAAAACCTCAATCAGCCTACACAAACAGACTCTCTCCCCCATGCTAAAGGGTGGGACTACAGCATTCCGGCAGGTAAGACTTTTTCTAGCAGGAAAAATAAAATCAAATTGAAAGAAAATGATGATATATTTGATAAACTACACTCCTCCACTCTACAGCAGCTTTTCGATCCTGAAACTTTAACTACAGTGACTGTACCTAAGTCCAGCTTGCAAGCTAAGAAAGAAAATACAAATCCAAGTACTGGTTGCTCACTCACTGAGGAAAAGGACACTAAGAATAAAAGTAACAGCATTTGTAAGAAAAAGAAGAAGGAAAAAGAGAAAAATGTTGAAAGATAAATAAAAAAGGATAAAATGGCTACACTTTGACCCTTAACTAATTCACAATATACCATCTACTCCAGAATTAAACATTTTGAAGAAGGAAGATGGTCAAGCAGAGCTCAATCTATTAGGACCTTGTTCTTCACTTTTGAACCCAAGTGCACCAATTAAATCCACCCAAGATGCATCTGTATTAGATATAAGTGTTCCCCCTACTACTCGGAGTATCTTCAACCTGAATGCTTCTTTATTTGCTTCCTCCTTAGGTAATAACAAAATCATGTTATTTATAATCCTATTGATAATATTCCTGAGGTATCCTGTCTAGTCAATCCCTCACATGTTGCCACCTTTGCCCTGGATTTTTCGGTTATTTTTTACCATGAACCATGAATAGGACGTTTCTGTTGGGATGTTTTGCTGAAATTCCAGGTCTTCGAATGATTGAAAGCAATGAGATCGCCCTGGTTGAGGTTCAAAACTACAATCACTTTTTGGGGCGCAAGAGTAATGTTTGTATCGAAAGCTATCTCTAACCTGATAATGTCACACAGTGATAAATTACGCTGTTGAGTCATTGATGTTTTAATACCTGAAGAGGAAGTGGGCCAAAATAAGCAATCTAACATTGATCTAAAAACGACCACAAATCCACTGGAACACTGATCCATATATTATGGCATTGTCTGAAACTGGAGCGCTATTGGTCCCACATCCTTGATGACATAGACACTGCGTTCCAGATAGAGCTTCCCTGTGCCCCAGAATACACTCTGCTGGGGCTTTCCCATCCAAAGGTGTTCCCCCTGCGCTCTTTTAGGGATAGGCAAATTGCACTGGCGCTGTTGATGGTCCGTCAAGTCCTTCTGGCCCTATGGGGTACGCCCACTGCCGTACGGCATCTGCTAGCGATGGAACCGTCTATCCCTTAGTGTGGAGGGGAAAAGCAAAATCTTCCAGAAGTTGTGGGCACCCTTCTTCCATTTACTGACAAAGGATATGAGGGAAGTGACTTGCCTGAAGTATTTACATATTCTCAGACTTCTCCCGTTAGAACCCCGAGGAGCTACTCGAAAGGTTGAGCTGGTCTCTGCATCCACGTACGCATGCTAAGCCTCATATTCATGGTCGAGATCGCAAAATGGAACTGATGCGGAGGAGGGCGGGGGGAGGAAAGGGGAATGAGTTGGGGGGTTTGTTTGCTTGGGTTTTACTTTGTTTTCTCTTGACAGTAGCTGAATTGTTTTTAAAGTGGAAATCACTGCTTGATATTGTGGCGACTGCAGCTCTGGTGCCCTGTTTCTGGGTTGTGCATATGTTGACTTTGACTATTGCTCTGCCGGCCTTGGGATGTAAGCAGGAAGCTCTGTCTTCTGCTTTCGTATTCCATGAAATAAAAATGATTGATTCTAAAAACCACCACAAGGGGCAAACCCTTATTCGAGAGAGAGAGCATATTGCAGGTCTTCTTTGGTAAAAAAGGTAGGAGGGTCTCGCTCCTCACAGAGGAAAATACCCAGTATGTACTTTCTGCAGAGGAGGAAGGCAAGACATGTAGTTGGGTAGCAGGCGCTCTTAATACAAAAAGAGCCTTAGGCTTAAAATGTGGCAACTCCTCCTAGCAAAGATATTAAGGTGATATATTGGAACGCAGGCGGCTTAAGCACTAAAAGAAATAAACTCCTATTCTTGAACGAGCTGAGTGCTAACATAATTTGTCTACAAGAAACATGGATCATAAAGGACTGGTCTACTGACAATTATATAGTAGTGAGCCGCCCTGCGCTCCCAGTGAAAAGAGGACATGCTAAAGGCGATATCGCTATTATGCTAAGCACAAGCCTTAGTTGGTCATATAAAGAAATTTTTCATACCTCTAATTTAATTCAGGCAGTTAAAGTAGATCACAAGGATGCCCAGGATCATTTGAATTCCCTGTTGATCATAAATGCATATATGCCTCTTGACTCATCTTACTCTTACCTATTAAAGGATTTATTTGTTTTTATTCGCTCTACCATGGAAAATGAAGACTGCAGGTTCTTAATGTTAGTAGGAGATTTGAACTCCAAAGTTTCTGATCGTAGTATAAGGGTATTCTCTAACGCTGCAAAAAACAAAGTCCTAAATATCCCCAATGTCCATTTTCTGAATAAAAGCAGGACTGATGAAGGAGTCTCATTACTTGAAGGTCTTGAAGCTTAGACCTCATAATTGTTAATGGGAGGCTAGAAAAGGATATTCCAACAAATTATACCCATAAGGCGCTAGCTGGGAAATCAATTATAGATTACTTAATTGTCTCTGCAGATTTCTTTTGTAAACTCAAATACATGGAAGTTCTGGGAAATGTTCTTAGCGACCATATGTTGATTTGCTCCAAATTTGAATTCACTTGCGCTAAGGTAGGCCCCTGGAATTTTAAAGGCAGCACAGTGGGGTTTAGTACAACAAACGGTAGAATTCATTGGAATACTCAAGCGACCGCTAAAGTAAAAGTGAATTTAACAGCTCTGATAAGACATCAGCAGCATTCAGGAACGGCTGAGAGTGATTCTACCCAATCTGACTTACTCGAAGCCTTTTCCCATAATGTAGGCTCTTTGGCTAAATCATGTAAAATATCACATGCGACAGTCAAACGGAGCTTTCATTCTAATCCAATGCTTACTACAAATCTATATATATATATAAAAACGAATGTATGTCTGTCTGTTTGTCCTTTATGCATTACTACACCATTCATCCAATCGCCATGAAACGTTGGGAAGTTGTTGAGTACACACCCGCGAAGGTTTATGGCATAACATTTTTTAAAATATCGGCCCCCCAGGGCCCTCATAATCTTTTGAATACTGATGTACGCACCAGACGGAAAAACAACAAATCGTGTATCCACAAGCACTCGAATAAATAAATAGACTTAAAATACCATTCATCCGATCACATTGAAACTTTGGGAAGTTGTTGAGTACACTCCCGCAAAGGTTTCTGGCATAAACATTTTTTAAATATCGGCCCCCCAGGGCCCTTATAATCTTTCGAATACTGATGTAGGCACAAGACAGAAAAACAAAAAATCGTGTATCCACAAGCATTCGAATAAATAAATAGAATTAAAACAGCATTCATCCGATCACCAGGAAACTTTGGGAAGTTGTTGAGTACACTCCTGCAAAGGTTTCTGGCATAATTGTTTTTAAATATCTGCCCCCAGGGCCCTCATAATCTTTCGAATACTGATGTACGCACAAGACGGAAAAACAAAAAATCGTGTATCCATAAGCACTCGAATAAATAAATAGAATTAAAACGACACTTTGAAATGTTTTCCATATTAAAATGAATAAGTTTCAATAAAAATGACACAATGTAAATTGAATGTTATAATAACGAGTTTCCTTGAATTTCCTTTCTTCAAAGATCGCAGCAACGCGCGTTGGGTAAGCTAGTGGGGAAATAAATATATTAGTGAGGGCCCAGTTCTTGAATTTTCATTGGAACAGACTCATTTAATAAACCTTTTAAAGAGGAAAAGTAAGAGAAAAAAAATGCTCCCTAAGACAAAGGAAGGAAGATGATGTTTGGGTGCAGTTAACCTTTTGCGAGCTGGTGACGGAACCACTCTGTCACCAGCCACGGATGCGCTGTGCTAATGATGGAGCGGTTAATCACGTCCCAGCCGCCGCGCCTGCGCGGCATCAATTCCGCACCTGCGCTGAACGTTCTATTGAGCAGGCGGGGCCGTGACGGAACCACTCCGTCTCAAGCACAGCGCGCCCATGGCTTGTGACGGAGTGGTTCTGTCACAAGCATGGTGGCGCCGCAGGGCCCCTCCTACTCCCCAGCATTAAGGCAGAATTACTGCCACGGCCAAGGGGATAAAAGGGGTAACCTCAAAAAATAATTCCAAAAGGTATTGGGAAATAATCGCAGACTCTTGTGGCACAAGAGTGAAATTTCTCCCCATACCCATAAAAGAAGAGGATTGGACATTCACCTGGTAGAACTCTACTCTGCAAATTTAATTCCTCCAGTTCAGACACCGCAACATTTGATCTGTTTAAAACCCCTGCATTCAACTACGTACACTCAACTAGTGACATGGCTGGATCTATTAAAAAAATTAGATCCTCAGGTGCAATGGGCCCTGATAAAATTCCCATGACGGTAATTAAAAAGGAGACACTTCTGTGGGCTACTTATCTAGCTCCACTGTTTAATTTGTGCTACTCTCAGGGGAAGACATTTCCCTCTTGGTCAGGAAGTATTCTAATCCCTCTGTACAAAAAAGGTCCTAGAACACATCCAGGTAATTACTGGCAAATAGCCTTATTAGATGCAGAGGGGAAAATATTTGCTCATAGTATTCTCAATCACCTTACGTAATGGGTGACGGAGAGGCAGGTCCTCCCCATAGAACAAGTAAGTTTTAGAAAAAATCATTCTACCTTAGATAATATCTCCATGTTGAAATTAATTGAGGAGAAATACACAATTGCTCGTTGGTCAAATGTATTTAAGGCTTTCATGGATTTTTCAACGACCTTCGATAAGGTAGATCGACCGTTATTATGGAGAAAATTGCAAAAAATTGGATTGCCTTCTCCCCTGCTATCCTTAATTATCGCACTACATTCTCAAACTTGGTGCCAGATATTACTGGAAGGAAATCAAGGTCTGTCAGAGAAAATGGCTTGAACAAGGTTGCTTGTTAGCACTGTTGCTATTTTCTTTATATATACCAGATTTACTGGTTTGCTTCTCTCAGTCAGAGGGAGATGCACCAACGATAAGTAGCCGGCCTTTTGCATGTCTCCTAAAAGCAGATGATATGGTAGTGATGGATCTAACCCCTATCGGGCTAAACAGAAAGCTGATATCATTACAGAATTACACAGTGGCCCATTTCTTAAAGATAAACGTATCTAAAAGTAAAATCTTGATCATGAAATGTAACTAGAAAATCAAGTAATTTTAAATGGCAAATTGGTCCTGAAAAGCTGGAGGTGGTAGATTCATACCTTTATTCAGGGAAGCTAATTGTGGGTAGTACGCAGAACAAACTTCATATTGAACATAGTTCAAGGCAAAAATCCCTCCAACCCTGCTCTGTGCCATTGAATCAATCCCTGTTAAGGACTGGAGCATTTTAAATAAGATTGAAGGCCAGATTCTATGTAAACTATGCAATTTTAACACGTTAGTTCCATCAGCTGTTATTAAACTGGAATTTGGCTTGAAAAGCTCCTATATCCAAGGTATATCCAGCGTTTTACGTTGGGGGTATTAGTTAAAAAATAGCGAGCCTGATTCATTAAGAGGTTTCATGTGTCAATAAATCTTTGGTGAGAAGGCAGGGAACTACTCCTTCTATTGTGATTACTCTTTGGCACTAAAACTTTTTTGTGTACAAGAGGAATCAGTGATTACTCTCCCACCATTAGACTTAAATCTTTTTTGAAAACCTTAAGTGACAAGATTAGCTATAATAGAGATATTACATTTTGTAAGTCTAAATAGAGACCAAAGATAATAGCCAGGACAAACTCACCAAGAATCTCACAGAAAGATCTATTTTGGAATTTACAGCATGGGACTTAACGACTGCTCATTTTATGTCATATGAATCTTTTACCTTTAAACAATTTGATAGCAAACTGGTCCCAGAATCTGGTAAATGGAAACATTTGTAATCTCTGCAAGCTGTACATTCAGACCTTGGACCATATTTTGTTTGTCTGTCCAGCATTGGTTCTGAGTCGTTGTCGCTGGCTTCGGCCAATGTTTTTACAAAATTGTGTTAAAAATGTAGCTTCAGCTCGTGACTTTCTCTTTTGCACAAAGAACGAAGCAGTCTGTGTAAAACTATTCAATTTTTTTAAGGAGTACATGTTAATATTTTAAATCTTTTATTATTCTTTTAAATGGGTTGTTAACCCCTGTGTCTGTCACTCTTTTATGAAGTATTCATATTTTCTCTTTTTTCAGATTGTATTTTCCACATTTTCTGGCTGCTATTTATTGCTATTTGCACAGTTAGGATATGTTGTGCTCGTCCCTCACTTTTTTTCCTGTTGCGAACCTCAAAATTTAATTGAAGCTGGGCATTGGACTTTACCTTGCACATGAACTGGCTGCTACTGAACTGCTTTTTTCACAGATTAGGATATGCCTCGCTACTCTTTTTTTCTTGCTGCTAATCTTGGATTTTGGATTATATTTTTCACATGAACTGGCTGCTATTTATTGCTTTTGGCACCGTCTAGGTTATATTTTGTTGTTCCAATTCTTCTGCTGTCAATCCCAAACTCTATTTTCTGCCAAAGCGGTTACGTGTTGATACCTAAATGCTTGACAAATCTTAACTAGCACTGATGAGATGCACATTATTCTATACTTACATGAAGCTGTTATTTATTTTTTTAGTATGGTCTTAAATATGCGTGGCTTATTTTTCGTGGAGGTCTCTCGGGCATCTGTTTTTTCCTTTGAGCTAAATGGTATTACTGTTGAAAACCTTAGTTATTTCGCCATTAGGGTAAATGGCAACATCTACTAATGTCATGTAAGGGAAAATCTAGACCGGCTATGTTGGCTTTTGAAAATGTAAATGGTCCGAGAAATTAGTTTTTCTTATGTTTTATTTTATTTATGTAATAATTTGTATGTATTTTACTGTGAACCTCATTGGAGTTCCAAATCTTGAATAAATATTGAAATGAATCTACCTAACCATCCAGCCTGCCTCTGCTAGGTTGTGTATTGCATGTCTGGTTTTTGAGTGACAGAAGAGCTTGGGCTCCAGCAGTCTGATGAGTCAGGGCTGGGCTGAATAGGACCTTGGCTGCCTAGAGAGTAGGGGGCGGAGATTTCCTTTCACTCCCCTGAGCCCTCATAGAATAGACAGCAGGGGGGGAGATTTCCTTTCAACTAACTGGGCCAGGTCTGCTTTAAACAATGCTGTCTCCACCTCCTGCCAGGAAGCTGCACGGAACTGGGTTTGGCTAGGCACAGGCACCCTCTGCCTTCAGAGGACATAGGATTTACAAGTATAAATATTGGGGCCCAGACCCCAAGACTTTAGATCACTTCTGGAAATCAAGACAAACATTTGCAAAGGAGAGGAACCAAAAGAAGCTGAAAGATTTGACTGCCCCTGTGCCAGTGTGCTATTTTCTTGGGTTGGACTGCAGTGGTTGCTTATTTCCCAAGGAAAGGAGGATAAACTTTTATTGAACTTTCATCATCCTGAAGAAGAATCTCCAAGGGCTTGAATTGTGCTTGCCTCCTGCTGAGGTCTCAGGGATACAAGACTTCAGCACAAGCTCCCCCCTGAATTTCCTTGCTGGGAATTCTGTCTGCAGAAGCCTGCGTATTGTTGGGTGCTGGAAGCGTGACACAACGACAAGAAGCGTGTCACTGCCGCAGCTGTTACCGGCGCATCACCGGAGAAGCGTGTCGTAACCGCAGAGGTCGCTGTTGCATCACCGGAGAAGTGTGTCTCTGTTGCAGCTGTTTCAGAAGAAGCTTGTCACCACCGCGAGGGGCGCCGTCACATCACCAGAGAAGCGTGTCGCAGGGCCTGTCACGGCTCTGAAGTTCCTGAGTCGCCGCAAGGGCGTTGGGTATGCACGCATCACCTTCACATCATTAGATCACATCAAAGATGCCATCGTGTCACTTATCACCGGATCGTCGCATTGCATCGAGGCACCATCTTGTCGCATCGCAACCAGAAAGCCATACGAGAACGACGCATCACCTCCTCTCTGGTACGGAACAGACATATTGCCTACTTTGCGCAAGCACTGAGGAATAGACACATCGCCTCTCCGAAGCAAGGAACCGACGCATCGCTCTCCCTGCGAACCTTTTGTTTATCTTGCGTTAGGCATCCAAAGGTGCTTTGAGAGAAAAGTGTTGCATTTACCATCATCTTTGAACTAAGTTATTTTTACCATCTAAAAGTGTTTTTTCTAATACTGTATCGTGGATTTTTGTCGTTTGGGTCTTGTGTTAAGTCTATATAAAGAATACTTATTTTTATAAAACCTGTGCGGTGTCCATCTGTAGTGTTTTCACTGTATTACTGTATGTGTTCACACGTGCTTTACACACTGCCTCTGAGATAAGCCTTACTGCTCGTGCCAAGCTACCACAGGGTTGAGCAGGGGTTACTTTAGGAGAGTAGACCCCTTATCCTGACTAGAAGCAAGGGTCCCTATTTGGATAAAGGTGCAAACCATTGCCAACTAGAGACCCCCAGTTCTAACAGGGATGAACGAGGAGACCCGATGGAGCCGCTCGATTAAGCGGCCATTTTTTTCTCCACGCCCCCAAACTAAAGTCTAAAGTAATTTTTAAAAAGACATAAATTTGCTGCTGCCTTAAAAAGCAGTTCTCCCAAAAGATTTCTTCTGAAAGATTTTAGAAAGACTCCATTTTGTGCTTACTTTATAAAGTTTGAGCTGGATTTTGAAATGTAAACAATACCTGTCACATGAGATCAGTTTTTTTTTAACATTATTATGATTCATTTAGCATTTATACAAATATTGATGACCCTTATCAAAAATGTAACGATGCACACATTCTATTTGAGAAGCGGTAGATTTTACAGAGCATGTCCGAATTGTAAATGAGTGAAAATAATGATTACTTACTGTATGTAGTTTATTATAACAAAGATGTTTCATTCTGACTTCTCAAGTAACTAACATGTTTTCCAAGCTTGTGATAGCTTTATTATTCGAATGAACACATTTGCCAGAGTTTCTCTTCCTCTCACCTCCCCACCCTTTCATCATGCTCACTGCTTCCACCTCCACCAACTAGTCTATGCCGGCCATTCTTTCATTCTTCCTTTTGGGACTACCACGTTCTTACTATACGATCCCTTCAGGATTTGTAGCACTTGCTGGTTTTGTCTTTTTTTGTTAGCGGGGACAAATTTGGAGTTTCAGTTCACTTGGCACTCGTGGATGGGAGTGTGGAGCAATGTGTGAGTACTTCGCTCACAAAGTGGACCACATGCCCCATGCATGGTTTTCACAATAGTGGACTTGCATGGACTTGCATGTATCTTCCCTATAATCCTTTGAGGTTTCCTGAAGCAAAATACGAGTATGCCCTCGCAGCGGTTCATTTATAGAATGCACAGCCCGCCAGTTGTTCCTTTTGCTTTAACTTTTGGATTCTCACTATGCATGATTCTTCATCACTTTTGGAACATGCACGGCACCACAGAATCTCTTTAACTAGCATTCATGTTATATTTACATGTTGCACATAGAGGTTGACTGGCCCCATACACCAGATGCGACGATCAATCAGCTTCCTTTTAGATTCATTGTAAAACACACAATTGCCGTCACATCCATCCACTTAACTCAAAAACACATAGGTAAAAAGTATTACATTACAATGTCAATAGGGCTAGCTCTAAAAATGCGATACCTATTGCATTGCAACTTCTTGTTTCATTATGTCTCCAACACTGAAATTGCAGCCTTGACCCTTTATGTTTCGTGATTTTTCCTATGACTTTGACTGAAGCATCCTCATGTTTCCTGTGCAGGGTTTATGTTAATTAAAACAAATATTGTGCAAATAATGCTTCAACTAAACTGTCTTTTTAAAACCTATTTTCTGAATTTTCGGACTGCACAGCTCTGTTATGATTACCTTTTTGCGGGTGGTGCTGGTAATTGCAAACCCTACAGAGTTAGGAACAGGTGGCTTTTGAAATTCCTCCTCTTTGTAAAAGCAACATCGTGTAATACAAACTATGTTTTCCACTAATGGTTCTTTCATATGCATTGACCCGTTGACGTTGTACAACACAGCATATTATAGGTTACTGATTGAAAGACCAAATTAATATATTACACCACAACATATTATGGGACACATGCAAATTCTTATTAGAAATTGGTAAGCTTTCAAAACAAGAACAACACATTTTCATACACATATGTGTACTTTTATAGGCATCGTTGTAGAAGCAAGGAATGTTTTTTTATTTAACCTTTTTATTTTCTATTCGTTAAGGAAAGTACGGTAAAGGAAACTTTATGATGCTTCCACATTTTATATGTTAATCCTGATTAATCCCTTATGTAATGCAGTTTTCAATACATTTTAATGTATTCTTCATACTGGGAATGCAGACTGGAAAATCTATTGCTGCTGAAAATAATTCTTAGGTAGGCGAAGGTGAGGTAAATCGTTAGATATGTTTACGGCTATTGCCTCGTGGAACAGGGTTTCCTTGATTGGAAGAGAACATATTTGCCTTTACTTTACTCATGGATTTTATACCTTAAATTTAATATGCTAATCCTCTTTATTTCTCAGTGGTTTTAGAATCACTGGGCCTTTAAACTTTAATATTGCTATTAATTTTTGCTTTCTGTTCCATGTATTCTTTATCAAACCACTAACTTTTGACATTCATGGTTCTGAACTTGTCAATCATTTCCATGCGCTTTTCCTCCCCGGGTACGTGGAGAGCTTTCCCATCCACAGGTAAATGTAAATTCTTGATTATAACCATTTTCACACTTGCTTCCAACAACCTTGCCTTCTGTTGCTCTTTAGCAGGGAAACGCAAATAATGTTTCAATTTTTAGCGATCTCAATTACCTTATTTTATTTGGATCCTATTGTAGGTAACAATGCTAGTGTTTGAAGTGAATGTTGTGACATGAAGAAGCCTCTAGTTTTTGAGAGATTTATTGATGTATTCAAAGAAATGACTTGTTATCACTACTTGAGCATAAAGCTGCTATGGAATAGTTTTAATTGCAAAAAGTGACTGGCCACTGATATCTAGTAACAGTGTCCATTTATATCTGTTGACCGTGTGTCTTTAATTGCTTGTCTACTAATACATTATGAGGCATATTTATCAACACTTTGCTTTGGCCTTGCACCACAGAAGGGGTGCGCAACGGTAAAACATAACCTAGATGAAATATACCTAGCCACACAAGGCCAACTTGTGTGTGCCTGTATGGCTTGATAAATCTGGAGTAACGCAACTCAGCACAAGTCGCTGCCTTGCATTACTTTGCCCCAGGGAGGCATTCCATGTGTGGAGCTCGGGTGTTCCCACACATTCACCTATCGATGCTGATGCATTCCCAAATTTACCAATACTGGTAGACCTGGGAAATGCATCAGAATGCTAAGCCTCACCAAGAGGGGCATAATGAGTAGAAATATATTTATTTGTCCTCGTTATTTCCTCTTTCTAACTGTGCTGCATTCTGCAGAACACATAGAAAGAGGAAAAAGGCTCAGAGTATTGTTTTTGTCCAGGAAGGTGTCCCTTTCTACACAAAAACAATCCTGCGTGTAACGAAGGCACCCTTGCACCATGATGCAAGGGTGCCTGCATTGGCGGTAGACAGCAGTTTGTGCACCAGCGCAGGCAGATAGAAGCAATGCTCCTTATAATGTTGAATATGGCACATTCCTGCCCTCTCCCTGTAACGTAGCACAGTGCAGAACTGTGGCTTGATGGGTTGCATTGCTCTAAAGGTCGATAAATATAGCCCATAACCTAGAAGAACTGGAAGGTCCCCTACATGGTTTTAAGAGTGTGCTCCCAACACCTGAATTGCCCACCAAGTAAGTCTCTAGTTTTTATTTTGCCGTTTTTAGCCATTATATACATGACTACAAAGCAACTGTGGCCCGGTCCACAGTAGTCATTAGCTTCGACCTACGGTGGAGATCCGTGCTTCATAAGGGCACACCATGCATTCCTTAAATAGTGATCATACCTACTGTCCACTCGCTGGATTGCCCTAGATTAACAGTGGTGGAAGCGTTGCATTATATGCAGCATAAAAGGTATTTTTTGTCTGTTCAGACAGAGAGCAAGTGCCTACTGCACATAGGTCTTTTGTGGAATCCCATGTCCACAGGTGTCGCAAACGTGTGGCACATTATGTACGTAAGAGGATGTATCAGGATTGTATGTGTCACTAATGACAGTGGGCAAAGTGGAATTCATTTTTGGATTCAAGCAGAAAATGAAGATTGAAGGTAGCCTGCCAGACGAGCAATAGCACTGTTAGCAGTCATGAAGCTTTTCTATTGTGCTGGACTCCAGAGTGTGAGAGGACCATGAAAAACGGGGTCTTTAACAGCACAGGTGTAGCCTTTTGCCATGTCCTTCCCTTTTGTTCCTTTCACATGTTACTCCATCAGGGTGGTAGAAGTTGTGGAAGGATTGGAGCCATCAGTCTCTCCTTTTACTCCCTAAGACTTGCTGCGCCCCAAAGGCAGATGAATGTATGTAATGTGTGAAGGAAGTGAATAGCAAAATATAATATCCAGGCAAAAGTAAAGTAGACGACTGGCAAAAATTACAAAAAATATATATAACGAAACACAAACACAAGTAAAAGAGAATAATAAAACCAATAATTATGATCACATATAAAATTTAATAACATTGATAAAAGTTGATAAACATATTCGATATAGTACAGATTTTATATAAAAGAGACATAAGAAAGAATGCAATAGTCAATAGTTCTAGTCCCTAATATATAAAAAAAGTTTTAAAAGGAAATATAATGATGATTCCCAAAACTAAATGCTGGAGTTGATGTCTGCCCGTCGACGCGTTTCAGCACACACAATGTGCCTTCATCAGGACGTTATCAGCATATTTCTATAATAATAACAAAGATATGTACTTTTACTTGTGTTTCATTGTATAAAAATATTTTCGATTTGATTAATATATACAGTTTGCCAAACATTTCTTACAACACTAACACATAATACCAAGACCTTAGGACACATACATAGATGGTTAAAATAATAACAGAAAAAACTTTCGGGGTATAACAGAATTACACATGAATCATTTATATGAATCATTCAACAAAATTGGTGATGTTGACTAGATTATAAAAGCAATATGTTTTTATACATCACTGTTGGAATTTGACTTTATGTAACACAGTTTTCCAATTAACACAAATTGTTGTAAGCCCCAGAAAAAGTAGAGGTAGGAAAAAGAAGAGAAAGGGTACAAAGTAATATAGCTATTGAGCTTTTTTATCATATTACAAAAAATTATTTTTGAAGCGATGGGACCAGTTGCCTTTTATTTATCCAACTTATTATACCTTGACCTTAACGTACTAATAATCATCTATCTTATACTTACATCTAAGCTAGTGATGATTAACTTAGCGTAACTTACCAATAAACACGAGTTTGTATTTAAATTACATACCTAGATCTCTTGTTATAGATAGCTTCCAATGTTAGAAAATGGAAGAAACTGGATGTACTTAGCAATCCTGTGTCTTTCCTCAATGTCTTATAATCTATAAATGAAAAATCATAAATTGAGATGTATCTTGTTTTTAGCCATGCAGATACCTATCAGTCTTACATACTATCGGTGTAAGGGAGGTTACCTGAGTATTTTTTTTGGTCATAGATGATCATTTAAAATAGTACACATTCGCGTTGTTTTTTCAAAGACTTGTCTTAAAGGTCGTCTTTCTTGGGGTAAACTCTGTATAGATAGAATTTTTACAAACAAGATGTCAGGACAAAATCCTGCCATGAGCGCACCTACCGGAGCCTAGAAGCTTTATTAAGTTGTCAACTTACTTAAAAAATGGATCGAAGTGGATGGATGTGTGAAGGAAGTACCACACTTTTGTACCTGTTTATTGGCTCTCTCATTGCAGGAGTTTCACAGTCTCATTCCTCCTACCTGCTGCCATGGGAAGATAAATCCAGGGCCTTTAGAATCGGCAAGACCTATCTGGTAAGCAAGCCACCATTTCCTTGTTCTTAAATGTTTCAGTGACCCTTGCTAGGAGACACGAAGAATGTTGGAAGACTTCTGAAATCCAGAGCTGTAGTCGCTAACTGATACATTGACAGCAAAGTGAGTGGACTCACCCTGGGAAGTCTATAATGTTCTGCTGAAGGGGCTGAGGATTTGTCTTGGATTCGGAGCCTGCTATGTTGCTGAGAGAGAGGCAGTTGAGGTGACCCTGCAGTAGGAGACTGCCCAGTGATACCTATCTGTGGAGGAACTGTTTATGGAAGAGAACGTATCAGGAAAAACAAGTGTCATCGACAGCGAGGTGCCCAAGTGGCTGTGGTAATAAACTCTGCCATGGTGAGCATGTCCCTAGCTGATTTCAGCTAGGCTTCAGTGTTACAGTGACCCTCCTCCATGACCTGAGAGTGTCTGTTAAGTTGCCAATTCAAACCATGTTTGTGAGACATCTACCATGGCAAGCCCTGCTTCAGAGAAACGTCTCTGTCTTCCAGAGGGACTCCTACTACTCTACACTTCACACTACTTTGAACCTAATCATGACTGGTAGTTTTCATGGTAATGCTACATTTGTTCTAGCAGGTTTATTTGGGCCTTTGATCACTTTGAGAGCATAGAGAATAATAGAGGTCAGGATTTATATAAATGAAAACCCGAAAATAAATGCTAAAATTGGGAATTGTTCAATTACATTGTATTAATCTTCAAAATTTATAAGTGGTTATGCATGCACCCATTTTGCTTCTGAAATTGATAGTTGTTGAGCTAGCTCGCTGTAGATTATTAGGGCTAAAGATTGGTGTATGAGGAGTCCATTTAAAGATGGCATGACCTGACTCCGACATTAATGCCCTGTGTGACCCGAAAATTCTGTCAACAAAACTCTTCGCTTTTGAGGGGATGGTGACCTACCACAATAAACTCTGAGGGCCAAATTTACAAGTGTTTCATGCAGAGCAGCGCAGTAAGTCACTTTGCTGTGCTGCCCTGCATCACAAGGAAAGAGCAGGAATGCATTGCATTTATGTTATATGGCATATTCCTGTCCTTTCACACTGCGCTGGCATTGTGTTGGCTGCCTTGCTCCCATGCAAGGCAGACATGGTGCAAGGGTGTCTGTGATGTAGGATCTATTGTTTTTGTGTAGTTAGAGACACCTTCCTGCACAAAAACAATCAATGGAATCATGTTTCTACTTCAATGTATGCTGCAGTATGCAGCACACATAGAAAGACGAAAACATGAGGAGAAATAAAGTTATTTATCCTTGTTACACCTCCCCTAGCGGGGCGTAGTCTTTTGATGCATTCCCAGGTTCACAAGTCCATGTAAATCTGGAAATGCATCACAATCCATGGGTTTTGCATGGAAACACCCACCGCAATGCCCATGGAATGTCTCTTTGATGCTGAGTAAGGCAACACAGCAACTTGTGCTGCTTTGCCTTGCCTTACTGCATATCTGTGAGACCATGAAAAGCCATGCAAAGTGGCTTTGCATGGCCTCTTAGATATGAATCTGCATTCTGCACTGCTGGTGTGTCAAAAAAAAAAACAGACGCACAGGCAGCGCAAAGGACTTGTAAATAAGCCTCTTTTTTTAAAAAAAAGGTCAATTTATTGAGGTGCCTACTATTCTAATACAAGTGATTAAAATCTCTTTGAAACCAGTTCAACCAATGTTCAAGTTTAACAGGTGATATCTCAGTGGCTTTGTGTCTCTTGTGCTTTCTTAACTATATTTTATGGGTCAACTCAAGCAATCCATCGGACTAGCGCAGTCTTTATGTATCTGTAATCCATAATTTTCGGCAACCTTTTTAAAAGTTTTATTTATATTTTTCATTAATAACAAACATTCCAATTTAGGTCCACATTTTACATAGTAGCCCAAAAATGAAAAAACTAAATATTTACATCATCTCTTTCCCTGAGTCCAGTACATACTGAGTGAGAATACCCCTTTGCCTGTCCCATTCAATGTTCTGGCGAAAGCTCTTGCCCGGTTTGTGAACTTACCGATGTCTGTGCTAATAAGTGGGACTAAAAAGGTTGCCATATGCCAAGCGGTCTAGATGTTGGGGGTTGGAGTTGGGCATATAGTTTGCTGTTGGTGTTGCAATTTGACAAACTAAACATCCATCTCTTTATTGTCCGTGGGTGCTTGCTCCCCAGTGTATTGTGTCTTCCCTCTTGGCAAGCAGTAGTGCTATTGCGTAAAAGCGTCTGGAGAATTTGGGGAGATCTTTGACATATCCCATTAATGCCATCAGTGGAGTAGGGGGGATGGGTTTGCTAACCATTTGTGAGAGTTCATTAAATACCTGCTTCCAAAATTGGGCCACCTTTTCGCACAACCATGTCAAAAGTGTGAAATCTGCCATCGAGATTCCACACCGTGGGCATGTGTGTGGTCGGGTGGATCCATGGGATTGACCCTGGCTGGGGTAACGTATGCCCGTCACAAGAATTCAAAATGTAGTATCTTATGCTTGTAGTTAAAAAAGACTGCGTGTTTGTTCGAAACAGTAGTGCCATTGTGTGTCCATGACGGGCGGATCCAAATCCTGTTCCCAATCCCGCCGTACCCTCTCATCCCGGGGCTCTATACATTTTGTACATTATGTGTTCTCCACTGCTATCCTTGAGTGTCAACGGTGGGAAATCTCATGGTTCATTAGGATAGCTTGGAATCTGCGATTTTAATGCTCTTTGCAATTGGTATAGTATGTACCGTTCCATGAATGTAGCCTCTTTAAATCGGGTGTCTTCGCTACTGGAGTAAACATGGTTATTGGGGAAAAGATCCCCAAATGTTTCCAGTTCAAATCCTTTTAGGGTCCTTTTACAGTCGGTTCCTGTGTAATGGGGATCCATATGTTCCCTGCTAAGGGAAGAGACGATGAGTACAGTAGTTGCACCCTGGTTGCCTGAGTCAGTTATTTCGAGGCCCAACTGGTTGTGAAAAGCGTTTGCAAATCCTGTGGGTCACGAGCCATGCCCACCGGCAATAGAGCCGACAGTGGGGTGGGGTGTGCTAGATCGGCTTCAGGCCGGAGATAGGGGAGTCGTAGTTATTTTATGTTATGTTAAATGCTTTTATAACGCGCAACAGCTACTTCAAGGAGTGTCCCAGCGGGGAACCAAGAGTCTCTGAATTACATCACTAAAATCTACAGGAACAGATGAGTTTTTAATAATTTCTTGAAGGCTAACGTGTCCTGAGTATTGCGCAGTGGAAATGGGAGGGCATTCCAAGCCTGGGCAGCCTTAACAGCCAGAGAGCAGCCACCCAGCTTGAGTCGGAAGAAGCGAGGCACCCTAGCTAGAAGGAGGGCAGAAGATCGCAGTTGTCTCAGCGGGATATAAAAGGAGAACCGCTTCTGTAAATAGGCGGATCCATGCGCGTAAAGGGCTTGGTGAGCAATGACCAGAGATTTGAATTTGACCCTATCCGCCATGAGAAGCCAGTGTTGGGTGCGGAGATGTTCACGCACGCTACTCCTCTTAGCAATTCCCAAGAGCAGTCTAGCGGGCGCATTCTGTATAACCTGTAGTCTATTCAGGGAATATCCAGGGATGCCAATGTACAGCGCATTAGCATAGTACTCCTTTCCTTTGTCCTGTCACTAAGATAGTGGTAGTCAGTTGGTGACTTAGTATTACTTGTTAATTTAGCGGCCCACATGACGCATCCTCTCACGTGACTTCAGTCCGTGACTTCTCCCTAGTCATTTTAGTAGACCCTTTTGTAGTGTGTATAGTGAGTGAATAGTAGCCAACCAATTTAGTGTAGGAAATTATGCCTGCGTTCATCTATGCATTAAAGAAGACTAAATGCAGGTTTAGTGAATTGGCCTGTCAAAGGGGGTTGAGAGTGATGATTGCGAATGAGATTGGAATTCAGTACTTAGAAGCAAATATCATTTTTTTGCAATTCCTTCCAAAGTCATTGGAATTGGTGGGCTAGGTAGGTTTCAGGAATTGGATTGGAACTGTGGAATAATAAAGATAGGATGGTCTGCAGCCATGATTTTAGACTACCACTAGTCGATCTGATTTAGGAAAGGTCAATGTTATTGCAATTGCCGTTTCCTGTCCAAAAATCTTATTGGAGCGATTATTTATTATTTATTTAACATCAATCATCTTGTCTCTTCAATTATGTCATACATGATCAGCATCCAGGGCAAGAAGACGACTAGGTCTTCTGAGGCTGGTGTGGGAACTGGGGGTGCCTCCCAGCAGGAACAGCACTCATCTGCAGATTGCTCTGCTGGCCCCAGTAAGCCTTCCTGTTGTTAATATTAATATATATTTACATTTCCTAATTTTATTTTTCCCAAATCCTCTTCGATATATCTGTTTCTAAAGTCTTGTTATCCCTGTATTACCTAATAACTTAGTTATTTATATATTTCTAGTGTCTTTTTCTTTTTTACATCAAATCAAACAGCCTCTGCTCTGCCTATTGTAGTTAGCTTTCTTCTGGTTTTTCAGTCAGTTTTCCCTCTCCCTTTATATATTGTGTGCACTGCTTGGTACTGTAAGACTCAAGAACCCATTAGTCCTTACTAATACTAGTATTAGTAGTACTACTACTCTGGTGTGCAGTGTGCATGCCCCAGTAAGGTATTCTACGCATGTTTGTTAAGATGAAGGCTTTCTTTACTTTTACTTTTACTTTCTCATGATCAATCAGCAATGGTCTGAGTCACATTGGAGACCCCAAAGTTGTGTATTTTATTTGTTCTTGTCTAGGCCTAGTACTATTTTTATTAGTAGCAGTTGATGGTGAACAACTGATTACCTTGCACCATGCCTGGAAGGAATTATGAGGAGGAGGACAGCACCATTACATTTTCCAATCAACAGACCTCATGTCCGATTTGTGCACCCAGTTGGCGACTCTTTTTCTTTACAAAAACTTAGATTCACCAACAGCTCTAGCCACTGAGTCCAGTCCTTTTTATGTCCTCTTCTTGAAAGGGTTTTCAAAAATTGCCACCAACAAGATGCTCAACCGGATATTTTATTTTTGATAGGACATATGGTCTACTCTACTCAAATTGTAGTGATGTGTGTATTGTATTTTCAATTTTGCTAGTGAAATAAAATAAATAGGGGGAGCCGTATATGGCACCTAAAAATTTAAAATGTTTTTTCTAGGCGTACCGACCAACAGTGCTGGGGCCAGCAGCGAAGGCAACGGCAGCCAGAAGGGAGCTGATGCGGCAGCTGCAGGGAGTGAACCAACAGCAGTGGTGGGCGGTGGTAAGTAATATTCCTTACTTATTGACAAATTTACAGTTGCTGCAAGAGTGTACAGTGTACTGTTGAGGTTAGGTTTGTGTAAAAAGTAGAAGAAGACAAGAAGATACCCTTTACTTAGCATTAGCAGAGAAAGTTTTATGAAGAAGACTAAGAGTCAGAAGACCTTGCTGGGTTGATAGAAAAAGGAAAGACGGATGGAAGGAGGAACAACGGGTGACATGTAATATATGACCGGCAGAGACGTATGCGTCATGGGTGTTCCGCTTTGCCTGACCTCTTTTGCCTTTGCCTTAGGAATGGACTTAAACCCTGCCTGTAGAAACCATTCCTGTTCCAATTTTGGGGCTGATGCTCCTGTTCTTGATATTGTTGATGTTGTTCTTGGTGTTGTTGGTGGTTTTGGCTGCTCTGAGCTAACCGCATTGCCCTCAGGCTCTGAAGTTGAACTTCAATGATGCCCTGCAGTACTTGTGCACTGGAGGAGCAGGCCCCTAATTCCCGGCCATTTTTTTTCTAGCCGACTGGGTTGCACAGCTACCCACGTTTTGTAGCTGGCAGCATCCCTGTCTGAAAAAGGAATAAAAGTGTGCAGTAATGGCTTGTACCATGGATCAAGAATTGTGGCACAAATGTAATGGTTGGATGACACAATGCCTCTTTGCACACTTGTATTTTCAGATAAGCGAAGGGTCATGCTCTCCACCAACTCATATGCTGCTTTTTTTTCCTCCACACCCGTGCACATTGCAGACACCTCCTATTCCTGTAGCATGTGCAACAATGGGATAGCTTGGCCCATGGTACAGTCCTCCTTGCTGACTTAATTTAACAAGGCCCCATTGGTCCATCTCAATGATCATGCCTTTCACAGTAGCATCCCCTCTTTGCTTGACATATTCATTGAGTGGTCTGTACTGCTTAAACAGACATTCAAGCATCTAATAAGTTGGGTTTCAAAGTGTTGGCACCTCCTTGATGAGTGTTTTAACTGGCATTCTATTATCATGTTGAATGGCTGAAATGTGTGCAGATTCTTCTGCCGGTGGTCAGTAAGTTGCTGACTCAGTCTTCTTTTTTCAGAAAGTCTTGAACAATGATGTTAATGCAGTGCGCGAAACACAGGACCCTGAAATGGCCACCATCGGCCATGGCCTTAACTATATTACTGCCATTGTCAGTTGTAAAAAAAACAATGTTAAGCCCTCTTGGTCACAGCCGTTCAAAGACCTTGTAGTCAAAGTCTTCAAAAATGTTTGCAGCAGTATGAGACTTCATCAAAGACATGAAGACAAGGATGGATGAAACAAGTCAAAGTGGTCAAAAAAAGAAATAATGATTGCTAATGTGGCATATTTTGCTGTGCACAGGGTCTGGGTCGAAGTTACGTCCCATTGTTCATGTTGTTAACTCTTTCAGTGTCTGTTGGGCATGACACTTTGACCAAGCTGCACGCGTATCGGAGTACGTTTAGACAAACCAAATTGAGAAAGAGTAAACAGGTGTGCATTCCACAACCACCAGTATTGTTCACACAAGTGATTGCCCAAACCGTGGGATTGCACCCGCTGAATTAAAGGATTAAGTTCAAGATGGAAATGAAGCTCCCCACACGTCATTTGAAACATCTTTTTTTTAAAAATATTTTTATTGTCGCAGGAGACGAAAAAAAGCAAAGCATAATACAAAAATACAATTTCAAGTATCTTTAGAAAGCATAAATTTACATTGGTTATAATTAAAGGGTTAGGATATTGGGAAACATAGTAAATAAATTAAAAAAAAAGGGAAGAAAAGAGTAGAACAAGGGTTAAATTATACAGCCTCCGGACGGCCCTAGTAATAAAAAAGGTAGTAAACAAAAGACAAATAATGGTGATTTAATTATTGTTCACATATATCTTCATCCATCTTCACTAACCCCGGGTTTTTTTTTTTTTTTTATACCTCAAAAAATTGCTTCCAAATCTTTTCCTTTCTAGCTAGAGTTTTTGGTCCTCTATATTTTGCGAGTGTAAGTTCCATGGTTCTGATTTCTATAACCAATGTTAGCCACTCGGCAACAGTTGGAGTGTTCTTAGATATCCAAGCTCTTGCTATAGTTAATCGTGCACAGGCTAACAAGATTGTTATGAGATCTTGGTTGGGACAGTGAGTCTCATATATATCAAGTAAGACCAGTTGGGGGGATAAATCCGGTAACTTAATCTGACTATCTTGAAGGTGTTTTATGATTCCCATCCAGAAGCTAGAATACGCCGGGCAAGAATAGAGCAGATGTTCTATATCAGCAGCATAAGTGTTACACTTCACACATTTAGTTTTGTCTGATGTTTGGTTCCCTTGAGCCCAAGCAGATATTCTCTCTGGAGTGTAATATAATTCTGTAATAGTCCTATATGATTGCAGTCTTAAGTTGGAGGAGTGCACAACATCACTTATGTGAGTTAAAGCTTTACTAATCTGTTCTGAATTTATGTCCCGATTTAGCCGGCGAGACCATTTAGTAGCAATTTTAGTAGTATTTTCGAATTTATCCTTGGTTAAAAGTTGATATCCCAACTTTATAAGTGATTTAGTTTGGGGAGAGGAGGAGTCAAGATGGCGGGCTGACACCGCCGAGTGAGGACGCTACATGATTCTGCTCTTCTCTGCCTAGATTTTGTTTGGAGCAGCGAATATCGGAAAAAACACAGAAGCGGAGAAGCTGACAAAGGGAATACGCGCATCTATTCCTCCGGTTGGAAAAATACAAAGAAAACTCAATGCTACGGGCACTTTTTCAATTAGGCAACAACACCTCCCGCGTTTGGTTCTATGCGGTAGCTCGACCGGTCAGCACGCCGGGAGGCAGAGGCAGAGGGAGAGGCGGAGCTGGCTCACCTCAGCTGTTCACACACCTGACTCGAGAAACAATTCTCACAGGAACACAGCGGCAGCCACAGCGAGGGGAGACAGAGGCATCAGGAAAATCGATGTCCGGACGGCAGAGGACCACACGGAGCAAGAAGACTGCCCCAGCCGGCAGACACCCAAACGCAAGTACAATGGCTGCAATTACTGGGATTGCTGGGACAGCGGCTGTGGGGGGACCCAACAGCAGTAAGGAAACTCAGCTCGCTCAGGAAAACAACTGCGTGGATAAAAACGGCTGGTCAAAAGTAAAAGAGAAAAGTAGGGGAAGGGAAAGGCACTTTTGTTAGCGGTGATTGTAAGGAACTTGAGTCGGATTTAGAGCGAGTAGCTGCACTTAAAACCCCAAAACAAAAACTGAATAACATTGACAAAGAAGAGGTAGAATTAGTAAATAATGGATCTAATTCAACAATGGTGGTTAATTCGGATACAGATACTGATAAAGCGCTCTCTGCCACTGTTAATGTCTCATGTGCAGCCATGTCAGAAGCTGTTTTGGAGACCCAGGTAACGAACAGAGTGACTACTCTTAGCAATAGAAGTTCTACCCTGCAAATAACAGAAGTGGTAGAAGATTCCGAGGGAGCAAAAACTAAGGCTCAACCCCATGATAATCCAAAAAACAGGGTGGAGCAGTCTATCTCTGCTACCGATAATGCTAATACCGACCTAATCGAAATAATTGAAATAAGGGAGAAAGGAAATGGTGAGGGCACAGTGCTGGATCGCACGGCTGTAGCCGATGATGACTCGAACTTAGAGTATGAAGAGTTGACGGAAGACGAGGGAGTTGAAGGAGCGCTTAAGAACCCAGCAAGTAAAAAAACTACCGTCAGAAAATTAAGATGAAAGTCAAAACTAAGCAAAAGAATGTTTTTCTTAAGACAGTCAACAAGGAAGCTCTTGGAAATAAAAAAAGCCGTCTAATCGACGATAGCCCTCTAAGAAGATGGATTGAGGCGAAGGGGGGAGTTAAGAGCATGGCTCTGAGATTGTCAGGTGCTAGCCCAGACGAGGGCCTCAACACTCAGGGGGCTTGCAAAAACAACTTTATAGATATTACTAACGAACATACTCAAGGTGATGCCCCTATTAACCAAGAGACTCCACAATATTCAGTCTTAGCCATGACCGACTCAGTGCTTGCATCTGGGGTACTCGCAACAGGTACAATCCCTTTGTCTACTCTAATTGACAACAATGTTTCAACTCCCATTGAACACAATATTGAGATATTAGAATCCATTGACCAAGATCCTGACTATGTCACCCTCAGTTCAGCTCAACTAAATGAGAAAAATCAGCCTTCAATATCTAAATTGAAAAAAACACAGATACCGATCATAGAAACTTCTATTGAGAATATAGGCAATAGTCATGGAGAAAAGGACACAGAGGTGAGATCAGAGGACTCTCTTAGTCAGACCCAAGATACACCCACAAGTTCTGGATTGCTATCTGAAATAAATTTCCAACCAATGGTCCCACAGGAACCTCATAATTCTACTAACTCCACCAACCCTTCCAGTCCTTCTAGTCTCCTTAATACTCATCAGGCTTCAGATCCAACAAAGATGTTCATGGAATCAATAATGCAGACTCTCATAGAGCAAAGAGCGGAGATTCAACAACAGTATCTGCAACTCAGAGAAGACAACACTAAGATGCAAGAAACAATGAGTATCATCTGTCAAGGCTTGGGAGGCGCGACAAAAGAGATCGAAGATATTAAACAACGTATTGTAGAAGTAGAAGGAGATGTTAATAAGACCTCAGCAACTGCTAAACAAAATACTCTAAGAGTTACCAAGCTAGAGGACAAGGTGGAGGATTTGGAAAATCGGGCTCGAAGGCAAAACCTCCGCCTATTTGGTATACCGGAAGGAATGGAGGGGTCTGATCCTAGGACATTTGTGGTGAAACTCTTTCAGAGATCCTTTTCTGATCTTGCGGACTGGGATTGGGACTCACAGTTGCAGAGAGTCCATAGACTGCCTTTGATACAAAAAAACACTAATAGTAAATATCCTCGACCGTTCCTGATTTATTTTGGTAATTTTCTTTTGCGACAAGCTGTATCATTGAAAGCAAGACCGAACAATCCCGTGACTGTTGATAATCTAAAGTTCTTTGTGAAATCGGATCTTAGTAAGGGCACCATGGATAAACGCTGGGAGCTTAGGAAGTTGATAGATCCTTTCAAAAATTTGGGTTGCATGGCCTATCTCCAAGAACCTGCTCGCCTTAAAGTTATACGAAATGGCAAGGTGTTTTTTTTTACAGATTTAGAAGATGCGGAACAAGCTCTGGAAAAATTTTCTAGGGAAAGTGAAAGGGAAAAACAGAATGAAAACTAAATAGCACAAACAGTCCAGTATCGGCTAAACTGTTGTAGATAAAAAGAGTGAGCAAACAAGGAGTAATTTAATTGTGGCATGAGCATGAGCAGAATATCATGTTAGCTTTCTCTCTCTGCTGCCTTTTCAGCGGCAGCACTAGATAGAGGGGTGCTCCCCCCTAAGGGACGGGTGGGTGCGAGGGCAATGCTGGGGTCCTTGCAGGGGGGGGTCTGACCGTTCAGGTCAGGGGTGGGGGGGAAAAAATGTGTGTAAAAAATGGATCGCAGGATTCGATTGTTTTTTTAAATTCAGTAAAGAAAACGTAATATATATGAAAAGGGCAAAGGTAGCTGGGAGAAAATTGTACCGGATAACCAACAGGATAGTAACATGTCTAAATTAAGAATACTAAGTTGGAATGTGGACGGCCTGAACAGTAAAAATAAAAGAAATTTAGTAAAGGAGGAGATTAAGATGTATAATCCGAATATAGTTTTGCTATCAGAGACACATATTAAATATCAAGACCGCAAGCTGCTTTCACAATTGAATTATAATTTGGTGGTATGCTCTACTTTAGATGAGACTATAAGAGGGGTAGCTATTCTAATACAACGAGGTGCTAGATTTGTAACAACAAAAACTGCTTCAGATGCTCGTGGGAGGTGGGCAATTGCGCAGATGCAATGTGATAACTGCAAAATAGTACTATGTGTAATATATGGACCAAATATAGATGACCCTAGAGTTTATGAAGAATTGAGTTTATACTTACTGGATTGGGAAGGCGAACTGGTAATAGCAGGGGATTTTAATTGTACTATTAACTATAAAATTGACTCCACCGGGCAAAGTAAACACAAAAGAATGTATAAAGTTAGAACAGCTATTTTAGAATTAGCTAGATTGAATAATGTTAGAGACATATGGAGATCAAAATATCCACTTCAGGCAGGTTACACATATTACTCTGTACCGCATAGATCTTGTTCAAGAATCGATATGATTTGGGCCTCAGAACAAATTTTAGATAATTGCCGGATTGATATTTGCCCTAAAGTTACCTCCGACCACAACCCACTATTACTTGAGGTTATGTTTCAAGACCAAACTAAAGAAACACGCAAATTTACTTTCCCGAGACATTTATTAACAGATACAAGATTTTCAACCTTACTTAAGCAACATATTGAGGAGTTTATCTCTATTAATATTAATACGGCTAACATTAACATGGTATGGGACTCATGTAAATGTAGTATCAGAGGTTTCGCCCAGCAGTATATATTTAGGCAAAATGCTGAGATTCGCCATGAGAAGAAACAAATAATAGACGAGATACGAAATATGGAAATAAGCTTGGCAGAGGCAACTAAATATGCAAAGAATAACATTGAGAGTATTAGGCTAAAGTTGGCGAAATTACAAGCAGGTTTATTAAAAACATTGAGAGAAAGATACACTTCACAACTACAAAAATATAATTTCAGACAATATGAGGGTGGCGATCGCATTGGGAAATTACTGGCCTTTAAAACCGCGGATAGGAAAGCGAAAACAAAAATCAAAGAAATAGTAGGGAATGACTTAAATACATATGACAGAACGGATCAAATATTAAACCAGTTTGTTAAATTTTACCAACAATTGTACACTCCAGAGACATCACCTGCAAAATCAGCAATAATACAATATTTAGAAAAACACTTAACCGCATCCCAAATATTTAGTACTGAAACAATTGAACAACTCAATTCTGTAATAACACTAGACGAAATAAAACGGGCCATAGATAGTTTACCATCTGGGAAAGCGGTCGGAGAAGATAGTTTACCAGGCGAACTTTATAAACTTTGCGCACAAGAATTACTACCTCTATTAGAGAAAGTGATAAACTCAATTAGCTTCTCTAAAAAGGCACCTCCTTCATGGAAAATAGCGAAAATAATATTTTTTTTGAAAAAAGGGAAACCAGAAAAAGAATGTGGGTCTTATCGACCGATTTCCTTACTCAACACTGATGTTAAAATCTTTTCTAAGATACTGGCAAATCGGCTTGCCCCTAGTATGCCTTCTATTGTTAATTTACAACAGCACGGTTTTGTTATGGGAAGGGATACTACTACACACGTTAACACTTCAATAATTGCCTTTGATGTGGCTGAAGGTACACACACCCCACTCGGTATGATTTTGTTAGACGCAGAAAAGGCTTTTGACCAAGTGGGGTGGGATTATCTGTGGGAAGTGTTAATGAAATTAGGGCTTTCCGGGTCTTACCTGGATTGGGTTATGTCCCTTTATGACGAACCTTTAGCTTTGATTAGTTATGGAGATAAAGAATCAGCGAATTTTAAAATACTAAGAGGCACGAGACAGGGCTGCCCCCTTTCCCCTTTACTTTTTGCCCTATCTTTAGAACCTTTTTTAAACGCATTAAATGACCAAGTAAACATTATTCCAGTGAGTCATGGAGGTACTGTTTTGAAATTAACGGCTTATGCTGATGACATAGCTATCTATACGAGTGATTTTAATAGAGCTATGCCAGAAATTATTAACGAAGCACAAAAATATGGCTCAATCTCAGGTTACAAATTGAACATGAGTAAAACTCAAATTATAGCTAATTATACTCCTGATATACATATTTATGACACTTGCAGAGAAGCTACTTATTTAGGTATCAAGTTAATGGCTAAAGTAGGGAAAATATTGGAAACAAACTACGATACTTTTCTAAAAGAAACCTCCATAACTCTTAAAAAATGGCACAAAATCCCTCTTAGTCTACTAGGCCGACTAAATTTGATCAAAATGAAAATACTCCCCAAGCTACTCTATTTGTTTAGAGCTATACCATTACAACCGAACCAATTTTTTTTTTAAAAACTAGACTCTGTCTGTAGCAGCTTTATCTGGGGATACAAAAAGGCACGCAGGGCTATAAAATTTCTGACACTACCAATTTCAAAAGGGGGACTTGTTTTTCCGGACTTTAATTTATATTTTTTGGCAACCTTTTTTTCTCGAATTCGGAGCTTATTAAAGAAAGAGGCTTGCCTATTCTTTTATCAATATTTGCTAGGTACCGACTCTAACCAATTTTTACTCCGCACACACGACCCAAATTACTATAAACGGGTGAAATGTAAGACTGCTAAACATGCTATAAATATTTGGAAGAAAATTATGCACATCAGTCAGACTTCATTTTATAATACGGAACTCAGGCTATGGGACAACCCGGGTCTTCCGGGAACTTTTTCGGATGGGACTGGGTATCGTTGGATTAATTGTGGTCTTAATACACTAGGCGACATATTTGGAAATAACGGTATGGTAGATTTTGAAACCATGAAAATATTAAATGGCGTAACAAACGATATGCATTATCGATATCGCCAGCTGAGAGACTTTTTTATCAATAAAATGAAAATAACAACAATTACTCAGTCTGAAATTATAGAGTGCATATATTCCGACGTCATTTGAAACATCAGTTTCGTTTTTGAGCAGGAGTGAAATTATGAAGGAAATGAACTCTGAAGTCAGTCACAGATGAAAGAATAAAACCATCATCACGTTTCTTGGACATTGCGATTGTTACACATTGTTACACATAGCTCATATTGATTTTAATGCATTCTGGGACTTGGAGTATTCAGCTTGCGCACAACCATTTTTGTAGTTCACCCTGAGGAAGATGACAAACAGCTGAGTGATTGGGATGGGTTTAAAAACGTGAGGGATTTTGGGAGGCATAATGCTTTCTGAAAATGTAGAGGAGAACAGGCGGTTTTTAAATGGTGTCTGGCAGGTACGTGTAAGACTAGGCGTGTGAATTAAGTATTCAGCTTAATACCTTGCATAGTAAAAATGTTAGTTAAGATGTTAAGCAGGGGGAGAGCCAAGGAATATAGTGTGAAATAGAAGTATAACACGCGGACTCACTGCCATGACTGATCACCGGTGGTTAAACTAGGAGAGGGAGGGAGAGCTAGCATTGGAGTGAAAAGCATTAATTGAAAATGGGGATAGACAGAGAGTATGATCATGGAGGGTGTTGCGCAGGTAAAGATAAAATCACTTTATAAAGAGATGTCAATTGTGGGCTAAAGTTAGCATGAGATTGAGTGAGATAACTTAATGATGCAGTTTGATGTATTCTGATGGACTATTATTTTTATTGTTCATTTACAGTGACCCCCGAAGAAGGGCACTTGATGCCCGAAATGCATTGGGTTTTATTTAACAAAGCACTGCCTTTCACGATACTTCGCGTCAGTCATGTTCTTTCAAGAGGCCCGGAGTGGCACAGGCTGAACATTAGAAACGTGGGAAAAAGGCGCACGACGTATAGTGGGGACAACAAATTAAGCGAGTTAAATTTAAAAGATGAAGACAAGGATGGATGAAACAAGTCAAAGTGGTCAAAAAAAGAAATAATGATTGCTAATGTGGCATATTTTGCTGTGCGCAGGGTCTGGGTCGAAGTTACGTCCCATTGTTCATGTTGTTAACTCTTTCAGTGTCTGTTGGGCATGACACTTTGACCAAGCTGCACGCGTATCGGAGTACGTTTAGACAAACCAAATTGAGAAAGAGTAAACAGGTGTGCATTCCACAACCCCCAGTATTGTTCACTTCATCATGGCAAACATGGCAACTGTTGCATGTTTCCGAGCGGCATTAACAATCTCAGCAGTGTCAACAACACCTGCAGATATCTTTTCTTTAACCCCCAAAAAAGAGATCTAGTGTGCAGTGATGCATATGTAGTCAGTAATTTGGCAACTGGTCCACATGTTTGTTGTCAGCTGGATACTGTGAACAGCACGCTGCTGCAAAGCTTGTCCAAGCAATTCCAGCACAATGTGATGTAGTGCTGGAACAGCAACTCTGGCAAACTAGGACCGTCTGGGAACCTTCCATTTTGGCCAGATGGCTGCCACATATTCAAGAAAACCCAACCATTCCAAAAAATAAAAAGGGAGGAGGTCCAGCGCTAACATTTTAGCCATCTTTGCGTTGTACAAACGTGCCGTGGGGTGGTTGCGTTCATATTGCCCCTCTGACCTAAATATGCTGTGAATAGCAACCTCGATTTTTTTCTTTTCTGACGCCACTGATGCAGGTGACTTTTTGAGACCAAATGTTAGGCTCAATACTCGTTTTTGTTGTGGTACTCTCTTGCCTTGGACCCCATGGTGTCTCACAGTGACTCTTGTGCCATTGCGATGTTGCTAATGATGATGTAGGCAGTACCACTGCACTTCTTTGTGAACCTGAGAAAATGTCTCCCTCTTGTACACCTTCCACCATGATCAGATCTTCTTCATCTCCTTCACCAACAATACTTGCAGTTTTTTGGAGGCTAAGGTGCGACTCCCACTGTATCAAGTGGTGTTTTCTCAGATGCACCTACTCCACAAATGGAGCATATAGCAATAGCTGCTAACCGAAAAGAAGTCCCAAACTGGGGAGGTCAACTTTCTGATGCTGCTTGTGCCACTTGCAATGTCGGATGAACTGGAAGGTGGGCATGACGTTTGACTCTCTGCAGTGCCTTCTTCTACTGAGGTGGTTTTGATGGATGTAGATCGCTGCCGAGACTTTGTAAATATGGCAGATGGAGGTGGTGGTTGCTGGTATCTGTGTTGGTGGTATCTGTGAATCATCCCTCACCGCAATTTGGGATGGGTAATGTCGGTCTCCACTGGGGCAGGTCTCATTTCTGGCTCGTCATCATCCTCCTCTTCTACGTCTACCTCCAGAACTCTAAGGCTTTCTGGAACTTTCCTTTTACCTAGACTTGTCTTGTGGTGTGTCTCACTCTCAGACTGAGGTGGGATCCAAGTGGCATCTAGTTCATTAGAAGGGGGGCTTGCTAAAGTCTGGAAGACAAGGGATCTTTTGAAAGAGTAGCTTGCTCTTCTTCTTCCTCTGCAGGAAGCTCGATCTCCTGAACTGCTCCTACTTCGGGAGGCACAACTACTAGCGGGGGTGGTTGCAGCTGTTGTTGCCCACTTATCTGAGTTTCTTGAATTGATTGGGTACTACTTTGCAATAACAATACGTCAATTTCAACATCACTGCTCGTAAGTGTTGTCATGATTAGACCAGCTGCCTCTGCTACAGACATGGGCTTGGGCCTAGGTTGGTGGGGTGAGTCCACTGATGCCGGAGTTGCTACTCCCAGCCTTCTCTACGGACACTGCTGCTGCAATTTTTGGTTTACCAAAAAAGACCTTGGCTGACATACCAGTGGTGGTAAGTGGCAGTGCATTTTTCTAACTGGCAACCTTCTTGGTACTGGGCCTGGTACCTTTCTTTGGGGCCATCTTGAAGCTGTCAGTTAGCACGCAGTGGCACAAGTTGAAGAAATGTCTGGCTGTGGTCACACGTCACGTGATGTCGTGCACAGGGTGAAGACCTTCTGTCTGGCACTACCATGGGTGGTGTTGTCTCCTCTTTTGTGATCCTAAAAGCAAAGAGACAAGAAGAACACCAGTAAAACTTGGATTTGTTGTGGTTCAATTACTAGTACAAACAAATATAATATAATTTTGCATGTGTAGTCACACTTGTTAGTGTTATTAGCTCAGTTATAATTGCAATTAACAATACAGTATAACCATTTCTGTGACTTTGATGACAACAAGAGCTGTCATGGTGTCATGGTGTACTTTGTACATTACACTCAGAAAGGATAGGAAAGAAGAAGAAAAACAACAAAAATAAAAAAAATATAGCAGTTTGGCAATTTGCATCACGTGGGATGCAACACTCAGAGAGCTGCAGCTGACAAAGGACAATGGATGTAATAAGCCAAGGGAGAACAAAGGGAAGACAGATATGCAGGCCTACATGGCATAATCACACTAATGGCCTCCACAAAATGGCCACCAGCCACATGGTCACACAACAACAACTGGGTGGAGGTCTGGAAAACAATGAAGTCAAGCAGGCCAATATGGAGTATAGTCTATGGACACAGACATTACAAAATGGCCCCTGGCCACATAGGGAGGCTCAGCCAAGACAAATGATACCCACTATTAGAAACACTCACACACGGGCCAGATAAAGGAACCATGCTAAACAACACATCTTTAATACAACAATGCCAAAAACAAAAATTCACAATGCTAAAAGGTTTGCAAGTTACAACCACACATATCCAACAAAGGCATTTAATTTAAGACACTTGAAAGAAAAAAGGTGAAGCACCACAGAAAACACATTTTGTATTTTTAATACAATGCCATCCATGGGCAAAATGATATGACAGAAACCGTTGTTTGATGCACCCATCAGTAGCTCTAGGCCTACTGACTGAGAAAGGCCTATTTATGGCACACTACTGGGCTACATAGTGAATTAAACAAATATTGTAAAATGTTTTCAAAACATGGAGAAAAACGTAGTGAACTGTGAAACGTGTTTCCTTTATAAAACAAGAAAAGCTACTTACAAAGAAACAAATAGGGCCCTACGGAAACTACAGGCCACCCATCACAATACATTTTTAAAAAATGATGAAAAGTACAACTAAATCTAGGTGCATGACCCCAATCAAACAAACAACACAAATTTTCCAACTTACTTGTGAAATCTCAGATTCAAAGTCCTTAAATCCAAGGACATATGATGCAGCAGACACAAAGAGTGATCCTTCCAGCTCCAAATCCAAATGAAAAGTGACCAGGAGATGGACAAAGCAATGGAAGGATAACCAAACGGTGGTTTGTGGGAGGGCGATGGCGCACTTTGGGAAATACACAATCTAATTTTTTATATAGAAAATACTACTAAATAGCGGGGCCTAAGGGTGAAGAGAACCACCTCTCTCTCCAATATGTGGCCTAAGCCCACCCAACATTACTCGTAAGTTCCCCAGCACACGCTTTTAGCAATCCACTTGCGACAAATTGTATACAAAAGTTCATGTCCACTTCTTTTATTATTCTTCTGTGAATTTGTTCTTTGATCTCAGCCGACACATGTTTCATCTCATCTTCTACGACTTCTTCAAGGCTAATGTCTTGGTAAAAGTACTATTTAACCGGTGATCATTCGAACCCGGATGGGTATATATTCTTCCTCTACAGTCCGTACTTCAATTTAAAGTACTCCCGTCATGTAGGTAAATCCTCATTATTGTAGGACAGTAAATACCTTGTTTTAAATCCTCTATCGGCAGTTCATCAAATCTGTATTCACCCCTGATTCAAATGCTTATTTCTCTCACTGTTCAATCCTCCGGTCATATCCCCTCGAATGAGAATTCTCTGGACTAGAGAGTATGCTGAATTTGGTGATGTAGAAGGACAGGAACAGGAAGTTAAACACTCTGGGGCACTTCCTTCCTCTTGAGAAAACAAGTTTTTAAAAAAAGGACTCCTCGCACAAAAAGTACAGCCAAATGTCAATTTGAGGAGTTATTTTATCCAAATCATTATTTTGAGAGGGTTTTGCTGCTGCTCAGGGAGAGATCCTTCTCCAGATTGCCGTCACAGTAGATTCTGCACGTTCGGGATCACTTTCTTCACAAAACTTCCGCCCGAAGTCCGATGGCACACTCAAATGACGTGTTCGTGATTGCAAAATCTTGCAGCCGTCTAGCAAATCTCATGGCGCTCGAGAACGGCTTGCGAATTCTTGCCGGTTATCGCAGGCACCCGATAAGTCACTCTCGCGTGTGCAAAAAATGCATTTTGGGCATGCGAACACAAAAAAAATCTCAGCTCCATTGTGAAGTGCAGAGTTTTTCGGCAACTCTGTGTTCTACGCAGAACGTTGAGTTACCAAAACTCAGCAAACTCCGTGAGTGGAGCGGAGTTTTACTTCCAGGGTTTACTTTTTGTACCTGTGTCTAAATATTCTGACCCCTTTGCCCAACTCATTGATTGACACTCTCTGGGGACTTGTACTGCAAATATTGTCGGTGGAATAGTGTCCACTTGTTCTGTTAGAACACAGGGTTCTGCTGCAAATCCTTGGGCGCACAAGTATGAAGCAGCATTTACGCGACCTGCATTGGCTGCCTGTTGTCCACCGCATTCAGTTGAATGCCCTTATGCTGGCTCATAGAGCCTTGCATGGTCTTGACCCGGTTTACCTCCAGAGGTGTTTTTCCTTCTACATGCCTTCTAGAAACCTTCGCTCTACCACTCTGCGCCTGACCACTGTTCCCCGCTTTCGCAGGGTTCGGTTAGGGGGTAGCTCTCTCTCTGTTAAGGCTGCAGTGGCCTGGAATTCCCTTCCTCTGGAGCTGCGCAACATCCAAGACACTATGTTATTTAAGAAACAGCTGAAGACCTTCCTTTTTAACCTATCCATCTAAATATGGTGCTCGTTGTTATGGTTCACCTCCGCGCCGGGACACTCTTGAGTATCCGTGCGCGATATAAATGTTTAATAACATAACATAACATAACTTGTGCCCCCTTATGACAGGGGCGGTTTTGGTGTTCCTGATTTTTGGATTTACTATTTAGCAGGTCAGGGGCAGTTTGCCTCCTATTGGTTTCTCCCAGATTCTAGGCTCCCATATTCCATACCAGAGAGACACCAAGCAAAGGATATTCCATTATCTACCATCCTGCTCATAGGAATTAAACTAGACCCCCAATATATTCATACACTCTCTACCATGTGCTGGGCATGGATCATCGTTACTCCTGGCTGCGAATAACCCCTGGATACCACCTACACGTGAGCACACGTGCTCAGTAAATTTGATTTACACACAACGGGTGACGTATTCCCAAATGTGCATGCACTGTCACATACTGAAGATGCACGATTTTCTCAGGCTACACAGATGGATCTCTTCATCATGTGTTGCTTGCATGCTGCTCTTCATGTCTGCATTGCTACCTAGACAACTTTCCCCCATTGCTCCTGTTGATCTCAACCCCAGAGGGAAGGAAGCTGATTTCCGTACTCTATAAAGCTTACATGGGGCTATGACCTGTTATTACAGGAGCGACAGAGAGCGATGGGGGAGGGACCTGGGTCAGAAGCTTACTGACAAGGAGTGGCAGTATTGTTGTGCGAAAATTGGGCTGGTCCCCCCAAACCACAGACACAAATTAATACAACTTAAGTTCCTACATAGGGCCTATGTGGCCCCTTGTACACTTGCTAAAATAGATCCTGCCAAGACCTCTCAATACCTGAAATATAACACTTATGAAGATGACTTTGCATACCTTATGTGGTCTTGTCCGCATATTGGGGCCTATTGATCGCCACTCTTTTCAATGATCCATATTGATTTGCATCCGGATCCCCCGCCAGCACTACTAGGCTACTTAGCCACCATCCCTAAGTATGTTGTTGGTATACAGCAATTGCATTATTATTAGCCAAAAGAGAAATAGTACTACTGTTATATTCCCAAGTTAGGCCCATGTAGCGAGTTATTTCTTACATTGTCACTCAGAAATAATATTTGCAGCTGGGATTTCTTGCACATATTTGCGTGCATGACAATGCTGGATAAGCTTCCCTAAAACTAAACGTGTTTACACATCTAGCTTTGCACAACATTATCACAATGCCCTGCACATCATGTACAGGGTCTTGTTTCGTACATGTACAAATGTCATCACAAACTTCAGCCACACGGCGACAGGGCTATCTATATATCCATAACATCACTAATCTATACGCTCATCACAAGGCTGCCCTGGTATCAGCCATTATGTTGAATAACATATAAGAGAAGACGGCAGCGGTGGCTATATGCCAAGGCCTGAGGTAATTCACTCCTGCACAGCAATAGCGAGAAATTACTAAAATAATCTAAGATACAAATGCTTCTCTTGGTAGAGATAATCTGGAAGCCAGACTAGGGAAACCAATGATTAAGAGCAATTCTGAAAAGGATAACTCTAAGCAAGCACTAGATTATTCGAAGAAGGAATGGGAAAATAAACACAAATCACATACAGTCAATAGTCTCTTTTGGGAGAACATGACATATGCTTATATTATTCTTTTGGCTGAAAAAGATTGGCCATCTGGTTTGGTAATGGATTACCAAATAGGGGAAGAAGACATTTTACCTGCTTTCTCCGACCTCATATCAGAATCAGCTAAAAAATCATATACACAGGAGTGAGCAGAATTATGTTAGGCAGGATGATGAGTCACCACATCAGTAAATCCTATTAAAATCAATTCCTCCACCACAAAGACAATACCCAATAAAGCATGAAGCAAAGACACACATCAGGGAGATCCTGGGTCGCCTTGTATACCAAGGTGTGATAGAGAATTGCACCACACCTATGAATAATCCTTTGTTTCCCATAATGAAACCTGATAATTTAATAATGAAAATACATTCACACCCACATTTGCAGTACAAAATGCACAAAGGGCTGAAACTTATGAATAATATTGTGCAGAAAAAGTACAAAAAAACACTAGACTCCTCAAATGGATTTTTCTGCCAAAATATAGTGCCTGGGAGTAGATATTTGACAGCATTCTCAGCACTGGGCTCTCAACGCCAATTTTGTCAACTACCACAAGGGTATAGGAACAGCCCGGACTGTTTTCAGCCAGTGTAATACTCCTCCCTGCAACTTCTTGAAGGAATTTGTTTATTGAGAGGAAAATCCATGACTTAAAACAATCTTTGACATCAAGGGAGTTAGGCCGGAGTGGCAGTTGGGTCAATCCTCTACTTGAGGTCCAGAGGGCACTTAACAACATGTCAAGAAAATCCATGGCGGGTCGTATACCTTATGAACTCCTGTTTGGGGTGAGGATGTGGGTATCCGTCCTCGATAGTGTCAGCATAGTTGCGGCTGAAGCCCCATTTAATATGAGTGATTGTTTGGATGTTTTATGGGACCTTAAAGAATACAGAGCTTTACAAAGCAATGTCCAAGTAAAATGCACCACCACTAGGGCAGTAGAAACAGTATTGACTAGACCTGCCAGGGTCCTGAAGATTGGGGACCTGGTCAGAGAGAAAATTGTGAACAAAAAAGGATTTGGCCATCTTACAGAGCTGTACCTGACCGGGCTTTCGAAGGTACTAGAACTGTACTTCTTCCGCCGCTTGCCGGTGGCTGAGACAGAAGGTTTATCTCAATTGATCTGATCAATCCACACTATGTGGCCGATTTTCAACAGTAGGCCACGTGGGCTCCGGGGTGCCGCTGCACTTTTCTCGCTACTTGTCAGGAAGTTCAGGTAGACTTTTAATAATGACTGAAGACTCCACTTTCTAAAACAAAAGCTGTGAAGGACAATGATACTTCTCACTGTTGAAAAAACTACAACTGTACAATCAACATGTACAGAAATGTCAGTTAGAAAAAAAGATGTAGTCTATATGAACATGCCGCAGATCAAGTCATGTACTAGTTCTACAAAACTTGCTGAGCTGCTAAGAATAGACTGGCCAGCATCTGGCTACTTCATGCATTATTACAATTTCTCATCAGATCCAAGTGAACCTGAACTTCCAACACCGCCTTCCACTTTCAAGCTATGAGTTTACGCTTTCTATCTTTGTGGGAGAAAAACTTACTTCGTTGTTCCCTGAATACATATCAGGATTGCAATTGAATTACTTTTCCTGGTACTTTGGATTGGTATAGTGACTGTCTTTTTCCAACTTCTGAATGGCCACCTTCTCCCAGAATGCTTTGCAGTACAACTCATGAACTTGGTCCTTAAACCACATGCAGCATCGCATCGTGACCAGAGGAACCTGTCCCTGGTGAACATCACAGAGTTTCCAGTTCCTGAAGGAATGGTATGGGACAGGGTATCGTATGATCTGCATAGTCCTACTGAACTTTTGAAAATTCCTTATTTTTTAAAATTTCTTTAAATGACATCATCACCTCTAGTACTTTCTCAGATTATTGGGACGTTTTAATTGCATAATTTGCTTTCAGATGTAGAGCAATCAGCTGCATTTTCTGATGATGAATTGTATGATGACACAAGTAAATTTGGAGACAGCATTATGGTCACAATGTTTTACATAAAGCTAGTATTGTATGCACTGTGTATAATGACACACAATGGGAACACTGCACAACACCACCAAAATGCAGTTCAAAGTTTTTTGTCAAGACGTTTGCTTATTTTCCAGGTTTTGAAACATCAGACCCAGTCTTGTAATAACATAGGCTTCCGCCAACACCTGAAAGAAAAATATGTTAACAAACACCAAGCTGATATGCTCTGCTTCCTTTATTTCACAACTATACAGGGTTTAGACTTTTGGAAAGACACCATAGACACAAAATCTATCTGGGGATAAAAAAGATTGGTGGGTTCAGGGGCGGAGGCCTTATTCAGAGCATGCCTCATACCACATCAAATGATTTTCCTGAACAAGACAGTGCAAGAAACTTCAGGGTATATGTACAAGAACTCCTGCTAACTAACGCTAATGCTAGTTAGAAGCAGGTTTCTTATCGTGACCTATCACCAAAAATTATCGCCCTGTTGACGATGTATTTACAATACATTGCTACATGGGGATAGTTTCAGGTAGCCACGGTGAAAACTGCCGCTAAAAATAGCTTGAAGGAGATACAAATTCTGATGTTAGTGGTCAAAAACTGACGAAAAGCCCATTAGCTAATACAAAAAACTTCATGTTAGTCAGCCCAACGTGATTTGTTTTGTCTTTAGAGGCAAAAATAGCCTAGAAGTCCATAATGAATGGAATGCAGAATGGAGCAGGCAGGGCCAAGTACAGCACGGATCAACACCCCCCGAAGCCCCCCAACAGCCAGGATGACCAGACAGAGTCCCAGGAGAAGAGAAAACGCATGGCTACAATCATGAAAAGAGGTACATCGCTGGGCAAAACCTGTGATGCATCACTTATAATTGCACACTCCTTGCAACACCAAGGCATCCAAAACCTTGAAAGTGCAGACTGTGCCTGGGGCCTGGAGGGCATGCTGGGACTGCATCTGGGACCCGGAGTGGGATGCGGAGGGACTCTGGAGTTGCTGGGTCATGGCAGTAGAGATTGAGGCATTGGCGATCGCTCCCACCTGGTGGTGAAGTCTGCCAGATTGCACGGAGACATGTTGCTGACCTGTGTGAGAAGACAGCCTAGTGCTCTTGGAGCTGTAAATGATAGACATGGTAGAGATGCTCTTGCTCAACAACAGAAGGAGGTCTGCATCGCATACCACGTGCCACCACTACACCGTGGTGCAAGGAGGAGATTACCAATGGTGGGCTACACCTCCCTGGACGCTGAGGGGGCTGATGCCCCTGAGCTGAATCAAACGTGGGCGATGGGAACACTGCAACTTCACGCCTGTTTTATCACCTGTATTGGGAGGTTTCTCAACAGACTTGGTGGTGACTGCTGTACCCAAGCTTGTGAATTCCCACCTGGCTGAGGCTCCTGCTTTGGAGAGAGTGCAGTGGATTGCGCCACAGTGTCAAAATCCAAGTGAGGAGAAGGCGGTAAGCATGATGGAGGAGGCTGGGGGTCAACTCGGGCCCAAGCCTAGACCTTCGGGTGGTGCACCCCCAGTTGCGTCTCAACCGCTATGGCGTAACAGCATCACCCCAACTGCGTTCAAGCAGTGCAACAAGAGGAAACATAACATGATGCTAACTTTCTGATGTACTCATTCTATTTTTTCCTTGTGGTTGGGAGGGTGGGTGGGGCTGCTCTACTCAGGGAGGAGGGCATGGGTGGAGTAGTATGCCCACTCAAGTGTGCAATTACTGTTTGTTCAGCCCCTTCAGGCCACCCACAGCAGTCATGCACACATCCCTGTTCGCAATGCAGGCTGCATTACAGCCTGCATGGAGAACATGCCCACCCCTCCAACCCCAAGCTGAATGCCTTGTTACGGCACTCAAGAACAATCACAACACATCATTGCAGCGCTGTGATTGGCTTTGGGGAGGGAGCCCGACTGCCTACTTCCTGTTTCTGGAAGCCGGCACAGTAGAGCACGAGCACAGAAGATGGCCTTGAGTTAAGAATTAAAAAAATATATATTTACAACTCCTGCTCTCCCCCATATCCCGCTCCCTTCAGTGTCCTTTCCCAAGTTTCCCGCCTCCCTGCTGTCCAGTCCCTCCTGCAGCACTATGTAATGGTAGCAATTGTGCGGCCATGCCTAGCAGGCGTACCACTAGTGCACCAAAGTCAAGCCTGTCTGTGTCTGTCCGCCTCTCAGTCACTCCTCCGCTACAACGCCAGTACCCTCCTCACATCAACCCTGGACGCAATACCACCTGCCATCTAGCAACACAGTAGAATCCTCCTGTATACTGCGCCGGTCGAAACTGCAAACTCACCTTCTGCCACATCATCACACCAGCACCTCCTGCTGCTCAGCCGACCAACAGCACAGGGAACCTACTGAACTGCAACCTCCTCAACGTGCGGTTCCTCCACAAACACGCAACAGAAATCTGGGACCTCCTCAACGCCACCTCTTCAGACATCGCCTTCTTCACAGAAGCCTGGACCAACCTCTGCTCCAGACCGGATATCGCCATCACCATCAACTACAGGTAGAAATTCACCCGCAGGGGCCAGCCCGAGTGGCTAGGAGGAGGCATTGCCATTGTCTGAAAAAGCACACTCCGACTGACCACGCACTCCTGACAGTGACCATGGAACACCTCCATTTCCAGATCCGGACCAACCCCGGACCAACCCCAACACCACCCTGTGCGGCACCCTCATCTACAGGCTCCTCAGGCCATGAACCCCCTTCACTGATGCCATTGTAGACCTCATTGCACCCCAGGCTCTCCCATCCACCGACTACTTCCTACTCAGAGACCTCAAGTTCCACCTTGACAACCCTAGTGACCAGCTTTATAGCAGCAGCCTTTATAGCAGCAACCGTTTTACGAATTTTGATATCAGCTGCCTGGAAGGACTCCTCTCCCCCCACTTTTTCAATGTGGTTGGCCAGATTCCTCACTATACATAATATAGAATCCTCTCTGTATTCTTATAAAGGCAAAAAAATGCGGGACTTCGGCCTCGAAATATGGGCACCAGTGAAGTTATGGAGGGAGGGTATATCTGCAAACGGTGCTTTTATGTAATTTATCATCATTCAGTATGAATTCTGTCAACCTCTTTAGACAAGTGTATATATGTATATAGTTCTATTTTTTTATACGGATTGATTGTCTTACATATTTTCTGCAGATCTAGGCAATAATAATACCAAATCTAAATGCTGTATTGATGTATTAACGGGATGATTTAGTATATGAAATTTTGTGATTTTTATTGATGTATCATATCTGTATCTTTAATATCTGTTTTATATTATGTCAATTCTCAATAAAAAAAATAAAAAAAAGACAACCCTAGTGACCAGAACACCACCCACCTCCTGGGGAACCTCACCAACATCTAACTCAAGCAGCTAGTCACTGCACCAACCAACATATCCTGACACAAGCTTGAGCCCATCTTCTCCACCAGCAGGAACTTCAACTACAGCCACACCACATGACTCTCCTGTACCGACGATCATTGTTTACATCACGCCTTCACCACGCCCACTGTACACCATCACCATCATTGCCCCCCGGTCACATCTGGATCAAGGCCATTAAAAAACATCTAATTGACTCCCTCAGCACCACCACTCCACCAAAGCTTACAGATGCCAACACCACAGCGCCTACCCTCAACCAATGGATATCCAACTGCGCCAATCACCCGGATTCCCTAAAGAAAAGACCAGGCAAACAACAATCAAACAAGGCCAAATGGGTCACTCCTGCCCTCCACTAGCCCAGCCCCTTCTGCAGACATCTTGAGTAGGGATGGAGCCACACATCAATCAACTTTGCAACACAGTCACGTTTGCACCATGGCACAAGGGTGCCTGCATTGGCGCATGGCTGCCATTGTGCACCAATGTAGGGGAAAAAGACAGAGGGGCTCATTCATGAGCCCCTTTGGACAGTTTCAACCCACTGGGGCGTCATTTACTTGACGTACTTGGAGCGTGAATCTTGCACCACGTTGCACCGCATTTGTAAAGTGACGCATCTAGGCATATGCGTGACCTTGTGAAGCCCTGTGCCACGTCATACCTGCATCAGGTATGATGTATGCAGGGTGGGTGTCCCCATGCAACAAAGCCTCATAGGAGTGATGCAGTGAAATCCATCAGATTTCACTGCAACAATTGTAAGACACCACTGCGTAAGTACCTTATGCCTGCTTCATGGCAGGCATAAGGGTGACGCAGTCCCACAGGGATATGCTGGCCCCATGCATTGCTGGACTTGCATCATGATTCTGATACAACTGCAGCAATGCATGACTTTAGCACTGACAGATACGTCAGAATTCCAGAAGCATCTGTCATTAATTGTAACGTGGAGCGCTCTATAGTGAATACAGCGCATTCATGGTGTAGCAAGAAGGTCATAGTGTAAAGTGTTGCAACGCTGTTTTGTTGTAGCGAAGCAGCACTTTTCATGAATTAGGCCCAGGAATATACCCTATCTTATTGATGGTGAGCTTTCCTACCCTGTAGTTATGTTGCAGGGCAGCACAGCAACATTTCTTGCAGTGCTGTCCAGCACTAACACCTTCTGAAATGAGGCCTCAAGTGTTTGCATCATTTTTAAGACCAGTTATTTTCTGGTCTTAAAAAGCAGCCTCTAACTGGAGTTAGGGGCAGTTTTTTGGGGGGTTTGCACCATACAAGGAATTCCTTGTAAATATCACAAAGTGGGTTTAGCAGCAGTTTTTGTACCGGAATGCCTACCTTGCATCTAATTTTGTCCCGCTAACAGAAGTGATGATCCTAAAAATTCACATTTACGCCACAAAACTGCTGCTAACTGCGGTTAGCAGCAACTTGTAAATACGGTGATAAAAAACAGCTGCCTTAACGTAAAAAAATGTACGCTAGGGATTTGAACACACCGCATGTTCCCGCTTTCTCACTCTTTATTCATTAGTCAAATATCAATCAGGTTACAGAATTGCAAAAATAGGAAAAAACATTAATACAGAACATATTACAGTCTGCATATAAAGCTTCCCAAGTAGGAAGGAAATGTGGAGCAAAATGCCAGTCAAAAACTCTTAAAGAGTTTCTAAGAAAAGAGTGAATCTTGCAAGGCTAATAAATAATTAATAAATGGCAAAAATCTCCCATAAAGAGAAATAAATGTATAAGACAAATAAATCTTTTCAAAACTAATTAATTAGTCAAAACATGAACTTAGAAGTTTTAGCATATAAATTCTAAACCTTCTGCATCTGTTGCTCTCTCTGCCCTGATCTGAGCTACACAATGAGCGAGACAGACCGCCCTTCAGAAGGCCACAGAGGAATGTGATCTGCTTTGCCAGAAATATGACGTGCAAGGACTTCTCTGAACAAACTATGAGCAAGACACCCTCACCTCTCTCTTGTCACTCCTCGGACACAATCTCCTCCTAGGCTGCACCCGCGACGTTTCTCGTACATAACCCATATGATGTCTGGTCTAATTTGCTCCCTCTCAACAGCTCACACGCCCCCCTAAAGCTAACATGCCTCCAAAGAGGTCATTATTTATACTCTAATTCTTGGCAGACTATGATAAAAAAAATTCAGATTTAGAAAAACTCGCACTGTGATTGGTTACCATATGTGACATGAGGGTCTCACCATTCTGTTCTCATTGGAAATTTCAAACCATACCGGTTTTAACAAAGGAAGCGTTAATGATTAATACAATTATATGTTTTAGCAACATTTACTAGGAAAAATGTTTCAGTCTATTTCCTCCTTCCTGTCACATTGCAAGCAGGAAGGATACTTTAACTAACACTGTTACATTGGCACGATCAAAAGAATGTACAGTTCACGGTGGCCTTGACTCCTTCGTGTCTTGAGGCACTTGGCAGTCCTGCTCATGCATTTTTCAGCACGTTTCCCAGCAATGCTGGATTTCTTAGGCAGCCATTTAATGGTGGGCCCATAAACAAAACAATCATAAAAAGAGTATTAATTTTATGTGAATTAACCCATTATGTTTTTCCACCCCCATACTGGTACCCTGTATAAATGATTACCTAGCAAAAGCTATTAGTTTAAAGCAGCTTTTCTTATTATTTGTGCACAACATGCATAAATGTGCAATATACAACATAGCATAATACATGCACCAGTGCAAGTTTCCAAAGTTAATACATACTCATAGCAACATGCTTTAATGTTTTAGATAGCTTTTCTTGCAAAAAGCGTTTGCCCCCGTGTAGTGATGGTACATGGTTAATTAACATACATTAGAAAAAGATGTGTTATAAAGTGAATATACATGTCTAAATATGCAACAAAGCCAGTCTCTTAAGACAGAAACAGGGGTGTAGATTACAAGAAAAAGAGCTGGGAAGAGAGAACACATTCCATGGTTATCCTCAAAGCTAAAAAAGGCCACTTAAATCACGTGTTTTCTTCTACGCTGCAAAAAACACATTAATTCAGCACAAGCATTTCAGACTGACTAGGCCTCATTTCATGTCTCATGTGCCATGTGTTTTCACTTGCACTAAAATGTGCATGTCAATTTAAATACAGTCTGTCGGAAGCACAAAATAAAGCATTACCTGACTCCAGATGAAATCTGAGCTACATCAATGGAATCACCTTTGCTCCATAAACAAGCTACTAGGTGAGCCTCTGGGAACGTGTGCAGATGTCTGCAACAGCAATGTTGCATCAATTACTTGGAGCACATAAACAATTGGCCTTTATCATCTGGGAACAAATAAGTCTCCTTTCTAAACAATATGTCCCAAACAGCTTTTGCTTTTTCTAGGCACCATGGCTTTCTGAGTGCTTTGAATTTAAAATAATATGACTTAAGAACTTTGTATTAAATATTACAGGGAAGCCTGATTTTAGATGCGTTTAAGAGCAGATTTAAAGATATGTAAAGTTGTCTGCGGGCTTTTTAGATAGCTTTTTAGATATTGACCCTAGGGGGCTGATTAGGATGGTGGTGAATCCGCATCCTCCGGGCCGGCGGAATCCACCGCCGGCCTGAGGATGCGGATTCACCGCCGCGGACATTAGAAACACCTACTGCCACATTAGGATGGCGTGGGATCAGCGGAAGACGGCAAGTCCGTCCGCCGCTGATCCGCGGTGCATGCTGGCAAATATGGTGCCGGTGTCTGCAAGACACCGCCAGCCATATTAGGATGCAGGCTGAAACATGCTTTTCCACGGCGGCTTTACCGCCGTGGAAAAGCAGGTGGTCGTTTGTGTTTGGGGGCCCATTGCGGGCCCCCAGGGTGTCGGGTGGTGAGGGGTGCACATGGGGGGTACCTATGGTACCCCCCAGCATTTACATGCACAAAGCGGCAGGCACCGCGTGGTGCCTGCTGCTTTGTGCATGTAAATGCAAAGCATGCATTTTTAACGTTGCGGCGGGTGCTGCTTCAAGCAGCACCCGCCGCAAGGTTAAAGATACGGGATGTGACCGCCAGGTACATCCGCCATCCTAATAGGCCTCTTAGTCGGGATAAGTTAGGCTCATGTAGCAAAGCAACTTATTTCTTACATTTTTCACACAAACAGCATTTTTGGTGTGACCTTTTGCACATATTTGCATGCATAACAATGTTGGATTCATTTACCCGAAATTAAACTTGTTGACACATCTAGCTTCGCACAACACTATCACAATGCCCTGAACATTATGTGCAAGATCTAGTTTTGCACTATGTACAAATGTCATCACGATTTTCATCCACGGGGCGACAGGGCTATCTATATATCCATTATATCACTAATCTATAAGCACATCTTACGGCTGCTTTCTAATATAAATGATGAGCATCCCAATAAATTAGCAGAGGAGGCACTCCCCCTGACACCGAGGGTCTAAGCATGCTGAGAAATCACCATGCAGTGGTATGGCATCTCGTGAGGGGTTTCCAGTTCGTAACCAAGTGGGGTCCGTTATTCTATCCCATCAGGAAATGGGGTTGGATCGTCTCTTGGGGGGATGTACACCTACACACACCTTAGGAGTAGGGTTTGCATCGTAGGAGTATGCTGGATTACTGCTTTGTTTTATATGCCTGCATTTATACATTGTTTCAGCGCCATGGTAGAACTATCTCTACTATTTACACTTTTGGTGCTTGTTATCATGTTTATCTACTTCTGTCTATTAATCATTGCACCACACGTATTTTATGCAAGAATATCATTGGTTCAATAAATATTACTAAAAACGTTCCACCACGTATTCACTGTATATTTCTCTGAGAATAAGTAAGGACGAGTGAACTAAGCGAAAGGTTGTGTACTGTTTCCACGATCCCCGAGGGGACAGGGTTGTCATGTTCAGTGGTTGCCAGAAACCATTCACTCCCTGATAGGTTAAGGGGGCTTACAGTGGCACTGTGAGCTAGCTGGTGTTAAGGCCAACATATCCTTTGTTGTGCGGAATCAGTCTTGCCACCAACCCCTAGGTTATATTGTCCAAACAATGGCCAAATCCTACGGATTAGTAGGATCTACAGGACACTACATTAGGGAAGCAAATACCATCCAACTGTTAAGGCATGGCTTAACAGCATGATTTACTGTGCTTTTCCTAGTGAAGTCTATGCCTCGCTACAACCCTCATTCTCAAGGCCCCCAGATATTTGGAAACCTCTCAGGGACTGTTTGCTAACTATAGATGATGACCCCCAGTAAACTCCTTATCCGTTGAGAAGAAGCTCAATCATTATATGCCTTAAGTCTCGCACACACCAGTAAGGGTTCTGTCTTGGGAATTTTCTGATCCTCATACATATTGATATGCATTGTTTCTATTTTCTACCGATGCTGTGTCATTAATATTGTTATCTGTCTCCGAGACCACACGTGTCAATTGTATTATAACCATGAATACGTGCATTGTTACTTCCTTTTTATAAGTTATTTCGAAAAATTATAAAATAAAGTCCCAGTAACCTTTGGTTAAAACAGAGTGTCTGTTTTCCTCTTTTGATTCTGCTTTATCAGGACCCAGCCACCTTCATCAAAAAGCTTCCTGAGCTCATGGATGCCAAATGGCATATGTTGTTATCTTACTCTTTTGAGAAGGTTCTATGACACAAACCTTATGATTAGTCAAGCATCTGTCTACAGTTGACTGTAGCAGTTTGGATCCGATGGCTCTTGCAAAAAGCAAGGTGGTAGAAAAACTGTTAGCATAGAGAGCTTGACACAGGGCTGGTTTAACTCGAACCCCTTCATCGATGCTCAATGTATTACCCTTTTGAGGGTACTCATGAATCGTTCCACAACACCATTGGGTTTGGGCCACAGAGGTGTACTCTTTTGATAGTTAACTTTTTTGCTATTGAAAAGTGTACCATTGTCAGATTTGAGGATGGCAGGTATACCCCATGATGCAAAGATGTCATCCAGCCATTCGATAAAATTGTCATGGGCTGATTTTGATAACTACTCTATCAACAAAAAGCATGAAGACTCAAAGAAACCAACTGCAATGCTTTCCCAAGCATGGGCAGGAAAGTAACTTTCCTGGAAAGAGAGTTACAAAGATATCACTCTTTGAGTACCCTCTGAACTTGCTCATCAAGGCCCAGGAAGCACAATCGGTCTCTGAGGGCTCTTTTGCTGGCTACTATACCACAATATCCTTCACGGGTTAGTTCAAGGACTAGCTGTCTTACGCTGTCAAGCATGACGATTCTCAAGCCACTCGATACAACTCCTTCTCTGGTCATGGATAGTTCATCCTGTACATTTTTTTAATTTTTGAAAATGAACATCTTTTTTTTTTATTTCTTTATCTAAACTTGTATTGCGCACAGCTACCCTCAATGGGTTTCCCGGCGCCAGGGACAGACAAGAGAAGAAAGCAAGCAAAAAGCCCAAACAGAACAAAACAGTGCAGAAGGATCAATTAAACAAAAGAGTCTTTAATATTTTCCGAAATGAGAGGAGATCAGTCTCGGCTTTCAGAGCCGGCGGAAGAGCATTCCACATCCTTGGACCAAGATAGGAAAAGGAGCGGCCGCCCATTTTTGCCAATTTAATTCTAGGGACCATGAGATTGCCACTGGTGGAGGATCTTAAAGTACGACCAGGCTCATAGACTTGAACCAGATTCTGCAGGTATTTAGGAGCAGAGCCCTGCCGAATTTTGAAAAGAAGACATAAGGTTTTAAATTGTACGCGGTTCGGGACCTTAAGCCGATGAAGGTCACACAGAGCCTTGGCTGCAGAAGATCTCCGGGGTACATTACACAATAAACGAGCTGATGAGTTTTGCACCACCTGGAGTTTGTTTATTGTGGCCTTTTCGGCCCCAAGATAAAGCACATTCCCATAGTCGATGCGGGAGATCACAAGAGCCAGGACGAAAGTTCTCCGAGTAGAGCAAGGTAGCATCCATAAGATCTTCTGCAACCATCTTAAGATGGAGAAACAGATTGCAGCGACCTTTGTTACCTGCTGTCTCATTGAGAGCTTATCGTCAATAAGAAAGCGGAGGTTGCGGGCTACGGGGGTTGGATTCGGCAGAGGACCCATGTCGCAGGGCCAATGTCGAGGGCCCCACAGATCTTTATTTTTGCCCAAAATAACAACCTCGGTCTTATCACCGTTGAGCTTGAGCAGATGGTCGTGCATCCAGGCAGCAACGCGTGATAGACCAGACTTCAGAGCAGAGACCTCGTGGCCCTCCCTGCTAGAGAGAGAGAACACTATCTGCGTGTCGTCAGCATACGAATAGATTGTTAGGCCGGCGTCCTCCACGATGGTGGCAAGGGGTCTGATGTAGATATTAAACAGCAGAGAGCTGAGAATCGACCCCTGGGGGACGCCGTATGCCGTAAGCAAAATGTCAAGCATTTTTCTTTCATGAAAGAGCTGAAATGATGTCTTTGATGATATGTATTTATTTATTGGTATAAGTTCAATGGATAGGGCTGCTGATGTGCTAGACCTCACGAAGACGTTTTTTTACTGCTCAGTTGTTTTGGATGTCGAACTGTGATGATGTAGCGGTACTCATGAAAAGTAATCAGCAGGGTTACGATCTTTAGCCCACTTGTGTACAATTGCATAGTTGTACTCTTGCAGTTGTAAACCCCATCTCTCAATGTGAGGGTACTTCTTGGCTTTCAGGTTTTCAAAAATAGTGAGCAGCGCTTGGTGGTCTGTAATGATATTGAAATGCATAAAAATGTTTGCAGGCCCACACTGCAGCCAGACTCTCCTTTTCTGGCTAAGGTTAGACAGGTTTCATCTGACATAGACTACAACGTGTCTCTGAGCATTCGGATGACCGTTATGTTGTGCAAGGATGGCACCCATCCCTGTCGGGCTTGCATCTACTGCGTTCTCAGTAAGGAGCTTTGATCACATTCAGCAGACTGCTGAAAGAGATATTTCATTTTATCAAGTCTCTCAGTGAGGCACTCACAGTAGCAAACTCCCAAAAGTACTTTGAGCAATAATTGGCCATGCCTAAGTAGGATTGCAGCATGGTGACAACTTCTGGGGGCAAGTAGTTGACAGTGCTTGCACCTCATCTGGGTCAGGAGTCATTCCTCTATCAGGGAAAATGCACCCAAAGCATGCAAGGTGGGTCTTGTGGAACTCCTACTTTGCTGCGTTCAGAGTGAGACCTGCATCAACAAGTAACTTGAATACTGTGTAAGAGCCTTGTCATACTCCTTTTCATGTTGCCCCAAATACCAGTACCATTACTGTAGGTAAAAGCATGCATGACAGGTTGAATTATTTGATGTATAACATCCTGAAATATTTCTGCTGATACTCCAAATCTAAACCGGTTGTATCTGATCAAACAAACATGAGTTCACAAATTAGTGATGTGCCTACAACTCAAGTTTATGGTATCCTTGGTCAGGTCAAGGCAGGAGAAGACTTTGGCACTATTAAGTTGCATGATCATGTCTGTTATGTGTGGACCGGGATGACTTTCTCTCTTGAATCCTTTGTTGGCCTGGGACATATGAACAAAGATGCACACAGCACGTCCACTGTACTTATTTGACAACACCATTATGGGAGAAACCCATGGTACAGGGCCGGTGGAGCGCTCAATGATGGCATGCTTCCACAGTGTGACTTTTTTTTCTCAATGGCTTCTTGCAAGGTAAAAGTGACTCTGCAGTGCAATTGGGCAACAGGGTATCCTCCTTGATATGAAGTTGCATTTTTATTGTCTTGTGCCTTCCAGAGGCATGAAACAATGACAGAAACTGATCCACAATTTCAGATTGAGTGTGGAGGTTGTAATTGAGGGATGTCAGTCCCATATCAGTAGCAGTAACAAACCTGAGTAAGCATGCACTGGACAAAGTTCCTTGAGGAACGGTAATTGGCTCTTGCACTGATATTGCTTTATGTCGCATTGCCATTGTGAATAACCCTTGACTGCAATGGTTTAAAAGCAGACCACATCTATACAGTTGAGTCGTGGCACAGGAGACAGGCTGTTGAACATTTTGGCTAGCATTATGTTAATTGAGGCACCGCTGTCCGTGATAAAGGTTATGGGACAACCATTGACCTTTATTGTAATCGTGGGGCAGTGTCCAAATTAATTTAGTTGTTTAGCTTGGTGGTTTGCCTCTGTCTTTTGTTCTTCCTTACAAACAGCCAAACCTACATGTGCCTGTTGTTCCTCGATCAATACCATCATTGCGAATCCATCTCCTTCAATGGTGCTTGATAATGAAGTTGAAAGGGCTTTGTAGGATGAACTTAATGACAATGGCAATCAACTGTGTCTGGTTTCAGCTTGTTGTGACTGGAACCTTCTGGCACTCATTTTCTCTTCTTGCTGTTACGCATTTAGTTTCTGTTCTGCTTTACAGACCACTACATAGTGGTTTTCTATCCCGCAGCCTTTGCATGTTTGTCCCATGGCTGGAAATTTACCTTTGTGGGGAAATGAAAAGCCATATTAGAAACACAAGTTTCTATTTTCTGTAGACCTTGACATGTATGCATCTACCTTGTGCTTGTGCAGATTGACCTTGCACAATTCCAGCTTCCATCTCAGCAGACTGTCGTTCTTAAGTTCTTCTACCCTCATGGCCATAGGCACTTTCTATAAACTGAGGGGCTCATTTATGACATTTTGGCATTGGGTAGCGCATCTAAGCACCTTGCTTGCTTCCCAACGCCAAAAGTGAAAGGGCAGGAATGCACCATATTTAAGCAATATGGTGCATTCCTGTTCTTTCTCCCTGTATTGCTGTCACCAGATTGGCAGCCTATCACTAACATAGACACCCTCGTACATTGTTGCAAGGGTGCCTCCATTACATGAAAGATTGTTTTTGTGCAGGATGGTTCAACTTCCTGCACAAAAACAATCCTAAGAGGTGTTTTCCTCTTTCAAAGTGTGCTTCAGGATGCAGCAGACATAGAAAGCGGAAAAATGAGGCCAAATAATCATGTTTCACCCCATTACGCCTTACCTCTGAAGGGGTACAGATTTGGAGCTTCCCCAGGTTTATATGATTTTGTAAATCTGGGGCAGCTTCCAATTCAATGCGTGTTGCTTGGGAAAACCCAACACAATGCACGTGGAAAGCCTTTCATACTCAGAGTAAGGCGGGACAACAATTTGCACTACATTGCCTTACTCATGATTTATGAGGCCACACTAAGCCTCGCAGGATGAATTAGCATGGCTTCCTAAATCAGATTGAGAGCCCTGCATCATGCACCTACCACCTTACGTGGTGCAGTGATGCAAGCCCCCTGGGTGTCTCTCTCAACATGTGTCTTCTGAACAAGTTTGAAAGCCAATTATCAATGACGCTAATATGCATGGCTTCTTCATTATTGAATTCACTGAACTTGCATTGTTTGATAAGCACATCAGATCTCTCAACAAACTCATCCATCATTTCACCGGCTTGCTGCCTTCCTTGATTGAAAATTTACTTTTCATAGTCGACGTATAGCATCCGATTGAACTTGGTTCCCAATGCTTCTTTAATCTGATGGTAAGATATTGCATCTGTCTGCAAGATTTTCGTCAGCACTTCTTTTACTCCGTCACAGGCAAGGGTCTTTAAATACTTAATGGTTTTCTAATCATCTACTTTTTCTAGGGCATCTATGAAGCTATTGATAGTCTTGATCATGCAGTCCACATGGTGCCAATATTCTGTTTCTTGGAGGAGTTAAATGGCGGTGGTGGTTTAAGAAACACAGCTGTATTGTATTTTACACTTTTTTCTACTGCTGTTGAGTGCACATGCTGTGCGACGACTGTAGCTATTTACCTGTATATGTCACTTCTGCAAGCACTGGCCATGTGCTTGCACATGGGTGGTCATGTCAAAACCGGCGCTATCTGTTTCCTTGATGGTAACGGTTTAGCCTCTTGCTCTTGGTACTCACTGTGAAGAAATAAAAACCTTCTAAGTGGGTTCACTGATACACCTGGTCCTTTAAACCAACAAATAAGAGATTGGCACGGAAGCTGCATTATGAAAATATTTTTTTTTAATAACCTCACACGAGGGAGACTGGGTCACACAGTACCCTCAGGCCACTGAATGAGTCTAAGGAGTACAGAGAACAGGGGCCTTATATATGCATAGGTTACATAGTCAGCATAAAACCAAGGGGAGGTCCTGGCACATACAAGCATTCTTATTGACTAATATGGGTTTACAAAATTTGCTTGCTCAATGAAGTGGAAGGGGAGACTAAATTGAACGCATCGGTAAGAGTAGCCTGACAGTTTTATACTAGGAGCAGGTGCATTCTACCAGCTAGGCCTTTCTGAGCATGTGCAAGACTCTGGAAGAGGGAGAAAGCACATGGCGAGCACATGGCTAACTGAAATGGCTACCAAGAACAAAATGGCTTTCAGCTCATGCTAACAGCGATTCCTCTAATGTTTAACAGCTGCCTTTAGCTTTTTGCATCATACCTGGTTGCAGCTGCCTTTAGCGTCTCGCTTTATATTGATGATGGCTCTGTGATATGGCACAGCTCAGTATCTTTCCTATCAGCCTTTCCAGTGGGTTTTAGAGAACGTTCCGACAGTGCTGCTCCAAAATACCTTCACCTTCATCGAAGGCTGTATCTGGGCTTGGAGCGGAGCTTCGAAAAAGTGCACACCAACTTCGACGGCTTCTCATCGGTTTTGATGCACATTGCATGCAAGAGCCGTTTGCTGTACTGTTACAAACTCCCAGGGAGGGCAGTCTCTTTTCTTCAAGGCACATATACCATCCTTGTCACCAGGATCATGCAAATGAATGCACCACACATTGAGCTCTGTAACAGATGTCTTTATTCACCAGCATACCATCACACACTGCTTACTCAACTCGTCATAACCATTAATAATCACCCCTTAACACCTCCCAACAAGTTAAGTAATTTCTCTTTTGAGTCTGCCCACAACTGCAAGGGTCCTAGCACACATAGGGGCATATGTACAAGCCCCTATTGCCACTGCAACGTCACCACTTTTATCAATGTTGTGGTGACAATATGGGCTTAGCCTTATTCACAAGGCGGTGTTAAGCCACTTAAGGTGGCTTAACGCTGCCTTGTAAATAAAACCTGTTTCATGCTATGGTTAGCATGAAAGGGGTGGACAGTGGGTGTTCCACCGCAGCACCAATTGATTTTGATGCTGCCCCCTATGTACAAGGGCAACGTACATAGGGGGCAGCGCAAAATTTAAAACCAGGTAAGACCTGGTCTTAAGTTGGTGAACGAGGAGCAATGCATTATATCTCCTTGTTTTTGCTTTTTCCATGTGAACTGCCATGTGCAGCACACTTGGAAAAAGCAAAATGCCATGGATTGATGATGTACAGGAAGGTCCTCTTTCCTGTACCTAAACAATCTTTTAAAAAATGCCATTTGTGACTTTCATGTGTGCTGCATTAAGCAACACACATGAAAGTGACAAAATGGCACTTCAGGATTGTTTCTGTGCAGAAAGGAACACCTTCCTACACATAAGCAATCCTCGCCTGCACGCAGACACCCTTGCACTATGGTGCATGGGTGCCTGAGTTGGCGCTACACTGCTAAGAGTAGCGCCATCGCTGGGGAAATGCAAGGCTGCATCATATCGTTGTAAATATGATGCAGCCTTGTGATTCAGAAGTGGTGGAGTGATGCTTTAAGCCATGACTGCTAACGCCTCACTCCACCACTTCTATTGTAAATATCCCACAGAGTCTCACAACACTACAGTAGATTTATGTGTGAGATACTTCGAATTTTCAAAAAACTGAATCGAAGCTCTTTACCATTATCTAGGAAACCAAGCTACTCCAATGTCTTTCAGGAAGTATTACATTTTAAATTCACAACAGTATGGAAGGCCAAAGTATTCCAACAATGTTATTTCTAGCTAGAAACCTGTAAACCAAAGCCTATACAGCTCGTCAATGGGAGGAATTCATGGCTGCCTGGTATGCTATTATTCTTAAAAACTTTACTCTGTGATAAATTTATATGAGGCATTTTTAGGAGATACATGTTTTTATTAAAAACAGGGAATCGGGAACTTGTTTTTCAAGCATTATGTGCAAAAAGAGAGTATGAAAAGTCTGGGAAAGGGATGCATCACTTAACCTGGCTAAGACATCTGTAAAGGCTGTTTGATAGTAAAGGGCAAATGAGGTAAATAAAGGCCTTTTAAAAAGGAAATTTCAGATGTCCTGGCAAATAAAGCTGTGCATCATAGAATCAATGTGTCACAATGCGGAATATTCTCAAGAAGGTGCCATAATCATAGCCGAGCTAGGCTAACGCAATATTACATAACGCTGTCTATCACGGGAAACTAACGCCATGTTAACAGCATATTCTCAACATGCTGGCAAAAGGGAATAGTTCCCCAATAACTTGTCAAATGTCCGCTGTAAAATTACCGGGATGCCAATAAAAAAGGAAATCCAAACATGAGTAAAGTTGCGATGTGCCAAACAGCTATAAACACATCAGCGACAAGCAACGCCAGGCGTGACATTCCCCCGTCATGCGGGACAATTCAGTCATGAAAGCTGCAAATAAAAAAAAAACGAAGAACTGAGAAGCACCATGGAGGAAGCCAGAGCAACTACAGTGTCCCAGCGTGCAACTTGCTGTAGCAAGGTCTTTACCCCACTCCTGCAAGGGAGTATAGGGTCTATACTTGGCTTTCCATTCTGACCTTGAAAGCAGAGTTCAACAAGTTGAGCAGGCACAAAACCTTTTTATTCCAACAGGAGGTGGCCCTCACTTCCGCCAAGGATACTTTCAGGTATTGCAGGAGCCTCAGACTTTGACTGAGATATAGTTGCTTCTTACAACTGACCTCCCACTTCATTGTGTGGGACTGATTCACCAAATATTCAATGCATCTGAGACGACAGGCCTTGCACATTTTAAAATATGTGTGGGATCTGGCATGGTCTGTTCTGTTTAAACCATATTCAGGTGGGTGTCACTTAATATTGGCACCAGAAGCTGGGGTTCTGCTTCTCCTCTTAGTGCACCATAAAGGCTGCTCACTTTCAGACTATGCACAGGCCGGCCTAGCTCCAACTCTAGTGCAATCACCTGTATGAGGCTTTTGGATGCTTGCCCTTAGCAGTGATTGTCGTGAGTTAGGACTTGACCTCCCGCTTTGCATACTATACTTGTGTGCAACCAGTGCTTCATTGCAAACTATGTCATTTCTCCTGGGCATGGAACTTTGCTTATCAAACAAGTGGTGTCCAATCCCTGATTTCAGCCGGTTGATGGGTCCTTTGGAGGCGCATGACGCGATATGTTCTGTGGATGGTCAAATGAGGGGTTCAGCTTTACTTGGAATATTGGCTCAATGGGATATCTGTGCGGCTATGCAGACGTTCCTACAACGTAGTTTCATTGAATATAATTTCTGGTGTTGGTTGCTTCTGCTTATGAGGTACATGATTGTTCCTTCGACTTGCTTAATTGGATGTCATCGCTTTTTTCTACCAATGACAGGAATGAACTATTGGAGGGAATTGCATTCTTTTGCACACATACCTTCATGGATTGACCGCTTAGGTCGTCACGACTACGCTGTCTGCATTATTGACTCTTTTTTCAAAAGCTCAATGTGCCTTTAGCTTTTCCTACAAACTTTCCATTTATTCTCCGATTTGGTATTCTTCTCTTTTTTGGGTAGTTCCTCACCGACATCTTGGACACTGCCTGACTTTTGAACTCTGTTATTGTTCTTCTATTTATGTCGTACAAACTTACCAGGGTGAGGGTATTATATGAGGTTCTGAGGCCCTTTGGATACATTGTTGACATTGCTAAGTCAGCATGAGTTTGCTTGCCCTATGTTGTTGCATTAGCTCATGCCTCTGCTAGAGTTTGCTTTTTCAAAACTTTGCCTCTGCCCTTTACATGGTAACAGAGTGTTTTCCACGTTCTCAGCTTTCCATGAAACTACTGTCTGAACATAAGGTGCAAGGCACATAAACAATGTCTCTTGTTATTCTGTTCTGCACAGTCCCTATTACCTAGGCAAAAAATGTTAGCTACTGCTGCCATATGGATGATTTGTGCGTTGATATGACATGGTTGCATGTTTTTGAAACACACTCAAGGACAGCTGTTCCATGGAGCTGGGCTCTGCTGTTCCAATGATGTAAACCTCTTTGCGTTTAGGCTTTCAGGTAGGGGGTCAGCTAATAACGCCTACGCATCTTCTGTTATGTGAATTCACTTCTTACTGCCAAGGGCAGGGTGATTGGGCCTAGTTATTTTGACTTTTTCACAGTCTTTATTCAATGACATCTCCTTTTGTATTCTATAGTATTGTAACAGTGCTGATGGTGCTAACTTAATGCATTTTAATGCTGTTTGTGCTTCGCATATGAATCACTATAGTCATAATAAACATTTGGAACTTATTTGGTGACTCTGATTATTCTTTTTGTGGACAAGTACGAGAGGGTGAAAGGTTGTCTTGTTCTGCGCTGCCTGAGTGGTAGTCTGCGGGGATTGTCCTGGGAGTGGGGATGGTCCTGGGGGTGGTAGTGGGTGTAGTGGCCATCTTGGGTCTCCAAACTACATGATTAGTAGCTCCATGGCATCTGTTGGTCTTTAGATGTGGCTCTGGGCTGGGCTCCCTTTCTACTACTGCAGGTTTTTGTCCTACTTAAGACCAGAAAAAAGCAGATCTTAAGCCCCTGCTGCTAACGTGCCTTATCGCCAGTTGGTCGTTGAGAATATCCCGAAGTGGTGCTTTTGTGAGTTTTTGGACGGGAACGCCTACTCTGCATATGATTAAAATCAGTTGTCGCTGTCAGCCTTGCCGATGTTTTTGGCGGCAGCCATCACGGGTAAACTGGCGATGTCTGCTGTTAGCACAGGCTTGTGAATAGGGCAATAAATCTATTGCCACTTTTGTGGTGAAAAAGTGCCGCTAACTCGGTGATGTGTCCTTGAGAATATGCCCCATGTGTTTATTGTTCAGGGATATCATGGACAACATAGTGGTATTGGAGGTAAATTGGAGGAAACATCAACAGGGCAAGTAACGACCAGGGATTAGGGGGACGGGGGAGATGGGCACAATGGCACACATGCACAACAATGTGCAGCACACTGCACACCCACAATGACCCTGGTTCATATCCCTGATCCCCGTGGCACACTGCAGCACACACACATAGCAATAACAGCACATCCACATTGACGACAAAGTGGTACAATGTGCAACCCCGGCACTACAGAACGGAGAACACAACTGGCATGCGCAGAAACAGGCCAACTATATCTGACAGAGCAGGAAATCGTGACATGGAAATGTACGCATACAACCCCACATGCGTCATGTAGTCCAAAAGTCTACTGTTCCGCATCAAAATCTAGCATCTCCAAAACAGTCACAATGTACATTGTCATACAGTCTGCATGCAAACAAGAACAATGCGCCAACATACATGTCAACACAATGTCAACAAGCATCTTCCCTTCACATTGCAGAGCGACCCACAACACCTACCGCAGAGCAGACCAGACTCATGAGTGATGCTGGAGAGGACCACCACACCTTTGACACCAATGCCCTACAACAGCTCCTGGATATCCTAGGCAACCCACTCCCAGGAGCAGGGCAGCCAAGCTACATAGAGAAGACCCCACCCGCTGCACAGACCACACAGAAGGAAGCACCCGCCAGCACTATTGGCTCCCAACACTTCACCGAGCCACACATGGCATCCCAATGCCAGGTGTCAGAATGCCTAAAGGAGGTGGCCGAAGAGGTGCGGATGGGGTCTGAACACATGGAAAATGAACTAGATCACATGTGTGGGTTTCTAATTCCCTTTAGGGGCCACCTACACACCACAAAGGAGACCCACAATGTGACAGAGACACATGCATTTGCAAATTTCCTGTACTGAACCACGCCCAGAGCCCAGCTATTATCAGTCACACACCCGCACTGGACCTGTGTACGATGGCCCAGCCCACTACTCTTACGTATTGCGTGAGTGACGACAAAGCTACATGTCCAAGCTCTAACCCGCTGCCTGCAGTGAAATGATGTACACAGCACATAGTAATGTTGTAGGGTCTGGAGCCCTCATGCATACATTATTAACGCACGCAGATAGTATGTGGAACTGGCTACCTGCACGTGCTCCCAGCCCCTTTATTGCCAGGGTAACATGAACAGTGACCCCTGTGCTGGATGAGTGAGGGTTGAGTGTAAGTCAGCCCACACGGAGTGGTTGGTGCTGGCAACAACGTAAACAGTGATCACCATTAAAACGGAAACAGAAAACACCAGCATAACTTGAACAACTGCGAAGCATCATGGTGGTAGCTGGAGCAAGTACAGAGGTCACCCAAAATGCAAACATAAGTGTCCGTGAGTTGCAGTGCTCTGAGGTTGGGGCTCTAAAGCTGAGCATGCACATGTGAATTAATTGTCTAGGATTGTGTCCCTTCTGGATATACCTGATGCAGCTGTAGTGGGATGTTTTACACCTGCATCATCTTCCTCATCATTGTCCCAAGTCTCCCACACTGCCTGAGGTGACATTGCTGCGTAACCTCTCCACAGCACAAAACTCAATCAGTAACGGACCATGGCTCGTGGTACACTGAGTTAGTGGCACCTGGAGTGCTGAGCAGGGTATCAGGCCCATGATGTCATCCACGACAGTTGTGAGCAAGTCTCTTATTCTGTCAGGACCATTGTTTCGACTGTGGTGATGCGACGTCCGGGCCATTCAAGACTCAATTTGATGTGTGAGCCCTGGTGGACTGCAGTTGCAGCCAGAGGCAGTGGACAGTGCATGGCCACATACACAAGGCATCAATGACCCTGAGGCCATCTTCAACACATTCTGGTGTCTTCAGGTGGGCAGGGGCGGGCAAGACTGGTTTGGGGACCAGCGGCCCGGGGTTCTGCAGGTGCACAGGATTGCAGACAACACCACTCACGTCAACGGCGTTGGCCTCGTGGGGGGGTGAGTTGGGTATTCTGGAAGAGGACCACGCCCAGAGTTACGTGCCTTTTATTCATACCCCTATGCTGGCCTGGCATACGCCTGGCCGGCCCACTCCGCTCACGCTTACGGGGGTCGTAACAAACGACATTGCCAGTGGACAGTTGCGTCCACTGTCCACAAATACTCCAAACACCAACGGTATGTGTCGACATGGATATGTCTGTGGTCTGCATGCTGCAGTCTCGCCCTCGCATCGACGCCACACTTGGCATTGTGTACATTCTTATTCATGGGTAACTTGTCTCCTTTGCACATGCATTGTCCCTACCTCTTCCCACAATCTACTATTGTGTGTCTGAGGTGCCATGCCGTTGATGGCTAATGTACATGGCTGGCCCAGGTTCTCCCAGGAAGTTGTGTTGTCGTGTCTGGTGGGTGTGCATGTTGTTTGGCATGTTGCATTCAAGCTTGTGGCGTGTACATTCCCAGTGTTGTGAGTTGCATGATTGTGGAGTTGAGGTGCGTGGTGTGTTCATGTGGTATTTGACAATGAGCAGTGCATTTCTGTGGGTGCCATCCTGATAGTGCTGGTTGATGATGGACTGTTGGAAGATGTAAGGATTATACAAACTGCCTGGGTGGTTGGTGTCGATGTTGGTGCAGATTCCCCGGTGGTCAGCTATTGCCTGCACATTGATGGGATATGTGTGCTTTCTGTTGCTGTTATTGTGTGCCGGGGGGCACAAGTCAATTGCCCCTCACACTTGCGGGAAGCCAGCTGTGGCATAGACGCCATGCTTGGTCTGTTCCTGCGCAGTGTGGGATAAGTATAGATAGTAGGGTACCAAGCTGAAGGTGTCATCCATGACCATTGTGAGGGACTTGGGTTGGTCTGGCTGTGTGACTCCTCCGACTCAGGCGGTCGTTGGTAGGAGGGTACTAGAGGCCAACACGTGCAGCATGGCTGGCAGCTTTGTCTATGGTGGAATGTTGGTTGTCCACTGTGATGGTACTGTGTTGTGTCCCTGTGGACAATGGTGGTCAGGATGGCGAGGTTGGTTGTCCCTTTGAGCCTGTGTTGGGCAATGACATTCTCTGGTGTTGGGTCTGTGATGTGTCTTTGTCTGCCCTGCGTCTGTAGTGGTTAGGGGGTGGGGGGCCGGGGGTGGCGGTGGGTGTTGTGTCCCTTTTGGGGCTCTAAGCTGCATGAATGTTGGCTCCGTGGCATCTGTTGTTCTTCTGGTGTGGCTCTGGGCTGGGCTCCCTTTTGTGGTCCAACTTTGCACCAGGTCAGAGCAGGCGTTAATTTCCTGCTGCTAATGCGCCTTATTGCATTTATTGGAATCTTATTGCGTATCTGGCTGGTCGTTGGGAATGTTGCGTGGTGTTGTCACTGCTTTTTGCACTGGAACGCCTACTCTGCATCTCATTAGTGTTAGTTGACTGGGTCATCTGTGGCGGTGTTTTTTGTGGCTGCTATTGCAGGTAAACTGGTGATATGGGCTGTTAGCAACAGCTTGTGAATGAGGCGAGAAATTTGTCACCACTTTGGCTGCGATAAAGTGCTGTTAACTTGGTGATAACTCCTTGAGAAGGTTTTTAATATGGCTTTTAAAGTATGGCTTTAAGATTTCTTCGCAATTTTTTCAAAGGTACCATTATTTTAATTGAGAATTATTGCTGATGTTCAAAAACTCATTTCCAAAATAAAACCTTTATAATTTGACAAGTAGCGGTCTTATGCCTTCATAGCCTACTTTGTAGATTCATTTGACTCTCAAAGAGCGTGTAAAAATGTTTAGGGAAGACAACCTGCACATACAGTGTGTTTTCTGCAATGTATTAAGGTATTTTGTGGTCAAACACAATAAAGTTATAAGTGGAAGCAAATGGATTAGTGTTTCTTTTACTCACATCTATTCCATTTTCCTTATTCTCTTAATGCACAGGTATCTTTACAAACCACTTACTTTAAAGTAATCAATAAACCATCCTTTCAGGGCGATACTAAGAACAATTATTGTGCTGAATAAATTGATGTCTTTTTAAAAAAACAATATACTCTTTAGATGTATATCATGTTTCGATTCTGCACTGGGAAGAAAATATGGGTAATAATTGTATCTCATTAAGTCAGTACCTTCCACATAGTCTTTATTTTACCATGCATTTTTAACTAAATATTCACTCAGCTTTCAGTTAATGCAAAGAAGAAATTACACGAACGCGACTCGTAAGTATGAAGCATCACTTAAAAATGGTGAATTATGTGAAACACATATTCAGAATGAACGCAAATTGCTAAAATATTATCCCACGACTTTCCTTGCAAGATAAATTAAGTTTTACACACATACTATGTCATTGACAGGCTATCCAATACACTTACATGGGTGTTTAGCTGACACATAGCAGGAAATAGTAGTACGCTCTACATAAATACATTGTTGCATTTATTGGAGTATATGACAAATATGTGGAAATATATGACATTTGGTGGACTATGTAGTAAAATTGGAAGGAAATATTCCTTATGAATACAAATTGCAGAACAGTATAGCTCTTATATTATTTTATTTGACATTTCTTGGAATAATATTTAGTTAGTATGTAGGTCTACACTCTATGTGAATGAAAGAATTTGATGGGATGTAAATATCTGGTCATATATGTTTACATATTTAATCAAAATCGCTTAAATTATAAAGTTTAAATTATAAACTATCGTCTTCAACAGTAATTCCAGTTACTCGCGTCAAAGAAAGGCCTGCGCTTCTCGATTCCAGCGTTTGTCGGGCCCAACTGCGCCATTGGGCCTTTGGCTCATGGAAACAACACCTTTCAAGAAGTGCCCTCAGTGTGGACATAAATTCACTCACACTGATCTTCGTGAGGTTTGCAATCTGTGCTTGTCTCCAGAACACAAGAGTCGAGACTGTGAGGCCTGCGCTTCGTTCCGGTCCAAGAAGACCATCGGGGACCGTTAAGCTCGAAGAGTCTTGGTGCCGTCATCTTCATCGACACCAGACCTCATCATAGACGAGGCTCCGATTGAAGTAGAGTCCGAAGAACAGCAGCAGGACGACATCTTTTCCAAAACAGAGGATTCAGCTTCCGGAGCCAAGGACCGATCGGAAGATGACTATCTACTTCCAGCTGGTCAACAGGTCGTGAGTACAAGCATCGACCCTGTTCACCTCCCCATACCGGGACAGGCTTCGGTTGCACCTCCACCTCCAGGTACACACCAACCAAAACCTTCCGACGGCCCGCCTTCCGGCTCGGCAATGGAGGATACAAAAAAGCCTCCAGTCGACTTGGGCTCGAGTCAGTCTCTCGGTCCCGACAAGCAAAAGGTCCTCAAACCAAAATGAACCCCGGCACCGAAGCAGCCATCGGCATCGGAACCAGTCGAGCCGAAAATAAGCTCAGCCCCGAAAGACTTTCCCAAGTCTGCCGAACCGAAGACCACTCCTTTTCCGAAAGAATTCGACCAGAAGCCTGCTTCGGCATCGAAACACACTTCGGCTCAGAAGGTCGATGATCCCAAACGCACTTCAGGAGCAAAGATTCTGGATCCAAAGAGCGCAGATCCGAGAAAGGCCAAGTCTTCGGAACCGAAACCAAAAGCCACTCCAAAGACAATAGACACTGTAAATCCGAAACATTTTGGTACGAAACAAGATAAATTGGCACCGAAAAAGGATTTTTCAGCAGAAGAGCTTTTTCAACCAGACCCAAAGAAAAAACCCTTCATATTAATCCAAAAACTGAACATGTTTGTACAATGCCTCAAAAGAGGAAATGGACTATCCTAAACCACCTCCAGTTCCTCTCAAAAAGCATGCTCAAACTTCCCCTATAAGAATTCCTTCACCATTAATAGAAATACCAGTAGTTGTTTTTTATAAACCTAACAGAGCTTTAAGGTCTGCCTCCTTGTCTAAAATGATGGCTCCGACCATCAAACGCGCTAGACTGGGCGGCCGCTCCTTTCACTATCTGGCTCCTCGTGCCTGGAACGAGCTTCCCCTCTCTCTGAGACAGATCCCTAGCCTTATGTCTTTTAGAAAGGCTTTAAAGACTTGGCTTTTCACTCGATAGGGCCTTCGCCTTTCCTTATTTCTGTTATGTAGTTGCCCCTGGAGGAACTCTTCGCCAAAGCGCCGGGACACTCCGTTCGGAGTAGCTGTTGCGCTATAGAAGAATGTGTTAACATAACATAACATAACAAAGTACTATTTATAAACTTAAATTTAATATCCGATGCTACAAAGAAAGACTGCGCACTTGTTGCATGGCAATATGCACAGTTTTTTTTATTAACACAATTGTCTATTTTTATGGGCACTACGGCACAATACATCAGTTTGAGAAAAGTTTTTTGATGAACACATCACAGGTCATCGACTGAACAATTTGTTTTTCCTGGAGTCAGGCGCAGGTTCAACTTTGGGGCTCCAACTGTCAAATCCCCCCAATAAAATAATTATATTACCTACTGGCTGTTAGGACAAAGTTTCGGTAGGAAAATCTTTGTCGCCGTTTGACGAATCTTCACAAAATTTTCAAAACTGATGGAGCGCTCAGGTCAGCTCCTGTCTTGAAAGTTTTGGGGTGATTCGTCAAGCGGGGCTCTAGAAAAAAGGAGGGTCCCCAAACATGTTTTTTCATGTTCATTTCCGTTGTAAACTGTTGACGCAGCTACAGCCCAAACTGCTGAACAGAATTACATCAAATTTGGCAGAAAGGTAGCTCTTGGTCCAGAGTACACTGTTTTTGTTAAATGGTGCGAATCCATTCAGTAGTTTTTGAGAAATTTAAAATGTAATATATATATCTATCTATATATGGGTGCGAAGGATCCGTGAACCCACCCGAGTCCGATTGGCTGCCAACAGTTACAGTGTGGTCAAGTCGAGGGCGCAATGCTTAATTATGAAGTGGGTGTCTGTGGGGGCCCCCGCTGCCCACGGACTACCACCTCACTAAGGCGATAGTTATTAAATGCAGCCGCAGGGACCTCCACCTCCCCAGGGGTATCTAGAAAATTGTAGTGTGGGGGGCTCAAGCCCCCTCACACTGCCCTGGGGACTGCCACCTCCCTGGGGTACACTTTATTTAAATGTGGTGGCCATTGCGGACCTCCAGGCCCCAGGGACCATCACCTCCACGGGGCTTTAAACATAATGGGAGACGGGCTGTGCGGCCCCCCTCCAGTAGCCCTCCATTGCCTTGGGGACCACCACTCCCCAGAGCCAGATCCAGCAATGTCCCGGGGTGCCCACCCCTGGACATTGCAGTTTGCTATGGCATGCAGGAAGCACTGCTCCTGCCATGCCATAGCAACCTTCTGCTTTGCTTCATGGAAGAGAGAGCAGGAAAACTGCTCTTGCTTCCATGAAGCAAAGCAAAAATGCTTTTAGTCTTTGACCAAATGCAATGCCGACACCCGAAGAAGGCAGGAAGCCAGCAGGGACCATGGGGGATTTGGGACTCCACCCATGGTCTCCAAAGTTGGGGCCATGCCCCGGGATGGGGTCCCCAGGGCAGAAAATGGCCCATTATGAGGGCCGCTTGTCCCCCCTCCCTTTGTTTGATTTAATAAATAATGGCCAAGCCCCGGGTGATGGGGTCCCCGGGCAAAAAATGGCCTGGCAGGGGGGGCACTCAACCCCCTTCCCTTGAATTTTATTTTTTTTAATGGCCAGGCCCCGGGAAATGGGGTCCACGGGCCCAAGATCAGCCTGGGGAGGGGGGCCACATGCCCCCTCCCTTTTTATTTTACATTTAAAAATAGAAAATGGCCCAGGCCCCTGGGGTTAGTGTGCCTGGGGTCCAAAACGGTCAAGGGAAGAAGGACACACAGCCCCGCTTCCTAAAATAAAAAAACTGAAACTGACCACTCGCAGGAGGCCCTGCCCTCTCTCTGCACTACACCTTAAACACGACTCCTGATGCACTCTGTGTTGGGGAATGAAGTACCCTTGCCTCTGAGGCTCCTTAGGGGCCAACTACCCCACCAGGTACTGCCATTAAGCCCCATACAGTGGGATTGCTGAGAGATGGTAGGAGGCCATGCTCCTTTGTACACCACTCTGCAAATGTACCTCTTGGCACACTGCTAGTGGGGCAATTAGGTACCCTGGAGTCATGAGCAATTAGGTCCCCTTGAGTCATCTTCTTTCTGCACCTCTCTAGACTCTTTCTGTACCTCTCTTGCATCTTTTTGTACCTCACTTGCCTCCTTCTGTACCTCACTCTCTGCTTTCTGCATGCCACTTGCCTCTTTTTATACCTCTCTTGCCTCTTTCTATACTTCTCTTGCCTCTTTCTGTACCTTATTTGCCTTTTCTGCACTTCTCTTGCCTCTTTCTGCACCCCACTCTCTTCTTTCTACACCTCACTTGCTCTTTCTGCAGCTCACTCTCTTCTTTCTGCACCTTTCGTGCCTCTTTCTGCACTTCACTTGCCTCTTACTACAATTCTCTTGTCTCTTTCTGTACCACACTTGATTCTTTCTGCACTTCACGAGCCTCTTGCTGCACCTCACTTATGTCTCTCTGCACCTCACTCTCTTCTTTCTATACCTCTCTTGCCTCTTTCAGCACCTCACTTCCCTCTTTCTGCATCTCACTTTCTTCTTTCAGCACTACTCTTGCCTCTTTCTGTACTTCTCTTGTCTCTTTCTGTATCTCAATTGCCTCTTTCTTTACTGCTCTTGCCTCTCTGTACCTCTCTTGCCTCTTTCTGCACCTCATTTGCCTTTTTCTGAACTTCAGTCTCTTCTTTCTGAACTTCTCTTGCCTATTTATGCACCTCTCTTTCCTTTTTCTGTACCTCACATATCTCTTTCTGCACTTCACTCGCCTCTTTCTGCACTTCTCTTGCCTCTTTCCACACTACTCTTGCCTCTTTCTTCACCTCTCTTGCCTCTTTCTGTACCTCACTTACCTCTTTCTGCACCTCACCCTCTTCTTTCTGCACCTGTCTTGCCTCATTCTGCACTTCTCTTTCTTCTTTCTGCACTTCTCTTGCCTCTTTCTGTAGCTCGCTTGCCTCTTTCTGCAACCCACCCTCTTCTTTCTGCATCTCTCATGCCCCTTTCTGCACATAACTTGCCTCTTTCTGCAACTCACTTGCCTGTTTTTTTTTACTTCTCTTGGCCTCTTTCTGCACTTCTTTTGCCTCTTTGTGCACCTCTCTTGCCTCTTTATGTAACTCATTCTCTTCTTTCTGTACCTCTCTTACCTCTTTGTGCACTTCTCTAGCCTCATTCTACACCCCTCTTACCTCTTTCTATACCTCTCTTTTATCTTTCTGCACCTCACTCTCTTCTTTCTGCACCTCACTCTCTTCTATCTGCAGCTCTCTTGCCTCTTTCTGCACCTCACTCTCTTCTTTTTGCACCTCTCTTGACTATTTCTACACCTCACTCTCTTTTTTCTGTATCCCACTCTCTTCTTTCTGCATCTCTCTTGCCTTTTTCTGCACCTCACGCTATTCTTTCTGCACTTCACTTGCCTTTTCCGCATCTCACTTGCCTCTTTCTGCACTTTACTTGCCTATTTCTGCACTTCTTTTGCCTCTTTCTGCACTTCTCTAGCCTCTTTCTACACTTCTTTTGCCTCTTTCTGTACCTCTTTTGCCTCTTTCTGCACCCCCATTGCCTCTTTCAGCACCTCACTCTCTTCTTTCTGCACCCCTCTTGCTTCTTTCTGCACTTCTCTTGGCTTTTGCTACACTTCTTTTGCCTCTCTTGCCTATTTCTGCACCTCACTTGCCTCTTTCTGCACATCTCTTACCTCCTTCTGCACTTTAATTTAACCCTGGGCGTCGGAATCGGCTACGCCCATGGAGTAGGCGTAGTGTTGCCTCCTACGCATTTTGCGTAGACAGCGTAGCCGGCAACACTACGCCCACTCCGTGTGCGTAGCCGAGTCGGCCACCATCCGCCTCCCTCCCGCCCTCCCCTACATACATTATTTAAGCAAAATACCCTTAATAAAGCAATTTTAAAGCATTTACCGTGTCCGGGGCTCGTCCGGGGCTCCCTCTTGGAATAGCGTCCCTTCATAGATACCAATGCGCATGCGCGGGCGGCCGCACATGCGCTTTGGTATCCATGACGACGCGATTCCAAGAGGGAGCCCCGGACGAGCCCCGGACACGGTAAATGCTTTAAAATTGCTTTATTAAGGGTATTTTGCTTAAATAATGTATGTAGAGGAGAGCGGGAGGGAGGTGCATAGTGGGGCTACGCGGAGTGCGGGAGTGGGCGTAGCTTCTCGCCCACTCCGCGTAGCTCCGCAGAGCCCCACTATGCCCACTACGCCCGGGCTTACTTTAATTGCCTCTTTCTGTACCTCTCTTGCCTCTTTCTGCACCTCAATGTCTTTTTCAGCCCCTCTCTTGCATCTTTCTGCACCTCACTCACTTCTTTCTGTATTTCTCTTACCTCTTTCTGTACTTTTATTGCCTCTTTCTGCACCCCTCTTACCTCTTTCAGTACCTCTCTTGTATCTTTCTGCACCTCACTCTTGTCTTTCTGTACCTCACTCTTCTTTCTACACCTCTCTTGCCTCTTTCTGCACCTCACTTTCTTCTTTCTGTACCTCTCTTGCCTCTTTCTGCACCTCACTCTCTTTTTTATGCACCTCACTCTCTTCTTTCAGCACCTCTCCAGCCTCATACTGTACCTCACCCTCTTATTTTTGTACATCTCTTGCCTCTTTCTGAACTTTGCTTGCCTCTTTCTGCACCTCTCTTGCCTCATTCTGAATATCTATTGCCTCTTTCTATACCTCACTTGCCTCTTTCGGCACTTCTCTTGCCTCATTCTGTACCTCACTCTCTTTATTCTGCACCTCTCTTGCCTCTTTCTGCTCTTCTCTTGACTTTTTATGTACTTCTCATGGATCATTCTGCATTTCTGCCGCTTAAGGCACTTCTCTTGCCTCTCTCTGTACCACTCTTGCCTTTTTCTGCACCTCACCTGCTTCTTTCTGTACCTCACTTGTCTCTTTCTGCTCCTCTCTTGCCTCTGTTTGCACTTTTCTTCCCTCTTGCTGCTCTCTCTTGCCTATTTCTGTTTGTCTCTTGGCTCTTTATGCACCTTACTCTCTTCTTTCTGCACCTCTCTTGCTTCTTTCTGCACCTCACTCTATTCTTTCTGAACCTCTTTTGCCTCTTTCTGTACTTCCCTAGCCTCTTTCAGCACTTCTCTTGCCTCGTTCTGTACCTCTCTTGCCTCTGTCTGTGCCTTACTTGCCTCCTTCTGTACCTTACTCTCTTCTTTCTACACATCTCCTGCCTCTTTTGCACTTCTCTTGCCTCTTTCTGTTCTACTCTTGCCTTGTTCTGTATGTCTCTTGCCTCTTCCTGCACCTTACTCTCTTCTTTCTGCTCCTCTCTTGCCTCTTTCTGCACCTCCATCTCTTCTTTCTGCACCTCTCTTGCCTCTTTCTGTACTTCCCTAGCCTCTTTCTGCACTTCTCGTGCCTCGTTCTGCATATCTCTTGCCACTTTCTGCACCTCACTTGCCTCTTTCTGCACTTCTCTTGCCTCATTTTGCACCTCACTTGCCTCTTTCAGCACTTCTCTTACCCCTTTCTGCACTTCTCCCTGCTCTTTCTGCACTCCTCCTGGCTCTCTCCGCATTTCTCCTTCTTCTTTCTCTACTTCTCTTGCCAATTTCTGTACCTCTCTTGCCTCTTCCTACACCTCACTTGCCTCTTTCTGTTCTTCTCTTGCTTCTTTCTGCTCTTTTCTTGCCACGTTCTGTACCTCTCTTGCCTCTTTCTACGCCTCACTTGCTTCTTTCTGCACCTCAATCGCTTCTTTCTGTATATTTCTCGCCTCTTTTAACACTCCTCTTGCCTCTTTCTGGTCTTCTTTTGCCTATTTCTGTATGTCTCTTGCCTCTTTCTGTACCTTACTCTCTTCCTTCTGCACTTCTCTTGCTTCTTTTACAGGGAGGTTATTGTTAGGAATTAGTATTCATAAAACCTTAAAAATTCACTGAAAAAACCCATGGTTTCAGATTTGTTATAATTAGAAATTAGCATTTAAAAAACCTTAGAAATTCACTGAAAAAAACACAGGTTTCAGGGACGTTATAGTTAGAAATTAGCATTTTAAAAAACCTTAGATATTCACTGAAAAAACACAGGTTACAGGAAAGTTATAGTTAGGATGACATTTCACTCATACAAAACCAGAGAGCTGAGGTAACTATAACTCCCGCCCCCGCAATGCACTGCTGATGATGTCATTCATTTCATCACTCATGACCTGGTCAGTGACAAAACTGATGACATCTCAAATGACATCACTGATGACATTATCTACATAATCTTTGATGGACATACTCACACCCCCAATATAACCTTTCATACACCCACTCTAATTTTCAGACTACCCTTCTTGAAACCATTGACACATCAATACCAGTACGTAGATAACCAGTCAATGATTCATAGGTCTACATACACATCAGCTTACTCACATGTACAGGCACTCATACAGCCAGTCACTCACAATACAACCACTGATATATCTACTCATTCACCCATACAGCCACACATACAACGTTAGTCACCCATAGGCCTACTCACACACCTACTCATTCACCCAAACACTCAATCACACAGCCACTTACTCGCCCATACAGAAACACACTTACTCTCATTACAGTTACTGACACAAGCACACCCTCATCTATATAGCCACTCTCACAATCACTTACTCATGCATACAGTCACATATATACTCTAACACTTACATATACGGCCTTTCACATATATAGTTAATCACCCATATAATACTGAAACATCCATTCTCTCACTGACACAGCCATATTCACACTCACTTGCCCGTACAGTCCCTCACAGACATACTCATGAACCCATACACCCAGTGATTCACACACTCATACATCCATGCAGGGAGTCAAACACCCCCTCACCCACCTACACAGACACTCAGGCACCCATACAGGTACTCAGAGAACTAATCAATAACCCATAAAGACACTCATGTGCCTACTCACTAACCCACACAGCCACTTACACACCAACTGATAGGCTTATACATATATTCCCACAGATTAGTCACTCACCCATACATTCACTAAGACACGTTTAATCACTCACTTATGCAGTCAGTCACTCACACACTGAGTCATCAATACAGACAATTAATCAGCAATCAATAATTACTTGTAATTGATTGTATTTTACACTCATGAAAGTACAATAAAACTTTTCTAAAAATTGTAAATATAAAAGGGCAGGTCTCACTTGTTTAAAATTGAAATGTACAAATAAAGGGCGTACATAATTTTGACGCAAATTGGCCCATTTAGGGCAAATTAGTACAATGTGTAAAGTGTCTATCTTGTGCAGAAGAGTCATCACAAGAAATACAGGAAGGTCTTGTTGCCTTTGCCATCCTACCACAAGCTGCAGAAACATATTCAGTCTAAAGTTTGTTAAAAGTCTTCTGTGGTTCACCGGCATGTCCAGTGTTAGAGAAAGTTCCATTCTTTCACTGCTTTTGACCATTGTATGATGTATGCAGCATTTACACTTCGAGTCTTGCTGTATAAATTCTTGAGTATGCTGTAAAAATACCTTCTTAACTTCTGCAGTAACTGATTTACTTATGTTCTCAGGTGAGTTAAAGACATGCAGTAAGCCCAAATTAGACAGGGACGTTTTTATATAGCTCAGCCATGGTGTACGATAACTAAAGTTCAAGTTTGTGCTATCTCTTACTATTAGTCTATTAAAATCCAATTCGTTTTTAGTTCATATAGAGTAGTATCGGGCACAAGCGTATATAGTCAGCTATGTGACCTACCCCTATCTCTTCATGAAATATTTCTGAAGGTACATTCTGTGGGATGCATAACAGTTTCCTTAGGTATTCATTTCCTGCTGTTTGTATTAACATAGGAGATTTATAACCCGAGATTTCTGCCCCGTAGGTTACAACCGGGACACCCGTAGCATTGTAAAGTTGTAATATGGACTTTATGTGACTGCGACCTAAACGCCTAGAGAAGGCATCAATGCTATGAGCCACCCTATTAAAGGATTGAGTTTGTGATTTTCAGTAAGGGCACACAGGACAGTCTCTCATCCAGCAGTGTGCCTAGATAGCTGAACCTATCCACCTTACGTATTTCGTTATCTGTTATCCAAATTTTCCAGTCTTGGTGCCTCTAGGTCCTAATGTCAAAGTATATAATTTTGTAAAATTAATTTTTGAGACCCAAATTTTCTATACATTCGTAAAAAATGTTCAGTAAAGATTGCAAGCCATTAGCTGTCTGGGGAATAAGGACGGTGCCATCCGCATACAGCAAGGCGGGTTCCATTCAGTGTCCTATCTTTGGGACCTCTTTACAGTTATCTCTTAAAAACCGATCTCATTGAGTTATATATAAAATAAAAAGAAAAGGAGCTAAAATACAACCCAGACGCACCCCTCTCCCCAGCTTAAAGTACTTAGTGCATTCTCCTGATGGGCCGAATCTTACCCTTGCCTTAAGCCCTACCTGTAGATTGTTCAAAAGTACAACCATATCTTTGTCCATCCCCTTGTCCCTCAGCACAGCCCATAGCTTAGATCTTACCACCGTTCAAATGCTGTGCTGAGGTCCATGAAGGCTAACTGTATACTTTTTTTTTAGGCACTGTATACCTGCTAACTATCATATATAGATTCAAATTCTGTTCAATCTCACAACGTCCCAACCTGAATTCATACTGTACATTGCTATCATTAGCCCATACAGTCATTCATACACCCACTAATTCACCAATACACCTTGGTATATATATATATATATATATTTAACAGTCATGCACTTTTAAAAAACACTCACGGTCACTGGATGATGTAATCACTAATGTCATCAATGATGTCATTTGAAATGTCATCAGTGATGTCACTGACCATGTCATCAGTGATGTAATATGTGAGATTATAAGCAGTGCATTGCGGGAGCGGGAGTTATAGTTAGCCCAGCTAACTATAATGGCTAAATTACTCTGGTTTTGTATGAGTGAAATGTAAGCCTAACTACAATGTTCCCGTAACATGTGGTTTTCTCAGTGATTATATACATATATATTGACTGAAAAAAACAAAAGTTGCAGGTACAGTTCGACTCTTGTTCCACTCATGCAAAACCAGCAATATTCAGCAGTTATAGTTTTCTGAGCTAACTATAACTTGCACCCCTGCAATGCACTGCTTATAACCTCATATGTTGCATGACTCATGCCTTTGTCAATGGCATTACTGATGGCATCACTGCTGAAATCATCCCCAAAATCACTAACGCATCTACTCACTCCTCCATAGAACCTTTTTTCCATTTCCTAACTATATCTTCCCTGTAACTTTGTTTTTTTAATTTATTTTTAAGGTTTTTTAAATGCTAATTCCTAACTATTACGTTCAGTGAATTTCTATGTTTTTTTAAGTAGTAATGGCTTTGCAGAGTGGTGGAGAAAGGGTGCAGTTCTCTTACCAGCACTCAGGAATCCTGCTGCTTAGGACTTACAGAAAGCACCAGGAGGTCTTTTTGGCCCCCAAGGTACCTCAGCATAACAGAGGAATTCATTCCCCAACCAGTAGTACACCAGCAGATGCGTTTGCAGAGTGATGGAGAAAGAGGGCATGGCCTCCGAAGAGCTCCTAGCAATCCTGCTGTGCGGGACTTACTGGTGGTAACTGGAGGGGTTATTTGCCTCCAAGGGCCCTTAGCGGCCAGGGGGAAGGCTTTGAGTGTCTGAGAGCTGGGATGAGGCTCGTGGGGAGGGGGGTTCCTGAAGGCGAGGTAGTGTTTTCTGTAAGGGTCTATGGGAAGCGGTAGATGGGCGAGGTGTGGCGGTTGGAAGGTGGAATTGAAGGTGTGGTTAGAGTTTCCTGTTGTGGCTGGTTGTCGGTAAGCATGCGTTGTGATGTGGCAGGGAGAAGAGGAGTGTAGCGGGCAGTAATGGTATCGCGGAAGAGAGGATCATGGTCTTCTCTGTTAGCTGTGGATGTGGGCGGTGAAGGGGTTGAGGCGGGGTGAGGTAGGGTTGGGAGGTCTGATCTTAATGCGGGAAATAGGGAGTCGAAGGCTTCAAGGTTCTCATTATTAGCCTGAATGAGGACCGTGCCATTGATGAAGATGGTCACGGTTGTGTAGCCTCTACCGACCGATCTGAAAGAGAGTATAGTGGTTAGTTTGCAACTATGGGAAGTAGATGTGGTTTTGGCGATAAACAGTTGCGTTCTGATCACGGAGATCCAGTATTCCGGTCTCTCAGTGTGGAATATAAGGGCCATCTTAATCGGACCATTGGAGGCCGAGTGGTAGATGTCTGTGATTAGGGTTTCTCTGTGTTGGCGGATAAGTTTCTGTTTGAAAATGTGTCTCAATTTTGTAGAGATGAGGGGGCGGAAGATGATGGTAAAAGAGTTTCGGCTATGGGGTTTCAGGTGGGTAGGTAGTACTTGTGGGGGAGGGGAAGGCAGGTCCCTAGCCATCGTGACGATAGTGTGAGCGTTAGGAGGCCTGGTTTTGCTACGGTGTTATGCTTAGGTGGTGCGGGAGGGCAGGAGTCAGGCCGTCAGGGCTTCACGCCGGCGCGACTCACCTAAGCCTGTGTCACGGAGTCCTGTAGGTCATTGTATCTAGTGTCCTCGGGCCGGAGAGTCCTTGTGGACCACCATTTTTGGACGAGCGTGGGGGGTTTGGAGCTTTACTTCACAGGGGGGGGCTGTTCCTGTGCCGCGGAGTCCAGTGGGTCATTATAGCTGGTATTCTAGGGCCGGAGAGTCCTTGGTGTCCGCCATTTCAAGGACAGGCGTGGGGGTGATGAACTGTGAGATTCCAGTAGCTCTGCAACGCGAATCAGTCTTTGCGCTGGTGGATCTCTGTGTGTTGGACGTCCTCGTAATAACTGAAATCGAGGAGAGGTCGGTCCAGGCGGCCCCAGTGAGGCTCCGGCCAGGAGGAGTCCACCGGATCCTCTATTTTGAGGTTAGGTGCGGAGGTGGCGACCAACGAGGGTCAAGCAGCCCAAGTGACTTCACCTATGTGGTGGTGGACATCCCCTCTCCATGTGACAGACGGCATAGCAACATCCGAGACCACAGGGAAGTCGGTCCGGGTGGCTCTGGTGAGGCACCAGTCAGGGGGATTCCTCGCGCTCCGCCATTTTGAAGTCAGGCGCGGAGGAGATAAACACAGAGAGACAAGCAGCCCAGGTGACTCCGCCTATGTGGTGGCGAACATCTCCGTTCTACATAGCAGATGACCCAACAACAGCCAAGCCCGCGGGAAGGTGGTAGGCGGCTCCGGTGAGGCTCCGGTCAGGAGGAGTCCTCGCGATCCACCATTATGAAGTCAGGCGCGGAGGTGACGATCGGCGAGAGTCTAGCAGCCCAAATGACTTCGCCTATGTGGTGGCAAACATCCCATCACCACATAACAAACGGCCCAGCAAGAGCCAGGACCTCGGGAAGGTGATAGGCGGCTCCGGAGGGGCTCCGGTCAGGAGGAGTCCTAGCGAGTCACCATTTTGAAGTCAGGCGCGGAGGCGGCGATCGGCGAGAGTCGAGCAGTCCAAGTGACTCAGCCTATGTGGTGGCAAACATCTCATCACCACAAAACAAATGACCTAGCAACAGCCCAGACCTCGGGAAGGTGGAAGGCGGCTACGGTGAGGCTCCGGTCAAGAGGAGTCCTCGCGAGCCGGCATTTTGGAGTCAGGCGCAGAGGCGGCGATCGGCGAAAATCAAGAGGGAAACTCCGTCCAAACGGTGGCAGCCGAGATCGCAGGGAGGTCATTGTAGGCGGCTCCGGCACCGGTATGCTTCGCTCAGGAGGTGTCCTGGGGTCGCGGTAAGGCAGCGGAGCGTCGGTCACCTGTGGGGGTGATCCGGCGGACAGTCCCTGCTTACCGATAATGCGAGTCAGGCAGCACTTCCTAGCTCAATGATCCGTGCTGGGAGCTCATCCCAGCTCTCAGACACTCAAAGCCTTCCCCTGTCCCTTCCCCTCCCCTTCCTCAGTCTTCTCCCCTGATCCCGACTCCTCGATCCCTCAACCTGAACCACAACACGCTTGGCGTTACCCTAGATGCCCCCAACCCCTCCCTTGATTCCATGTTACAGCGCCTCGCGGCTCTTGAAAACCAGATTGACACAATCTCCCAGGGCTTAATGGAAATCCTCTCTAACCTAGGTATAGCCCGCAGACCCTCAAAATGCCTTCTGCGGACTTCCTACATCGTTAACGCTAACAGCACCCCTGGGCCCACAGAAACCCCTAGTACCCAGCTTCACAGTCCCCCCTACAGGGTCTTGGGATACTGTCCACAGCAGACCGCAAAAACCGGAGTCCCCCTCCCTAGGACCAAGACTCATACTCTATCACATACTCTATCAGACACTCTATCAGATACAAAACACCTGACCTCAAGGCCTTTCAGAACAGAAGCACCTATGCCAGACAGTGAAGCAGCCTTACTAGCCGCTGCATATGGCACTCCCGCCTTAGATTCTCCCAAATCCAAACTCCAAGTAATCACAGGTCACCGGAAAGACCTTCCCAGCTCCAAACCACAGAGACACCCGGTCCTCACCGCCACACCTAGGGAGACTAAAGATAGAACTGCCAGCAATCAGGAGCAATTCTCCAATTGCTTACTAATCAACTGCAGATCGGCCTCACTACACGCAACAGAACTAGCTGAAGCTGTCCTCACTCTTGATATTGACATTGCGTTCCTCACGGAGACCTGGCTGAATAAGATATCTCCTCCCTGCCTAGACTTGCTGGCACCACCTGGCTTCTCCCTCATTACCAAAGACAGAATAGATCAACGAGGAGGAGTGGTTGCTATCATCCACAAGGACAGCTTGGACATCTCGGAAACCACCTCTTTTTATTACGATTCATTTGAATGCTTAACCGCCATCATCAAGACAAAAGATAATGATTCTTTACTGTGTCACCTGCTCTATCACCCCTCTGGCAGAAACAACGCCTTTGGAGAACAACTATCCGACCTGATAGCACAAGGCGCACTCCGCGATTCCAATAACCTAATTCTTGGTGATCTGAATCTTCGCTGGAACGAGACACACAATCCTCTAATCCAATCATTATCCAGCCTCCTCTATGATAACAACCTTAAACAACACTGCACTGAGGAGACTCATTACAAAGGAGCCACATTGGATGCCATCATTTCACAAAAGAAATCAATCACGGTCAACCACATCCTTCCCGTCGACTGGTCAGACCACCACATGATCTTATTTCATATCAATCACCCCATTCTCTCTCATCAACCTCCTCAAGACCCCCCCAAATGGATGGGAAACATCTCCGAAGTACCCCTGGATATCCTGGAAGGTCAGTTAAGCTCTCTTCTACCGGTCAACAAAGCGCACCTATCCACCAATGATCTCACCGACTGCTATAATTCTGAGCTAGTGTCCATACTCGACAAACTAGCGCCACTAAAGCGCAAAAGAAGCATAGCTTTCCCATCCAGAACATGGTTCAATGCTGACATCAACGCAGAAAGGAGAAACCTAAGAGCCAAAGAAAGAAAGTGGAGAAACAACCCAACCGCCATCATTCGCGACCAACTGAAATCAGCCCGTAGGAAATACAACAACCACATCAAAAACAAGAAATCCAGCTTCTTCCGCGAGGCACTGGACAAAGCCAAAAACAGACCGAAGGAGCTCTACAGCATCATCAGACAACAAACCTCCAAGCCACTGTCCTCATCTGTACAGGCGTCTAAAGAACTATGCGACAACTTCGCCCACTTCTTCAACGATAATATCGCAAGAATCGAACTATCACTTGACATCAGCAAATCACACCCCAAGAAGAGCAGCACGGCTGTACCTCAGGCCCTCTCTCCCTGCTCTTCTATCACCCCCTGGCTCAGCTTTCGCCCCATTCTAGAAACAGAGATGATCTTGTTGATCTCGACCTCCAAACCATCAGCACATATCTCAGACCCCATTCCTCCCTTACTAATCAAGAAAATGAAGCACGCTTTTGCACCTATATGGGGCAAAATCATAAACAGCTCCTTAAAAAATGGAGTGGTCCCTGATTGCCTAAAAATGGGGCAAGTCACCCCACTGCTGAAAAAACCCAGTCTTGACTCAACAGACTTGAACAATTTCAGACCAATATCTAACCTCCCTTTGCTCTCTAAAACACTTGAACGCTGCATACTTCAGCAACTGACACAGCATCTGGACAACATCAATCTTCTAGACCCCCTCCAGTCTGGCTTTAGACAAGGCTTCAGCACAGAAACAGCGATGCTAAACATCATAGATGATACAGATAATCAAAAAGGTCCAACCTCAAGTAGTTAACTGTGAGTCCAGATATTGTTGGCATACACAGTGTTTGTTAAAATACCCCTCACACACCAAAAGGGCCCTTGGTGTCATGCTTCATCATCGAGGTCTTCCCGTTCCGCTGCAGGACGGAGCGTGCTACGACTAGCGACTACGCTGGAGCACCTTAAATAATTGTGAGTGCTATGTGAGTTGGAGTGAGTGTAGGTAGGGTCAGGGGTGTTTAGAAAAGTGAATCTAAAATGATACCTGGCTTTGTGAAAGCAAAAAACTATTTATTAGTCACAAGCTGGTATCATTAAAAAAGGTGTAGCGGAGACTGATAGGCTTGGCAATGAGCTTAATCTCCTAGTGGCGTCAAAATGTTTCGAGGCAGAACGCCTCTTTTTCAGGACGGGGTCTGATCCCTCTGTCACTCACTAATGTTGATTCACAGTATGTGCAATGTGTATATACAGGTGAAGATAATCTATACCTATGTGGTATGTATTAATTCCTATAGTGTACAGTCCTATCAGTATTGCTGAATAGTGGGCCTGCAAGAAACAAGGAAGAGCACGTGAATGTTTTTAGCGCGTATCCCAAAGCGCAATAGGTCTCCTAAATTGGGAGAATTTTTTTTTTACAGTGACATAGAAACATGTCCTTGGTGGACCATGACAATACTAGGGCCAGGGTTTTTTGTTAAGGGATAAAGAGGCACACTTATATGTTTTTAATAAGCACAAAACACAACATAGACATATATGTAAAAAGATGGGGACACAGATTCCAGGTTGACAAATAGAGGTAAACATTGCTAGATACATACTGTCACAAGCAGGGGTTAATGCCCCATGAGCCGATAGGGATGAGGGGTAAATTGAACTTCCGTCTGTGGAGATTAAAAATATAGCAAGGATTTGTGCCAGGAGTAGTGGAGATTATGGCACACAGGACAATAATGAGTCCTCAGTACTCCCTATCTCGGCTATGCCGTGCTTACTAGGCCACGTATAGTTCTCGCTTCCGTGTTGTGGCCGGTACAAAAGGGGATGCCCTTTATATACTGCTTAAAACTGGTCTTAATTGATTAATTACGTGCACCTGGGTTTGGTCAGCAGGGGAAGTAACCATGGTGACTGGCGATCACTAAGGCTAGGTTGACTTTAAGCGCCATCTTGGAATGGTGACTGGTGATGACTAAGGCTAGGTTGACTTTAGGCGCCATCTTGGAACGGTGACTGGCGATAACTAAGGCCAGGTTGACTATCGGCGCCATCTTGGAATGGTGACTGGCAATAACTAAGGCTAGGTTGACTTTAAGCGCCATCTTGGAATGGTGGAAAATAGGTGTACCATTCTACAAACTTGCCAAACAATGTGGGAAGTATGCTATGAGGTCCCTCCGTTTGTTAATGAGGCTATGTACGGTGGGTAGTGTAAAAAGATAACCCATGGTTTGTGACTCCAAACACGGGGGTGATCAAAAAGGGGCTCAGTTGCGCAAATATTTTGTCATCGTTCTGTGTGTATGATTGGTAGTCTATAAATGATGACCCATGTTTTGTCGCTCCAAACTCGGGGGTGATCATTACAGGTTCAATTGCGCCCAGGGTATGTCATCGTTGTGTCCAGTGATGTGAGTGCCCAGACGGAACACCCATCGCTGTTCTTTTTCCAGAAGGTTCAGTTTTGAAGGACTCAACCACTGTCCAGTGTAGGTCCTGCGTACTGTGTCCCATCAAGAGGTAATGGGTGGCCATTTTTGTAGTTGTTTTTTTGCGACGTACATTGCTACGGTGTTCACCTATGCGTACCTTGACGGGTCTAGAAGTCATTCCAATGTATTCTTTTGCACACGGGCAAGTGATGAGGTAGATCACATTGCGACTATTGCAGTTCGTGAATGCCCGTTGTTCCCAGTTTGTTCCGTTAGAAAAATGGATCGTCCTACTCCTACTGGTCAGTTCGCAGTGGGTGCAGGTACCACACGGATGGTGCCCTCCCACATCCGCTAGTTTGGGTGGACCGTTTTCCACAGGGGTTCTAGGTCTGCTATGGACCAATATGTCTCTAAGATTTCTCCCTCTTTTATGGGAGAACATAGGTCTTGGGAAATTCAAAGAACCCCCGTCAAGAAACCTCCAGTGTTTGTTCACTATTTCAGTGATTCTGTTAGAGTACGAGTTGAAGGTTGTTATACAGATGGGGCGGGTCTCTGGTTCCTTAGGAACTGTGTCCTCGAGAAGGGCCTCTCTATTGTTATTCCTTGCTCTTTTGAAACTTTTTTTAACAATAGTTGTGGGATAATTTCTGTTTAGTAGTTTCCTTTCTAGATCCACTGCCTGGTTCTTAAACTCCGTGATGTCAGAGCAGTTACGCCTGAGAAGCTGTGTCCTTGCGGATTTTGGGTATTGTATAAAAGTACGGAGTAATTGGGTTCTTCTTAATGAGGAATTCTGCTTCCTTACTAGATAGCCAGTCATGGGCCGTGGCCTCTTCAACCATCATGAGGATTTGGATCGGGGTCTCCTCCGTTGGGTCCTCTCTCAATACCTCATAGTTGTGTCTGTCATCTAGGAGTTTCCGGCACTCCCTGTCATAGTTGGTCTGCGATTGAATGACAACCGCTCCGCCTTTATCGGCCGGTTTTATGACAATCTCTGGGTTGTTAGCTAATGATGACAGAGCCTCTCTTTCCCTCTGTGAGGTATTTTGAAATGTAGTACTATTGTTATCCGGTAAAGTCATCAACTCCTCCATAACAGTTTTTTCAAAAGCTAGTAACTCAACTGGCATGGTAGGGTCTGGAGGGGTAAATGTGGACCTATTCCTTAGGCCGGTGTCTGTTGTTTCCTTCTGATTAATCAAATTTTTGTTTTGGTTAGCAAAGAAAGCTTTTAATTTCAGTTTGCGCATGAACTCTTTCAATTCCTGGCAAACCTTGAACTTGTCCATTTTATTTGTTGGTACGAAACCCAGTCCCTTTTCCAGAACCTGGTGTTGTGGTTCGGTCAGTTGTAGTTCAGACAAATTGACCACTAGGTGCCCCGGCTGGTTGATGCCGTCATGCTGCGTGTTGACACGCGTGGAGGTTGCTCTGGGCTGGGGTTCCAGTGGACCTGGTTGCCCCTTCTGTTCCTGCCTCTTCTTGGACCATGGCGCTGGCTTAAAAAAGGCGGTGGACCATAGTAGTTGAAGTTCGGGGGTGCCTGTTAGTTCCTTTTTTTTAATAATATTTTTATTTTAGTTCCCCCCCCCCCCCATTTTCATTGTACAGAACACAGAAGAAAATTCATTACATTTTACCATGCAGGACTAATCACAAATCATAAAAAAATTATAACAATAAGTCAAACATAAGAGCTAAACTATAATTAAAGACAGAGCAGAACATATAATTATATTAAAACAGAAATTCCAGACAATTTATCTATCCTGGATCTCTTTCTTTCCACTTATGTATATGATCCCATATCTCATTTCCAAGTTTCTTTCCTATTCTGCCCCTCTTTGCGTAAATCACTTTCTCAAGGTTAAATGCAGCTAACAATTTATTTAACCACTGGTGAAAAGTAGGTGGCAAACGATCTAACCATGCTGTAGCAATACAAAGTCTTAGAACAGCCATAGCCACAAAAATAAAATACTGGTAATTAGTCTTATCTAATCTATCCTCTATTCCTAGGAGTATAAGTGATGGTGTTAAAGAGATTTCTATTGTTAATGATCTTCTAAGGAATACTTCGATTTCCTCTTGGGTTGTTTTTAAGTGTGGGAAAACAGCAAACATGTGAGCTAAATCAGCCTGAGTACTGTCGCATCTCAGACACGTAGTGCCAGCTACTCCTCCCCACTGCGCCAACCTGGATGGAGTATAATACAAAAAATACAGGGTTTTATAATGCTGTGCCTGAAGTGAGGCTGAACATAGTAATTTCTGCCCTAGTTCCTGAGATTTATAAAAACTTTCCTTCTTTATACCCACTTTTTGTATCCATTTGCCTTCATATTTTTCCAAATCATCTGGCTGATGCTCTATTAACTCTGAATAAAATCTTTTAATTGTACAATCTGTACCGGCCTGTATTGTGTCCAAAATTGCATTTGTTGCAAATCCAGCTGGCCCTCCAGTTTTTTGTCAAAATAAAACTTCTAATTTGCAAATATTTAAAGTAGTGTTTAATATCCAGCCCATATATTGTTTGTAAATTATTAAACTGCATCACCCCCTGTGTTCCTATCAAATCGCCCAACTTGGAAATCCCATGATTACCCCAATCTGAAAACACGGCCCCTGAAAAAATGTCACCAGGAAAATTCGGATTATTACTCATCCTAGTATAGGCATTATATCGTCCTAGGCCAAATTTTTTCGAAAAGGAAAACCAGACCTTATGAGCGGCCATAACCGTTTTAAATTTAAGTCTCTTAAAGTAACTGTATTCTGTAAACTTCAACAGAAAATTTTCCGCTTGATCCCCTAATACTATTGAATAAATTGCCAATATTCCTAACTCAGAGTATCCTTCACTCTCTGCTCCTCCAAGCAAACCTGTCATATATTGGAGGCAGGCTGCCCAGTAATATAATTTTAAATCCGGTAGACCCCACCCCCCTCGTTCCCTCGGTAGTGCCATGTATCTAAGTGCCCTTCGAGTCTTCCCATGTGTCCAGACAAATCGATTTACCATATGTTCCAGAAGCTTAAACCATTTTCCTTCAAATAATAAGGGTATGGCCCTAAATAAATACAAAAACTTTGGAAGAAAGATCATTTTGACTATATTAGTTCGGCCTACTATTGAAAAATGTATATTATTTATTCTATCCAAATCCTTCTTAGCTTTATTTATTATTGGCGATATGTTTAATTCCACAAGATTATCCAAATCCGGGGTAATTATTACCCCTAGATAAACTCCACTTTCGACCACCCTGGAATCAGGTCAAACTATTTTGCTATTTTTAATAATTTGTGTTTTTGCAGTATTGAGTGAATAGCCAGACACTTCTCCAAATAATTGTGCTTCTGCTTCAACCAACTCTATAGCTTCTGTAGGTCTAGATGTTACAATCGCCACATCGTCAGCATAAGCCAAGATTTTACACGGGCCCCTCTCAGTCTCTACTGGGGAAATATTGTCATTTAATTCTATACGCCTTATATAAGGGTCCATATAGAGGGCAAATAAAAGGGGGGAGCAAGGGCACCCCTGCCGTGTACCCCTCTTTATCTGAAAAGATGTTGTATACCCCCCATTTACTCTTATACGAGCAGTCGGTCCTGCATATAGTACCTGTAGGGCCTTCACTATTCCCTCCCCGAATCCCACCCTTCTCAAAATAAACCAAAGAAATTCCCAGGAGACCCGATCAAAGGCTTTTTCAGCATCCAATAACATCACAGCGAGCAGGTCTCCTGTAACTTCTGCGAAATCAAATAAAGTAATAACCTTTCGTATATGATGGGTAGTACCCCTCCCTGGAATAAACCCATGTTGGTTAATACTGACCAAAGTGTCAATTATCTTCGCTATTCTCAGGGCGAGTATCTTCGAGTATACTTTTGTGTCCGTATTCATTAAAATTATTGGCCTATAAGACCCAGGTTGTTTTGCTGGCTTTCCCTTTTTCAGAATTATAACAATATCCGCCCCTGCCCAGCTATTTGGAGTTGATATACCTGTCTGCACTTGCTGCATTGTAGCAATAAAATCTTTTTTAATTATATCCCAAAACGTTTTATAAAATTCCAATGGAATTTGGTCAGGTCCAGCAGCCTTCCAGGACGGGAGGGTGGTTAAAGCAATCAATATTTCTTCTGGTGTAAACAAAGCCTCTAGTATATTAGTCTGTTCTTCTAATAGTGTAACTGCCGGTATATTATGTAGATAATTCCTTATTTTAGGAATATCAGTCAGGCAATCTTGGTCATACAAGGAAGTATAACATTTTCTAAAGACTTCTTGTATCGCTTCTGAATCTGTGACTACTGCTCCTACACCATCCTGTATCTCTCTTATTTGCCCTATAGAGACATTCTGTCTTGTTCGAATAGCAAGTGTGCGGCCAACAGTTTCGTTAAATTCATAGCATCTTTCTCTATTTGCTGTATATATTTTCGCTGCCTTATTAGCTATAGCTTCTTCCGCCTCCATCCTTGCTTTTGCTATTCTAATCAATACTTGATCTAAAGGGGCACCTCTAAGCACACTGTGAGTTAATTCCTCCTCTGCCTCTACCACTGCTTGAGCCAGCTCCGCCTCTCTTTGTCTAGCCCTTCTTCGACTTGCTACACTAAAGCTTATTGTCTCCCCTCTAATGGCCGCCTTAAATGAATCCCACATATTCCCTGTTGACGTAGTGCCTCTATTGGTATCTAAGAAACTCCTAATCCACACCTTCATATGCATAAGGTAGGCGTCATCCTTTAATAACCCTCGCTCAAATATCCAGGTTCGGGGCAGGTCCATGCTCACCCCAATATTTAATGTTAAAATCAGGGGATTATGATCAGATATTATCCGCGGTAATCTTTCCATCTTGACTTTAGGTTGCAGAGAGTGTGAAATAAAAAAGTAGTCTAGTCTAGCACAAACTTTATGTGGGGCTGAATAGTAAGTAAATCCCTGCTCAGTAGGTTTTAAAGCCCCCCAAACATCCACTAACGCATTATTCCTTGTAAGTTTATATAGTGAACGCCAAACTCTCTTTTTTCTACCATGATAAGCCCCACCGGGGGCCATTCCCAATCCTCCTGCCCCATTAATATTAAAATTCCTAGCCAAGATTACATTAGGGGACCATGTGGCTAATTCTAAATCCAAGAAATCCAGACTATCCGGATCATCTTCCGTTGAACCATAAAGACAACCAACAGCAATCCATTTCTCATTAATTTTACACTCTATTAAGACCCATCTCCCCCATTGATCTTCAAGCTTCCTCCTTACTGTTATATCCCTACCTTTCGCTAATATTGCCACCCCTCTATTCTTAGACCCTTGCTTAGAATATGCTAATGTCGTAAATCCAAGTTGTTCTAGTAGGTGACCTTGCCCCCCTTCTACATGGGTTTCCTGCAGACACATCAGGTCCACATTTAGAGATCTTAGCCAGATTGCAACCTTCTGCCTTTTAATTCGATCATTTAAACCGCAAACATTAATCGTAACTACACGTATACTCATTAAAAAATATGTATTAATAGGATAAAATAAGATAATGCACGATGCACGATGCACGATGTAACACACTGAGATACCAAAAATAGTTATGTGTCGGATGGTTTTGTTGCCAATCGCAGAAAAAATCCCCTAAAGTGTATGGTGGAATACACAACAGACTATGAAAACCAATTTTGACTACAAGTCCCATAAGCCCAAGGGGTGTGTGGATCACATGTCAGGAAGTGATGTAATGCTTTTGGTTTTTCAAACATGTTATATGCAAGCAACTGAAAAGTATTGGTAATGCCGTGATCAAGCAGCGGCTGCTGCGAAACGCGTCGGCGCTTTGTTTTGCTGTCTGTTTTGGAGCATAACAATGGAATACCACATGAAATAAATTTTGAAACTGAACATCCTTGGTGAGTGCGACCCTCTCTGCTTTGGGAAACTAAAGCTTCTTTGGCAGTATACTCATTAATGTACATCAAATGAATTACCCGTCAGACTCATATCAGTAGGAAACAGCATTTTGTCATTTATCTCTTGGTGAAATACATTTTCCCAATTAAACATATCAGAATTTTCTGTACTGTCCTGCATGTGATAACTCACACAAAAAACACTGTGCTCTGTACCCCTTCTCCACCCCTTCCCACCCTTAACCCCCTCAAACCCCCCCTTATGGGCAAATAGGTCAGTCCTGACCTATGCGTGACAGCTGTAGCCCCAAGTGCCAACCGCCCCTCCTGCTCCTGCTCCTAAAAACTAAAAAACCCTTCACGTGCCTCTGAAATACACACTGCTAGGTGCCTGTTGGTTCCATTGTTGGAACTGATTGTTCATGTAAGGTGGCGCTAGAGGATAGTGCATATACCCTGGGGGGGGGGGCTTGGTACGGTGGCCAGCCTCTCCCTGCATGTGTATGTGGTTGGGGAAAAAACGTCCACCTCCCCTGGGTCCTGGGTTGCTGTTCCTACTCGAGCCGGAGCTATTGGAACTTGTGTCGGAAGGGTCAGTGTCCTGGTCGCTACTATTGCTCCTAGACACATAATCCTTTTTGGTGTATGGATACACGCGCTCGTGGCTGAACCCTTCAGTGTCTTTTTTATGTTTCTTGTACTTGCTCTTCTTAAGGGTTAATTCGAATTCAGTCATTTCTTGATTTAGTTTGTCTAGTCTGTTCTTTAATACCGTTGGTGTTTGATAACTCCTGATCTGGACCTCCAGCTTCTGGATGTCTATTTTAAGTTCCAGGGTGAGTCTGGTCGCTGTCTTTATAATAAGGACTAGCCAGTCCCTGGTACAGCGCCAGCTAATCAAGGACCAATCCTTCTTAAATGCCATGTCGTGTGTGAAAATGAACGGTTCATTTTTCACTATCAAACCAGGTGGGGCTGTCTTAACTTTCAGGTACTCGGTCATCATTAGACCATGTAAAGCTGTCTTGATTTGTGTCCTTCTCAAATTGGCTAGTTCATCCCAGTCCCCAGTCCCCAGTCCCAGTCCTCAGTCCCCAGTCCCAAGTAACTCAGACCCAGGTCGGGCCTGGGTCTGAGTTACTCAATCCTTCAAATGGGTTGAGAGTGGCTAAAATCCTGTCGACCTCCTCATCATCAAAACTCAGGCCGCCTGCTTCCTCCATCTTCAGACTAAGTGTGTGTGCTATGCGTGTGTAGTTATGTGTCGTGTTTGTGAATGTGACCAACTCCCTTTAGAATCATAAAAGGAGTGTCATGGAAAAGGATAGACAAGCAAATAGATGTATCCTTTTTATGCCAGAAATTCTGGCTCAGAAAAGAAACAGAAGACTTATGTGTCTAGGAGCAATAGTAGCGACCAGGACACTGACCCTTCGGACACAAGTTCTAATAGCTCCGGCACGAGTAGGAACAGCAACCCAGGAACCAGGGGAGGTGTACGTTTCTTCCATCAACCACATACACATGCAGGGAGAGGCTGGTCACCGTACCAAGCCCCCCCAGGGTATATGCACTATCCTCTAGTGCCACCTTACATGAACAATCAGTTCCAACAATGGAACCAACAGACACCCCCTAACTTCAACTACTATGGTCCACCGCCTTTTTTAGGCCAGCGCCAGGTCCAAGAAGAGGCAGGAACATAAGGGGCAACCAGGTCCACTGGAACCCCAAACCAGAGCAACCTCCATGCGTTACAATATGCAGCAAGACGTCATCAACCAGCCGGGGCACCTAGTGGTCAATTTGTCTGAACTACAACTGACCGAACCACAACACCAGGTTCTGGAAAAGGGACTGGGTTTCGTACCGACAAATAAATTGGACAAGTTCAAAGTTTGCCAGGAAATTAAAGAGTTCATGCGCAAACTGAAATTAAAAGCTTTCTTTGCTAACCAAAACGAAATTTTGATTAATCAGAAGGAAACAACAGACACCGGCCTAAGGAATAGGTCCACATTTACCCCTACAGACTCTGCCATGCCAGTTGAGTTACTAGCTTTTGAAAAAGCTGTTATGGAGGAGTTGATGACTTTACCGGATAACAATAGTACTACATTTCAAAATACCTCATAGAGGGAAAGAGAGGCTCTGTCATCATTAGCTAACAACCCAGAGATTGTCATAAAACCGGCCGATAAAGGCAGAGCGGTTGTCATTCAATCGCAGAAGAACTATGACAGGGAGTGCCGAAAACTCCTAGATGACAGACGCAACTATGAGGTATTGAGAGAGGACTCAACGGAGGAAACCCGGATCCAAATCCTCATGATGGTTGAAGAGGCCACCGCCCATGACTGGATATCTAGTAAGGAAGCAGAATTCCTCATTAAGAAGAACTCAATTACACCGTACTTTTATACAATACCCAAAATCCACAAGGAGACAGCTTCTCAGGCGTAACTGCTCTGACATCACGGAGTTTAAGAACCAGGCAGTGGATCTAGAAAGGAAACTACTAAACAGAAATTATCCCACAACTATTGTTAAAAAAAGTTTCAAAAGAGCAAGGAATAACAGTAGGGAGGCCCTTCTCGAGGACACAGTTACTAAGGAACCAGAGACCCGCCCCATCTGCATAACAACCTTCAACTCTAACTCTAACAGAATCACTAAAATAGTGAACAAACACTGGAGGTTTCTTGACGGGGTTCTTTGAATTTTCCAAGACCTATGTTCTCCCATAAAAGAGGGAGAAATCTTAGAGACATATTGGTCCATAGCAGACCTAGAACCCCTGTGGAAAATGGTCCACCCAAACTAGCGGATGTGGGAGGGCACCATCCGTGTGGTACCTGCACCCACTGCGAACTGACCAGTAGAAGTAGGACGATCCATTTTTCTAACGGAACAAACTGGGAACAACGGGCATTCACGAACTGCAATAGTCGCAATGTGATCTACCTCATCACTTGCCCGTGTGCAAAAGAATACATTGGAATGACTTCTAGACCCGTCAAGGTACGCATAGGTGAACACCGTAGCAATGTACGTCGCAAAAAAACAACTACAAAAATGGCCACCCATTACCTCTTGATGGGACACAGTACGCAGGACCTACACTGGACAGTGGTTGAGTCCTTCAAAACTGATAAGAACCTTCTGGAAAAAGAACAGCGATGGGTGTTCCGTCTGGGCACTCACATCACTGGACTTAACGATGACATACCCTTGGCGCAATTGCACCTGTAATGATCACCCCCGAGTTTGGAACCACAAAACATGGGTCATCATTTATAGACTACCAATCATACACACAGAACGATGACAAAATATCTGCGCAACTGAGCCCCTTTTTGATCACCCCCGTGTTTGGAGTCACAAACCATGGGTTATCTTTTTACACTACCCACCGTACATAGCCTCATTAACAAACGGAGGGACCTCATAGCATACTTCCCACATTGTTTGGCAAGTTTGTAGAATTGTACACCCATTTTTCACCATTCCAAGATGGCGCCTAAAGTCAACCTAGCCTTAGTTATTGCCAGTCACCATTCCAAGATGGCGCCGATAGTCAACCTGGCCTTAGTTATCGCCAGCCACCATTCCAAGATGGCGCATAAAGTCAACCTAGCCTTAGTCATCACCAGTCACCATTCCAAGATGGCGCTTAAAGTCAACCTAGCCTTAGTTATCGCCAGTCACCATGGTTACTTCCCCTGCTGACCAAACCCAGGTGCACGTAATTAATCAATTAAGACCAGTTTTAAGCAGTATATAAAGGGCATCCCCCTTTGTACCGGCCACAACACGGAAGCCGAGGACGAGGGAGGATGCGAGAACTATTCGTGGCCTAGTAAGTACGGCATAGCCGAGATAGGGAGTGCTGAGGATTCATTATTGTCCTGTGTGCCATAATCTCCACTACTTCAGGCACAAATTCTTGCTATATTTTTAATCTCATACAAAAACAATGGAGAGAGCAAGGGTTATGTTCACCAGAGTGAACGGGGAGTACTCCTGTACCCCTGGATACAATAATAGAAAAAACAAAGATGAAGGAGTACCACCAGTGGGAATTCACAAGTCACTGTGTTGGTGGATGGTTTTCACAAAATGGAGGAAAACTCTTTTTCTTAAAAACCCCTCACTCATCACCTAGTGATGACATGCTTCATCATCGGGGTCCACCCTAATGACCTAGCGTCATCAGGGTGTGCTTCAACACCTGATTACAGTGGAGCAGGTTTGTGAGTGGTGGTGTGTGAAAAATGAAAAAAATCAGTGAGTTAAAAATTGTCCTGGTTTGAACTTGTAAAATAAAGAATTTTTATTGGCAAGCAACTGGACAATAATAAAAATAGTGGCGAGATAAAATAGGGCAACAATGAACCCGTGTATCTCTATAATTAATAGGGTCTAAGTGTTGGGTCTAGGTCTACATGTTTCAACCTTAATGGTTAAGGTTAACCAGGTTTTCGTCAGGACCATACAACCACGTGGTGGACGGTCTGCGTCCCCTAAAAGACGCACCCAATCCTACCACATGGGACCACTGGATGGCGAAAATGCGCCCGTGGTGTAAGCTCGCTCCACAATGGGTGAGCTAAAAAATCAAAAAACCTGTAAAAGAAGATACCGACAGTTGTCAAAGTATTGAACATATTTACAAGCCTGTAACGTAGTGCAGTGCTTCAACGTTGTGTCAGCATGCTGTCACACCCAGTTACATGGTGAATTCAGTGGTAACATCAAAACTTCTAGCGTTACCAGTGTTGGGCTCTACTCCAGCATACTTCTAGAGGAGGGAAGTGCAGGTGCGAAATGTGGGACAGTGTAGATTACCCACAACTTTCACACAGAGGGAATATCGTAATTTTCTCTATTCACAACTCACACGTGGTTCATAAAATGGTCACCGCGTGTTACATCCTCGCATACCGACTAGTTTGGTGCGAGACTATATCCAATTCGATCGTGCATGCATTGTCAAAGAGAAACTGTACAACACAAAGTGAGACACACACAACAAAGACACACGACAGACAGAAAGTATATATAACCAAGGCTCACTCTCAATGGAGTGTTCAGGGACTTCATGGGACGGGGGAGGTTACCCTCTTTAAAACGTATTCTGAAAGAGAGTGGTATTTTAAAAGGTAAATAAATGCGGGTAAGGAATATCATCCAACTCGTGTCCTGGGCGCGTTCGTTTTTGGCGCTTGTTGAAAAAAGACACGCCCGCAGTGAAACGGGTACTTTTACTTACAGTTAGTTGCCGAGGTATTCAGTTTGTAACCTACTGCCTGCACCGCCCCGCTAGTACTGGGCTGGGTGAAGGCGCGAGTGAAATAGAGTGTCGGCGCTTCCGTGATGGGCGTGGTTGAGCCGCAGTCACGTGGGCGGAAGGCCGACAGGGATGCACGGACGGTGGCCGCATAGCCTCAAATGGCAGCAGGGAATGTCAGAGATCGAATCTCGTGTAGGGTAGTAGGGTAAAGCCCAGGCTCGGAGGTACAATATTTCAAACTACAAAATTGTAAAATACTTAGGAGGTCATAAGGAGTATATCAGATAATATATACAAAGACCTGAAAGGCTGGTGAAATATTGGTGATCGCATCCTAGATAGCCATATCAAAGGGGGGGTCTGAGATAGAACTGGGGTGTATATTACCAGAGGACCCCACTGTTATGATTTAGGCGTGGTCATACTAACCAGAACGAACCATGACTTGATAAATTACAAGAGTGCTACAGTCATGTTTAAGGACAACTCATTGAATGGTTAGGAGTAGGCTGAATATTACTCAAAGGGTAGGCTTACAGTATTGAGGCCCATGGGACATTATCATTCAGGCCCGTGATATGAGTGGAAAGTCGGTACACCCAACGTTGTTCTTTCTCATATAGGATCTTGTGAGAGTTGGGTCCATTTGGAATCTGCTCAATGACAGTCCACCTCATGTCATTAGGAGTGTGATTAGTATCAAGGAAATGGTCAGTCAACTTGGTGGCATTTTTTCTGCAGCGTATTGTGCTACGATGCTCGCAGATACGTTGTTTGACCTTTCTGGTCGTCATACCAACGTAGTTCTTTCCGCAGATGCATGTGATCATGTACACAACGTTGGTGCTATTACAATTCGTGTGTTTACGTTGTTCCCACACTCTGCCTTCTTCAAGATTCAGTGTTTTAGTGTTCTCTGTCAGATGGCACACACTGCACTCCCCACATTTGTAGTGCCCAACAATTGGTGGCAAGTTCCACATTTCTGTAATGCTAGGGTTTGAGATGATCGTTGCATTCTTTGGTCTTGTGTTGACAAGGCTGTCTTTTAGACTTGGTGCTTTTTTATAAGAGAAGAGGGGTTTGTCCCATTTCAATGCGCCTGTGCTGAGGATCTGCCAATGTTTTTTGATGCTCTTGCTCACATTGTTTGAAACGGAATTGTACGTTGTAACACAAGTGAGGGGAATAGAATCATTCCGGGACATGTTTTCTTCAAGTAGAGAATCACGAGGCTGATTCCTTGCTCTTTTTTGGCACTTCTCAATTACTCTGTTTGGATACCCACGTTGTTTCAGTTTGCACGTGAGGTCTTTAGCTTGAAGTTTATAATCTGATAGTTTGCTGCAATTTCGCCGTAGTCTCAGATATTGGCCATAAGGCAGGTTTTCTCTGAGAGGACGGGGATGGAAACTCTCGTACCTCAGTAGATTGTTCTTGGCAGTGGGCTTAAAATGTGTTTTGGTTGTTAGTTCCTGCCCCTCTTTCTTAATTTCTATGTCCAGAAAGACCATCTGTCGTTTGTCAAACGTGTGAGTGAACTTGAGGTGTGGATCTCGAGTATTAATCCAGATGGTAAACTCTCTGAGTGATTCCTCAGGTCCTTGCCAGATTACCATGACGTCGTCGATATAACGACGCCAAAACTTGATGTGATCTCTGTAGGGGTTCTCTTGTGTAAGGATGTGCCTTTCCTCAAAGTTATGGACATATAGCCCGGCTATACTAGGAGCAAAGACACTGCCCATAGACGTCCCACCGATTTGGAGGTACAGGGAGCCTTCGTACTCAAAATAGTTCCTTTTGAGTGCGAGCATGGCACATTGTAGGATGAACGCCTTTGGTGTTTGATGTTCCCAACTGTTATTTTCCAGAATGCTATTTCACTCGCGCCTTCACCCAGCCCAGTACTAGCGGGGCGGTGCAGGCAGTAGGTTACAAACTGAATACCTCGGCAACTAACTGTAAGTAAAAGTACCCGTTTCACTGCGGGCGTGTCTTTTTTCAACAAGCGCCAAAAACGAACGCGCCCAGGACACGAGTTGGATGATATTCCTTACCCGCATTTATTTACCTTTTAAAATACCACTCTCTTTCAGAATACGTTTTAAAGAGGGTAACCTCCCCCGTCCCATGAAGTCCCTGAACACTCCATTGAGAGTGAGCCTTGGTTATATATACTTTCTGTCTGTCGTGTGTCTTTGTTGTGTGTGTCTCACTTTGTGTTGTACAGTTTCTCTTTGACAATGCATGCACGATCGAATTGGATATAGTCTCGCACCAAACTAGTCGGTATGCGAGGATGTAACACGCGGTGACCATTTTATGAACCACGTGTGAGTTGTGAATAGAGAAAATTACGATATTCCCTCTGTGTGAAAGTTGTGGGTAATCTACACTGTCCCACATTTCGCACCTGCACTTCCCTCCTCTAGAAGTATGCTGGAGTAGAGCCCAACACTGGTAACGCTAGAAGTTTTGATGTTACCACTGAATTCACCATGTAACTGGGTGTGACAGCATGCTGACACAACGTTGAAGCACTGCACTACGTTACAGGCTTGTAAATATGTTCAATACTTTGACAACTGTCGGTATCTTCTTTTACAGGTTTTTTGATTTTTTAGCTCACCCATTGTGGAGCGAGCTTACACCACGGGCGCATTTTCGCCATCCAGTGGTCCCATGTGGTAGGATTGGGTGCGTCTTTTAGGGGACGCAGACCGTCCACCACGTGGTTGTATGGTCCTGACGAAAACCTGGTTAACCTTAACCATTAAGGTTGAAACATGTAGACCTAGACCCAACACTTAGACCCTATTAATTATAGAGATACACGGGTTCATTGTTGCCCTATTTTATCTCGCCACTATTTTTATTATTGTCCAGTTGCTTGCCAATAAAAATTCTTTATTTTACAAGTTCAAACCAGGACAATTTTTAACTCACTGATTTTTTTCATTTTTCACACACCACCACTCACAAACCTGCTCCACTGTAATCAGGTGTTGAAGCACACCCTGATGACGCTAGGTCATTAGGGTGGACCCCGATGATGAAGCATGTCATCACTAGGTGATGAGTGAGGGGTTTTTAAGAAAAAGAGTTTTCCTCCATTTTGTGAAAACCATCCACCAACACAGTGACTTGTGAATTCCCACTGGTGGTACTCCTTCATCTTTGTTTTTTCTATATTTTTAATCTCCACAGATGGAAGTTCCATTTACCCCTCATCCCTATCGGCTCATGGGGCATTAACCCCTACTTGTGACAGTATGTATCTAGCAATGTTTACCTCTATTTGTCAACCTGGAATCTGTGTCCCCATCTTTTTACATATCTGTTTATGTTGTGTTTTGTGTTTATTAACAACATTTAAGTGTGTCTCTTCATCCCTTAACAAAAAACCCTGTACCTAGTATTGTCATGGTCCACCAAGGACATGTTTCTATGTCACTGTAAAAAAAAAATTCTCCCAATTTAGGAGACCTATTGCGCTTTGGGATACGTGCTAAAAACATTCACGTGCTCTTCCTTGTTTCTTGCAGGCCCACTATTCAGCAATACTGATAGGACTGTACACTATAGGAATTCATACATACCACATAGGTATAGATTATCTTCACCTGTATATACACATTGCACATACTGTGAATCAACATTAGTGAGTGACAGAGGGATCAGACCCCGTCCTGACAAAGAGGCGTTCTGCCTCAAAACATGCTGACGCCACTAGGAGATTAAGCTCATTGTCAAGCCTATCAGTCTCCGCTACACCTTTTTTAACAATACCAGCTTGTGACTAATAAATAGTTTTTTGCTTTCACAAAGCCAGGTATCATTTTAGATTCACTTTTCTAAACACCCCTCACCCTACCTACACTCACTCCAACTCACATAGCACTCACAATTATTTAAGGTGCTCCAGCGTAGTCGCTAGTCTTAGCACGCCCCATCCCGCAGCGGAACGGGAAGACCCCGATGATGAAGCATGACACCAAGGGCTCTTTTGGTGTGTGAGGGGTATTTTAACAAACACTGTGTATGCCAACAATATCTGGACTCACAGTTAACTAGTTGAGGTTGGACCTTTTTGATTATCTGAACCATTTACTGGAGGAGGGTGCGTCCACCTTGGTGCTGATCAGCACCACCTCTTCACTCCCTAATTTAGATTTTTGTTGTTTCATCATAGATGATATCCATGGATCTCTTGACTCAGACAAATGCTGCCTCCTTATTCTCCTTGACCTCTCTGCAGTATTTGATACGGTGGACCACAAACTTCTCATCAAGGCTCTTCAAGAAAGAGCTGGCCTCGGCGAGGTAGTTCTCAAATGGCTCTCCTCATTTATACACAATCGCACACAATTAATAAAAATTAAGAACTTCACCTCCGAAACCCAGCAAGTTAACAAGGGCGTCCCCCAAGGATCGGTGCTCTCTCCTCAGCTTTTTAATATCTATATGGAACCACTCTCAAAGCTACTCAGGAAAGCCAACATCCGTTTCCACCTCTACGTGGACGATACACAAATCTATCTGGAAACTTCCTCTCTCAATGACATCCTAAGACTAAATGATGTCCTGAAAGATGTTCAAGAATGGCTGACAAACAATCACCTGAAACTAAATCCAGACAAGACCGAGACACTCCTCATCTCGAACAAGGAAGACAACCCTCAAATCACCGAATGGCTAAAGGCAATCGATGCGCTCAAAGGGAATCTTACTCTAGCAGACTCTGTTAAATCTCTTGGCATCACCTTAGACTCCAAACTAAACATGATAAAACACATTAAGAACTCGGCCAAAAGTGCATTCTTTAACCTCAGACTTCTGAACAAAATCAAACCCTACATTCCTAACAAGGACCTCAAACTGGCTACCCAATCTCTGGTACTGTCAAGACTGGACCATGGGAATGCAATCCTAACAGGTATTCCTAAATCGAACTTGGCACCGATCAAAACAACACTAAATGCGGCAGCCAGAATGATCACAGGCATCAAAAAATCAAATCACATCTCCCCGGCACTCAAAGAACTCAAATGGCTCTCAGTAGAGATGCGAAGTAACTTCAGAACGGCCTGCCTAACCCACAAAGCCCTCCATACCGGCAAACCCGAATACTTGGCAAAAAAACTCAAAAAGGCAGGCCATGCCAGGAATCTGGGAAGCTCTAACTCCTTCCTGCTCATCCTACCTAAAAACAGAGAGAAAAGAACAGCGGACTGCTCTTTCACGGGAAACGCCCCCAAAATCTGGAACTCCATCCCCCCGCACATCAGAACCATACCGTCTTTTGTGGAATTCAAAAGTCAACTCAAATCCTTGTTCCTTATCCGCTCCCTTGGTTGTGGATAACTCGGATCAGAAAGCAACCCCTGAACTATGCGACTACACTGAATCCTGTAACCAAAGAAGTTCTGCAGTACAAATATGCTCCACTCACTGACACTCGTTGATTGCTAATACCTTTCATATGTCATGTCTCTGTTGATTATATGTCATTCTCTTACTGTAAAGCGCTCTGTTACCCTCGGGTCTTGATAGCGCTATAGAAAACTTCCTAAATAAATAAATAAAAGTAGTGTGCCAGGAGATGTGTTTGCTGAGTGGTAGAGAAAGGAGGTGGGCCACAAAGACCTCTCAGCAATCACGCATTGTGGGACTTACTGAAGATCACAAGAGGAGTTGTTGGCCCACAAAGAAGTCCTTGGGGGTCAACAACTCCTCCTGTTACCTCTAGTAAGTTCCCGTCATGGCCATGACCATCAGTGAACAAAACTGCTAAAGCATGAGAAGCGCGCAAACTACTAGACAAAGTGTGGCTGGTAGATGCATAAGAAGTACCGAATTGCTGTTTTATTGTTATCCTGTCATACCTCCCAATATTATGTTTTAATGTTGCCCTGCCATGTATCCCAGTATGTCTTGTTTCCCAGTTTGTTAAATACACCCTGCACCCTGAATATCCTTCATTTTATAGATTGCTATCACTCTAAGGCTACAAGGGTACTAACATTATGTCTTTTACAGCCTCTTCCAGTGTTCACGAGTGAACCCCAAGATAATCCTAATTTTGGTTACCATATTTAGTATAAATATCAGCCCCATCCGATGTCAACCTTTCGTGCTTGAGAACTACGCTTAAGAGCGGGTGGTTTCTGTAGCAGTCTCATGGAATCCTGCTTTCAGATGCTGCAACGCACCTCAGCGGTGAATCCCTGCAGCGGTTTCTTGTTTCATGGCATCATCACAGACTCTCGTGAAAGAGTCTGTTCTCCTGAAACAAGGTAAAGATTTCCATTATATTAGCATGCCTGATTGAGTCATATTACCGGCACGGACATTGATGACTCATCGCAGCTCAGTAAACAAAATGCAATTACGGACATGAATGATACTATTGAATAACATCCTGTATGGCAATAGTGAAAATCTGTATTCTATGACAAATAACGAAAAAACTGTATTGAGATTAGAGATGCATATTTATAATTTGATATTTAGAAGTTAAAAGGAAAGAACATGTTCAGAACAAAACATGTGCTTTAATAATCAAGTGATATTTCAAGAATTATAGGTTAATTTGTAGCACACTCTGCACATAAGAGTGTTGGGATTAATACAAATAGTGTTCTGAACCACAGAGCCATGGAGTACACTCGGCACATAAGAGTGCTGGGATTTATATAAATAAGAATTCTGAACCATAGATCCAAGGAGTAAAGAATAATCTGTGATAATGCATGTTATCAATGCATGTTTTCAGTATGTGAGAAACCAGTGCAATTAAAGTTCATCCTAGTACCAATGTCTAGTTAATTATAGGGATTTATTTAATGTATGATATATCTCTCTTTCAAGTAAAAGACTAATCAAGCCCTGTATAAGTATATGCAATATGTGACACATTATTGCTACCATATAAGTTCCAGTCTGAAGTATATCTGAGGTAGTGTCATCTCTCGTTCCAGATATCCCTCCCTACAGTACCCTCCCTAAAAACCCTTCCCCTTATCTGGCCAGTCTGATTTTCAGGTGACGTTTACCCCTCAGAATCACATCAACCAGAAGGTTGGCATTTTGAGGGTACTGCACACGAGGAACCATCAACCCTGACAAATCCAGAAATCACGATTGCTTAATGGTCTTCAGAGACCATGTCCATTCCATTGTAAGGCTTTTGTCCCGGGGTGGTGGTGGTCGCCAGGGCTGTGAGGAGATGTGTTGCCCCCTGCATTGTTTTTGGTTGAAGCCCCTGGGAGGTGGAGGTCTCTGGGCGGAGGGGGGTCCTCATTGTCAACTGTATTATGTAAATTGAAAGCTCCCAGGGAGGTGACAATCCCCAGGGATGTGGGGGTCCACATGGCCCCTGCTTTGTTTATAGATGAAGCCCCTGGGAGGGGGTGGTCTCCGGGGTTGAGGGGTCTATGTAGTCCCCACGCATTAAATAAATTGAAAGCCCCAGGGAGTTGGAAGCCCCCAGGGCTGAGGGGTGGATAGTGTGGCCACTGCTTTGTTTAAAGATTAAAACCCAGGGAGGTGGTAGCCCCAGGGCTTATGGGGGTCTAGGAGCCCCCATTTATAAAACTATAAGCCCAAGGGAGATGGTGGTTCCAGGCCACTGGACCATATTGGGGCACAGGAGGGGTGGCTTGTGCGCCTCCCGTCCATCATAAAGCCAGTGGGAACTGGTCCACCCAGGCCAGATAGTGAACAAAGTGTGGGAGCATGTGCTGCTTTTTTAAAAACATTTTTGGCCGGATCTGTCGAACCCACTGAAAAGTTTTTTTTTAAATGATTTGTTGGACCTGGGATCACTCCAAGAGGTCTAGGGGGTCAGTGTGTTTCTACCCTGCCCCCTTTTCTTTTTTTTTTTACATATTCTGTGGATATTCTTCAACTGAGTCCCAAGATGGCTTCCAACGCTTTCTGTTTGAAGTGTTGGCAACCAATCAAATTTGAGTAGCATGTCAGTATGTATTTGAGCTACCAGATATCCATATTTTTAAGCCTAAATAGCTCTGCAGCTACTGAACGGATTTAACCAAATTACAAAAAGCACACGTTGTAGACCAACATTTACCTTTCTGCTAAATTTGGTGTCATTCCGTTCATTGGTTCGGGCTGTATTCGTCTTCAAAAAATTGAAAATCCCCATTGACTTAACAGGGAAAACGCATTCGGTAACCCCTATTTTCTCAGCCTCAGTTTGACGGATCACCGTGTGACTCTGAACACAGCAGCTTAACCAACAAGGGGAAGATTTTGAATATGTTGTAAAGATTCATCACAATCCCTTGACTCACTCTATTTGTTAAGTGAGGCAGATTTGTATCCCACCCATCATCATTCATCACACCCCTCCCTGCTCATGGCATTTTGCCACCCATGACCTAAGTGTAGGATGGTTCAATATGTGACTAAAGTTTTGGTTGTGCAATGTGCGCCTTCTTCAGTTGATGAAGCAATTACACAATTTTCAATGCATTGGAGACCGAACACACGCCGTGTGTTTACCTGCACACACTCAGTCACCTCTAAGCACTTCACTCCTTCTTTCTTTCATAAGTTCTACCATCCTAGCCTACCCAAACATTTAAATCCATTCTTGACATGTGCCACATTTGTATGGCCATGTGAAGTGATTCCAAAATATTTTTCATGGTTTTTCATAACAGATTTATTTTACACCTGTTCAGATTTGTTCCTTAAATCTGAACAGGTGTAAAATAAATCTGTTATCTGCTGGGTAATAGCTTGTCTCTCTGTGCAAGCATCACAGTGTACAAAAATAGTGTGTTCCAAAAGTGCTTAGCGTTCATTTACAGACTTCCATAACACAACCTGTAGGAAGAAATAGACATGTTTAGGTTGTTTCAAGGAACAGCTGAGAAGTTCCAAGGATCCACACTTCCCCCCCAAATCTGTCATTAAGATATGCTCCCAAGCACTGGAAAACAAGGTAGCCTACATATTATTGCTACCTCTAGACTTTTTAAAAAAAATCTTTTTATTGGACACAAACAGATAACAATACAAATTCACATTTAAGGCAATATGCTATTCTCCTTTGACATTTTGCTTAAGTGGCACAGGTGAGTGATATTTATCTTAAGGTGGCACAGGCGATTCATTTGTTGCAAACAGCCCTCATTCATATTTAACAGTTCTCGTCTTTTATACTTCCAATACTTCTGAGGAGGTCTGCTTCGGTATCCTGGGCAGTATATATAAATCTCCCCTATAGGAGTTCTATATACCCCAAATTTGTATCATTTTATTCGGGCATCCCTAGACAGATAAATTATTTTCTCACGGAACATGCACCAATCCATATCTTTCCCCCATTCCTTCACTGTTGCTACCTCTTGTGCTCCCCATTTCCTTACAATGTTTTTGTTTAAACCATTGCCCCCAACGCCACCCACAATCTCTCCTCAGGTCTGTGTGCTCCCACACATTTAGTAAACACCACTTAGGGTCTCCTTCCAGGTGTACTCCCAATACTTCACTCATGCATCAGATAACATCCCTCCAGTAACCACTGATGAGCGGACAATACCACATGATGTGCATAAACGTACCTACTAGGCCACATCACCTTCTGAAGTGTGGTCCTCTCTATATCCCATCTTGACTAAGGTGGGTCCTGTGAGATATATATTCTATGCAGAATCTTCTGCTGTAATAGTTTCAATTTTGATGATATCGCTACTTCCCTAGGTGACGCCAATGCCTCCTGCCACTCCTCCTCCTCCAACTTCTTCAGATCTTCCTCTCATTTGTCACAGAGCTGTGAAAGGGGGTCAGGTGAGTTTTTCATAACCTTCAAATAAGTCAGTGATATTGCCTTACATGGCATATATCCATCCAGGAGTCTGTCCTCGAGAGGCGAAGCCTCTGGAGGGGATACATCTCCTGGAATTGCCGTTATCAATGCATGTCGCACCTGCAGATATCTGAACCTCTCAGTCTCTGCTAGGTCATACTATTGCTGCAATGTCTCAAAAGTCACTACTTCTCCCTTTTTCCAGAGGACTGCCACCCGGGATATCCCTACAGTGTCCCATTTATCGAAACCATTCGATTTCCAGAGGGAACCTAATTTTTACGAATCCAATAATGTGGTGGCTAAGGTTCTGTGCCCATCCCATGCTTCTTTATGCCATATGCCACAACTGTGCAGAGTGGTTTGTAGGACCTGTCAGTCCTAGCTTCTTCCGGTTGGAATACAGTGCTCACGAGTAATTACTTCCTGGCAAAAGCCACTTGTCCATCGCATATCCCTGATCACTGTGATATCGAAAAATACAGTGACTAATGGCTGCTAATTGTGCTGCCCAGTAGAATTTTTTGATTGGCGGCAATCCGATTTCCCATCTTACCAGCTTTGTACCAACTTCCAGAATGACATTTGTGGTGGATTATTCCCCCAAAGCAGCGCACTCTGTGCACTTTCTACTGCTCTAAAAAAGGACACTGGTGCTAAGTCCGCTAAATTCTGGAGGATTTACAAAAAATGTGGTAGTGACGTCATCTTGAAGAATGCTGCTCTACCTGACACTGAATGCGGCAGTGCCTTCCAGTGTTCCACATCACGCTGAAGTCACTGTAGCGGTGGCAACAAATTAGATGTATAATATAGCTTAGGATCTTTGGCAATGTATACCACTAAATACTTGAATCCGTCTTTGACTATTGTGTCCGGCCAGTCCTTGGGAAGGGCAGGAAGGTTGCCATGTAATACAAATAGTACTGATATTTCTATTGACTACCACTTGGGCAAGTGGGTCAGTGTATAGGAGCTGCACCCATCCAATAGATTTCGGGCGGAATCCAAGCCTTTCCAAAACGGCAAATAGATATGGCCATTCTATGGTATTGAACGCCATAGTAGCATCCAAGGAAACCATTACTGCATCCTCATCCATCATGTCCACCCTTCCCATGATCCCATGTAATCGACGCAGGTTCAGTGAGGTATTCCTGGCCAGCATTTAGCGGGACTAGTCTAGGTGGACCAGTCCGGTAATCACTCGGGCCAATCTTGTTGCCAGTAGCTTTCCTCAGCATTTGGCAATGATATAGGTCGATATGATGAACATTTATGCTTAGGTTTCCCTTCTTTATGTTTCTATACCAGCGTGGCTGTTATCTGGTCTTGTGGGAGATATCCCTTCTCTAAACTCTCTTTATACATGGTCTTGAGGTATGGGACAATTCTATCCGGTTTCAATTTGCAAAGCTCAATGGGCAGGCCATTGGGTCCATTGCCTTTCCAGACTGAAGATTCTGAATGGCTTAGGCTATTTCCTCTCTCACTAGATCACTATCCAGTCAAGATTTGTCGTCATCTGCCAGTGTAGGTAACTGCATTTTCACCAGCAGCTCTTTCGCCTCGCTATCCTGCCTGTTAACTTCGATGTATAAAGCCGTTCATAATATCTGGCGAATTTGTTAGTGATATCTTGCATATCTTTAAGACTATCACCATTATCTCCTACCAGCTCAGTGACCAATCAGTTTGCCTTTTCTCTCTTGTTGAGCAAAGACAACAATTTCCCCACCTTATCTCCCAGCACATATGTACACCCACACTTGTGCCTGTCTAAAGTTTTTGCCATATCTATAGCTTCAACTCTATACTCTGCTTGTTTAAACTGGAGAGCATGTGTAACTTCTCGCCCCTCCTGTCCAGCAAGTTAATTTTCCAGCTTTAATATCTCCTGCTCCATTCGGTGTAGACCTGCATAATTTTCATTTTTTGCCCCTTTTTTGCCCCTGAGACACTGCATGCCCCCTGATCACCATCTTGAAGGCCTCTCAGAGGGTCTGCGCTGAACCTATGGATCCCTCATTTTCTGTAAAGTACTGATCAATTTCCTCAGAGACCTTTTGCTTGATTGTCGGGTGCAAAGTTGCCACGGATTTATAGGTGCTGCAGCCCTTCCCTATCTCAACCATCAGCAATATTGGGGAATGATCTGAGATACCTCTCTCGCTAGGTGACTAATCTGAGAAAACTGATGTGATTCTGTTCGGTAATTGTTCTCCATCATGGTCCCAGATTTGGTGGGCAAATGATGGTGGCCAAATGATCTGGGAGCAGCACCTATCCCGGTCCCCAAAGTAAAAAACCTGGGTGTGATTATAGACCAGAGACTGGACTTAGAGGCACAAGTTAAGTCAGTTTCGTCATTAAGCTTCTTCATGCTTAAGCCATTAAGAAAATCCTACCTCTGATTCCCACAGAAAGCAGATAAACGGTAGTCACATCCCTAGTCCTTTCCAGATGAGATTACTGTAATGGGCTATATCTTGGCACGCCGATGAAGCAACTTCAAAGGCTCCAGATGATCCATAACACAGCCGCAAGACTTCTCCTGGGGATTCCCGAATTCCAGTCAGTGGGAATCCATCTCCAATGTCTGCCAATTAAAAATCGGATCAAGTTTCAAACCCTGTGTATTACATACAAGGCACTTCACGGGGCCTGCCCTCAGTTCCTGAGATGTTCATTGCACTGGTACACCCCAAATAGATGTCTCAGATCACAAGGAGCAAAAGTGATACTTTCTTAGAGAGTTTTACTGTGGCGGTAGAAGATTTGTGGTGGGAGCCACAAGGCTCCAGAACTCCCTCCCGTTTAACATCAGAAATCTTCCTTCTCTGACTTTGTTCAGGAAGGCCATCAAGACTGGGCTGTTCGTTGATTAATGCTTCTGCTTGCTTCTTGGTTTGCAAGTGCCAAGACACCATTGGTAATCGGGCGCTGTATAAATAAATTTAGAACATAACATGATCTGCTAAGTATGCCTTACCTGATCTGCCGGTACAAGTATATAGTCTATTTGTGAAAGGCTTTTATGGGCCAATGTGAATGTTAGCTGATTTGGATGCTGGACCCTCCATACATCCACTAGCCCAAGGGCGTCTAAAAACTGTGGGAGCACTGCTTTTGGTGAGCCAATAACTCTGGGTGGATGTCGATCCAAACTGCCTGATATCACACAATTAAAGTCCCCTCACATTACCAATTTGCCTATTAGCCTCAATGCGCCTAACCTCGTCACTTCTTTGCCCTTTACTGTGTTGCATGAATCAGTGACTATTAAACATAGCAATATAGAAAAAAAAACATACTCCCCACCCTGCTCCTCTGCACTCTGGGCATCAAACTGTCCACTTCCCAAGCCATGCAGAGTGCCTGCTGTCCTGTACAACTAACTAATGTAAACTGGGGGGTTGGCCATAGGCCGGAATCCCAGCTCCAACCCATGTAAACAGTATTCTATCGGGTTCACTCATACATCCTGACCATTGTTATTTAGTCACTTATCCTTCTAAGCTCAACTCAGTTCTTTGGCGTCTTTGAGTGTTTCGATTGTTCAGCCTTATACACGTTCACCCGCAATCTCCATCGTTGTTACATCTTGTCGTCTTCCTGGATGCTAAGGTTTAGTTGTTCCATTGCGGTCCTTCCCTTTTTTAGAATTATGATCCTTAGCAGGCCTCCACCCCTCCAGCCAATCCACTGCCGATTCTGGAGTGTCAAAAAACCATGACTTCCCATCTGCCTTGACCCTGAGTTTCACTGGAAATAAAATGGAATATTTAACCCCTTTGTCTCGGAGCTGTCTTTTGATCTCCAAGAAGGTTCTCCTTTTCCTCTGGACTGGTATAGTAAAATGAGGATAAAATGCAATTTCACTATTCTAATACCTGGATTGAAGATGTGTGAGCCATTTTAGTATTTTGTCCCGGTCTCTAAAGTTTAATAGTCTGTCCAACATGGGCCTAGGAGGGGCACCCTGCTTGGGTCTACACCCTGGGACCGTATGTGCTCGCTCAACAATAAAGAAGATGGACAGTGCCTTCAGCTTGAGGTAGTCACAGATAAGGGTTACCACAAAGAGATCAGCTGCCTGCCCCTCTGCCTTCTCTAGGACCCCAAGCATACTCACGTTTGTTTTTTCGGGACCGCCTTTCAAAATCATCTAATAGCCTCTCCATTTTTTGGCTGGTATCTTGTATCTCTTTTATTTCTCGTTGCATCTTTCTACTATCTTGCTAAGTCCCTCCACGACCACCTCTACATTAATCACTTTCTCACTGATGGTTTGCATATCCGCCCTCATCAGGGTCACTTCAGTTGTTATCGTGTTCATTCTTGATTCAAGTGCTGTACGTATTCCAACTATGGCTTCCATTATATCTTTCAGGGATGGATCATCGCTCTCCGGTCTCCGCACTGTATCATCACTCTCTTTACCAGCGACCTCTCGATCAGTTGATTTCTGCATGGTATATTTATCCAGTTTAGTCTGGTGGGTTCCTTTCTTAGTTAACCCCCCCGACATTCTGGCCATGTGATCAATGATCTGCTCAGATCGGGGCAGACCTTATATTCTACTTTACTAACTTGATCTCTGTACTCCTTTGTTATTGTTGCTTGTTCCACTCAGGAGGCTACTCTATCCTGGCACCCTTTCACTTGAAGTTCTCTACTATTGCGATGTTGGAGTTTTGCACTCAGCATAGTAGATTGTGGCTTGACACTCGTAGGGAGTGTTACAGTTTGTCATCCGGGTCTCCACTTGGCTTTGGGTAGTGATCAAGGCAATTATACTTGACCCCCAACGGAGGTTATTGCTGATGTCCTCTTGATACTGTAACTGGGGTTAGTAGGGAATTCTTTGGCGACCTTTTCCTTCCCTTAGTACAAACTACCTATGCTGCGTAAACCAATGGGATAGTTTTCACCACTCCACTACTCTGTTATATGTTGGTTCACCCGCTAATGACCCTGCACCGTTGCTGCATGCGTTTTTTGCCTTGTACTCAGTCTATCCCCCAGCTCGTCACCCACTCAGGGCCATGTTGAGACTTCTGAGTCTCCTTCTTTGTGCGAGGTACTACATTTATATTTCCACAAAGTTGAGATTTCTTCGTGTGTCCTGTACTCTCTTATTCTTTCTAGGCAGGGTCATGTGTTTTCTATCCCCGCACTCCACCTGCTTCTCCGCCTTCAACTGTCTTCACGTCTGGGTGGCTCCATAGTGGAAAATACCAGTTTTATTGCTTTGTACCTGGCCTCTGCACTCTGATCTCTGCTCACTGCTCTCAGTGTCCTGAGAGCAGTGAACAGAGATCGGAGTGCAGCACCCTACACCGCCGGAGTGACAATCCCAGCCAGGTCAGCCGCTTCTATGTGGCTTGCCCCTCTTTTGCCGCTTCACCGTTCCCTTCTGGCCGGCCACTCTCACTAATCGAGGCTGGTATTTCGGACTCTTTCTAGCCCTTCGTTGCACACCATTGGAGCCTGTGGTCTTTCATCTTCACTTCTGCCGCCTCTGTATGTTAGCGCGGTGGAGTTACACCCTGGTCCCACCTCTTCTCAGCCACCAGCTATCCCTCCGTCATGGTGGCTCCATGACGGAGAATACCTGCTTTATTACAGCGACCCCGGCCTCTGTTCTGTGATCACTAGTCGCGGTCGATCTCAGGACCGACAGCACCTCACACCTCCGGAGGTACAATTCTGGCTGAGATCATGGGCTCTTCGTGGCATGCCACACTCTCACTACCCTACCGTTTCCGGTCGGCTGTTCCCATTAATTAAGGCCGATGCTTCAAGCTTTTTTCCGGGTCTCGCCCTTAGCTACACACCATCTCTGCCTATGTTCTTGCCAATTCACTTCTGATACATCTTTGTGGTGGTGCGATATAGTTGCGCTCTGGTCCCACCCGACATGCAATTATTTCAGCAGATTAATTAGGGGCAAAAGCCGTATCACGGAGCCTTAGAGAAGTGTGGCCTTAGCTCTCTGCATAAAAGCCACACCCCACCTCTAGCCTTTTTGGAGGACGCAGACAATAATAATCTCACATTATACAGTGGTCAATTTAAAAACTGACACAAACTCTTTTTTTATGAGATAGATATCTTTTGTATAAAAGTAAAACAATTCATTAATAAACTCAAGAAATTATATGTATATAGAACTTTGGATACCCTCTAATCACTGTAAACTACAGATTATTTATCATTGCCTGATTAACCAAATTTGCAAGGATGAAAGATAGCTTTGATGGATTTTTAACTTGAAAATTGGAAATCACTGCTCATGCATATATCATCTATGAGTGTTTGGAAAGCTGGGGCATACTACTAGCATCTTTAGTTTTATTTAAGATCAGATTCTGCAACAGAAGATTATTCAGGTTGGAGAAGGAGTGATACAACCTGTTAGAAACGGGGATTCCCGGTAGGCTAGGGCACGCGCCAGAGCCAGGCAGAAACCCCCGGTCTAGTCAGGGCAAGGGAAATACACCCTGAGGATAACTCCTACTCACCCCCTTGTTAGCTTGGCACGAGCAGTCAGTCCTATCCCAGAGGCAATGTGTAAAGCGTTCGCGCAACACACACACACATCGGTGACACACTAGGCACAGTACAAAAGAGACTCCACACAAGGTTATATAAAAATAGCCTTTGTATTATAAAAACACATTAGAATCACAGACATATACACTGTGCCTACAGGCACCAGAACATTATTTACAGGGGATTATGTACAGGGCAGCGCCAATCGGGTCGCTGCCAGAACCATCACACAAGTACATGTAGTAAGTATAAGACAACCAGTAATAACTGCCCATAGCTACTGGCTGAATAATGAACTTTACACCACGAAAAAGACCTTGGTTCCTATATCAATTTAACCTCCTATTTATTTTTGAGGAAAGAACCACACTATTTTCTGTTGGTGGCTGGGTTATTTATTTTGCCCAGAATATAAATTCATTCATTTAGCATATAAGGGGCAACTGTTCTCCACAGAAGCGCACATAGAATTTGTCAACAAATATTTACAAATACATTACACAAACAAATAGCACTTTAGACATACAATTAGCAAATCAATGCTATGAATCACAACATAACTTTCACGATTACGAAAAAATGCAATGTGGAATAAAGAATCATTTACAGCAGACAAATTCAATTGAACTGCAGGTCTACACAACTTTCAACTCTGCAAACGAAAATCAATTGCACTGCAAGTATATATGTCAGGCTAAATCAATTGGACTGGCAATCTACACAATTTTACACCCAATTTGAATGTTTCTAGTGCAACTCAGTACACTAGTACAACTCAGTACAACTCAGCGATATTCTCGCTGTGCCGACGCGTTTCAAGACACACTTATATTTTAGTGTGCTCTGATCAGGGCATCTTATTTATCCACATTTCGGTGTATCTAAGAAATACAAAACAATAAAAAACACCTGTCACTCGTCTTGAATATATACAATAATTGCACATCTTGTATCACATGCTCTGTGAGAATGCCTACCTGCCTATGTGGTAAGGCGTTAATAAACTTGAATTTTCTGGAGCGCTGTCTCCGGATTTTATGAAAGAAATAATCTATGGAGAATGGGGAGGTCGATTTACTGTTGTGTACTATTTCCTTGTGTTCTAAACAAAAGAGGCCAGACAATCAAACATACCTGTGTTTTCACATTGTTGTGGATATGGGTAGAGTTATTTTAATCTCCAACCTCTTTGGTTTCTACCAGCATACTGAGAAGGAGAAAGAGGATGTATACCTGATTGCTGGGTTTAAAATACATTTGTAACGCTTGAAACACAATAGCGCTATGTGTTAATCACATCCTACCTCAAGGCGTCTGTTTACTCTCCTGCCTGTAACGGTGGGGATCAGTTTTTCAACTACTTTCTTTTCTTTTTGTTTTAATCGGTTCCTGCAACCCAAGCACGGCGATTATTCAAAATCATGTCTTCCGAACACAATATGAATATTGATTTTAGTTTAGCCTGCGTATCAACGACTCACCGGTCGACGGGTCCAACAGTCCTTCTTTCACTTTCAGCCGCGTAACGTGAATCAGAGTCACGTCGCGGTCAGGAAGCTGTGTTCGTATAAGCGCCTGTGCCTCTGGGAAAAGTAGTTCTCCCTCGCCTCATTATGGGGATTGTAGTTTTTAAGCTGAAACATATGTAAAAAGGGTACAACAAGCAGCATATTGTGGCTATGCTGCGTGTTGGGCCGCATCTGTTTCAAGGTGAAATAATCCTTATCTGTTAATCCTTTTTAGAGAATTGTCAGTTATTCCTCACACCCATTACTAAACACAGCACGTTTTTCATTTTACCAAGATTACAAGTAGGATGAGCTCTGGGCATATCAAGGCAGTTTTCCTCACAGATTCGCGATATTTCGGACATTTCATTTAACCCGGTCAGTACAGTATCATATTTCATGATCAAGTATGCTTCTTTTTTGAGCAAAAAAGTCTCTACATTAGGGTTCTTACTTGCCGTGTTCATTGACCATAGAACAGTCCACCTTAGGTCCCTCTCTGTGTGTCCAGCATCAACATAATGTTCCACCATAGGTGCAGTCAAGATCTTTTTCTTAATTCTGGATCTATGTTGGGTAATTCTCTGATTGATTTGCTGGCAGGTTTTGCCTATATACAGTTTAGCACAGGGGCAGATTACTGCATAAATCACGTTTTTAGTCTTGCAGTTACTGAAGTTTTTATGTTTCAATTTTACACCATTATGCTGGAACTCTGTACCCTCCATCGTATAGTCACATACAATACAGTTTCCGCATCTATGGTGCCCTTCAATTGGTTTAAGCCCAAGCTGGCTCCGAAGGTCCTTCTTAGGTCCCTTCGGAAATATATCAGACCTGATGATTTCTTGGCCAATGCTTCTATTCTTTCTCATGGCAAATAACGGTTTCACAAACCCACCCTCCAGATTCTCAAGAAGACTCCAGTTTTTTAACACTAGCTGCTTAAATTTGTTGCTGTCGGGTCCAAAGGTAGAGACACATACGAGTCTCTCTAGAGGTGGTTTATTCCTTTTAGTGAGTAGTGTTTCTCGAGGGGTGAACCAAGCACGCTTTTTAGCGTGCTTTAGCATTTTCCTAGCATAGCCTCTTTCGGCCATCTGTTCACAAAAATTTGTAGCGTGACTCTCGAAATCTGCCTTATCTGTACAATTCCTACGGATACGTAGTAGCTGTCCGTAGGGCAAATTGTCTTTTAAGCTTTTAGGATGGGCACTTCGGTAGTGGAGTATGGAATTTTTGTCAGTCTCTTTCCTATGTAAGACTACTGTGAGGGCTTCATCTTTAGGGACCACCTCCACATCCAGGAAGGTCAGTCTAGTTTTGCTTTTTGTGCAACTGAATTTGATGTCCGGATGCCTGCAGTTGAGCCAACCGAAGAAACAATTTAATGTCTCCTCGGTGCCCGACCACAGGCACCAGACATCATCTATGTAACGGAGCCACTGCTTCACATTAATCGAGAAAGGGTTGGTATTGAAGATGAATCGGGCTTCAAACTGCGCCATGAAGAGGACCGCCATCTCGGGAGCAAAAGGACATCCCATGGCGGTCCCCTTCGTTTGGAGGTAAAAATCATTGTCAAATGTGAAAAAATTCTTTCGTAGGGAAATCTCGGCTAACTTCAGGATAAACTCAGTTGATACCCTATGTGGCCTTGGTCTCTTTTCCAAATAAAGCTCAATCACCTCCAGGGCCTCATCCTGGGGGATTTGGGTATATAGGGATGTCACATCAAAGGTGACCATCCACTGTTCAGCACTGTTGAAATCACATCCCTCAACTTTCTTTATGAATTCTGTAGTATCTCTTAGGTACGATTCCACTTCAGGCAGGAACGGTTTCAAAAACACGTCCACATACTTAGATATTGGCTCTAAAATAGAATCGCACCCCGAGACAATGGGGCGTCCTGGTGGCTCTTCCAGTCGTTTATGAATTTTTGGGAGAAAATATATCATTGGCACCCTGGGATATTTTTTAGATAGAAAATCAAATTCTCGAGGGCCCAGCATCCCTTGATCAAATCCCTCTTTGATCAGTTGTTCAATCTGACCTTGAATCATCAAAGTTGGATCGGAGTTGATCTTTCTATAACACTCCTGATTTAATAATAATAATGAACTTAGCATCCTTGTAATGAGCATAAGCAACATTAGATCATGCATGAACCTAATGACCTGATTGTCAGGCATACGCAAATACATCATGCAATAACCATAGGACATAAATCACATTTGCATGTGGCATCATCCTAAAACATCCTAGCATGACATTAGGCATAGAAACATTATGCACCTCCTTAGTCGTAAAAACCCCTCGTTCAACAAGGCATAATATGGGGAATCTCATTAGGCATAAACATCTTCTCTAGGCATCATCTACGCATCATAGGATCACCTTAGGCATCATCATCATTGTTAAAACACGAGACATAATCATAGGGGCATGGGGCATAAATCACATTTAGATCAGGCATACAGCACATCACATTAGGCATAAATCATGATCTTTATAATAAGGGTAGCCAGTGACTATCAACTAGGGCTGCTCCTGGCACAACACATTATGCCTAAACCTTATTAGGGCACCTTAGGGATTACTAGCCGTGGGCACATGGTATTGTAAGATCACTGCTAGAAAAAGGGGATCACCAAATGTGCCTTTCAACCCAGGCACTACAACCAGGAGCAGTACTGGCTATGGGACGCAAAAGTATGATTGGAAGGAAGGCAGGGCAACCTCATGACACCTCATGTACCTCGTTGCAGCTGCCCACACTCTCGTGGTGCAGCTGTAGGAATAAGCACTGGCCCTCACAATGTGCAGATTGGAGCCCCACTCTGGGACTCCACAGTACAGAATAGCCCACGTTGCAACTGCGCACTGTCCGGCGGGCAGTTGTGTGAAAGGAAGTCAGCACTGGTCCGTTGGAGCCCCCTCCGGGACTCTGAAAGTAAAGAAAATGCCCAAAAGTTGCAGCGGCCTGCAACTGCGGTGCCGCTGTGTATCCACAAAGCAATGCCCAAGTTGGTGTCCCCCTCTGGGGCTCGAAAGTACAAAAGTGCCCTAACCGTGGCAGCAGCCCGTTCCTGCCGTGCCGCTGTGGAGTGTGACCCGGTATTTACACCCCAACACTTGGGAAGGTGGCCCCCACCTCACCACAGCCAGATCCCAGCCCCACTCCTTGAGGGTTGGGCAGGGGACGTCGCAGCCGGACCCGCTCTCCACTGGGGCTCTCTCCAGATCACCGTAGCCCCGCACACCAACGGCCGCCTCCAGGCTTCCCCTTTCTTCACCTGGGCCCCTCCTGGGACCTGGGACCACAGCCAGATCCCAGCCCCACTCCTTGAGGGCTGGGCAGGGGACGTCGCAGCCGGACCCGCTCTCCACTGGGGCTCTCTCTAGATCACCGTAGCCCCGCACACCAACAGGCCGCCTCCAGGCTTCCCCTTTCTTGACCTGGGCCCCTCCTGGGACCTGGGACGTCAATTGGGAACCCGCGCGGCTCGGGACAGCTTCCCCCAAGGCAGGGGGAGGCAGAAATGGAGCCCACGTGGTTCCATCTCAGGGGGCCCCACCCACAACCAGGCGTGGGTGCCGAATTTTGTCCCCGGTGTTCTCGGGCCGCGGTGGTGCTTCTGGGGACAATGTGCCAGCATGGGGTAGGTTCCGGCTTGGCTTCTTTGCAGCTACGGGGCTCCCTCTGCACCATGGGAGCCCCTTTTCTCACTTCCGATGCTCCTGTCTCTGGGCCTATCACAGCGTGGCTCCCCTGACGTCATGGGGAAGCCCTCGCTGCCCTTCTCGCTGCTCGGGCTACGGCAGTGATTTGAGCTGCAGAGATACGGGTTAGGCACTGGTGCAATTAAAAGTATAAAGCAGGTTGGGCTCCCGCTGGTTAGACGGGCAGGCAACATGTTTTATAAAAACATAAAAGTGCAGCACACACTCGGGGTGGACTCCCACTGTATTCTAAAAAATATAGAGGTGGGGTAGGCTCACAGTTTTAGTGGAAGAAGGTCCACATGCAGGGTGGGTACCCGCTCCTTGAAATCCCACGAGGGAATCCCCACGCCGGGGGGTTTCCTCCAGGGGACACGACGCAGCACAGCTAGACTATAGAGCAGAAATGGAGGATGAAGAATCCAGTCATAGCGCTCACAAAGTGCTAGGGCTCCAGAGCACTAGGGATGAAAAGTTAGTGCTTCTCTTCTCCTGGAGCAAATGTCAAGGGCTCAGGTTGGGCAAGGATTAGCAGGCAGTAGGGCAGCACAACCAAGACAGAGTAGTAGTTCCGAGGAGCAGTCAAACTCAGTCTGGTGACAATCCTCCTGGCGCAGCAGTCTTTTCTCCAGCAAAAGTCTCTTTCATGTCCGGTAGAAATGCAGAGGAGAAAGATGGGGCACAGGGGTCAGCACGCAGGTTCCCACGGCGGTTCCTCCTGGCAGAGTGTCCCCTCTACCTCAGCACAAGCACAACCACCCACATGGGCTCACAGCCCCTGTATTTATACACCTCCCTGCCCTGTGTCTGGATGGAGGTAGAAGTTTCTGGAAGGGTCCTGGGTTAGGGTTTTCCGGTAGGGTCCTGGAAGTTCCAGTCCACACTGGCACTGGGAGGGGTGTTAGTAGGGGATGGAGCTAGCCTTGTACAGAGCAGGCCCTGACCTGATCAGGCACAGGGGATTTCTCCACCCACTATCTCCAATTGCAGACTTCCCACTGAGCATGACCCTGCCTCCCTGGAGCCACCCACTCCTCACCAGCCCCGGTCACTTCTACAAACAGACATGCAGGCAGGCTCACAGCACACAGAAGTGCCAACTTTTAAAAGTGGCATTCCTAAAATAGTAAAAGTAAATCTGCACACACTATTGCCCAGCATTTATCATTTCCATTCCACACATACCAAACATGCCATACTCATTTTGTTTTATTTAGGAATTATCCCATAATGTTAGCCCATGGACAGCAGAGAGCGCACGCACTCTGCACTGCTAACCAGTTCTAAAGTGCCCAGAGTCCTAAAACCACCAACACCATGTCAGCAAAAAGGCTAGGAGGAAAGCAAAAAAGTTTAGGGATGACCCTTGAAAAAGGGCCAAGTCCAACACAACCCAAGGTATTTTAAGCACCACAGAGCTGGGCACGACCTCAGAAGACCCGAACCAAGGGAGCAAAAGGCTCACCCAGGCAATGTATCTTGTGAATAAAATGTTGTTTTGGTGTGGAAATAAATCAAGGAGATGATGAGATTTATATTAGTCTACATGTGAGGAGGGTAATGAAGGTTTCCAAGTAAATTGCTGCTGTGGATGTATGACGTTACATCGCATACTTTTACAACGCCTACCTTTACAACGCATTTTTACAGCGCAACATCCTTTACAACGCATTCCTTTACAACGCATGCATTTACAACGAACTTTTAAAAACTACCTTTACAACGCATTCCCTTACATCGCATACTACCTTTACAACGCATACCGTTACAACGCATAACATTACTTTGCATGTAAGGTAAGTATTGGATAGTGTAGGGGTAATAATTACTATTCTAACTCCAGGGGGTGCAACAGTAGGGTAAGTGTTGGATAGCGTAGGGGTAAAAATTACTATTCTAACTCCAGGGGGTGCAACAGTAGGGTAAGTGTTGGATAGTGTAGGGGTAAAAATTACTATTCTAACTCCAGGGGGTGCAACAGTAGGGTAAGTGTTGGATAGTGTAGAGGTAAAAATTACTATTCTAACTCCAGGGGGTGCAACAGTAGGGTAAGTGTTGGATAGTGTAGGGGTACTATGTGTTGTAATGCTATGCGTTGTAATGGTATGCTTTGTAAAGACTGCGTTGTAATGACATGCGTTGTAGTGGTGTGCGTTGTAGTGTCATGCGTTGTAATTGTTGCGTTGTAAATGCATGCGTTGTAATGGATGTTGCGTTGTAAAAGTTTCGTTGTAATGGTAGTGCGTTCTAAAAGTTGCATTGTAAAGGTTGTTTCCCTGCTGCTGTAGCACATTAAATTGAATTTTTTTGATGAAGCTTGGGGTACAGAAAAGATTTACAACAGGTTTCTGCACTCGTGGCAGAGGCCTTACAGTCGTGAAGGAGTCCCCGCATTCGAGGCAGAATATCCACAATGAGAATTCTCATTGCTGAGATTCTGCTTGAGTGCAGCTACTCCCCCAGGACTGCAGTGCCTCTTTCACGACTGCAGGGACTCCCCCAGGACTGCAGCACCTCTACCATGAGTGTGGAAGCTCTCCCACGACTGCAATGCCTCGGTTACGAGTGCAGAGATTCCCCCAGGACTGCAGTGGCTCTGTCACGAGTGCTCTGACTCCCCCACGACTGCAGTGCCTCTGCCACAAGTGTGGAGGCTCTGCCATGAATGCAGCGCCTCCGCCACAAGTGCGGAGACTCCCCCAGGACTGCAGTGCCTTCACTACAAGTGCGGAGCTCTTTTTGGATCAGCCCCAAAAACAGAGAGACACACAAAAAACAAGACAGAGAGTGAAAGCGAGTTTACCCTGAGAGAGAAGGCTTGGCCCAAGAGAGAGGAAGAGCGAGAACAAGTCTGGCATGTGAGAGACACCACAGATAGTGAAAGAGGCAGAGGAAAAGAGTGACTGACCTTAGAGTGAGAGACTGCCTAGAGAGAGTGTTTGTGAGTGAAACTGATATGGGTTTGAGGTAAGAGTAGTTGACTCATGGAATATCCATGAAACATTGTGAGTTGTTTAGCATCATGATTCTGGCCAATAGAGGTCTGTCCTACGTTTATAGTGGCCATACTTGACATCATTCACTGTGGCAGCCTCTTGCATAATAGTGGCTGCTCAATCTTGACTTTTTTATTGCCCTTCTTGATAAAATTCTAAATATTCATGCAATAATGGTAGTGAAAATCCGTGCCATATGATTGGCAGAGCTAGTATTTCATGTTGATTAGAAATTGAAATAAAACAGAGTCTCTCACTCAAGTCCTGTGCATTGGATTTTGTAACAACTAGTGAACTCCCCATTTACAGTAAATGTTTGGGGCATCGAAATGTAAAAACAATGATATCAGCTGATTTTTAAAAGTTGGAAAAAGACTGAAAAAGAACACTTGAATTCACAAAAAAAACCACTGAAAACGGGACACACTATATCGTTTGTGCTATTAAATATCTTTTTAATGCATACCTCTTTCCTTTGTATTTACTGCCTTGGTAATTATAGTGCTGCAAAAGTGGTACTTAAGTAAGACTACACTTTAAAAAAAAAAAAAAAGAAAACAAATACTGTTTTTGTGCACTTGGTGCACTGATCGACTTGCATGGTGTACTCCTGCAATAAGGTTGCCTATAATAACAGCTGAAAGTGTCAAATAAGACGCCCTCTATCTTTCACTTTTGTTGTGGCGTTTTAATTCCACAGATATACAACCTTCTTTGTCAGGCAGGATGCTATGAAACAGAAATGCACATATGTACATTGTTTGAACTACCTCATCAGTTCCATCATTGAAAATCTCCAACACTCAGACAAAATGAGTAACAAACTACAAAAGCTTAAACAGTGTAAGGGATAAACCTACACTAGAACGTCATCTGTATTTTTCCACCTGGTATGCAATTCCTGTTCTCCCTACAGTCATTTAAACTCATGATCCCTCTGCTCGGCGTTTCGCCAGCGAGTATCGACGCTCATGGAGTTTCCTTTGGACTCTCCTTCTCATGCCTTTTTCACCCCTTGGCCTGTTGCAATAAACCTCACTTCCATGGTCAGTTGCCCTCCTTGCTGTCCCCTTATCCTAGCCAGCCTTCCCTTCCATGTACCGGTCAGCCCCTTGCAACCATCTCACACACCACTCTTTTCCAACAAAAATACCCTTGACCGACCCTCCGTTTACTTCCTTCAAGCACAAATACAATCACAAATATTATTTGTATTGCTATGTTGCAGTAAATAGGCCTGGTGAGTGGATCAGCCAGTAAAGTCTCCAAGTAAATGCTTTCTGTTCTATCTGAGACAAATGTGTAACTGTGGACTTCCATTCTTCCTTTCGTGATAGCGAGGTGAACATTTTTGTCCAGCAAGGAATCGATGTTTTTTGCTTTGTAGGAGTTACATTGGGTAATAAATCTCTGATCTAAAATGTAAATGGTATGCTGGAGCTCTCGGTTGTTAAAAGTGATAATGGAGAAAGCGTGTGGCTAGCAGGGTGACGGATATGCGAAGGTGGGAAGGAAGACAAAGCCGACTCGTTGTCTGCATTTCCTTCTGCCTGATTTATAATGTTCACAGTGAAGCAGGCAATAAAGATGATGGATGTACTCTTTAATTAGAGAGTTGTAAAACCTATAATTATAGCTATTATCTCCACTTCTACAGTATGCTGCAGACATAAGCAATTTCAAGAGTCACTAAACCTGCATAAGAGTTCCAAGCTCTACTTTGTTTTGTTACTTTCTGCAGTGTATAATGGCTTGCAAATGATATGTTGCATCTGACGAGTTTTATTGAGACGCTGAGACGACTAAAAGACTCGCTGTTTTCTAGCGCGCTACTTTGTTTTATTCAAGTATATCTAGCGAAGCCGAGAAAGGCTGAGTGTGTATCTTTGTGCATGTCTATTTTTAGCATGAGAGATGTTCTATCTTCTACTTACATTTTAACTTGAAGTTAGTACAACTTGTTTGCATACTTTTTAAACATGTTGTAGTAATATTTGTCCGAGATGCATCAAGCCATATTTAACACTGCATTAAATCATACAGAAATGCACTTTGGTGATGGTCTGGCTTTGGATCCACTCACATGTTGGGAGCCAGGAGTACATGTTTTGATTGGGCAGTTCTGCGATTCCACAAAAAAGTGCTCCATATAACTGTGATCATTTTGTTTATTTAACCTGCTGACTGAGCGGAATGTTCAAGGACACACATTAGATTGCAATGCTATTAAAGTGTCTTAGGTAACTGTATATTTTACGGTGTTTTCTCTGATAGCAGCACAGATGGGAGGAATATAGTCATTAGCCTACATGGGTGTGTAGGTCTGGTACAGCAGTGACACTGTCACCTGACCTTTTAACTTTCACCAATATGGTTCTACAGTTCTTTGTTTCCACAGAAATACTGTCAGTTCCCAAGCTATTTACTGGTAAGGCTTCCCATTCCCATATAACTCAATTAAAGCTACACCTGTTGGTATCGCCTATGCTTGTCTTATATATGGGAAACCATGAACAGTGTTTTATTCATATTTGAGTGAACACAGTTATTTTTATTTTGTCAAGTCTGTGAGAGATATGATGTATGGTTCCAAACCTCTAAAGTGTAACGCTTGCTTTGAATATTGGCATTCGTGTTACACCATGTTATTCAAAAGTCTTATTATGAACAGCTACATGATTCACCTATATTTGATCTAATACCATAAATATATACAAGCACAATAGAGCATGTGAGAAGCCTCGGCAATGTATTTTAAATTGTAAAATGATAGTCCACCACAGCACAATTGTAAGACTGAATAATTCTAAATGATGATGCGCGATGTTGAGCTCACTGACACATGAAGAGGAGAAGTTTTATCGGTGTTAGTTTGGTTTGTAGGAATACATGACAGTTTTACCTGATCAAGGGGAGTGGGCTGGGAAATCCCTGACATAATATTCAATATGTATATGCTGGACTTGGCTCTCCACGCAGAGTCATCCCCAAACCATTAGATTTTTCCTTCACCCCTCCTGTTTTCTGAATTTCATTTTTGTTGGCATTGATACTCTGTACAATATACCCCTGATGTCCACTGCTAAAGAGTTCGTGCTCTCCCCCTAAAAGATGGTAACATTCTCCTATACCTGATTGGCACATATAATTTACTTAGAAATCCATTAGAAATCCCTAGTATCTGGTACTACATGTACCCAATGTCTATAAGTGAAATGCTATTAGTGGCCTGCAGTAATCATTATGCAAGCCACTAAAGTAGTCAATCAATTAATCAAAACTCCTGTCTTCGATCTTAGAAAAAGATCATAAAAGTTCAGAGATAATTATTTTAATACAATAAAAATATGCATCCAAAATTCAACTGACAATATGTAATTTTATACATTACAAAATCATGATCTTAAAAACAGCTTATTTGATGTCATATTATCTTCACAGATGTTCTGGATCGAATGGCCATTTTAAGAAAACAACAGACATTAAAACAGATTTGTGGACTATTTATCAATTAGAGATAAATTAGTGCTGTTCTACATTGTCGGAGAGCAGACCTACTCAATAGGGGTTTGAGACAGAATTAAAAATATGAATAGTAAAAACCACAGAAAAACTGAAAATGCATTAAAGACTGTTACTACTTGGAATAACAGGGACAAGGGGGGAGTGCTGTAATCCACATATCTTCAGTTCCATAAAAAAACAAACTAAACGGCAAACCACACCAACATAAATCTAAATAAAAGAGATCTTTCCCACCGAAGTATCATGTGTTGCAAACATAGTATAATGATACCAGATATTATGTTTACTGCCAGCCTTCTGGAACCTCAGTGCAGTGAAAAACTCCAGAAATCTGTTTTACCATTTTTTTGGTAGAGTTGGTAATCAAATCAGGGGCGGTAAATACTTTTGGCAAGCCAATAACACTCAAAGGTTTGCATATGTAACTCAGTCAAGGTATGGTAGGGCCCATATCCAATTTCAGGCAGTCTTCAATAGCTGTCCTATTCAGGCACGCCTCCTTGTTGCTCCAAACACTAACCCATAACAGAAGAGGAGCTAGTTTAATGCGGTCTATTACATACTCTAGTTTTGATTCATAATGTACAATAAGACTAGTGCTTGATTATGGGAGATTTAACAATTTCCTACAAATTCTTTTCTCTTCTACCTGGATAGGGGCAGCATTATGAAACCCCCAAACTCCTGCTCCATATGTGGCAGTGGGTATGTATTGCGTTTGGTAGATAGTGAATAAGGGAGAGCTAGTAGCCCTTCCATCCCTCATAGTGAGATTAAAAAGGAAACTCAATGCCCTCCTAAGTTTCCTGAATGTGGTATTTACTTTCAGCTGCCAGGAGTTGCTTGTATCAAAGGACAGCACTAAATATCAGAAATTATTCACTTCGCTTAGCTGCTTGTCACCCAGATTTAATACTGCCACAAATTTCTTAACTGACCGGTGGTCATAATGTGTGACTTTGCATAGTTGGTTTTCATGTCTAGATTTTTTGTGAAAAGGACAAAAGAATCCACCAAATTTTAGCGGAATCGGGGGGTTCTAGCCAGCAGCACAGCATTTTCGGCATATAATCAGGCCAGCATGGCTGGATTGGAAATTATGGACATATCCTTGGTGGAGCCTAATTAGGAGGCTCTCAAGTTGTTAATGTATCGAATAAAAAGTAGCAGTGCCAGTACACACCCCTGGCGCACTGCAGTAGACAGAGTGAAAGTATCGGAAGGTTCACTTGAGTGGCTGTACTGTACACTTGCACCTAAGTTTTTATGAAGGCCGTGTAAGAAATTTACCATTGCAATATCAACCGCTAATTTAATTACCATCATCCAACGTTTAGTTCTATTTACACATTCAAATGCGGGAAGATCCATGAAGGCTAGGTACAGTGGACAGCTCCTGGTGATAGTATGTTTACTTACTATCAGATGTAAATTCAGGCACTGATCCACTGTGCCCAACCTCGGATGAAAACCATATTGGCTGTTAGTTAAAATACTATTATCTATGTTCCAAGTCTGCAGCCAGTTAAATATACCTCTTTCCAGTACATTTATAAAACTATCCACCAATGAGATCGGTCTATAGCATTTAAGTGATCCCTATGACATTTTTAAAAATTAGGCTCTATTGTAGATAAGAACCATGATTCGATGATAATACAACTTAAGGAGTTATTAAAAAGATTTGGGAGTAAGGAGCCCCAGAGTTCAGTATTGCATTTAGACAAGTCCATAGGGATCCTGTCAGAACCCGGTAACTTGTTGCTCGAACTTGCTCGTATAGCATCTTCAACTTCACCAGGGGTACACTGTAATAAAATAGGCTCAGAGGAATAGATAAAAAGCTGTTTTAATAAAGCCTTTTGTTCAACGTCCCTTTCACACTAGTAAATACAAGAAAAATGTTAGACCCAATCCTGGCCTGTTATATTACGGATAAAAAGAGAGTTTGAAGGAGCATTCCTCAAAGAGACAATATTTATGGTTTCCCAAAAACGTTTACTGCACTTTTGCGTCGCTGCCAATTCTAGCATCTCCCAATCTTTAAGAAACAAAAGGTGTTTATTTTCTTTGATAGTAGATTACTAGGACTTACTGACCTCCTGAAATGCCACCATATTCCTAGGGGAATCAGCTAATACTTTTCTCAGATTACAAATGGCGGCGGAACATTTCCCATCAAACTACTGGGGATTTTCAGACACGGGTACAGGAGGTTTCAGTGATGATTCTAAATAGTAGAAAACATAGTCGATAATAACGATGGGATAACTCAGCCCAGGATCCGACAAAATTAGAAAAAGTGGAAGATTATTCTTCAATAGATCTACTGAGATTGCCAAGGGATGCTTTATTTGCCAGACTAATCTCAGGTCATCTTTAGAATATTTCTTTACACCATTGTTCATTGAAGATCTTTTATCCCTAGATTTAGAAAAACTCCTTCAAGAAGAAGGGCATTATGATCGCTCCACAGTGTTTCAATTATAGTGCCATGCCTACACCACTGCAAGAGGTATTTGGATGCAAATACATAATCAATAGTAGATACAGCCTTTTTCCTCTATATGTTGATTTAGTATGATTGCTCCCCTGAAAATAGGCATTCACATCTTCTAAATCCATTTGGGCAGCTAAATCCAGCAGTACCTGCCCCCTGGTATTGCACTGTTAGAAATGGGGTTTCTGGTTGGCTAGGGTGTACACCTATGGCTGTCAGAATCCACCAATCTAGTCAGGGGAAGGAATTACACACAAAAGGTAACCCCTACTCATCCCATTGGTAGCTTGGCAGAGTAGTCACACTTATCCCAGAGGCTTTGTGTAAAGTGTTTGCGCAACACACACACTTGTGACACACTAGGCACACCACAAATCGAGACTCCACACAAGGTTATATTAAAATATCCTTTGAATTGTTCATAAAACACTTTAGACCATAATAACATAAATCACTTTGGCATCCAGCCAATTGTCATGCAATCACAGGTAGTGCACTCCAGTAAATCCTTATAGGGTGCACACATCATAACACATCATGCCAACATTATACATAACCCCATCACTGTGTACATAATGCAACGTCTGAGATAATGCCTGTTATCCTGATAACGGCAAGGTATACATGTAATACATCATTACATTAGGGGCATAGGTATGGAGCAGTTAGCTTATGGAGTGAAAACTTGTATCAACATACATCGCTAAAAGATAAATCAATTCAATTCAAAATATCTTTATTCGATTGTTGTGTGCAATCATAAAAGTACAAATAGATTACAAATATACAATTTAAAAAGAAAATATAAAAATACAATAATTCATTGGATTCATAAGCAGAACAATTACATTTTAAAGTGCAGTTACAATTATAAAAACATTTGTAAAGTGCAGTTATGTGGTCGTACGTTTCCTGATAATCATCACGTTCCTTAGGTATAAAACTGTTGTCGCTACAGATACATGATTATCTAGCGCTTGCATGCTAATCATCGCCGCACGGCAATGACGAAATCCTAAAACTCTTAAGAATGGCAATAGGACAATTTTCCTCAATTCATGATACAGTTTACAAAATAAAAATACATGAATGGTACTCTGGGGGGAGACATTATCACAGGGACAACATGGTAGATCATGCGTCCAATTGTTAATCGTAGGAAAACTAACTAGTCTGTCGAAGATATTGAATCTGAAGCGTGAAAGTAAAAAACGCTCATAATTGTTATTTACATGAATTAAATAGGGCTGAATCTTAAAAGTTGCTAAAACCAATTGGTGATGCTGGACAGAAGGTTTTAAGACCTCCACAGCAACCCGGTGAGATTCTAAGAGGGCTAAACACTCCTTTTTTAAATCTTTTCGTGAGATTTCTGAAATATCCAAAGGGTCCGAGAAATATTCCTCTCTCCCAATATCTTTCAAAAAATTAAAAACATACTTCACCCAAGGTATTTTAGTAGCACCCTCCAGCTTCAAAATATCTGTTAGAACAGCTCTATTTAAATGTGTTGCCTCTTGAGTCCAGAGTCTGTGCCATAACTGCACTGGCTCTACTTTGATCAGGTCTGAAATGTAACAGAGGCCCAGTTCAGAGTGACAGTTAAAGTTAGAGGAGCTTTTGGGAAGTGCCAATATAAATTTTTAAAAGGTATTTTTAGAAACCTGAATGGGTAGTGAGTTTGCAAAACCCCAGACCCCACTACCGTAGGTAGCACCTGCTACACATTTAGCTTTGTATATTTTTATCAATTCTACAGGGGGTCTGGTCCCTAATTTTCTAGAAAAGATTTTAAGTGCAGCGGTTGATCTAGTAAGCTCAAGTTTTTTCACAGAGACAGCTTGGGACCATGTCTCATTTTGGGCAAAAAGTATCCCCAAGTAAGAAAAATGGTTAGCGAATTCGAGCTTCTGTCCCGCTATAAAAATTGGCCTCTTAGATTTAATTTGTCTGCCACAATCCATAGTGAAAGTCTTTGAAGTATTGACTTTCTGGCCTAACTCATTCATAAAGCGGGAAAAGCTGTCAACCACCCGCTGTAGACCCACTTGAGTACGTGACATGAGTACAGCGTCGTCAGCGTACAAAAGTGCTGGTATTGGGCGACCACCTACAAATGGGGGATCTGAACTGTCTTTGCACAAGGCTTCTTCCAATCCATTTATGTACAAATTAAAAAGGAAGGGGGCCAGGACACAACCCTGTCTGACCCCACTCCTGATTGGTATTTGGTCTGTGCACTCTCCCTTAAGGCCATAACGAACGCGGGCCGACGCGTTGCTATAAAAACGTTTAAGATAATAAATAATATTTAAATCAACCCCTAATTTTTCCAATATCATCCACAGTTTAGAGTGCACCACGCAATCAAACGCGGCCATGAGATCCACGAAGGCCAGAAACAAGTTACCTTGTTTAGCCCTCGTGTATTTCCCGACCAGCATCATCAGATTCAGTCCCTGTTCTACGGTCCCCAAGCCGGAACGAAAACCATACTGAAGGTCGGATAGAACGGAGTTTGCCTCCGCCCAGTCCAAAAGTCGGTCCAAAATGACTCTGCCCGCTATTTTAGTAAAGGAGTCCAGTAAAGAAATGGGCCTATATCAGGCTGAGTCCTGTCTATTTCCTTTTTTATAAATCGGGACAATGACAGATTCCACCCAGGTGGCGAGGAAGTCAGTAGCCCAACTGGCATTGAGCACCTGGACCAGAAGGGGCGCCCACAGAGATGGAATACTTTTAAATAGATCTATGGGAACCCCATCTGGGCAAGGCGCCTTAGCGCCCTTACTTCTACTCAGGGCCTTTTCAACTTCCTCGAGAGTAAAGAAGAGGTCACTACTCGGGGGATAGTCAGGGGAAGGGGTCAAAGACCCCATGTATTCTTCACCTTCATGCTCGCCTCCCTGGTATACTCTCGAGAAGTGACTAACCCAGTCTGTTTCAGGTATTGCTATATCTATTTTTGGCCCCACCTCCTCACCAAGAAAGGGGGTTCTCACTGTTTTCCAAAAGCTTGCGCTGTCATTTCGTTTGGAAGCTGAATAAAGAGCCTCCCAAGCTTCTGACCTCAGGGTATTTTTCCTGTCTCTAATGGCCATTTTATAATCTTTCCTGAGTCTGCGGATGTCCTTTGCAGATTTAGGTTTTTTATGCAGCGCCTTTTTTAGGGCTGTATAAGCCCTAGTGCATCTGGAATCAAACCAACCTCTCTCCTTCTTCTGGTTCTTCAATTGCCTAGTCAAGGAGTTTTTAATTTCATTCGAAATAACTAAAAAGGATGCAAGATAAGTTTCAGGTGGTAAGTCTGTCTCTAAACATATAGCTATTTCTGAGAGACATTTTTCAACCACCTTTTTTGTTGTCTCTGCCTCGTTTATCATAGCCCATTTCAGAGTATAACCATTAGTCTTACCGATAATTAAATCAGCGACTAAGCTGTTACCGACCCCAGCACTAGACAATAGTGATGGGGTGGGCAACAGGACAGACACACAAAGTGGAAAATGGTCACTCAGTGCTATATCATGAACATTAAAGGATAGTATTCTGTTCCCATAAGTATTGGAAACTGTGATATAGTCTATAGTTGAGGAGCGACCTCTACCATTGAATGTTGGGGCTAATGTGGGGGCAGAGTTACACAATTCATTTGCAAATCCTAAATCGAAATTAGATAGCAAAATATTAATTTGTTCCCCTAAGAGATTATGTTTAAAATGGAAACGTCCCACACCATCATCTCGTGCTACACCGCACCTGTTGTCCTTAATCAGTTCACACATTTTGCAGTTAAAATCTCCCAGTATAATCAACATCAGTTTGTGATTAAAAAATGTCCCCTGGGTAAACAGCACTTTAGTCAATTTCCTTATAACATTTGTGACATCTTCACAAGGAATGTTCTTATATATATTAACAACGACAATTGGGATGTCCCTGGTCTGATGGAGAACCAACATTTGAAAGTAAGTGTCTTTGACAGGTTCAGTAATTTTCTCAAAGACCAATCTATTTGATAGATAAACACTCAGACCACCTTTCGGCCTCACATGAGGAACCGCTACAGCCGGAGAATAAAAAGTTCTGTAGCCTATCAAATGCAGAGGTTCAACACTCCATGTTTCTTGAAAGCAAAGCAAGTCCTGAGAGTGAACAAAGTCCATAAAAATAGAATGATCAACTTTGGATCTAATACCGGCTATATTCCAGGAAGAAATGTTAAGCTCCGTTAAGCTCTTTGATGAAATAGGCTGGGCTGCAGAGGATGTCAGGGTGGAGTTGACATACAGGGGAGGGGTCAGGTGATTACCCCCCTGCTCCAAGTTATCTACTGCTGCCCAAGCATCCCCACCGTGCTCCACAACATCACACGTGGTTAACATAGCTGATGAGTGTTTCCCCCCAAGTTCATCTGCATATTCATCCATGCAGGGATCAGATTGTGTTACCTCGTTTAAACCTGACACTGTGGGAGTTGTTGAAATAGAGCACAGTCAGTCTATATTTTCGAGCCCACTAAGAGTGTCATAGTAATTAAAGGTAGGAATTCCATATCTTCTGTCCCATGGTTGTTCACAGTTCATAGTAGGGTAACAATCATGGGGTATACGCCTAATAGGTGGAAGAGGAGGGTAAAAGTAACCAAGGGGAAAGATGTTAACAGAATGCGAATCGTAAGGCCCCATAGCAGCTCTTTCCAGTATTGTATGAACCAGTTCAGGGGATCGAAAAGATAGGACTACACACCCATCTAGCTCGTCTGGCCATTTTGAACTCTGAGAAAAGGTGGCTTTTTAGTCCTACCCTAGATGACAAGACATGGAGGGATTTATTTCTCAGGGTTGACCAGTTTTCAGTGGTGTTAAAGGGGATTGGGGGTACATTTGTTAAGACCACAGTGTAAGGTGTAGCTTCTGGAGGAAGATTTAAATTTAAGACATTCGGTGTTTCTCCTTCCCCATGTTGAAGCCCTACAGTTCTATTTTGTAGTGGTGGTATAAGCGAAGACACATTCGGGGTTGCCGCGATTGAATCGACAAACCCTTTATCCTGAATTAAAGTGTCCCCCCTTGTACCATTTTGGTCAAGCCGGTCAATAGACTTTGAAGTCAGATGTTTAGACTTTGCTAATGCTTTGGTTGGAGCTGATGTTTTAGCTGGTATTTTAGCTAAAACTGGCACTTTAACAGAAGCCAAAGGGCCAGTTTTGGAACTTGATGCATTTGGTTGAGGTAAAGATTTAACCTCACTTGGGGTCAATTGTTTATCAAGTTTACCCTCGATATTAATTAGCCTAGATTCTATGTTCTTAACTTTTAAGTTTATAGGCTCAAAGAGGGTCATTATTAGAGTCTCCATTCTCTCCCAAAAAGATTCATCATTTAAGTCCCTGTTAGTAGTATGAAGAGGGGTTGTCGCTGGGTGATCATTCCTCTCACTCTCTATACTCCTATTTAAATGTTCTATACTTTTAATTCTTTTAAGTTTAGTATTCCTTTTGTTATTTTTATTTAACTTGCTAGATTGCCTTTCTCTGGCAATATGTTTTTGTTTAGCTCTAGCCTTCTGCCCTCTAGTTCTGATACAGGGGCTGTCACTAATATTTAAAGTAGGGATTGGGCTTCCTAAAGTATCTTGACCCTCATTGTCTGGGGCATCCTCGATTGGGGGAGTGGAATCACCAATCTCATTACTAGGAGATAAGAAGGGAGTCACGGATAGCCTTACGGTTGAAGTTAATAAATCGTTAACATCCGTGGAATCCCTGCTAGACCTCTCTATTATTGGGGTTATGCTAGTTCTTCTAGGCAAAGCTGCGAAGGAGGGAGCTAATAAGGAGTCCTGGGAATTAATAGTCATCGTTGTCATATTTGAATTGGCTAAGGGGGGAAGAGAATCTGATGGCAGGGAAAGACGCCTTTCAGTGCTTTCAATAGCTGAAGCAACCACCCCAATCGTCTGCTGCAGCATTCAATCTATAGCTGTCAAAGTAGGTAGGGGAGGGTTAGCAACAGTTTTATCCTTAACGTTTTTTACCATATTTACTGAGCAGTTGATCCAATGAGTTTAAAAAATAGCACACAACCAGAGTGCACTATATTAACACACTAAAAACATATATATTACACTGATTGCAATAATGGAATAAAGATAGAACAATGAAACTAATAAAGTTAATAGTGCTTACGGACCTCAGGCTACAAAAATGAAAAGGGGTGGCCCAGCCCAGCCTTGACCGGCCCCGGACGGCCACAGACGGCCCGCCCTCTGCCCGGGCTCAGCCCGGCGACCGCCCGCGCGCGTCCCGCGTCGCGGTAAGTAGGGCGTTGTTTTTATGCGCCTCCGGGCGCCGACTAGAGGTGTGCGGCGTCGGCCGCAAAGGCTCCTGGGTATTGTAGTCCCCCCTCACTCGGCGGCCGTGACGCTAGGTGTAATGGCGTCACTGGCGGCGGAGGGGGACCGGGGCCGATGTCAGGAGCCCGCTGTGGAAGACCAGGGAGACCAGGGAGCCGTCGGTGTCACGAAGCAAGAAGTTGCTGCCAGGTAAGTTCTGCCAGGAAAAGGAAAGTCACCAACTTATTTATAGGATGCCAATACCCTTGCGCTCCTATCAGGCACTATATGGTAATTCCTGTACCCATACGTAGGCTACCTGGCCACCTGACCACCTACAACAGTGAGTTTGGTAATTCCTTGGGGTTTTACAAGGAAGCAGAGGCCTCAATTGAGGGCTCCACCATAAGGCCCACAAAAGGAAGTGTGCCCCCCTCAAAAGGTATGTCACAAGAGGAAGAGGTGTGGCACACTCACTTCCCACCTCTGCAGGAAGACGTCACTTGTCCACCCTGCATGGGAAATCACCAGCGGAGGCTGCTCCAGACAAGTGAGGCAGATACCAAAGCCAATGCAGCAATAATTAGTAACCCCACACCAGCCTCTGCAGGCCAGGAAAACAATTGCAGGGCATCACCCACCACCAAGCATTGAGCCATACAGGCTCCTTTTGGGCTGCAGCACTGAATGGCACTTCTTTCGAATGCGGCATCCATAGTACTTTGCCCTCCCTCTGTTGACGTTTCCTACATTGGCTGGGCCAGCCAACCAGTGACAGTTTGTCTCTAACAGGACATGCTACACAGTTAAGGCACATCTCCTACCTTATACCTACACAGTACCCGGCATATAGGGATAGCTAGGGCCTACCTTAGGGGTGACTTTTATGTAGTAAAAGGGGAGTGTCAGACAGGGCAACCACTTTACATGCCATGTCACTGTGTAGGTAAACTGCACGTCGAGGCCCTGCAGAGGCTTGAGACAGGATTGAAAGGCTACTTCTGTGGGTGGCATAAGCAGCACTGCAAGCCCACTAGTAGCATTTAGTTTACAGGCTCTTGGTATATGGGATAAGACATTGAATAATAATTATTATAAAAATTAACCAAATAAAAACTAAAAAAACTTCTGATATCTTTAATTAGCAGGACCTGATAAGCCGGGTTACCCGTATTTATAATAGATATTTTAAGATATAAGTTAAGCTTTACCCAAATGGCACGGCCTTCTTGTGCTCTTCCATGAGAGAAGGCAACAGCAGGGCAAGAATCACATGAGAAAGCATTGCTTTTTACAGGTTCTGAGGCCCAGGTCTCTTGGAACACAATAAGATCAAATTGATTTTTATAAGTAAGCCAATCCGGGATAAAGATCTTCCTTCTGAGCCTAGCCGCATTCCACCTAATCAAAGCAAAACTATTAGGGACGCATAAGTCATCTCCCTGTAGAACTACTGCTGAAGATAAAGGGTTACTACTTGAATTAGAAGAATTTCATTAACCACTATATCCTCGGCAGGGACAGTTTCATTATTACTCAATTGATTGTATCCAGAGGATGGTTCATTGGTTCTCTTATACAAAGTAGCCCTTTCTTCAGTATCAATGGGCTGTTTACAATATCTTAATCTGAGAATAATTTACATTAGTCAGACAGGGATGGTTTTGTCGTTGCTATTGTACGGTGCAGCTATTATTATTAATCCAAGTGATTGTATCCTGGTGCTGGGGCAGGAAAACCCATGCTTGGTATCTATATGAAGTCAGTCCTGATCATCCAGATTTTCTAGGGAAGCAAAAGGATTAGTGCCTGCTTCTTGGGGCCTGCCTTGTTCCACAAAGGACTGCTCTGCTACTTGAGGTCCTGTTCTGCTCACTGCGATGGATGGTTTAACCTGTTCCTTTCATCACAGGCTTCCTAAGTGACTCCAAGGGTCAGTTGGCTGACCTCCTGTTCATAGTTATAGGGATTCACCAAGCTCCAGAGGCTTTCCTGTACCTGCCCATCTGATCTGCTGCAACTAAACCTGCCTGAGTCCTACTGGCCTATGATAGAGGGAGTTGCTGAGCCTCAAAAGGTGGCTTCCCAGGACCTAGACCCTTGACTGGCATCAGAGCACGCTCCACTACAGGAAAAAGAGGAATCCTGAAGTTTTCAACTCTTCACGCCGAACTTTGAGTAGGTAACTTTTCCAGCTGGTCTAACCTCGTCCCTGTATCTGGGCTGCACTTCATCACAGGTGGCCTTAACTTGTGACTTTCCCCTGGTCTAACATGACCACATGCTTGCTAGCGGTGCTTTGTGCTTTGAGGCGCTAGATCTACATAAAACTTTTATTGGGTTTTTGTTGTCTTAGTCTCATATTATTTATTCAAATGTTCTTTATTTCTTATAAATTGGTTTTTCAATTTTCTTGTGTTGTGTGTTCACAATATTACTGTTTTTGTTTTGCATAAATACTTTACACAGTGCCTGTAAGTTACGCCTGACTGCTTTTGTGACCAGCTACAAGAGGGTTAAGCACAGGTTAATTTACTAACTTTTGTGGTCCAACCTGACAAGGATTGTGATTGTGGTTTGAGTAGGGATTTCATCCTCCTTCAATTAATAACCCAAATTTGACTGTATATTTGAGGAATATTCACTTGCACCATCTACCCCCACTACAAAAAAATGCTTCATGATGAATTTTTTGATGCTTAACAAAGAAAACTATACTGAATGCGAAAGTCTTCCTTCATGTTCTAAGATCACTTGGATTTAAATGAACAAATAACTAAAATGGGGACAGTGAATACGCTCATTGTTCATGCTGATATGCATAGGCTCTTTGACAATTTTTCACTCTTTTTAAGGCATAGTAGAGTGCATGACTTTCACTACTGAAGAGTGATGTTTGTTGCATACAGTTTGGGAACCCCGATCCTGTGTTCACATGCTACCTCACCAGAGTTGGGGTAGGCAGCATCAAATGCAATTTGACATAATCTCTTTGGTACATTTCTCATGCTATTGCTTTCTTCCGATGTGAAGATTAAGACCTTTGTAAAATGTACAACCAAATATATGCTCCATACAAGCAACATAAACAACATTTTTACGTTTTTATTCTGTGGTTAATAGGGCTATTGCCCCCACGTAATGGGGCCCATGGGATGTTAATATTATCAGGGCATCTTTGCCAATTCTGGTGGATTATACTCCTCACACAGAAAAGGAGATGTTGCCTGCAGCACTTGTTAAAATGGGTTGTTGGATGATGGAGTGACTAATAAGTGAAGAAATAAATACACCCCTTGTCAGGGTGAACCATTTAAGTCACTACACCAACTTGAGCTTAAATCCCTGTTAGTTATGACACAGATCAGACAGGCGTGACTTAAAATTATATGAAAAGTATTTAATGCATGCCAAAACAGTAATTAAGTCAAAACTGCACAATAAAAAACCCAAACTCAATTGGAAATACAGAGAATATGTTTATTTAAAAAATGACACAACAATGACACCAGAATGACACAAATCCAATACATGGAACCAGAGAGATGTCGTTTTAAATTAAATTAGTGCCCAAAACATTAAAATCCAGCCACAATCAACTGGTTGTGGTAGACAGGGACTTAAGTTTGATTTGAATTTCACCACAATGAGGTGGTTTGGATACAGGGACTAGGTTTGACCCGGTCAGATGATGTACTTTGGGTCTCAAAAATGGAAGTCAAAACCTCCAATGGAGCAAGGCATAAGGTTGTAGCTAAGAAGGGTTCCAAAAGGCCAGATAACAATTTGACGCAGGTGTGGTGAAGCCACTGGTGTTTGGCAGGATTGGTTAGAATGGGAGAAGATTGAATTTCGTACCCGGGAAAGGTACCATGCTGGCCGTATACCTTTGCTGCCATCACCCAACAAAGTTGTCTTCAATCTCATTTAGTCACTTTTTTGGAGCTTGGGCTTCTTCAGCAGGGCAAGTTAGCAAGTTGTAGCCAAAGAGGGCCCATACTATCTCAGCGAGGTTCTACTGCAGATGATTTTCCATGACACAAAACGCATTGAGCAGGAGAAACCTACATTTTCAACAACCTTGGTCAGATTGGCTAGACAGGATTGTCCTTGTCCTGGGAACGTCTTTAGAGTCAAAACATTCCTAAGACCCAGGTTTTCAGGGGTCGTAGGAAAAGGCCAGCTATTAACAGCCAAATATTGCAGAAGCTCAGGAACAGCTTTTGGTGTACACGATTCAGCCCAGCACAGGACACCCTCTGGTTCCAGGCCAGGAACAGTTGGAACAGGTCAACTGGGTATTTTCAAGACAGTCCTCTTGTTGCTAGTTGTGTCCCTGTAGCACTAATAGAAGGACATCTTATAACCCTTGGAGTCACCTTCTTTGTTTTGGGGTACAAGAGAGAGAAAGTCTAGTACTTCAGACAGCAGGGTTAGTCCTCTTCTGTTCTTGCTCAGGTTTGGTATTGTTCTGAGGATGGTAGTAGGGATGAAAAATGTATGCCTAGAAGCAGCTTGTAGGTGGATGCGGCTCCTGGCTCCTCCTTAACCAATGAGCTGTCGGTCTCCTGAAATTAATCTAATAATTTCTGCAGCATTTCCTCTATGCTCTACTACAAACAATCTCACTGTGTCCCTCTCTGTCTTAATCAAAGGTGGTAAAACCCTTTCCCCCTTTTGCAGAGCCACCCCCAGAGGTGCACCCTGGTAAATGAGCAAGCCCTCCTCTGTGGTCAGCCTGAACCAGTTCTGGGGACAAAACCCTCTGCACTGAGATCAGTGTCGGCCTGACTGAGGAACAAAATAAGGGGTCTCTCCAGGTATCATTTGACATATGTCTGTGATGGGGAGGCCCCTTGTTGGAAGCCAGAGTCCCCGTCCTGCACCACTGTCACCAAATGCAATACCCGGGACTCCACACTCAACGTTAGGCCAAGTAAGGACACCATTTGAGATAGACATGCTCACTCAATTATTAGTTTGGCAAGAGCAGCCAAGCCTATCTCCAAGGCACGAGTACACAGTATGTGCAACCACACCCACAGCAACCCACTAGGGACACCACAAACGGAATCCACACGAGTTTGATAAAACGAGTATAAACTTTATATAAAAAAGATATACAATCAGACCACACAGTACCAAAAGCCAACATATAAGAATGGGTAACATTCCTTCCAGCTGGATGGTAGGTTCAAATCCCAACCACAGCTTTCAATCTGCTATGCTGGTCGCAATGCTAGAATCACACACATTGCAATGGACAAACAATAGTGCACTGAGTAACGATACAATCCTGTGCTGGGCAAAGGAGAAATAATACAATGTGTAAGGATACACCCCAGTACATTGCAATGGGAGAAATAATGCAATGCGTACCACTACAATCATGTCCTGCGCAATGAAGGAATAATGCAATGCGTCACACCCCAATCAAATACTTTGCAATGCGTAGCTAAAATCATGTACTTTGCGATGAAGAAATAATGCAATGCGTAGCACTATAATTGTGTACTTCGTTATGCAGAAATAATGTCAGGCATCATAAGACAGTCCGGCAGTTCGTTAGCAGCAATATTGGCAATGTGTATTACGACAATCAGCCTCCTCAATAACAGTTGCCCCCCCCACACGTATTAATGATGACATGAAGTATAGCTTCTCACTCTGGCCCCAGTGCTGCTCTCCTTTGGTCAGTACGGGCCCCAATCTGACCCGAAGCAAAGTCTCACATCGCCAGAAGGACTGAGAGGCCAAGAGAGTGTCCCTCCGAGCCCGCACCAAGCACAGGTAGTGATCCACGTTACCTGAGGGCGTGACCCCACTCTCCTCTCCTCCTTCAGCGAACTGGGCCTTCCGCACAGAACTTTCTCAATGGGCCTCAGCGGCTCGGCCTGGCAGCTCAGATTCTCCGGGGCTGCTAGTCCGGGCCGTGACAGTTAGGAAGGTATCAGACGGCCGCTGGGCACACATACCTCACACCCCTGAGATTAAGTTACTCCGGATGTACATTCACCACAGCACCCTCCAGATCTCCTCTGGCACAAAGCCACAGACACAATGCTGATGGGACTCCACGTCGACTCCGAGTGCACGTTTACCAGGCACTCCTTCCTGGGGTCTCAGTTGGCACCAAGACACACACACCGCGCTGCAGAGACCCACTTTCTTCCAGTGCACACGATTATCCGCCGATAACCTCCACAGTCCCAAGTAGCACCAAAGCATGCTCACTGCTTCACAGAGACTTACTCTAAATCTGGTGCCCTGATATCCAGGCGCTCTTCACCTCCCGGGCTTCTCCTCCCCCTACTCCCCAGGTGCAGGTCAGCCTGGTGCCATCTCAACCCCTCGTTGGGTCAAGAACTCGCCCAGCTCCTCTTACCTCTCAGATCCAGACAGTCAATACACATTCAGCAGAGACACACAGCAATGCCTAAAGCACAAAACTCAGCTACTTTCTAAAAGAGTGGTTTCTGAACACACAGTGACAAAATCACTTTCCTAGAAAGATGTGTTATGACACTGTGATTTCATACATACTAAACTTCACCTCTCCATTTTAAACTTATAGGAAACTAGGCTAACAAAACACAATACCCAGCCTCCCCCATTCTGTCCTATGGGCAGGATGGCCTTTCATCAGTGAAAAATGAAAAGGAGTGTTTTTCACTGTCAGGACTTAGAACACACCTCAGTATATGTCCTGCCTTTTACTTACACTGCACCCTGCCCTGGGGTTACCCAAGACCTACCACAGAGGTGGCCACTGTGTACGCAAAAGGGAAAGTAAGGTTTGACAATTGGTTGCACTTGTCAGGACAACATGCTAACTTAGCAAACTGCGGGCAGGCCCTACGCTGCAGGCCTGAGTTCCCTTCTCCGCGCACCTTGCATTACTTTGCATTACATCCATCTGTGCACAACATTACCATGATGCCTCAGACATCATGTACAAGGCCCTTTTATGCACTATCTACAAATGTTATTCTATCTTTATCCAAGGGACGAAAGGGCTATCTACATATCCATATCATCACTAATCTATACGCACATCACAAAGGTGCTTTCTATTATAAATGAAGAGCATCCCTAAACATTAATAGAGAAGGCACCTCAGGTGACATCGAGGGCCTCTAAATGCTGAGACTTCACCATGCAGCGGTCTGACATCTCCTTGAGGGCTGTCAAGTTTGTTACTGAGACGGGCTCTTACATTGTCTTCTGCCAGGTTATGAGGTTGGATCGTCCCTTGGGAGGATTCCTGGCTTCACACCAATACACACTCTAGGTACACTTAGAGTAAGGTTTGCATAGTAGAAGTATGCCTGATTACAGCCTTGTTTATATGCCTGCATATATACACGGTTTAAGCACTGTGGTAGAACTGTAACTACTATTTACACTTTAGTTGCTTGTAATCACTTTAATCTGCTTCTGTCTACTGATTATCGTAACACGTATTCTATATAAGAATAATGTTGGTTCAATAAATATATTAAAATGGCCCACCTTGTATGTTGTATATCTCTCTGAGCACAAGTAGGCACCTGTAACTGAAAGGTCCTGATCTGTTTCTACAATCCCTGAGGGGTCAGGGTTGTCAAGTTAGGTGGTTGCCAGAAACTATTTGCTCCCTGGTAAGGTTAGGGTGTCTTATGTTGGTACTGTGAGCTAGCTGGTCCCTAGGCCAACATATCCTCTGGGGTTTCCATAATCAGTCTATTAAATCAATCAATCAATCGGGGGAATTGTAAGAGCGCTACTCACCCGTGAGGGTCTCAAGGTGCTGCGGGGGGGGGGGGGGGGTTCACAGGTCTGTTTAGCCAAAGAGCCAGATCTTGAGGATCTTCCTGAAGGTCTGATGTCTGCCAGTAGCTTGTTCCAGGTCTTGGCTGCAATTTGAGAGAAGGATCTCTCGCCTGCTCCGGCTCTATGAATGTACAGGGTTTCGGCCAATGCAAGGTTGGAGGATCTGAGGTTTCCTTTGGGTATGTGGAAGTTGAAGTCTAGGTACCCTACCCAAATGTTATGTTGTTCAAACAAATGGGCAGATTCTACTGATTAGTGGAAACTACACAACAGATCACCCCTATTCTTTTAACAGATTGTAAAGTCGGCGTCCTTACCCGACGGGAATGGTGGAGCCCGACCCATACTGACGTATCGTTTCCGGCTTCTCCACAGAGCCCCGAGTGGGAACACGGAAATGACTCTGACGGCGAGTGCGAGGACGAAGGGCCCTTTAAGTGGGCGTCACCATACAAGGGGGAAGCCCCGGCTCTTCGTGACGTCACGGAGACCGCATTGGTCAAAAGAGAGGAAGTCCGGTATACCGTGTGTGGAGACACCCCAAGGAAGGAGGCGGAACCAGCGGAGACGGAGAATCGGAACGTGAGAGCAGACGGAACCCGGAGTATCGAAGACGGAGAAGCCCAAGGCGAAGCAGAACCACGAGGAGAGCCAGGAGGCCAACGACCCTGCGGACCGCCGTGCCACACTCCCGAGGGAGGAGTGTGGCTGACACAGGTACGGCGGCGTTTGGCGACTTGGATAGGCAAGCGTAACACTAGCGCTTAGAGAGTCACTGCGTGTACCACTCCCGCTGCATCCTACCTTTTGTCCCGCCTTTCCTTCTCCCCTATCCTCCTTTCCCTACCTTCCGAACTCCAACTACACTGAGCACGACCATTTGTAAACTAGATTCACTCGGTGTTTCCTATCACTCCCTGGGCCCCCTGGTGCAAACCCAGTTGAGGATTGTGTCCTAACGGCCTTCCACCCTGTTGGTCTTCTTTGTTTCATGTGGTGAGACCCCTGGTGCCCGAGGAGAAGAATCAGCTACCTGAGCAGGAACCTTAGACGAGCAGCGCCACGGACCCCAGTACATTCGCCCGGGAGAGACTAACCTTCAGAACTCGAAAGACGTTTGTCACCAAACCATTGAGAGCTTTAAAAATAAAACCATCCTTAAACCCTACAGCTAGTGTCACGGTCGTCCCTTCACCCACGTCCACACAGATGCTGTTGGTGTTTGGACTCTGTACACTGGGACCCTGTTAAATGGGCCCCAGTGGATGTGCTCTAAACCCTAAAACCTTGATGAATTGGTTAAAAATCTTATTTGTCACATTGTCTAGAAGTCTCCACTACAGTGTTTCCCAAACTGTGGGTCAGGAACCTCTGGTGAGTTGTGAGCCGATTGTTGGTGGGTTGAGAAAGTCCTGGTCTATATGAAAGTAATACTAAAAAAGATTAGCCCTGTAAGTATGACAGTATAATAAGGGTGGGCGTAGTTCGCGAAGTAGCGCTACGCGAAGCTACGCGAAGTGCACTTCGCACTACGCAAACTTCACGTAGCACTACGCGAGCTGCGTAGTAGCATGTTCGCACTGTGCAAGATGCGTTTTCAATGATTGCACAGTGCGGACAAGCATCCGGCACTGTGCAAGCATTGAAAACGGCATCTTGCACAGTGCGAGATGTAGTTTTCTGCTGCTCGAGTAGATTATTACTCGAGCGGCAGCTTTCTCAACGCGAGCAGGTAGTTTCTCATTGAGAGCGGTCGCGAGCATGCGCAACCACTCACAATGAGAAACCTGACCTCCTCGCGTTGAGAATCTCGCCGGGATGTCATTTTGCTTGCTCGCGGTCGCGAACATGACGTTCAGGACCGCGAACAAGCAAAAAATTAGCGCTGCACTATGCTACGCTGCACTACGCATGTTCGCACTGTGCTACGTGCCGCTCGCGTAGTGCGAAGTTGCAAAAACTTCGAAAACTCCGCGAGTGTAGCGTAGTGCTTCGCCCAGGGTTACAGTATAACCGCTTCGATGCGTCAGACGGACCCTGGCCATCTGACACGGTGGGCGTGTGTGGAAGACGGCCGTGGGCCATCCGAACCGCTCACGTGTGGAATTCTCCCGCACAGGGTGGGGGGAATTCCGGCCACAGCGAAGCGGGTAAAGCTTTTGATCAATGACCCTCTGTTTAGATTTAAAACTAATTTTTGCAAGTATTTACAACCAGGGCTCCATGTCAACCGCCCAGGATTTGTTTGCCGTTTATATTTGCTTCACAAAGCCGCTTAAACAGAAAATGTGTTCACTATCCATGAGCAAAACAAACCATACTACTAATATATGACTTTCACATATAGGTTGAGTGAGATGTACGTAGCTTCATGGCCAGAGTTGCTGAATCTGCATCTGAAGAACCAAGTTCAAATTTCGGAGTTCGCCTAAAAACCTTTCTTCCGGTCAAATAACTTAATCTCCTCTGCTTACAATAAAATTAATCTGACCATGTGTAATGTAATCTGTGTGTGTAAAGCACTCCAATGTCCTTGGAAAGTGTTCGAGATATTACTCTGTTACAGAAGGGGCACCTCAAATTTGCTGAAATCACTGGCATTAACACCTAGATTTTCCAGAAGCTGTGTAATTTTATTGAACTAATGCCATAGGCCTGCACCTCTCTCTTAAAAGTATTCCAACACCAGACTCCAGTGCATGTCACCATCTGCCACTTTTATGGGCAGATCAATATCTTAGCCACAGTCCCATACTGAAGGGTGTGCTCAAGGTTGTGATGTTAACAAACAATTGCTGTTAATATATTAAAAAATTACCCGCCTCATATCTACTAATGATAGGAGGGTCGCAAAAGTTTGTCATTCTAAAAAATGGGTAATGCCTCTTAAACGTTTGGGAGCACTGAACTAGTACATGTTACCATGTGTACCCAGGATCTGCAAATTTAATGTCACTAGTGGACTGAGCACTTATTGCGCCCCTACTAAAATGTCCATATACAACATAAACCTAGACATGTCACAGAGTCTGCAGTTCCAAAACTGCCAATTTGACTTGTCAAAATAACCTTTTTGCTAAGCCTAAACCCTCCTGTTTAGGTTTCGGCTGCACAGCGCTTCAGCTTGTATTGAATACATCTTAAAAGGGGGCCATTATCAGTTTCCATAGCAGAATTACTTTATTCACTTACTTTTGTGTGGAACTTTTTTTTGTTAACTTCCAGAGGCTACACGTCCTTATGATACTGCTACAAAAGCTGTTCACGCTGTTTAAGTTCCATTCACTGTCAAGATAAGATCTCTTCATACAGAAATCAGACAGCTTCTAACAGTATGCTGGAATGGCTGTTTTTTCTTTTTACTTAGTTTTGTAAAGCAGATGCTTTTGCCTTAGAACGTTTGTGATATTTCCTATTCATGACTCAGTACTTTATTTTGCACTTTGTAAGCATTATCTTTTTTTTTCAGCTTAATCTATGTGGTCATTATGATCAAATTCTAAATGTAATACACATAAATGTAATAAACATTGCATGTTAAAAGTTAATATACAAGAGCTATTCTATACATGTTCCACTAAACAGGCAGCCACAAGTGCAGTTACCATGACATAGGGTCATGATTCGAATGGTGCAGCAGGTGAAGTGGCACTGGGGAAAAATCTCTAGGGACCCCACTAAACCCACATTATTGCTAACATTCTAAACTAAATAGGCAGTCACAACTGCAGCTACCTTTTAGATAACAGGGTCAGGATGTCAAAGGTGCAGCAGGTGCAGTGACACCAAGACCAAAAGTTCTAGGCACCCCACCAAACACCTAAAATTGCTATATTATACTACTAAATAAACAGTTCAGTTACCATGATGATAGCAGGGTCATGATTAGAATGCGGCTGCAGTTGAAGTGGCACAAGGCCCACAAGTTGTCAGAACCCCTCTAAACACCTGATATTGCTATATTTTACTACTATTCAAGCAGCCACAATGCAGTCACCTTGCAGCAGGTGCACTGGCACCAGGGCCAAAAGTTGTCATAACTCCACAACACACCAAATATTGCTATATTTTGCTGCTAAACAAACAGTGACAAGTGCAGTTATCATGCAGTCAACAGGATCATTATTTGAATGTTGCAGCAGGCGCAATGGCACCGGGCTCAATAGTTATCAGAACTGCTCTAAGCATCTAATATTACTTTCTTTCACAATTAAACAGGCAGTCACAAGTGCAGTTATCTAACAGGCGCTTTGGTCATGATTTTAATAGTGCAACTGGTGCAGTGCCATCGGGACCAAATGCTCCAGGCACCCCATTAAAAACCGATTTCTTCTGCAAAACCGGACTCAAAAAATCAAGGTCAACAACACCCTGTCCAAACCCGTTCCAAGTACGCTAGGAGTCCCACAAGGTTCCTCACTATCCCCTACACTCTTTAACCTATTCATGGAACCACTCACCGATCTGCTACAAGCATCCAACATGCACTTCCACATGTACGCTGAAGATACCGAACTGTACCTCAAGATCAACACCCTGGACGACATTAATTTGCTTAACACTACGCTTAACACCACCCAGACATGGCTGGCAGAGAATCACCTCAAACTGAATGCTTCAAAAACTGAATTCCTCCTTATTGCCCCACCCGCCAAAGTCCTCACAATGCACAACTGGATCAAACACCTTACAGCACTCAAGGTCAACCAACCATTGTGGAGTCAGTGAAATCATTGGGTATAACTCTGGACTGCAACCTCAATATGCAGAAACACATTAGTAACGCAACAAAGGGAGCAAACTTTCAGATTAATACACTAAGGAAGCTGAAGCCCTTCCTACCTCCGAATGACTTCAAGATGGCGGTTCAAGCTCTAGTTCTACCGCGGCTGGACTATGGAAGTGTCTCGCTATGAGGTCTCCCCAAAGCCACCACAGCTCCCCTAAGAGCCTCTACCAACACGGCAGCGAGACTCATCACTGGCTCGAATAGAAGGGGCCCACATCTCCCCTGACCTCAAATCTCTAAACTGGCTGCCATTTTAAGCCAGAATCCACCTGAAAATAGCATGCATGACACATAAGGCCTTACATCATAATGCATCCAGCTATCTCACACAAAAACCCACAGTATCCAGTGGGATAAGATCAACAAGAAATGCGGAAAACCTCCTTTCGAAACCACAAAAATTCAACAAGAAAAAAACGTATAAACGATCCTTCTCAGGAATGGCACCCAGGATATGGAATGCCCTTCCACCGGAAACAAGGCTGAACCCCTCCACCTCAGCCTTCAAATTGGAAGTAAGAGGCATCCTTATGGAAAAATTCACGTAAACACAGCCCCAACACGAGATGCGCCGCGCAACTGACTTCCGGCGGGAGATTTGTACTTCTCGCTTTCCCGAAATACCAAAAATTGCAATTCTGCACAAGAAATCTATATCTGGCAGCATAAACCTTCTGAAATTGATGATTTGGATCACAATAACTCCTCAGATTGACATTTGGCTGCACTTTCTTGTGCAAGGAGTACATTTTTGGGGGGTTGGGAGGAAAAAAGTACCCCAGAGTCTCCAACTTCCTGTTCCTGCCCAGCAGGCTCCCCCCAGTGCTTTGTCCATGTCCTGGTCACTTTTCATTTGTATCTGGAGCTGGAAGGATTACTCTATGTGGCTGCTGCTGGATATTTGTATTTGAGGACTTTTTGTTTGGATCACTTTTGGAGTTGAGATTTTACAAGTAAGTTGGTGTTGTTTGTTTGGGGCATTGCAGTTTATGCAACTACAATTTATAAACCTTTTCACAACTTTTTAAAAAACAATTAAAATGTATTGTGGGTAGCCACAATATCTAGTAGGCCCAGAGTTAGTCATGGGTGCATGATACAACTGATTCTATGAGTTTTGTTGAACTTAAATATCATTTACGGCATGGATGGCATGAAATTGAATAGCTCACTGTTACTATATCTATGTGGATGTTTTTTGCAATTTTGGGATGCGTGTTAAAGACCCACTAGCCAGTAGGCCCAGGGGAAGTCAGGGGTGCATGGGCCATGTCTTTCTGTGGAGTCTCTTAAATTTAAACATCATTTAGGGTTTGGATGGCATTAGATTGGGGTGATTTTTGTGTGTATTTTGATTTTTTGGGTGTTGTTGGGGCCTGGTCCAGGGCCTGGCCATGTGGGTGGGGGTCCAGGGGCCATTTTTAAGCCAGGCAGTGTGCTTTGTGCCATAGGCCTGCAACCAGTCTGCCTTGCTTTCATCCATTATGCCCAGGGGTAGTCAGTGGTGCATGGGGCAAGTCTTTCTGTGTGTTCTCTTGATTTTAAACATCATTTAGGGCATGGATGCCATTGGATTGGGGTGATTTTGTGTGTGTATTTTGATTTTGTGGGTGTTGTTGGGGCCTGGTCCAGGGCCTGGCCATGTGGGTGGGGGTCTAGGGGCCATTTTGAAGCCAGGCAATGTGCTTTGTGCCATAGGCCTTGCTTTCATCCATTATGCCCAGGAGTACTCAGTGGTGCAGGAAACAACTCTCTCTGTGTGGTCTCTCTTTCTTCTATTAATTTAAACATCCATTTTGGATTAGAATTGCAATTTTTATTTTGGGTCTTTCCGTTTTTGGGTGTGTTGTGTTAATAATAATAAATGCCTAGTTGCAAATATTAATTGAAGCATGACATATGCAACATTTATTTAACTGATGTTCCTCTGGCTTCCTTTGCTTTAGGTGCACAAAGACTGACAACCAGGAATCATCCTCATCATCATCACTTGTTGTAGTGCCAGGAAGAAGTCCTGCTGTGGTGTGTGCACAACGTCACGTGTGGTGGCCACAGACAACTCTGCAACTCGTGCAACTGCGTCCTGCTGTTCTGACATCTGAAGAATATGGGCCCAAAGAAAGGTGGCCGTAGCTCCCCTACCAAGAAAGTTGCCAGTGCCACTGCCAGTAAGAAGGAGCAGAAGAAGCAAGTGGCGCCACTTACCAAGGAGACTGGTGTGCCAACAGACACTTTTTTGGGGAAAAAAAAAGCTACGCCTGCAGCAGCGGTGTCCGCGGGGGACCAAGCAGGGAGCAGCACCTCTGCTTCATTGGTCTCAGTGCCACCATGCCAAGTTAGGCCCAAGTCCATAAGTGCCGCAGAGGCAGCCTCTCTAATTGCTCTTTCACCATCGACTAGTGATGTTGGCGTTGACTCATCGCAAAGTAGCATCCAATCAACGCAGGGTGTAACTCATCTGACAAGTCTTCAACCACAGCCACAACGACAACCACAGGTGCAACAAGGAGAGGCGCAAGGAGAGGCGCAAGGAGAGGCGCAAGGGGAGGCACAAGGGGAGGCGCAAGGAGTGGCACTAGGAGTGGCACTACGAGTGGCGCAAGGAGTGGCGCAAGGAATGACGCAAGGAATGACGCAAGGAGTGGTGCAAGGAGTGGCGCAAGTAGAGGCGCAAGTAGAGGCGCAAGAAGAGGCGCAAGTAGAGGCGCATGGAGAGGCAAAACTGCCCACAATGCTTGTTCCTCCAGAAGTAGGGGCACATCAGGAAATCGAGATTCAAGCGGAGGTATCATCCGAGCAAGCCATTCCTCCTGATTATCCATTGTCTTCCAGATCCCCAGCAAGAAAAAGGTCAAGGAGGGCTAGCACAAGTTCTTCTTCAAGCCCCCTTCCTTCTGATGATCTAGATCTTCATTATCACCCACCAATGCAGTCTGAGAGGGAGGCAAGCCATGAGCCGACAAAGCTAGCTAAAAGGAAGGTTCCCGCAAGGCTTTCACTTATGGGTGATGACGAAGAAGAAGTTGAAGTGGTGTATTCTGCTGCTGATGAACAGTCTGATGATGACGACCCAGTCATCACAGTCGTCACTCCAGCCCCAGCCAGCATGCAGCAGACAGACATTTTTACCCTATCCAAAAATGCTGCTCTGCAAGATGTGTGTGGCGAGGCATCACTGGTGGTACCACCACCAACACAGGTAACTACTACACTAACACGATCTACAGCTTCCATATTTTCTCGTCAGAAGGGCCGGCAGGGACCTCCATCCAGCTCAACCTCCATTACCTCAAGTAGTGGTGCTGTAAGTACACAACAGAGTCAAATTCAGCCACGACCATCCCCCACTTCATCTGGCATTGAAAGTAGCACCTACACCACCACCAGAAATCTCAACTCCCCAGTTTGGAACTTTTTTAGTATTAGCAAAAAGGCGGAAAACCTAGTCATTTGTTCGATTTGTAAACAAGTAGTTAGTCGGGGTAAGCTTGGTACCAACTATGGTACCGGAGGCCAGAGAGGTCGTCTCCAAAAACATCACATTATCCGGTGGGAGGCGCACCTATGTAACATCAGGAAAGCCAAAAGTACTAATCCAAATGTAGACATTGATATTGCATCTGATGACGAGGAGGAGCTGATTGTGCAGGGGGGAGGTGAACAACCGAGAGACAGTTTTTTCTGGTACACACAGTACCCCTGGCAGAAGCACTGCAGTGGTAGCGCCCACACCCTCCTCTACCCCAGCAACATCAAGGAGGCTTAGTAGACTGGTAGAGACACCAATGCGAAAAAGTACATCAATGAGCCTAACTGGGTTGAAGAGGTCTGGATCCTCATCACATATGAAAACGGTCCAGACCACCATTAAAAGCATGTTTTGGTCGGAGGCGCCATTGGAACGCAACCGCCCAACGGCACGTCTTTATAATGCAATGCTGGCTAAAATGTTAGCGCGGGACCTTCTCCCTTTATCTTTCGTGGAAGGGGTGGGTTTTCTAGAATTTGTGGCAACAGTCTGCCCTAAATGGAAGGTTCCTAGCCCGTCCTATTTTGCCAGAGTTGCGGTTCCAGCACTACATCAAGATGTGCTGGAGGTGATTGGGGCAGCTTTGCAGAAGAGTGCTTTTCACACAATCCACCTGACAACAGACATGTGGACCAGTTGCCAAGCCATTGATTACATGTGCATCACTGCACACTGGGTCTCTTTTGCGGGGGTTAGAGACAAGATAGCTGCAGGTGATCACAGTGCCACAATTTTTCAAGCTACTCGCAAACATGCAACAGTAGCCATGTTTGCCATGGAGAAATCTCATACTGCAGTAAACGTTTTGGAGGAGTTTAACAGTAAGGTATTTGAATGGCTGCATCCAAGAAAGCGCATGATTGGTTATGTTTCCACGGATAATGGCAGTAATATAGTTAGGGCCATGTCTAATGGTAGCTATTTCAGAGTGCCGTGTTTGGCACACAGTATTAACATAGTTGTTCAAGATTTCTTGAAAAAAGAAAACACAGTCAGCAAGTTACTGACCACCTGCTGAAGAATTTGCACACACTACAGTCATTCTTTTAAGGCCCGGAAGGAGCTGAGGATCATTCAACGTGTCCGTAGAGTGCCATTCAGAGGACTCACCCAGGAGGTGGTAACACGCTGGAACTCAACCTTCTACATGTTTGAGCGTCTGTTTGAGCAGTACTTGGTATTCAATGAGTATGTCTTTAACACACGGGGTGCTTCTATGAAAGACATGAGGCTAGAGGTGGAGGAATGGGACCTAGTTAAAAGCCTGACAGACATGCTTCGTCCTTTTGAGGTCTTCACGTGTGAAGTCAGCAGGGAGGACTGTACTTTGGGGAAAGCTATCCCATTGTTGCGCATGCTAGAGCACCAACTGAAGGCGGTATCTTCAAAGTTCCAAGTTTCAGTTGGCGGAGAGCTTTTTAACCCGCCTACTTGACAATGCAAGGCTTAAAGGAATACATTGTGAACAACATTACATTTGTGCCTCTATTCTGGATCCACGGTACAAAAAGGCACTGGCCAGCAATACATTAATTTTTTTTAATGAGGCAGATGTTTCAAAGAACCAACATTGGCTAGCTCTGTCAGCCACTCGGTTCGAAAAAGAGCGGCAGGAAATTGAAGGATCCGCCACAAGTACTACTGAATCAGCAGGCAATCCAGCGTCAAGGTCCACTTTTGTGGCCGAAGGCAGTCACTTACCCTCAGAACCGTTACCGACACCAGCAACCATATAATCATCACCTGCACCAGGCCCTGCCATAATATTGTCGGAAGCGGATTGGATAACTCATCAAGGGTTTGCTTGTTCCAGTGTTGATGCAAAGGCCACAGATGGTACGTAAAATGGAGCACCCCTGGATGACCTTGAGTGGATGGTGCAGGCCTATCTGGATGACCCAACAGAGGTCTTCATTGATCAGAACCCATTGCTGTATTGGTATGGGAAAAGGGGTCAATGGCCACTGATCACCATGCTGGCTCTAAATTATTTGTCTTGCCCACTCACAAGCGTGTCTTCTGAACGGGTTTTCAGTGCTGCTGGTGCCATTGTAACTTCAAAAAGGACACGCCTCTCGCCCAAAAACGTGGAGAGGTTAAAAATGCTCAAGATGAATCAGCACTTCATACCACCAGATTACAAAATACGTGAATCCACGCAGGAAGAAGAGGACACCGACTTAGGTGACGGAAGTTCTTCTCTGTTAGCTGACCTACTCCCGTTTCAATTCACAGAGTTTGAGGACGAGCTCTACTTCCCTGACACCTAGGCCTGAAATACAGACAGTTTTTTTTATGGTCCTTATTCACTTTTATTCCTGTGTGTCTTTCTTTCTTTTGAAACTTTTAGCACAACAAAACTCTAATCACAACAAATCCATCAGCAGCACTGTCTTCGTCTTATTTCCTTATTGAAGGTGCCGCTGTCTGCATTCCTGAAGTTCACAAGTTCACTACTCAGTCATGCTCCTCTATCCTCCTCCTCCAGACTCCCCCCATCCATTTCCCTCAAGGCAGATGGCTGGTTTATGCAGAATCAAGAAACTGTCGCTTCGTAGACGAGTCCCCTCAAAAGAAGTGGGACTGGAATTACTGACTATATGCTGCTGACTGTTACTTCTAAAATTGACACGAGAGGCTGCCTTGTGGGCCTTCACTTGAAGAATAAGCTGCGGACAAAAAGTGGAACAAGTAATGAATAATGAGATGGCATGCAGTGGACAACACTGGCTGTCTGGCTCTGATGAAAGCAATTGCTGTGTTTTTGTTGTGCATGAAATGAATCCTATGTGTTCTGTTGTTATGTAATCTTTTACACACTAAATGTAACTCAAGTCTACTCTGTTTTTACCTTGTTTAATTCAAATTGTACTTCTACTACAGGGGCCACGACCTTACATTTTTTAATATGGAAAATGTCCTTGGACTCACTGTGTGTAGACTGTGACTGCATGAACAACATTGAGTTTGCCAATACCATGATGATGATGAGTTTTGATGATCAAAGTTAATATCTTTCTTTACAGTCACTCACTGGGATGGATGGATGGATCATCATCGTCGGTTTACGGAAAGACTATGGCCATTTCGTGAGTGGCAAACAGGTAAACAACCACAGCAGAACTACATGTCTGTCTAGTCGTGATATGGAGTGGTCGAGCCAGTGTAGTCTTGTTATGCCAGAGTCCAGACAGCAGTTCATGTAAAATTGCGGCTATGTGGCTTGCTGCATAAAATTAGATCTGCTTTGTCTGTCTGTGTCAAAGAGGTATGCTACATGGAGGTTGGTTCACTCAGTGGTGCCTGCCTTGACAGTCTGCAAGGCCCTGGCCTGCTGTGGGCTAATTACTATCCTTGAAAAGGAGACTCAGAGTACGCATTTTAGAAATTATGTTTGTATGTAATACTGTCACCTCTGAAAGTGAAAGTGTTATTTTTGAACTACACACCGTACCTTATATTTTTTCTCTGTGGTGTTTTAATATCCTTTCCTGTTTTTCCATTGACAATTACAGGCCGGCTTTCCTTTTACCCTGTGCGATGGGAAAAACATTAACTCAGGCTTACCATAGCAATCCGCAATTCCGCATCCGCCAGGCAGGCAGTGGACAGTGTGTCTGATCACCAAGATTGATCGACAGAGCGTCAGATGGAATGGAGGAGTACCGCGAATAAGAGGAATGGCTGGATGCATGCAACTTCCCAAATTGAACAGGACAACTACAACATACAGTTACAGTATCCTCTTCACTTCTCCTTATCTTTTAAATAATGTTATTGTTGTGAACTTCTATGAGTGCGACTCTGTGCGTTTGCTCTCCGCTTCAAATTCATCCCTACAGCTATTTGATAAGTTTCTTTGCTTTTTTTAAAACAAATTTTTTAATGTACTAAGACGTGTTTATTCTCTCTGAGGGCAGATTGGCAAGTGAAATTGCATAATTACTACAGCCCTGTACTGTGAAATTGTTTATTCATAGTTAGTAAGTTGTAGTAACTACTACTTTTCAGTAACCTAACCATCCATTTAGCAAAAAACTTCATGCATGCAGTGCATTTCCATTATGTCCCTTAAAAGATTTATAGATATCTTCATATCCAAAGATTTGTTTTTCTTCATTTGTTGTTTGTCCATGCTGTGTTATTTTCCTCTCTCCACAAAACGTTCCCAAAAACCCCCATTCCCATCCAATTTTCCAACCCTAACCCTCTTCCCCCGGGCTATGTGGTTTTCATTGAGGTGTGACAGACTAAATGACAACAATAATTCCAGACACTTGCTGGGAAGGATAAGGTCAAAGCAACAGAAAATCAATTTCAAGGCTGGTAAAGGAATCCGAGGATATATTCTTATTCTTATTCTGCTTGATACACACCTATAAGTATTTGCCAATCAAATCAGAATTTCACGTGCGCCATCGAGTGGATTCATCATCAACAACATCCTCCTCCCACACGTGACAACTGCTGTGTCCTTCACCTTCAGTACTATTTCTTGTAGTAGCCATACTCCACGCAACTAGTAGTTATATTTTGAATACTTTAGCATTGCTTAGGCTACAATTTATGGCACTGTTCTTGTGTACCGTACTATCTATCATACTGTTCTAATGCTCCGCTCAGGCCCCTCAATGTTTCATTTCCTTTTTTTTTCATATGCTGCTACTGTCAGTGTGTACCACTACTACTACCACCACAACAATGACATTTCATCCGTCCAGGATTCCATAGCCAACCTTAATCGCCATTTTCCATGCAGCCAGCCCTGTGCCTAGCCCTAGTCTCAAACACGAATCACAGGTAAGATAAGCATTTTGGGGGTGGAAGAATAATGGAGTAGAAGGAGAGGAGAGACAGACGATAGTACTAGTAAAGTAGTAGGACAATTGACTTCACTAACTCTGTGAGTGGCACTTTTGTACAAATTTGGGCGATTAGACAATTTGAATCAACCATCCAGTTAAGTTTCAGGAAAACAAACGTACAGTTAACCCCCCCGCCTCCCCCACAAAACAGTAAAAAACACGTATGCTATGTTTAAGTTGAAATAAATAATTATTTGAGCCCTAACAAAACTAAACTATCCCACAAGTAGACCCGACCCATGCCCCTCCCTAACCCCAACCAATGTCCATGAAATCAGTCCTCAAAAGTCCAAAAACCCCAACGCCCAATTCCCACCCCGCCCCAAAAAGTCTTTAAAAAAGGGGCAAGGGACAGTGTCTCTACTTCCGCCGGCGGTGTCCTTTGGCCAGGTGGTCACGCTGCTCTCTCTGGAGGTCCTCGAACAGGGCTTTCCGCCTCGCCACCTCCTGCTCAAGGTTGGACACTCGCAGGGTCAATCGGTGCACACAAGCCCTGCACTTTTTTTTGCTGCTCGGCGGTGGCGGGTGGCTGCCTGACCATGGCTTCGTACTGCTGGAGGTTTGCGCTGACTGTATGACCCAGGGGCAGCGGAGGAGGATGCAGCTGTCGTGGATGTTGTTGACTGTGACTGCGAGTCATCCTCCTCCTCCTGCGCCACCAGCCGCTGATCTTCGGCGGCAATCACCTCCAGCTTCCGTTGCCGGGCCTGTCTAGCCAACTCCTTCCTTGTTAGTTTAGAAGGAGTATCTATATGAAGAAAGAAAAACATACTGTAACCAATGCTCTTTGAGATTAACACAAAATAATTCAGCAGAAAGTTGTGTCACAGTAGCACTAGCAATTTGCAAGTACAGTACATAACATTTGTGGCATGTATCTATCCAACCTCCTACTTCGTCAGCCTCTGCTCTAACATTAGTGTGAGTTTCAGGAATTCTACTAGCACTATATGGACTCACTACATTAGACTCAGACAGTACACCAGTCTTCTTCTTCTCTCTTGTTTAGCGAAATTGGTTGTAAACTTGTGGAAGCCGGCATAATGCCAGCGCAGTCAACTTGCACCCCAGCAAAACAGACGCAAGCCATGATGACACAAACTTCCGTTACTGTTACCAGTCCAGTACATGCAGGTGATGAAGCTCTTACTTTTCTATTACAGGCGGCACTGGCCATACTCTGTAACAAGGGCTACTGCTTAATTAATTTAACTTTCACCCTGCCCTGCCCCTGACTACTACAAAAGGAAAATGAAGAAGATAAATAATATGATCATCTATCCCTTCACAGGATATTTGCTTACACTAGGAATACATGTGGCACCCTTAGTAGACCTGTCAGAACACATTTGGACCTGTGGTAGACAGAAGAAGGACTGTTTAAAAATGACACTTTTAGAACGGTCTCATTTTCCAGCCTATGTCAAATGTGCCTTTCTGCAATGCTCAATGTTACTTGACTGCTAATTGCTCTCCTGTGGTGAGATGTGTATTGCACCCAGGCAGTGCACAACAAGCTTGGGTGTGTCTGGGCTAATCATCTGGGCTGTGTCAAGGAACTTAATCAAACTTAAAAAATTACCTACCCATTCACGGGCAAATGTAGCTCACACCTAGGCCTGCTCCCATCATTGTCCAGCTAGCCAGCCAGGCACTGTTCACACTGGGAGGAGTATTAACCCCAAACCTGTTTAGAGTGACCACAAGGGAGGGGTTGCCCACTATTATCAGAGCCACACCTCTTTGTGGATACAGGTGGCGCTGCACAAGAGAAGAAAAATTCTACCTGGTTGGATTTTGGTAGAGATGGGCAATGTGTGATAGGGTGCCGTGGGACAGATGAGCAGACACACATTAGGTTTCTTTAGCTGTGGACTTTGTAGCACATGCAAATGGGCATGTATGAGAAAGACAGACTTACCTGGACTTGGTAGAATTTACTAAATCAAAACTAACATTATCTGCCTCACCAAATATGTCGTCTATGCCATAGAATGTAAATGTAAAAAAAGATACATTGGCAGTACAATTAGGACACTATGAGAGAGAATTAGCGAGCACATAAGAGCAGTCAAACAGGGAGACATGAGATACCATCTAGCTGCTCATATGTCAATATGTTCTTCTCAAACCACAAACAGATGCTTTGAATTTTATGAGATCAATCATGTACCCAGACATCCTAGGGGTGGCAACAGGGAACTGACCATACGTAGGAGGGAGGCCCATTGGATACTGAAATTGCGCAGTGCAGAGCTAGGCTTGAACATCGACCAGGAGTTGCATTATTTCCTGGGCAGATGAAAACCGATAATTCCAAAGATTGGATTTTGGATCAGTTATTATTTAGAGAATGTAGAAGGAATTGTGAAGTTTGGTTTGCATATGATATCCAGCTGGTATACTTTCACCTTTAAGTTACCTACATGGTATACTGATATGATGGTGACGTGATTCTTATTCACTAAATGTACTTGACAGTTACTACTGTTAAACTGTACCTCAGTAACTCTATCCTCAAAAAGAGTTTCCTCTTTATTTTTAAATAAATGAGCCAGATTACTAAATGTATTACCTTGTATTAACATTCCAATTACATGTGTTTACACGGTTCAGAATTTTCGCCACAAGTTTGTTTGCCTTTAGAATTATCATTGAATTATTGTGTACTAACCTAAATAGATGGAGAGAATTGTTATATAGTCTCACGACAAGGGCACTTGAACTACACTTCATGAGTATTTATTTATTGGAATATTATCATTTGACTCCGGTTTGGAAGAGGACCGGTAACGATATTTTGTCATTTAAAAAATCACAGGCTTTACTGAGATTCGTGACGGCGTTTTCACACATGACTTCAATATCACGAATACTATATTTTACTTTTCTTCGGACTCGAGCAGTGTTTTCCACTTTGTAATATGGCTGCTGTTTTAAAGGCTAATATGTAGTGACTCTACATTGTTTACACGTCACTGTGGGGGCGTGATTGGCTGAATGGAAGACGTTTGAATGAATGACGTTTCCTGTACATATACAGCCGGTTATGGGGACGCTTGGTGTTAGCGTACTCGGCTACACATGAAGTGGGCGGCGGCGCATATACAAAAAGGAACCTAAACTCTGGTAAGGGATGATGAATGCATGGTCAACTATCTATGTTAAAGGGACGTACAGTTTGTTTTGGCCAGTAGTGTTATTTTGTCACATTATGAGTGCGCCTCACTTAAACGGCATGAGATTGGCACTCTCTTTCTGAAAAGGCTTAGTGCAACTACAGATGCCTTTCACCCCTGCTCAATACTTAGGCTTGAAGTCCGGTTTAAAGGGGGGGCAGAGATATAATTGTATCACCATTTGATTAGAAGCGTTAGAATGCATGGCAATGGATTTCAAACAGAGGAATTTAGGTACTAAAATTGTTCTATGTGGATACAAGGAAAAGAGCATTGGTGCTCGTACCTGGCACCAAGTTGAGTATGAATTAAACTCGGCACACATTAGTGATTTGCGATGATAGCGCCTAGATATTAAGATGCGGTTGAGGTTGAAGTGCGCGCTATACTTAATAATGAGTTGTCATCTGTAAGTTCTTTAATTCATGATGTGATAACCACGCTGCTTGCTAGCAAACATGAGGCTTGACACTAGTGACTCAAACTGTGTACATATTATATTTTACAACGGTTGGAAGACTGGATATATTGAAAACCTGAGATATTGAGCAAGATATTGATTTGACATCGCCTGAATAGGAACCCTTTGTGGGTGGAAGTATTACCCCAAATCGAGTAGGTAGATTTTGATTGCACACAGTAAATGGATTAAGGATGCTTTGGTGGATGATGGTCTTACCTATATGTGATGTATATTTCTCTTGATTTACAGAGGACTTTACAGAGGAGACATATGTACTTATGGCGCTTGATTGCACCCTGATGTTAGGGTTGACACATCGTCAGTTTTCACTTTCATTTCACTTAGCTAATACCTATTTGGCAGCATGGCCTAATCTTGCTCAAAGGATTGGGGTGTAACGTTTAATTTTGCCATACCCAATCACTTCCAAATATTCAACGGCATCTGATCCTTCATTCTGGTGAGGGGTGATGCACAGAGGTTTTTCACTGTGTTTTTGGTTCTGTCTCTCCATCTGTGATGGGTTATAGACAAACTGAGATTTTCTCATGGTACTTCATTTTTGACATGAGTATTTAGTTGGTTTTTATTTGCATTCTCACCTTGTGCACGTAGCATTTCTCATGGAATTTTACTGTTTTACTTTATTATAACCAGTGGGAGTGTGTTCCCCAGTAAATACAATGGTTTCTTATGTGTTTGTACTTATACAGCCTTCAGAAAGTCGCATGATGACCTCCCTGTTTGAGACGAAAAATGTGTTTGCTGTTGGGAGCTATTTGAAGACCTATGAAACTAAAAACAACCAAGAAGAAAGAGAAAAGAAGTGTTTTTATTACACATAAAAGTGTTTATTGACTATGTACATTACTTAATTGAATAATTTTAATTATACTTGACGTGTGCTGAGGAGTGTATTGTTCATATTTGCCTATGCTTGTCCTGGGAGTTTGGTGGTTCTCCTCACCTTTCAGCACCATTACATGAACCTGGCATATCCTGATATTGTGTGTGATTCTTCTCAGTGGCACTGTATACCCAAACTCAATACCACCATCCGAGGTTTCGACTATCACATCTAGGTGGCTGTCCAGAAGGCACAATGACTACTTTTTCAAATGACAAATTCAATAGAGATAGAGAGGCAGAGGACCTTTTTGGTGATATCGATGGGCACATGACCACTACTTCACTTGCACAAGGTGGTCAATCCACCAGACAGGAAGGTTTGAGGGGAAAATGTATCAGGTTAGAGAGGCTCAGAAAAAGTGAGATGGCAAGGTGGTGGGACGCTGTCGCCTTGAAACAATACACAAGGGGCAAACGGATCCCCGGGGGCTTGAGATCCCAAATTATTCCAACTTATGAAGTTCTTGAAGCAGATTTATTAGCCGATTGGTTGAAAGAACTCACCAGTAACTCAAATAGGCTTATGGGAATTCTTATAGAGAATTGTGAGAGGAAGGTTGTACAACTACAAAAGGATACAGAACAGTTAGAATCTGAGATCAAGGATTTGAGTTTATCAGAAGTCACGGGGAAAATTAGCTGATTTTAAATTATATTATACAACACCATGTTTCTGATATAAAGCAATGCAAGACCAGAAAACTTAAGAGGGACGAACGTGACTATTCCAGTGGCAGGGCGTTAGTGATGGTAAATCAATAAGTTCAAGCTCTGCATCTTTAGATACAGCCCATACCAGTGGTATCGAGTCTGACAGAGGACAGGGAAGTATCAATGCCCCTAATATTGAGGGCTGTTTTTTATTAAAGGTCAGGAGAATCAAGATAGGGAACAGAGAGAATCGGCGACCTGTACTGGTAGAAAAACAAGGAGGGGAAAGAGAGGGGGTGCAGGCAGAAGAGCGTCCAGGTGTGAGGACCAGGTCTTGGAACCTGAGGGAATGAACAATGTGACTGTTGTGAATTTAACTGATAATTGCCTTTCCAAAGATGTTTTGTCTGTGCTTACTAAGGGCATGAGCTTCTGCCCAAACAGTATTGGAGATGTTTGCGATGTTTAAATATATCTTTTCAAATTTATAAGGCGTTTAAAATTGAAAAAACATTTTGAGTTGATGAATGCTGGAAATAAAAACATGGTTTGTTGATATCCAATGAACATTCTATACAGGATGTATTAGATAATAGATTATTGATGTCATTGACAGCCTGTGAGGACAAAGTCATTACATCTGACAAGATCATGAGAGATTTGAATATAACAACAGATTATAGCATAACTAGCAATCTCAGAGACAAATCTAAATGGACTCCAACACTTTTCTCAGGTAATAACATGTATCTGTTCCACAAACAAGTGATTGCAGACTTCGATAAACATGAGGACAGGAATACTGTGTCCAGGATTAGGAGGGACAATCTATCGAATAATGAACGTATGGCACTAAAAGAATTGAGCAACAATAAGGACATAACAATCCGTGAGGCAGCCAAAGGGGGCAATATGGTGATCATGCACAGTTCAGATAATGAGAATGATACACTCACAAGACTTAGCAATGAGGACTGCTGTGAGCTACTACATGGCAATCCTATCTGGGCACTTACAGACCATATCAGTAAACAACTAAGATGGTGACACGGACAGGGGCTACTTGACGACAATGAATTGACTTATTTAAGAGTAGACAGACCAAGATACCTGTGTATCTACACGTTACCTAAGGTACACAAAGTTCTTCCATTTCCATAGGCCCATCATTTCTGGTATTGATGTGTCGACCGAGAGTATCTCGGAATATGTTGACATTATTTTAAAACCAATGGTTACCAATCTGCCATCGCACATTCGAGACACAAAACATATCTTAGGGACTTTGGCAGATCTTAACTGGGAGGATAAATATGTTTATGGTTACTCTTGATGTAACAGATCTGTACACCAGCATCAGGAGAGACATCGGTCTTGGGGCAGTTAGGAAGATGCTTAACTGCAGGTCAGCAAGTGCTTGGAGTCACACAGAGATGTTGATTGAGATGGTAGAATTAATATTGGATAACAATGTGTTCATTTTCAAGGAGAAATGGTACAGGCAGAGACAGGGAGTTGCAATGGGCTTCTGGTTTTTTCCCTCATTTGCCAACCTGTTTATGGGTTGGTTCCAGGAAATGAGAATCTGGGGCACATTGGGCTCTAAATGGAATGACTCCAGATCTTTTGGGGCAGGTATACAGACTATTGCATCATGATTTGGATGGGTACCCAGACAAAGCTGAATGGGTTTGTTTGAATATTTGAATGACAACGATTACAATATTCAGTTCACGCTTGAACAAAGCAAGAACAGAAACTCTTTCCTGGATGTAAAATTCTATGTGAAGGACACTCGCATACATAGTAGACTGTTTCATGCTTTGAGTGCACATCCCTCTCACCAGATTCGCTCAATCCCCTATGGTGGGGGGCGTGGTCTGGCCACGCAGGAAGATGGCCGCCTGAGGGACAAGCTCCACCGAGGGACGAACCCCTAACGAGCTTCCCTCTCTTACCTGGTAGCCTGGATCCTGCTTTTCGTGCTCCACTGTCAGCAGGGGACTGTATAGAGCGCAGCGACGGTCTTCTTCGTAGGGCAGCGTTGACTCCCTCTACTTTCCGGCGTGATGACGACGTGACTGACTACTCTGGGGCGCGCATCGAGATCTGCGCCGCGCCTCCTCTCAGGGTAAGCTGTGCCTCTCGCAGCTTCAGGGTCGGGCTTTTTCATGCCTTAGGCCGCACCTCCTCAGACGACGAGGCCGCGCTCCTTTGATGACAGTGAATTCGTTGTGAATAACATTGTGTGTATTCCTAACACACGGCGCCCTCTTTCAATGCATTTATCAGAGGATTTCTTCGAAATTCAGTGGTGGAGTCCTATGAGAATTAATTTTAGACGACAACTCTCACTATTTGGAGGCCATTTGAAGTATTTCACACAGGAATTTCTGCTCTGCCTCATTTTGCTTTTTGAACCTCTTCAAATGAGCTTTACATACTTCATTATGCTGCCTTAAATGACAGTTGGTGAACAATTAATTAGCCCCTCAATTGGATTTTGACACTTTATTTTTGCTGTTTTACGAGACATTTGTTGCAGAACTACTTACCTCCATCAAAGCCCTGACTTTTCCTTCACTTTTATTATTTCAGGCTGTCCTTTGATTATGGCCTTATAACGCATACCACTTTGGAGAATGTTTAGAATTCATTCACCATCACTGCTTTCCATACCAGTGCTCTAAGCTCATGTTGTATTCTAACTGCTTTTTTGTGAGTGGACCGTGATTTTGCTCTCTCATGTACTGCCTTTATATTTAGAGATGCATTTTCTCAATGTATACAGACCTTAATGCCTTTTTACCAATTATTCCCACAGCATTGCTGGTCTGTTGTCGCTCTCATTCACTGCACTCACATGCTTTGTTTCTGAGGTAGTTTTGGCACGCAAGATTTATTACTCCAGTATTGCACTGGTTTGGTGAAACAATACTTGTTGTTTTGTGGCAATACTGTAGTGTTTTTCCAACTTCAAGCATTAACTTTATGCTGTTTGTATTGGTCACTAACTTGCTGCACATGTTTCATTACCTCTTTGTTATTTGATGCGCCATTGGTTTCATCATTGCCTCATATTCCAATATTACATCAATTCGCTATTGTAGACACCACTATAACGGTGCACTGAAATGTCTAATAATAGAAATGGTGGTCGTGGACCTAAGCAGTCACTTTTCACTGAAGTTGTAAAACAACCCTCTACTTCGACAATTAAAGGTAATGGCTCTGCGTCGCCTCCTTCATCACAAGCTGCATCACCTCAGAGCGACAAGTCCTTGTCTGATACTATGCAACGCATTTTGCAAGAACTTTCTGGGGTTAACCGTTGACTGGAGGCTCTCGATATTACCATGACGTCATTGGCTGCAGAGACTAAGTCTATTAGGGCAGAACTCACTACTTTTAATACAAGGATTGACGTCATTGACTTTAAAATAATGGATATGGAAAGTCGACTGGATTCTGTTCAGGGTTCAGATCAAGACCTACTCTTTCTGCACAGTAAGATCGTCGATTTGGAAGATCGCAGTCGTAGAGACAATATCCGTTTTTTTGGATTTCCGGAAAATATTGAAAAGCAAGACATGAAGACCTTTCTCTGTGATGCCCTTCCCATCTTGACTGGTGTAACTTTTGCTTGAGATCCAACGTGCTCATAGACTGGGTCCTCCGCGTTCTGGTGCCTCTGCAAGACCCAGACCAATTATTGCCTGTTTTCTTCGGCATGAGCAAACCCGGCAGATCTTAGCAATGGCTCGTTCATGTGGCTCCTTTCCATTTCAAGGTCATACCATCCATATGGCTGCAGACTTCTCTAAAGAAACAAATGAACGGCGGAAGGCGTTTCTTTCCCCACGGCCCCAGCTACGTCAAATGGACATCAAATATGGATTATTTGAGCCTGCACATTTTCGTATTACCAGAAATGGAGAATCAAAAGACTTTTACGATCCTGCACTTCTCCAGCAGTTTCTGGATGATATCAAGTCCGATGATATGGAAACTCAATCTTCTTCCTATGCTCAACCTCCTCAATCCAAGACCTCCACTACAAATCTGCCAACGTCTCATTTGAACGCCTCTACTGATTCCAGGCAACGTAGTAGGGATCTTACCCGTCTGCCTCGCTCTCAAGATGATAGAGATTCAGCTCTACATTCCGTCTCCTCCCTCACTAACACACAGCAAAGAGACAAGTCTGGATCGCCTCTCAAGAAGCCTTCTGATGCTGACTGAATCCTTTTTTATGCTCTAATGTTTTCTTTTTCATATTTTATAAGCTTATAGTAGTCCTTGTTGTTGGTAATGCTTTTGCTGCTTGATTCGCCAGCTGAGAATTCAATGCATTGTATAATATGGTCACTTCTACTTCATGTTTTATATTGTGCTCTATGCTTTACTGTTATTTTATATTTTCTAATTGTACACTGTTTTCAGTTTTGAAGATATTTATCCACTTTCAGGTTCTGCTTATTATATACTACTTAGATATTGCCTCTTTCATGTTTTTTTTTTCTTCCTGTTCAATCCCCTTCCTATGGTGATTTTATTGTTGTTAATCTTGTCGTTATATATTTCATTCATTAGCTATTCCGCTCTTGTATGATGTCTATTTGTTTCATTGTTTCATGTGTTTAGATTAAGCTCTGTCACTTTCTTTTGTTTCTCTTCTCCTGCATCACTTTATGTGTTTCCCCTTCTTCTTCTATTTTCTATTTCTTTTCTTCCTTTTATATGGCATTTTTGGATTTGTTTCTTTTCGTGCTCTATCTTTCATATTTCCTTAACTCTATTTTTCACACCTCTTCTGTTATGTATCATGTTTTTCTTTTATTCCACCTCCTTTGCATTCTTTTCTTCTTGTCCTGTTATTCTCGTCTCGTATTGTTATCATGTCGCGTTTTTGTGATATGGTCACTTTTGTTTCCTGTTTCATATTGTGGTCTATGTCTTATTGTTATTTTATATTTTTAAACTGGGCACTATTTTCAGCCTCCTAAGAGTATTTATCCATTTTCAGGTCTTGCTCTAAATTGATGTTACCTCTCACATGGGTGTTCTTTTTCCTATTCAAACCTCTCCCTATGGTGATGTTACTGTTAAGCTTGACACTATATATTTACTTCACTGGATATTCCGCTCTTGTATGATATATATTTATTTCGTTGTTTCATATATTTTAAAATAGGTTCTGATATTTTCCTATATTTCTCCTCCCACGCATTATCATATGTGCTTCCTCTCCCTTCTTTTTCTACTTTCTATTTCTTTCCCTCCTTTTTATGGCGATATTAGATTTATTTCTTCCGCTTTTATCTTTCATATTTCTTTAACTTTATCTTTCACACCTCTTCTGTTATGTACCATGTTTCTCTTTTATTTTACTTCCCTTGCTTTCATTTCTTCTCCTCATGTTATTCTCTTATCGTATGGTTCTCATATCACGTTTTTAATGATTTTTTCTATTTTCCTGACTATATTTTGCGAAAATATCTTATGGTTTATTACGATTTTGATGATGTAATTTTATTCCATTGCGTTTCACATATTCCATGTTATCCTTTGTTCCCTAGATCCCCATTCTTCTTTACTCGGAGGGGGTCCGGCCTCCCTTGGCGCTGCTTTCAGTGCGCCCAGACCCGTAGTTAACAGTCTAGTTTTCTTTTCTTTTATCTTTCTCCCTTATCTCCATCTCTAATACTTCTTTCCTTCTATTACTACTTACTTTGTCTATTCCAGATCTTCACTCTGCTTTTCTAACCTACATTTCTTTTTCTTTTCCTCTTTCCTTTTCCCTCTTCTTTTTTTTCTCCCCAACTACAATACACACTTTCTCTTCTGCTTCCCAGAGTAACATATTTCTTCTTTTCTCTCTATTTATTTCTTTTTTTTTCCTTTTTATTTTTTTGTTGAATCCTATTGTCATGTCTTCTACGCATCCGTTATCGGTGATTTCCTGGAATGTTCATGGCCTCACCCATTATATAAAACGCAAGAAAGTTCTTTCCTATTTGCACTCTAAAAATGTAGACGTTGCTTTATTGCAGGAAACTTATTTGGACGATGTTGAATCTAGTAAACTAGAGTGGGACAGGTATGCTCAGACGTGAGTTCTGTGCTCTCCACACCACTGGAGTCAAGATATCCTGGCTGAAGACGGCTGATAGCCAGAAACCGGTCCTTGGATGCTTGATTCCGGTCCAGGGAAGACATGGCTTGGCAGTTCGGGCTGGACTGTTCCCATGAGGCACAGGGTCAAGGCTGATTTGCATATGGCCATGTCTGAACTGGGGTGGTGTGGAGTGCAAAAAAACTATGGATTTAGGCCCAGATCTCTGTACTGGGGTGAATGTATGACATTGTTCTGCATTCTGTCCATCAATTGTTGTTTTTGCATTGTCACCTCGAGTGGGACGGGTATGCTCAGATGTGAGTCCCGTGCTCTCCACACTACTGGAGGCAAGCTATCCTGGCTGAAGACGGCTGATAGCCAGAAACCGGTCCTTGGATGCTTGATTCCAGTCCAGGGAAGACATGGCTTGGCAGTTCGGGCTGGACTGTTCCCATGAGGCACAGGGTCAAGGCTGATTTGCATATGGCCATGTCTGAACTGGGGTGGTGTGGAGTACAAAAAAACGATGGATTTAGGCCCAGATCTCTGTACTGGGGTGAATGTATGACATTGTTCTGCATTCTGTCCATCAATTGTTTTTGCATTTGTCACCCCGAGTGGGACGGGTATGCTCAGACGTGAGTCCCGTGCTCTCCACACCACTGGAGTCAAGCTATCCTGGCTGAAGACGGCTGATAGCCAGAAACCGGTCCTTGGATGCTTAATTCCGGTCCAGGGAAGACATGGCTTGGCAGTTCGGGCTGGACTGTTCCCATGAGGCACAGGGTCAAGGCTGATTTGCATATGGCCATGTCTGAACTGGGGTGGTGTGGAGTGTAAAAAAACGATGGATTTAGGCCCAGATCTCTGTCCTGGGGTGAATGTATGACATTGTTCTGCATTCTGTCCATCAATTGTTGTTTTTGAATCTAGTAAACTCAGCAGAGATTGGTTTGGTAAAGTCATTCATAGTAGTGTTTGTAAGCCTGATCCCACCAACCCTAACCCTGTTAGTAAATGTGGGGTAGCCATCCTTTTTCGGAAGTCACTCCCTTTTACAATTTCCAAGACATGGTCTGACCCGGAAGGTCGGTATGTATTTGTTAAGCTGAAACTTGGGAACTCTTTCATTTGTCTTGGTTCTGTATACGCTCCGCTAGGTCCCAAAAACAATTTTCCCTTCGACTAAATCGCATTTTCACAGAAATAAATGCTTCTCAATTTCTCATTGGAGGTGTTTGGAATTTGGCTCCAGACCCTGCCCTTGACAGAACAGGTTGCCTTGATATCGTCAATGCCTCAGATAGAGCCAGTTTACGTGACATTCTTACTGACACTGAGCTTGTTGATCATTGGAGACTTAGTCACCCACTCGATAAAGAATACACGTTCTTTTCCTCTACTCACGGTACATTTTCACGTCTCGACTACTTTCTTCTTTCGCAACACACAGTCCGGTTGGTTACAGAGTCGAAGATTTTAGAAGCGGCCATATCTGATCACTCTCCTGTTTTCTTATCTCTCGATTTGGGTCTTTCAGATCCGGGGCGCAAGTCATGGCGTTTAAACATAAACAAATATAAAACACCAACAGGTAAACTTCTTTTACAGTCACACCTGCGTGATTATCTTATAAATAATAAGGACTCAATCTCCTCTAAGAGAATGGTCTGGGCAGCTGCTAAGGCAACCATAAGAGGTCAACTTATGCGAGACGCCGCTCTTTATAACAAGAAAAATGTTGCCAAACAAGTTCATCTGGAGAAAGACATTCGCCGGCTTTCTCAACTATATATTTCGAAACCAACCCACCAAAACCGTAAATTATTGGAGCAGGCGCGCATGTCTCTAAATAGTATTTTTACTTCTAAGGCTGAATATGCCTTACAAAAGCTGAAAGGTCATCACTATGAACAGGGGGAAAAGGCTGGCCGGTTATTGGCTGCCGCGTCTCTCAGGGCAATCCGCCCGACATCGTAATGGACCCCTTAGTGAGGAATTCCACTTACCACCCACACAATCCTGTAAATTTATTCAACTTCAACAAGCTATCACAAAACATTTAGGTTCCCCACCTGAATTGTTATCTGTATCTCCCATTTTGTCTTATCTGCATTTGTGGGGAAATCTTAAAGGTATAACCTCTGGTCTTTATAAGACTTTCTTGCATCCTCTATTTTCGCAACCCCTCTCAAAAGCTCTTCGACTGAAATGGCAATCGTGCTTATCAATTACATATTCCAATACTCAATGGGATCAATTTCTGGAAGGATTGCATAAGGGTGTACGAGAAGCTCGCCTCAAATTTTGCATTTTTAAAATTATCCATGAATGACACCGGTCTCCAGTTAAATTGCATCATGCTAAGTTGCTATCACATACTTTGTATTGGAGATGTTCTGCTCCCGGTTGTGATATTACGCACATTATTTGTGAATGTCCCCGTACTAGATCATTTTGGCTATATATAAGAACGACTTTGGCTAATACCATGTCATTACCTCTACCCTTTACTCCTGCAAATATTATTTTACATGATTTTCGTGGCCTTCTGAAGCTTTCTAAACCAAAGACTTGTCTTCTCCATACTGCTTTGGCTACGGCCAAAATTTGTATATTACGTCATTGGAAATCTTCCTCGTCTCCTTCTCAGGAAGAATGGCTGGTGGCAATGGTACAAAACAGCTTCTCATGAACGTATAATCTATAATTTACAGGATCAGGCTTCCATTTTTCTCCAATCATGGTCCCCATTCCTGGCAACCACGGTGGATAGTGATTCTGTCTCCACTCCTTCCTCTCCTCCGACTGCTATCCCTTCTTCATTCTATTCTTTTTATGGTCCCCTTTTCCTGTTACTCTGCTCTTCAACTCTTCTCATCTTTCTTGGTCCCATCTCCCTTACTATTTGTTTTTGTTACTCTGGGGTTCTTCTTTCTTTTCTTTTTCTTTTTCTTTCTTTCTTTTTCTTTTTCGTTCTCTTTTTTCATTTCTTTCTTTTATATCTTGTTTTTTCTTTTCTTTTCTCTATTTTCCTCTCTTCTATTACACTTCTCCTCGTATCTTCCTATTGTCATTGCTTTATGGATTACAGAATATTTGCTATCTTTGCTCCCTCTCATTTGTACTATGTTTCATTTATCAATATCTTATTATGCTCTCTCCTTGCATTAGTATGTGTATTTGTATTTTCATCTAAAACTTTTTAATAAAAAATTTCAACACAATCCCCTATGGTGAATTCATCAGAGTGAGACGCAACTGCAGCTTTGACCTGAATTTGAAGAATGCAAGAAAGGTGTTTTGACGAGGTTTAAGAACCGAGGGGACAACAAGAAGACACGGACAAAAGCAGAACTAAAAATTGACAAAATCAAGCGGGTGGACACACTGAGGGAACAAACTAAACCAACCAAGACTGATGACAAAATATGAATGATCACAGGGTATAATAACTGTTCAAAAGTATTGAGACAGAGTCTAAATAAATATTGGCACTTACTTATAGCTGTCAAGTCCCTCAAAGATTTCATCACAGACAAACCCAACATCACATACAGACGGGGGTGTCTCTTAGCAATGTATTGAGTCCTAGTTACCCTAAAGTGGAGGTTAAAGAAAATTGGATGAGCAGACACACATTGGGTTTCTTTAGCTGTGGAGATTGTAGCACATGCAAATGGGCATGTATGAGAAAGACTAGATGGTTACTATTGTTAAACTGTACCTCAGTAAATCTATTCTCAACAAGATTTTCCTCTTTATTTTTTTTTTTAATGAGCCAGATTGCTAAATGTATTACCTTGTATTACCTTCCAATTACATGTGTTTACACGATTCACAGTTTTCAGCGCAAGTTTGTTTGCCTTTAGAATTATCATTGAATTATTGTGTACTAACCTAAATGGATGGAGAGAATTGTTAAATAGCCTCACGTCAAGGGCCCTTGAACTACACTTAATGAGTATTTTTTTATTTGAATATTAACATTTGACTCCGGCTTGTGAGAGCACCGGTAATGATATTTTGTCATTTTAAAAATCACAGGCTTTATTGAGATTCATGATGGCGTTTTAACATATGACTTCAATATCACGAACACTATATTATCTTTTTATTCGGACTCGAGCAGTGTTTTCCACTTTTTAAGATGGCTGCTGTTTTAAAGGCTAATATGTAGTGCCTCTACATTGTTTACATGTCACTGTGGGGGCGTGATTGGCTGAATGGAAGGCGTTTGAATGAATGACGTTTCCTGTACATATACAGCCAGTTTAGGGGACGCTTGGTGTTAGTGTACTCGGCTACACATGGAGTTGGCGGCGTCGCATGTACAAAAAGGAACCTAAACTCTAATAAGACACGACAAGCGCGTGGTTAACAATCTAGGTTAAAGGGAAGTATGGTTTGTTTTGACCAGTAGTGTTAGTTTTTCATAGTATGAGTGCGCCTCACTTAAACGGCATGAGATCGGTACTCTCTTTCTGAGACAGCTTAGTGCGACTATAGATGCCTTTCACCCCTGCTCAATACGTAGGCTTGAAGTCTGGTTTAAAGGGGGGCAGAGATGTAATTTTATCACCATTTGATTAGAAGCGTTAGAACGCATGGCAATAGATTTCAAACAGAGGAATTTAAGTACTAGAATGGTTCTATGTCGATGCAAGGAAAGGGTCATTGGTGCTCGTACCGGGCACCAAGTTGAGTATGAATTAAACTCGGCACACATTAGTGATTTGCGATGATAGCGTCTAGATATTAAGATGTGGTTGAGGTTGAAGTGCGCGCTATACCTAATAATGAGTTGTCATCTGTAAGTTCTTTAATTAATGATGTGATACCCAGGCTGCTTGCTAGATAACGGTGAGGTTGACACTAGTGACTCAGACTGTGTACATATGACATATTACAGCGGTTTGAAGACTGGATATATTGAAAACCTGAGATATTGAGAGAGATATTGATTTGACGTGGCCTGAACAGGAACCCTTTGTGGGTTGGAAGTATCACCACAAATCGAGTCGGTAGATTTTGATTGCACACGGTATGTGATGTATATTTCTCTTGATTTACAGAGGACTTTACAGAGGAGACATAGGTATTTATGGCGTTTGATGGCACCCTGATATTAGGGTTGATACATCGTTGGTTTTCACTTTCATTTCCCTTACCTAATACCTATTTGGCCGCATGGCCTAATCTTGCTCAATTGATTGGGGTGTAACGTTTAATTTTGCCACACCCACTCACTTCCAAATATTCACCGTTATCTGATCCTACATTCTGGTGAGGGGTGTCGCACAGAGGTTTTTCGCACTGTTATTAGATCTGTCCTGCCATCTGCCTTGGGTTATAGACAAACTGAGATTTCCTCATGTTATTTCATTTTTGATGCAAGTATTAAGTTGCTTTTTATTTGCATTCTCACCTTGTGTATGTAGCTTTTCTCTTGGAATTTTACTGTTTTAGTTTGATAACCAGTGGGAGTGTGTTCCCCAGTAAATACAATGGTTTCTTATGCGTTTGTACTTATACAGCCTTGGGAAAGCTGTGGGATATCCTCCCTGTTTCCGACACAGCACGTGTTGGCAGCTATTTGAAGACCTACGAAATTAAAAACAACGAAGAAGAAAGAGAAAAGAAGCGTGTTTATTACACATAAAAGTCTTTATTAACTAGGTACATTACTTAATTGAATAATATTACCAATACTTGACGTGTGCTGAGGAGTGTTGTTGTGGGATAGAAAGTGCTTTGAAAGTGAGTAGGAGCACCCCTGAGAACTGTTAACCCTTTGGTTAGGGAGTGGCCAGGATTTACTTCACCCTCAGTAGACTCTTCAGAACACATTTGGACCTGTGGTAGACAGAAGAAGGACTGCTCCTATTGTGAAACCTATGGAGAGAAGCTCCAAGGGCTGGATTTGATCCCACTTGTACCCAGGACAGAAATGTAGACTCCCTGGGTCAGTTAGCTGACTTCTCAGTAAGCTTCAGGAACACAAAAGCTACATGAAACCCACTTTCTTGAAGAACCCAAGTGACCAGCTCCAGCTGGACCTGTTCTGGACCCTGCAGGTGGCTTTCCCTTGAGTGAGTCCTGACCTCTAAGCGGAGTTCCTGATGTTCTGGGGCCCTTGGATAAATGCCAGAGTGTACTCTTCCTGCCTAACCCTAAAAACAGGAATGTAGAAACGTTTTCAGGGATCCTTGCTTGGAGAACAGACGAAGATCAGGATCAACCTGCCAAGTCCATTTTATAAAGGTATGTTGCCAATGAGCTGGAGAATTCAGGTTGCTCCAGTTCGGATCATTTCACAAGCAGAAAATTAATTCCAAGAGAATGTCACGGAGAACATATCCATCTCATGATTCCCTGTTCGACTATAGCTTGTAGCCATGCCCCGCTAAAGGAATCCAAGGTCCAGAAAAGTGACCTAGTCTAAAGGTAGAAATCTTTACTGGGCGAAGGAGTCAAAAGTATTTGACTGGCGAGGGACCTTCCTTGGGCATGAATTCCTACCACTGTGAGCTTTACTGCCAAAAGTCAATGGCATTACCAGGACTTCGCCCGATGGATGTACGACCTTGTCGAACCCGTCTCAGCCACAGCCTACCAGCGGGCCATGCTGAGGATTTTTGACTAACTCAGAAGGTAAACTTCTTACTAGGGCAAACCTGGTCTCATTATATGGCTTGCAGTCCAATGTGGTCAATCTTAAGCTTTGACTTAGATTTAGGCTAGTGCAAACAGTTGCCTATGATGAGTACTTGGTGACTTTTGGCGCTAAAACTTCAATTAAACTTTAACAATTTATGATCTCTGCTTCCCTTATTGAATTTCTGTTGTTTTGGTGTCTATTACTTCATTATAAATTTCTTAATTTTTATCAAATGGACTAGTATTTTTATTGTGTTGTTTTTCAACTTTTTAACAATTTTTATACTGAAAAATGCTTTAAACATTTGTCCTATGCTAAGCCTGTATGCTCAGTGCTACATATACCACGGGTTGGGCTCAGGTTAACATTATTGAGACCTAACAGGATCTCGTACAGAATTGTGACATTAGTAATTGGTGAGGACTCACATGCCTTAATACTACTAATTTACATTCTTATAGTAACTTTCTAAAATCCAACTTCAACCATGAATTAGACTTTTTAATAAATATGACAAAGAGTTCTGCAATGATGATTTGATGTGTTTCTTAGCTTACGATAGCATTATTGTGTAAGCACATTTTGAATATTAACTTTCTACATGTCATACATTTAACTACAATACCTATTTAGGGGTGACTTATTAATATCTAAAATGAAGTTTAAGACCTTTCAAAAGGGTTTAATTCACCAGGGCAAATTGCATTTTCAAGACTGCTCCAGTCAGGATACAATGGTAGGGATGACTTCATTTTGAATCTGCCACAGTAGTCGGTGGCACAGTAAGTGTTGCAGTCTACTAGTGTCATTTAACTTACAGGACATGTGTACACATTGTACAATATACTAGGGGGCAGATTTACAAGCCCCATGCACCACTTTTGCGTCACTTTTAACATGGGAAAAGTGATGCAAAAGTGGCGCAACGGGCTTGTAAATCTGCCCCTAGGTATTTATAGGTAAGTTATGTGAAATCGATCATTTTGAAAGGGGGAGCACAGCACTTTACTATTGGTGAGCAAAGGTAAAGTGCACAGAGTTCGACAGTCAGCACATACAGATAGGGCAAAAAATCCTAGTGGCTCACTATGCAAAAGATGGTTATATACTCTCTTCAAAGGTTTAGACAGCTCCTTAAAACCTCTTTACCAGGTAATTCCTCCTTTGTCATATCTGCTCAAACCCAGATTAGTGCCAAGACACCCTCGGATATACGCTGCGCTATAAAAATTAACATAACACGACATATTTGCTACAATAGCTACATCTTGTCTGCCTTAGCAAGAACATTGTTTCACAAGGTGCACCTACACCCACTTTTAATCTGCTGAGTATTAAGGCAGAGTAGGAAAATGTCCAACAAAGCATAATAGATTTCCCTTCCAGATCATCTTCAATATTCATTCATTTTTTACAATATATCCTCAGATCACGCCTTAGTAGAAGCTTAGATTATTGACCATATGCTTCCGACATGCACGATCACTGATGCCTAAGAATGTACTATGTGGGGAAGAGTATTTGCTCACATTGAAGTCACTGCACATGGGGCTTCCTTGACTGTGGTATAAGCATATGTTCTAAGAGAAATTCAAAATGAACTTAGAGCTTCCCCAAATCTAGTTTAAGGTATGGATTTTTGAGTAATGTTGAAAGGGTTGCTGAGATCTTTCTCAGCAAGATCAAACATGAAGCAGTTCTCCTGTACATGTGCTAGCGTCTTCCATCTTTGCCACAAGAACAGAAAGTTATAGAGCTACCTAAAATTATATTGGAAGTATAGAGGTCTATGTGCAGTCATTTCAATTTTACATGCACAATGAAATTGAAGCTCATGACAGAGATATTGAATAACAAAGGCAGAATCCTCAAGACTCAGAAGAAAACTGGTCTCTCTTCTCTATCTGGGATGCCTCCCTTGGTGACAAAAGATGCTATGGGATCGTCCGCACTTAAGTTGTTAATTTTTCCTGTTTGTCTTTCATATAGACATATAGGGGCATTTTTACAAGGGAAGTGGCAGAGTGAAGTGTTAGCCTTCCTGACCTAATGCCTCACTCCGCCACTTCAGAAATGCAGGGCTGCACCATATTTAAAAGAATATGGTAAAGCCCTGCATTTCCCCCAGCGCTGGCGTTAAACTAAGCAGCCTAGTGTTAAAGCAGGCACCCTTGCACCATAGTGCATTATAATGCATTTTTTAAATGATTGTTTATGTGCTGGGAGGGGGAACTATATATATATATATATATAAATATATATATATATATATATGCGTATGACGCTCCCCAGATGCACCATAGCAAAACAGCACTACCAGGCAGAAAAAACGGACACAACTCCGGTAGGTTCTGCAGCAGATTTTATTTTTTATTTTTTCATAAATGCAGTGTCAAGGGTGCCGCGATCCGACGCGTTTCGGCGATCCTGTCTCCTTGCTCACCAGATATATATATATTTTCAATAGCATCCAAGTTATAACGCACTCTCAGAAGCCAGGATTGTACACAGTGTTGCTTTATTGCTGTTACGCGTTTCGGAAGTCTTTGCTCCCTTGCTCACACAACAATACCTCTGCTCTCCACCAGTTACATACACAATTCGTGCTGGCTATAGAAACAGGACTGCACATTTCATTATGGCTGACATCTTAGAGTGTGTCCAGTTCACATGATTTCTTTTCTCATGATGTCTTACTTTTCTTACAAGAAAATCCTAATCCTTCTCTAAGTTAAGTACACTTTTCATTTATCGCACTCATTCCTTCGCCACAGTGGCTCTATTGTAATACGACCAGCAGACAAGGGGGGAAATGTGGTCATACAAGACAGAGATATGTACATTGAAGAGGCCATGAGGCAGTTGGAAAATGAAACATTCTACTGTATGAGTAATGGTGGAGTGTATAGAAACAACATCTTGACGATGTGGTCAAACCTAGCCAAATGGCAGGAGGAGGGCCTCTTATCATGGGAGGAATATGTGTTCCTAAAGAAAGATTATCCAAAACTTCCGATAATCTACTTTCTCCCGAAGATCCATAAGAACCCACTAGCACCGCCAGGGAGACCTATAGTGTCATCTATAGGAAGTGTCTACGAAAATGTCTCCAAATATGTCGAACATTTTCTGCAGGAATATGTAGGAAAGCTCCCGTCGTATGTAAAGGACACTCAAGATTTCCTGAAAAAAGTTAACAACATAGACTGGAAACCAGAATATCTATTGATGACAATGGATGTTAACGCATTGTACACCATAATTGAACACAAACACGGCATTGATGCATGCATGCACTATTTAAATGAGCGTAATATAATGTACCTGGAGCACAGGAGAATGATAGGGGACATGATAAGAATATGCCTAGAGAACAATGTGTTTATGTTCAATGGTGAGCTATACAAGCAGACCACGGGTACTTGTATGGGTACGAGCTTCGCGCCGAGTTTCGCGAACTTGTTCCTAGGAAGATGGGAAGAGGAAATCCAAACAGACCCCCAATACATGCAGGCATTTAAAAAAGTCAAAGTATGGCATAGGTACATAGATGACCTGTTTGTGGTATGGAGTGGGAGTGATGTGGAAGCTGAAAACTTTGTGGAACAACTTAATGCTAACAACTATAACATAAAGTTGACTCACTGTAAGGACAGACATAAGGTTGAATATTTAGATGTTGAGGTCAGGGCGGAAGGAGACCGATTGGCAACTAAATTGTTCAGGAAGGAAACTGCGGGCAACAGTGTCCTCCATGCTCTTAGTAGCCACCCTGATACCCTAAAATGGAACATTCCATATGGGGAGCTTCTAAGAGCAAGGAGAAACTGCTCCAATACCGAGGAGTACAGACAAGAGAGTAACAACATGATACAGAGATTTAGGGAAAGGGGCTACCCTAAATGGGTCCTGAATAGGGCCTTATCTAAAATGGAAAGTATAACAAGAGAGAGTACTCTGACACCAAAGGAATGTGAGGATAAGGAGAATGATACCACCAGAGTAATCCTTACTTATAACAGGGGGTCCCAAAATGTGAAGAAAATAATTTCAAGGAATTGGAATATTTTGAAAAGCGACCCCATTGTTGGCCCTAAACTGAGTGCAAGACCAGCAATCACATACAGAAAAAGTTGGAGCTTGAGGGACATAATTACGAAGGGAGATATCACAGATTACAAGGATAGGAACCAACATAACCTTGTGGGATTTTTCCCGTGCGGGCACTGTAGAGCCTGCAGATACAGTTCGATGCGAAAAGATTTTGAGATCCCTCATGGAACGAATAAGAGAAAGACTATTGGTCAATTTCAGTGTCCCTGTCAAAAGAGGTATGTGGGCAGCACAACAGTAATGGCGAAAAATAGAGTTATGCAGCACCTGAGGGCAATCACGAACAGGGACTCCCAATACCCTGTTGCGAGACACTTTGCCCAATATCACAAATCCAATTGCAACTTATTAAGATACTTTGCAATAGAACAAGTGAACTTGAACCCGAGAGGGGGCAACAGAGAGCTACAGCTGAGAAAGAAGGAATCCAAATGGATCCTAGAATTAGAAACGAGACAGCCTAATGGGCATAATGACCACGAAGAGTTAGCAGTACACCTGTATGATTCCTGAAGCCGAAAATAATAATATTTCTTCAAGTGTGAAATACTGTATCAATTGAAAAGTACTATGAATGTGTGACTCATCGGTATTTGAAATGACTTAGGGCTATCATGTTTAAGAGTTTTCTCATCTAATGGTAATAAGAAATGCTTGAACATGTATATATGTTTTTTAACTGTGATGGTAGCGCAATTGTAATTATACGTTTGTTTTATTCTAACAGGTAGAAATCAAGGAGCTCAGAGTAGATATCACGTGCACTTCACGAGCAATTGAACCTGTCACCTGGAAGAACTTATGACAAGATAGAATATAAGATCATGTCACCCAGTAATGTAATGATTTATTCACTATAGTTCACGTTTGTTTCACTTAATGTTTTTATCAGCACTCCCCAGAGACATTGGACCCTTATAAAGCCACTGGGCGGAAGAATAGGGGTAATGAAACATACTAGCGCATTCAGCCACTGTGGCGAAGGAATGAGAGCGATAAATGAAAAGTGTACTTAACTTAGAGAAGGATTAGGATTTTCTTGTAAGAAAAGTAAGACATCATGAGAAAAGAAATCATGTGAAATGGACACACTCTAAGATGTCAGCCATAATGAAATGTGCAGTCCTGTTTCTATAGCCAGCACGAATTGTGTATGTAACTGGTGGAGAGCAGAGGTATTATTGTGTGAGCAAGGGAGCAAAGACTTCCGAAACGCGTAACAGCAATAAAGCAACACTGTGTACAATCCTGGCTTCTGAGAGTGCGTTATAACTTGGATGCTATTGAAAATTGAATATCTGGCGGGGCTCTGCCAGCACGACGCACCACCAGACTACGGGCGGTTCCCCCTGAAACGAGCTGCGGAGAGTAAGCAATATATATATATATATATATATATATATAAAAATATATATATATATATATATATATTCACTGAAAAAACCATAGGTTATAGACCATATATAGTTAGGAATTAGCATTTAAAAAACCTTATTTTACTCACACAAAACCATTGAAATTCCATATATAGTTAGTTGCACTAACTATATATCGCGCACCCGCAATCCACTGCTGATCATGTCACATATTACATCATTCATGACATGGTCAGTGACATCACTGATGACATCACTGATGACATCTCAAATGACATCACTGATGAAATCTCAAATGACATCACTGATGACATCATCTAGTGTCTGTGTGTTTTTGTAAAGTTTAAATATGTTTTACATATTGAAGAATGAGTGGATGTATAAGTGTCTGGATGAAGGATTTAGTAGGTGCGTGACTGACTGTATGAGTGAGTGATTAAATGTGTCTCACTGAATGCATGGGTTAGTGACTAAACTGTCTTAATTTGTGCATCATTATGTCTGTTGTTCTGTAAACTGCTGCATGTGTTGATCATTAGCTATACGAGAGGCTATATGTGTTATTAATTGGTTGCCCAAGTATTTCTATGGGAGATTGAGTTTGTGTAGGGGTCGCTGGAAGGTGTGTGACTCTATGCATAGATGTGTGAGCAGTTTATTCACTAGGTGTATGAGTTCAAGAGTGCATGTGGAAACAGCTACATGGGCAGTTGACTGTGTGCATGAGTGTATTGATGAGTGAATGGATATCTCAATGCTACATGTCATAGTAAGTACATATGTAAAACACAGTAAATGTGAGAGTTGGCATATATAAATAACTGTGCATGAGAGCCACTGAATGAGTGAGTAGTTGTATCGATCATTGTGAACTTGTATCAGGGATTGTATAAGAGAGTAAATATGTGTTAGTATATGTTTCAATAAGTAAGGTGTGTTTAACTGTATAGTTGAAGAAATGGAGGTGAGATTGTTTCTTTGCATGACTGACTGGGTGTGTGAGTAACTCCATGGATGAGTGGCAGTGTGTGAGTGTCTGTATACACTGAGTGTATCTAAGGTTATATTAGAGTCTGAAGAGGTTTATCGTATTAGCACAAGAATGATGTCAAATGAGATGTCATCAGTGATGTCATCAGTGATGTCATTTGAGATGTCATCAGTGATGTCATCAGTGATGTCACTGACCATGTCATGAATGATGTAATATGTGACATGATCAGCAGTGGATTGCGGGTGCGCGATATATAGTTAGTGCAACTAACTATATATGGAATTTCAATGGTTTTGTGTGAGTAAAATAAGGTTTTTTAAATGCTAATTCCTAACTATATATGGTCTATAACCTATGGTTTTTTCAGTGAATTTTCAAGGTTTTGTAAATGCTAATTCCTAACTATATATGGTCTATAACCTATGGTTTTTTCAGTGAATTTCAATGTTTTTTAATAGCAAATATCATAAGCTGTCGAATGTCAAGTACGTGGTAAGTGAAAACATTTTCGTGTTTATGCACACTGATCTGCTTTGAATGGTGCCCCCCCCCTCATTTCTATTAGGAGTACTCTCTCTTTGCAGATAGTGAAAGGTAGTTAACGCAGGCCTTTGCCCCCATTGTAATCCGTCGTGCCTGCTTCTCTCTCCATTTGATTGATTGTTATCCAAGTATTTACTGTTTTAGAATTAGTTCTCTTTGGTTCATTCTCTATTTACAAACAAACACAGAGTCGCAATACTCTGTTTAGTCTTTGCAGATAACGAAAAATCGTGTAAAAAAAAAAGAAAAGGAATCGAGCAAAATCAGTAGGCCACTAATGGGATCTCTTTTTGACCTCGCTAAAATAGAAACATTAGGAACAACCCCTCATGACAAATACAAAACTAGTGAGATGAACTGAACTCCACACAATGATGGCTGCAAAACAGCTCGGCTCCGCCACCCACCCCGCCCAAAATAACGATAAAGAACGGCTGCCATGATTGGTTGCGGAATGACCACGACGGAGCTACGAAATGGTGCTGCTCTCATGCTAACCCCAGCTTCAGTCTGAAACATCCAGAAACACTGTAGACTACCAATTCGATCAGTTCCGGTAGCGCCCCAATGTAACCCGGTAGAGAAGAACTAGCCCTCCCCTCTTTGACTGATGGTTCTTGTTGCCTGTCCCTTCTGTTGTCATTTAACAGAACTATTTAGCCTGCTGAAAGGGGTTGTGTTCCGACCGCTGGTTGGTGGAGACATTTTGACTATATTCTGTACCTGCGTTGTCGCGTAATGCGTCATATGACGCGCCGCGTTAGCGCATCCGGAAGTCATCCGGGGCGCGCAGCGCGTAACGTAAGCATAACAAGTCATGTGACTTGTTAATAAAACTTTTCATTGGTTCATTTTACTTTTCTTATTGTAATGATGAAAGGCTTGGTCATATGACCTAAAAATTACGCTTTTCATTACTTCCGAACATTATTTTTTCTTAAATATATGTTATAATGTTCCAGGCTAATGTACTTTCCCGGAAATTTTACAACTGTCCTGCAAGTAAAATATATTCTTTTTTCGAGAAAAAGAGCGTTTCTTCGTCCCATGACGGAGCCGTTGAGCAAAAGAGGGTCGACCTGCTGTCTTAGTCGCCGATACGCCTGAATATGAGATTCTTATCGATCACTTTATGTTGCAGGAATAGAAAACACAACAGCCCTTGACCATTTATCTTTACTGCGTTCCTTCGTATTATACCTTTTACCCTTCATGTAATTGGTCTGCTTTATTTCACTTGCCTTTTAATGATTCTAAAACAGTCACTATTATTAAAAACTTTACCAATGTATATACTACTACCATGTTTTCTTTTAAAAACCTTTATTGTGAAAATTTCATTATACAAATACGAGCCTATAACCACGTGGGCCTGCCACAGAGCAAACTGTAATCGTATATGATGAATAGACATTTACACTGTAGAGGAACGTAACGGGCGGGCCATTAGGTTGCAAGAACTAAGGTGTCTAACAGTTACGGAATCAGTGGACGTACATTTTATAATTAAAATATGACAGGGCCAGTTACAATAAAATTATCTAGATATACATTTGCGGGCAAGTACCATGGGTGATGTTAATTCGAACTTTCAATAGTACAGTAATCAATAACACATCAGAACTTAATATCAATAGGGATGTCAAAATATTCAATCAATTCTCGTCCCCGCCCGCCATGTGCTTCAAAACTGCATACGTATCTCGTGATTTCAAGGTTCTGCAACCAGTACACAACAAGGAGTTACGAGTCCCATTTATTCCGGCGCCATTTTGGGCGAGGACGGGCAGGTCCAGGATATAGTCAAAATGTCTCTACCAACCATCGACTATGATGATGTTCATATGCTGTATTTATTAGAGTAACACTCATCTGTCCACATGAAATTAATTTGCCACAATCTAAACATGTCATTTTAATCTTTCCAAAGTTCTTCTAAATATTTGGGACCGTTTCCCTTGCCTCTGAAGCTCTCAGTGCCACTTCTTTGATGAATGTACTAGCAGGTCAGGGGTTCTCCTCCAAATCTCTCTTTTATGCAGCACTATAATTAATTGGTGCCACCTCTCCATATGACGATGCATGGTATAGTTACCACAACTATATTTTTTTTCGGTTCCTCTGGAGAGTTCATCGTGGCAGATGAAGCGTGTAACGTACCGGGCATTTACCTTTTTTTGCATGTACAGGAAAGGAAAAAAAAATCGAGCGTCCGAGTTCTAAGGTGTCATTTTAGTGGACCAGGCCCAAATCCAAAGAACAGGCCGCCATTTTGAGAGTCCTCTTGCAGCCGCCTGTCGCTGTAGCATCAAGAGCAGCCGAAACTCAGCTGAATGGCAACTGAAACGGTAAAGGGGCGCCCCACTACAGCAGACGAGCCTCCACCTAGGAAGGCCCATTCACGCCGGCTCCCCCCCCCTTCGGGCACCCCACGCCGTTATTCGGAGCAGTATTGTAGGATGGCCACACCAGTGCGGCAACTTGCTAGACATCACCTCGGTGGTAACCGAATCTCAACGCCTTATGGTGTCTCCTATTCAGAAAACATTGTTATGCTGCCTTCGACCTATTCGCCGCAAGTGCGCACACAACTCAACTGCATAGCTTGCTAGACACCACCTCGGTGCCATCCGGATCTTGGAATGTCAGCACCTTTTGGTGTCTTCTCTTCAGAAAATATTGTTGCGCTGCCTTTGGCCCCATTCGCACATCGGTCCGCTACTGACGCCATCTCACAGGCTAATGGGGCGCCCCACGCCGAGTTTCAGCATTGTAGAATAACCACACCAGTACAGCAACTTGCTAGACATCACCTCGGTGCCATCCGGATCTCGGCGCCCCACTGCAGATGAAGTGCCTCTCAACTATGAAACCACCACGGTGACATCCGGATCTTGGCGCGTTGTGCTGCCTTCGGCCTATTCGCACATCGGTCCGCTACTGACGCCATCTCACAGGCTAATGGGGCGACCCACGCCGAGTTTCAGCATTGTAGGATGACCACACCAACTTGCTAGACATCACCTCAGTGCCATCCGAATCTTGGCATCTCAACGCCTAGTGGTATCTTCCATACAAAAAATATTGTTACGCTGCCTTTGGCCCCATTCGCACATCAGTCCGCAACTTAGACATCACCTCGGTGCCATCCGGATCTTGGCATCTCAGCGCCTTGTGGTGTCAGTCAGAAAATATTGTTGCGCTGCCTTTGGCCCCATTCGCACATCGGTCCGCTACTGACGCCATCTCACAGGCCAACGGGGCGCCCCACGCCGACTTTCAACATTGTAGGATGGCCACAGAAGTGCGACAACTTACTAGACACCACCTCGGTGCCATCCGGATCTTGGCGCGTTGTGCTGCCTTCGGCCTATTCGCACATCGGTCCGCTACTGACGCAAACTCACAGGCCAACGGGGCGCCCCACGCCGACTTTCAGCATTGTAGGATGGCCACACCAGTGCTGCAACTTGCTGGACACCACCTCGGTGCCATCCGGATCTTGGCGCGTTGTATTGCCTTCGGCCTATTCGCACATCGGTCCGCTACTGACGCCGCCTCACGTGCCAACGTATTTTCTCCGCATTTTATACCCTATGCCGCATAACAGGTCATGTGACTTGTTTATAAAACTTTTCATTGGTTCATTTTACTTTTGGTTTCCTAATGATGGAAGGCTTGATCATATGACCTAAAAACAACACTTTTCATTGGATGAAAACTTTTTTTCCCCCCAAACGATGAAAGCCCCACCTTGTTTCTGGATGTTTCAGACTAAACTGGCGTCAGCATGAGAGCACCACCATCTCGTAGCTCCGTCGTGGTCATTCCGCGAGCAATCATGGCAGCCGCTCCCCACCAGAAGCCTGCAGGAGTCGGGGCCCCCAAAACTTTTGATGAATTCTCAAGGCGGAGGGGACGCTTTCGAGAATGGGGTCCAAGACCTAGCAGACAAGCGTCCGATTTCCAAGGTGTCCCAGGGCCATTTCAGTGGACCACGCCCAAAAAGGAAAGAGCCTGCCGCCATTTTGAGAGTCCTGTGGCAGCCGCCTATCGCTGCACCGCAAGAGTGGGCGCAACTCAGCTGAATGGCGGATTTTGACACAGTGGACCAAAAGCGGACGGAATGGCAACTGAAACGGTAAAGGGGCGCCCCACTAAAACAGAAGAGACTCCACCTGGAGAGGCCCGTTCACGCCGCCTCCCCCGGGGCGCCCCACGCCGTTATTCGGAGCAGCATTGTAGGATACCAAAACCAACTTACTGGACATCACCTTGGTGCCATCGTTCTGCTGCCTTGGAACTATTCGCACAACAGTTTGCTACTGATGACCCACCCCCCGCGACGCCCCACGCCGTTATTTGCTGGGTGGCAACTTACTAGACATCACTTTCGTGTCATCTAGATTTCGGCGCGTTCTGCTGCCTTGGAACTATTCGCACAACAGTTTGCTACTGATGACCCACCCCCCGCGACGCCCCACGCCGGAAATCTGGACGTTGTGCTGCGTTGGGACTATTCGCACAGCCGACCGCTACTTCGTTGTTTTTCCCTAAAAATGTTTATATGTTATTACTATTTTTGTTTTCTTGTATATATTTATAAATTATTAAAGTTTTATAATCTTACTACTTTGTCGGAGTGCTATATATTTTTAATGTGACACATAATTGTAAAAACTTTGATGTACAAAGAGTCATCCCTGGAATCTTCCGCTTCACGCTCGGTCCCCTCCCCAATCACAATACAGGATGGTTTTCAGATAATAGCAACGCTTCTGCTGTGACGGATCTCATCGAGTGTGGGCCTTGATCTACTATAACTCCTTTGAAGAGGGGTGATTCTTTACAGCTGTGGCCATAAACTACATCTGCAGGGCTAGCTGATAGCCTAGGACCGGCCTGGACAATCGGACACAGAGGAAAAGGAGTGTCAGAGGGTGCGGTAGTGAATAGGGCGAAAGGGAGGTGTCGGGCGGGCACAGGGTGTGATTCTCAGGGAAGAGCAGCGCAGATGGGGGGAGGTTTATTACCCATGCATAAGACAGAGAGCGGGGGTGACCACTGCCTGGGTGAGATGCTTGCGAGGGTGGGGAGCCATGCTAAGGATCGACAGCGTGCACAGAGTGGGTCTGGTCAAGGCATCTAAAATGGCTGCCGTGCACGACAAAAGTGTGGCATTTGAAAAAAGACAAGATGGCGCACACAATGTTTTTCAACAATTCCTGATTTCCTTCGAATCGAACGTTAACAGACGTTGGGGCATATTACCAAAGTTAAGCGATATTTATCCCTAACGATGCATTGCAAAGATTTTTTTACCGTCAGAAATTATCGCAGATAAACCTTGCTATTATCAAGGTTTATCGCAAATACGATAAAAAACGACCGCAATGCATTAATATCGCTGAAAACTCAGCGATATTCATGCATTACCGAGCTAATGCTCTTAGCCATGTTATCCACCTCCCATTGGATAACATGGCTAAGAGCTGCTCAGGGCAGCTGTTACTTTTTGGAGATATTCGCGCTTATCTCGAATATTTCCAAAAGTTGATAATAGGAGATAGCGATGTTAGCGACTGTTTCCAGTCGCTAACATCTTGGCATGCCCACTTTGCATGTCATTAGTGATAAATATCACTCACATGCAAAGTGGGACCCAAGATGGTCGCTATCTCCTACTAGCCGTCGCTAACTGGTGTTAGCAACAGCTAGGTAATACAGATATACTTTTATCTCCGCGAAGCGGAGCGCTGTTACAGATATATATCTTGTTTTTGAACGTTAATTTCTCAAAATGCACTGAAGCACATATATTGAGACATAGCAAAGGCACATCGGGCTACCAGTCCCTAGGAGATAGCGATGTTAGCGACTGTTTCCAGTCACTAACATCTTGGCATGCCCACTTTGCATGTCATTAGTGATAAATATCACTCACATGCAAAGTGGGACCCAAGATGGTCGCTATCTCCTACTAGCCGTCGCTAACTGGTGTTAGCAACAGCTAGGTAATACAGATATAATTTTATCTCCGCGAAGCGGAGCGCTGTTACAGATATATATCTTGTTTTTGAACGTTAATTTCTCAAAATGCACTGAAGCACATATATTGAGACATAGCAAAGGCACATCGGGCTACCAGTCCCTAATATTTTACCAAGTTTCGTGCAAATCCATTCAGCCGTTCGATTATTATTATTATTTTTTTTTTTTGCCCCGCGGGGCCCTTTTAAAACCTCCACATCAAACCTAGGGGGTCAGCGAGGATCTACTATGCCCCCTTATGGTCATTTGCCCCTTCGCTTTGGCCTCCTCTTGTCTCTCGATCCTACCGAGAGACAAGATGGCGGCCGCTACGTACTGTTTGGAATGTTTACAGACACCGGAGAGCCAATCAGCTTCGCTTCGCAAAGCTCCGTAACGCGAAAAGTACGCGAAGCGGTGCGCTGTTACAGATATATATCTTTTTTTGAACATTAATCTCTCAAAATCCACTGAAGCACATATATTGAGACCTAGCAAAGGCACATCGGGCTACCAGTCCCTACAATTTTGCCAAGTTTCGTGCAAATCCATTCAGCCGTTCGATTATTATTATTATTTTTTTTTTTTGCCCCGCGGGGCCCTTTTAAAACCTCCACATCAAACCTAGGGGGTCAGCGAGGATCTACTATGCCCCCTTATAGTTATTTCCCCCTTTGTTTTGACCTCCTCTTGTCTCTCGATCCTACCGAGAGACAAGATGGCGGCCGCTACGGACTGTTTGGAATGTTGACAGACGCCGGAGAACCAATCAGCTTCGCTTCACAAAGCTCCGTTGCGCGAAAAGTACGCGTCCTGGGCCGCTGCCCAGTCCGCTGTTACAGATATATATCTTTTTTTAAACGTTAATTTCTCAAAATCCACTGGAGCACATATATTGAGACCTACAAAAGGCACATCGGGCTACCAGTCCCTACAATTTTGCCAAGTTTCGTGCAAATCCATTCAGCCGTTCGGGCTAAAAGTGAGGCCAACCGCCCTATGGAAATTAACATGGGAAAAACGCGTTTTGGGACCCCCCTTTTTCCTCGGCCCCCACTGGACGAACCCCCCCCAAATTTTCAAGGGCTGCTCAGAAACAAAATGTGCCATTTTCCTGAAAATTTCAGCCAATTCCGTCCACAAACGCCAAAGTTATTAGACATAGAATTTTCAAAAAACCCATAGAGAAAAAATCCTAACTATATATACCTACTGGCGACCGCCAGTAGGTAATATATATATATATTACCTACTGGCGGTCGCCAGTAGGTAGTTATAGTTAGGATTGTTTTCCATAGGGAATCCGCAAAATTCTATTGGGAATAACTTTGGTGCAGATTGAGGGATCTGCCTGTAGTTGTCCTCAAATTTGCCTCGCGGTGGTCCGCTCCTTCCTTAAAAGTTTGGGGGGGATTCGTCAAGCAGGGGCCGAGATAAAAGGGGGGGCCCAAAACGTGTTTTCCCATGTTAATTTCCATAGGGCGGTTGGACTCACTTTTAGCCCGAACGGCTGAATGGATTCCCACGAAACTTGGCAAAATTGTAGGGACTGGTAGCCCGATGTGCCTTTGCTATGTCTCAAGATATGTGATCCATTGGATTTTGAGTAATTTAGGTTAAAAAAATATATATATCTATAGGCGCGGCCCGGTACGCGCACCGGGGAGCGCTACCGGCGCGCACCGCGAGTTCGCGCGCGGAAAGCTGATTGGCTCTCGGGTGTCTGGCAACATTCGAAACAGTCCGGAGCGGCCGCCATCTTGTGTCTCGGTAGGATCGAGACACAAGAGGTGGCAAAAACAAAGGGGGAAATAACCAAAAGGGGGCAGGGTAGACCCCCCTGACCCCCTAGGTTTGATGTGGGGGCCAAAAAAGGGTCCCGCGGGACGAAAAAAATATTATTATTTTTTTCGATTTTCGCGGGGGGAGCGCCCGGTACGCGCACCGGGGAACGTACCGGGGAGCGTACTTTGGTGAAAAATAGTGAAAAAAATTAGTGTAAAATAATCATTTTGAGTGATCAGAGGTAGGGTAGCTCTGAAAAGAGCTTTTGGGTTCTGTGACTGATTTAGGTACCTACAAGTACATCCCACACACACCCACACGCACACATCCCACACACACACCCACACACACACTCCTCACACACACACACCCACACATCTCACACACACACACACACCCCACACACATAACCCCACATCCCCACACCCACACACTCCCCACACACACCTCACACACCCACACCTCCACCCACACCCAAACACCCCACACACCCACACCGACACCTTACACATCCACACCCACACCCACACACCCCACACACCCACACTCACACACACACCTCACCCCCCACACACACACACCTCACAGACACACCCCACACATCCCACACACCCCCACACACACACACCTCACAGACACACCCACACATCCCACACACACACACACATCCCACACATATACCCCCCACACCCACCCCCCACACACACACCTCACACACCCTCACCTCCACCCACACCCAAACACCCCACACACCCACACCCACACACACACCGTCCACACCCACACCCCCACCCACACCCACACACCCCACATACCTACACCCACACACACACCTCACCCCCCCCACACACACACACACCTCACAGACACACCCCACACATCTCCCACACACACCTCACCCCCCCCCCACACACGTACCGGGGAGCGTACCATGTAGAAAACCCAGTGAAACAGTAAAATAATAATTTAAAGTGCTTAGAGGTAGGGTAGCTCTACATAGAGTTTTTGTGTTGTGTGGGTGATATAAGTACCAGCATGTAGGTACCAATGCAGAGTTTTAAATTCAATGTAGATTGTCTCCTCTGTAGATAATTTGCATGTTGTTACAGAATTTATTGTGGTATATGGAATCCATACCATAGTTTATCAGGAAAGTAGAAACAACATTGAGGCAGGAGATGAAAAAGAGATGTCAAATACACATTGGAGATAATATAGTGGGAGAAAGGAAGTAACTATGAGGAAAATTACTATGTAACATAAAAAAGTTGCACAGTATGCTTTAAGTCTCACATTATATTATATTCATTTTGGTACTATTTCATGAATTACATATAAAAAAGAATAATGTCTGGAACAATTTTTAATTATTAAATACAAATGTATTGCTCTGATTTTTCAAAATGTAATAACACTTCCAACATTATTTCGTCAGGAATGTCCTCCTTTGGATTACATGATTCCATTTCTTCCACATATTTAAGAAACTCTTCATCAAGAGACTGATCCAAAAAGTCTAAATCATTAATCTCTTCCTCTGGGTTGTTCTCGAGATCAATTTCGAATGAAATATTAAATTTCTTTTGTTCTCCTTCCATTTTGTTGCTGTAAATTGCATAAAAAATAAATATATCAGTAGAGATAGGGCACTGTTAGGTTTAAGTTCAGACAGGTACTTCTGAGTTTTTAACAGTGAAGTTATCTTTGGGCAGTGTATGGTATCAGGCAGGAAGTAGAACTATTAAAAAGTGCATGTGATGAAGACTATTAAAATCATAATTATATTAGAGAAGCCTAACTTAATCCATAAATATATTAGAGAAGCGTATCTCAAGCTATAACTATAACAAAGGGACAATAAATAACTATCAGAAAACGTTTTTACTAATTAATTTAAAGTGCTCCTTACAAATTAACAACTTACTTTTGAGAGAGGTGTAGAAGAAAAAATTTGAAAATCCTTTGTACCTCAGGTAGTTGTAGTCAAAATGGCTGTGTTTCCCTCTTTTTTCATTTATATTCATGTACATAACCAATCAAATGTCAGGAAATAATACTAGAAATTGAAAGTAACATTTTAATTGGTTGTAAATTCTAACACTTCAGATGTGTTTTTGTCATGTAATTTACCTCAGGATATTTAGAGAGGGCTACAGGCCAAATGGCTCAATGGAATTCCATCAAATTTGGGAAAATGGTAGGGACTGGTATGTAGTATGGCCTATTCTATATTTGGTGAACATCTCTACAGAGGTTTTATGTAAATTATCTTTGAAATTTTTTTGGGAGCGCTTACCGGTGCGCGCCCCGGTACGCGTACCGGCAGCGCAACAGGAGTCCTCCATCTTGTGTTTCGGAAGAATTGAGACACAAGATGGAGGACAAACAACATCAACATTGGGAATGAGTGAAAGGGGGTACGGTAGACACCCCCTGACCCCCTAGGTTTTATGAGGGGGTCTTAGGAGGCCCATATAGGCTAAAAAAAAAATGTTTAAATTTTCGCGGGGGGAGCGCCCGGTTCGCGCACCGGGGAGCGGACCGGGGAGCGTACTTTGGTGAAAAATAGTGAAAAAAAGTTAGAGAAAAGTAATCATTTTGAGTGATCAGAGGTAGGGTAGCTCTGAAAAGAGCTTTTGGGTTCTGTGGCTGATTTAGGTACCTACAGGTAGGTTCCAATGCACAGTCTTATATTCAGGAGGAATATTCTATTCCCCTCATCTGAGAAGTGCACACCATCTTCTCTGTAGATATCTTGCATGTTGTAACACAAGTTATTGTTGTATATTGAACCCATTCCATAGTCTCTCATGTAAGCAGAAACAGATTTATTGACATGTTTCCGTGCTTTCTCAAATTGTGGACAAAATTGGTTGGACCACTTCCATTTCTGTCTTTGGCATATATTGGAATATACCAAGGCAGTTTGTGGAAAAAGTGTCATCAATTGCCCAAAGGTGTCCTTTAAACCCATCTCCAGACCTACCCCAGTCAAAGTGCCTAGGTCATTTCCACCACAGTGCAAAATTTTAAGGTCAGGGTGTAGCAGATGGTAAAAGGTTTTCACCAATGGTATCAATTGATGACATCTCAATCCTCTTTGGCCAATCCATTTTATGTGCACATTTGGTAAATCAAGGTTGTGAAAATTTCTGATAGCTGCTTACCTTTGAGCCCAGTGAATGTAGCTATGTCCAATAATCCATACAGAGTACATGGTGAGATGGTGAGAGGAGGTTCTGGTGCCGTCAGATGAAGTGTGGGAATGAAATGGCAGTTGGAACAGTAGGAGTTTGCAAAAAAAACTGTGGAGTTTCAGTGCTCTAGAATCACAAGCAATGATTTGTGGATTCAGATAGTTTAAAACTGAAAGTTAGGGTGCATGGTTCTGTTCTGTGAAAGAAGTAATTTGAATGGTTAAGAAAAAGTCATTAAAAGAAAGATTGCACCTCATAAGCTGGTGTATTGAGAGGTCAAACATCCTTGCTAAGTTCAATTGCAACATTGTAGAATAAACTTTTAACCCTGAGAGGTGAGTGAGGAGGGAGTTGCTATGGTAACAGGCAGAAAGGGCTGAGGGGGGAAGTGTGTTGGTTTGAAAATAGAGAGGGAAGAGTTTTAATTGGTTAACATGAGGGATATGTGTGTAGAATTAGAGGTTTTCTGTGCCATTCATGGTTGCAGTGCCTGGAGTACATACCTTTTGCTCTGCTAAAGAAATATTGGTGTGTGTATCTGACACTGTTCTCAATCTCCCAAAGCATTTGTAAAGATGAGTTATGATTCATTCAAAATAGATAGAGAGTACAGATTAGGAAGCACATTGAGTTTCTTTGCTGTTGGTTTGTGTGATGTTTTTTGAAAATGCATGGTATCAATATTTGCAAGATAGAGGATTTGTATTTTGTATAATAGTGAGTTTTCAGAACTGAAATGAAATTCTTGTACATAGGACCTGCGCTATGTTTCTAAAATGTTATTCAAAAAACGATTTTGGGGCAAATCAATGGTTTTACATTTTTGAGAAGGAATAAATAGTGTGTGCATGATTACATAAAAATATTTGAACCTTCTACAATCATGTCACCTGTGTTACCTCAGATTAGGAAGCAGACTGAGCTTCTTTGCTGTTGGGTTGTGTCATTTTTTGGGTAATGCTTGGTAGGAATGTTTGCAATAGAGAGGAAATGTATTTTGTAAAATAGTGAGTTTTCAGTACTGAAATGGAATGCTTGTACATAGGACCTGTGCTCTGTTTCTAAAATGTTATTCAAAATACGATTTTGGGGCAAATCAATGGCTTTTACATTTTTGAGAAGGAATAAATAGTGTGTGCATGATTACATAAAAATATTTGAACCTTTTACAATCATGTCACCTGTGTTACCTCAGATTAGGAAGCAGACTGAGCTTCTTTGCTGTTGGGTTGTGTCATTTTTTGGGTAATGCTTGGTAGGAATGTTTGCAATAGAGAGGAAATGTATTTTGTAAAATAGTGAGTTTTCAGTACTGAAATGGAATGCTTGTACATAGGACCTATGCTCTGTTTCTAAAATGTTATTCAAAATACGATTTTGGGGCAAATCAATGGCTTTTACATTTTTTAGAAGGAATAAATAGTGTGTGCATGATTACATAAAAATATTTGAACCTTTTACAATCATGTCACCTGTGTTACCTCAAATTAGGAAGCAGACTGAGCTTCTTTGCTGTTGGGTTGTGTCATTTTTTTGGTAATGCTTGGTAGGAATGTTTGCAATAGAGAGGAAATGTATTTTGTAAAATAGTGAGTTTTCAGAACTGAAATGGAATGCTTGTACATAGGACCTGCGCTGTGTTTCTAAAATGTTATTCAAAAAACGATTTTGGGGCAAATCAATGGCTTTTACATTTTTGAGAAGGAATAAATAGTGTGTGCATGATTACATAAAAATATTTGAACCTTTTACAATCATGTCACCTGTGTTACCTCAAATTATGAAGCAGACTGAGCTTCTTTGCTGTTGGGTTGGTCATTTTTTGGGTAATGCTTGGTAGGAATGTTTGCAATAGAGAGGAAATGTATTTTGTAAAATAGTGAGTTTTCAGAACTGAAATGGAATGCTTGTACATAGGACCTGCGCTGTGTTTCTAAAATGTTATTCAAAAAACGATTTTGGGGCAAATCAATGGTTTTACATTTTTGAGAAGGAATAAATAGTTTGTGCATGATTACATAAAAATATTTGAACCTTTCACAATCATGTCACCTGTGTTACCTCAGATTAGGAAGCAGACTGAGCTTGTTTGCTGTTGGTTTGTGTCATTTTTATGGTAATGCTTGGTAGGAATGTTTGCAAGAGAGAGGAAATGTATGTTACCTGTGCTTCCTCAAATTAGGAAGTGGATTGTGCAGATGAGGTGAGGCATGTCCAGGGGCGCAAAGGAGTTGAGGCCTGTGTCCATGAGTGCAATTGAGAGGACTTACCTCCTCTGACCTCTAGACAAACATGATCTAATCTGTGGCCCTTAGACAGGTCTCAATACATTGAGTATAATTGATGGTAACAGGGTGCAGATGAGATGAGGCGTGTTCAGGGGTGTAAATGAACTGAGGCCTGTCTAATGGTGCAGATGAGTTGAGGTCTATTCTGGGTTGCAGATAAGGTGAGGATTGTCCAGGGGTGCATAGGAGGTGATGCCTGTGTTGAGGAGTGTAGTGGAAGAGAGGTCTGTCCAGGGGTGGAAAGGAGGTGAGGGCTGTTTCTAAGAGTGCAGTGGGGGATAGGCTTCATGAAGTGCAGTCCAGTGCACTCTTAGACACCGGCCACACCACCTATGCTCCCCAGGACAGTCCTTACCTCATGTGTACAATCTGCTTACTAATCTGAGGAAACACAGGTGATATGATTGTGAAATGTGCAAATATATTTTTTTAAACATGCAGATACTATCTAATCCTTGTCAATAATGTAAAAGTAATTCATGTGCCCGAAATATTTTTTTAGAATTATATTTAAAAACAGAGATAAGGTCATATGTAGAAGTATTATAGTGTTTATATTGTTTGCTTATTGTCATTGTTTTGTTGTTTGGTAATAGTGGTCTAAAATGATTTTTTTTTTGGTTTTTTTTTGTTTTCCACAGATTTAAATCTAGATTTCAATAGTAAGGAAATATGCCCTCAAGGGAAAGGAGACGAAAAGATTCTAAGCGGAAAAAAATCAAAAACAGCAACGGAATTAAAGCAGTCTCCTACAACAAATACTTCAAAAAACAGGAAAAAAGCTCCTGGTAAGACAATAAGTCTTTCTTACGGAACATATGTAGATAAAAAAAAAATGTTTGACAAAATGTAGAAAAAGAGAAGGAGAGAGCAAATTTGAAGAGGAAGGAGAGATTCCGAATTTTTTTTACTACTGCAGCAGGAGACAATAATATATATAGGAATAGAAGGCAAAATCAATTTAGGGACATTCGTAAACGAATGTTTCGCAATAGGGTGGTTTTAAATTTGTTAAAAAATATTAAAAAAGGTAAACAGAGATCTGCTTTTTATAAGAAAAAGAAAAGTGTAGAGAAGATTGTTGATCATGCTTTTGAAGTTAAGAAAAAATTATTTATTTTAATAATCAATAGAATTAGGACAATTGATGTTTTCAAATCAAACAGTAAATGGAAAAGAGTAATTAATCGGACTCATTTTTGTAAAGTTTTTTCTGGAGAATGGATGCACAGTTCAAGTTGTGAGCCATTTTTTAATGAGGAGAGTTACTTTCAGGAGAATGATTTAGTGCATGCAGTTGACACCAGTGGTCGAGCATATGAGGTGAAAGACGGTTGTCCGATTGAAAAAGAGAAACTTGTGCCTAGAGAACCAGAAGAGGTGTTAACTGATGAAGTTTTAGGGAGACGTACTAAGGGTCCAGTGTACACTTGGAAGTGTAGTAGTATTTGTAGTGTGCGTCAGGAATCAATCGATTTGTTTTGTAATTTCTTACGTACATATAGTGAGAAAACTCTAAAACATAAAATTAAGATGTTGCAAGACTTAGATCCTTGCAGAGTGAGAGAAAACACAGGTTTGCAAGGGCATTCACTGGCTTGTCTTTCTAGAAAAGTCTGTCAGAGTGTTTTTCATCATTTTAGGATGTTAGCAGTGCATCATAACAAAATGAGGAAATTAGTGGGAAGGTTGTATTATGCAAAAAGTCCAGCACTTAAGCTTAAACAATTAAACTGTGCTCTTTTGCATGGAACTGAATTAGATATGAAGAAGATTTGTGAAGAAATTGAAATTTGTTATTTTCGTGAAAAAGAGGACAGTGTAGAAATTGACACAGAAATTCAAGGTAATATGGAAGACAATGTACAGATTTCAACTACAGAAAAGTTTGACCAGGAAATTATCAGGTTTAAGGTGAAATCAAGTGAAAGGCCGAATTTTACTTGTGTGTGTTGACGACGAACTCATTATAAGCATCAAACTAGATTAGTTGATTTATACGTAAAAAGTGAAAAGATAAATAATTATGAGTGGAAGGATTTTGCAACTTATTTGTGGGTGTCAAATTCTTTTGATTTGAGTTCTGATCAGCGTATTTATAAATATTGTTATGATAAATTAAATCAAAACAGAATGCCTGCTAGAGCTGTTCATAATAATCTTGAGTTGGTAGACATTCCTCCTGAATTGATGGATTTAAATACATATGAGTGTATTTTGATTCAATGTGTCCATCCTTTTCAGGCAATTGTTCGCATGGAGCCTAAGATAGGGAAATTGCCTCCTTCAGATTTACAGAGAGGATTAAAGGGAAGAGTTGTTTATTTCTGAGAAGTGTGGCTCACCGGTTAGAAGCGGCAGACCCTGAAGCAGAGGTCGGCCCGGGACCAGGGTTCAATTCCGGACGCGGCAGGGTCTTGGGTCAATGTCTGCGGACTCGATAATTCTCGCTTAGGTGCCTACGCTAACCATGGGTCCCACTCTGCAACTCTGGGCAATAGCTTGCTTAATCTCCACAATGGCCCGAGCAACACCGGGGATGCCTGGCTTCACCTTGGGGTGCCCTCTCACAGGGAAAGCCAGGACGGGTTCCCCAGCGGTATACAGCGCCAGGACGCCACGTAACGAGGTAACAGTGCGCTTTACAAGTATACATACATTACATTACATTACATTTGCCTCTAGATTTCAAGAAAAATATTGATACAATTGGTGTAGAGAAAGTGGAAGAGGAACCTCTGGTTATTCTAGTTAATGGGGTTCCGACAAAGAGTAAGAAAATCTGGCAAGATTTAGTGGATGTTAGGAAAGTCAAAAAGGCAACGTTGTATTTGGTCAAAAACAATGAGTACTACAAACATGTATGTGTTGGAGCAGAGGAAACAGCTGCAGATGAAGACAGTGATTGTTCAGCTGACCAAATTGAAAATGTTGATGTGTCTAGAAGTGAAGAAATATATGAACATTATACTGTTTATCCTTTGCATTCCAAAGAAGTAATGGGGAATGCAATTGACTTGTTTCAAATGAAATCAGCAAAAGGAAGTCCCATTAGTGTATGGGAAGAAAGTTTGGAAGCTCGTTGTTTTCCACAGCTATTTCCAACAGGTCGAGGTGGACGATATGACGATCGACCATTACAAATTCCAGCATCTGAATACCGGACTTTAAGATTATATGCTGAAGATCCAAGGTTTCGTCAATGCATCCCATATTTGTTTCATCTACTGTATGAAAGTGACTTGTCTGGCTTTCTTATGCAGTAAACCATATACTGAAAAGTGGAGCACATCTCCAAAATGTTTCAGCGTTCCAGAGAAGTAATGGGGAATGCAATTGACTTGTTTCAAATGAAATCAGCAAAAGGAAGTCCCATTAGTGTATGGGAAGAAAGTTTGGAAGCTCGTTGTTTTCCACAGCTATTTCCAACAGGTCGAGGTGGACGATATGACGATCGACCACTTCAAATTCCAGCATCTGAATACTTTAAGATTATATGCTGAAGATCCAAGGTTTCGTCAATGCCTCCCATATTTGTTTCATCTACTGTATGAAAGTGACTTGTCTGGCTTTCTTATGCAGTAAACCATATACTGAAAAGTGGAGCACATATCCAAAATGTTTCAGCGAGGGACTTTATGGAGAAAGTTAATCTGCAAGATAATATTTTGGAATCTCATCTAATCAATCTCATGGCATGTCAGCGTGGTACAAACGAGTATTGGTACCGTCGTCATGGGGAATTGAAATATATGCTAAGAAACTTAGGAACTCCTACATGGTTCCTCACTGTTAGCTGTATGCATGGGACGACTTACTTCAATTTATACGCGAGGCAAATGCAAATATACAAAATATAGAATTCAAAACACCTGGAGAACTGTGTTCTTTGGATCCAGTGAATGTATGCAGATATTTTAATCATAGATTTGAAGCTATGATGTCTTTCATTACCAACAAAAAAAATCCTCCCCTTGGAGAGGTTTTGGATTTCTTTTGGAGAAAGGAGTACCAAGCGAGAGGTGCTCCTCACATACATATGTTGTTGTGGATTAAAGATGCACCCAAATTTGGAACAGATTCAGATGAGACAGTGATGAACTTCATTGAAGAGTATTCAACATGTGTTGTTCCGAAAACTACTGAAGAAAACAGTTTAAGGCAACAAGTTTTACGCTTTCAATCCCATCGTTGTCGAAAGTACTGTCGTTGAAAATTCAGAAACAAGGACAAGTTCTACACAAAATGTCGTTTTGGTTTTCCACGAGCAGTGATTTCTAAAGGAAGAATAAATAATTTGATGTCTTCTCTGGGACATACTGTGACGAGGAAATCACCCAAGAATACATACAATTTAAAAAGAAACGAAGAGTCCAAGTACATCAACGACTACAACCCAGTGATTTTGTCCATGTGGAATGCTAACATGGATATTCAATTTGTTGCTGACAACTCTATTGCTGTGGCTCGATATGTGATGTCTTACATCACAAAAAAAGAAAAGACAGAACTGAAGGAAATGTGGGAGGACATTTCACATGAAAAGAGTATAAGCAAGAAATTATACAGTTACAGTCTAAAGATGTTGTCACATCGAGAAATTGGAGCATATGAATGTTCCTATCGATTGTCATCAGCAAGTCTATATGCCAAATCTAGAACCATCATTTGGGTGAGTCTAGATCTTGCTGCAACACGAAACCGAGTTTTGAAATCTGTACAGGAAATAGAGTATTTGGCGGAGAAAGAACCAAAAAGTACAGATATTTTGAAGACAAACATGTTGGATACCTACTATCCAAATAGAAGTCCTTATCTTGAGAACGCTTGTCTCTACGAAGTTCCGCAAAGATATATTTATGAGAGGAACATCAGAGAAGATATCAATAATGGAATATATGCTGTCATTGGATGTGAAGGATGTCTAGTGAAACAGAGAAAAGGTCATTTGATTAATCATCGAAAATTGAGTCGTGAAAATCCAGACAAAAGAGAATTTTACTATTTGGCTCTATTGCAACTCTTTAAACCATGGCGTACAGAAGAGGAACTACTTGGAGATTTTCTCTGTTACGAAGACTCTTTTAATGCAACGAAGGATACCATAGAATGTCCTGTTTTTCTAAATTATCTGCAAATGTTGAATGAAGAAATAGAGCAAGAAGCAACAATTGCTGCAGAGATTGCGAGAGACAGTTCTCAAGACAGTCAGAGTTCTGCTTCATTGACTCAGGATCCACTAGGAGGACCAATTATCCAAAATGAAGCTGCCACTACCATGGATGAGGTGGAAAGAGCTATGGAGCAAGCTCAAGAGGATGTAATTAATTTACAAGATTTGGTGAAACAATTAAACCTTGAGCAGAAACAGATATATGACGAAGTCACAGAACAGGTTGAACATGGATTCAGTCATGAGAAGAAAGAGTGCTCATGTACATCATTTAAGCCTGTCCAACTGTACGTGAGTGGAGAAGCGGGAACTGGAAAAAGTTTTCTGATTAAAGCAATTGCAACTTATCCGCAGAAAAGGACTGAATCATCGCTGTCTTATGTTGTTACCGCTCCAACTGGGCTGGAAGCACATAATATTAAAGGGATTACTTTACATCGTTTACTGATGCTGCCAGCGGAGCATGATAACAAATTGCAATACCACAAGCTATCTGGAGATGCGTGTTCCGAAGTTTCCAGAGTCCTGAAGAAAATTAAACTTCTTATCATTGATGAAGTAAGCATGGTCTCAAATCTAATGCTTGCTTTTGTGCATTTGAGAATGCAAGAAATTCTTAGAACAGAGTATGATCTGTTATTCGGAGGAAAACACATTATTGTTTTTGGAGATCTACTGCAGTTGACTCCAGTGAAAGGACAACCAGTGTTTAAAATGGTCACGCATGAAGATACCAGGAAGTGCCTAGGAAGCATTGGAAACGTTAATATATGGTTACATTTCAAATATGCAGAACTACTCCAAAATATGCGGCAGGCAAAGGATGAAGATTATAAAAATATTCTACAAGATGTAAGAATCAGAAAAGTAAGTCAGCATGGGAAAGAAGCTTTACATGGACGATTAACTTCAAATTTGTACCCAAATGAAAACATTCTTCCAGAGAATATTTTTAAGAAAATTAACGAGAAGAAATCTGGCATATGTTTGATGCCTACTCTGAAAGAATGTTCCATGTTCAACAACAAAATGTTAAAGTTAGAAAATGAAGAGATAGTGAAACTGGAAGCTATAGATAAAATAGAGCATATGGGAGCAACAATTATTTTGTCAGAAAATTTGAAATCAAAATTGGATTCATTAGAGAAGACTATATCTAAAACTGCTGGTTTTGAAAAGACTCTGAATGTGTGTTTAAATTGTTGTATCATTTTGAGAAGGAATTTAAATGTTGAAAGAGGTCTTGTAAATGGAGCAATGGGTCATGTTGTTGGTTTTGTGAATTACAAAAATAGAGATGGAATTGAAATTTTTAAAATTAAATTTGATGGCATTGACGAAATAGAACAAATTTGTCATTGTTCAGCTAGATTTTTGCTTGTGAAAGACTTATATGTTCGCTGAACACAGTTTCCTGTTTGTTTGGCATATGCAGTGACAATTCATAAATCTCAAGGTTTAAGTGTAGATAGTGCTTTGGGGAACATTGGAAGTTCTGTGTTTAAAGAGGGCATGGCATATGTGGCATTATCACGAGTCAGAACTTTATCAGGATTGTACTGGATTGAGTGTGATGAAACAAAGATTTTTGCTGATCTAGATTGTGTTAAAGAATACAATAGGTTAAGAAAAGAGTATGCTCCACATTTGCCTCAATATCCTCTGTTTGAAAAACGTGTGGTAGGCCGAAAAAGAAGAAATGAAAATAATTGCAGTGAGGTACTAGCAAAAACACAAAAAGTAGATGAAAATGTAATTGTAAGCAGAAAGAAAAAGGATTCTGTTGAAGATGTTGTTGGATTTCAGTTTGAAAACAGTTCTGGTGTCAACTGCTATGCTAATGTAGTGGTTAATGTTGTTTTTTTTCTTCAAAATTTACAAGAACAGATTGTTGAAAATCGGGATCAAACATTCTGCTGTTTATTGAATTCTGTGTTTGAGAAATGTAGCAGTGATGAGCAAAAATAGAAAGTGTTTCAGAAATTAGAAATCTTCTAGACATATGTTCTGGTCAAAATCAATTTTCACAGATTATTCAGCAGGATTGTCAGGAATTTTTAATGTATATGTTTGATGTATTGGAAGATGAAGGAGTAGATATAAAAAATCTTTTTAGCCTTTCTTATCAATGGCAGCATGACTGCGACAACTGTAGTACTAGAATAGACACTGAAAGATTTATATATTTGAGTTTACAAGACTGCAAATCAGTGCCTTTTAATAATCTAGTTAAAGCAGCTGATCACAATATGGTGTGTACCCAATGTAAGTCTGCAATGCTGTCCACATTATTTTTACAAACTTATGGTAAATATGTGATTTTAATGTTCCAACGATGTAGACCTGATGGAAGTAAATTGTCAACTTCTATTAAAAATTTTGTGGCTTCTCAGTTATCAATTTCAGGAAGAACCTTTGCAACTGTAGCTATTATTTATCATGACGGTCCTTCAACAACATCAGGGCATTACACATGCTATTTAAAAAGTTGTAAAGGTTGGACCCTTTGTAATGACACTCATTTGACTTTCAAACAACGTTTGCCTTTTGACCTAAAAAATTCATATCTAGTGTTTTTAGAACCAAAATTTAAGTAAAGACGGGAGCTGTTAATAAAGGTTAGTTTGCTGTTTAAAATTATATTCTGAGTAAAAGTGATCAAGATAATATAAAAAATTGAGTTGTCATATAGGTACTGTAAGTGGATCTCATAATAAGTGATATCAGTATTATAGGAAATGATGAACATGAGTGAGTCAGAGATGGAATTACGAAAATTTAAATATTGTGAAAATGTTGTTTGAACCTTTCTTTCAGAACGTCGGAAAAACTGTAATTTTAGAGTTTGTTTTAATTAATTTGAAAATATACTGATACATCTGACACTATTTGGACTTAAGGAATGGTGAAGGAATGAGCAAAGAGTTATGACTGAACAGAAGGAGTATATGAAAATAATGAAAATATTTCAGATGTTCTTCGAGGTTTGCTTCTGGAAAGTCGATGAAATGGAATTTTTAGAGAACAGCAGAGTACTTTCCAACGAAAAGGACCTTCATGATATACTATTTGGCCTAAAGGAAAAGTAAGTGAATCAAAGATTAGTGTACATTTGTTATTTTTAAGTTTAGATGTTTTTTTTTAAAAACACAATCTTTTTGATTGTGTTTTTTTTCCCCGCTGTCATATGATGAGTAGTTTGAACTCACTTTTTTAAGTGAAATTCAATATATTCGGAGAACAGCAAAAATAAGCTATGTAACATGTTGTGCAAGTTAATCTATAGTTTGTATTCTGTAATTTAAATTATATTCCCATTGTCTCACACTCACTTTCCTTTTTCCACCCTCTTTCAGCTCTTTTTACTCACATATTATGTCTTTCTTTCACTCTCTTTCAACCCCGTTCTTTTACTCCACTTCTTTCACAACCCCTCATTCTCATTTCAACTGTCTGCATCCCCTCTCTCCCTTGCATAACTATTCAGCTTTCAGTCTGTCTGTTTTACTTTCCTTTTCCGTGTTTTCCTCCTTTGCTCTTTTAGTAATTCTTCTTTACTCACTCACCAGTATTGTCGCACTCTATCACTATAAATCATCCACTCTCCCTCGCTTATCTTTGTTTCCTCCTTTCTTTTGACCTCTTCTCTCTATTTTCCGTTCACTACCTCTATGTCCTCAGTCCCTCAATCTCCTTGTGTTATGTTCACTTGTGTTTATCTACCTTCTATCATTTCTCTTACAACAACTTCACTGCTCCTCTCTCATCGTTCATCAACCTATTTTTTTTAGTCCGGTTTCATTACTACCCCTCATTTCCTATCTTTCAGTGTCCTTCTCTTTACTTTCATCACCGAATCACTTTCTCTCAGTACCACTGCTTTAGTCCTCTTCTCCTCTATTTCCTTCTTTTGCTCCCGTTCTCATTTTTCTTTCCTCATTCATTGTACTCCACTTCACTCAGTCCTTCCCTTAGTCTCTCTGTCTACTAACTTCCTCACTCCTTTTCCCTCAATCCTTCTATATTATCCTTTCTCCCTTCATCCCTTCACTCTATGACTCTACTTCACTTACTCTCAGTTATCTTCCATTCCTCATTCTTCTAAATGCATCCTTTATTAGACTCCTTTCCCTCTCAGTCATTATCTTTTTACTTACTCCTGTTTCCTGATTTAGTTTTGCTAACTCATATTCTTTTAGTATCTTCCTTACCTTCAGTTCATTTTTCTCTTCTTCTCTTCCTTTCTGTCAGTGAATCTATATGCCTTACTCTTAGTAATTTGCTCTCCTTCTATTTCTTTTTCCCTCTTTTTGTCCTTCTACCTTATTTTATTTCTAAATACACTGTTATGATTTTATACCTCTTCATTTGTATCTTTAATTTTAAATACATATTTTACTAATTATAACTTATTTTTTCTTTTCTCTTTACAGATACAAAATGTAGTAAAAAATTTAATTAAAGTTACATTTATTATATGGTAAGTTTGACTAAAAAAATGTAGTTTGTCATGACCCTTTGCTTTAACCTCACTACTATTTTCTCAACCTACCTCACTCCTGTTTCTTTACTCTGCTTCCCTCACTTATTCATATTCTCCATGTTTACCCTATTTCCCCTCCTACATTCAACTTCTTTCAGTCCCCATTCTTTACTTCCCCTACCCTCTGTTCCCTTCCTTTGCTCACTCACTCATTCTCTTTCCCTTAATCATTTACTTCACTTCTACACACACACCTCCCCCCAACACACACACACACCTCTGACATACACCCCACACACACACCACACACACACCTCACACACACTCACACAGCCACACACACACACACCCACACATCCCACACACACACACACACACTCCACACACATACCCCCCACACTCACGCACCCCCCACACATATCTTACACACCCACACCTCCACCCATACCCAAACACCCCACACACTCACACCCAGACACACACACGTTACACACCCACACCCCCACCTACACCCACTGACTCCCTATAAGTCACCCACACTGCCTTACTTACATTTCTTTCCTGTTTCACTCAGACCCTTTCAGTCACTGTTTCCTTTACCCTCTCTCTCTTTTCTGTCTGTCACTCCCCATGTCTTACCCTAATTCAGTTTTTTCACCCTCTTTCATCCCTCTTTACTTACACTCACTGCTCTTTTCTCACCCTCCCTCACCGTTGTTCATTCATCCCGGTTCCGTCACTACCCTTCTTTCCCCATTCTTTACTGTCCTTCCTTTTTCTTTCAACACCCACTCACATTCTCCCAGTACCTCTACTTTACTCTTCTTCGTCTCTCTTCCCTAATTTCGCTCCCTTATTAATTTTCCTTTTCTCAATAACATCTTATTATACCTTCTCTGTTTTTTACTATGTAATAAACAATCCCTCTGTGTTGCTCTCTCTAGCTCTCTTCCTCTTAACCTTACTCTCTCTGTGTTCTTCCCTCATGCTCACTCCTTCATTAATTTTTTTTTTCTTTTTTTTGGGTGCGCGCCCCGGTGCGTGTACCCTAAGGAAAAAAGAATGACAGAGATTCTTTAAAAATATAGGTTTATTTTTATAAATTAAAGGTAGTTCTAAAAAGAACTGTTTTTTTTATTCTTTTTGTTGTTTTATATTTTTTTAATAGTTTTTTTGAATTTTTTTTGGCTTTTCTGAACACTTAAAAAAAAAATTGTATTGTTTATGGGGAGAAACAAAAAACAGGGAATTGTAAACGGCTCAACTGGAGCAAAAAAAAAATCAGGAAAAAATTAGGGTTTTTTGGGGCAATTGTGGTTGTCACCAGCAAGAACGATGAGCTTTACGCTCTGCTCACCATAGCTGATGGTCTTACCACAAAAAATACAAGTGACCCTGAATTCACCAAACCATGGTTGGATGATTGGCATCGTCTCCCTTGTGTCTGGTCCCGATGGAGTGGGTTGCTTTCTTTTGGAGATGCTGGATGAAGATTGGGAAATGTTAATGGCCTTTTCTCTCATCTCTGCAGCAGCATAGTTCCTGGGATGCTTGCGCTGCATATGCCTAATCATGGTGTAATTACCAAATGAATATTTCCTATTAGGGTTCCCCCTTGAAAGTTCCATGCCACAGATTAGGCAAGCCACCTTTGGTGCATTGACTTTCTTTTTGCCCTCTGGAATAGAAAAAAACTCCCATACTATGTGCTCCTTTGGCCTATATGGGGTATTGTCTTCTTGGAGGAATGTCCTTCTCCCCTCCTCATCCTCCTCCTCCTCTTCTTCTTCCTGACCACGAAAGTGATGTTGTGGTGGTCCTCTTGGTGGTGGTGGTGCAGATGCTCCAGCTGCTGCTGCTACTGTAGCCATTTTAAAGTAGAAAAGATTAGAGACAGATCTCCAAACAGGTCTTCCTCAGTCAAAGGACAAAGTCAGAATAAGGAAAAAAGGTGGGGGCTTTCATCATTTTGGAAAACAAAACTGTTCTGGACCAATGAAAAGTGTTATTTTCAAGTCACATGATCCGAGTTTTCATCATTTGGAAACCAAAACTGATCTGCACCAATGAAAAGTGTTATTTTCAGATCACATGACCCGACGCGCTTACGCTACGTGCCCCGGGGCGCGCCCGTAGTCGCTTACGCAGTGCGTCATATGACGCATCACACGGTTACGCGAAATGTCACGATGTTGTTTTCGATCGCGAGAATAGCGCTAAAGGGACGCTCACTGGTACGCGCCCCGGGTCGCGCCGTAACATTGCGCTTACCCGTGCATTCACAGGTACGCGCCCCGGGAGCGCTCCGGGGCAAAAAAAAACCTATTACATAATTTTACAATATAAAATTCGGTATAAAATGTTTTACTTTTTATACCTATAGAGATTTGCTATTAAAAAACCATTGAAATTCACTGAAAAAAACATAGGTTTCACACCAGTTATAGTTAGGAATTAGCATTTAAAAAACCTATTAAATTCACTGAAAAAAACATAGGTTTCACACCTGTTATAGTTAGCTGGAAGTTTTACTCGCATAAAACCATTGAAATTCCCACGTTATAGTTAGTTGGACTCACTGTAACTTGCGCGTGCAATGCACTGCTGATGACATCACATATTACATCACTCATGACATGGTCAGTGATATCACTCATGACATCACTGATGACACCATCCTTGTGACGCAGTGACAGACCTCCTTTCACTGTAATGTAACCCTTGAAACACATATTCAAAAATAGAAACTAACATTTTCAAAAAAATGGAGATACCCATACCAGTTACAACAACCAATTCAATAATTCCACCATCTATATACACATCCACTCATTCACCAACAGTTCTATATAATCACTCATACGTATACTTACTCATCATATGTAGTGATACACCTATACATCCTGTTACACACCGACAGTCATCCAAAAGATACTCTCACACATACTCACACATGCAAATAAACTATTGAACATCCATTTATTTGCATATACAGCTATACACACACTACCACCTTACTTCTAAGGAACCTTACACATACTTACTCTCTTAAACCATCACTTATAGAAACACATACTTATTTAAACAGGAACTCTTACAATCCCTTACTCTCACATATAGTCACTTATATACATCAATATTCACATATACTACATTAAAACATATGTAGTTACTGATAAAGACAATAGTGAGACAGTCATTCAGTCAGTAACACACACATATACACAGTCATCCACCCATACAGTCCTGCACATATGCTGTCTTCAAAACATATACAAACAGAGAGTCAGTCACTCATGCATCTATGTTCTAAGTAATACCCCCACCAAACATATAGACACTCATATTGATATTAAAAAAAAACATCTAATAACCCATATACATACACATGTAGCTACTCACCAACCCATGCAGCTACTTATACACAAAGTGAAACACTAATCCATATATTTAAATATTTAAACATTACTCACTAATATATGTATACACTAAGATACACTTAATAAGCCAGTGAACCAATCAATTTTTTTTTTTAAAACATCCATGTAAACCCTTATTTAAACATTTATTCTTCCATCAACTTTTACATATATAACACATATTTATTTTTTAAAAATGCACACATTCACTGGATGGTGTCATCAGTGATGTCATGAGTGATGTCACTGACCATGTCATGAGTGATGTAATATGTGATGTAATCAGCAGTGCATTGCATGCGCACGTTATAGTGAGTCCAACTAACTATAACGTGGGAATTTCAATGGTTTTTTGCGAGTAAAACTTCCAGCTAACTATAACAGGTGTGAAACCTATGGTTTTTTCAGTGAATTTAATAGGTTTTTTAAATGCTAATTCCTAACTATAACTGGTGTGAAACCTATGTTTTTTTTAGTGAATATATATATATATATATATATTTTTTAACAGAGGGATCACATATACACATTTGAAGTGATAACATGGGTATGCCAGATCCCCTTCTCTTTGCCCAGTTGGAGGCGAAACATGAAGCATGTATGGCTCAGCTGCGGACCGTTCAAGAAACAGCAACAAAGTTAACTTTGCAGAATAGCACAACAGACATCACCTCTAAAACTGCTAAAACTGCTACTGATTGATGACTTCTAAATCCGAGGGACATGTTACAGGACACAAATTCCAATAAAATAAATGTTGACATTTTTCGGACCACCTATACAGGTGATTGGGTTAGATTGCATGTGCATCATTATACCTTCTCCGCTGCCCAGTACAAACCAAAAGTACTGATTGCTCGCCTCAATAAGTGTCATCTAGCTGATTGTCGTCAGTCGCAATTCACCAACTCTTAGTGCCTCCAATTAAGACCAGCTTTAGCTTGCTCAATACTGGACCTACCCTAATAAAGGGTTAACCAGGTTCTTGTACTATACTATGCTATCTCCTGAAGAAATTGTTGGCCATTCCCCTATGATGTCGCCCGAGCCTGGTGTCAGTTACCCAGTCAGCATCTGTGTCCTCTAAAGAGGAATAAATACCTAATGCAGCTACAGGCGCCTTGATCTCTCATGTGCTTAGCTTTCCTCCTTCATACACCATTGTAAGGCATACTTGAAGTGTCACTCTACAACAGGGCTTTGGCAGGTATTTGCAGTTGTCGTTGTCGTATTCTCGGGCTGATCTGTCAGGGACATCACTCCTTTTCTGGAGTATTATAATGAAGCAGTTCCATTTGAATAACCCCCCCCCCCGCCAACCACATGCACTTGGCAAACCCATTCTATCATTGACTGGCTCACAGTTAGCATGAGGTCAGCTTCTCCTTGTATCCTTTATGCAACACAGTGGGATACGGCCAACTATTGAACATTGGGGCCAAATGATTTGGCCCAAATTCAAAGTATTCTTTGAATGACATCGTCATTCCAAGACTATTTCCCATCACATGACATATCAATGTAGTACAGCAATATGTGGATGATTTAATCCTTCTGCATCATCTGAGAAGACTGACCCTTATCTCGATGCTGATAATTATCAAGAGACGAGTTGTTTTATCTCTACAGTCATCACCACATTTATCATGGTAACAATCAACGGTTTCTTCAGTTCCATGTAATAGGCACACTGCCACATGCCGTTCACTAAGCACCAATTAGTCATTCTAGCAATGTTATATTTAGTTTGATATGGACCATAGTCATTATTCTGGACATCTAGGATTGCTTCCCAAAGCGTTGGTGTCTTGGAATGAAGAGATAGATTCATCTCAGGTTCTTGAAACCTTTCTTGTGACTAGTTACACGGATTGTCATAAAACAATGCCTTTCCAAAGTGTTTGGTGAAATGATTTATCACATGCTAGGAGTTTCCTGCATGGCATTATGCTTCAGAATCCATTTTTCTCAATGAACCAATCCACCAATCCAAATCAAATGATTTTAACCTCTTAACAATATGCAGATGCCCTCTGCTCCTGGAAAAATCGATTCACACTTTCCCTGTAGAACTTGGTTGAGGGACCTTTCTTTAAATTAAGATAATACACTTTCTTTTCAAAACTTTCCCTTATGGTACCAAAGGCCCAACCCTTTGGTAAACCCAACGCAATGAAAGCAAGGTGCCCCTAAATTCCCCTGAGGAACCCAAGCTCGTTAGCAAATAACCCCAACTCAAGGTGTCTTTCTATCCAAATCGCAACATATACTGGGCTAAGCTGTGTCAAATGTGGGTTTCAAAATCAAAATTGCCTCTGTTAAACTTCATATGCAACTGATACATGATTTGATGCTACCAGCCTACTTATTGTGATGAACCTAAAATACATTTTTTTGTTCCAATACATGCATTATCACAACCTGTGATTTTAAAATGATTTATTTATAGATTCTCTTCATAACATAATTCATAATAAAATATGGTAATTTGGTTATGGGCAAAAAAACACACACCAGCATCATCATAGAGGAATCAACAGAGCATTCATACAACAATGTACAAACCAGCTTTGTGAAATACAATTATGTCTGGAAAAGGGTTGTGCATGTTTCATAGCAGCTATTAGACTTGAAAACTAAAAAAAAACATGGTGGTTCATACTTATCATTTTGTGAAATGTAAGAATACAGACGAGTCCAGATGTCTTTCAGATGTGATGTGAGAGATGATGTAATGTGCAAATATCCTCAAGTTGTTACAATAGATTAGATCGTCTATATTTTCACCTTACTGTGCTTCTTTCCCTATCTTTTATTTATTTTTATTTGCAGGTTTGTACCGCGCTGGCTTCACTCCCGAAGGAGTATCTCCGCGCCTTTGGCTTCTACATAGGGTTTTGAGGGAAGGAGTCTTTAAAGCTGTTCTAGTCTGGGTTTACTGTTCAAACAAAAAGGTCTTCAACCTTTTCCTAAAGGGGAGATGGTCTACACATAGCCTAAGAGATACAGGGAGGCTGTTCCAGAGAGAGGGGCCAGCTATTGATAGGGTTTTAGTTCCGTGTCTGGCCTTCTTAGCTCTGGGTACACACAGAAGACCTTGTTCACTTGATCTTAGTGTCCGAGTAGGAATGTAGGGCGTTAAATTTGGTGGTTAAGTATGCGGGGCCCATACCATGTAGGCTTTTGTGTATGATGCAGCATACCTTAAATTTTGCCCTCTGTCTGACAGATAGCCAGTGCAATTTGGTCAGCAGGGGTTTGGAAGGCGTGCGGGGAGGAGCATTCAGAACCAGGCGGGCGGCCGTATTCTGAGCTACCTGGAGTCTGTTCATGACTCCCTCGTTGGCAGACAGGAGCAAGCCGTTACAGTAGTCCAGGCGACTCAGAACGAGTGCCTGGACCAGTGTCTTCCTAACTGCATCAGGTAGAAATGGGAAGATTTTCCGTAGCATGCCAATGACATGAAAGCATGCTCCCACCACCTGGTTGCCATGTTGTTTGAGGGTAAGCTCCTGATCTAGGCGGACCCCCAGATTCTTGACAGTTTGTTTAGGTTTAGGCACTGGGCCAAGATCTTGTGGCCACCAATCTGGGGTCCAGAGCATTTTTGCCTCCCCAAACATCATGACTTCCGTCTTCCCCACGTTGCACTGCAGGTAGTTGGAGGACATCCATCGTGCCACCGCTTTCATGCCCTTGGAAAAAGAGTTTCTGACCTCAGGTGTAAAGATCTTAAAAGGAAAGAGGAGTTGAGTATCGTCTGCGTAAGATATTGGGATAAAACCATATCTTCTCATGATGTTGGCCAGGGGTGCCACATAGATGTTGAATAAAGTAGGGCTCAAACAAGAGCCCTGTGGCACCCCCTTGGTGATCTCAACTTCCTCTGACCTGTATGCACCCATAGCTACTTGCTGGGTGCGGTCCTTCAAGAAACTCTTTAACCATGCCAAGGCTTCCTGCTTTAGGCCGATGTTAGCCAGTCTAGTGATCAAGATAGGGTGGGATACGGTATCAAATGCCGCAGACAGATCCAACAGCACCAGGACAGCAGAATAACCCCTGTCCTGGTACATGTGTAGATCGTCTGCGACAGTCAGCAGGGCGGTCTCCGTGCTATGTTTGGGTCTAAACCCAGATTGGGACTGGTCCAGTGCTTCAGTGGATTCAATGTATTTAGATAATTTGTTATTAACATGTTTTTCAGTAATTTTGCCTAGAAATGGGAGCAGGGAGATGGGTCTGAGGTTAGCTAATTCTTCCCAAGGAGTAGCAGTGTTTTTCCTCAGCGGTTTCACCAGAGCCTTTTTCCATCCCTTGGGAACCTGTCCCGTACTTAAAGAAAGATTGATAATTTGCTGAATAAAGGGTCCCAGAGCCGCAGCCAGGATGGGCATGATCCGTGCAGGGATAGTGTCAGTAGGAGATCCGCTCTTTATCATAGAGATGTTTCCTATTACTTCCTCCATCGATATAGGGGGGAAGGCAGAGAGGGAGTGCCTGATTGGCTTATCTGGTTCCAGGTTTACGATAAGCTCATTATCAGCGGTGTTCTGATAATTCAAAAGCATAATCTTGTTATAGATGGCATCTATTTTTTGGTTGAAAAACTGAGAGATGTTGTCACAGAGTTTTTGTGACGCTACTTCTGCACTTTCACATGCGGTGGGTTTAAGAAAAGTCTCTAAAATCTGGTAAAGAGTCTTGGGATTGTTACCAGCTGCTAATATTTGCGTCGCAATATGGTTTTTCCTTGCTGCTCGGATGGCTTTGTGGTATAATTTCTGAGAACTTTTGTATGATTGTTTATCCTGATCTTGGCGAGATGCCCTCCATTTCTTCTCCAGTTTTCTGGTGGTTTGTTTGAGCACTCTAAGGTTCTCTGAAAACCAGATTTCCTGCTTATGTGCAGGTCTGGGCTTAAAGGTTTTTAATGGAACAATGCTATCTATAGCTTTGAGGAGAGTTTCCTCATAAGTCTGTAGGGCATTGTCAATGTTCTCTTCCTCATTTAAAATTGGTCCCACAAATTTTTTGCTAAAGTCTTGTTGGGTCAGCTTATGCCAGGGTCTTCTTTTATTCGCTAGGGTGAGATTTCCGTTTCCACATGAGATAAGAGTGGGAGTGTAGAATTCTATTATAAAGTGGTCAGTCCACTCCACTTGGTAGGGGGATTTACATTCGACCTGCAGGGAGTTAGTTAAAATTAGGTCTAGCGTGTGTCCTGCTTGATGAGTGGGTTCATCATTGATAGGCTTTAGACCCAGAGTGGCGAGGTCTGACAGCAGTGTCTGGGCTTCGCTGTTAGAATCCAACTCACTGTGGATGTTAAAATCTCCTACAAGAAGGAAGTCAGAGTCTTCATATATGTGGGGTGCTAATGCTTCCATCAGGGTGATGGATACATTTGCACAAGGCCCAGGGGGGCGGTATACCACTGCTCCCTTTCTGCTAGTTTTGTTCGAAGTATGGATTTTGAAAACTAATACTTCTAGGTTTGGGGTACAGATTTCATCCAATACCGTTATGTTCATTTCCTGTTTATGGACAATTGCTACCCCTCCGCCAACTTTAATAGGACGGTCCATCCTGACCATTTTGTACCCTGTAGGGATTCCCAGTGTTATGGCAGGGACGGAGTGAGGCTTAAGCCATGTTTCAGTCAAGAAGCATAGTTCCGGTTGATGGGAATTGATCAGATCCCATATTTCAGTAAAATGCTTCGGTAGGGATCTTATATTGCATAGCAGATTTTTAGTTTTAATGGGAGTGTGATTCTTCTCATTTCCCATAGATTGGGGGTTAGAGTCCATCTGTTTCCTACCATGAGGATGCTGCTTAGCGGTGGCGGGAAAAATCTTACTAGCTACCGCTGCAGTAGTAAATTGTGATTTACATAATCGGCATGAGAAAGGGCCTTCTATGTTGTGTTCCGCCTCAGTTGGGCAGAACGTTGGTGAAGACTTTAGTATTTCTAATAATACCTGAGAGGTATACGTTAGCTGTCTGCCGGCGTGTCCCTCCATAGCCTTCGGCCCCTGGCCCCGGCCTGGCGCGGACGGGCGCAGACGGGCAGGTCTTTGGCTTGTCTTCGGCGCCTGTTGAGGCGCCCCACTGCGCGCAAGCACTGCGCGCTTGTGGCCGACGAGGGCTATATAGCCTTATGGGGAGGAGAGCTGCAGCGCTGATCGCTCGCCTTCCTGGGAGTGTCTTGCTCTTGCCTGTCCCGCCCTCCGCTCAACGGTATAGGCTACCGAGTCGGACCAGGGCGGGCAGGCTTGAGTATTGAGCCAAGACAACAATTAAATGCCGTGGGAGCCCCTCTGAGCCCTGTCAGGCGCTAGTAAGTTAAAACGGGTGGTTTTAAAAGTTATTACATCAATTCTAAAACCAGTCAGTGCAAATACATCCAAACTTTAAAATTTCCACATCAATTTTAAAATGAAGTGCACATAAAAAAATACGGGGTCAGTGCTGGGGTGTATTAAAATTATTATTCAATTTTAGCAGTGAGTAAATTGGAGCGCCTTGTGACAGCGCTTCCGCTCAAATACCAGTGTAGGCGCCAAGCGGGGTGGGGAGATGCTGCCACCGTCGTCCCTTACCGCCAGGAACCCCTGCCTCCTCGTTGCCTATATAGCCTTATGGGGAGGAGAGCTGCAGCGCTGATCGCTCGCCTTCCTGGGAGTGTCTTGCTCTTGCCTGCCCCGCCCTCCGCTCAACGGTATAGGCTACCGAGTCGGACCAGGGCGGGCAGGCTTGAGTATTGAGCCAAGACAACAATTAAATGCCGTGGGAGCCCCTCTGAGCCCTGTCAGGCGCTAGTAAGTTAAAACGGGTGGTTTTAAAAGTTATTACATCAATTCTAAAACCAGTCAGTGCAAATACATCCAAACTTTAAAATTTCCACATCAATTTTAAAATGAAGTGCACATAAAAAAATACGGGGTCAGTGCTGGGGCGTATTAAAATTATTATTCAATTTTAGCAGTGAGTAAATTGGAGCGCCTTGTGACAGCGCTTCCGCTCAAATACCAGTGTAGGCGCCAAGCGGGGTGGGGAGATGCTGCCACCGTCGTCCCTTACCGCCAGGAACCCCTGCCTCCTCGTTGCCTATATAGCCTTATGGGGAGGAGAGCTGCAGCGCTGATCGCTCGCCTTCCTGGGAGTGTCTTGCTCTTTCCTTTTGAAAGAAGGAGAGCAAGAGCTGCATACCTACATGAGTGCTTGATAATGTCTTTCACATAAGCCAATAGGGCTTGAATTGGGAATAGGGATATTGGCATTGACAACATTTCAGATAGATTTATAAATATTACCTCCCAGAATTCAAATGTCGGGACAGGCCCATGCTAGGTGAAAATAGTCTTCCCTGAAGTCATGACATTTGGAGCATCTTGAGGTGGTTGTAAGACATATGGGGCCAGATGTAGGTAGGCTTTTACCGGGTGGTAACGGCCGAATTCGGCCGTTACCACCCGGTAAAAGCAATTTGTCATTGTCATTTATCGTATAATGATGAACTGGCTCCTGATTCAAAATACTGTGGCAAAGATCTGTCACCAGCCACAGCCGGTGTTAGGTGTAACTGCAGGGCGGTGACGTAGGGAGGGGGAGGGGCAGGGTGGGGGGTTGTAATGTAAGGATTACGGACATTAACAGGTAAGTAAACATATAAATAAATAAAACAAATTTTGTTGCGCGCACTGCATCGTATTTGGTGATGCAGTGCACACAACGAAATTCGTTTTATTTATTTATATGTTTACTTACCTGTTAAAGTCCATAATCCATACATTACAACCCCCCACCCTGACCCTCCCCCTCCCTACGTCACCGCCCTGCAGTTACACCTAAAACCGGCCTTGGCTGTCTGTCACCTCAAATGAGTTATACTTGGAAGCCAGCCTGGGAACAGGGTTTAACCATGAAATTGATGGTAAGAAAAAGGCTGAACCATAATATTTAAATTTTGCCCCAACTCCGCGCTTTCAGCTTTAAATGCTTCCATGAGTGTAGAGTTACTGTCAGCAATAACTTCATTAAAAGTGAAGTTGCCTGCTGTTCTTCCTCCTGAGAGAGGCTGTTAGTGCAGAAGTGTGAAATACTTGGGGCAATGAGTTCCCGGTGTATGTTGCATACTTAAAGTGAGTAATACCTAAGAGTATCAAATAATGTCTGTTAGCAACAGTGTAGTTCGTATACATCTCTGGGTGCAAGCCAGAAATTATAATGCAAGTGTGCGTCATGTACTGTGGAGTTGTCTAAATAATAACATTTGAGGGGGTATTTATGGCACCAGACATCAATGATAACGTGAATGTGAATTAACTCCATGAGCAGCATTGGGTAGTGAATGGCAGATAGAAGATGATCTGTATATGTTGGCTTCAAGAATCATTAAAATCTCCTCCCCATGCACTGTAGCAGCTTTTATGCCAGTTGCAGAATCACCCCTTACCAACTAACTGCCAACTCTTTCTTTCTGAAATTCAATTCAGTGTTGTGGACGCAGCTGTGGGTGAGGAGGAGGGGAGGGGGTCGCATACCTCACATCTCCTTAGAAAAGTGTTGCAGACCGGTGTTTGAAGGGGAAGTAGCCACACCGGCTGTTTGCTTGTATTACTGGGCAGCCTATCTTCTTATTATCAATGACTGGTGGTTGAGGGGGGTTGAGGACCCTGCCTATGCCCTTCAGGGGAGAGCTAGAGGCATGCAGGATCTCCTGAACCTTCTATATGGGTTCGATGTGCCTAAATCTCTTCTACGTACTACCAGGGTTTTACTTAGGATATGGGCTGTGGCCAACAAGGCTAGTGGCTGGCCTGGCAGGCTAACACTAGAAACACCTTTGTAGAGAGGAGCATATGTTCCACAAGTTGTGGCCTTGCAAGGCTTCGTGGTTTGAGCTAATATAGAAATCTCAACTTTGGGGGATGTTTTACACAATGGAGTGCAGAAATCCTTTCAGGAGATAAACAAGGAATACTATCTATACCACTCACATTTTTCAGGTATCTGCAACTCTGACACGTGTTGCTGCTGACACTTCAGGGCAAAACTGAGTTACCGAGTTCCTTTCACTTGAGAACTCCGGTACCTCAGTTTGCCCTGAAGTGTCAGCAGCAACACGTGTCAGAGTAACATGTAAGAACAAAAGCTATCAAAGACATAAGATGTTGCTGAGGAGTGTCCCAGATGCTATGTAGGTGGTACGCAGGGTGTGGGAAAAAGCTAGGAGCACTTGATAATGATGATTGGAGAGAGGCCCAAGAGGCTTCTAGAGAGGCAGTCATAGCTTCACAGTTAGGAAGTATTCAGTTGAAACTGCTTCACCAAGTACATTACACCAGGGCCAGACTCTCCTGCGTGGGCTTGATATCAAATGGGGGGTGCTTAAGGGGCAGACGTTTCCCCGGATATTTATCCCATATGTTTTGGTACTTTCCTGTCCTTTCTCCTTTCTCGGAGTGGTTCTTGGGAAATTTAGAGAGAGTGCCGAGCCTGAGCATTCTGAGGGATCCCACATTGATATTACTTCATCTAACAGACAAGTTGGATGGCTTGCGATACCAGAAAGCACTCCTTTGGCTCGGCCTCACAGTAGCCAGTAGCCAAGAGTGACATTGCAAAGGCTTGGAAAGTGGTATGTGCCTCGTCATTTGTGGCATGAGCCAAAGGCATAGACTCTTGGATGTAGTATGGAATGCCCCACATACAAGGCGAGAGGCTATCTTCAGAAACATTACAAGATATGGAAAGGGTGGGACGAAAACTAGGGGTATACACCTAGAGCCTTGACCAGGCACCCCATGGTCTAACAATGGTATTGGTGACCAAAATGGAAAAGAAGGGCTGGATAGGGGTACAAGGGGATATGAGGGCATGGATTGTACAAATATGTTGTCATACCTATGTGATGATTATGGTTAAAATATCAGTACACAGTGCTTTCTGCTTGATGTTATAAGATATATTTGTACTGAGCTCTCCTCTACTTCCCACAAACTAGTGGAAGCCATCAGAGTGAGACAATGTTGCATTATGTTGTCATAAAATGAGGGGATGTCGGATTTAGGTTCATAGGTGTTAATGAGTGTAACTTGTGCATGGCCCATGATCCCCTGCACTATTGGATGCTGGCCCTGGGTGTCTGCAATGGTGGTTTCCTGTATGTAATGCTGAGAGGACTGAAGCAGTATGATCCACCTTTGGGAATGTGTGTTGTAAGTAGGGCTAAGCAGAGCTCGTTGAGTACTCTGTCTGCAAAAAACTCAGTGGAATTCTGCACCGTTACACCGGCAGATGGAGTTTTGCTCTGCCAGCAGGAACAGATGAACTGGGATGCCAAATATGTGCCTCTGCTGCATCTGGCACATCTCAAACCTTTAGCAGTGTGGCCGGCACAATGCATGTGAATACACACCAATGAGATGGCCACAGATCAATGTACAGACTGCTTCTGTGAAATACCTGTGGGGGGCTGCAGTGCCTGTTATAATCTGCAGTGCATGTGATGCTGCTGAAGAGGGCTTACTGCAATTTTAAATAAATATATATTAACGTGAAAAAATATCACAAGCTATTTCAAAGACACACATGAAACCTCCCACCCCTGTAACTTGCCACTGCCACCACACACCGGTGCTGCAAGTGATCTCAGTGCTGCCGTCATGCACGTGCACACTGTGTAATCTCGGCACTGTTTTTGCCTCTTCATGGCTGCAAACTGGAACACATGGATCTGAACAAAAGGGTGCCCATTTGGTCTGCAAGATGGCCCCCTGGGTACAAATGCTCAGCATGACCACATCATTATGCTATTCATGAAAGATGCTGATGTCCGCTTCCAGGGATGCTTACCTGCTGTGGCGGTAGGCAGGCACACCGACATGACAGCCAACACATCCATGCTTTCTTCGACATCTACGCATGACAGAGCCCTCAATGCCAACTCCGCAGTCCCATGCAGTCTGTGTGCCACAGCACAGCCCCAAACTTGCACTGGGACTGTGGTGGACAGGTTCGGAGAGGACTCAGGCACTGACATCACTCTCAAGCAGCCTGAGAGGGGTACATGCACCTCCAATATGGGCGGACTCCCAGTACAATGAACATAGCAGCACTCACAGTGGCAGTCAGGAGTATGGCCTCCATGAAGCAGTCGAGCTGCCCGCTACCTCCGACGAGCATGCCCCTTCTCCTGCAGTCTCTCTTACTCTGGCTGTTCTGCTGTGAGAGTGGCTTTCATGGTGTCCCCCATTAGTTGGGTAACTTGGATTCACTCAAAAACACATTAAGTACCTGATGGTCCAATAAAATGAATGGAAAGAGTTCCTTCACCTGGGATATGGACAGGTTGATGCTCAACTCAGACCCTCCTCTCCAGTGTGCAGTTGGTTGTCACCAGCACCTTGGCTGCTCCTCACTCACAGCAGACAGAACTGCTATCTGTTTCCTGCTATTTACCCATTGCAGCACATATAGAAGTCAATGCAGCCGTTATTGTAACAAGAAAATTAATAATTCTTTACTATTTTCCATGATAAACTTGTACATGCTAAGGGAGTCACCAGAGATTACTGAACAGATAATTGCAAATAATGTCAATGCCAACTCTGCTACCAGCACTGTTGGTGTGGTCAAATTTAGACCTGTCTTTGTGTGTCACTGGCCTCATTAATGGTCAACAATTCATATTTATAATGTTTTTAAAAATATATTTTTTCTCGCTGCAAAGCATTTAAATATTTCCAAGTGTCAACTTAACAGCAGTGGACGACTGTCAAACATGGGGTGTGTAAAAGCATCCCCAGCCGAGATGAAAGGCCCATTCACATGTTTTGATTGTAAATGAGGAAGCCTTGATATTCATGCCCAATATCCAGTAAAAGACTCAATCCACAATTCCACTGTCCAGGAACTGAATTGTATTTATTTAAATTCCGGATCACTCCCTAAACATAGTATCGAGATCTGGGAGACATTGGATGATTTGAGTCCAGACCTAGCTTTTGTTACTGAAACCTGGTTACACGATAATAACTCCCCAGACATTGTCACCGCCCTACCTCTAGGATATAAAATATTAAAACAAGATAGAAAAGGAGGCAAGAGGGGGGAGTAGCGATTCTATACAAAGACCACCTCACCTGTGTTTCTACTACAGTCACTCAATCAGGCACAAATGAGATTCTAGCGTTCTCAGTGTCTGTGGGTGACTGTAAACTATTTGGAGGGGCGGTCCTTTACAACCCACCAGACTACCATCCTGGCTTAGTACCAACATACTAACACAACTTCTCCCCCACTGCCTAAAACAAAATCAGTTCTTGGTTATAGGGGATTTCAACCTTCACTTTGAAAAGTTCACTAATCCGGGGGTTAAACATTTGGATGACAACTTGGCTTTAATGCAATTAACCCAGAGGATCACTAAACCATCTCATGTGGCTGGAAACACCTTAGAGATATTGTTCTCTAACACAGAAACTATGAATAATCAAGAGAATAAACCCCTATCCTGGACGGATCACTTTCTAATCTTTCTCTTTCAACCTAACCAATAAGTTATCTAAGGCGGAACCAACATATCAGTCAGGGACCAAGGTCTGGAATCAAATCACTGAGGAGTTATTTACTGCCTCATTTCCCCACGACTCTAGCTTATTTTATCAGAATTCTGCACACACAATAGCTGCACAGCTACAACAAGATATTGAAAAAACACTTGACCAATGCGCCCCTAAACGTATTAGTAAATCTGCTAATAATACTCAATCGGAAAAGTGGTAGCATAAACAGACAAAACTATCTAGGCAAACAAAAAAATGTATCATTTCGCCTTGAAAAATGCCAAAACGAATTACTATACAAAAAGGATCGAAGAAAATGGTAGTTCATCCAAACAACTCTACAAAGTAATTCATGAACTTTGCATGACTACCTCTCTGTCTCAATCTATGACACCTACGGCTGAGAATTGTGAGGTACTTAACAACTTCTTTATAGACAAGGTGACAAAAATCTATGCATCTTTTAACAATGCCAAAGACAATGATAATACGGTCTGGGAAAAATTAGCACCCCATCCCACAGCCCATGCTCCCCTTGACATTCTTACGCCTTTTTTAGAAGAACAAGTGGCTAAAGCTTTGACAAAGGTCAAGGCAGGATCGCCACTAGACCCTTGCCCGCACTTCATTTTTTCCCGATTTGTGTCAGTATTATGCCCCCAGGTTATCAGAGCTCTCAATCATTCCCTAAACCTTGCAGCTTTTCCAGATGTATGGAAAAAAAACTGTGGTCTTTTTCCTTCTAAAGAAACCAGGCCTAGACATTTATGACCCAACAAACTATAGGCCAATCTCTCAAATACCATACCTGGGTTCCCACTCTTCCACTGCAAAAAGAATGGACTATGGAGTTCCACAGGGAACTCCATAGTCCATACTTTGAGCCCCACTCTTTTTAATATATGTCTCTTCCCTGGCAGACATCAGTAGGAAATCTGGTTTTGATATATGTTCCTATGCCGATGATACTCAATTGATAATTCTCCTGTTTGACTGGCTGTCTAAAGCTGATACTAAAAGCAATCTCATCCACTGCCTTACGGAAATAGCAGGTTGGATGTCCGGGCATTGTTTAAAACGAAATGCTGGAAAATCAGAGATCTTACTTTTCGGTGGCGCACATGCAATCTGGAACAGTAGTTGGTAACCCTAGGTGCTAGGCACTGCACCTGAACCAAGGCATGCTGCAAAAAACGTGGGATCGATGCAGAATCAAATACGCACACTGTGCGGAAAAGGTATCGCCAAACTAAAACTTTTCAGAAGACTTTTTCCTTGGATTCCTCTAAACTGTAGGAAAATGGTGACGCAGGCTCTTCTTATGAGCAGGCTGGACTATGGCAATGCACTTTATATGGGCATGGCCGACTATCTTTTCACCAGACTCCAGGTGGTTCAAAACGCTGCTGCTAAACTAATTTACAATTAAAGTAGATATAGCTCAGCATCCCTCTGCATGCAGGAGCTACACTGGCTGCCAGTACACCAAAGAGCCAACTTTAAGCTCATGTGCTATGCACATAGAACCTTACATAAGAAAGGCCCACATATTTTGCAAGATAAATTAGACTTTCATGTGCCCTCGCGCAATCTGAGATCGTGCCATCAGGCACTGGCAACAGTGAAAGGTACGACTAAAGTCAGGATGAGTGACCGATCGTTCGCAAAATCAGCAGCAGTCCTCTGGAACAAACTTCCACTTGACCTAGGCCTGACAGAAGACTACCTAATATTCAGGAAAAAGCTGAAAACCTTTTTGTTCCCTAGATACTGACCCTTCAAATGGTAGTCCTATAATTATCTGCACCGCACTCTACTCAGTCTTAGCGCCGTGATTTCCCGGCCTAGGGATGAATGTTGCGCTATACAAATACCTAAAAATACAAAATAAAAATGATAAAAAACAGGATTAGGAAACATTGGCTTCCTTTTAAAAGGAAAGGTTAAACCTTGTCATTCAATACCCTTGTCTTTTAAATCTCCACCATTAACTTTACGAATTAGAAAAACATTGAATCGTCATGACAGAAGTCAGATTTGAAAAGCTCCCTTTCATTTCAGCTGATAGCATACAGCACTGCACCAAAACGGTTTCATGGTGTAAACTACTAACTGCACTTGCACACAACCATGTTGCATTTAGCTAAACTATAGAGTACATTGGTCATTGAACCAACTTTTTATGGCTCACAGTAAATAAAAGGGAGTTGGATGTTGCAACTTTATAGGTTGCATTACGAAGGCTGAAAATTAATTTTGGAGTTTCTTTTGGCCTTAACGATGGAGCAAAAGGCAGCTGCTACATTTTTGCAGAAGGTAGTGAGTATATATAGGAGGGCTGTGACCCCTAATGCATCTGAACACATAGAAAAACATAGACGGGTCTCGTTAGTTTAGGATTAGATTTTGAAAAGCTCACCTTAGTGTTGTAAACATGTTTACAGTTACGGAAGAGCATTGAGAGTGCTCGTAAACTCCTCTCTGTTGGAAAATGGTGGAGTTTTTCCCTGAACTCTCCGCTCCAAGCAGAGCGCAAAGTAGGAAAACTCTGAAAACTCCACCAGCGGAGCGGAGTTTGGCACCCACCCCAAGGTGTAATATATGAAGTGTCCATGGCTACGCCAATTCATGTTAAAGTGGGTTTTTGTTCCTTGTAATTGATGAGGTTCTTGCATGAATGCCATGTCTACTTTATGCCTCTTAATATACTCTGGTAATTGCCTAGCTTTCTTAGGATATTTAAGTCCTCTAATATTCTATATAATTAATTTAATGTCTGGGTAAGTATATTTTAAAGATAATGACAAGAATCAAAGAGAGCACCTAAGTGCATCCCCCTATGGTGCACCCATGTCATGATACATTTTCAGTGTAAAGGATAGGCCACATGTTAAATGCCTTTAGTTCCACTCAACTTACAACAATGGGTTACGGCTCGTAATCAGTAAGGCTCAGCTGATATGATTTAATATTATGGGCCATTCTATTATGTAATGCTACCAGGGAGCTCTTTGTTTCTAAGTTTTTTACTTTATAAATTTAATAAGAAAAAACTTTTAGATTTTTTTAATTTACTTATCCCAGGCATTAAGTAATAGAATGTGCCATAATATTAAATCATATAAATTGAAGATCAGTATTGGCATATCATAGGTTTTTTGTCTCTTTAGTTCCACTCAGGCACATTAAACTGATGGTATTCGTAAAAATAAGTGCCAAACACAAACAAACCACCACCCCACCCCATTCGCACTGTAAACACCAAAGAACAATGTTGTCATCCCACTCACAACACTGAAAAAACCAGGCCCATAAGTTCAGTGCCTAATCTCGAATCACAATTCAATTGTTCCTTTAAGCTGCATTGAAGGGTAGAAGGGAGAACATTTTTAATTACTGCCAATCAAATCCACAAGAAATCCTTCGGACACATAAAAACAACAGACCACTACAGAAGGTTAGTTGATTTATTACAATGAGAAAAATAACTGGACATAAAGACACCTCAAAGTGTAAAAATACACCGGAATCAGCAGAAAGCCAAATCTGCATATCAAATTAGAACGATGAAGAATATGTAAAGCAATATCATTCAAGAAGCAGAATGCAGAGTGTCATTACGCATGAATCCAAGTTTCCCTGCATCGAGGGATGATGAGTACAAAGCATTAATCCAACCCTACACTAACTCTAAGATAACATCCCTACTAAAGCTTCTTCAGGGAAAGGAATAAAAGTTGTCAACATGTGGAGTCTTCTTAAGTAGTCTCTCCACATTTAATGGGTCATATAGCATGAAGCTATCGAGACAGCTTGTTTGAGATGCTCTCTCTCCGAAGGCAAAGGCAGAAGTGGATATTTCCTCTACTTCCAACATCACATTATTTCAGGCATCTTTCTTAAGAGGCTTTGTGGGTTACACCATCCGCAATGGGTACAATCCAAAAGGTAGTTTTTCAAGGGATAACGGTGTTCTTCTTCTTGCAACAGTTTGTCCTTGGTTCCCAGGCCTTCTCCTGAGTGAAGCACAAGGACCTTCCTTTATGGACTCAGGCTATGCAATTGTAACTACTTCTCTCCTTGCGTGACTAGTAAAACAAAGGCATTATTCTAGCTAACGAGAACGCTTCTTTCACCTGCAACACAAAATGTAAAAAGAACAAATTCCACACCATCCATGAAATTCAGCTGTTACTTCTAAAGTGAGAGTTTCCAGGGAAATGCATTTTAGGTCTACAAGATTCAGCTAACATAAGAAACTATCATATGAGCTTTACGAATTTGCAAAGGAAAATAAGGCTCATTTAATTAATGCATTTACCTCCATGCAGAACAACATAATTAATAAACGAATTTACTATATAAATAACTGTCAGTTTCACAATACAAGCTCTTCACATCGATGTTTTCTGTTAGTTACACATCAACTTTCAAGTTAATACATTTCACAATTCTAATACCACATGTTAATCGACAAAGAATGATATGCGGGGGCAATCTACACTTGTTGTTATAATGCACCCCTACAAATAAAATACAATTTCCGCTGGATCATCACCATTTAAACCATAACATAATTACAATCAAAAAGAAGGCTAAAAGAAAAGATTAAACACCCTTGATACAGAACCGTTACGAGGTGCTGAAGTATTACTTGTGCAGGTAGAGCAGGGATTCATTTTACTGGTCTCCCTGTCCATGTTGACTAGTGAGCACAGTCTATGATAGAGGGGCACTGTTTAACCCCAGCCTAAGGCTGGAGTAAATAACGTAACAGTGTAACAGACCTTCAAATAGAATCCTACTTCATATATAAGCATTCGGTAACAAAGTGCTTTGATTCAGCTTTTCTATAACTGGTGATTCAAAGCAAGTCAACCGTTATCATCTGTGTTCAGGGAACCTGTGTGTCATTGATCGGCAAGAAACATCTGCAACGGTCTGCTTTAGTATAAGTATGTGACTATGGAAATCACTGTAGAAAATTGGTGTTCCATTACGAGTAACGTGTAATTTAGCCAGTGAGAGTATAGCATATTCAATCCACAGCATTTACCATCATTTCTTGTCAGGAATGTAGGCAGGTTGTGCCTCCTAAACTACAATAGTAAAGCCAAGAAAAACGGAACATTGAAGCCCTAGTACTTCTCTTCTCATGGGCTAGTTTAAGGACTTTTTTGAAGTTTCTGTAATTTAATATTCACGCAATGGTAGGTCTTGGGGGACTCCCTGAGGGACGCGTTCTTTCAGAGACATATGCTTGTTCTTTCAAAAACACGGGAGAGAGATTGTCAGTCCCAAAAAGAATAGTGAGCATTTTTTCCAGGTATACCTCCATCTTGCATTGATTTGTGGACTCTTAAAAGATGTACAGATGGTATGAGTATGTCGCCAAGTCCTGACAGTTAGCACAACTTGCAACAAAGCTGTTTTTCATGTTGTTACAGTGTCTTGGACTGTGTTCGTGACTCATTCTCAATTTCTGAAATTCACCGCTTAATACTATCAATTTATTCCATAAAGCTAGCCAGGCAATGTTGCATTCGGTCCACTTTAGATGTAATGAGTTTATCTTCTTGTTGATCATTTGGGAGCTGCTTTGCATTTCCAAAAGTAGGGTATAGTTGTATGGTGAACTGGGATTTACCTTTCCAGTACAATCAGATGATCTTGATACTTTGCCATCCAGGGCCCACATCCATGCCGTTGTTTTGCAGTTAAATGTCGATATCATTGTTGCCGAATTAAGCTCTATAATATGAATCAATTGGTAACAGATATGTTTCCTGGAGAAATATGATTCAACCCATAATCATATAACACCTGGAAGGCTGTCCTAAAATACTTTTTTAATTAGATAGTAAGCCACTGCAAGTGCCTGTAATGTAAACAGTAAACTATCTATGCCTCCAGCATGTCCAAATCTTCAGAAATATACAGCCAGTGCAACTTCCCTTTCCCCTGTGTTTCCCTAACCTTTGTTTCCCAGTGGCCTTCTGGATCTTCAGCCCAAAATTACCATCCTGAGGAAACCCCTAATAACATGTACCACTTGTGAGAAGTTGTCCTGGCATATGCTGTCCACTATTCTAGTGGGCACTTTGCACCAGTCCAAATGACCCTTATTGATGGTAGGTTTAAAGACAACCTATGTAGAAAACTATCCTAGTGGAAGCTGTGGAGAGCAGCCTTCACGCTAAGTCTTGAAGGATTGTAAAGCAGCTTGTTTTATTATTATTAAATTAGTTTTGTAACGCGCGCAGCTACCCAAAAAGGGTTTCCCGGCGCCTAGCACACAAATTGCTAGAAAAGGAGCAGTCAAGAACCATTTGCTACTAAAAGAGCCAAGTTTTAAGATTTCTTCGAAAGGTGAGATAGGACGGGTCATTCTTCAAGGACACCGGAAGATAATTCCAGATTTTGGGGCCAAGACGAGAAAAGGAACAGCCTCCCATACTTGCAAGTTTAAATCTGGGAATCACAAAGTCTCCATGGGCTGTAGAGCCCAGGGGACGAGAAGGAATGTAAGGATGGATGAGCTCTTGCAGATACGCTGGTGCACACCTTGTTTGATTTTAAAGATGTAACACAGGGTTTTAAATTTAATTCTTTGATCAATTCGAAGCCAGTGAAGGTCATGTAAATACGGCGAGATGGAAGCCTGTCTAGGAACTTGACTGCAGAGTTCTGAACTACCTGTAGATTTCTCAGTACCGTTTGGCAGCTACCGAGATAGAGAACATTGCCGTAATCGAGGCGAGAGGTGATGAGTGCCTGGACTACCCTGCATTGGGTTGAGGCAGGAAGCATCCAAATGATCTTACGAAGCCACTTCAAGATCGTGAAACAGATGGCAGCAACACTTGCCACCTGTTGTCTCATAGAGAGACTTTCATCAATAATGTTGCCCAGATTACGGACATGGGTGACAGGTAGGGGAAAGGAACCTACTACCTGAGGCCAATGGTGAGGGCCCCATAGGTCCTTGTGCTTGCCCAGGATAAGGACCTCAGTCTTATCCCCATTTAACTTCAAAAAGTTAAGGCGCATCCCCTCTGTCACTTGCCGTAGGCCGCACTGAAGGGCAGAAGTCGTAGCTTCTTTAGTGGTGGAAAGCGAGAAGACAATCTATGTATCATCCGCATACGAATATAAGGAAAGACCCGCCTCTTCCACAATCTCTGTCAGAGGTCTGACATAGATGTTGAAGAGTAGAGGGCTTAAAATGGATCCCTGTGGGACTCCATGTGCTGATATGCAGATCTTAGATGATGCCTTAGCAGAAAAGACTTGAAAAGTGCGACCCTCAAGGAATGAAGCAAACCAGGATAGGGCAGTGCCGTCCAGCCCAAGAGACCTAAGGGCGTTAAGCAAGAAGTTATGCGACACAGTGTCGAATGCGGCACTCAAATCTAATAGAATGAGTGCCGCAGTTTCCCCTTGATCTAAATGCTGGCGCAGTTTCTCAGTAACCCCAAGCAGAGCGGTTTCAGTTGAAAAGTTGGCTCTACACCCGGATTGTGAATAATGAAGAAAGCCAACTTTATCTATGTGTTGTGCCAGTTGAGTATTGATATGTTTCTCCAAAATTTTGGAGAAAGCCGGAAGCAGAGATATAGGTCTAAAGTTAGATAATACAGAAGGATCTGCTCCAGCCTTTTTCAACCAAGGGAGGACCTTGGCTCGCTTCCACTCGGGGGGTACCACGGCCTCCCTCATAGAGGCGTTAAGATGATCGATAAGGACGCCTTTAGATGTGGCAGAGAGCTGACAAAGGATGTTAATAGGCAAAGGATCAAGAGGAGACCCAGATTTAATACTGTTTAAGCAACTTTGGAAAGACGCCTCAAATGGGTGCCAGGAAGAAATCTTGGCTATCTGGTCACAATTACTGTGATATGTAGGGTCAAATACAGAAGCAATACTACACAAGGAAGGGGAAAGATAAGAGAGTGACTTGTAAATAAGTTCAACCTTCTGAATAAAGAAGTCAGCAATGTTGTTACATTGATTTTCATCAAGGGCAGGAGGAGGAGGGATGGTATCAGAGCCAGCTCTATAATTTCATGAATGATCAAATGAAAGGAGAACCACGCCAGGTATAAATATAAAAGATATGCATTTATTCTAAACACATCTCTCCAGTCTCTTTATGAGGCTATAGGCAAAAGTACATACAGTAAACTGATTTAGCACACAGTAAATTAGCACAATATACGTTGAGCCCTAGGGGCGTACCAAACTATATATTAAGAAAGTGGTATAAGAACCACAACTGACATAGATACAAGGCCAAGAGCCTTTAGAACTGCTGGGGCCGCCAGCAACAACCCAAGGTGGTGACACAAGGGACCCACGGGGGACACGTGCAGTGTCTGAACACAGCCGCGAATCACCATCAACTTCTATGGGGAAAGTCGCGGTTGGAATAATAAAGATTAAGGACACTTAGAAGAGGACTTGGAGCAAACCCCTTAAGAACTAGGAGGTTCTAGAGTCAACACCCACGGGAGCACCAGAGTACTCAAGTTACCTCTCCCAGGGAAGTCGGGTGCATCGGTGTATTTTCGTGTCGGGTTTTAGTCATCATTTTCTATGGCGAGCTGCTGAAAGATGCTGCAGACAACCAAATGTGAAGTGTCTGGGTGGATCCAAGGGTGGATCGGACATGTGAAGAACCTGAAAGCAGAGGGGACAGAGTCTGGGTCACTTGCCAGTGACCAGGAAGGTGATGAGAAGATGCCCACCGATGTCGGGTGATTTCAGGTGCAGAAGGTGAAGCTTGACTCTTCAGCCAGGAGGCGTTGATGACAACCAGGAGCTGGATTCGTGCTGTCCAACAAAGGATGTCGAGTGCTCCGGTGTCGGTATCCAAGTTGGACCCAAAAAGCTGTGGCAACAGCACCCCACGCAGAAAGCAAAGATTGGCTTCGGAGCAGACCAGCAAGCTCTGAGGGACTCACCCTTTGGAGGGGAGTCAGGGAACATCTGGAGCAACCAGGGAAGCCCAAGAAACAGAAGAGTTACCTTCGTGGGGACCCACCAGTCTACAGTCCAGGGATCGCAATGGAGCCTCGAGCGGAAATGCTAGAAGCGGGCCCACAGAGCACTCGTGGAGTGTAGGCCCACATTGTTTGGTGCAGATGGTCCTCGGGGCTTGGACTACAAGTAGCCCAATGCACAACTTCGGGAAAGCTCGGGAAGTTGACACACTAGCAAATGTGCACGTATCCAGGAGTTCCGGTTCCAAGTCACTCGTGAGTGTTGCAGGTCTCAGCTTTGCTGGGATCTCATTTCGGTGTCAGAGAAGTCTGGAAGTCCATGTCCTGAGACACAACTCCAGTGGAATCCGGCGGGAGCCTTGGAAATGCAGACCGGCAAGATGCTTCTTTGGTGTCTGTTTGAACAGGGGAGTCACTTCCGTCTTCTAGTCAATGTAGAATGATGAAGTTCTAGGATATATGTTGCGGAGTTTCGTCCAGGTGTAATCTGAAGTCCTAAGGACTGGGTTCCCATACTTATACTAAGAAAGGGGGTTTGACATACTCTGGGGACCCACCTATGGAAGGGTCATGGAAGAGGGGTGGTTACACCCATTCCCTTTGTCCAGTTTCACACCAGAGCAGGGGCTGATTGCCCCTGCAACCGGTTTGAACTGGGGTATACGCAAGGACACCAAGTGGGCCCCCAGGACTGTTCAAAAAGCATTCTCTGAATGCATCCACCCATCCCCAATACACTAAAGCCTGTCTGGGAGTTGGTTACACCTCCCGGTGACTGAAAACCTATTGTCCAAGCCTCCCCTGCCGGAGTTTTGTCCAGCAGCAGGAGGTCAGACTCGTGTCTGTGGCTGCAGCATCCATTTTGTGATGCTGGGGCTCTTTTCAACGATTACCAGTTAGGTTAGTGGGTACATGTCTTCTCCCTCTATAAGGGTGGAATTCCACCCCCGCCGCCAGGACTGGTGGGTTGGCGGGTAGGATTCCAAAGTGTTTGACACCAAACACGACATGTTTCCATGCTGCCATTCCAAAGTTAGCATTTACCGCGAGGTTATAATGCACTTAAGAGTATATGGTCTGGCTGCATCACAGAACAGCCTCAGAGAATAGATTCCGAAAGCTGCAGATTAAGGGTGGGCGTGAAATCCGTTTCGCGGGGGAATTTGTGGATTTTCCGCCATTTCGCGATCCGCGAATCTCGCGAAATCGCGGTAAAATCCGCGAATCAGCGGGGACGAAGTTTCAGCCAAGCAAGGGTTACAGCAGCAGGTGCAAAAGTTGAACCTAATTTCTTTGTAACCTTTTACAAAAGGGTTACAAAGAAATTAACTTCAACTTGGGCACCTGCTGCTAAGTGCTTCCTGGCACCTCGTTGCCTACTTGCAACTATTCTCTGACCCTGCTCTGACCCTTGACCCTTGAAGAGTTACAAGTAGGCAACTCGGCGCCTGTCCCAGGAATTAAACCTCATCAGGAAGCACTTACAGATATAAAAACAGGAAGAAGGGAGAGGATGGCAAATACACCCATTTTGAGTTGTCAGGAGGGGTTAAACAAAAAGAGACCTTCACAGCACAATTTTCAGATGCATTTTTCTAAAAATAAAAAGCTGCATGTTCTGTAGGGGCAATTAAGGAATCTGGCCCTTCAGAGATCCGGCCTCTCTTTCTTTCTCTCGTTCTCTCTCTCCCTCTCTTTCTCTCTCTCTTTCTCTCTATTTATCTCTCTCCCTCTCCTTTCTTGCTCTATTTATCTCTTTCTCTCTCTCTTTCAAGTTCTTGCTCTTTCTCTGCTTATCTCTTTCTTTCTCTGTTGTTCTCTCTCTATCTCCCTCTCTTTCTTTCTCTCTCTCACATCCTCTCTTTCTCGCTCTCTCTTTCTCTCTCTTTCTTTCTCTCTCACTCTCCTTCTTTCTCTCTCTCTTTCTCTTTCTCTCTCTCATCCTCTCTCACTCTCTCCCTCTCTGTGTGTCTTTCTCTCTTTCTCTCTCTCTTTCCATGTCTCTCTCTCTCTTTCTCTCTCTCTTTTACTTTCTTGCTCTTTCTCTTTCTTTCTTTCTCTCCCTCTCTCGCTCTCCCTTTCTCCCTCTCTTTCTCTCTTTCACTTTCTTGCTCTTTCGCTGTCTCTCTCTTTCTTTCTCTCTCATTCTCTCTCTCCCTGTTTGTTTGTTTGTTTCTTTCTTTCTTTCTATCTATCCTTTCTTTCTTTCTTTCTTTCTTTCTCTCCCCTCTATCTCTAACTCTTTCTTTCTCTTTCTCTCCCTCTCTTTCCCTTTCTCTCCCTTTCACTTTCACTTTCTTGCTCTTTCTCTGTCTGTCTCTCTATTTCTTTCTCTCTCTCTTTCTTTCTTTTTTCTTTCTTTCTTTCTTTCTTTCTTTCTTTCGTTCTTTCTTTCTTTCTTTCACTCTCTCTCTCCCTCCCTCTCTCTCTCTATCTCTCTCTTTTTCTCTCTTTTGAAACATTGCAAAGATCTCGTAGATGACAAAGTACAAACAAGCATTTGCAATGCAATAGGTCTCACATGTTTTGTATTTACGTGACTTAGCTGTATTGATATTACAAATTACAATGGCTTTTAATTTCTTTAAATAATTAATACTTAAATAAAAGTGATTTTAATTTATAATGGCAATAGCTTAAACTTTTGTAAATAACTTTTGTGAAGATTATGTTCAGTGTATTTTATTGTGACGAAAATCCAAGAACAGAAGTGAAATATTAACATCTTTTTGTGACATTTGTAATAAAGCTTGAAACATTGAGAGAACATATTTGAACCAGTTGTTGTTGAATGGTTGCACAGATTGATGCTGGGGTGGCGCTGAGTGGTGCTGTGGTGATGCTGAGTGGTGCTGTGGTGGTGCTGAGTGATACTGGGATGGTGCTGAGTGATGCTGTGGTGGTGTTAAGTGATGCTGTGGTGGTGCTGAGTGATGCTGTGGTGGTGCTGAGTGATGCTGTGGTGGTGCTGAGTGATGCTGTGGTGGTGCTGAGTGGTGCTGGGGTAGCGCTGAGTGATGATGTGGTGATGCAGAGGGCAGAAAGGCACAAAAAGCAGTCTAACAGAGGGCAGAAGGGCAGAAAAACAAGGGAAAAACGAGTCTAACAGAGGGCAGAAGGGCACAAAAAACCAGTCTAACGGAGGACAGAAGGGCAGAAAAACAAGGGAAAAACGAGTCTAACAGAGGGCAGAAGGGCACAAAAAACGAGTCTAATGGGGCAGAAAGGCACAAAAACGAGTCTAACAGAGGGCAGAAGGGCACACAAAACGAGTCTAACAGAGGGCAGAAGGGCACAAAAACAAGGGAATACCAGAGGGCAGAATGGCACAAAAAACGAGTATAACAGAGGGCAGAAGGGCAGAAAAACAAGGGAAAAATGAGTCTAACAGAGGGCACAAGGGCACACAAAACGAGTCTAACAGGGGGCAGAAGGGCAGAAAAACAAGGGAAAACGAGTCTAACAGAGGGCAGAAGGGCACAAAAACAAGGGAAAAACAAGTCTAACAGAGGGCAGAAGGGCACAAAAAACGAGTCTAACAGGGGGCAGAATGAATCCCGCCCTGCATGTTTGTCCACGAAGATGCCACCTTTTTGTGCAATACCTCTACTCAACTGGAGTACTTTCTACTGTCTAATCAGTAAGCGCTCCCTCGTTGGCTAAATGTATAGGGTCAGATTTACAATAACTGGCGCATCCCCAGGGATGCGCCAGTTATTGTGCGCCGCAGCTCCGCCACCCATTGTGCGCCGCATTAACAATGCGGCGCAGCATGTGGCAAAAACGGCACAGATGCGTCACGCGTCTGTGCCGTAAAAGCAGCGCATTGCTGGAGCTGCGTCGCGCTTGCGACGCAGCTCCAGCAATGCTCTTGGGGGGCCCTATCTCCCCAATGCTGCATCAAGCCTTGCGCCTGTTCCAAGCAGGCACAGGGTTTTGACGCAGCATTGGCCTAAAAGTGACTGAGTGAAATTTTGAAGATTTCACTCAGCCACTTTTAGGAGGCTGAGTCGGAACGCCTCCTGATGGCGCACGGCTTTACAACGTGATGCATCTCACAGAGAGATGCGTCACGTTGTTAATACCCAGCACCATGGCGCATCTTTTGTGCTGCCGCTGCGTCACAAATGGTCTCGATAGAGGGTGGCAGTGGTGAACCAGAGGGTGACAATGCTGAACCAGAGGGTGGCAGTGCTGAAACAGAGGGTGGCAGGGGTGAACCAGAGGGTGGCAGGGGTGAACCAGAGAGTGGCAGTGATGAACCAGATGGTGGCAGGGGTGAACCAGAGGGTGGAAGTGGGGAACCAGAGGGTGACATGGCTGAACTAGAGGGTGGCAGTGGTGAACCAGAGAGTGGCAGTGGTGAACCAGACGGTGGCAGTGCTGAACCAGAGGGTGACAGTGGTTAACCAGAGGGTGGCAGTGGTGAACCAGACGTGCTGTGATGAACCAGAGGGTGGCAGTCGTGAACCAGAGGGTGGCAGTCGTGAACCAGAGGGTGGCAGTGGTGAACCAGAGGGTGACAGTGCTGAACCAGAGGGTGGCAGGGGTGAACCAGAGGGTGCTGTGATGAACTAGAGGGTGGCAGGGGTGAACCAGAGGGTGGCAGGGGTGAACCAGAGGGTGGCAGTGGTGAACCAGAGGGTGGCAGTGGTGAACCAGAGGGTGACAGTGCTGAACCAGAGGGTGGCAGGGGTGAACCAGAGGGTGGCAGTGGGGAACCAGAGGGTGGCATGGGTGAACCAGAGGGTGGCAGTGATGAACCAAAGAATGGCAGTGGTGAACCAGAGGTGCTGTGATGAACCAGAGGGTGGCAGTGGTGAACCAGAGGGTGGCAGTGGTGAACCAGAGGATGACAGTGCTGAACCAGAGGGTGGCAGGGGTGAACCAGAGGGTGCTGTGATGAACCAGAGGGTGGCAGTGGTGAACCATAGGGTGGCAGTGGTGAACCAGAGGGTGGCAGTGGTGAACCAGATGGTGGCAGGGGTGAACCACAGGGTGGCAGTTCTGAACCAGAGGGTGACAGTGGTTAACCAGAGGGTGGCAATGGTGTACCAGAGGTGCTGTGATGAACCAGAGGGTGGCAGTGGTGAACCAGAGGGTGACAGTGCTGACCCAGAGGGTGGCAGTGATGAACCAGAGGGTGGCAGTGATGAACCAGAGGGTGGCAGGGGTGAACCAGAGGGTGGCAGTGGTGAACCAGAGGGTGGCAGTGATGAACCAGAGGGTGGCAGTGGTGAACCAGAGGGTGATGTGCCCATAAACGACTGCAAGGGTAACTTCGCCATGCAAGCAGCCCGCGAACACGCAAAAAGCCCCGCGAACATGCAAAAAACCCAGCGAACATGCAAAAAACCTCGCGAACATGCAAAAAAACAAAAATCCGCAAATTCGCACCAATTCGCGGATTTTGAGGATTGCGAATTCGATTTCGCGTGAATTCGCGGAACGCGAATTCGCAAATTTCGCCAATACTTACTGCAGATGGGTCCTGCTCATGCATGGGCACCCTTTCACACAAAACTAAGCACTCTGGCTTCAGGATTGATAAGGCCGGCCATAGGAGTGACTCATAGGTTTATATGTGTCAGTGATTAAAGGTAGATAAAAGTAACCTATATCTTAGTAAGGGGTGCATGCACCACCTTACCCAGGCTGCAGTAGCAGACCTGTGGTGCCATTTTGGAAGGCTTCCCAGGGGTGGCATAATACATGCTTCAGCCCCTGGTAGGCCTCTGGGGTACCTATGCCCTTAGTACCTTAGGCACCATATACTAGAGACTCACAAGGGTAAACCAGTAACCAATCTGGAGTGTACCTACAGTACATGCAATCATTTTAGAGAAAAAGCAGCTAGGCCGGGGTTCTGAATAGCAGGGCCCCAGCCAGACTAAAGTAAAAAAACAGTGAAACACCAGCAAAAAGTGTGGGTAACCTTATTAAGCAGATCCTACTCTCCTACACCACTGACACTAATACGCACTTGTACTTAAATGCCAATGTGTTCAAGAGGGGGTAACCCCCTAAAGGAAGTATAGAGAGGATTGATTTTGAAGGGACTGTCTGCTAGTGAGGCAAGCAACTTCTCTTCTTCAGACCTGATAAGAGAAACTTGAGTCTTAAGTTTATCATTATTTTTAGTTTGCCTAGATGGTGCAGAAAGGCATTATTCTCTATAAATTTGAATTTGGGTATGTACTAGCATATTCCTATTGTTGTTAGTCTGTACATTTTGAAATATCTGGCTTAATTCATTGATTGTCATATTTTTATTGAAAAGTCTTACCTGTGTTTACCAAACTACTCTTTTTCTAGGTTTTAATGGATCTTTGAGAACTTAATGGCAGTTATCTGTGCATTTGCTGAATCTTGGCATTCATGTTGAAGGTGTGAAATAGATTTTTTTATATTGTCTTTAACTGAATGATAAAAAAATTAAAACTGAGTTAGTTTCTGTTAAGACTCCAAAATCCAGATGTTACTTCTCTGAGAAACATTTTCCATGCATTCAATACTCGGGGATACATTTACAAAAGCACTCTTTCTGCTTTGCCACAGCAGAGAGACACCATTTTTACTGCTGCTGTATGACACTTCCTAACGCCATTTTAGGGTATTATTTACAATAGGGCACTACATGACATTAGCAAGATTTAGCAGCTGAAAGAAAAAACTAATGCTGATGGCAGAGTCAAGCCAATAAAAAAATGCTTGCTATGGTACAAAAGTAATGTTCAGTTAATGGCAGTAAAATACACGATAGTCAGCCTAACGTCATTTTTCTGCTCCTAGCGGGGGGAAAAACATAAAAATTCAGCTAAGAGAAAAAAAAGTTACACTTACCTGAAAGCAGCTATAGAGCAGCCAGGAGTCAGGACAACACAGGACAACACCCTCCCCCCCAACCCCACTACCAGCCAGGATGACCAGCCAGAGTCACAGGGGAAGATGAAGAAGATGTGTACGTTCAGTCAGGAGGAGAATGAGATCTTGATCGCAGAGGTGACATTGCACCAACACCAGCTCTTTGTCAGTTCCAAATTGTCAGTGGAGAAAGTGAACAGCGTTGCTGAAGTCAAGAGGACAGTGACAGACTGTAAGAAGTGCTGGCATGATGCCAAGTGCAAAATGGGCAGCCAATCTACAGGCAGCATTGCAGACCAGCTGTGGTAGTCCAGCAAGCCAGGAGGAGCTGTATACCTTGGAGGAGTGGGTGTCCACTGTAATCTGTGAAGAGTCGGTGGTTGAAGTTGGACAGGACAGTGCTGACTATGACTAACTACAACACCAACAGTGTAAGTCCCAAAAAGAGCCTAGGGGGGAACTATGTAAAGCTGTGCCGTTCAGGCAGATATGTCCAAGCACTCTGCTGCACTGTCAGCAGAACAAACGGTAGCCACCTGGCTCATCTATGCTTAAACATGACATCAATGGAAGGCTCATCTGAATTTTGTTCATATGTTGGCATAGGTCAGTGTCACAAGCCTTCTAGCTGAAATTTCCTACCTCATAATGAAAGGGCAGCAAAGTGTGTTTCTTTTTTTTTTATTTATTCAATCATCAATTCATTATTTCATCATTTCGATGATGCACAGTTTAGAAAAAAAATCCATATACATTCAGCTTAAAATTATCACTTTGTACTAGTAAATATCCTTGTATATTTACAGCAGAATCTAATATCTTCCTCTGTCTTTATGGTATACGAGACACATCATAATCTTAGCATTATTGTACATATCCGTTCCTGTTGATCTAGTCTTAATACAGCTCTAGTCCCATCTTTCCTATATTTCATCCTCTCTAGCGGGATTAAGCATGGGCGTAAAATCCGCTCCGATCGCGGATTTTTCGGATTTTCGGCAAATTCGCAATCCGCGAACTCTCGCGAATTTGTCGAAAATCCGTGAATCCGCTTGCGGCGGATTTTTTGCTTGGTTGCGGCGCGCGGCGTGGTGCACGGCGTTCACTTTCCGTCATTAAGCGTTTGCCGAGTTGTTTTTCTCGATCATATTTAGCGAGTGCCGCGCCATTTTGGATCTTGCTGCGTGATCCCGCGGGAGTTTGGCGCCCGCGAATACGTAATCGCGGCTTGCCACCTTGCACAGCATACCTCGCGAGAGTTCGCAATTGCGAACACGTAGTTGCGGCGGAAAGGAACAATCTCGCACTCGCGAAATAGAGATTTTACAATTCTGCACAAGAAAATCACCAGCAAACAGGATAAACCTTCAGAAAATTATGATTTTGATCAGAATCACTCCTCAGGTTGACATTTGCATGGCCTTTTTTTTTGCAAGGAGTCCATTTTTTGGGGGGGGAGGAAGGAAGTGCCCCACAGTCTCCAACTTCCTGTTCCTGTCCAGCAGGCTCCTCCCAGTGCTTTGTCCATCTCCTGGTCACTTTCATTTGGATCTGGAGCTGGAAGGATTACTTTTTGTGAGTGCTGCTGGATATTTGGATTTGAGGCCTTTTTGACTGTCTTTGGATCACTTTTGGATTAGAAATCAACTTTCACAAGTAAGTTTGTTTGGGGCATTACAGTTGCTGCAAGTACAATTTTGGAACTTTTTCAGAACATTAAATAAATTATATTGTTGGTAGCCACAGTATCCAGTAGGACCAGGGTTGGTTAGGGGTGCATGATACAACTGTTTTGTTGAATTTAAACACCATTGAGGCCATGGATGGGCTGGGATTGTGCTGATTTTATTGTTTTTTGCCGTTTTTTTGGGGCTGCTGGTGGGGCCTTTTGCCAAGGGGTAGTGGTGCATGGACTGAGTGTGCCTGTAGTGTGGTCTCACTCTCTTTAATGTAAACATCATGGATGGCATTGGATTGTGGTGATTTCTGGCTGGTTTTCTGTTTTTTGGGGGTGTACTGTTGATGTGGACTGTGGCCATGTGGGTGGTGGTGGTGGCCATCTTGAGTCCTGGCTGGTACAGGCAACATGTGCTTGGGGTGTAAGGGGCCATTTTGAAGAGAGGCAGTGTCTGAGGCCTGCACTTATTTTGCCTACTTTTCATCCATTATGCCCAGGGGTAGTGAGTGTTGCATGGGCCTAGTGTTTCTGAGGGGTGTCTTCTTGAATTTAAACACCATTGAGGCCATGGATGGGCTGGGATTGTGCTGATTTTATTGTTTTTTGTCGTTTTTTTGGGGCTGCTGGTGGGGCCTTTTGCCAAGGGGTAGTGGTGCATGGACTGAGTGTGCCTGTAGTGTGGTCTCACTCTCTTTAATGTAAACATCATGGATGGCATTGGATTGTGGTGATTTCTGGCTGGTTTTCTGTTTTTTGGGGGTGTACTGTTGATGTGGACTGTGGCCATGTGGGTGGTGGTGGTGGCCATCTTGAGTCCTGGCTGGTACAGGCAACATGTGCTTGGGGTGTAAGGGGCCATTTTGAAGAGAGGCAGTGTCTGAGGCCTGCACTTATTTTGCCTACTTTTCATCCATTATGCCCAGGGGTAGTGAGTGTTGCATGGGCCTAGTGTTTCTGAGGGGTGTCTTCTTGAATTTAAACACCATTGAGGTCATGGATGGGCTGGGATTGTGCTGATTTTAGTGTTTTTTGTCGTTTTTTTGGGGCTGCTGGTGGGGCCTTTTGCCAAGGGGTAGTGGTGCATGGACTGAGTGTGCCTGTAGTGTGGTCTCACTCTCTTTAATGTAAACATCATGGATGGCATTGGATTGTGGTGATTTCTGGCTGGTTTTCTGTTTTTTGGGGGTGTACTGTTGATGTGGACTGTGGCCATGTGGGTGGTGGTGGTGGCCATCTTGAGTCCTGGCTGGTACAGGCAACATGTGCTTGGGGTGTAAGGGGCCATTTTGAAGAGAGGCAGTGTCTGAGGCCTGCACTTATTTTGCCTACTTTTCATCCATTATGCCCAGGGGTAGTGAGTGTTGCATGGGCCTAGTGTTTCTGAGGGGTGTCTTCTTGAATTTAAACACCATTGAGGCCATGGATGGGCTGGGATTGTGCTGATTTTATTGTTTTTTGTCGTTTTTTTGGGGCTGCTGGTGGGGCCTTTTGCCAAGGGGTAGTGGTGCATGGACTGAGTGTGCCTGTAGTGTGGTCTCACTCTCTTTAATGTAAACATCATGGATGGCATTGGATTGTGGTGATTTCTGGCTGGTTTTCTGTTTTTTGGGGGTGTACTGTTGATGTGGACTGTGGCCATGTGGGTGGTGGTGGTGGCCATCTTGAGTCCTGGCTGGTACAGGCAACATGTGCTTGGGGTGTAAGGGGCCATTTTGAAAAGAGGCAGTGTCTGAGGCCTGCACTTATTTTGCCTACTTTTCATCCATTATGCCCAGGGGTAGTGAGTGTTGCATACTTGCATGGCCCTAGTCTTTCTGTGGGGTGTCTTCAATATAAACATCATGGACGGCATGGGATTGTGCTCATTTTTCTGTGTTTTGTCGATTTTTTGGGGTGTATAACTGAACTGGTGTTCCTCTGTCTTCCATTGCTTTTAGGTGCACAAGACTCAAGAGAACCACCAGTGCCAGGAAGAAGTCCTGCAGCGGTGTGTGTGTGCAGCATAACGTCACGCGACGTCACGTCTGGACACAGACAACTCTGCAACTCGTGCAACTGCTGCCTGCTGTTCTGACCTGCTCTGAAGAAGATGGCCCCAAAAAAAGTAACCCGTAGCTCCTCTAGCAAGAAAGGTGCCAGTAAGGAGCAGAAGAAGCAAGTTACCAAGGAGACTGGTGTGCCACCCGCCCCTTTTTTTGGGAGTAAAAAAAAAAGTATGCCTGCAGCAGCAGCGGGATCTGCTGGGGACCAAGCTGGCAGCAGCACCCCCGCTCCATTGGGCTCAGTGCCACCACCACCACCACACCAACTTAAGTCCAAGCCCTTGAGTGCTGCAGAGGCAGCCAGTATAGTTCTTCAATCACCATCGACCAGTGATGTTGGCTCATCGCAAGAAAGCAGCAGCAATGTCCCTCAATCAACACAGGTTGTTGTAGCTCATCTGACGAGTGTTGAACAACCACAGCCGCAACAACAATCACATGTGCAAGTACAAGCCCAAGTACATGTGGAAGGAGAGGCAGCGCAAGGAGATGCGCAAGCAGAGGTGCATGGAGGGTCACAAGTGCCCACAATAGTTGTTCCTCCCGAAGTAGGGGCACATCAGGAAATCGACAATCAAGGCGAGGTATCATTTGAGGAAGCCACTCCTCCTGATGATCCTTCATTGTCTTCCACACCCCTAGCAAGGAAGAGATCAAGGGTGGTGTCTACATCTTCTTCAAGCACACCTCCTTCTGATGATACGGATCAAACTTGGGAACCAGCACCACTGCCGTCTGAGAGTGAGGCACACCATGATCCGACAAAGGTAGTTAAGCGTAAAAGGAAGCTCGTCCAAAGTCTCAGAGTTATGGAGTGTGATGAGGCTCAACAAGAAGTGGCGGATACTGCTGCTGATGAAGACTCTGCCAACGACGACCCAGTCATCATAAAGGTCACTGCAGCCCCAGCGGGCATGCAGCAAACAGACATTTTGACCCTAGCCCGAAGAGCTGCTGAGCGTGATGATGATGATGTTGTCGATGAGGAGGCAGTGGAAACACCACAATCATTGGAGTTAAGTAGTACACCAACTCGTCCCGCTTCCATATTTCTTTCTGGCAAGAAGAGACCTCCATCCACCTCGACCTTAATTAGTGGCGGTGAAAGTGCACAACGTACAAAAGTTGGGCAATCCAGATCCTCCACTTCATCTGGCATTAGCTTCATGACCACCACCACCAGTATCGCCGCCTCCTCCAGGTCCCACAGACACTTCAAGTCCCCAGTTTGGGATTTCTTTACTGTTTGTCAAAAAAATCCAAAGTTTGCCATTTGTACCCTTTGTAAGCTTGCAGTTAGTCGTGGTAAGCCAGGTACCAACTATGGTACCGGAGGCCAGAGAGGTCATCTTAGGAGACAGCACACTGTCCAATGGTTTGCGCACCTAGATGCGATCAAGAAAGGCCGAATTCAAGGAAACGTTGATGTTGCATCTGATGATGACGAGGAGGAAGAAGACGTGTCAAACACTTCCCTTACACCCAGTACCCCTGTCAGCAGCACACCCAATGTGAGGCACACTAAGAGTGTTGGAGCGAGTGAGACACCAACGCACAAAAGTTCACCAGCGAGCAAAATTGGGTCAACGAAGTCATTATCAGCCCGTAAATGCTTGGTCCAGGGCAACATTAGAACAATGCTTACTTCAGACGTGCCATATGAACGCAACCACCCACTGATGCGTCTGTATAACACTAAGCTGGCTAAAATGCTAGCTGTGGACCTTCTCCCTTTTTCTTTTGTAGAAGCGGTAGGTTTTCTAGAATTAGTGGCAACGCTCTGCCCTAAATGGAAGGTTCCTAGCCAGTTCTATTTTGCCAGAGTTGCGGTTCCAGCACTACATGAAGATGTGCTGGAGGCGATTGGGGCAGCTTTGCAGAAGAGTGCTGTTCACACAATACATCTGACAACAGACATGTGGACCAGTGGCGCAGGCGCTGATTACATGTGCATCACTGCACACTGGGTCTCTTTTTCAGGTGTTAAAGCAAAGCTAAACGCAGGTGTTGACCCGGACAAAGTTTTCCAAGCTGCTCGGAAACATGCAACACTAGCCATGTTTTGCTTGGAGAAAAGTCACACATCCCAAAACATTTTGGACGAGTTTGACAAAAAGGTCTTGAAAATGCTATCCCCAAAAAAACGCCAGATTGGTTATGTTTCCACGGATAATGGCGCCAATGTAGTTAAGGCCATGGCGCTGGGTCGCTATTTTAGAGTGCCGTGTTTGGCGCACTGTATCAACCTGGTAGTTCAAAAATTCTTGAGTGATAGAGACAGTGCAGCGTTCGCGGTAATGGCCACCTGCCGCAAAATATGTAACCATTTCAGCCATTCTTTTAAGGCCCGGAAGCATCTGAGGAGGCTGCTACTTCAAAGTCGAATACCAGTGAAAGCACTCATCCAGGAGGTGGCAACACGTTGGAACTCAACCTTCTACATGCTTGAGCGTCTGTATGAGCAGTATACGGTACTCGATCACTATTTCTTCACAGAGGGTACATCTCTGAAGGAGGACATGCGGATGGGTGCGGCGCAATGGGACATAGTTAAAAGCCTGACAGACATGCTTCGTCCTTTTGAGTTCTTCACGTGTGCAGTCAGCCAGGAGGACTGTAATTTGGGAAAAGCTATCCCATTGTTGTGCATGCTGGAGCACCAACTGATGGCGGTGTCTTCTGAGTTTGAAAAAGATGAAAAAAAAAGACCATTTTATTTTGTCTGAGAAATTATTAGAGCGCCTACGTGGTGATGAACGTCTTCAAAAGATCAAGTCAGAACAGCATTACATTTGTGCTACTATTCTGGATCCACGCTACAAAAAGGCGCTGGCAGGCGAAGCATTCTTTCCTTTTGCTGATGCAGATGTTCAAAAGTACAAACATTGGTTAGCCTGGCCAGCCAAGAGGTTTGAAAAAGAACGGCAGGTTATTGAAGGAGAAGACAGTACATCAGCATCAGCATCAGCAGGCCATCCCCAGTCACAAGAATCCACTTCTGCACCTGTGGCTGGGGCACAAGTGACCTCTCAGCCGTTAAAGACACCGGCAAGTGGATCATCTGCACCACACACAATGACAACACTAACAGTGGCTGCGGAGGAGGATTGGCTAAGTTTGATGGGGTATGGTTCTCGAAAAAATGTCACAGGCACAGCAAAAAGTAAGCAAAGTGGAGGAACCGTTGATGATCTTGAGTCGATGGTGCAGGACTATCTGAATGACTCAACAGAGGTCTTTCTTAATGATGAGCCATTGCAGTATTGGCATGGGAAAAAACAATTGTGGCCAGAGCTCTCCAACCTGGCTATAAACTATTTGTCTTGCCCACTCGCAAGTGTGTCTTCTGAACGTGTTTTCAGTGCTGCTGGTGGCATTGTAACTCCCAAACGGAGCCGCCTCTCGCCCCAAAATGTGGAGCGGCTGACAATGATCAAGATGAATCAGCACCTCATACCACCAGATTACAAAGTACGAGAAAGCACGCCGCATGAAGACGAGGAGGACGGCAACGTAGATGAGGGGATTTGTTCTCTGTTCGGTGGCACTGACCTCATCCTGCCTGAATTCGCAGAGTATGATGACGAAATCTTCTTCTTATTCCCTGACACCGAGCCCTGAAAATGAGACAATGAATCAATAACTTTCTTTTTCGTCCTTATTCACTTTTATTCCTGTGTGTCTCTCTTTCTTTGTTTTGCACAGTTAATTTAATTCAAACTTTAATCACCTAATCCCAAAAACAAGACCATCAGCAGAACTGTCTTCACTTGTTTACTTATTGATTTGAAGGTGCCGCAGTCTACATTCCTCAGGTTCACAAGTTCTGAAGAACATGCTCCTCTATCCTCCTCCTCCAGACTGCGATTTCCCTCAAAGCAGAGTGCTGGATTACGCCCAATGAAGAAAGACTCAGCACTTGTGGGGGTGTTCTACTTCTTTGCGGGTGAGTTGACGGATTTGGGCCCATTGCTGTGAAGCTCTAATAATGGATAAAAGTGTTTTGGACCAAATATGAGGTGGAAATTTCTTGCCGTTTTTGCTGACTTGCTTGCCTTTGAGGTGCTCTTTGGCGGGGTTCCGGGTGTTTGTGGGTGAGTTTTGGGGTCTGGGAGCACTGCTGCGACAGTCTAATCTTGATTGCATTTGCTTTTCAGGAAATCCGTGGTGTAAAACAGGAGTTGTGATGATTGATGATGACCTAGCTGCACAGCGCGTTTGGACCGAAGGCCGAGAGATATTGTAAGTATGAGATTTAGCTTTTTCGCTGTTTGGGGGTGTTGTCGCGTGGTTTTTTGCGGGTGGGTTGGCGGGTCTTGGCTGGGGCATTCCTGGGGCATTCCTGGGAAGGTCTAATGCCGGATAGAAGTGTTTTGGACAAAATCCTTAAGGAAAAGCCTTTTTTTTGCTATTTCTTCTGACATCTTGCTCAATGTAGCGTTTTGGGGGGCTTCCTGCTGTTCGTGGGTGGGTTGCGGCCGGGGTCTCTGTCGAAGCACTGCTGCGACAGTCTAATCTTGATTGCATTTGCTTTTCAGGAAATCCGTGGTGGAAAACAGGAGTTATGATGATTGATGATGACCTAGCTGGTAGTAGCTGCACAGCGCGTTTGGGCCGAAGGCCGAGAGATATTGTAAGTATGAGATTTAGCTTTTTCGCTGTTTGGGGGTGTTGTCGCGTGGTTTTTTGCGGGTGGGTTGGCGGGTCTTGGCTGGGGCATTCCTGGGGCATTCCTGGGAAGGTCTAATGCCGGATAGAAGTGTTTTGGACAAAATCCTTAAGGAAAAGCCTTTTTTTTGCTATTTCTTCTGACATCTTGCTCAATGTAGCGTTTTGGGGGGCTTCCTGCTGTTCGTGGGTGGGTTGCGGCCGGGGTCTCTGTCGAAGCACTGCTGCGACAGTCTAATCTTGATTGCATTTGCTTTTCAGGAAATCCGTGGTGGAAAACAGGAGTTATGATGATTGATGATGACCTAGCTGGTAGTAGCTGCACAGCGCGTTTGGACCGAAGGCCGAGAGATATTGTAAGTATGAGATTTAGCTTTTTCGCTGTTTGGGGGTGTTGTCGCGTGGTTTTTTGCGGGTGGGTTGGCGGGTCTTGCCTGGGGCATTCCTGGGAAGGTCTAATACCGGATAGAAGTGTTTTGGACAAAATCCATAAGGAAACACCAGTTTTGGCACTTTTTGTAAGTTAGGGTTCGTTAGGGTTAGCCCTAGCAGCAGGATTGCATGTGTTTCGGGGTGTTCTATTGCAACGCAGTACTGGGGTTTTAGAGCACTGTTGGAGCGATGCTGGCTATGGATACTTTTGCTTGCTTGCAAGTGGTTTGAATACAATCCACGGTCTGTATTTGGGCCTACTGTTACTTTCAAAGTACGTTTTGTCTCCATTTTTCTGCTAGGCATCGTTTTTGGAGATCTGATTGGGGGTCTTCTACATTTTTGCGACTGGCTTTAGTAAGGGTCTTGGTGGGAGCATTGCTGGGAAGGTCAAATTTTGTTCTAAAACACAGTTTACAGTACACCTACCTTGAGGGGAAAGATCCGCTATAATATTTTGGCCATACTTATTTATCCTTAAAAAGGTGACTCAGACAGAGCACGCAATTTCAAAAATATTCTACTGTCTATTAGGGAAATCAAAGTGTGACTTTTTGCACCACACAGCGTGCATACCTTTTATTTATTTATCAGTGGTATTAATAGCAATTCCTGTTTTCCGTTCAATAATTACAGGCCGGGTTTCAGTCAACATCCGCCAGGCAGGCAGTGGACAGGGTGTCTTCTGTCAGTGGTCACCAACATTGATGGACGAAGCGTCAGCTGGAATGGAGGAGTGCCGCTAATAAGAGGAATTGTTTGCTGCATGCAACTTACTTACCAAATTCAACAGGACAACTCCAACAACATACAGAATACAGATACAGTATCCATTGTTTTCTTCTATGAGTGTGACTGCATGTGCTTAGCTTTAGTTTGTACCCAAAGATTTCTTTATCTTCAATTATTGTTTGTCCAGGCTGTGCTTTTTTTTTCTTCTCTCAACAAAACCTACCCAAAAAGAAACCCCCATTCCCATCCATTTTCCAAACCCTAACCCTCTTCCCCCGGGCTGTGTTGTTTTGCTTGATGTCTGACTAAAATGACATCAATAATTCCACACACTTGCTGGGGAGGATAAGGTCATAGCAACAGGCTGGTGAAGGAATACGAGGATATCTTCTAGACTTACTCAGCTTCAGTACTATATCTTCTAGTAGTAGGAGCCAATGTCAAATAAATTCAACGCAAGTACTAGTTATACTTGCAAGCAAATACTTTACCATTTGTTAGGCTACATTATGGCACTGTTCTAGTGTACTGTCACCTGCTATATTCTCGATCGTACCGTAACCGTTGTAATGCTACAGTAAGGACAAACCAGGTTTCGTTTTCTTTTTTTCCATAGGCATGCAACTGCCACTGTGTCACACCACTAGTACCACCGCAATGAGGAAATTTCACCCGCCCAGGATTGCCAACGTTAATCCCCATTTCACGTGGAGCCAGCCCTGGGCCTAGCCCTAATTTCTAACACAAATTACAGGTAAGATAAGCGTTTGGTGGGAGGTAGTATAATGGAGTATTATTTAGGACTAGACGAGAGATTGACGGTAGTACTACTAAAGTCCTACGACTGTTCAGGAAAACAAACTTACTGTTACACCCCCGTCCCCCACCCACCAGACTGAAAAGCAGTAAAAAACAGGTATGGTCAGATAAAGTTGAAAAATGTATATTTATGTAGCCCTAACAAAATAATCTCCCTCAAGACCCACCCTAACCCCAACGATTGTCTTTGAAAAGTCCCAAAAAGAACCCAACTCCCAAATCCCACCCCCCAAAAGTCTCTAAAAAAAGGGCAAGGGACACTCCACTACTGGAGGGTGCTGGTGCATTTTGCGGCATGGGCATCATACTCCTTGCGGAGGGTGGCAAGCTCGAAGCGGAGGCCCTCCACCAAGTTCTTATAGTTCTGGACCTCCTGCTCCAGGTAGGACATTCGGACTCCTAGGCGGCGGTGGCGTGCCTTGCAGCTTCTGTGGGGGGCAGCTGGTCTTTCTGTTGCTTGGCGGTGGCGGTTGGCTTTGTTAGCCCGGCTCGGTCCCGCTGGAGCACTGCGTATGCTGGCGTCCCGTGGGGTCACGGAGGAGGATGCAGCTGTCCCAGTCGAGGATGTTGTTGTCGCACCGGTCGACTGCGTGTCCTCCTCCTCCTCCAGGGCCACCAGCCGCCGATATTCGGCGACAGTGGCATCCAGCCTCCGTTGCCGGGCCATTCGAGCCTGCTCCCTCCGTGATGTCGATTTGGAAGGAGCAACTATATGAAGAAAGAAAGACATAGTCTGTAACCAATGCTCCTTAGCATTAATAACACAAAGTGATTGAGCCGAAAGTTGGGTCACAGTACAAGTAGCAAATTGAAAGCACAGTACATAACTATTGAGGACAGTATCTATGTAACCTCCCACTTCTGCATCCTTGCTCTAACATTAGTGGTAGTTTAATGAACAAATTCTACGACCACTATGGACTTCCATTACAGTCGACTATGACAGTACACCAGTCTTATTCTTCTTCTTCTCTCTTGTTTAGGAAAATTGGTACGTTATCTTATGCAAGCCGGCAGAATGGCAGCACAGTGAACTTGCACCCGAGAAAAACAGTTGCACACCATGATGAGTGAGACAGACTTGCGTTACTGTACCGGTCCAGTACATGCAGGTGGTGAAGCTATTACTTTTCTATTACGGGTGGCACTGAGAATACTCTGTTACAAGGGCTACTGCTTAATTAATTTACCTTTCACCCTACAGTGCAAATGAGTACTAGACAAGGAAAATGAAGAAGCTAAATAATTTGATTATCTATCACTTCACATGGGACGTATTTGATGACATATGGGATGACTTTAGGTGCTTTGCTTAATATTGAGTGAACAGTGATACACCCACACATGAATGACGTACTACAACTAAACTAAAGTTATTAAGAGAGGTACGGAGTGTCCACCGTAATAACCAGATATATGCTGTGCTTGCAGTTGCAATACAAAGTACTGCTACTATTCATGGTAGTATTGGACACATTTACAATTTCTTTTCCTTGCCTTCCCTACACTGGAACGGACGTGCGGGTGCGGTGGTACATGCTCTTCAAGGTAACACTTAGTTCATCCAGCGACCATCTACTCTCTCTAGATACACATGTGCTATCTAAGAGTCAGAGAATACCATGCTCCAGGAATCCATTCATTCAAAGTATACGCACACATACAGTTTCTGTTTCACCCACCCAGGCTGATGTCCTTCCACCCATCCTTGCTTCATCATTGACCCAGCCATGCACCATACCATATTCTTTCCTTCCCAGCCACCTCGGGGGCCAAGCAAACACATATCGTTCTTCTTTGCCAGCCATCATACAATTTCGCGTCCCACTTACTTACACCCTTCTTTCGCTTTTCGTTCATCCCATCCATCACGTTCATCTAAGAACTTATTGGGATTCTTCTCACCAAAAACTTCACAGCTAAGTCGAAGTACATTTCGAGGAGGCTACTACCTGGGTGATTTGTAATACACCCGTGCAGAAAGCACACTATGCAGTCTTCAATCTCAATAAGTAAGGAATATATAGCTTACCTGTTCCCGCCACCACCGTGCGAACCCCCACAGGACCGTCCGCCGGCTCTTGCACCGCCTCCTCCCCAGAGTCCTCCGAGTCCTCGCCCAACACCGCCACCTCCGCGCTGGCCCCGTCACCAGATGTTCCACCTACAAAGTACATTTAAGAATGTTAGAATACACCACTCACTACTATATAATATTTGGTCTAGGAGTAATAAAGAAATGTTAAAAAAACAGAATACAATGTAATAATTTGTGACTGTCTACTCTAAAGTAAAAATGACCCTTTTTCCAGGGAAGGCTGTTGTCTTGCTGCACTTTTATGCACAACTGATGAATGCTTGCTTTTTATTTTTAACACGCACCACTTTTTCTCCTAACAGACAGAAGCTTGACTCCTAAGAACACGACCAGGATCACGTTCAAATCAGGTGAGAGCTCGGCTCGACCACAAGAAATGTGTCCAATTAATCGTCAGCACTAAGCACTTTTCCGTTTTCAGTTAAATAGTTTTATGACAAAGTAGATTTTAATAAATGTGTTTACTTTTAATAAAGCTTTTAAACTTAAATAGACTCTGTGGTTTTTGGTCCTCCAGACTAGAGTGGATGAGCTAAAGGTTTTGGAATTTTTGCAAGCATGAGTGCCTCTGACACTTCTTGACTGTGACTCCGTACTCTTGTCCTGCGTACGATAATCTAGAGATCATTGGGGATCAATCATCGGTGACTTCGGGAGCTAAATGACTCTGCCACACTATCTAGTCAGTAAGGAGACAGTGCATAGAGCTATTGCTGAATAGAATGGGAGTACAATGGAATTGCCAAATGTCCAATCTTAGTTAGCTACACAGACAGACTAATAAGAATAATCTAGTAATACCACATGGAGTCATATTCGAGGCAGGATAAGAATTTATATCCAGTCTACAAGAAGATCAAAGACGATTTAGAAAAAATCGAATGAGGAACGCTAGGAAAAAATAGGTACTCTTTATTAAAATTTAAACTTACTGGGGCCAGCAAAGGAGCCCTCGCCTGCCCGATCCTGGCCTGCATCCTCCTGAACAGCACCCTCCTCCTGTGTCCTCTTGCCCTTGGGGGGAGCTGATGTACAACATGAAAGAAAGAAAGACCAGAAAACATGGATGAAGATTTGTCAACCAAATCAAACATTTCAAAAGAACAATAACAAAATATTTTGGAGAAATAGCAAATAGATAGACAACTATTCCACGGGATCTATCTCATGTGGTATACTACGTTATTCGTATTGCCTGATTTGCGGACCGTTGACTTAGAAAGTTCCTATGTAACTCAATAAACAGACTACTAAAGAGGTTTGCCTAGGCCTGGCAGGCAGCAGTCCGCAGCACGCGAAGTGACAGACAAAGTCCATCCTGCTTGCCGATCAGTGAATACTCAAACTATCAATCCACCGACCAGCGCCACTATTTATTCTTATAGCCATGTGTCTAAAGGAAGGACTGGACTTCAGTCTGTTGGGGCTGATTTAGAAGTCCCTTGCGGCTTATTTTCCTCCATTGTTGCATGACTTTTGTGACGCAGCGGCAGAACAAAAGACTCGCCATGGTGTTGGTGCGGCGTATATATGCATCACGTTGTAAAGCCCTGCGCCATCAGGGGGCGTTCCGGCGCAAGGGAGGGCGTACCTGCGCAGGAACGAATCCTAAAAGTGGCTGAGGGAAATCTACAAGATGTCAATCAGTCACTTTTAGGACAATGATGCATGACTCAAACCCTGCGCGCTTGAAGCCGACGTACGGCTTGATGCAGCATTGGGGAGATAGGGTACCCCAGAGCATTGCTGGAGCTGCGCCATCGTTGGCACGCAACTCCAGCAATGCGCCGCCTTTACGGCACAGATGCGTAAGGCTTCTGTGACATTTTGGGCCAATGGGTGGTGGTGGCATGGCACACAATTACTGCCGCACCCCTGCTACTTTGCAGGGATGCGCCGGTAATTGAAAATATGACCCTTAGTGTCTAGCATTACGCAATTCTTATCTTTACACTACACTCATACATAATTTCTCAGGCCAATGAAATGAACACAAAATACAAAACAAATAAGCATAGTAGCAAGCAAGGCTACTGAGAAGGAGAGCAGTGCACCTGAAATGCATAGAAGATTTTGAAATATAATTTACCTACAATGTAATCGGCAGCATTATTGCTCTTGGTAAAGAACAAAGATTTGCAAATGACAGAGCCGGATAAAACAGAGTAGTGATGAATAGCTACTACTACTCACCAAGCCCGGGGACCTCTACGCCGAGCGCGTCCAGCAAGTCCCGCTCCCGGTCCATGACATCTGTCCAGCGGTGGGTGGCCTGGTTATATGTGCGCCGGACCCCAGAGAGCTTAAACATGGCCCGGCACACCTTCTCCCACCGCTTCCGGCGCTCCCGGATGCCATAGCCGGTTGCGATCTTGCCGCCTCCCAGGATCGTCTTGGGGAGGCGGCGCTGGGCGTGGAAGATGAGTGCGGCCACCTCCTCCGCGCTAAAGATCTCCCGTGGCACCACTTGCTCCCCCCTCAAACGCCCGCACGGGAGCCGGTCACGGGGTGCGGGACCCTTCCCCTTCTCAGGGTGCTTCCCGGCTCCCTTTACCATGGTCTGGGCAGAAATAAAGTTAAATGATAAAGAAGAAATAGAATAGTGAAGAAGAAAAGAAAAGAGTTTAAAAAAGTAGTTTAAAAGTAACTAAAAGCAGCAGAAAACACAAAAATATAGAGCTAAAAAAATAGAGGGATAGATTAATAAGTAAAATAGATCAAATAAACTTCAAACAAGCAAAGGATGGCAGAGATTCAGAGAGGATACAGAAAGCATGCCCAGAACCATAGCAATGAATGAGAAACAAGATGGCCGCGCCCGTTCCCGACCGCGTGGGTAAGTTCGCGCGAGATTTTCCTCGCGAGCACGCGCGAAATTGTACTAGCGAGCAGCACACTTTGCGAGATTACACATAGCGGCCGGAAACGGAATTACGTCACGCAAACAAGATGGCCGCGCCCGTGTACGACCGCTAGGGTAACTTGGCAAACGTATAGCTACAAGCGCCTCGCGAACACGCACAAAATCACGCGAACAAACACGACGCAAAAAAAAATTAGTGTATTCGCAAGCATTCGCGGCTTCCGAAATCGATCTCGCACGGATTCGCGCCCCAAAAAACGCGCAAAATTGCAGAAAAACCGATTTTTGCTAAACTGAAAGCAATGAGCAGGTGCAAAAGTTCAAACTTAACATTTGTAACATTCACTGTAGTGCTTCCTGAGGGGCCCCTCCAGAGTTTGCAACTATTCTATGACCCTGCTATGACCCAAACAGCAGGCTCATAGAATAGCTACAAGTAGACCATAAAGGTCCTGTGAAAAAAAATTTCACTGCAACAGAAAACAAATTACAGATAAGGAAGGAAGCAGGTGCCAGCCAGACTGGAACTTTCTAAATAACTGACACATTAATCAACCCCAAATTAATTCATGGCAGTTGAAGTAAGGGAGGTGTGCTTGCTTTTTTCACCCCCCATAAACTACAGTGATAAACAAACCTAATGGGTGGCAGTGAGGATGTACTAGAGGGTGGCATGGGTGTCCCAGAGGGTGGCAGTGGTGAAACAGAGGGTGCTGTGAACCTGTGATGATAAACCAGACGTAGAAACAACATAGTCGCGGCCGTTGCGAGCCGAAAAGTAAGTTCGCAATTGCGAAATTGTCCCAAAATCAGCGCGAACGCGCGCCAACACAAAAAACGGGAAAATCCGCAAATCCGCGAGAGTTCGCGTATCTTCGCGGATTGCGAATCCGTAAATCCGCAAATTCGCGTACGCGAGATCCGCTAGATCCGCCCATGCTTAAGCGGGATCCTCCTAGCTTTTAGTCAAGGGAAAAAAGCTCATAGCTGTTCCCAGCTAGCTACTCTCCAATCTCTGTTTCCATTCTATGACTGGAGCCCAAATACGCTTCCCTAGCTGCTTTGCTTTCCGTCTTTTTTTCTCGTATAATGCCTTCTCAAGACTAAATATAGCAAGGAGCCGTGATAACCATTGTTGGAACGTTGGGGGATTTGGGTCCTTCCATAAAGATGCTATGCAGATCCTGCACTATAGCCATTGCCAGGAATAAAAATTCCTGATGAGCTACAGGACTTCCTTCTCCTCTTACTCCCAAAACCATTAATTCATTAGTTAAACTTATCTGGATCCCAAATGCTCTTGCCATAAACTTTTCTATTGCCTTTTTAAAGGGATCTAGGCTAGAACATGAGGCAAAACATATGAATCGTATCCGCTTCTATACTTTGGCATCGCGGGCAGCTTGTACCATTTGTACCCCCCCCAGCGAGCTATTCTTTTTGGTGTATAATATAGTTCAAATATAGTTTTGTAATGTTGTGCCTGGAAATTCGCCACCTTTAATACTATGCTCGATAGTTTGAGCGAGGTTTCAAACTCATTACCAACTATATTCAATTTCGTTCTCCACTTTTCACACATTTTCACCAAATCGTCCTCTTTATACTGGCTCAGTTCCTCATATATATGTGTAATTGAACATCCCTCCTGGCTTTGAAGTCGCTCCTTATCTTTCAAATATCTTATTCCCGCCTTGCTTCTTTAGCAGAGCTGACCTGATCTGCCGGTACTTAAAAAAATCTCTACGCTCTACATTATATCAATTTTGTGCCCTATCAAAAGTCATTATACCAGTATTATCAATGAGATCCCCAATAGTTTTTACACCTAGCTTGTCCCATCGTCTCATTACATTATCATGAAACACCTCCGGTAATGTGGGGTTCTTGAATAAAGGGGTGTAGTGGTTCATTCTCCCAAGTCCTAGCTTTTTCCGGACTGAGGTCCAAACCATTCTTGCTGCCCCAAGTGTCTTAAACTTAACTTTCTTGTGATAGCTTGCCTCGCTGAACGTTAGAAGCCAATTATTGGCCTCGGTTATTAAAAGTTCATAGATGTCTGGCAAGCCATCCCCTCCCCTCCATTTATCAGAGGTAATGCCTCCTAGTAGCCCCCTTGTATATTGGAGGACCGACGCCCAATAATATGCCCTAAAATCGGGTACTGCCCAGCCCCCTCTATCCCTAGCGAGGGACATAAATTTAGTAGCCCTTCGCATTCTGCCTTGTGCCCATATAAAACGGTTGGCGACTCCTTCAATCTCTTTGAACCAGTTATTACTAAATTTCAGTGGGATGGTCCTGAATAAATACAGGATTTTGGGGAGAAATATCATTTTTATTATGTTACAACAACCTACTATCGTCAGATGCAAATTGTTCATTCTGTCTAGGTCTTTTTTAGATTATTTGATTACAGGGGCCAGGTTTGTTTTCACTATCTTTGTTAAATCTGATGTTATTATTATTCCAAGATATATAGCTGAATCTGTTACTCTTTGATCCGTCAGTGTAATTTCATTATTAACCACAATTTGTGTCTTACCTTGGTTTAATTTATAACCAGCCAATGCCCCATAGATATCTGCTTCTTGTTCTTTTTCGACCAGTGCTGAGGCGGGTTCTGCAGACGTGATTGCTAAGTCGTCTGCATAGCCTAAGATTTTAGTTTCATGCCCGTTCAGTGTTATTGGCAGGATGTTTCTATTCAATTCTATTCTCCTGATAAAGGAGTCGATTTAAAAAGAAAAAAGTAGCGGGGAGCAGGGCCCCCTTGCCGGGTTCCTCACTGAATGCTATTTACATCGCTCATCTCGCCCATAGCTCGAAGTCTAATCTTAGAGTTTATGTATAATGCCTGTAAAGCCCTTATGCAGCTTCTTCCAACATTTACTTTTTCTAGTGCAGACCAGAGGAAGCCCCACGAGACCCTATCAAATGCTTTCTCGGCGTCAAGCAGTATAAGGGCCATGGGGTCTCGTGAGGCTGGCGTACCATCAAATAAAACACACACTCTTCTATTATGGTCTGCAGTACCTCTCCCTGGGATGAACCTGTGTTGTCTAGGACAAATTACCTTCCATATTACCAAGCTCAAACGGTTAGCTAGGATCTTTGAATATATTTTAGCGCCACTGTTCATGAGGCTGATTGGTCTATATGACCCTGGATATGTTGGGGGCTTACTTTTTTTCAAAAACACCACCATTGTGGCTTCTCCCCAGGATTGTGGGGGTGTTTCTCCACTCTGGGTTTGGATCATGAGTCTACAGATATCTTCTTTCAAAGCTTTAAAAAATATTTATAGAATTCAAGGGTTTTTAAGATCAGGCCCTACTGCCTTCCCAGCATCGTAGATCATTAATTGCCCCCGAATATCCTCTAAAGAAAAACAAGCCTCCAAAGCTGCAGTGTCCTCTCTAGAGAACCTCTCAGTTAATGCATACTCAAGATAGTGATCTATTTCCTCTCTGCTCGCGTCCCTGTCTGAGTCATATAAGTTTTGGTAGAATTCCTGAAACACCATGCAAATTTTGTTAGGAGTGGTAACGGTTACCCCAGTGCCTGAGACCAGCTCTGATATATCCCCTCTAGTTGTTGCCTGTCGAGTTTTTACTGCTAAGATGTGCCCTACTTGTTCGCTATATTCATATTGATCCTTCTTCCAGGCCAAAAATTTGCCAGCCTCTTTTATAGCAATTAATTCCCCTGCCGTAGCTTTGGCCAGTTTCTGGACTATCTCTTCTATACTGCGATTAGAGCCGATTGCTCTGACCAAGTCTTCCTCTAGTGTGGCAATTAGCCTTATCTTCACCTCTATATCTGCCTTTTCTGCCATATTTTGTCTTATATAGAGTAGCTCCTGGTCTCCCCCTGATACCGGCCTTCAAGGCATCCCAAACTATCCCAGCCTGAGCAGTCCCTCTATTTATTTTGAGAAAATCCTTCAGCCAGCCTTCCATGTGTGCCTCATATTTATTATCCTGTAATAAAGCTCGCTCAAATGACCAGCTAGTTAGTTGAATCTGAAAATTTGGGATTAGAATCTCTAGTACTAGGGGATCATGATCAGATATTATGCGTGGCAATCTACTTATTTTAGAGATAGAGAGAAAGGTAGGAGAAATCAAAAAATAGTCTAATCGTGCTACTGCTTTATGTGGTGCAGAATAATATGTGCTGCCGCCCGCCTGCATTTTGTTGTTCCCACATATCTATAAGCCCATTGTCATTCATGATTTTGAATTAGAGCCCTATGGCTTTTCCTCTTTCGCCCTACAAACTTATCGGGGTCGCCTTTCCATAAACCATTCAATCCGTTGATAGCCTCCGCACATTATTAATGGAAGAGGCCAATTGGCCATCTGCGTGTTGATTTGGTTAAATATCGTCAGATCATCAACTGTTGGGGCGTGTATAGAGCATAAGGTAAAATTCAATACTGGTGTGTGACACTCTACCATAGCCCAGCGGCTGCAGGAGTCTGTGAGGCATTTTTTGGCTATTATAACCTTAGCCCGAGCGAGTATCACCACCCTGTGTCCTAGTGCCTTGTGTGGTGCATGTTAAAAGTTGAAAACCCAGCTGCTCCAATAAGAATTTGTGTGATACCTCAACATGTGTTTCCTGCAGACATATGACAGCAGTGCGGAGGGTTCTTAGGTATTCTTTCACATTCCTACGTTTACTCGCATCGTTAAGCCCGCATACATTAATAGTGACTATCCGCATACCATTTTTTAAATTTCTCTTACTGTTTTCCTGTGTATCTTAATCTGATTTTCTTTTCTAGATGATGATGATTTTTTCTCCCCTTTAACTCCCCCACCCGTGCCACACCCTCTCCGCCATCCCTCACCTCTCTCTCCTACCCCCACCCTCCACCCAGCCAAATGAAGCAAGCAGACTTAAGGTCTCTATGATGGAATCTGAGAGTCGGCCTCCCTTTGCCGCTTGTTTGCCTAGATTTAACCTGAATGATGTGCTGAATAACCCTTAACCCTACATCTCCGCCTCTCCCTTGTGTTCAAAATTGCACTAGATTCCACTCCCCCTTTTCTTTTTTTCCTCCCCCTTTTTCCCCTTCCCCCCTTTTATATACATTCTCCCACCATCTAACGCAAATATCTATAGGAGAGAGTGAAAGTCAAATCGTGCCAGCCACTTTTTCGCTAGGGAGTGGATTTTGCATTTCCTGGCTTCAGCGCGTCCATGTAGGCCTTAGCTTGAATTTCGGATGTAAAAACTCTAGAATTATTTTTGTAAATAATCTTCAGCCTTGCTGGGTTCATTAGATAGGCCTGCAGGCCCATCAATCGACATGCTCCACCAGCTCCCTCAACCGCCACCGTCTCTCAACTGTGGTATAACAGTAATCAGGGGTGGTGAAAAATGACTGATTCCCGAAAGAGCGTTTAGCATTTGGACAAGCTTTGGAATACACTTCTTCTCTCAGCAGAAAATTCCCCAAATATATCAGGATCTCTCTAGGTCTAGATGCCCCCTCCTGAGTTATTGGTTGACTTTTCTTCAGAATCAGTGGAAAGCGGTGGACCCTTTGAATTTCCGTTTCCCAATCCCATCGGTGCAATTCTGGAAAAGCCCCCTTCATTAACTTCAAGACGTAGGTCCTGATGTTGTCGCCTTCTGCCCCTTCTTCAAACCCTAGAATCCTAAGATTATTTAGTCTCTGATGATTTTCGTGGTCATCCAGCTTCCATTGGACTTCTGTGAATTGTTTATCATAGGTACTGAACTTAGCTGAGTCTTTCGCCTGGCAATCTTCAAGAAGGATTGTACCGTCTTCCAATTGGGCCAGTCTTGTATTGGTATCTGTACATATTTTAGCTACTTTCCTTACAGCCCCTTGTAAATTCTTGGTTGCCAGCCTATTCTTTTTGCTATCCATTGTTGTCTCTTCCTGAAACTGTTTAATTGACTCAAGTATAGTCCGAAGAGGGGGGGCGTCCTCATCCGCCCCTGCCACCACCTGACCTGTATGTTCTGGATAAGTGTTCCTTGTAGCTGAATAATCCCATTTTAGCATCGGGTCAGAATTGTCTCTGCTCGCCAGTCGGCGTTCACCGCTTGCTTTCTCCAGGGAATGGGAGTCCCTCTGTTTCCTTGACAGTTTCTTTTTTCTTACAACCGTATCTTTCGGTGGATTTCCAGTACCAGCCTCAAAGCTGGAAATTGAGCTGGAGAGCAAAGCATTGCAGCTATCTTCAGCCTCAGAGGAGGTGACCTCAGACCCATCAGTAACTGAATAGAATTTATCTCCAAAGTCTTGATTATCCTCGGGGCCACTAGGGCCACTGCTAGCAGTGATCTCTTGTACTAGCATGCTCGTAATCAATTGCTCTCCGTCTTTTGGATCAACTGATACCCTAGTGTTTTTATTCACTTCCTCGCTTTCTCCCACAAAAAGTTCTTGTGCAACTCGGGGCTCCTGGGCAAGTTCGTGGGACTGATTAACAACAGTACTCTCACCCCCTCTATCTTGATCCAGATTACCTTCATTGTTTTCAATATCCTCCCCCCACTGTGTTCCAGGGATAATGGCTTTCTGTGCCCCCCCATTAGTGGCTGGTTGGGCCATTTGTAGAGCCTCCTGTATAATCTTCTGTCCGTTCTTCCCTTTAGCAGGGGCAGGGGCTGCATTTTAACTTGGGCCAGTGAGCCATTTTAGAGTGGTCCACCTGGGTGGCTGGAGAAAAGAAACCAGCTATACTCTTCAGACCCCCAGCATTCGTGTCTCCTGATTTTGGCCCTCTCCCCCTTCTATTGCTGCTGCAGCTGCCAGTCTCTGTTTTTATTGCCTATCAATGCTCTCTCCAGGGGTTAGACCAGCATCTTTTCCAGCCTCCTTCCCAGTAGCTTTTCCTAAGTCCTTGGTTTGGTGATCCCAAAACCTTTCGGGGGGGACTGCTCCTTGTTCCAGTGGATCTGCAGCTTTCCCCCGCCTCCGCGGGTTACTTTCGGTGGCATCCTTGCAATTCTGGCAGTTACAGTCACCCCGGCCACCTCAGAGGGTATCGCCGTCGGGATCCGCAAGAGTAACCTGCTCTCAGTGCTCTGGGCTCCGCTATCGTGGCTGCCTCCGCCGATTCTGCCAGCTCCGCAGGCTCTCCCTCTGTGGCCGCGGATGCAGGCCAGCAGCTCCACCAACACTGCCAGCACCGCTGTCAGAATTTCCGTGAAACGCTCCTCGGCAGCCTCGAAAATATCATCATATTGTTACTCTGTCATCAAGGGTAAGTATCCGATCCGTTGCAATATGTTTTAAATCTTGTCAGCACATCAATTCATATAACTTGAGTTCTATCGGCAAAGGGAGCGATCGTTGTTGCCGTCAGTCAGACGTCATCGTGCTTCCTGCCACAAAAAAAAAGCAAAGTGTGTTTCTACAACATGCAGTGTATTCCTGTCTTAACTTTCTAGGCTGCCACACAAACAGCAGATGTCCACCAAAGCATGCACCAAGAGTACAGGGTACCTGCATTAGTGTAAGCCAGATGAATGTGCACCAGCAGAAAATAAAGCACAGGGATGAGTTGCATTGCCCTAAACATAGCGCAACCCTGCACTTTCCTATTCACACAGCTTGTGCATCAAGATGCTTAGTTGCGCTGCACCTCATGTTTATTAAAGATGCCCCTCTGTTTCACCTGTACATAAACCCAGACTCCAAACCCTTAGCATACAATTGGTATCTCACTGGAGAAATAACACTCCTGGTGGGGTGGGGATATGTGGTCCATGGATAGTACATACATATAGGGGGATTTCAAGACTCACATCCATACTCTCCTAGAATAAACTACATGGTATACAGCTGTCCTGGTATGCAGCCTCAGAACACACAGATGCCAGCTGCCATGTTAGGGATCACATGGATTCCTCTCATCTACATCTATATGACTGGTTGGGGTGGTGAATGCAAGTTATGTACAGCAGTGGACTACAGGCCATATATAAAGTAAAAAGGTACAGGGCATCGATGTTAACAAATCTGCAGCACAGAGTGGCATAATTTCGCAATTTCATGGATGAGCCATATATACAGAAATATGTGCCACCTTCTGGATCCTTGTGGACACCCATGCGCCGCTGCAAAAAGAACAGCTGTGTGCCAACGCAGGCACCCTTGCACCATGGGACAAGGGTGTCTGTGTTGGTGCTTGGCTGTCATTATCGGTGACAGTGCAAGCGAAAACACGTGGAGTGTGCATTATCCTTGGGAATAAAGTGCTGTCCTTTGTGGTATGATGCAGGGTTGCACAGCTAAAGTGCTAGCGCAACCCAGTTGTGCTAGCACTTCGCTATTTGAAGATGCCCCTCTGTAGGTACATGTCGCTATTTCTAGCACTACTACCACCTGCCTGTTGGCCCATTTGAGATGGCATGCATAATGTAGGTGTTATAGGCACCTGCGAGTCAATGTATGATCAGTGTTCCATCACTGTCTGGCAGTAAGTTGGCTTGCAGGACCAAAGGTTTAACAGCCAGAAGGGACATGTACACGTACTAGTGCATGGGTCTGATGAAAACTATATGTGACATCCTGAAATCCATACCCTTGCGTACAGCTGTCCTACTCATCAATGAGTAATTGAAAGTGTCATGGCATGCACTTCGTTGGTCAACTGCTTTAACCATGTCAACTTGTAGGATGCATCACCAATAGCATTTCCACATCTCATTACAGAGGATGAACCATCATCTCCTGGCCAGCACCCCGTCCAGGACATCAGTGATGATGGCGATGGTGGCAAACTACCAACCCTTGACCAGGAAAACCTATAAGAGCTCCTAGACCCCATTGAGACACCATCTACAGACATAGTGATGGTTAGTAGAGTTGTGAAATCTATACATACCCGGCCTAACAACTGACAGGCACCACTTGCCACTCCTCCCAGAGCCCTGGACTCCGGGGACCCAACCATTATCTTCCAACATGCTGCTGTAGGAGTCCAGTGGGAGTTGGCAGTGTGGGGGGTAATGAAGACTGTGGCAGCCACCCTAGAGAGAGTCCGTGGATGCCTCAGTCATAATAGGGACAGCACTGCCGCCAGCACAGGAACCTAGTCTCCGCTCTATGGCCTCCAGCCGTCCCTTGCTGAAATCACTGATGTCATGAGGCAGAGGAATCAACAACTGCCCTGCCAAAGTGGCACCAGCAATGTAGTCAAAGAGTAGGGGGCAATCAGAACCATCTTGGAGTCCATGGAGCAGAAGCAGGACTCTTACATGTCTGCCTACAACTGCGACGTTGCTGCTGAGTTGCAAAACCAGTGATGCTTCATATTTTGGTACAGGAAAATGCTCCTGCTGGCATGGGATCCATATCTTTTGCCTCTGCTGTGTGTGTGCCTCCCTTGACTGTCACATCTACAACACCACCCTTAGTGGAGACATCACACCCCTCAGACGAAGAAGATGTGGAAGGTACCTCTTTCCAACGTAGATTGTCTGGTAGCATGCAACTGTGCCACATGGCCAGTTTCACCATAGCCCTGTGCTGATCAACATGCCACAGAAAATCTACTGTCACTGTTCTCCTTTTGACTCCCCCCATGTTCACTTTGACCATTTGTGGACTATCAATGTGGCCTATCCCCCCTAATAACATTGTGGTTATCCTCCTGACTGAAGCACTCTCCTATCAACATGTCCCATGGCATGTTCCCCACATTTTCTCTGTCTAGACATCCACTGGTTCAAAACATCATTTGGCGTTGCTGGCTAATGACTTTTGCTGGAAGCTACTTCAACAGCTACTTCAACATTTGCACTTGTAACTAAAAGCACAAATATTTACTACCTGTGTGTTATGTGTCTCTAGGAGTAAAGACCATGTTGACCATTGGCCATTTTGAGAGGCAACTACACCAACGACTTGCCAAAGGAACACATGAGTTTTGAAGTTCAGGACAGTGCTAGGCTGTGAGAGCGTAACATAATTTATTATCACTATTTGTGGGATGACTAGCAAGTGCTTAATCAAGGTTATAAGCATCAAGTTCAACTGAATGCAGGGTCCACCCATGGGTTCTGTAAGCATACCACATTGGTCTGACAAGTAAATACTGCAAGTGTGAGAGGGTAATGGGCCAGCCATCAGTGTATGATGACAAAAACCTATAAATGGGGCACATAATTATGACCACAGTATCTCTCAGTATCATGCTTCATTAGCAAACCACCCATAGACATTGTATGTGAACACATGAATAGCACTGTGTCAACATTCATTCATGTTTGCCTGGTCCAATGCTCAAATATGTTTCATTGTAAGATAATGTAAAGCCACAACCAGCCTGATAGATCCCTATTCATGGATTTTTTTTTGTCCTCATTTTGGCAACTTTCATATTGAGTCTCTTCCTATCTCTCTATAATGTGGGTGAAGGCCATCAGAGAGAGGAAGGAGTACTCCTTAAGAAGAGTGCCGTTTCTGAACCCGTCTCCATTTCTCTGTGTGGCCCTGGGAAAGATTTCTGGAGACGCCAGAGCTGCCAGCACATTTTGCTTAATCATTGGACCCACTTGTTTTTTCTCTCCATTCCAACAGCAGAGTCCAGATCTTATCCCTACTTCAAAGGTCACGGGCCATAACAGATTCACTTGTTAGTATAGCACTCTTTAGGCACTCAGCAAAAGATGGGGAGTTTTCTGATTTCCACTTCTTACAGATCTCATGCCTTGCCAGTACAACCAAATAAAAAGTAAACTTGGAGCCAACCTCCTTCTTCAGCTCTTCGTCTTGAGGAAACCCAAAGAATACCAAGTGCAGGCTTACCTTGATCTGTGTACCTCGGACCTCTCCTAGGAAACTACAAACCTCCAGCCAATGTTGCATAATTTTTGGGCATTCCAGAAATATTTGCAGATTGTCCGCTCCTTCATGCTTACATCTTGGGCAGCAATACTTATTGCCTGTAACCTTTGACAACTTCATCGGGGAACAATAAACTCTGTGAACAGTAAATAAATGGTTACGCTTGAGTGAAACTGGTTTTACAACTACTCGTAACATATCAAAAGAATCAGCCAATAGAGTCTCTGCTTCCCCATCTACAAACTCTTTACACCAGAGATTCCTGATATCGGTCTTTATAGTATCTTCTGCCTCTATGAAGGCCCAATTCCAGAAAGAAATTTCCTCCTTCCAGTAATCTCTTCTTGTCAGCTGATCTAATTTGGGCCCTTCCTCCTCTAGTGTCCAGTTCTGTGTTTCCCACCAGGAGCCCAATTGATAATATTTTCCCTAGTCAGGTTACTAAGCGCTTCCCAGCTCACTAAACTACCATCTATCATAAGATCTGCCGAGTAGAATATGCCCCTGGCTTTTAATGGGTGGCTCAATTGGTCTTTCAAACATTCTGGGGTACACGGGGATTCCCAAATCGGTGCCCGTGCAGAATAATATGTAATTCTCAGTTGTTTCCGGACATACATCCATGTTATTAATGCAATACTTCAAATCTTCAATCTGACCTTTTTTTAAAAAACTTCGGGTCCCCATACTTAAACAAAAAATTATGCTGGCCTTGACTAACCTCCCCAAGCATTGCTGCAAACAGTAAGCCGAATGATGACCTGTGTGGCTTATTTGCTAGCATACAGAAGTTTTTGAAATGGAAAGCGTGACAGTAAATAAGGAGGTCTGGTAGTGCCAATCCCCTGCCCTCAGTTTCCTCCACACCTTCCTCCAAGCTATCCTTGGGCCCTTTGATGTCCACATAAAACTACCAATTTTCCCCTGTAGTTTAGCTATATCCTCCTTTCTTAAACTTAACGGGATGGAATTAAAAAGGAATGTGGCTTTCGGGGGTATAACCATCTTTATGAGGTTTTACTCTGCCATAGATATTTAACGGTAGGTTCGCCCATTTCAGCAATAGACACGCTATCGCCTGACTTACTTTCTTCCAGTTTACTCTCGGGATAACCTCCAACTTCTGAGTAATGATCAACCCCAGATATCGCATTTGAGTTTTGGCTCCCTGAATGTTTATTCTCTGGTTCCATTGCATAATCTTGGTTTTATCAACGTTAACCTTATAACCAGAGATTGAACCAAAACCTTCCGCTTTTCTCATCAAACTGGGTATCGCCTCTTGCGGCTTAACTGTATAAAGAATCAGATCATCTGCGTATAGTCCCAGTTTTACCTCAAACTCATTAGAGTTAAATGGGAGATTCATAGTATCCGCCCTGATCGAATTAGTAAAAGGCTCTATATATAAATAAGGTAGGAGCGGAGACATGTGGCATCCTTGCCTTGTACCTTTTGTTATGCTGAACCAATTCGATAACTCTCCATTGGTCAAGACTTTTACTCTAGGGTTCTGAGAAAGACTTTTCACTGCCTTCACCATATTAATCGAAAACTTGAAACTGGTTAAGGCCTTCAAGTGATACTTCCAGTTCACTTACTGCCACTATAGTCAAGAGGATATTTCGTACTTCCACCATATCCACAACTCCTATCAAACGCTAACTCATTCAATTGCCTCCTGGGGATAAAACCTCTTTGATCGGAATGCACAACTTATTTTATCATCTTAGCTACTCGTGATGCCACAATTCCCGAGTAGATCTTGTAATCGGCGTTTAAAAGTGATATAGGTCTATAGGAGTCTACATTCTGTGGATCTTGATTAGGTTTTAAAATTAACGTGATCGTAGCTTCTGACCAAGAGCTAGGAATATTTTCTCGAAGGCGAAACAATCTATTACACATGGACGTTAAAGGAGGCACCACTTTATCTAAATGCATAAGTATACCTCAACTGGAAGGCCATCAGGTCCTGCTGCTTTTCCCCTGACCATTTGTATGCACTGCATCCTAACCTCCTCTTCTGTTATCTCCCTTCCCATAGCTCTTTTATGTTCTTCAGCCAACTGTGGAAGCTTTCTTGTCTTAACCACGTATCAATGCTCTCTTGGTCGGGCGATGCAGTCTCCTTTTAAAGCTCACTCCCAGCATATATCTACATTCGGACATAACACTTCCCCTGACTCTCTACTTTTTAAGCTTTTTATTGTTTTTCTAGCTCTATCTGCTTTCACCTTCTAAGCCTACAGAGAGCTACCATTTTTCTCGATAGGCGAAATGTTGGAGCTTTCTCGCCTTCCATCTCTCAAGTAATTTTTTTATCCAGTTGGGCCCGAAATTTAGCCTGCAAATCCTCTAAGTCTTTAGCCAAAATAGACAGATTACTTGCACCTTCTACGGAGGCCTTCTGTAGATCCCTCTCTTTCATCTTAATCTACCTTATTCTGCTCTCCTCGTCCTGTTTTGCTGTCTTTCTTCCCCCCCGTTATAGACTTCAGAATTCCCCTTAAATATGCATTGAAGGCGTCCCAGACTAGTTGCTCGTTTGCAGAACCAATGTTTATCTGAAAATATTCCTCTGTTTTCTTCCCAAAATCTCTTCTCACTTCCTTGTCCAGTAACATAGTCCTGTCTAATGTCCATCACCTTTGCCCCTCCTTTTGGTGGAGGTTCACGGACATTACTACTGCAGAGTGGTCAGATAAAATTGCTGGAATGTGCGATACTACTTCTATAGTCGCATATAGGGCCTGATCTAAAATAAAATAGTCTATGCTGGAATGATGTCTATACTTTTTGCTATAATAAGTGAAGTCTCTTATTCCCACATCTTGCTACACCAGATATCTACCAAATTAAATTATTTTATCATGCGCTTCAGTCTGGCAAATGCTTTTGGGGGGGTGACATATTTCTCATGTGACGTTCTATCTAATTCTTTGTTCAGGACCAGATTAAAATCTCCTTCTAAAATTATGGGAGCTTCTGTTTCCAAAAACAGGCTTCAAGCTTTATTTTATTTGTATTTTTATTTTTTTTTATTCAAATTTTTTTTATTGAGCAATCATATAAAAATACAAAGATGGGCCCACAACCACACGGGCTGGCCGCTAAGTCACATAGCACGACACATGAAATAAACAACCATTTCCGAGGCCAGGCCAAATCATAGAATAAAATCGCTCCAGACATAGGACAGGATACAACAATTTTCTATATAAAACATAAAAATAACAAACACAAAAACAAGGCGAGTACAGTAATCAAGACAGCCCAAATAGCAGCGGGGGAGGTCACTAAACAGGAGAACAGACAGAAATCAATAAGATTCGGTAAGGCCGTGAGGGGGGGGGAGCAGGGAGGACAGGAAAATCTTAGAACAGAGTGAAAAATTTTGGAAACGTCGGCCTAAGGAGACAGGGTAATATCGGAGGTGGCAACCAAGGGAGGGGTACAAATATCTCCACGGTATGCATTCCATTGACCCCAGATTTTCGTCCACGCCCTGGGTCTGCCCCTAGCCACATAGACGGTCTTCTCTCGGAACATGGACCAGTCCATGTTGTCCTCCCACACCGATACGTCAGGAGGTCGGGCTACGCCCCAGCGTTGCGCAATGTCACGCTTCGCGACCATGTAACCCAGGGTCGCCCATCTAGTCTGGGCCACAGAGTAATCGGAGGGTTCCCACACATTCAACAGGCATCGTCGGGCCTCAGGCCGCAGGGCAACACCCGTCACTACAGTAATTATCGCAAGCACATCCACCCAATAGGCCGCCACCACAGGACACTCCCAAATTATGTGCAGAAAGGTAGCGCTCATCCCACAGCCACGCCTACACAAGTCATCCGGGGAAAAACCCATCACGACCAGTCGTGGACCAGTCACATACACCCGGTGGAGGATCTTAAGTTGCACCAAACGAAGACGGGCGGGAAATGCGACCTCCTTTGGGGAGGAGAGTGCCGACTGCCAGTCCTCGTCATCCAGTTCCAATCCATCACCGACCCACAACTCCCGGAGTCGGACCAACACATCCGCACGGTTATGGATAAGTTTCTTATAGATGAGCGAGATAGTGCTGTCGGGCAGGTGGCCGTCTAATATACGATCTTCAAGGGGGGAAGACTCGGGTAGGGTCACATCAGGAGTCAGAACCGAGGCCAAGGCATGTCGAACTTGCAGATACCGGAAAAACTCTCTATCACTCAAGTCGTATTCCGCCTTAAGGGCCTGGAATGACTTCACGCGACCATTCACACAAACGTCACCCACCTTACAAATCCCAATCATATCCCAGCGTTCAAAACCCTTAGTAGACCAGAGACATCCCAAACGTTCAGAAGCATAAAGCGGAGTCGCCAGCGTCAGTCGATTCTCCCACCCCAAACTCACATTCGCAGCACGCCACACTTTGACCGCAGCCCTGGACGGGCCCGCAAGATGACTTCCGGCCGATCTAGAATATAGCGCTCTATTAAAGTCCCCTCCCGGCAACTGGAGCCTATCCATCTCAAAAGCCGGATCGCGACCCGGCGAGTACATCGCGTGGTTAATGGCCGAGAGCTGGGCAGCCCAGTAGTATCTCTTGATGTCGGGGAGCGCCATGCCCCCGTCGTACCAAGGGATAGTAAGTTTCGCGAGGGCTATACGTGGGCGCCCGTCCCAAATCAATTGTCTTTGCAGACTCTCGATTTCTCTGAAATAAGCAGCGGGAATGTCGTCGAAGGAGTTCTGAAGGGCGTAGAGGAACCGCGGCAAGGACATCATTTTAAATAGAGCCGCCCTACCCAGAGGAGACAGGGGTAGCTTACGCCAGCGGGCCACATCCAGTCGTAATCTAAGAAGCGGGGGGAGGAGATTGCGCTTATACCGGAGGGAGGGGTCCAGGGTAATAAAAATCCCCAAATACTTGAAGCCAGACTGGACCACCTGGATAGGGAACCTGGCCGGCAAAGAGGGCAAAACACCCGAGAGAACATACACGCAGGACTTAGCCCAATTAATAACAAGGCCCGAGTTAGCTCCGAACGAAGTAAGAACATCAAATAAGACGTTCAAGGATTTACGCGGGGATGTAAGATAGAGAAGAATGTCGTCCGCGTAAAGAGAGACACGGTCTTCAAAGTCCGGCGACCAACGGATCCCTTTGAGTGAAGGTTCCCATCGAAGCCACGCAGCTAACGGTTCCAGGGCCAGCGCGAAAAGCAATGGAGATAAGGGGCAACCCTGCCGGGTCCCTCTACCAAGGCTGAAGGGGACAGAAACTCTACCGTTCACCACCACTTGCGCTAAGGGTTCCACATACAACAACTTCACCCATCCAATAAATTCAGGTCCAAAACCAAATTTTTCGAGAGCTGCCCAAAGATAGGGCCACTCGACCGTGTCGAAAGCCATCGATGCATCCAACGAGGCCAAAATGGCCGGCTCCGTCAGACGCCCCGCCCTCGCAACAGCACCGTGGAGACGACGTAGGTTAAGAGCCGTGTTGCGATGTGGGATAAAGCCGGACTGATCCGGATGAACCAAGCCGCTAATGACCGTCAGTAGGCGGGTCGCCAGGAGCTTAGCCAGGACCTTAGGCTCAACATTTAACAGGGAAATGGGCCTATAAGACGAACAGAGGTCCCGCGGTTTCCCATCCTTGGGAATTACGACTATCGTAGCAAGACGCTGGTCATACGGGAGAATACCCCATTCCCGGGACTCCAGAAACATGGCACAAAGATGGGGCGCCACCCTGTCAGGGCGTAGCTTGTACAGCTCAATTGGCAACCCGTTTGGGCCCAAAGCTTTGCCCGAACGGAGCGAACGAATGGCAGTCGCTATTTCATCCGTAGTAAAAGGGGACTCCAACGAGACACGGTCTAAATCGGAAACACTAGGCAAAGCTATATCGCGCAACAAAAGGCGAGAGTCAGCCACATCCCGTCCAGACACAGGGGTATAAACCACACGAAAATATTCAGCAAAACATTCCACTATTCCAACCGGGTCTGTCACTTCGACACCATTCGACGACTGAATCACAGGCACCACACGATTCGCTCTCTCTTTCTTATCCAACCACGCCAGCAATTTACCCGCTTTGTCCCCCACCTCATACAGACGACCCTGCTGTTCCCGAAACATCAGTCTAGCCGCATCTGTGACCAAGGATTTATAAGCAAATTGTTTCAGACCCAGGGCGTGGAGTTTATCAGAGGTGACCTCAGACTCTAAGTCGGCCTCCCTCTCCGCAATCTCTGTCTCAAGGTCCACCACTTCCCGATTCCTAGCCTTCTTGGATTGAGCAATAAGGGAAAGGGCCTGCCCACGTATCACTGTTTTAAAGGCCTCCCACAATGTCACAGCCGAGGAAACCGACCCCTCGTTGTCCAAAAAATAGGCATCTAAAGACTTAGTCAAAAGGTTTCGGGTCTCAGGGGAGGCAATATACCAGGGATTGATAGGAGCCACTCGGCCCGCCGCTTCCACCCCAAACTCAAAACAAAGCCAGAGCGGAGAATGATTGGAGATGCCCCGGGGGAGGTGTCTGATCTCACGCACCGCCGGCGTCTGCGCCGCGGGCATCAGGAAATAATCTAGTCTAGACAGACTCCCATGGGCCCCCGAATGGAAGGTGTATTGGAGCTGGGTAGGATGCATGAGCCTCCAGCAATCCACCAAACCAAACGTGTCCAAAAACCCACCTAGCCATTGTTGGGCCGAAGGAGTATCCCTAGGGGGGTAGCGATCATGTAGACCGGAGTTAAAATCGCCTGCAAGAAAAAGAGTACTGTCAGGAAGGTTCAGCAGCACACGGCCCAAATCGGAAAAGGTGGAAGTCTGTAGGCCGGGGGGCACATAAACAGTAAACAAGGTACGACCCTCATAGCGATTCACGAGGACAGCATAACGCCCCCGATCATCAAGGATCACATCATCAACGGCTAGGGGGAGGGAAGCCCGAACAAGGATACCCACCCCCCTAGAACCAGTGGTAAACCCCGAATGTGCAGCAAGGCGATATCCCCACCTATTCATCGCACGACAAGAATTGCCCACCAAATGAGTTTCCTGCAAAAAAACAATATCTGGTGATAAACGGCGTAGACATTTTAACACCACGCTCCGCTTAATGCGATCTCCCAGACCATTAACATTCCACGAAATCAGCCTCAACTCGCTACCCCCATCCCACACAGCAACGCCGAACCCCCCCCGTAATGAGCATGACACAAAAAATATCAGAAGCAAGATTGATTCGCCTTGAAAACATAACACATCGGCATCCGCGGACGCCGCGGATGCCGAGATCAGGACGACCGACACCCTATCACAGGTTCGGCAAGTTGTTTGTGAAACATCCGGTACGACGCTGAGGTATTTGGGCAGGGATTACCCTCTGAGGAACCCTGAGGTTCTACATACAGCTAAAAGGCTGGCCCAAATTTTAAACTGGTTTCTTAACCTCAAGATGGGAAATACAAGTTCTCTTCAGGATATACAGGCAGATTTCCGCCATCTCTCACTCTCGAGAGCATACGCCTGATCCTTACAGTTCAATATTCGGATCCACTTGATACTCGGCATCCACCATTCTCTGAAGTTTTGAAATTATCAAAATTTCTGCCCTGACGAAGTTCCAAAAACCAAGAAAGGAACGAAACGCGTTGGCTGTGCCTATGATGTCAAAAAGAATTTTGGAATAAAGAAGAATTTATATAATTTTGAGAGTGCACCTTCTGCTTTGTTTCTATATTTCTTATGTTTTACGCATCCCAAGGCAGCGGATGTTGGAAGAGTTTGCACCACTATACATTGGGAACTATATGAATTGTTGTGCATGACCTGGTTGGCTGCTTTGGTCCTTCTGTCTAACTCCTTCATTACGTATGTTTGGAAATGTATCAAAATTCTCCTTTGTGCCTTCCTAGCTGGATTTAATTTAAAGGGATCCCTATGGACTCTCTGAATCTCCCTTTCCAACTATTTCTGGTCTGTCTTTCAAAATTCCTTCTCTTAACAGCTTACATATAAAGTCTTTGATATCTTCCTTCTCAGACCCTTCTCGTATTTTAAGTACTCTCAAATTATTGTGTCTAGCCTGCATCTACAACATCTCTATGTCTTCCTTTAGCGCTCTGTTCTGTCTTTTTAATTCTTCTAATTCCTTTGAGTTCTCAGTCACAGCTTCTGACAAGACCTTCACTTCCCCTTCCAAGATTCCAGTTCCCTGTGCAATATCATCCAATTTTCCTTCCAGAGTCTCGAATTTATCCAGGATCCCTCTCTGGTTTGTCTCCGATATCTCAAACTTTGTCAAGATGTCTTGCCTCAAACTCAAGAACATCTTTTCTATCTGGCTCTCCACTCCTCCGGTGGCTTCTTCTACCGTTCCTTCTATGCCCATATCGATCCTGTGCCTGTGCCTTTGCCAGCGCCTTGCTGACTCTCTGGATTCTTTTCACTTAGAAATACGCCCTTGACAGCGAGGAGGAGACACCCAATGGGTGGGAGATGGGGTAATACTAAGACAACCATCCGCCTTTTCATTTCCCACCCCACTCATATTTTCCCCCTTAACATCCTGATCATGTCTCTCAGATAGTACACATAATTTGTTTTCCAACTGTATTGGCCCAGTGGGTAGGGCGCTCGTATTTCTCCCCCATGCAGTGTTATAATACGTTGCATTATCTTAAAGTAGGAATTAAGGGACAGAAGGGGTTTTGTAAGGGTACGTGTTACCTTAGGGCCACACCACTTAGGTTTCCTTCCTGATTTTACCCATTTTCTCTTCGGGGAGACTGGGACCGGGAATGTGAACCCTCCTCTTTCCCTCTTACCTTTAATTCTTCCTCCTCCTTTAGGCTCAGGGATCGAACGCAGCGGTTCGCTGGAGGAGGTTGCGGGCTGCTTCTCTGTTAGTCGGGTTCCGGGTTAGTGGAGGCAGCGCCACTACCGGACGCTGGGAGATGGTGAGGGAGAGGTGTGTGGAACACGATGGTGAGGTGGAGGAGCAGGCCCCTGGCTGGTGGGCATTGGAGAAGAGTTGGCAAAGTTGCAGGAGGAGTTGGGAGAGGAGTCCAAGTCGGGGCTAGAGTGGGAGCCCAGAGGAGGCATCTGCCTGGAGTGTGTGGAAGCAGATGGAAGAGGGCCCCCACAGAGGTATCAATTTTGGCTGAAGGTAGTAAGAGAGCGGGAGGAGCCGCCACTACAGATATAGTAGTAAGGAACTGCCTGCAGAGGGAGGTGGACGACCTGCAAAGGGAGGCGGATGGTCCAGACAATGAGTGTGACTTACCTGGAGGGGTAGCTGTGGAAGAAAAAAACCTCAAGTGAGGGGGACAAGGTGTGCAAGGTATGCAAGGAGCGCAAGTCACACAAGGTAAACGCAGATCCCTATCCATAGATAAGAAAACTACTCACTTATGTTACCATAAGCAAAGTCCTATGCATGTAGAAAAATTCACCTGAGCACACATGCTAGCTCCCACACAGTACATCATGACATACACCTGTATGTGATTATGGATAACAGGGTTAAACCCACTGGTGTCATTAGGACCTGGGTAATTATAGGAATGGAAGACAAGTGGTCCAAGACAAAAAACATAAAAATTCAACAAATCATTCACGAGAAATTTGAACAGCCACGCTAATGCATACAAAAAAGGTTTAATCAGTTCTGTATTTTTTCTGTACATTAGATAATGTTCATCATGTGTAGTTCATTGCAACTGAGACAAAATGTCAATAAACATAGGTGCCCACATTCACAACGGGAAAGGGAGTGAAGGTGAAGTGAGGGAAAAGATGGGATCACGTAACAGTGAGAGTCATTCGGTGACACAAGATATTACAGATTTTGGAGAATCAATACACCTGGTCCCTCTGGAAACACCAAGGGCCAAGAAACAAAAGCGCTCAAAAAGAGTCCGACTAACAAATGTAACATCACAGATCCAAAATCCCTGATAACCATTAATGTTCTGCTTGGGATAGGGGATTTGGTCGTATTGAATAAAGTCGACGTTTCGACCCGTGAGAAAGGTAGGTAAATGATCCTTACACGGTGGGTCTTCTTCAGGACAGTATAAGTTGTGGGCGGGCAACCTCCTACAAGGTAGAGAAATTTTTCATTATATGCTGAACACCAGTCATGTTAATCAATAAACATAGAAGGTGGATCATTAGGAGAGTGACTAGAGCTATTAAAAACATGTTGTCGAAGGAGTACTCCGATTGAAATATAAAATGAGGGGTGGACAGATTATTATGATAAATCAAAGGGCATCTTAATAAACTCTCATCCGAGAGTTGAGGCAGAAAAACCACCTCTTGGATACTCAAAAAGAGAGGAAGGTACCATCTTTTTCCCACAGACCACCAAAGGGGCTCTCCCCCCTAAATTAAATACATAGACATGGTCTTGCTTACCACTGTTGTGTAGTGGTAGCTGTACAACGTCAAAGCGCATGGAGTGGCGTCACGTCCAAACTCACACTCAGATTATTCTGTCTGGGTATAGAGATAAAGAGAGGCAATATTGAGCCAAAATATTTACGGAAAAAGTCAATAAACTAGAAGATAATCAACGGGAAGGTGCTTACCACTTGTCCTCAGATCGGACAGCCGAAAGAGTTGGGAGACAAAGGTTCTTAAGTTGTAGGGTCGTACCTTGATGGAGGGTAATTGTTATCTCGAATTTGAAGCCTAAGGATATGCAATGAAAATAGGCATTAAATATCCTGACGGGGGTCATTATACATGTCTAAGTTATATGTTAATGGCCAAGTTATTAAAGAAGGATAAACATTCTTCCTTACATTCTGTCAGATGGTAAAAGTGGCGCAAGATCAATATACCACCTACATATAAATGGAGGACAGATAGTATTCCATCCAAAGAGGCCTGTGAGGGCACACGAATGGATTCCTCATATCCCTTAACAGATAGGGGCGTCATAGTTATCCCAGTAAAATCACGTTGTTATTCATATTAGTAAAAGTATCTCCTATGCTTAATGATGTATAGTGGTCAAAAAACAGATCGTCGTGGACCATCTTAGAAAGGTTTAACAAAGAGGTAAGAAAAAAGCAATTTACCATTAATCATCAAAATAGTCAGAATCACGATGAAAATCCTAAGTAAAATCCTCAATCAGAAGGTATTGGGTATGTCGTTTGTTTGGGCCTGAGAACATAAAAAACACAGCAGGCATTAGTATTCCCGCCTTATGTTGTAAATTGGTGGAAGGACACAAGAAGAAACGTGTGTAATGTACAGCACATACCTCAGCACAAAATAAATTGTTGAGTTTTGCCAGGCAGCCGCCATCTAGCAAAAAAACGATCTTTTCCTCAATACATCATGTCGTTTTCAAATGAAGTCAAGGGGTCCGAATAATGAGTGAATATAAATCGATGCCCCTGAGGATTATTAGAAAAGCGGTATCAGTTAGCAGTCTAGCGGTTTAACCCATGTTAATACTGTGAATTTAAACAAAATAGGGTGAAAAAACCCGAGCGGTTTCTACCTGAGAAACAGATCCAACACGACTCCGGTAACCACAGTCTCAGCAACAAAGCAGCAAATGCTGTGCTTACTTCCTGGTTGGTAGCAGCAATGGGCGGAGTCACGTTCCCACGTGCCTTGGAGGTGGAAGAAAGACTCCCCGTGTAGTCCAAACACGTCCTAGGACTACTCAATGGAAAGACAGAGATCGCATCCAAAGGAGCGTCCGTGTTTACAAAGGGAGTACAACAGGTTATGCTCCCAGCTACGCGAAATTGGTCAAATACCAAGATAGATTTCATGTAGCTAGATGTACATCGTCGTGGGTCAAATTATACTGCGTAAATAAACGTGGTTCTGTAAATACATCCAATAAAATAAAATAAATTGCATGTAAACAAACTTTCCTTCTCCAACACAGTTGGTCCCTTCCTCCTTTCTCTAAACATTTGACACAAACTCGTAGCATGTCTTACATCATATAGGGTTAATCCACCCGTCATCTTTAGACTTTATATTAATGGATGAGTGCACCTGTCCCATAGGGTAGTGTAGACTCATGTGTTCAAACAGTACATGGATCAGGATCAGTGTGAACAAAATATCATATCTTGTTGCGTAAACAGACCATAGGTTTAATAGTGAGTGCACCTGTCTCGCAGGAAGGTGTAAACTCACATATTTATGCATAATGTGGTCGAATGGTTTATTAGTGAGTGCACCTTTCTCGCAGGAGGGTGTAGACTCATATATATATGCATTTTCTGATCGATATTTATACTTGATGCATAGATCCTGTATCAGGTAACACTGAGATATCACAATCCTGGTTCAGGAAGGACACATTCAGAGGTTCGCTAGTTGCGCAAAACTGCTTTCAGATTCATTAAGTCCCTCTACTACGGAGTTGAAGATGTGTATCCACTTCATCTCTCTAGTATTTAAGATGCTGGATAGGTTGCCACCCCTGGGACCCAGTGTTATGAGTTCCAAAACCGCCCATTTCAGTGTTTCTGGCAGATGATTATATTTCCCACAATGTTCAACAAGGGGTGCCCCCACAACCTTACATCTAATTCTGCTACAATGTGATAGGAATCTGGTTTTCACACACTGTTGAGTCTGGCCGACATAAATTAAGTCGCAGGGACAGATGATCCCATAGATCACGTTTTTCGTGTTGCAGTTTGTGTGGTCTTTGTACACGTGTCGGTGGTTCTTGAAGACAAATTCTTTAGACTGAATAGTGGACGGGCAAGCTTTACATTTGCCACATCTAAAATGTCCAACAACTGGCAATTGATTCCAACATGATGCCACAGTAGGTTCAGGCGGACTTTCCAGAAAAGATGATACAACATAGTCTTTCACATTCCTTGCCTTTTTGAAAGCATGCATGGGTACATTGGTGATCTCTAGATCTTCAGCAATGAGGCCCCAATGTTTGTTAATTGACTTTTTAATAGCATTGCTTTTTGTAGAAAACGTTGTAACACAAATCATGCGCTTTTCAGATTGGTCTATGCGTGTACTAGGTTCCAGCAGTGCATCCCGATGGCAAAACCAAGCCCTCTTCTTGGCTCGTTTGATAAGTCGTTTGGGGTAACCTCTCTCTAGGAGTCGTTCCATTAATATTCCTGATTGTAGCATGTAATCCTCTTTTTTGCTACAATTCCTTCGCACTCGAAGGAACTGTCCGTATGGCAGATTATCTCGAAGGCTCCGGGGGTGGTGACTTGAATATTGGAGCAAGGAGTTCCGTTCAGATGGTTTTCTGAACAAGGTAGTGAATAGGAGGCCGTCCTCTACAGCGATGGTAATGTCAAGGAAGTCAATTTTACTCTTACTTGATTGTATCGTGAACTGGATGTCTGCAGTTCGTTGATTCAACCAGGTATGGAAACATATCAATTCAGTCTCATCTCCTGTCCAGATCAACAGCACATCATCGATGTAGCGTACCCAGAGTCGTATATGATCTCGAAAGGGATTCCGTTCACATGTGATGAAGGTATTCTCATAGAAGGACATGAAAAGGATCGCCAGGTCAGGGGCAAAGGCTGCCCCCATCGCCACGCCCTTCGTCTGCAGATAAAACACATTCTGGAAGATGAAAAAATTCCTCATCATGGCGATTTTTAATAGAAGAATGATAAACGAAGTCGGGACCTGCACAGGTGCCTCGCGACTATCCAGAGCTGCAGTTGCTACCATTAGTGCCTCTTCCTGGGGGATGCTTGTATACAAGGATACAATATCGCAGGTCACCAAAAGTTCTTTTTCGGGGTCAAAAGGTTCACCATCTACCAACGTTATAGTATTAGTGGTGTCTCTCAAATACGTCGATGTTGCTTCTGCTAGTGGTTTAAGAAAAAAGTCCACATAGCGGCATAGTGGCTCCAAGATTGAACCACACCCCGAGACAATCGGTCGACCAGGTGGGTTGTGGGCATCCTTGTGTACCTTTGGTAAAGTATAGATGGTGGGTATACGGGGATGGCGTTGGTTTAGATATTCATATTCATGCTCTGTCAAAAACCCTTGTTGGACACCCTCCTGCGTTATTCTCTGAATTTCACCGGCCACATCCTTCGTTGGGTCTGATGTCAATTTTTTGTAGCTCACACCGTCTCCCAGTTGCCGCCAGATTTCATCTTTGTATTTGGCAGTGTCCTGGATAATGATGGCCCCACCCTTATCCGCTGGCTTTACCACAACATTTGGATTTGATTTGAGGGAAGCCAGAGCCTTCCTTTCGGTCTTTCTTATGTTGTACTTCACATAAGTCCTCTCGTTCAAGATCTTCACCACTTCACCAGTAATGAGATTCTCGTAAGCGAGAATCCGATGGCTCATTGCGCTGGTCGGGGGTACAAAGGTGGATGGTACCCTGAATACTGTGACCGACGTATTCTTGGGCGGTGGTCTGTTTTTAAAAAAGAAACGCAGTCGTATTTTTCGAAAAAACCTAGACAGTTCCAAAAGTGTGTTAAAATGGTTTGGAGAGGTTGTAGGAACGAAGGATAATCCCTTGCTAAGAAGCCTCAGTACATCCTCATCAAGTTTGTGATTTGACAAGTTCATGATAGGTGTATCAGTTGTCCTTTGAAGGACAACTGATACACCTATCATGAACACCGCCCCTCTCCGCTCCTCTCCTTCGCCAAGGCCCTCCCGCTCCTCTTTTTTAATGCTTTTCTTATCTGTCTCTTTCTCCCCTCGGTGCCCCTCTCTATCTTTCCCCGCCCTCCGCCACTCCCTCTCTGCCCGCCCCTCTCACCCTTGCGCTGTCGTTTTCCTTCACTTCTTGTTGCTCGCTCTCCCTTCTTGCTCGCTGCCGCCTGTCTGCCCCTTCCTCACTGTCAGTCCTGGTGCTCTGCACACTCTCCCCTCCTTCGCCCCAACCGACCTCCTTCTCACTGTCCCTCACTCTCTTCCTAGTTCTCGGTTCCTGCCCCTCACACTGTGCCCTGCTGCCCGAGCACCGCAGGGGGCACAGACAGGCACGGCATGGGGGCATGACCGGATGCTGCACGGGCACGAACTGTCAGCATGGGGGCACGGACTGGCACAACACGGGGGCACGGACTGGCACCGCAGGGGGCACGGACCGGTACAGCATGGGGGCACGGACCGGTACAGCATGGGGGCACGCAGGGGGCACGGACAGGCACAGCAAGGGGCATGACCGGATACTGCACAGGGCACAGACCGGTACAGCATGGGAGCACAGACAGGCACAGCATGGGGGCATGGCCGGATACTGCGCGGGGCACGGACTGACACAGCATTCGGCCATGCACTGGCACAACACGGGACACGCACAGCATGGGGGCACAGACTGGCACAGCATGGGGCATGGCCAGGTACGGCACGGAGGCACGGACTGGCAGAGCATGGGGCATAGAAAGACAGTGCACAGGGGTGTAGGCAGGCGCTGGATGGATTCATTATCAGGCAGTGCACAGTGGCATGTAAAGGCAGGGTACAGGGGGATAGACAGGCACTGCATTGATACATGTCAGGCACTGCATTGGCATGGAAAGGCAGTGCACAGGGCCGTGAGGAGGCACTGCAATGATACATTGTCAGGCAGAGCACAATAGCATGCGAAGGTAGTGCACAGGGGTGTGGGCAGGCAATGCATTGATACATTGTAAAGCTGTACACAATGGCATGTAAGGTCAGGGGCTAAACAGGCCCTGCATGTGCACAGCAACGTGGGCAGGCACTGCATTGAATCATCGTCAATGCACAGGGCGTGAGCAGGCGCTGCATCGATACATTGCACACTAGAGTATTAAAGGGCTGCTGAGACCCAGAGATGCTGTTGTGACCAGGTTATGAAGGCACCTAGAAGGCCAGAGTCAAACAAGCAGACCGTGGGCACCCAAAAAATGCCATTGCAATAGAAAACTCGATCATAAATTGCTCTTACAATAGTGGAAAATCTGCCAGAATGGCGCATTTACCACCGCAGGAAAGGAGCATTGCGAGGGCCGTCCGTGCAACATGCAGTGAGAAAATACAAGCTCAGGAGTGTGTGAGTTTTTGCAAACATTTTCCAAACTGTTTGACCATCCTAGAAGTGGGCGGATGGATGAGTGGGCGGATGGATGAGTGGGCGGATGGATGAGTGGGCGGATGGATGAGTGGGCGGATGGATGAGTGGGCGGATGGATGAGTGGGCGGATGGATGAGTAGGTGGAAGGATGAGCGGATGGATGAGTGGGTGGATGGATGGATGAGTAGGTGGAAGGATGAGTGGATGGATGAGTAGGTGGAAGGATGAGCAGATGGATGAGAGAGAGGATGGATGAGCGGGTGGAAGGATGAGCAGATTGATGAGTGGGCGGATGGATGTGTGAGCGGATGGATGAATAGGTGGAAGGATGAGTGGGTGGGCAGCTGGAGGGAGGGACGAGGGAGCGGATGTATGATGAGGTCGGCGGGCGCCTGCTTTGATAGATGAGTGGGTACCGGAATGGTCAAGTGGGCAGCTGGGTGGGTGAATGAAGAGATTGGCAAGCGCATGCGTAGATAGATGAGCGGGTGGATCAGTGGCTGGGTGTTCAGATGGGTTAGATGAGTGGTTGAATTTGCTATTGTAAATGACAATGCCATTTATGTTAAAAAAAAACATAAATAAAAATAATGTCAAGAGCAATGCCAATAGCTCTAACTTTAACAAAGGCAAAACCATTGCATTGTAAATGCTTGTTCTTAATAGTGGTTGAGCCCTCAGAGTCACTACAGTGATACCAGGAGGAGACCCAGATGATGATAAAGTATGGCACCACTGGTTCCTATTTCCTTAAGGACTTTAATAAGTTTCCACTTGACAGTGAGGTAGATTCTGTTCAGTCTATTGTATGTTTGTCCAGACCCGTGGATAGGTTTGTGTAGTATTCACAAGAAAATTTGCCATGCCCCCATGCAAAAGGGTCAAATCCTGTGCCTATAGTGCTGTCACAATATGTGCATCAGATCTATCTGTGACTTTGTTTGGCTCACACTAGTATGTGTCAGTCAGTCAGTCAAAATTCCTTTATTGCTTAAGTAATTAATTAATTAAAATAATTTGCAATTAATGCAGAAAAAATAAGTGTAAATCAAATAAATTACATGCAAGAGCTAAAACATTCAGATATATTTTAATGTAGGTTTCATAAAATAGCCATTTCATATGCAAAATCGAAACTAAAATCATCTCATTAATGTCCAGAAAGTGCTAGGACAGTAAAGGTACATAATGTTCTCAATGCAAGGGGAATAGAGTTAAAATTGAAGATCCTCCTGGGGGACTAAAAATGGCAGATGATGTCTAAGAGTGAATATTTACTAAGAGCCATATGGGCTAACTGTACATAGCTGTGCTTACAGGCATGGAAATCTGACCTGTTGTATCTCGTTTTTACAGGACTGGGATAAAGTCATTGGTGCTTCACGGCGATGGTTTGGATGTTAGTTCAATTTATCAGCAACTTTGAATTTTGCTTGCAACATGAAAACATACTTGCCAAATTTTGCCAGGTTGCCAAGCTCCACTGTATTAGAAACCAAGTTTGTGACCTCATTGCAAGTTCTCATCCTGTTTTGAAGAGGAAAGGTTTTTAGCAAGGCACAACTTTAATTCAAAAGGACAGAAGAGCAGCACAGCAAGTGGTTAAAAGTTTCCATTTGATATCCACATAGTAATGCACTAGTATGTGTGTTACTGTAGGTGATAGAAATGAGTACCAGGGAAGCATGGAGCTGACTTACATTGCATAACCTGTCCACACAACTTATATGATGACAGAGCAGGTAGTGTAGTTGTGCTCCAGAGCTGCTTATGCGTGTTATACAGTTGTGATGGGCCATCAGATAACATACATCATACATAAAGGGACTTAGCACTACTTTTATGTCACTTCTTACAACTTCTGAAGAAATGCACCGGCTGTGCAAGAGCCTTGTAAAGAAGCACACAAGTGATGTGCTGAAGATCCTTCTTGGCATACCTCCCCCTGATTTGACAAGAATTTATGAGGCCTACCATGGCTTAGCCTGCTTAGCTCACCTCTGAATGTGTAAATGCACATAACACTGGTGTTGTACAGCATTTTACAAGTAATAAGTATAGGTCCTTGTGGCCCAATATGGCTATGTTGTGCTTTCCACTGGCTTGAAAGACTACATATCTCTGACTGCATTGCAAAGATCACATGCTACTTTTGCATTGTGTCAGGGAGGTAGTTGTGAGCCCACAGCCACTGGATCTGTCTTGACATATGTAACTCACATAGTACATGACTCCAGAATGAGAACCCAAATGTATGTCAGATGAGAGCCCACTCACATGGTACAGAATCTTGCACCAGAGGGATTTCCTGTGCCATGTGCACGGGAGCCATTAGAAGGGCATGAGTACTTTTGTATCGGACAGCTCCAGCGCATCCGACGAACACAAGGGGTTAAGGGTGTGTTGGGTGAACCCCAAAACATTCACCTCCTTTTTGTGAGCTGCAGTTTCCTTGTCCCCAGATTGCATTGAACCAAGGACTAGGAGGTGGTAAGAAGCCAGACTTGTGTTGTCTCTTTCTTGAACGTTAAAAAGCAAATTTGCACTACCCGTGATTGCATCATTTTCATCTATTTTGCTTGTTGTTGTTACAGTTAAAAATGAAAGTAATTTCCTGCCTGTGTCCGTTATTGCATCATTTTTCACCTGTTTTGTTTAGAAACTTGAGGTTTTTACTTGCCCATGGCTGTTGAATTGTGGGCTCTGCAGTTCAAAATCTGTTGTTTTTTTTCACATTGCCGATGACTACCTGAGTTTCCCTTCTAGTTTCTCTCTTGATTTGTGCTCAGATCTGTGTGTTAGGCAATCCAGCCCCCAGCTCCCATTTTGTCTTAGCAAGTGACCAAAACTAGATTACCCCCCTTCCTCCTCCTTAGTATCATAGATATTATACATCAGAGACTAAACAGAGGATGCTCTGAGACAGCTGTAATCTGAGGTTCGTTGTTTAAACAGTGCTTTTTTATTAGTGATTGTCCACTCATTTTTGGCTAGGAGAGGGAGTAAAGTTTTGTACAAACAGAATTGGTAGAGGGGAAAGTTTGTTACGACCTTACCTGAAAAACACCTCAGTGTGGATTGAGCCTGTCTGTCTCCTATGAGATTCTGAATTGAGGAGCAACTCCCAGCCCCAGGAAGCAGCCTTAGCTTCCAAACAAGACTGGGCCCTCCTCTCACACTTGCCCAGGCCCCTAAAGGGTTAGTCAGGTGAACCCCAAAACATTCATCGTTATTTTGTGTGGATTGAGCCTTTCTGTCTCCAAGGAGATTTTGAATTTAGGAGCGGTTTCCAGCCCCCTGGCCAGCAAACATTACCTGAGATACCAGGGACCTTACACAGGCTGTTATTGGATGCTACATGTGTGCACTGATTAGCGATTGTATCTGGAGTGTTCTCGTTTGTTGGGTATTTGAGGGTACTGATTGCTTCCTGGGTCAGGGATTCTATTGATGTAAGGCTAAGGGCTATTGGTCTGATTGGTGGACAGGTTTAGGTTTTGAATTGGTTCCTGGGGCTGGGCTCCCTATGGGACATAGGGTTTGGGGTTTCCTGTATGATTGACTGCTGGGACATGGGTAGAGAATAGACTGGGGTTAGGCTTTCTATTGGCTGTATGGATTAGGGTTTTGTGCGTGATTGAATGTTGGGATTAGGGTTGAGATTTGCTGTAAGAGGCCTGTCTCCTATCGGTACTAGGGGTACTGTTGTGATTGGTTAGAGTTAGGGCTAGGGTTCCCATTAGTCGAAGGGGTCACCTGATTACTAGGGCTATTTAAGCTGAGGGTTCAGGGAGTCTCAGCCTTAGTGTCGAGGATACGGGCAGAGAGGACAGGCCTGTTTGAGCCTGTTCAAGACAGGTCTGGACTAGGGCCTGAAATGCTGCCCAATTTCATATACACCAGTACCCACCCTACACCATCCGAATCCACAACCAGAGTGACACATTTGCAGCACATATACGCTACTCATTCACTACAAACTAAGCCAGGGCAAGGTTAAATGTCTCAGCAACCACTACAAAACTCTGGGTACACCTAAACACCTTTCTATACCCGCTACCACACATTTCCACCATCGCCTATAAACAGTGCACAACTCTATCATATACCAGTAACCAATCCACTCATCACTAACGCAACCCAAATCCACACCATACTTAACCATATCTCATCTGGACACTCAGTCCCTGCTCTATTCACTCCTAACAGACCCATTTCTTTCAATAACAACCTATACTCAGTCTTCCATCATTTCTCTGACCAACAATCTCTTCTTCTTTCTACCACAATAACACACTGGCACAACACTTACATTACACTGCACCACGCATATTACGTCTGGCAGCAACCAAATCTAAGACAGACACTATTAACTCAACTCCATTCCTTCACACAACATACAATCTACTCACAAACATATCACCACCCCTTTACCTGACAACTTCCACTCAGAAACAATACTATACAAACAAATCCATTTAAAAATCCTAGGCAACTCATTTCATTATTCCTCAAAAACAAAATATAACATTCACACCAGCACAACAAAATCTATCAAGAGCAACTCCTCATAATGCTTTCTATTACAAATTACAAACATACACCCCCCCATCAGACTACATACATGAACAAACTACAATGACAAGCTTTTTCTCTTCCACCCCACCTAACACATATACAGAAACACAGCAACTCTCTTTTAACTGCCTCTCATCCATTGGACAATTTATAACCTTACTACATGACCCACTTGCTGCATCATGACCCCTAACCGCCCTAAACAGCTGCAAACAAAATAAGCATTAAGACACACCTCACAGCATCACTTCTCCATGTCTTCTTCATAACAAGGTTACAGTACAAAAACTACACAGCGCACCAACTCACTCTCAAGCACTATATCCACCACATACACATGCAGACCCATCAAAATGCCTTCTAAGCCTGCTGGTACCGAACAGCTACACAATTGCTATCCTCCTACAACTGATACCAACACTAAGGACACACCTGCTGCATGCCCACAAAATACTTCTCACTCTGCTACAAAACAAAATCATACTATCGCCAAAGGGCATTCTCTAAACTGTCTCTTAATAAATGCTTGATCACTCTCTAAAAATAAACATCACATTTACAATGTTCTTATTGACACAAAACCTGACATACTATTCAGAACTGAATCATGGTTGAGAGATGATGTGGCTCCAGTCCTGCATAAAGCCATTTCTGTAGGCTATCAAACTATCACCCAACACCGTATAGACAAAAACGGATACACATTACATGCCACTAAAGCTGAGAACATCTCCATGAAAGATTGTGAGGCTCTTTTCACCAGATGCATTTTTACACTGTCCACCTCCTGTAACTTTCTGCTCCTTTAGAATCCTCTACTCAGCAAAGCAACATTCCCAGGCACACTTCTAGACATGGTTTCAAACTTGATAACACTACACTCCAACCTATGCATTATGGGTGACTTCAACATTTGGTTTGACAAACTCAATATGCCCCATCCAAATACAATCATCGCTGGCCTAGATGCACTGAGCCTGCATCAGACCATCCACAGACCCACACACATCGCTGGCCACATCCTTGATGTCATTTTTGAAAACACAGAACTAATTACCTTTCAAACAATGACTCCAGTCAAACGGTCAGTCTACCATTTGCTTGCTTCCCAACATAAAACAACACTAAGCAACACACCTAAGACTACCTTATGTGTATGCACCTATCGTCCCTGAAACAAACTCAATTTGGAAAACTTAGAAACACAACTAACATCCAGTACAGATATAGATACTATAAATTCTGTTAAAGAACTATAAGAGTGGCTACTGGTAGCTTTTGATATCCTTTTAGCACTAAAAACCACCCAACATAAGAAAAGAATACAAGTATCTTTGAGAAACACAGAGATAAGAGATACAACATACAATTAGAAAGCTGCAATGGGCCTGGCTCAAAAAAACACCAAGCAAGACTAAATTCGCCTACAGAACATTGACAGATTACACAAGTCAGCCATTAGAAAATATAAGAAAAGATACTATTCAGACAGAATTCAAATAGCTAAATGTGCAAATAAAGAATTCTCTAAAGTTTTCAATGAATTTCATAAACCGAATTGCCTAGAAAGCACTCATCCCTTTACTCAAGATTTCACTAACAAACTGGCAAATCATTAAAAGCCAAAACAGACACATTGGACTCATACTTAAAACAAAGATGAAACACCAGCACTAGCCCTTTTCTAAAACCACGATCCAAGAATACTGTAACCCAGCCTCTTTATAGACCTTTTCAAAGCAAGCAGGCCTGCCGGCAGCCCTTCTGACCCATGTCCATAGCAAACGCTCATGACAATTCTTCTAATAATCTCTGCTGCCAATTAAGTGAGAAGAATCATCAACAAATCCTTAACTACCAGAAAATTTCCAGAAGAACTCAAAAAGTAATGCATATGCCCATTACTGATGAAAACAAACTTGGACCCACTGACAACTACAGACTGATTACAAATGGACCTTTGATGGCAAACTGATAGAAAGAGCAGTATTCTCCCAGATGTCATAATTCATTGAAAATAATTCCCTACTTTCAGACTTTCAAATGGGATTCTGTCTAGGAAGAGGCACAAAATCTGCCCTATGTGCCATCTTGGATGACCTGAAGAACACAGGTGGCCACAATGGAGTTGCTGCGCTACTTCTTTTGGACCTCTTGGCTGCCCTTGTCACAGTTGACCGTGACACTCTGATACAAAACTCTACAAAGCGGGTGTAGAGGGGACTGCTCTAGACTAGAGCACATCCTACCTTAGCAACAGAGCTAATGTTATCCATACCAACCTTTCTTGTCTAAACCGTACTTCACAAATGCAGGGGTCCCTAAAGGCTCTATCATCTCACCCATGCTTTTCAACATCTTCATGACGTCTTTACTGGCACTGATCAATCAATTTCACCTCTTGTGCTATAACTATGCAGATGACATGCAAATACTCCTTCAACTGGAATGCCCCAAAGACATTGGAAGCTTGTCAATTCTCAGTTGTCTCAGAGTCATGGATCAATGGATGACATGGGGCCATCTCACATATGGCGGTTTGAAAGATTATGAACCGCTGGCCATGTGGCCTGATGATCTTGGAACACCGCCTAAAGTATTACAAGAAATAAGAAACCTTGAAATGACTACCATTTCCCTGGTTCTGTTCAAACTCGATCATGCCAATAGTCTCTACCACGGATCACCTTTAACAACCATGAAAAGATAATAGTGGATTCAGAACTCGGCTGCTAGACTACCCTTACATATGAAACTGCAAGACCACAGCTCCCCTGCCTTGAAAGCCCTGCATTAGTTACCTGCAGCCAGAAGATCCACAATTGAGCTGCTTTGTATCACCCTTAAAGAGATACATGGAACATGACAGCTCTTCATCAGGAATAAAATCATCAAATACACTCAACAAAGGAACCTTCGCTTTAGAGTGGCACCTCGGCTCAAAATCCCAGAGTGCAAGTAAAAAACCATGGGTGACACATTCATATCTGGTCAAATAGCCAAACTATGGAACTCTTTACACCCCAACATAAGATCCTTGGATGACTACGGACAACCAGGCTCATCCCCACATAACCGCCATACGCAAACAGAAATATACAGCATATCACTCTGTATATAAGCATTTATGTGCACAATAGATATGTACATATATATGGGTATTGCTTTGCATAAACTGCTAGAATAATTATGTTTTAAAAAATATAGATATTCATTAGTTCTACTTAACAAATGTACATATTACTGATAGTTACATTATTCTATGTTTTAACATGTATATAAGTGACAGCATAAATAAGTAAATCTTTTATCATAACTATATAGCTACAGTTTCTTCACTATGGAAGTACCTCATTTTATTTTAAATAAATAAATAAAATGTATTTAAAAAGCTAGAGTTTATTTAATGCATCTTTATTCTATATATACTAACTTCCTTAGTGCATCCATATACCGTATACCTGCCATGTACTTATGGATCTATTTATTTATTACTTTTCTTCAAATTTAACATATCCAATGCACTACCCTATTTCTCACCCTATACGGCTCTCAATTTATCCTCTGCCGTAACTCTCTGACTCATCCTAAACCTCTTTGTACCACTCTTTCCAATGCACTACCCTTTTTCTCCCCCTATACCTCTATCAATATATCCTCTACCCCTCTCTCATTCATCCCAAACCCCATACCACTACTATGATCCCCAAAATAACTCTTTCTAGACTCTTCCCTACTCTACACCTCCTTGCATCATCTCATACCTCTTTTACTATTCTGATCTCCCGAAACAAGTCTTTCTAGGCCCTTCCCTCTACCTCCCTTTTACTCACCCTAAGCCTCCTCCTATCGCTATGAGCTCCAAAACAAAAAACAAACACAAAAAAATTCTAAATCATTCCCTCCTCTATCCCTCCACTATCCTTTTCAATCCAAATAACAGAATAACATGACCTCCACTCAAATTAATTTAATATTTCACTATACTAATTCACCACAAATCCTTAATGGGTTCTGGAGTAGCATGCTACTCGACGAAAAAGGACTTCAACACCTCATCATGGGTAGGAAGAGCTATAATAAATGCAAACCTTTTACCCTCTTCTATCTCTCCACTTTCTTTCTCAATCCAAATAACTGACTAACATATCCACCGCTCGAATTACTTTCATATATTACTATGCTAATTCACCACTAATCCTTTATGGGTTCTGGAGTAGCGTGCCAAATGCTTTGACTACTCTTCCGGGGTAGTAAGCGCTATATAAATGCAATTACAATACAATGCAATACAAGTGTATGCTAGCACGAATGAGGTATATCTCTACCTTTACCATTCATGTTAAACTTCTGAAATGTAAATATCAGCTTAGGGATGCATGTGACATAAGTGTACATTAGAATGCAATCAGCAGCGCTGACGGATACAGTAGTCAGGTTCCTAAGGGAACAATTACACATGAAGTAAGATGTGCATATTGAATTTGTTAAATGGTGTCAACATTTAAGAGGGCCTCCCTATAGCTTCACCTGACTATGCATGTTATGTGAATTATGTACGTTCACAGAATCACCCAAGTTAGCTACTGCTGTGTAATTTGGTTGTGATTCATTAAAATAGCCAACAGGTGAATGTTTAAGTTATGCATATGCATGTTATCCTCAGCCAGCCTTACCAATGTGAATCAACCAGACATGTCGACTGTGTTTTCTCAATATTTACAACCTGAAGGGTTACATAGCCAAAAGTGTTGCATATGTACTGTGCTGTTGTTGCCTATCAAATATGTGTAATAAGTTTAATGAAGTGATATACATGTTATGTTTTGTAGATGGACCCCCCCTTGTGCACCAAACCTGAGGTGGCGAGCTACAAGGACCTCAAATTCACCTGCGATTGTCTTCAACTGTGATAATTGCATAGTGCAAGGAGTGAGTGTGATGTAAGAGGATGTGGAAATTAACAACGATAAATAGGCGATGAAAAGTAGAGGTGACGTATTGCATGTCTATCAGCCTCTGACTACTGTCAAGGAAAACACTAGGCAAATCTGTGATAGACGGCATAATAGTTGCTTTACAGGGGAACCAAGATCTCAATGGTAAACAATGCAAATGCATGCGGTAGTGGTTACACATCCGAAAACTTGATGTGGATGTAAATGCTACAGAATACATGTCAGTTGTACATGCTATGATATTGGGAACATGTATTGAGCTCAGGCATGGTCCACCATGGAGTAACTACAGGTCAAATATGAGAAGTTTCATATGCCTCTGTATGATATGAGGTACAAATCCTGCGTCCATCATTACCAGTCATACCTGCCATGTATAGGAAAAAATGCACTGCGTTTTTTTGCACTGCATTTTTTTGCACTGGTTTTTTGCACTGCATTTTTTCCTATCACATATATTAGTTGTTCACGTCTGTAGGTCATTCAGTTACTCGTGATATTTTTAGGACAAAATCAACAGGTCCTAATTTTATCATCCACGAGTCATCTCCCCTCTTTTTCTTGATAGGGGTTGAGCCCTCTGAGTCACTATAGTGACACCAGGAGGAGACCCAGATGATGACAAAGTATGGCACCACTGGTGACTGATGGGAATCCGTCCTTATGATCAGTGGAGGAGTGTGGCTCACTGATTAGAGCGGCAGACCCTGATGCAGAGGTCTGGCCCGGGACCAGGGTTCAATTCCCGACGCGGCAGGGTCCTGAGCCCAAAATGTCCACGGACTCGATAATTCTCGCTTCGGTGCCTATTCTAATCATGGGGTCCCACGCTGCGGCTCTGGGCAATAGTTGCTTAATCTCCACTACGGCGGCCCTCCCGCGGCGGGATGCTTGGCTTTCACCCCGGGGATACCCAGTATGGGTTATCTCACAGGGAAAAGCCAGGACGGGTTCCCAAGGCAAGCGCCTTGATGCCTTCGGGTGATACGTGCGCTATATAAGTCGCAATACATTTACATTTACAGGTCTCCCAATTTCCTTAAGGACATTAATAAGTTTCCACTTGACAGTGAGGTCGATTCTGTTCAGTCTATTGTATGTTTGTCCAGACCCGTGGATAGGTTTGTGTAGTATTTGCTCTGTATGGGGAGTGTATCCTTGCAAGGTCTTTAAATATTCCCTGAGACCCCTTTCTAACTGTTGATTTGTTTAATTTTCTTGTGAGCCATACTTCATGGTTTCACAAATCATCAATCGGTACTTTGGAATCACAGGATAGCAGACACAATATGTGCACTTACATGTAGCTCAACCAAATTGAATGCCCATGTAGTCAATGAGGCCAGACTCCCTGTTGACCACATCTGCCCAGCAATTGCTTAATGTCATGGTACACTCCATGGCCCCACTCGGCAACATGTTGGGCAAGGAATGGCATACCAGACACGGGAATGCCCCCAACTTCTGTTCATTCATGGGGCGAGAACGACTATATCCATCATGCTCCGACCTACAATTATCTGCCCAAAAGACTACAAAAACCCCACCCTTTTTGCCCTATAACAATTAAAACCCAATTAAAACCCAAGGGACAAACACCCGACAGCACACAGGACAATAGACAACAAATATGCACAAAAATGACTTAGGAGACACAGCAGGGACAGCAGACATGACATACCAGCTTTAAAAACTCCAACACCACTCTCCAGCACAAGCTCAACACCATCACTCTCAAGCACAGGCAGTAAAACTGTGACTTATTGTGAAAGTGAAACTAACTTCACAGTTCCTGGTTTGCAGCATGCAGGATCCGTTACATCACTTCCCTTTATCCATGACTTCACTTCCTGGTTGGAATGCAGCAGGTCTTCAGCTGATCCATATATTTTTCTTTAACTCTACTGTGCAATGCGTCGATTTCACAAAAGACCAGAATATGGAAAATACAGTTTAGGTGGAGACGTGACATTTTTCACTGACCCTACGGCAGGAAAATTTCACACTGATTAATATTGTACCATTTACTTTATTCAAAAGGACTAAATTGTGTTTTTTGGGTGTTTTGGGATGTGTGAATAATGCAGAAAGTTACAGTACATGCAGTGCTGAATGTGAATAGTGGACTTGACATGTTTACAGTGTATGCATAAGCTTTATATGTGAGCTCAGAAGTCTACATATGTGTGGATTAATCCAGTTCACAAATATTACTATGCATCGTGCCCAAACACTGTGTAACACAATGGGGCACCTTACCAAAGTCACCCTGTGTGCTAAGTTATTGTTAGCACCCATTGACATAGTATTAACTTCCCACAGGGGTGCTAGGAAATACCACTGCCATGGGGTCAGTTCTTCCACATCTACGACGGCTCAGCCTACTGTCAAACAGCGCTGCGTCCCTCAGTTGCGCCCCTTCACTGGGGTGAATGTTTGATGCATTCAGCATTCCAACCATCATTTTTTTCCACAGCATTTTTTGCCCTAAGTGGGATAGTAATTCCAATAAGTGGGTCCCTTGCTCGCTATGCCACTTGATTCAAGCTAGCCTGGCTGATGAGTGGTGATACCCCGAAACCTGTCTCAGGATGCTTATTTTTAGTCCAGGGGGACCTGACTTGGCAGTTTGGGCTGGACTGTTCCCAGGAGGCGCTGGGTCAAGACTGATTTGCATATGACTGGGTCTAATCTTGGGTGATGTTTCGGGCAAAACAAATATGGTTTTAACCCAGAGCTCTTGACGGGGGGTGAATGTTTGATTTATTCAGCATTCCATTCACCATTTGCTGCTGCAGCAGTGTCCCTCAGTAAAGGCATTGACCTGGGTGGACATTTGTGACTCTTCATTAATTGTCTGCACCCACATGGAAGGGAATGTAAGACTGGTGCCATTTGTTTTCATAGAGTATTTGCATTCCATTTCAAAGGGACATACCCTACAGGAAATTTAAAATGTCATATCTTGTGTCCATCATAATCCACAATCATGGTGATTGTGCTATGTTATGTTATGTTATGTTAGGAAATTTGTAAAGCGCACTTACACCATAGGTCTCTTGGCGCTATTGCTACATAAGCTGCTGCGGGGACCAGTTTAAACAGTTTGTCCGAAGAGCCGTGGGCCTCATTTATGAAAAGTGACGCATCGCTGCGTGAAAACAGCGATGTGTCACTTTTCACTGCGCTCTCCCTGCGACATGATTGATGAATATGACCCATCATGTCGCAAGGAGTTACAGATACGTCAGTATTTCTGACGTATCTGTAGGCGCAAAAGTGACGCATTGCTGGAGTGTGTCACAAACGTGACGCAACTCCAGCAATGCATCCTTTCACATGGGGAAAGCCCCATGTGAAAGGGCTTGCGTCAGTCTTACGCCTGCTGTGAGGCAGGCGCAAGATTTTGGCCCCAGATTTGTAAGGCTTTTCTGAATCCCAGAAGACTATCGCAGTTCCTGACTGATAGAGGAAATGAGTTCCAGAGTCTGGGGGCCAAATAGGCAAACCTATGCCCGCCTAAGCGTTTTAATTTGATAGATGGAATAGACAGGAGGTGAAGATGGGCGGAACGAAGATTGCGAGTGGGAACATGTCTCGAGATTAAGCTATTGAGAAATACAATGCAACGCCTTAAAGATTATACAGCCCGATTTGAATGCGGAGCGTTGCGCCATGGGAAGCCAATGTAAAGTACGCAGTAGCATCCTGTAGCATCCTGGCGGACTGCCATCTTGGCTGCTTATAGATCAATCTCGCCGCCTGGTTCTGAATTATTTCTAGGCGGTTTACCAGACCAAGAGGAAGGCCGGTATACAGAGAATTGGAAAAATCAAGGTGGGAGGATACTAGCGCAATCACCACCTGGATCAAAGCTTGATGAGATAACAGATAGGCGATCTTTCTTATTTTTCGTAGTTGGAACAGAGAGGAAGAAATGACCGTACCCACATGGCCCCTCAGGGAGAGATCGGAATCTATAGTTACTCCCAGACTTTTCACTGATGGGGATGGAACGGGAGGGGGGCCTAAAGCACTATGTTCAATTACCATGGATGCCTTGGTGTGACCTCTTACATATGGCTGCAATTAACTTTATGTGAATCACACCGTGATTACACTCTGCATCAAGGTGGTGTTGCTTGTGTATAGGAGTGGGTGTTCACATGCAGATCTATTTGACTGGCAATGTATAGTATGCATCATTAGTCTCTGTGAGATGTGATGATGTAATGGATTATACATGTGGATACAGCTATTGTTGTAGCATTTTTGAACTGTAGTTTAGTGATTGCATTTCCATTCACATACTATGTGGAACAATGAAAGTCATCATACAATAATTGACCTCTACTATTGTGCACAAATATGAGGCTGAACACATGGTTAGCATCAGGAGAGACACATACACACACAGTTATTGCACGCTATCTACTTGACTACACCAGGTTAATTGAGGCAGCCAATGGAGGACTACCTGTTACAGGTAGTTAGCATGCAGACTAAGTCATTTGTACCAGTTGTTGGTCAAGGCTGTTAGTAACACATAGCTACATACGTAAGCTGAGTGACAAGAAGTAACAGGTACAATGTGAATCTTTAGGTGTTCACTTTGACCATGGAAGTAAGAGGCATACACAGTGTTAGTGCTCAGATATGTATTAACAGATTGATGAATAATGTATGCTATTTCATATTTGTTGGCTATAATTCAAAACATTTATGGTTCTGTGTAAAGATTGTTTATAATGCTGTCCTTGCACTGTGTTGCAGCAACCAATGGTCCTGGTTGCTGACACCCCTCATCTTACTCCTCCTCCTTATGTGGCATTTTCTGTTCCCCACATCTGCCCATGACACATTTGTCCTGACACAGGAATAGTGCAGAATGCATGAGACCAAAGTCATTTTACACACCATGGGTGGTGAGAAGAGCGATCTGAACTAAGATGTGTCCAGACTCCGGAAGTAGGATTTTCAAACTCTGAAACATTGTTCAATTATGGACATGGTGCAGCATTGGGCATGATTGTATGTCTGGTGTGCTTCTCTTTCTGGGTTCTTGACTGGAGTTATGGCCCACGGCAACAGAGTCCAATATTGGTCATCTCAAAGAAAGAATATGTCATATTAGTCAAATGTCATGACAAGGGATAGCCCAACATTCATTTACATTCAGTTCCGTATCCTGCTTGACTCATACACCTTCCTTACAGTAATAGATTTGCTATGATATAGATGGACATACACGCACGTGGGAAATGGAAATGGCTGACACTGAGCTACACATGCAGTGGGCTGCTCTCTGTGATTCACTTCCTATTTGTCAATCTCGTGAGTCCAAATGCCATGCCGGTAATGAATTTTCAGCAGTAAGGAGAGTCAATTTGCCATTGAGTAGACAGGTGTCCTACATTCATCCATTGTGTCTATTAATGCCTACTAACGCCACTCCTGAACAGACACCTGTCTGATTTGGCAACTTGTAACAGGAGCAGGTGTTGTGTGTTCTCTTCAGTCACATATATGTTGCATTGAGTTTTGGTGTTAATGTTGACCTATGTGCTCCACCAAGGGAAGGCAAGTGAGGGGATGTATCTGAGGGGCTTGGTAGTATGCATATGGCAGTGCACAGTGTCCACTAGGCTTACAGTAAACAATGAGTTTTGGATAAGAGTAAATCTTTCACCATACAGTCCAACTGGTTGACTAACTTCACTACAAGGTCTCACGTCTTGTGAACAGTGTAGGTTATATCTTATACAGGATTCAGAGTTCAGGGTTGTGTGGCTACACAGGCCCAACCAGTGCATCATTGCTCCAAGACAGTCACAATATTTCCTTTGCTGTTATGGAAGATGTAGTTTGTGCATGAGGCTGCACCTTGCTGCACATTTAGGCCCCCTGGCTGAATTCTTTTGTATTTTGTGCACAAATGAAATGAAGTGCACATAGTATGTGATGTGTGTATATGATGAGTGCTATGATGTCACATGCTAGATCTGATCCTGTAAGTTTCATATATGACCATGTTTCTCACTTTCAAAGGTCTAGGATACAACTTCTTGCCTTTTGACCATGGGATTTACACATGAAACACAGACTATACACAGGGATTGCCTAGCTTCAACAGAGTATTTGGAAGAAACGTTTTACTATTTATAGCATTTATAATTGTGTTTGACACTATTGATTGCACACACAGGGGCTCATGTAGCATCTGCTGCCACTTGGAAGCAATGGATGTGAACTGATTAACTGACCTGCATGCAAAAGGATTTTGTGGATTGTGCCTTTCTGTTGACATACAGCACATCCATGGTTTGTCAACATTTGCAACATCACATGATAGGGAGTGGTGCTACCACCAGCCTCCCTTTGCACCATAGTGCACGTGTGTCAGCTTAGTGTCCTCATATAGTGTAATGCTTTAGGAGACACATTTCAGCACCAATGACATTCCATGTATGCAATTTCCTCCTTCTATATCTTGTGCAGAATGCTGGACACATAGTTATTGGACATGGCAAATGAGATGCTATCCTGTGTCGTAATTTCACCTCCTCTTGGGAGGCACACTATTTCCACACTGTCCCAGGATCGTTGAACCAAGTTATGTGTGTATGTGTAAGGTAATCATTGGTGTTGGATGGGACAGGCCATCGCAAGGACCATGGAAGATATCCTTAATGGTACAGTGGATGAATGAAGCACTTTGGTTTAAAAATTGCAGCAGGTTTTTGAAAAGTAGCGGTGTTCAGAAAATGCTTGTACATTTGGCGACGTTTGTTTTGCAAGGATTTTTTTCAAGGGGATGCCTACCTACCATATCATCTTTTGTAAATGCCGCTAGCAAAACTGGTGCAGAAAAAAATAGGCGCCAGTGCAAAAGTGCTGCTAATAGGCTCTAGCGTCACTTTGCAAATATGTTGCTAAAAAAAACACTGCAGCACCAAACAAGTGATGCTGCAACTGCATTAATTCCTTGTAAATATGCCCCTTAGTTTCAGAACTTCATCTCTTTGCCTCATATAATCACTCCTTCTGAATGCATAACCTATAGAACACCTTTCTTCTTTTTCACTCTACCAATAATTTCAGTGCTCACTTTCCTTACCTCAACTATCTGAGCAGCAGTATCAAAATTTATGTTGCTCCCACTTTCATATTTATAAATACTACTTAAGTAGAAACCACCCCAATTAACAACTCAGTACTCAAAGAGCTTTCTGTGCTATTTTATAAATATTCTTAAAAGAGAAATTGGAGATTGCTCTCAGTAGCCTAAGCCTCAGATGATGTCAGTACACTGGTTTCAGGAATAATCATTCACTCTCAGAATTGTCAAGAGTATAATGCTAATAGCCAGCTATGAATTTCTATCACACAAAGGATGAAAGGAGCTGTTTATTAACTGTTTCAAGATGTTTTTCTTTACTTGCTTGTGGAAGTGCTTTCCCTTCATCATAATAGTCAGCCATATCTATGGTCTGCATGGTTTTAATTACATCTGTCAGAGGTGTAACTGGATCTCCCACGTGAGTAGACACCTGTACCTCATGTTTCAGTCACAATTTCAATCACTTTTATATTTTATTCACCCTGCTCCTGTGTATTCCCTTCCGTTTACCCGACGACCACAAAATCATCAGTTATTTCTCAATAGAGAAAAAAAGATATAGACTGGTGATAATATGTAGCACCCTGCCTCACCTTAGTTAAAATCCCACTTAAATCTGAATGATCAGTACTATACTCTCTTCAACTTTCAAATATGTATTATTAAACAATGATTTGGAAAAATAGTGGTTTTCTTATTCTCCTCAGCAAATACTGTACTGTCTGTTTTCTATGTTTTTTTATTTGTCTAGTAACACAGCTGGAGGCTATCCCTCAGAACAGTTTGATAGTTGGGCTTCTTGTTTCTTAGAATGGTGATGATTTCATAGATTTGAGTTCCCACAGGTTTAACGACTGGACATGCTGGCTTTTGTGAAATCCTTCAGACCCAGCATCATTCAATACAGAGCTTGATGGATAATAACTAACCATAGCAAAGATTTTCTTTAGTTTACTTTACTTTGATGAACAACGTTCAGTGGTCTACCAATCATCTGGTCAAGCTGCGTAGCCGGCTCTCTGTGCTCTGCAAACAGCACCCACACCCAGTTAAATACAGAGCTCTATCAACTGTTCTCAACTCAAGCCAAAGAGTAACAAGCATTGGCATAGGCAATAGGTCTGGATTTTGGGACCTTCTAAGTATTTAGTTATGCAGCACAATATCCTTGGTGCAATAACATCAACTGTTGCGTGGCGAAACACTTATAAGGTCCCAAAGGAGAGACCTATTGGCTATGCCAATGTTTGTTATTTTTTTGTTCTTGGGTGAAACCGGGCTAGTGCCAGGAGGGTCAGGGGTGAGTGGCAGGGAGGTGAGGAGTGAATGCCAAGAGGGACAAGGGTGACTGTCAGGCCATGGGGGTGAAGGGTGAGTGCCAGACAGGTGAGGAGTGAGTGCCAGGGAGATGAGACGTAAGAGTCAGGAGGGTCAAGGATGAGTGCCAGAGAGGGGAAGGGTGAGTGCAGAGAAGGGGGAAGTATGAGTGAGTATGAGTGCCAGGGGTGAGGGGTAGCTGCCAGGCCAGGGGGCTGAAGGGCTAGTGCCACGGAGGTGAAGGTTGAGTGCCAGGTCAGGGAGAAGAAGGGTGAGTGCCAGGGAGATAAAGGTTGAGTGCCATGGAGGTGAGATGTAAGAGTCAGGAGGGTCAAGGGTGAATACCAGGGAGGGGAAGGGTGAGTGCAAGGGGTGAAAGGTAGCTGCCAGGCCAGGGGGAAGGGCTCGAGCAATGGAGGTGAAGAGGGAGTGCCAAGGTGGCGAGTAGTGAATGCCAGGAGGGACATGGGTGAGTGTCAGGGAGGTGACAGTTGAGTGTCATGCAGAGTCAATGCTGAGTGCCAGAAAGGGAGAAGGGTGAGTGCCAGGTGCGAGGAGTGACTGCCAGGCCTGAGGGGTGAAGGGTAGTGCCAGGGAGGTGAGAGGTGAGTGACAGACTGCAAAAAGTAGTGAGCTGGGATCTAGAAGGAGGTGCGGAGATCATCACCCGATGTGTGCCGGGCTGGGACGCACCAGTGCCAGGCCAGACTTGGGTGGATGCAGGAGCCTCTGAAAGGCGGGTGCCAGGTCACTCGTAACCTTAGTACATGAGTGGGTGGCAGTTTTAGGGAGGGTCTCCACGCCGGCCGAGCTTTTCTTTGCTCCGCTGAGGCGTGTTGCTAGTCTTCTGTTCCTGTGGGGCGGCCGGGCTTTGCTCCGCCAAGAACCATCACCCTGCACTTCCTGACTGGCCGGGCTTGGCTCCACCGCTCGGGAAAACATCGGGACTACAGCCCCCAGCAGCCTCGACGCCAGGACGCCTCCCCCCTCATCACACAGCGCCAGGAGGCGCATAAAGCTACGCCCGCTGCCGAGGACCTGGTGGCAGTTTTCATGAGGGTCTCCACGCCGGCCGAGCTTTTCTTTGCTCCGCTGAGGCGTGTTGCTAGTCTTCTGTTCCTGTGGGGCGGTCGGGCTTTGCTCCGCCAAGAACCATCACCCTGCACTTCCTGACTGGCTGGGCTTGGCTCCGCCGGTCGGGAAAACATTGGGACTACAGCCCCCAGCAGCCTCGACGCCAGGACGCCTCCCCCCTCATCACACAGCGCCAGGGGGCGCATAAAGCTACGCCCGCTGCCGAGGACCTGGTGGCAGTTTTCGGGAGGGTCTCCACGCCGGCCGAGCTTTTCTTTGCTTCGCTGAGGCGTGTTGCTAGTCTTCTGTTCCTGTGGGGCGGCCGGGCTTTGCTCCGCCAAGAACCATCACCCTGCACTTCCTGACTGGCCGGGCTTGGCTCCGCCGGTCGGGAAAACATCAGGACTACAGCCCCCAGCAGCCTCAACGCCAGGACGCCTCCCCCCTCATCACACAGCGCCAGGAGGCGCATAAAGCTACGTCCGCTGCCGAAGACCTGGTGGCAGTTTTCGGGAGGGTCTCCACGCCGGCCGAGCTTTTCTTTGCTCCGCTGAGGCGTGTTGCTAGTCTTCTGTTCCTGTGGGGCGGCCGGGCTTTGCTCCGCCAAGAACCATCACCCTGCACTTCCTGACTGGCCGGGCTTGGCTCTGCCGGTCGGGAAAACATCGGGACTACAGCCCCCAGCAGCCTCGACGCCAGGACGCCTCCCCCCTCATCACACAGCGCCAGGAGGCACATAAAGCTATGCCCGCTTCCTCGTCACGCGAGGACGCGCGCGGGACGCGCCGGGCGAAGCCTGGGCAAAGGGCGGGCCCTCTGAGGGCCTCAGAGACCGAAAGAGACTGGGCTGGGCCTCCCCCCTTGGCATTGTAATTACACCGACGCAGGTAACCACCCCTTACGCTCTAATATAAAGTGGTAGCTAGCATCGATGGAAGCTAAACGCAGGGCCATGGTAAAAAAAACTCCTATGCATACACGATCAGTAAGTAGGAAATTAACATTGGCGCCAACCCCATTACCTACTCTAACCGCAATTGACAGAATGCTGCAGCAAACAATTGGGGTCGCTGTTAATGCAATTGAAAGTACGGAGAGACGATTGTCTCTACCACCCAGTATGTGCCTTATAAACCAATCGCCACAAGCAGCAAATCTACCTGCAAATGTTTCAAATGTAACAACTTTATCACATGACTCTATGCTATTACAATCTTATGCAGGTCTGCCAGGGAACGAGCCGATTCAAGCTGATGCTCCCCAACCATTAGAACCGATTGTGTTTGTTGCTAGGGAGAGCAGACTGTCATTAACTCCGAACTTGTCTATAAGTGAGATACCCCAACCTATAACAGTGAATGATGTACCTAATGTTACAGTGGAAATGGATGGCTGTGGTACTAACAACATTATTCCCATAGTTGATTCATCTAACACCAGCTTGCCTTTATCAAGTACATTCTTGCACTTCCCCAAAGTTCTCCGATACTAGCCTCACACCGGGAGCTTGGTATGGAATACATCGTCGATACCATCCGATGCCAGCCCATCTTACTGTGGCATCGAATATGGTGTAACCCTAATAGTCACCTAACCCGCTCCCTTATTACTGACTGTTTAGGCTTAACAAATTGGCGGAAGATCCCGTGGCTAAAGTACATATACAACTTTTTGAAAGATCTGGATTGTGAGCAATACTTCCTCGAACCACCTTCAGTCGAAGATATCTCAAGAAAGCAACTGAAGCAAATGGCTATGGCCCATCTGAGAGACCTTCGAAACCAGGCAGAGATTATTAAACCAAAAAACGAAAAGATCTGCTTACTACAGGCAGGGAAAGTAATCCAGCCTTATTTGACATGTTTTTTATCGAACTATGAAAAGTTTTTACTCACGAGTCTACGTTTTGACGTTTTGTTTCGTTTGGTCCATTTCCGGAAACAAAGAACTGGTCCTGTAATCTGATGAGATGCCCCTGTGACGGAGTTTCCTTACAATCCACGATTCACGTTATCCTATTCTGCAAATATTCTAAATCAGCAAGGAAAACGTGGATCATTCCTACTCTCAGGTCCAGTGGTCTCAGACAATCCTACCCAGCTCTTTCCTATCTACAATCTCCGAAATCTCCTCATGAAGCCAAACTTACAGTGACTTTTCTTAAGGCAGTTATTATTGCACGTCGTAATATCCTTAGTTAAACAAATATTTTTTGTTAAAAGCAAATTGACTTCACTGTCTCAAAAAGTTCTTTTGTACAGAGATTCCATTCTTTTGGACTTTACTTATTTAAATTTCTTCTGTGTGTAATACTTTTTTAAATGTACTTTTTATGATTATTCAAAATCTATAATCGAATAAAAGTTGATGAAACACCAGCTTGCTAAGTAGTGCGAGCGATCTCGGGTCTAACCGGCCTAAATACAATCCCGCTCATAATAGAAAACTGTTGGTTGTTAATAGGCTGGGCAAGAGACATCGACGCAAAAGAAAGAAAGTAATACAAACACCACTAGATAATGGAAGGGGGGACGAAACACAGCAGCAGAACAGAAATAAACGCCCAAAGGAGAATCATACAACTGCTCAGCAAAATCCAACCCTAGCCAATATAGAGGGACTAGCACAACAACTAGAGAGTATGATAAAATCACACATTGCACCAGTGGTTGAAAGGTTAAAGTCCTTAAGTGAAAAAGTGGTGATTTTGGAAAAATTGGGTATAGCCAACTTACACTTATTAGAACATCTTGGCACTCAAGTCAAGTTATCTGCAACTAATGCACCAAATGGGAAACCCAGCATTAAAACGTCAAGCTGTGCAACTAGAGCACCTAGCATCCCAACTTCAGTAGTAAACGCAAGGGATCTGAACAAGCTACCCACCTTCGCCCCAAATATAGCAACGGGCCAGAAAGTCGATGTGGGACAAAGGGGGTCAGGTGGCCCCATACATAACAACAAGAATTTGCCAATACCAAGGCGCCACATTAATAATATCATCCCCGCCACAATTAACCTCCCACCAGAATGTAGACCGTATGTAGCTATCCTTGCTAATGTCCCTAAATTGAAGCCCACCCAATTCGAAAACCAGGAAACTTCGAAAAACAAAACCCTGTACTGGCTTGCTAAAAATTGTGGATTTCCAACACGAGGGGCAAACCAAAGTATTTCCACACAGAGAGTAAGATGGGTGGGACCAAGTAAAAAAGAGATAGAAGGGGACTGTATAGTTATAAACTTTAGGATTACTGAATGGGCTAGAGACTCGATTTTGAATGCACCTATACCATCTAGTCATGAATTTAACCTCTTCAGTGCTGTGCGAATTTCGCTGCAGTGCTGAAGGGTCATAAATCATATTGACTCATGACGGAAATGTTCCGTCATCAGCACCGGAGCACCGACGCTGATGACGGAACCGTTCCGTCATGAGCATGGAAGGAGATAATACCACCCTGCTCCCCCTTGACTATTTCTACAGGAAACAGTTAGGAAGATCAGTTACAATGCAGACTTTTAATCATCCCGGGGCTGTACATCCCAACTATTCCAATGCAGCCTACGAATCAGTACCATTGTATAATACATGGGAAAACTTCACAATCCCGACCTCTAATAGTTTTCAGGTGTTTAGCTCACTAGAGGAGAACGATTGACTGAAGGAATCATGTATGACTTTACATTCGGATTGTACTATACCTGGTGAAATAGCCACAAATGATCAGGGGCTACGGGGTAAAATTGGGGCAGAAGGTGATATTGTGTTAAATATGACTAATATTGACCAGAGTAAAAACGATGATATACCCATGTCCAATGTAACCATCATTATAGACATAAATCTGAACGTGAGTTTAGAAACACCGCAAATGACTGACCATCTTGATGTTTTACAAAGTAACCATGTTGATTTTTTAAAGGTTATTACCTGGATTATAGTGGGAATTGCTGCTAAAGTAACAACTCCATTCTGGGATAATTTTATCACGCAGGGTTACGACATAATTTGTCTACAAGAGACGTGGCATAGTGCACAAATTCAAGTTGAAGGATACACCACCTATAGCGTGAATGCAGTAGCATCCCAGGCAGGTAGAGCAAAGGGTGGCTTATTGACTCTGGTATCCACTGCCCTAACGGAGTTTAGCCCTGATGGATATGTGAGGTGGGCCAGCATGCATCAGTCTTACGTCTGGTACATAGTAAATGTAGGGATCTAATTGTAGTCAACTTCTATAACAATATAGTCGGTCCAAATCGGGGTATGATTGTTCTGGACATAGAGCAGGCAATAGAAGATACATGTGCGTTATCAAGTAACAGCCCAGTATTACTCTGGGTAGGTGATTTTAATATTAAAGCATGTAGTCACGCTCAGAAGGGGGTCTGTGGTCATCGTGAGGAATACTCCGGTGGCGATAGCATAATTTTAATCATTTCCCGCATACTAATTACGGAAGTGCACTGAATAATCTAGTAGCTAAATTAGATCTGGAGCTACTAGAATGTACTAAGAATAAAAATAATGAGAAGTGCCCAACATTTAGAGGGAGAGACGCCCACTCAAACATTGACCACATCCTGGTATCTAACGGATCTGTTTATTCTAATGTTTGGGTAATATAACAGCCAGTAAGTGATCACAACAGCATATCAATGGAGTTAATGGGTTGGGGCCCAAAAACAAAAGTGTATGGAAGACCTATTCAAGGGATTACGGCTGTGAGACCAAACGGTACGAGGATCAAGTGGATCAAAATAGATCCTATACAATTTATGACGGATATAATTCATACATGCAGTAGTGAGGTGGACTATTGCTTAGCATCAAATGTGATCCCGTCCATTTTACTTTCTAACTTTCTGCATATAACTAAAACAATTGAGAAATCCCTTGTAGCAAGAAATAGAAAGCCTAGGAGAATTAAAGCAGTGTGGTTTGATAAGCATTGCGCTCAGTCACTAAAAAGGCTAAAAAAAGTGCTTGATGTTAAGCCAAGAGATATAGATAAAATTAGAGAAGAGCGCCTTAACTATAAGACTGCCTTAGCATCCAGAAAAAAAGAGCTACAAAATGAAGCATGGACGAAATTGGATATGGCTGCAGAAACAAAAGACCATAAATTATTCTGGGATACTGTAAATAGCCCCTTTCTAAAGAATGATAACATCCCTGAAATCAGTTCCCATGTCAGTTGCTGCGCATGGATCACCCATTTTACTGGGATTTTTAACTCTGATTTTAATCCAGATGGGCCAATTTTAATTTTAGATAAAGCATCATGTTCTAAATGGCAGAAAATGCAGCTATCTGTGACCTTAAATGAGGTTATGGAGGCAATCAGAAACAGTAAGGGTGGCAAAGCCCCTTGGCCTGACGGGGTGCCCATGGACTTTTATAAATATGAAATGATTCTATGGGCCCCAATATTGACACGTTATTTTAATGCGGCCATAGAAGATAGGCTACCAACAACATGGGGACAGTCAATTATTGTGCCGCTCTATAAAAAAGGTTCCAGGTCAGAAGCACGAAATTACCGTACAATCTCACTCCTGGACTCGTCAGTTAAAATCCTTAGCCGAGTTCTATTGGTGAGACTGGAAGCCTGGGTCGAGGAAAATAACATCTTATCCCCAGTGCAATACGGGTTTCGTAAGGGGATGGGAACAATGGAGCAGTGCGTGAACCTGGAACTCATAGTCAGTAAGTACACCAAAGCTAAATACGGTAATCTATTTCTGTGCTTTGCTGACTTGAGTTCAGCATTCGATCTGGTGGAACACGCACTGCTCTGGCCTGTTTTGTTAGACATGGGCGCCCCAATTTAGATCATCCATCTCCTGGCAAGGTTGTATGAAAACCTGTCCAGCAAAGTTAGATTTGGATCAAATGGAGAGTGCACCCCCTTTTTTAAAATCAACAGAGGTATCCGACAAGGATGTGTACTTGCCCCACTCCTGTTCTCCCTTTTTATAAATCAAGTGGACCAAATTTTAAGACAACTTAATGTAGATGCACCTATTATTAACGGTAACTCAATTCCAATTCTTTTATACGCGGATGACGCGGTACTTCTCTCCAGGACCCAAAATGGATTGCAACAATTGATTAATAGGTTTTACACATTCACTGAAAGTAGGAAGTTGAAAATTAACAAAGGAAAGACTTTCACAATGATATGTGGTAAGAAACCAAAAAAAAGTAGGTCCTTTTTTCTAGACGGGGAGAAATTAGAACCCGTTAGGAGTTTTTGTTACCTAGGCATCACTTTTTCAGGAGACGGGAGATGGGCCAATGAACAAGATAGTGTCCATTTTAAAATGGCTAGGAATATAAGTTGTGTTTTTAGATTTGCTGCCAAATTAGGAGGGCGCAGAATTCACGAGATGCTGTCAATATATAACACAAGATGTTTAACATCAGCCCTATATGGGGCCGGGATATGGGGGTATCATGCCCAGAGTGCCAACTCGATTCAGCGTGAGGAGAATGCGTTCTTAAAACTATTACTTTGTGCCCCGTCTATGGCCTCAACTGAGATAGTACACAGGGAACTTGGCCTAAACCATGTTAATGATTTAATTGCTTTACGCCCTCTATCCCTGTGGCGCTCAATTTGGGCAAAAGAAGAGACAAAATTCACCCAGGATATGATTAATGATTGTTTAAAGCTCGACCGCTGCTCAAAGATCCCCTGGTTATGCCATATACAACACTGGTATAAGACTCTGTATGGCTGTAACATCTTTAAAGACACAACAACGGGGACAGTGTTGTCTAAACAGGAGCTTAAAGTCACATTCCTTAAATATACAGACGGGACCAGAACGAACAGATATGCAAAACAAAGTACGTTTAACTCCTATTTGGAATATAACATCAATGATGGCTTTCAAACCTACCTTACCGTTGTAAGTAACAGTTCCCACCGTTTTGTACTAACTCGCTTGCGGTTGGGAATTGTGCACCACCTAGTGGCATTCCCTACAATTAAGAAACCCGGGACGTGTTTATGTCCATGTGATGGTAAATCTAAACAGAGTGGTTGTCATTTTATGCTATTTTGTAACTTTTATACCTATATTAGGAAATTTTATTTGAAACCCATCCTTTTAAAATATAATATGCGTAATACAAAAACAGCGATGGAACTGATGTTTAACTTAGAGACCCCAGATGTATGTTTTTTTGTGGCCACTTATATTTTAAAATGTATATCTGCACGGAAATCAATTGTCGTATGAATTTAATCCATGATGCACTTTATCGACCGTTTTGCACTTGATCAACTTGTTTTAACATAGCTATTTTTTACATATGTGTCTGATAATGAGTACCTCTACCATTTATAGCACTTTATACTGCAAATCTGCACACGCACTGTTAGAAGAATGTATCGATAAGCATTCATAGACTATTCGGATATGTGCAGCTAAATGTATATTGTACTTCAGGAAGGATGGTGCAATTAATTTGCACCTTACTCTGCTAATTTGCACATGTACTACTAGACGTATGCACTAAATAAGCACTTTAAGAATGTCGCACATGTGCTGCTAAATGTATATTGCACTTTTGGAAGGATGGTATAGCCATTGTTGCACTTTATCTTGCTAATTTTGCACAGGTACTACTAGAATTAGGTACAAAATAAGCACTTTAAGAATGTCGGAAATGTGCTGTTCAATGTAACTGTACATTAGTAAGGATGGTATTGCTAATTTTGCACTTTATACTGCTAATTTGCACATGTACTGAGGGCAAACGCACTAAAAAGTACTTTAAGACTGTGGAAATGCGATGGTAAATGTATACTGCACTCGAGTAATGATTCCATCTGGCAAATCGAAACTGACACAAATGTATGCTGTTTTTAATTTTATTTTGCTTGTTGCTATATGGTTGTATTCATACATACCGAATAAAGCATTTTGAAATTGAAATTGAGTGGGGTGCACAGGAGAGAGAAACATCTTAAAACAAGAAACTATTCAAAATCCTGAATACTCCACTTTATGGTCTTGCAACCTTATGTGGAAAATAATTAGCAAATGAATGGGCTTCCGTAGCACACTTGCAGCTTGTTACAGCAACTTATATAGATCAAGTTTGCATTGCAAATAAGCCAAAGCTAACACAATTTGAATTAGTAACAGTAAGATTCACAATGAACTAGACACAAGTAAAAAAAAAGCACCCCAGAATTGAACCGAGGATACAGAATAATAAAAATTGGGGCAATATTGGTCTCCTTTTCACAGCTGACAGCCAAAAAACAGGGTGGTGTGGAGGACTCGGATTCTGGTGGAATCCGAATTTTCAAAAGAGTCAATTTTTTATAAAACGTTTTGTTGCGGTTGAGTGTGTGGTTGTGTGTGGTTGTGGATGTTTATGGTTGTGTGTGTGTGTGGTTGTTTGTGGTTGTGTGTGTGTGGTTGTGTGTGGTTGTGGGTGTGTGGTTTTGTGAGTGGTTGTGTGTATGGTTGTGGGTGTGGTGGGTGTGGTTGTGTGTGGTTGTGTGTGGGTGTGTGTGGTTGTGTTGATGTGTCTGTGTTGTTGTTGTTTGTATGTGGTTGTGTGTGTGGTTGTGTGTGTGTGGTTGTGGTTGTGTGTGTGTGGTTGTGCTTGTGTGTGTGGTTGTGTCTGTAGGGTTGTGTGTGTGGTTGTGTGTGTGGTTGTGTGTGTGTGTGGTTGTTTGTGTGTGGTTATGAGTGTGTGGTTGTGTGTGTGTGTGGTTGTGTGTGTGTGTGGTTGTGTGTGTTGTGAGTCTGTGGCTGTTTGTGTGTGGTTGTATGTGGTTGTGCAGTTGGGTGTGGGTGTGTGGATGTGTTTGTGTGTGTCATATGGGTGGGTTGTGTGTGGTTTTTGTGTGTGTGGTTGTGCGTGTGGTTGTGTGTGTGGTTGTGTGTGTGTGGTTGTGTGCGTGTGTGGTTGTGTGTTTGTGGGTGGTTGTGTGTGTGGGTGTGGTTGTGTGTGTGTGGGTGTGGTTATGGGTGTGGTTGTATGGGTGTGTGGTTGTGGGTGGTTGTGTGTGTGGTTGTGTGTTAGTGTGTGTGATTGTGTAGTTGTGTGTGGTTGTGTGTGTGTTTGCTCTGTGTGTGGTTGTGTGTGTGGTTGTGTGTGTGGTTGTGTGTGGTTGTGTGTGTGGTTGTGTGTGTGGGTGGGTCAGTGTGTGTGTGGTGGTTGTGGTTGTGTGTGTGGTTGTGTGTTTGGTTGTGTGTGTGTATGGTTGTGTGTGTGTGGTTGTGTGTTTATGTGTAGTTGTGTGTAGTTGTGGTTGTGTGTAGTTGTGGTTGTATGTGTGGTTGTGTGTGTGGTTGTGCGTGGTTGTGTGGTTGTGTGTGCGTGGTTGTGGGTGTGGTTGTGGGTGAGAGTGTGGGTGTGGTTATGGGTATGGTTTGTGTGGTTGTGTGTATGATTGTGTGTGTGTATGGTTGTGTGTGTGTGTGGTTGTGAGTGTGGTTGTGTGTGTGTTTGTGTGGTTGTGTGTGTGATGGTGTGTGTAGTTGTGCGTGGTTGTGTGTGTGGTTGTGTGTGGTTGTGTGCGTGGTGTTGTGTGTGGTTGTGTGGTTGTGTGTGTGGTTGAGGGTGTGGTTGTCTGTGTGGTTGTGTGTGTGGTTGTTTGTGTGTGTGGTTCTTTGTGTATGGGTGTGGGTTTAGTTGTTTGTGTGTGTGTGGCTGTGATTGTGTTTGTGTGTGGTTGTGTGCATTTGTGGGTGGTTATGGTTGTGTGTGTGTGTGTGTGTGGTTGTGTGTGTGGTTGTGTTTGTGGTCATGTGTGTGGGTGTGGGTGTGGGTGTGGGTGTGGTGGGTGTGGTTGTGGGTATGGTTGTGGATGTGGTTGTGTGTTTGGTTGTGTGTGTGGTTGTGTGTGGGTGTGTGTGGTTGTGTGGTTGTGTGTGTGTTTGTGTGTTTGTGTGTGTGTTGTGTGTGTGCTGTGGTTGTTTGTATGTGGTTGTGTGTGTGTGGTTGTGGTTGTGTGTGTGGTGTGGTTGTGTGTGTGTGTGTGGTTGTGCTTGTGTGTGTGGTTGTGTATGTGTTCTTGTTTGGTTGTGTGTGTGATTGTATCTGTTTGCCTGTGTGTGGTTGTGTGTGTGGTTGTGTGTGTGTGTGTGTGTGTGTGTGTGGTTGTGTGTGTGGTTGTGAGTGTGTGGTTGTATGTGTGTGGTTGTGTGTGTGGTTGTGGTTAAGTGTGTTGTGGGTCTGTGGCTGTGTGTGTGTGGTTGTATGTGGTTGTGCAGCTGGGTGTGGGTGTGTGGTTGTGTGTGTGTATGTGGTAGTGTGTGTGGTTGTGTGTGTGTAGTTGTGTGTATGCGGTTGTATATGTGGTTGTGTTTGTGTGTGTGTGGTATTGGGTGTGGTTGTGTGTGGTTTTGTGTGTGTGTGGTTGTGTGTGTGTGGTTGTGTGTGTGGTTGTGTGTGTGTGTGCGGTTGTGTGTTTGTGAGTGGTTGTGTGTGTGGGTGTGATTGTGTAGTTGTGTGTGTGTGGCTGTGTGTGTGGTTGTGTGTGTGGTTGTGTGTGTGTGGTTGTGTATGTGTGTCAGTGTATGTGTGGTGGATGTGTGTGGGTGTGGTTGTGTGTGTGGTTGTGTATGTGGTTGTGTGTTTGGTTGTGTGTGTGTGTGATTGTGTGTGTCTGGTTGTGTGTGTCTGTGTGGTTGTTTGTGGTTGTATGTGTGGTTGTGTGTGTGTGGCTGTGTGTGTGGGTGTGTGTGGTTGTGTGTGTGGGTCAGTGTGTGTATATGTGGTGGTTGTGTGATGTTGTGTGTGGGTGTGTGTAGTTGTGTGGTTGTGTGTGTGGGTGTGGTTGTGTGTGTGGTTGTTTGTGTGTGTGTGGTTGTTTGTGGGTGGTTGTGTGTGTGTGTGGTTGTGGGTGTGGTTGTGTGTGTGTGATTGTTTGTGTGTGTGTGGTTGTGGTTGTGTGTGGTGTGTGTACATGTGGTTGCATGGTTGTGTTTGTAGTTGTGTGTGTGGTTGTGGTTGTGGTTGTGTATGGTTGTGGCTGTATGTGTGGTTGTGTGTGTAGTTGTGTGTGTGTGGTTGTGTGTGGTTGTGTGTGTGTGTTTGTGTGGATGTGTGTTTGGTTATGTGTGTGGTTGTGTGTGTGGTTGTGGTTGTGTGTGGTTGTGTGTGTGATTGTGGTTGTATGTGTGGTTTTGTGTGTGGCTGTGTGTGTGTATATGGTTGTGTGTGTGTGTGGTTGTGGTTGTGTGCGTGTGGTTGTGTGTGTGTGGTCGTGTGTGTGTGGTTGTGTGTGTGGTTGTGTGAGTGTGTGTGGTTTTGTGTGTGGTTTTGTGTGTGGTTGTGTGTGTGGTGTGGTTGTGTGTGGTTGTGGTTGTGTGTGTTGTTGTGGTTGTGTGTGGTTGTGGTTGTGTGTGTGGTTGTATGTGTGCAGTTGTGTGTGTGTGGTTGTATGTTTGTTTGGTTGTTCGTGTGGTTGTTGATGTGTGTGTGTGGTTGTGTGTGTGTGTGTCATATTTGTGAGTGTGGTTGTGTGTGTGTGGTTGTGTATGTGGGTGTGTTTGTGTGTGTGGTTATGTGTGTGTGTGTATGTGTGTGTGTGTGTGTTTGTTTGTGTGTGTGTGGTGGTGGGTGTGGTTGTGTATGTGGTTGTGTGTTATTGTGGTTATGTGTGTTTTTGTGTGCGTTTGTGTGTGTCATTGTGGTTGTGTGTGTGGTTGTGTGTGTGTGGTTGTGTGTGTGTTTGGTTGTGTGGTTTTGTGTGTGTGTGTGTGTGTGTGTGGTTGTGTTTGTGGTTGTGTGTGTGTGGTTGTGTGTGTGGTTGAGCGTGTTGTGTGTGGTTGTGTGTGTGTGGTTGTGTGTGTGTGTGTGTGGCTGTGTGTGTGTGGTTGCGTGTGTGTGTGTGTGGTTGTGTGTGTGGTTGTATGTGGTTGTGTGTGTGTGGTTGGGCTTAGTTGTGGTTGTGTGTGTGGTTGTGTGTGGTTTTGTGTGGTTGTGTGTGTCCGGTTGTGTGTGTGTGGTTGTGTGTGTGGTTGTTTGTATGGTTGTGTGTGTGGTTGTGGTCCTGTGTGTTTGTGTGTGTGGTTGTGGTTGTGTTTGTGGTTGTGTGGTTGTGTGTGTGGTAGTGTGTGTGTGTGTGTGTGTGGTTGTGTGTGTGTGTGTGGTTGTGTGTGGTTGTCGTTGTGTGTGTGTGTGTGGTGGTGTGTGGGTGTGTGTGGTTGTGGTTGAGTGTGTGTTTGTGGGTGTGGTTGTGGGTGTGGTTGTGGTTGTGTGGGTGTGGTTGTGGGTGTGGTTGTGTGTGTGTGGTTGTGTGTGTGGTTGTGTGTGTGATTGTGTGGTGTGTGGTTTTGTGTGGTTGTGTGTGGTTGTGGGTGTGGTGGTGTGGTTGTGGGTGGGGTTCTGTGTGTGGCTGTGTGTGGTTGTGGTTGTGTGTGTGGTTGTGTGTGTGTGTGTATGTGTGTACTGTAATCCATGCAAGTTGCCTGTTGGGAGCAATTAAATTAGGCCCGATACCAATTTGTATAGTTGGTAGGCACTGACGAGAAGAGTAAATACGTAGTTGTGCACGGAAGAGACTACAAAGTTTGAGACCAATATGTTTATTCATAAGACTAATAATAATAAGACTATTTTGGTGCAACTCGAAAAAGTTCGCACACCATGGTAATTTACATTGCAAACGAAAGTGAAAGTGATCGGACGGAGGCAGAGGGGAAAGCACGGGAAATAAAAACAAGCAACTTAATGACCCGTGACAGAGGAGACAGATGGCGCTGCACGTGTGCATGCTTTCGTGAACGCAAGCGTGTAGCACGCCAGTAGCACTTTCAGAACTCACCTACTAAATGTCTCGGCAAGGCTAGCGCATGCGCTGGATCAGGCAAGACCTAAAACGGAAACAAAAAGTATTTTTATAATTACAATATGTCAATGTATTTTCTCCCTCTCCACCTCCAAAACCCACTCACCTACTCACCTGTTGCCCTTTTCGTTTCTGAACAAAAGTAGCCCAAATGTTCACACACCAGCACAATTTTTAAATAGTAACCCCCTCTTTCAAAAGTGCCAACGTTGTGCAGGTGTAATAGGAGAATGATTAATGAGTGGATCAAATGGTTCGCAGATCACTTTTTATACTTATGAAACTAGATTTGGTGTGATCTGAAACAACAATGTAAATTGTTTTCCTCGACCAAATTGAATAAATGGTTGCTCGGGTTAAAATGTCTTCGTTTGGAACAATTATGGTGTTAACAGACCATTCCTCCGAATTCCCTAAGTATTTTCAGAACATTCCCTTTGAGTATGTTAAAACATTATATGGGATTGCTAAATAAAGTCACTCTAGACTCCTCTTCTTTTGTGTTAATGTTGCCACCAAATCACCACTATCGTTTTTATTTAGGGTAATATGTATACTGTGTTTACAATTAGTGAATGTGCTGTATTTTAAAGTGTAACTTTTATGGTTTATATCAAAGAGTACCGAATAAAGTATTTTGAAATTGAAAATAAAGTCTTAAAAATACCTTATGTGGCAACAAGCGAAAATGCCTACTATTCACACTGCAATGCTAAGGGGAAAGGATTAAGCCAATATGGCAGTTCACATGGTGGCCTCTTGTTTAATCATCTTGTACCTCCTGCCACAAAACTTGCTATTACAGAGTTTTAATCTGTCATTAAGCTTGTTGTGGCACAAACAGTTGTTACACTGAGGAAAATTATGTTCCTATGAGTTTCAGTTACTCTTCGGATCTTTACATTGGTCCAGGAACTACTTAACATGTCATTAGATGGAGCAGTTGCCTGAAGTTGTTTTTGAACCCACCCCATTATAAACATGCTGTGAGAAAAATCCCAGAAAGAAAGGGAACATATCAACGCTATCAACACCTGGGATTCCATCACTTCTATGTCCTCTTTCATCTGCACTTTGGTAGCGTGGTGGTATGAACACTGCCCTGATGGACATCAACGGGATACTCTCAAAGACACATTCAAATAAACTTAATTTAACGATTTTGACAAGGAGTTAGGTGTGCTTGGTGGTTAAGGGAACATACTGGCTTTGGACAAGTTATTTGTTGGAAATCACTTCCAGCAAGTCATTGTGCCATCCTTTATTTGCACAGTATTCTGTGTTACACATTGTGTTACACAAGCTTCATGTTTAACTCAACAATAATTAAACAACTGTATGAGGTCCCTGCTAGATGGTGCAACTATATACAGTGCAGATTGACTATATGGTATATGGTAGTGATAACTAACAATACGTTTGGGATGGAGAGAGTGAAAATGGTCTGTGCTGACTATTTGTTATCTACTGTTGGATACAGGCAACTTGTCTTGATGATTCTAAAATCTTAGTGTAAATGGTCAATACACTAGCAGTTTTGCCTACACCTGTCATTTTCTTTCCTTGACCCATAGGTAGGAAAACACATATGAGGTATAACCCTTGGGCTATTAATGGACCACACAGTGGCAAAAACTTCTCAATTACTTCTGATAATATCTGTCACTTACGTCTGAATCTCCTGGGGAATCCGACTCCATACCAGGAACTGCAATCCAGATCCAGAATCCTTCTAGTAAGTCAAGTGATTTTTTTAATTTTGTATATGGCAAGTCTACCTTTAGCCAGAGAATTAAACTACTACTGACAGATCAAAATAAGACAGACAGACGTAGGGCTGTTGCCATTTTTATTTATCTATTTCGAATAGGGAATTAGTAAAAATAGGTTCTATCTAGACATATCAACCACAACACAGAAGATTGACTATCAAGGTGAACTTCATTTATTCTCTAAAGAGGTGTCTCAGGGAGAAACACTACAGTTAAAAAGCCTGCAAACGTTCTTCTCTGCAGCAGCAATTTTCAATTGTGAATGTGAGCACAACAAATGTACCCTAAAACTGTAAGTGTCTAAATACTAAGGGCCTTATTAGGAGTTTGGTAAACAGGATGGGCCGTCACAATCCTGGCGGATATTTTGTCCACCATATTACATGTGTCATAGGCTACAACGCACTTGTAATGAGGCAGACAGGATATCTACCATGTTTGTGGCAGAGTATCCTGTCCAATAAACGCTAAATAAGGTTCTAAGGGGCCCATGTATCATTGGAAATTACGGTCGCAAAGAATCTGCACCTTTCCGACTGCAATTTTTGCATTTGGGATGCATCCTCCCAATCACAAATTGCAATTCCCTAAATGCAATACAACAACCCCAAAAAATGGTGAGTTTGCAATTAAGAAACGCAAATTACCATCACTTCAAAGTTGATGGCAATTTGCGAAAACTTTGAAAAATGCACAAACGTGCATTTTTCAAAGTTCTATGTTGCACACATACATGTCCTTGGCACATGTGTGTGTGCAACATGTGTTGAAAGTGCACAATCAGGGGTGCATCAGGGTGTCCTTTTGGCACCCTTGCATCCTAGAAATTGCATGCACAATTTGCGAGTACCTATTTGGTACTCGCAAATTGCTCATGCAATTCCCATTGATTCCTAAGGGCCTCTAGGCCCATAGGAATGAATGGGAAGCAATTCCTTATTTGCGAATCGCAATCTGCGAGTCACAAATAAGGAATGTGTAGGAATTGCAAATTCTTTTGCGATTCCTACATGCATAAGCATTTGCGATTCCTAAATTGTGATTTCTTAAAAATCGCAATTTAGGAATCGCAAATGCACAGTTTGATGCATGTGGCCCTAAATCTCTCTGCTACGGCGGTAACTGTTTTCCAGCTCATAAGGGTTACCATGCTTACTTACCTATCAGCCTTTTACCCTTTTAGTGGCATACTATTATTGGCAAAACGTTGCTGACGTGGTAGTAAATAAAAAGAGTTCTACCGCTAAAAGAATAAATGGGCACATAAAAAGGGAGTGTTTCATCGCCTATTTAATTGGAAGCATATACAGGGATTTCAATACAAACCAATGCAGGTGATGTAGTATGCAGTCTGACAAACATCTATCTGCATAGTTTATCAAGCACATTAGCAAACAGCAATAATCTTAACATACGTAATGTTCTTTTAAAATAATTCAATTATTTAGTTTTAAATAAATCCTATTTGACGCCATCACGTTACAAATACAAATGGGATCGTTTTTCATTTTCTAGTTGCGAATTCTTGGATATTTGCACTCATAAAATGTGACCTTAAAGTGGCCTACCCTTTCTATTAAACATAAGCCAAAATTCTACCCAATGAATTTATTATTTAACAGTGGGATGCCTGATGGGCTCCTATTTTACAAATCTTAAACCACTCATTTTAAATTATTCACTATATAACTATGACCAGAAGAATTCCCCGCTTCCACGGCTCACACAAGCGGGTGATAAAACATTCTATTTATTTTTGCACAAGCTGTAAAACTGATTTGCCTGATCAAATAAAGGGAGCTATTCATTTTTTATAGCTGACACATTACTGAAGTGTATCATAAACATGGAGCCACACTTATCTTTAAAGATTCAGTTCATGCAATACAATTATTCTTCAGGAAACACAGGAAACCGGCAATGTAATATAAATGACGGGAGAGGCGATATCTGGATTATGAATACACATAACAGTGCGAACAAATGATTTTAATGACTTTATTGAGTATCATTCATCCCGGGCTATAAGGCTCGTGACAGTGATCTATAACCCAGAATATTGTATCCAAGATAGCATGATGAAAAACTGCCTCACTTCCCATGCCAGCGCGCGGCGTTTTTCATCTCTTCCCATATTTTCAGACCATTGTTTATCCATGGCTCCATTATTCACTGAGCTCTGCAGTTTACAAACACGGGCTTGGCAGGTGGGAAAAAATAGTTGGGCCTGGAATAGGAAATCAATCAAATCCTCCCCATGCAGCCGCCCGAAGCCTCTTTTTAAGCTCGTGTCTGGGCCGGATCCGCGGAATAGATAACATTTTGCTCATAATAGATAGATTATTTTCTTCTGACTGCTTACTCTGCCTAAAAAAGCACCATTCATTCGCCTTATTCGTCTCTTCTCTGAAGAGGTGCATCTAGTTGGCCAGTCTCCTAATATCGAGCTTAGATTGTGTCAGGTGTGTGGGTCTTTGTGTAACACAATGGCCACGCGTGGCATATCAGGGCACACGTCATTCTGATGAAAAGCTGACGAAATACAATAGATATCTTTTTGGAAATAGTATCAAACCTAGACCCAGGTACCCAACCATTGCTCACTGCCTGCACAGAGCCAATGATTGAGCGAGTCGACTGTACAGAGAAATATCAACAACAAACCCATTTGTCTCAAGGAGTACTTTAATAATGATGCAGTTGTGCTGACGGCTAACGGGAACTCACTGCAAAACGCCCTCAAGTACAGTTTTAGGTAAGGTAGGTGTATTTTGGAGCAGTGTCTCAATGTAAATCTGCTGATTGGGAAATATGTTGTTGCTAAGGAGGGGGTGTTCTAGCATTCATGGACCTGAGCAGTGCCTTTGACCAAGTGAAATTTTCAAAGCTGTGGAGAAACGTCGTGGTTTTAGGATTAACCCAGCATCTAATCGATTTGCTCAGAGCTCCTCCCACTGATAAAAATCTTCGGTCAGGTACGGCATGGGAGGGGAATGCAGGGATTCCTTTAACCTCCCTAGGGGGTTCATTAGGCAACGGCTGTGTTTTAGCGCCAATTTGTTTTTGCTTTACATTAATGGCCGGAATACCTTTCTAACAGCAAATGGTAGTGATCTGCCCAAAGTGAAATCCGTTCTTGTACCCTCCATGCTATATGCAGAGGATGCAGTATTGCTATCTTACAGGACTAATGGTCTTAACTGACTTATTGACCTTTTTGTTTAGTTCATAGATAAATAAGTACTGGATGCTAACATCTCAAAAACACACTAGATGGAATGTGGTAAGCCGCCCTTTTAAACAATGACCAATTATCACCAAAGGGAAGTTGATCTCTAGGCTAGAAACCTTTCAATTTTTGGGGGTTACCTTTGACCAACAGATTAATTGGATCCCTTGACTCCCTGATCGCTATAGGTGTTTTAGCCAAGCATGTTGAGCTCTCTTTAGGTTTGATTCCACAGTGGGTGGCAAGCCTATCCAACCGCTGCTGCAAGTCTATAGATTGAAATGTCTCCTTGTGCTGCTTTGTGGGGCTGCTGTTTGGGGGGTACCATAATTGTGCGAGTATCCAGCATGGAGGAAATCGATTTTGTAGGAAATTGATGGGTCTGGGCCTAATAGTTCCACTCTTTTTGTCCATGATGAATTGAGGCTTGATTGTGTGGATGATCATGTAAAACTTGCCCTGCTGCTTCTGTGGATTGCTGTGTGGTCAAGGGAGTGCTTTTACTATCGACGTGATCAAAGATTACCTTGGGTGTACTTTCGGCCACCAGATCCTGTGGCTTAAATATACCACGTTTATTGCCTCATCCTGGGATCCCCCAGACTTGTAATCTAGTCCACAGTTGTTAAAAATAGGTGACAGGATTTTAATCAGGGGCCTGTTTCTTATTTTTATTAACAAGGAGATCAGAGAGAGCATGGCTTTGTTGATACCAGCTTTGAGATCTCTTTTGCTCCTGAAAACTAATGCTGGCCTGGATCCTTACCTTTCTTTGGCAGGCACCCTTGGCAGAGATCACTCCTCACTATCTTGCATCTGTGCACCATACGTTCAGTTATTTGCTTTCCTCTATGGCGGGTTGACCCAAAGTCAATAACAGCATGCCTCTGTGATGGCTGCTCACCACACTGGAGAATTTGGTTTTATTTTGCAAGTACTAATAAAACAACACGACGTAAATACCTTATACATATTTTAAAGGCCAGAGGCTTTTATCAGTATAGGCCAGCTTTTCTGTATTTGCAGCTGCTAACCAACCATACTCTGTCTTCTGCTGTTTCCTCCTTTTTAGGTTTCGTAACCTGGCGAGGGGCGAAGCCCCTCCCAGATCGAAATCTGTTGTTTTTAATAGTGAGGTTAGGACAGCCTCTGTTTCCAATTGGCTAGCTCCATAAATGGAGGCTAGCCATTGGGAGGCAGAGGCTGTCAATCGCGTTTTCTCTCGAAAACGCGATTCGGGGGCGTTTCTGGTGCTTTTTTTAAGCCCCGCCCCTTTGTCCCGGGCCGCGCTGCCATTGGCTGCCGGCCCGGGACACCCCCGTGACGTCATTCCCGGGCCGCGCTGTGATTGGCTGCCGGCCCGGGACACCCCCACACCTCCGTGATGTCATTCCCCGGGCCGCGCTGTGATTAGCTGGCCGGCCCGGGACTGACTTGTTTTATATATTTATCCCGCCAGCGGGGACGTCCCCCGAGCCTGCGCGAGTTTACAAAGTACACGTGCAGTTTTGCCGGAACCCGCCTTCCTGCTCCGGTGTCTCCCGCCGTCCGTGTCCTCTCCCGCCCCCCGTCCCTCTTGATGAACAGCCGGCATTGCCGACACCCGCCTTCCTGCTGTAAGGGTGAGCCGAGGTGCATTTAATCAGGGGCGTAACACAAGCCCCCGCAGGCCCCGCATTGCGGGGGGGCCTCGCGCTGCCTGGGGGCCCCGGCCCCCTCCTCAGTCCTCACGTCATCATACAACAAAACAATTGTGGTAGAGTGGCTCTAAAATGTTGCGCAGCGCGGGCCCCGGGCCGGCCGGGGCCCCTGCGACTGAAATGGTGCGGGCCGCGGGGCCCTCGGCCGGGGCCTCTCCGAGACTACTAGTGGTGATATTTGTCTGTTTGAAAATGGTGGTGCGGGGCCCCGCCGCCACCGGCGGGGCTCCCCTGGGACCAGGAGAGAGAGAGGGGCAGTCTTCAAAATGGTGCGGGCAGCCCGGGCATTTGTCTGTTTGAAAATGGTGGTGCGGGGCCCCGGCCGCCACCGGCGGGGCCCCCCTGGGACCAGGAGAGAGAGAGGGGCAGTCTTCAAAATGGTGCGGGCAGCCCGGGCCGGCCCGGGGCCCCGAGACAGTCTTCGAAATGGTGCGGGGCCCCCCCAGAGCAAGTCCGTAGTCCGAAATGGTGCTGGTGCATTAGCATAACATTTATTACACTCTCTGAGCCGCCAGCCACAGAGCCACTCGAATCTCATGAAATGGCGGCCGCAGGACAGAGTAGACTTTCTTTGAAAGAAATTCTTTCACTTTTGGTCTTTCGTTCCGCCGCCGCGTATGCGCGTGCCGTGTCACCGTGGGGGGGGGGGGGCGGGCTGCTGGTGAGTGGTGACCAAGTTCAGCAGAGCCAGCAAGCCCTACAGATTCATCATGTATATTTGGTATTGTGTTGTGATTATCTGGTAAAGTACGTCGTTTGTTGCACCAGCACCTCGCCGTGGCCTTTTCTGATTGGTGCACGGCGCGCAGGGTGGTGGCTGGTTTGGTGACCATTGCCATGCGCAAAGCGCAACTGAAAGTGCGCGTCTGGTGAAGCGAGGCACGCATCACAGTTGCAAGAGATGACCGAGAGAGAACGCATGGCCGCAGGCCCTCATTTAATTATTTATAGCCTCCTCTGGCTAGCCTGCCTTCTTGCCCCGTCTTCTGAAGCCCGCAGGGATGCATCGTGGGGCAGGCAGCAAGGAATAAAAGTAAAAGTTAATTTACGCCTCTGTTCCGACCGTTCTGTGGAGTCAAGAGGCAGAGACCGTGATGATTGCTCCAGTGCGATTATGAGGCACCAACCTTATTGCATCGGCGGTTTCTTTCAGCTCCTGCCTCGGGTAAAGGTTTATATTTTCAAGTCTAGGCTGTTTTCTCGGGGACTGTACCCTTTTCCGGCCTGTTAGCATGAGGAAGATTCCCTATGGTCGCCTTCAGGTCAGAGCCATATCTAAATATGTATTTATTCCTGAGACTTTTACCTTGATTTTTTACGTGGCTCAAGCTCTAGAAGTTAGCTGTGGATGGCATCCCTTGTCAATGAAACCTGAATACAATCAATTAGGAGCCATTGCGTTATTAATAACTACAAATAGTATTCACCTTCTTTGCAAGTATTTGAATTTTACAAGCATCTGTTACGGTCTTTCTTTCCTCAATAAATTTACATACAATAAAAATATCACGATACAGATCGGAATTTTGTCTAGTGGAAGTTTTGGCTAATTAGTAAGTAGGACAGAGAGTTAATATGTCTGCTGCAAACTGTATGCTAAATGCAGATCAGGGAGAGCATATGATGAAAATAGGTTAGTACTTTGTTCGAGACATCCTTTTTTTTTTATTTACAGTGAGTGTTTAAGTTAAAATCCCAGTGAGCTATTAAGTGTCATAAAAGAGTGCATACAAACGGAGAGTGCTATGACCCCCCCAGTTTTTCATTATTAGAATGTTGCAAAAAGGGTTCATTTTGGTAAAAAAAAACAACTTCTTATTATTAAAGAGAACCCCCTAACCACAGTGTAACGTTTTAAATTCTGAGTTTTTGTGCTTCTCTAGACCAAGCACTCAAACTATACTGTCTATCTGTATGGATGGCATGTGACTCGTACCCCTTGTAGTCCTCTATCTTATGTAACATTCCAAATACACTGTATTCACACTTTAATTGGTTGTCTCAGTGTAATGTGTGTGTGATGTAGAGTGCTCTGACACCCTACACTTGTATGAGTGGCGCTATAAAACTATTTAAATGCATTTCAGCAAGAGAGTGGTTATGGAGACTTGAGGGGCACTGTTAAAGCGTGTTAGTGAGGGAGTCCTTGGCTTGGTGGTAATTGGGGGGTGTCAACAAACAAACAAGCCGGCCCGGGGTATAATAATTTACATACAGCTGACAGCAAGTGGACTGCTCTGCTGCAATGTCCAAATTCATACAACTAAATTGAATTATTGTCAAAATCATCATGATTAAAAATTGTGATTTATTGCAGCCACACGACAGTGCGCAAGCCGTAACCATAATCAAAGTTGGGAGCATAATATAGGCCTCCAGTCTAGAGATAATGGGCGGCCGCGTAGTCACCAAAGAAACATACCTTACAGCATACATAGAGAGGCCTATGCACTGTGACAATTTCTGATGTTTTACCTGATTCACCGTAGCGATAGGCTTACATGAGGTAGATCTACATCTTACCTTTCTGTTCTGAAAAAGGCCTTTCTCAATGATTTTTGCTTTTTCGCTCCCTGAAAAAACAGGGCTGGGATATGTTAAATTCCTCATACAACCTTGAAAGTTGGGAATGTTATGTGCACTTTCTTACACTTCCGAGACCACTTCTGCCTAATGCATGCCTTATGTGCCTAGGTGGGCTCTGCGATTGCAATCACAATTGAAATGTCGCACATCAGCAATCTTAAAAACTAGACAGCAATGCTGCAGGTACGTGCGCCCATTATTTCAAGCGCTTGTTGGCAAATGCAGCCGGCTTTCTGGCAGCCGTGCTTCTGTGTATCTTGGGGGTAATTTAAAACAGGTGGGTCCCTTCTGACAGTCATACTACCTGTTGGTTTTGCTGTGAGATTACTGCACAGCTTCTCCCTCAGCCTGAGGAGAATGCAGTATGGGGCCTGTCCGAGCGTGCGTCAGTGTCACACTAGCAGCTAAGATGGATCCGTGTGTTGTAACTATTCCTGTTGGGACTGCCTTGCATCCTTTTGGGTTGCATCCCACATGGACAGAGAGGCCCTGGACCTCTCCTGATTGATTGCTGGTAGGGAGGGGGCCCAGTGCTGGCAAAGACTGGCAATCCAAGGGGCGCCTCTGCAGCAGGCAGCAATCTTGTATTTCATAAAAGCATATGGGAATGTGCAGATTAAATATCAGGAGCTGTTTTAAATATTCCTTCTACCCCCACATACAACACAGGAGTTTCCTTACTGGTCATGATGTGTACCACAAGCCATTAGATGTGCTTAAACCGTGTTCCCAGCGGCCCTGCGTTATGGAACACTCCTATTAGCTTTTGACAAAACACACTTTCAACCCGTAGGTTGGCAAAGAACTTTGATTTCTGTTTCCTGGCATGAGATTTAGATATGTGTTTTCAATGATGCTTGGCCCAGGAGGTTAGTTTGTATCAAGCACTGCGCGGTTACAACGTTGGAGGTTTCAAATCAAAATATGCCAGCATTTTGGGCTCCGGGGCAAAGTGGTGGGCTGGGCTGCCGGGGGGGGGCCCCCTCCATGTGTTTTGCAGGGGGGCCCCCTCAAGTTTCGTTATTTTCGGCGCTACAGTCACCGTTGCATGATGAACAGCCGGCATTGCCGGCACCCGCCTTCCTGCTGTAAGGGTGAGCCGAGGTGCATTTAATAAAATTACTGTTTTCGGCGCTACAGTCACCGTTGCAATGAGCGATCTTTCACTCACGCTGTATTCTGGGCCCACGTCGGCATTTCCTGGTCTCTCGCGCATGTTTGCTGGTCGGCGGCTGCCTCACAACACGTTCCATGTCGATCCGCTCTCCCCGCCTCCCTCTCCCCTCCCCTACCACTGCAGATCCCCGCCTCCCGAGCCGCAGCTGATCCCGATCCGCTCTCCCCGCCTCCCTCTCCCCTCCCACAGCAGATCCCCGCCTCCCGAGCCGCAGCCGGTCCCGATGCCGTTGTAACACGGCCTCCGCTCTCCCCCTCCCCTCCTACAGCAGATCCCCGCCTCCCTCTCCAGGTGAGTGTCTATTTTATTTGGGAAACACCACAGTGAGTGCTGTTTTATTTTTCTTGCGCCGTTCCCGCTGTCCGTTTGCGCCCCCCCCCCATCCGTCCGTGTACCGCCAGCGCTATGCTGCAACTTCCCACTTCCCACTTCGTACGTGTTCCACGAGGCGTTTTGTCTAGGAAGTAGCAGCTGCTTTTTTCTGTTCAGATAAAAAGTGTGCAAGGTGACAGGCACATCAGAGGCTGCACAAGGGATAAGTGAAACGTGTACACGAAGGATTTGGAAAATGAACACTGTTTCTGGGCAGAAAAAGAGAAACTTTGTATTACAGCCCTTTGATGTCCGAAAAAGAAGAAATGATTTGACTTTAGACGTTAGGGAGGCTGCCTGAGGTACAGGGCGGCTGAGTGGCAGATGGCATTTCACCGAAATTACCTTTTGTCCTTGCCACGTGCCAGGAGGCACCTCACTTTATTTGTGTGAACACGTGCACACTTGGACTGCTATAGACACGTCGTTTTTCAATCAGATTTTTATTTTATTTGAAAAGGAACATGACCATTTGTTTTTGCTATGTTCCATCCTGGTGGGGTCCTAATGTCATACTTTTCATCCCATCTACGCTAATAGCATGAATATGACGTTTGGGAAATTGCAGAGTGTAGTTTATAGTTTTAGATTAAAATAGCTTCCCCTGTGTCCAGAACATGCACTGTGCGCTGTTGTACCAAAACTCCGAAAATGGGATATTCTATTAAAAGATCTCCAGTGTATGTTTGTTGTTGCCCTTTGTTTTGGTTTTCGCTTGATAAATGCGGAACTACATGTGGCAAAAAACAAACGGATAGCTAAGATGAGGTCGGTTAATAGGCAAGAAGACTGAGGGATGTAAGCGTTCAGCACTGACGTTTGGTGGTATAGTATTCAGCCTGCTATGGAATGATTGCATTGCAGCGCATGAAGGAATATTTTATATCTCAAAAGAACTCTGAAATCATGGCACATTAAAGTACATATTCCGTAGATGCATCGTATATAAAAATCGGTTAGTTCGTTTTTTCCTGTGCATCAGGCGCTCTTAATGTTTTAGCCGGCACTCAAAATGCAAACCAAACATTCTGGCTTTGCCAAGGCTTCTTTTGTCTTTGTCAACATGTGCGCCACCCTCTTGCTCGGCACGCGCGGGGATAGTTTGTGACCGCTCGGGGGTCCTCTCCCTGTGAATCCGTCACTGCTGTCAGCGCCCAGGCGTGGGGTGATGCTGTTGCCAGGATACCTTTAAATCCAGGGCTGGTAAATCTGTGCAGCCTTCTCGACAGTGGTATTGATTAGAGGGTTTGAACTGTGACCTTTCTCCTCATTGACTGCACCATGACCACCTCTGCACAAGTCATTCAGCAGGAACTTGAGGCGCAAAAATGAGCATGGTTAAACCTGAATATGGGATAAATGTCATTATGGGTGCATGGTGTACAATTAAAAATATGGAATATGGTCTCTTTTTTAAAACCGCTCATTTGTGGTATGATAACTGAGGTGAAATAGTCTTGCAAAACAGGGTTCCCTTGATGCTTTGTTGAGATGCTTGATAAACGTACGTTGTCGTCTTAGACACACCGGGGTTCCAGGGTGTGTGTGTATGTGACTTCTCCAGAGTGTGTGTGTGTGTATGTATGTGACTGATCCAGTGTGTGTGTGTGTGTGTGTGTATGTGACTGATCCAGTGTGTGTGTGTGTATGTGACTGCTCCAGAGTGTGTGTGTGTGACTGCTCCAGTGTGTGTGTGTGTATGTGACTGCTCCAGTGGGTGTGTGTATGTGACTGCTCTGGGTGTGTGTTTGTGTGTGGGGCTCTGGGTGTGTGTGTGTGGCTCTGGGTGTGTCTGGCTCTGGGTGTGTCTGGCTCTGGGTGTGTGTGTGTGGCTCTGGGTGTGTGTGTGTGGTAGTAATTGCTGTCTGCTGAGCTCGTCCGTAGGGTACAATAGGTCTCACATTTGCGAGAGATTAAGCTATTGGCAATGTAAATGACAATGCCATTTATTTATCTGTTTTCAAAACCAACACATAAAAACAAATTTTTTCTTTTACAATGCCAATAGCTCTAACTTTTCCAAAGGCGAAACCGTTGCATTGTAGATGCTTGTTAGAAGGTGCCCTGTACAGGAAATAAATCAAGAATTCTTAAAGTGTGGCAGTATCTTCTAAGTGAGGGTTGATTTGTTGCTATGATGTATAAAGCTTTTTATTTACATAAACCATGGGTCTGTGAAGTTGTACCCTAATTTTTGTATATATGATCTTTCGTTGGTTTTTCTTTTTTACTGTGCGTTTTATATTGTACATGGATATCTTTTATAATTATATCCTATAATCAAAGAAAGATTTTTATTCATTAATTAAAAAATTTACTAAAGTGGCAGTCCTTGGCTGTACCGTCTTTTGAGTATGGTAATACCCTGTGTCCTGCTATGGGCTCTGCTTAATTTCTGGCTACAGATGGAAGTGGAAGATGCCGTATTGTTGACTTCAGCAAAGCAGTTCATGTCTAACTCATTTTAAAGATTGCATCGCTCCATGTGGCCTTTACTTGAATTTCAAATATTGACAGGAACTTTACCCTCTGTTTGTTTAAGCGAGGTGAGAGGCAATAGTGGTATATACGGTAGGGGTGCAAGGGTGAAGTTAGACACATAAACTGTTTACTGAGGGGAAACACTGATGGGCTCACTATCTGCTCATTCAATGACATCATATGCTATGAGAATTAACTCTACCTGAATTGGTAAAGTAAACGGAACTGAAACAATGCAGCCATTTAGATTGGATGGCTAAAACTATAATGCTTACCTTTGTAGGCAATAGACTAACAGGTTAGGGATGTATGATGAAATAGGATTCGGGCTTTCTTAACCTTCACCCTAAGTTGCTTAATATCTCCTGAGTTGTTTTTCACCATGATCATTATCAAACATGTGTTATGGAGACATGTACTTCATACTAAATAACCATATGAATATAAGCATGGCTCAACTTTTTTATCATCTGAAGATAAAAAATTCTCTCACCGAATTGGATGAGTCTTAGCACACCCTGTCTAACAGAGCACCTCCCAATGATATTGAAGTGAGCACAGGGCACCCGGTCAATGTGCTGAGCTTCAGGGGTGCTCTTTGTCTATTTTTTTAAATGTTCTTCAGGCAGAAAAGGTAGGTCATCTTCCTAATTGTTACCGCAGGAAGGTTTGGATAGAGGGGAATAGTGCTTCTTTTGTGATGTACTCAGCCATTGGCCACTGATGCATCAGTATGAACTGTGTTTGAGGTAGGAGAACTAGTTCCTCTTCCTCAGTGGTTGGTGAGAGTGGGGCTTGGATGATGGATGCAAGGGTTTAGGGGGCTAACTATTGGGCATTGTGGGTAGTAGTTGACTGGTTTTAATATGTTGTGGGGGTGGGAAATGAGTCTTTGTTGGTGTGCAATTGCATCACAGCCTCAGTGGCAGGGCCGGACTGGGAACCAAAACCGGCCCTGGCAAAGTGCTCGGCCAGCCCCCAATCCCCCCCCACCCCCTTTGGGTGGGGGGGGCTGGGGGGGAGGCTGGTTGTGGGTGCCGCCGAGCTCTTGGCCTGGGCCAGTTTTCGGCCGATTTTGTTACAGGGCCGATTTGGCAGCTATGCTGCAAAACAGGCCCTGTAACAAAAACGGCCCCAGGGGCCCCAAACAGGCCCCCCACCCATGCAGCGCACCGGGGGATTGCCTGGTGCCCACTACGGCCAGTACGGCCCTGCTCAGTGGCTTCTAGGGTCATATGTGGAGCCTCGGGGTAATGACAGGTCTATTTCACCGCTTGGATTAGAAATATATCCTCCAATATTTCCTATGTAGATGACACTCAGCTCATCCTCTCCCTCTCCAACAAAACATAAAGGGCCTCGTCTATGAGGCCCCTTGCACTGCCAGAACATCCCTTTTTGTGATGCTCCGGTGGCATAGAAGCCTGCTTCATATTTACAAGGCAGCACTGAGCCTCTTTTTCTGGCTTAATGCTGCCTTGTAAATATGGTTCCCTTTAAAGCAGTATTCTGCGCTAAATGGGTGTGCAATGGTTGTTGCTGGAGGTGTTCCCAGCAACATCCATGGCTTTTTGACACTGCCCCAGACTTATGAGAAATCGTAAATCTGAGGCAGAGCCAGAAACTTCTGCCTCTCCATGGGAGGCAAAAGGGAGGCACAAAAAAGAAAAATATCTTTATTTCTTCTTGTTTTCCTTTTTCTATGTGTGCTGCATTCTGCAGCACACATAGAAAGAGGAAAAAGCCTCTTGTAATTGTCTTAGTGCAAGAAGGTTTCCCTTCCTGCACAAAAACAATCATCCCCTCAACGCAGGCACCCTTGCACCATGATGCAAAGGTGCCTACGTTAGTGCACAGCAGCCCATTCTGCACCTGGGAAAAGGAGGGAATGCACCATATCTGACAGATACTGTGCATTTCTGCCTTTTTCTTTTGCCATAGGGCAGTGCAGCAAGTAGACCCGAGGCACTGCCCTATGGCAAAAACAAATAAATGAGGCTCCCAAGTCCTGGACCAGCTTCTCCGTCTGCATGTCTATAGCCACTAGATGGATGAAAACCAACTGGCCCAAGCTCAACACAGACAAGATTGAAGTAGTTATTTCCAGAAAATACACCTGCTCCACCTGGTGGCCTGCTGATCTCAGATCTAAATCCAGCCCAATTTCCCATGTGAGAAACCTCACAATAGTAATCAATAACAAGCTCAATATGACAGGCCAAGTGAATGTGGTCTCCCATCCTGCTTCCACGCACTCATCCGGCTCACGAAGAACTTGAAGTGGCTTCCCTTCAACACCTACAGAACTGTTACCTAAGCCCTCATCAACAGCAAGTTAGACTACGGCAACCCACTCTAACTAACCAGAAGGTCCCAGGCTATACAGAAGTCGGCTGCCATACTCACCCTCAGACTGCCCCCCTTGCACCCACCTCACCCAGTACCTCAAAGATCTCCACTGGCTTTCTGTCCACATAATGATACTCTTTAATCTCCTCATGGACATATACAATGTCATGCACACTATCAGCCCCTCTTAACTAAATAATTGCATTACCTTCCACATACCTACCCAATTCATCTGTTCATCACGACTTCCACTCCCACACATCCTTCACGTATTGAGAATCAGATCTGGCTGCTGTGCTGTAGTAAAAAGGTCTTATTAGAGTATAGAATGTAGTATGAGGAATGTGTGTATGTCATGTAGAATGGGTATCATAAGTCCAAATGAACTTTCACCACAAGTGTTGTGGGTAGTGATTCTAAAAAAATAAATTAACTTGTTCAATTCATCACTTCAATTCTTGTTATTTTTACTAGCTAATTGTAACACACCTTTGATAACTATTGACCCTCATCACCACTGAATTACTTCTTGGATGATACAAAGCTGTGAATCTTTGCTCAATACCAGTGGCTTCCATGCACTTCCTCATGCTTGCAGCCGCAATCCCAGCGAAGACAGAAAATTACTCTAACCATTCTACATTCTGACTTAAGTACACATTCTACATGACATACACACACTCCATATACTACATTCCATACTCTAATAAAGACCTAGTTACTACACATCCTCCTTCCCAAAAAAACTTGTGAAAAACAAAAAAACAATAATTGATCCAATATGAAAAGAACACCCCCAACGGGAGGCGGACATTTATTCACATATAAAATCTTGCAAAGTATTAGGTGTCACAATACGTCTACCACATCTAGTGGATTTCACTTTGTTTTCATAATCACTAACAGTCCTGGATTGACACACAGGTGCAGATACCTGCTGAACATCAGAATCACAGACCTCAACAAGGCTGGGTTCTAAGTCACAATCATTGGTAGTAACATTTGGCACAGTGATATCAGGATTACACATAGGATGTATGACGTTACAACGCATACTTTTACAACACCTACCTTTACATCGCAAGTTTAACAACGCATACCATTACAACGCATAGTGCTTTTAGGCGCTGGATAATGAATAGTTTAATTTACTATACCAACTCCAGTCCCCGTGGATAGTAGGGAAGGTGTTGGATAGTACATTAAACCTGTTCCCTATCCTAGAGCGCCCCCCAGCGCAATGCATTGTAATGGTTTGCGTTGTAAAAGTTGCGTCGTAAAGGCACTGCGTGGTAAAAGTTGCGTTGTAAAGGATGTTTACCTTACACATACAATCATTTGTAGTGGCAGTAGGCACAGTGATATCCAGATTAATCATACAATCATTTTTAGTGGCAGTAGGCACAGTGATATCCAGATTAATCCACCAGTAATCACCATTCCCTTTTTCCTTGATACATTTTAGAAATAACAGCATGTTATCGTGCCAAAGCAATACCTTAACAAGGCTGGGTTCTAAGTCACGATCATTTGGCACAGTGATATCAGAATTACACATACAATCATTTGTAGTGGCAGTAGGCACAGTAATATCCAGATTAATCAAACAATCATTTTTAGTGGCAGTAGGCACAGTGATGTCTGGATTAATCCACCAGTAATTACCATTCCCCTTGATTAGCTTACTAGAAGTAACCGGATGTTGTTGTGCCAAAACAATACGGTTCATGTGGTGAACACTCTAGTAAAAGAGAGGGACCCAGAAAAACCCAAAGGGAATGGGTACCAGAAGACAAATGTCAGTCAATAAAGTTCCCCTTGGACACAATGGTTTGAGTAAAACTGCTCACAAATAATCACAAACTACACATTTGCGAGCACATATGTAAAAGTCAGAAAGGAATATAATAGGCATTCAATAAGTAAATATGCTACACAAATTTATTAAATAAAAACAAGCATAAAAAGACCAATATGGTCCAAAAAATCACATTTCAAAACTACAGTATATATCATAATATTATACACAGTACATTGCAAAGGGACAGATTTAGAAGGAAAAAGTTGATTCCTATTAGTAAAAAAAGGAGACACAAGGATTTGATGAGCACAATTTCAGCTTTTACATCAGAATTGTTTTCTCTCAAAATGTGATGTGTTTCTCCTTTGGCATCGACGCGTTTCGGTGAACCATTAGGATATAGCCACCTTCTTCAGGAAAAAATATACACATAACCATCCCATAAAGTCTGTAAATTAAAAAAAGACACAGTTTTTTCTGTGGTCTACAAATAAATAAATAATGCATCGCACATTTACTCATAATACATCCTAATCACTAATACATATTCTCGCAAAACATATACATAAACAGATACATGAAGATACACAGATATTTAAGGAGGTATACATAACTATGATTTCATATGTATCATACCTCTACGATCACCTAAACGTGATCAACAGGACTAACTTCATAATATCATATCGCTGATAACAATCATCCTTGATACACTGAAACACTTCATTGCTCTCGATACATTACCCTGTGGTTTGTGCTGGAGATAGTTCAACATGGGTATATAAAATTATCAGTGTGGGAATAAACTGATATAATACAAAGTGCCACCCACAAACATCGAATAGCAGCGTTCCACAAAATGTGGCTGACATGACAGACCCTGCGACAACCAAGAGGGTGTCTCTACTCTCGGGGGTTAAGAATGCATATCTGCATGCCAGTACAAAAACTGTGAGGGGATAGCGATATGATGTACTGATATAAACAACCTCCTTACTTGTCCTCATTTCTAATATGGAGAATCAAGAGCACATATTTGTTTATTCGCACTTACTTATTTGCTCATAAACTCTTCACAGCAAGCGAAAATAGGCGTAGCGTTTATTCCATTCCAGATATGTCCTTTACTGCTGTGGCATACTTCAATACGACTCTTTCCTATAGATCACAAATAACAAATAGCGTGACCATGATATTAACAAGGCAGACTAACCTTCAAGACCAACCATATCACCACCAATTAAAAACCCGTGGTCGGGAGCAAAGTATCTAGATATACCTCAATTGGCAAAGCTTTAGTCCCATGTTCGATGATTTGGATACAGGGCTACGGAGAGCAGTTCTTCCGTCACAGAAATACGGTCTCAGTAATCAGATAAAAATATCTTGAGCACGCGACCCCTTATGCGATATAAAGAGTATGCATATAAATTCTAGTAAGGTCATATTATGGTTGGTCTTGTAGGTTACAAGGGTACAAAGCTGTGAATCTTTGCTCAATACCAGTAGCTTCCATGTACTTCCTCATACTATCCGATTTAAGTTGATAGGTTGTCTCTTCGTTTGAGAGAATTGGACAACAGTTCTTGGAATGACTATTGTGTTGCCAGTATTTTTTCAGATTCATGTGGTTTGCGTATGGAAGAATGGGAACAAGAGGTTGAGAAAGATGAGCTCTTACAGTTGGTAAAGGACAAAATCACCAATTGGTGGTCTAGTGACTGCAAAGGAAATCCACTTTTGAGACCGTTTTGGGAAGTTAGGGATGAATTGAGTTTGGATGGCAAGTTTGTGTGTTGGGGTGAAACAATCATCCCTCCCAAAGGAATACGATAAAAGATTGTTCAAATTGACCATGAAGGACATCAAGTTATTTCTAGAACTAAAAGTAATATCAAAGCACTATATTATTGGCCTAGAGTGTATTTGGATGTCGAATGATTGGTTCGGGATTGTATTAGTTGTGAATGTGCTGACAAAACCCAGAAAACACTCAATCCCCCTATGTCTTCCTTAGGGTGTCCTAAATTACCGTGGGAAAAAATTGCCTTTAATTTGGCAAGACAGTTGTAAATACATTCTTGTTCTGGTGAAATTATTTTCAAGATGGATGGAGGTTGAAGTTGTCGATAATGTTGATACTTCCTCAGTCAGAAATGTTTCATAAGAGAAGGTTTACCCCGCTCCATTCTCACAGATAATGGCAGTCAATTTAAATTGGATAGTATGAGGAAGTTCATGGAAACCACTGGTATTGAGCAAAGATTCACAGCTTCATAGCACCCAGGAGGTAATTCAGTGGTGGAGAGGGTCAATAAAGTTATTAAAGGTGTGTTACAATTAGCTAGTAAAAATAACAAGAATTGGAGTGGTGAATTGAACAAGTTAATTTGGTCTTATAGAATCACTACCCACGACACTTGTGGTGAAAGTCCGTTTGGATTTATAAGAAGAAGATTTCCCTACTGTAAAATTAATCCTGGTTGGATGGGCAAGAGTAGGAAGTATATTTGGGACAGTATGCAAGTTAGGGAGCGTATTTCCAATTCACAAAATAAGAACAAAGCCTATTTTAATGCTAAACATGGCACTAAAGAAGTATCTTTAAAGATTGGTCAACTTGTTAGAATAAAGAGAGGCAAGAAAGTAGGTAAGACATTTCGCCTCTTTTCCGAACCCAGATCTGTCACCAAAGTAATGCGCAATACTGTCATGGTGGATGATGGCAGTGTTCACCACATGAGCCACATTGTTTTGGCACAACAACATCCGGTTACTTCTAGTAAGTCTATCAAGGAAAAGAGAAATAGTGATTACTGGTGGATTAATCCGGACATCACTGTGCATACTGCCACTAAAAATGATTGTTTGATTAATCTGGATATTACTGTGCCTACTGCCACTACAAATGATTGTATGTGTAATCCTGATATCACTGTGCCAAATAATCGTGACTTAAAACCCAGCCTTGTTGAGGTCTGTGATTCTGATGTTCAGCAGGTACCTGCATCTGTGTGTCAATCCAGGGCTGTTAGTGATTATCAAAACAAAGAGACATCCACTTTATGTGGTAGACGTATTGTGACACCTAAAACTTTGCAAGATTTTATTTGTGATTAAATGTGCGCCTCCCGTTGGGGGTGTTCTTTTCATATAGGATAAAATACTTTTTTGTTGTTGTTGTTTTGTTTTTCTTATTTTTTGGAAGGAGAATGTGTAGGTCTTATTAGAGTATAGAATGTAGTATGTGGAATGTGTGTATGTCATGTAGAATGTATACTTAAGTTAGAATGTAGAATGTGTAGAGTCATTTTCTGTCTTTGCTGGGATTGCTGCTGCAAGCACCTTTTTACCCTGTACAACTTTACTTGAATAAAGAAGGTCAACTTCTAATGAACATTCTCCAGTGTGTTCATTACTACATGTGCCTTCAACTACCTCACTCCCAAAAGACTGGAACAACCTACCTCAACAGATCAGAGCTGTCTCCTCAATTTTACCTAATCTCAGCACAGGTTTGGTTCATGCCGCTTCTGCATTTCAGTGGAAGGATACTCCCCTCCAACTCAGGATGAGTAGTGCATTCTACCAATACCCATAACATACCAAACAAAGCGGGGTCTTATTTGTGGTTGGTTGCATGAGCGGGGCTTGGAGACAGATACAAGGACAATCTCAGAGCCTCAGCAGCATTGAAAGGCTTGTTTTTACGATGCACTGATGTGAAATCTGGGATCTCATCCCAGAAGGCTGAGGAGAGCTTGTATGGAAGAAAAGCATAGCGGTTTGTGGGGCACACTAGATGCCATTCCTATTTGCAATTTGACTGCCATTCCATGGTTCGCCATTCCCCAACCCACTTACTGACAACAATTATTGAAGAACCCTTTGAATTTAAGTACCCTCCTTCATTAACTGAAAAGTGGAAGAAATAAATTAATGTGAAATGCTCTCTTTTGCAAATCCCGAGGTATTATTTGAAGGTGGTAATTACTGCTCAGAAAATGAAAAATAGATACTCACTTTTTGTTCTAAAGCATGAAATCTCTCTTGTGACATGATGTGCCCAAACCTTTTTGATTAAACAATGACTTAGCACCACTCTTCCCAAAACCTCTTCAAATCCAGGATAACATGATCAACTGCAGCAGACCATTAGAACTCACATTTCCCACCAGTAAGAATTCCTAATCTCCTATGTGGCTACAGACAGATTGACTGAATTCACAAAAAATTCTAACTATCCTACAAATGTAAATATATTAATGAAACTCCAATCATCATGAGCTCTGTCATAAAACGTGTATAAATATCCATATTATGTCCCACAGTATTCAATGCTCAACAGTCACCATTGACCATAGTTCTACTTGAGAAAATGTTGCCTCTTCCCTGCACACAAACCTGCCTCTGACTGTGGCAAATAACAAGATGCTGTCGATAAGACATGGATGGAACAAAACACATATTCTAAAGAACTTAAACTGAAGCTATTTGATGGGTGAGTGTATTAAACCATGAAAAACAAATTAATCGATATTGCCTCTCAATAGGCACCGCAGAATAAAGGCAAAAAAGTCAGTATTTCATAAGAAGAAAAAATAATTGCATAAATCATACAAAGACATACAAAAACAAGGAAATAGAAGGCAATCTGCTTTGCTAAGAGATAAGATGAACTTAAATACTGTTACAGGATTCACTCACTGTCCTGCTCTTCATGGTTTTAAGAATGAATTGAACATGGACACCTTCTTACTGGCACCCTGCAATGGAAGGTTCTAAGTGCCTGAGGAATAAAATGAGTTAGGATCAACTACAATTAACCAATTACAGTGTAACCCATTTGGTCACACAGCAAAGGTCATATTGATTGATGGGTTTAGGCATGGATTTATTATAAATTCAAAGCCAAGTTGATATAAATCAGTCTCAGAAACATAGTATAAAAATACAGAATGACTTAAGGATATTTAAAGCAATGGATGAAATAGATCCTAAATACCAGAAAACAAATGAGGAATTCAGTAGCACCTACACAATGTATGTGTAGATTGAAAGGTTTGATCCTCTTGTCTATACATGAGGCACACCTACTAAACCCTATATTAACTAGGAATTAGGGAAACCCAATTAAATCAGGGAAGTAGTGAAATGTGTCTGCATAGCAGGAGGGGTGTGGCTAGTGAGCCAAGATGGCGGATGCATCCTAGTGAGGCTCTGCACTTTACCCCTAGTATCCTGCAAAATCTTTTGGTAACAAGTGCAATCCGAGCACTGCCAGGAGCGTTGCTACTTCCAAACACTAGTACGATGCAATGCGGTGATCGACGCAGCTGTACACAGGGCAAATGAGGAGAAAATGAAAAGAGCAGTGGCAACATGCATGTAGGAGCCGGGAGTCTGCAATAGGTGGAGGGTGGTTGCACTATTTCCATTGCAGGGCTACACTGCGACCTAGATTGAGAGACTGCAAAAAACACAGTTGATGGACAGAATGTAGAACAATGTCATACATACACCCCAGTACAAGGATCTGGGCCTAAATCCATCGTTTTTTTGCACTCCACACCACCCTGGGTTAGACACTGGCTATATGCAAATCAGCTCTGACCCTGTGCCTCATGGGAACAGTCCAGTCCGAACTACCAAGCCATGTCTTTCATATAGCCATTGTCTAACCCAGGGTGGTGTGGAGTGCAAAAAAACGATGGATTTAGGCCCAGATCCTTGTACTGGGGTGAATGTATGACATTGTTCTACATTCTGTCCATCAACTGTGTTTTTTGCAATTTTCACCCCGAGTGTGCTGGGGTGAATGTATGACATTGTTCTACATTCTGTCCATCAACTGTGTTTTTTGCAATTTTCACCCCTAGATTGAGAGACAGCAGGTGCGGCCGGAACAACGAAGAGGTGAGCAGCGAGGTAGTCAGCGACTGGCGCTAGGCTATTGTGACTTGCGTGAGAAACAGCTTACATCATAGTGTGACTGGACCGAAACCGGCAACACTGGTCAGGGGACAACTGCATGGTCCAGCTTGACCCTCCGGATCTGACGCTGTAAAAGACCCAGAGCAGACCTAATTTGTTACTTACTCTGTTTGTGATGTACCTGGTCATATTCAGCACTATACTGTCCCTCCACTCCAACCACCGACTCCTCACAGATGACTGCGGACACCTGTTCCTCCAAGGCATCAAGCTCCTCCTGTGTTCGCTAGATTCCCACCTCCAGTCTGCATTGCTGCCTACCAATTGTTGGACAGTTTCTGCTTACCCTTAAGCTTCTTGCAGTCAGCCAATTTCCTCTTGACTTATGCTACTGCATTCACCTTGTTCACAAAGGAGTGCCAAATGGCATTTTTGGTCCCCAATGACACCCTGGAGCAGACGGAGAGCTGGTGTTGATTCTCCATCACATCTGCACTCAGAATCGCATTTTCCTCCCGAATGAATCTTGTTTTCCTCTTCCTCTTCCACTGGGACTCTAGCTGGTCATCCTGGCTGCTAGGGGGTTTGTTATCTATTGCTGACCTGGGTCCAGCCTGCTCCATTTTGCTTGCAGGTTTTTTTTGGGAGGTTTGTGGTTTATTTTACCCACGAAACATGAAAAGAGTGACATGACACTGACAAACGTGAATTTTCTGGCCACTGACTGGCCAGCCGTTACTTTTTTCACATTAGCGGCAACATTTTTATTGTCGATTGTTACTGTTTCTGGCAACATTCGCAGTCGCGAGCAGATCCTACCGCCCTGTAGCGATGTATTGTAAATACGTCGGTACCATGGCAATAGTTTTTGGCAATACACAGTGGCAAGAAAATTGACGCTGAGCAACGCTAACTTTGCTTAGCAGCCATTCTTGTAAATATACCACATAGAAGTTACAAAACGCCATTTAAAGATTGTAGGGAGAACTACCTGCACATAAAGAGTCTTCCACTCAATGAGGACACTATAGTGCAAGGGTGCTAGGCTGCTAAATTTAGCGCCAGCACAGGAGTAAAGGCAGGGCTGTACCATATTGTTGTAAATATGATGCAGCCCTGCGTTTCAGAAGTGGCGGAGTGCAGCTTTAAGCCAGGAAGGCTAACACTGCACTCTGTCACTTCTTAGTAAATATGCCCCATAGATTCTGAAATTAAAGCAACTGAGCCATGTCTAAATAAATGTAACTTCTGTCCTTAATTTTAAACTTCATATGTGTAATCTCATGTCGCTATTTCAATCAGTGGCTCATTTTGAAAGTCTGGCTTTTGAAAAGGTGCTTTTAATGAATGCAATTTTGACTTTATATTTTGTCAGAAGAGGACAATTTTTAAATCATCACCATTTGCTCCCAGTGTTTACCCTCAAAGGGGTTTATTATGTTCTGCTTTCCAGTAATGGGGGTGATTACCAGTAACGTCCGGCTGATTTTACATTCTAAGGTAGTCATATTTAGCAGCTGTCCTCCTCTGAAGCGAAATGTTGTCTGACATTGCATACATTATTCCCATTAACAAGTTGCAATTTATGTTATACTTTCCTGAAAAAAGAGGGTTACATTTCCATTAAAAATTCAAAGCCATTTGGTAGGTTCTGCCTATCATTAAAACACAGTGCAATCCATTTGAGCTTTGTGGTCTGTGATCATTAAATAATACAAAACGAAAGAGCTTCATTCTTCATTAATTTGACTTGCTGCTGAGTTCAATTCAGGATTTTGCAACTGGTGTAATAATGATGGAAAGCCACTGAGTAATTGAACATTTTTCTTAATTATTGCTGTGATTATGTTAAGAACGCCATTTTTACTTTTACACTTAATGCACATCCTGTTTTAAACAGGCCTTTCTTCTGAGGTACAACGTCTATATAATGAAAGAAATGCTAGAAGGCTTTGAACGCTTGCGTTAACAAGAGAATTGGCTCGCAACCGCCTGAAGCGTTGCCAGAGGTGGATGCAACATAGCACAGAGCAAAATGAAGATAACTATAAACAAGTAAAACTCCCATGTCTTATTTTCTACTTTGTTGTTCCAATTTTTGTTTGTGCTACAACATTCAAGACAAATGGGCACATACTTAAAATACTTGAAAATGAACATTAGAACGATAAGGCGCACAATATTTATTCATTAATGTGTGTCAAACATCATAAATGTATTTATTCCTTCTGGGTCTAGTGCTAAGGCTTATTTGTGACTTTTAGCTAATAGTAGTTGCAAATACCTGCTTATCCATACTAGTACCAGCCTTGTATGAGCGACTATAAGAATAGCCAATAAAAAATGTTCTGCTTCTAAGGAGAGCAATTAGAGTCGATTCTTGCTTTTCAGGCCAAAATGAACTCCCTGCTCCACCTCACACATACTAAAGAGGCAACTGCCTACCAGTGTACCCATGGTACAAGCCAGGAGGGTTAGAGTGGCATCTCAAATCACAAGTGAATGTTATTCAGATAAAAGAGACAAATAGTAGTAGAAGAATTGTAGCAAATGAAGAGATGACTGGCACAGTAAATTATGAAATAAGAACATAATGATAGCTTTCTGAATGATACAATAGTGCAGATGTCTTGAAATATAAAGGGCACGATTCGCAAAGCTCTGGGGATTAAACTTGATCCTAATAGTGTTGAACCTGTTTTAGCTATTGGAGAAGGGAATACAAGTAATGTTCTGTGATGAATTCCCTGAAACTTGTCCGGAGTTTACCGCAGACCGCAGACCGGAGACTGCAGACCAGAGCCAGACGAGTCGAAGTTGTAGCCGTAGCTGTAGTGGCGTTGGCGGACCGCTGGGAAAGAATTCTGGAAAGAACATCGGGAGGCCAGGAGTCATCAACCTCCGATGAGCTGAACGGTAGAGTGGTAGAGCGGTAGAGCCCCGGGTCCCGTTCACGCTCCCTTTCCCGCCAGGCTACTGCTCCGGCTCCGCTCTGCTGCGGCTCCTCGCAGCTGCCATAGTTGGTGCCAGCCCTCGGAGCTAGCCTTGGATCCAAGAAGCGACTGAGGGGTAGAGCAGCAGAGCAGCCGAGCTCCGGTCTCCCTGCCGGTAGGCTCCTGCCCCCTCGTGCATTGGTCCCAGCGCCTCGCAGCACCTTGCAGCTTCGTAGCCTTGGAGTAGGCAGTGTTTTTGTACTGAACACTGAACACTGGGACAGCTTCCTTCCATCAGCCTGCCGTCTGTGAGTGCCTTAACACGGCGGCAGTAGTAATTCGACTCCCATCTAAAAGCCTGCAGGCACATTTCCAGACCAGAGTTTCTGGTGTGCCTGTAGTGTTGGGCCTCAGGCCCACATTACGGTAATAAATAACACAGACACCCTGGGGTGTATCGTAGTAACTGGCCACGAGCACGTGCACCCGGGCCCTTTTATTAGCGGGGTCACGTGACTCGTCACACCCGTGATGGATGGGTGAGGGGGTGTAGTGTGCCCAGCCCCCGAGGGAGTGGCTGGCATACAGGAAACTGGGAAACACTAGAACGTGTCCTGCAGGACACTACATTCCTCCCCAACTTTATTGAGGAACAAACAAAAATGCTAGTCCAACCTGTGGGGATAAAAGAAACAGTTAACTAGTTACCACAGGGTCCATCAGTCTCTAGTCAGGTGGCAGGATGACAGCAGACCTGGATTGGTGACGGCTTGCAGAAGAACCTTCTCGGCGGGCACCTGTAGTTTAACCTGAGAGCCTCAGGACACGACTGCTGGCAGGGAGATGTCCTCTGCATGTCGACAGCTCATTGATGGTGATATGTCTTGCTGCCTTGCCTGGTCTCCACTTTGCTGACGTCCGTGATGGTCCGTGGTGGATTCTAACAGTTCATGGTAGTGGGCTGCGTCATAAAGTTGGAAGGAGTCCTACAGGAGAGTTCCCAGAGGTGTGGCTGGGCCAACTATCCTTGTTGAACGGCTGGGCTGTGACCGGAAACCTGTCGGTGGAGCAGAGTCTCTACTTGCTCTCCCGCCTGGGGAGGCCTGTTGTCGGGGTTGCTGCGGGACTGTAGGAGGGCTGCGCTGAGGGCTACTTGTGTGCCAGCTGGTGGCAGCTGCAGGGCCGCTGAGGAGCCGTTACTTAGTCGACCGCCCAACTCCCACGGGTGCATGAGTCGTGGACAAGACTTGCCTTTGCTGCTTCGGTTTGGGTGTCTGCCAGGTTCTCAGGTGGCCTCTGGTTCATTTGTCTGCTGGTGTGGCGACGGTGCAGGACTCCAGTCTGTTGATCTTCTGGGAGTGGTGATGTTTGACACAGGTGATGACGGCTGGCGTAATGGCGGTTGCCAGCCATGTGGTGACTTGAGATGACAGGTGGTGGTGACTTGCTGGGAGTGTTGGATATCCGGAGGGACTCGGCAGCCATGTGCCTCCGCTTGGCTGATGTTGACCTTAGGTGGCGGCTTCACACATAGAGTGTATGGTTCCTCTCTTGCCTGTGGTGGGGCCACTGCCGACTCCATCTTGAGGCGGTGAGAGGGCGGGCGCTCAGTGCCGGTTTTCGCCCATAGCATCTGCGGACAGGAGCAGGGGTGCCGACTGACTCAGACTGCCGACGCTCGGGGACGGACGGTCGCCTGGGGAAGCGTTGGGATGAGACGTGGACTGCGCTTGCTGCGGCTTATGTTTGGTTCATCCGTGAGGCTGTGTCCTGGGACGTTGGTCCGTCGCCTGGGGAAGCGTTGGGATGAGACGTGGACTGCGCTTGCTGCGGCTTATGTTTGGTTCATCCGTGGGGCTGTATCCTGGGACGTCGGTCCGCCTTGGTGGCTGTCTGGCATGTCAGGGTGTGCCCTTGGCTGGCTGTGAGTCCTCGGTCTTTCCCTTTGTTGACTTGTTCAGCCCACCTGTGCTCATCCGGTCTTCAGGGTGACAGAGCTGTCACTTCTTTTTTTCTTCGAGGGCGTTGAATTTGGCCCTCGAGGGGGTGCTGTTGTGGCGCCGGCTTCTGCCATTGCTCTAGCATGTTTGGCGGGACTAGCCACTCGGTGACGTGTCCCTCGCCTATTGGGCGACGTGACGTTCGGTCTTGTGTCGCTGGTTGTTGGAGCACATGGTGCTGTGGCGGCCTGCCACGTGGGGTGTGTGACTCCTCTCCTGCCTGTCGTGGGTCACCGCCGACTCCATCTGGAGGCAGTGCGAGGGAGGACACTGTTGTGTGGTCTTCGGCCTACTGCAGGGCTTCGATGTGGCGGTGGAGATGTGGGTGCTCTCCAACCTGCGTTCAGCAGTGCTTCTTTGTGGAGATGTCTCCTGGGTGCTGTCTGTGCAATCAGGTGCACTGGCGCAGCTTTCTGCGCGCTTCTGGCTTTGCGTGGTCTTTGCATGCTCGGTGTCTGGCTGGACGCTTTCTTCTGGCACTCGGGGTGCCTGCAGTGTGGTTGGCGGTTGTGCCTGTTCACCGGCAGGAGCAAGGGATGTGACCTCATCACTGGCGGTGGCTTTGGGCGGCCACATGTGGTGCGTGCTCTGCACTAGTCTTTCTTGTGCTTGTAGTGGGGTAGTTACTTTGAGACGTTGCTGTCTGGCTGGTCTTTCACTGTTGCCAGTGGGGTTGTCTTTGGTGTTGCTGCTTGAGTTTCTTGCAGTCTTTGGTGGGGTTTGTTAGTCTCTCCCTGTACCTTGCAGAGGTGGCAGGCAGTGCTCTCGCCTCTTTGATGCTGGTTTGTGCTGGTGCTGCTTGGGGCTCCTTGGGGCTCTTGGGTGTGGTGGCTACCTGGAGAGTTCGCTGTCTTCGTAGACGTCCTGGCTGTTCTCACTTGCAGGGTGCAGAGGGACACTCTATGAGCATTCTTCACTGAAGGCGCGTCTTGCTGTGCCTGGTGCAGTTTGTCTCAGCCACTGGGCGTGAGCAGGCCGTCTTCCAGGTGATGGCAGTGTGCTTGCTTAGATCTGTGGACTGCTGGTGCAGGTTGGGGAGCAGGACGCTGTGCTGTGCTCTGGTGCTGCTGACGTTGGTCACGGTGGGCAGTCAGTGTGCTGGATCGCTCTTCAGATGCACCTGTGCAGATCCTCCTACTATGATCATTTTGCAGTCTCCTCTTGCTAATCCTGCCACCTCTGGCAGGGCTGTGGGGTGTCAGGCTTTTCCTCCCGTCTATGGTGCTGCTTGGGCTAACAGTTGCAGGGCACAGCTGGCTAACTCTCCGGCCAGGCAGTACGTCTGTCCTTCAGCGCATTGGGTCTGGGGAGCTGCCGGGTGGCGCCGTGGTCTTTGCTGTGGATTGCCCTTATTGCTGCAGGTTTGGTTGCTGGAGGAGCTGGTGCAGGGCTCTGCGCAGTGACTGTATGTCCGTGGCCACAGTGCGGGAGCTGAAGACACTGAGTGGTGCACTTGGTGCTATGGTGGGGTGAGCTGCATCCTACACTTGTGTGGGGGTCTGAGGCACTCCTTATCGCTTAGCTGTGTTCAGCTTTGTTCCCAGGCTGGGAGTCTACTGGTCGCAGCGGCTCTGTGGGTGCACCGGTTTGGATCTCCCTGCCGTTATGAAGTCATTGTCCAGTTGATTTTCCACTGCAGACTGGGGTATTTTTTTTTTGTGCTTTGTTGGTGCAGCTGCAGTACCGCTCGTGGTCACTGAGTGGTAGTGCAGTGCTTCAGTCTCGGCACCCGGCAGTTCTTTCTGGAAACACCACCCCTTGTTGTAAATAATTTTGTCCACCCTAAGCGTGGAAGGGTATACTCAGATGTGAGTCCCTTGCTCATTGCACCATCAGGATTCAAGCAAGCCGGGCCGAAGACGGCTGGAATGCCAGAAACCGGTCCCCGGAAGCTTGTTTCCTTCCCAGTGTAAGAATTGGCTTTTGTAGTCTGGTCTGCCCTGTTCCCATGATGCACTGGGCCAGGGACTGACTAATTTGCATACAGCCAGGTTCTGAAACTGGGATGGTGCAATGAGCTAAAAAACGGTGTTGGATCTAGCCCTGATCTCTTGACTGGGTGAGAGTACTCTGCTTAATTCAGAGACTCTGTCCATCACCACCCCTTGTTGTAAATAATGTCTTCCAGGTGATGGCAGTGTGCTTGCTTAGATCTGTGGACTGCTGGTGCAGGTTGGGGAGCAGGACGCTGTGCTGTGCTCTGGTGCTGCTGACGTTGGTCACGGTGGGCAGTCAGTGTGCTGGATCGCTCTTCAGATGCACCTGTGCAGATCCTCCTACTATGATCATTTTGCAGTCTCCTCTTGCTAATCCTGCCACCTCTGGCAGGGCTGTGGGGTGTCAGGCTTTTCCTCCCATCTATGGTGCTGCTTGGGCTAACAGTTGCAGGGCACAGCTGGCTAACTCTCCGGCCAGGCAGTACGTCTGTCCTTCAGCGCATTGGGTCTGGGGAGCTGCCGGGTGGCGCCGTGGTCTTTGCTGTGGATTGCCCTTATTGCTGCAGGTTTGGTTGCTGGAGGAGCTGGTGCAGGGCTCTGCGCAGTGACTGTATGTCCGTGGCCACAGTGCGGGAGCTGAAGACACTGAGTGGTGCACTTGGTGCTATGGTGGGGTGAGCTGCATCCTACACTTGTGTGGGGGTCTGAGGCACTCCTTATCGCTTAGCTGTGTTCAGCTTTGTTCCCAGGCTGGGAGTCTACTGGTCGCAGCGGCTCTGTGGGTGCACCGGTTTGGATCTCCCTGCCGTTATGAAGTCATTGTTCAGTTGATTTTCCACTGCAGGCTGGGGTATTTTTTTTTTGGTGCTTTGTTGGTGCAGCTGCAGTACCGCTCGTGGTCACTGAGTGGTAGTGCAGTGCTTCAGTCTCGGCACCCGGCAGTTCTTTCTGGAAACTGCAGGCTTCTCCTCTTCACTGGCCTCGGCGGCGGAGGCTTTTGGCGGTGCTCTACTGCTCTGCTGGCGCCAAAAGGGAGTTAAAGCACCTATATCCTTCTGTACTCCTACCACCGGCTAACGTGTGTGCGAGTTTTGTTCAAGGTGCACTGGTGTGGGGTGGCCGCCAGGTGGCGCTGCAGCCACTTCTCCGCCCTAGGCCTTGGCTGCAGGAAGAAAACCCTCGATGTGTCCTAGAGCTTGAACGGGCAGGGAAACTCAGGTAGGGACTCAGAGTGCCGCCTTCTGTTTTGTTTGTGACTGTCAGCAGTTGTCTTTGCTGCAGCGGTTCATCCGCACTCACTCTCGCGGGGCCGCAGCAGGGGGTATCAGCCTGGCCACTGTAGTGCTGTGCATTCCCTCCTTGTTGGCGGAAGAGTGTGATTACCCGGGAGCCGGCTGGGCTACCTCGTGGAACAACCGGGTGAAGAGAAGGCAAGGGGGATGCAAGGCGGGCTGTGCACCGGGTTTTTCTCCTCTCTTCCCCGCGGCCTGTTAGTATAGCAGCTGCTGCTTGCAGGTCTCGCTCTGCCTATGTTGGCGCTTGACTGTCCAGCGAGGCCTTGTCTCGGCCTGTGCAACACTGGCGATCTCTGCTGGCCACGACGCCACGCACTGCAGACAGCCAAAGGCGCTTCCCTCATGCAGCGGGCGGAGTGTCTTTTCCCTCACTGCCGCATTGGGGCTGGGGCTGGGGCTGCGGCTGCGGCTGCACGTACTGGCTCGCAGACATGGGTGCAGTGGGGCATGTCACCTGCTCTAGGTCCTAGCCCTGGAGTTGAGCTGCGAGGGGGAGACTTGCAGGCTGCGCCGTGCATTGCATGCTTACTTGCAAGAGGGGCGTGACTCCTCCACGTACTTCATCAACGGGGTGGACATACGTTTTCGTCACCTTCGGTCACTACTGCTGATGCGGCAGTCTCGCCACCCTTTGTAGTCTTAGAAGGAGGGCGTCTTCTCCACGCGGAGCAGGTCAGCAGAATAGCGGTGTGGGGGCAGACTAGATGCAGGTTATTCTTTCATCACGTAGCAATGGCTGAGGGGCGGCCGGCTTGGTACACGCGTAGTGTTGGGCCTCAGGCCCACATTACGGTAATAAATAACACAGACACCCTGGGGTGTATCGTAGTAACTGGCCACGAGCACGTGCACCCGGGCCCTTTTATTAGCGGGGTCACGTGACTCGTCACACCCGTGATGGATGGGTGAGGGGGTGTAGTGTGCCCAGCCCCCGAGGGAGTGGCTGGTGGCATACAGGAAACTGGGAAACACTAGAACGTGTCCTGCAGGACACTACAGTGCCGTGGCTGAGCGGGACTGAGCGGGACTTAGCGGCGTTCAGACCCTTGGAGCGCCGGCGGCAGCGTCCGTGTCCAAGCGTACTAACGGCGAGCAGCTGGGAGCGGCTGGAAGCATTGGGAGCCCACCCTGCCCTCCAACCGTGGAGCCGCGAAAAGTGGAAACCAGCGCCGGTGGTAGCGGCCCCTTTGACCCGCGTGAGTCCTGCCTCTGCAGCGGGAGTGGCCGGCGGCGAGAGCTGTGTACCGCAAAATCCACCGCACTGGCCCACCCACTGAGTGCTGGGGAAAGAGGACGTTCAGGTTTGACTCCGCACACCGACTGCCCCGTCTCTCTGGAGCTTGGTCACTAGCGGGCAGCTGGCCAGCTGCGAGTGAGTGGAGGGCGGTGCAGACCCCGCAACAGAACCGTGGCACATCAGCAGCAGAGGAATGGGAGCACTGTAGCACTGTAGCTGCACGGTGAAGGTACTCAGGAGGATTGGAGCACAATAGGAGAAGCCACACTGGTTCCACAGTCCCTGTGAGCCCTGCAAACTAAGGCCCACAGGGAAGGGTGAACGCGGTCGCCTCTAGAGGGTGCCGCCGCTAAGTGTGAGCCCAGCGCGCCTGTGAAAGCGGTCCAACCAGGTCGGGTGCGGCCAGGGGGCCGCCAGCGTGCCCTGCTCACAGGTTACACTTGTCCATCTAAAGCTTTCCCTTTTGCTCCAGGACCAACCAACACACTAAGCTGTACATGCCCCAAGATGCCAACAAGGATTCCAGTTACCAGGTCAAAATCAGCTGCAGACGCCAATGGCGGTGCAGCCCCAGCAGGATCAACAACTAATGGTTCAAGTACATTTTGCACAAACGCTCTGAACCCAGGCAAACTCCCTGGGGCCTCTAAGACACTGAATAATCAAATATCTATCAATTCAGACCTGATAACTAAATACTTGTTTCCATTGTCTCTAAACGACGTATCAGCTAACGACAGGACAGACCATATAGGAAGCAGTCTAAGGGGCTCATTAGGATGGCGGACGGAAGTGTGACCGCAGCCCTGGAGTAAGCGGAAAATGCCTTTTCCGTGTCCGCCTGCCGCGGACACTCCGTCCACCATATCAGGATAGGAAAGAGTGTCAAAATTCCGTCCGCGACGGAATAGCACGCACCGCCGCCCAACTACACCCGACCACGCGGCGAACGTAACCAATCCAGAGACTCCGCCATACGGACTGACGTCTACGACCGTCCCCCAAATCAAGATGGCGGAAAATACACATAAAACCGCTGCGGAAAAACAACCTGTCTGAACACGGCGGATTCCCCACAGCGAAGATACCATACATAGCAGAGATACCCACCGCAAGCTGCTCGCCACCATGGACCCAGCGCTACACGCTTTCCCGATGCTCTTCGCGATCCACCACGTCCAAGTCTTGGCCCACTATCGACGACGACGCAGGTAAGGCACAAACCAATCGCTGTCTGGAGGGGAATACCTGCAAGGGTCGTGACGTTGGGAGGGGGAGTGTCATGTTACCGAAACCACTGATCAGAAGCAAATACTAATACACAATTGCAGTACGCAAGCAGGAATGACTACGACAAACCACGACACATGATTGACTACCTTTATTACACATAATAGGGGTATAATCACAGAGTATGCGTGAGCATGGGCAAAGTGGGCACCAGAGCATGAACATCAGAGGCAGCACATCAGAGGGCAGAATGCAGTTTCAGAGCATCAACAGGGCATTGTGCCCAACAGAGCAGTTACATCAGAGGCAGTAAACGAGAGGGCAGAATGCAGTATCAGGACAGCAACAGGGCATTTTGGACAACAGAGCAGGTACATCAGAGGCAGCACGTGAGAGGGGCTAAGTGCATCAACAGTCCATTGCACTGAACATGTCCATCAGAGGCAGCACGTGAGAGGGGCCAAGTGCATCAACAGTCCATTGCACTGGACAGGTCCATCAGAGGCAGCACGTGAGAGGGGCCAAGTGCATCAACAGTCCATTGCACTGGACAGGTCCATCAGAGGTAGCACGTGAGAGGGCAGAATGCGGTATCAGAACAGCAACAGGGCATTGTTCGTAACAGAGCAGGTACATCAGAGGCAGCACGTGAGAGGGGCTAAGTGCATCAACAGTCCATTGCACTGAACAAGTCCATCAGAGACAGCACATGAGAGGGCAGAATGCAGTATCAGAACAGCAACAGGGCATTGTGCCCAACAGAGCAGGTACACCAGAGGCAGTAAACGAGAGGGCAGAATGCAGTATCAGAGCATCAACAGTGCAATGTGGACAACAGAGCAGGTACATCATTGGCAGCACGTCAGAGGCCAGAAAGCAGTATCAGAACAGCAACAGGGCATTGTGCCCAACAGAGCAGGTACATCAGAGGCAGTAAACGAGAGGCCAGAATGCAGTATCAGAACAGCAACAGGGCATTGTGCCCAACAGAGCAGGTACATCAGAGGCAGTAAACGAAAGGGCAGAATGCAGTATCAGAGCATCAACAGGGCAATGTGGACAACAGAGCAGGTACATCATTGGCAGCACGTCAGAGGCCAGAATGCAGTATCAGAACAGCAACAGGGCATTCTGCCCAATAGAGCAGGTACATCAGAGGCAGTAAACGAGAGGGCAGAATGCAGTATCAGAGCATCAACAGGGCATTGTGCCCAACAGAGCAGGTACATCAGAGGCAGTAAACGAGAGGGCAGAATGCAGTATCAGAGCATCAACAGGGCAATGTGGACAACAGAGCAGGTACATCATTGGCAGCACGTCAGAGGCCAGAATGCAGTATCAGAACAGCAACAGGGCATTGTGCCCAACAGAGCAGGTACATCAGAGGCAGTAAACGAGAGGGTAGAATGCAGTATCAGAGCATCAACAGGGCAATGTGGACAACAGAGCAGGTACACCATTGGCAGCACGTCAGAGGCCAGAATGCAGTATCAGAACAGCAACAGGGCATTGTGCCCAACAGAGCAGGTACATCAGAGGCAGTAAACGAGAGGGCAGAATGCAGTATCAGAGCATCAACAGGGCATTGTGCCCAACAGAGCAGGTACATCAGAGGCAGTAAACGAGAGGGCAGAATGCAGTATCAGAGCATCAACAGGGCAATGTGGACAACAGAGCAGGTACATCATTGGCAGCACGTCAGAAGCCAGAATGCAGTATCAGAACAGCAACAGGGCATTATGCCCAACAGAGCAGGTACATCAGAGGCAGTAAACGAGAGGGCAGAATGCAGTATCAGAGCATCAACAGGGCATTGTGCCCAACAGAGCAGGTACATCAGAGGCAGTAAACGAGAGGGCAGAATGCAGTATCAGAGCATCAACAGGGCATTGTGCCCAACAGAGCAGGTACATCAGAGGCAGTAAACGAGAGGGCAGACTGCAGTATCAGAGCATCAACAGGGCAATGTGGACAACAGAGCAGGTACATCAGAGGCAGCACGTGAGAGGGGCTAAGTGCATCAACAGTCCATTGCACTGAACATGTCCATCAGAGGCAGCACGTGAGAGGGGCCAAGTGCATCAACAGTCCATTGCACTGAACATGTCCATCAGAGGCAGCACAAGTACGTGTTCCAATCAACCCGTCCCAAGGACCACAACAGTGCAAGGCTGTTCTCAATGGACAATGTACACACCATGTGCAATAACATGTGAGTGAAGTGAACAGCACCTCACATCACAGAATCAGGTGGACTGCGTGAACTACCTGCCTCGGACACACTGCCAGCACCAGAAACAGGAGTGTGAGACACAGCCACAGCCCGAGTGACTGACACATGGGCCACAGACCCAGACACACTGCCAGCACCAGAAACAGGAATGTGAGACACAGCCACAGCCCGAGTGACAGACACATGGGCCACAGACCCAGACACACTGCTAGCACCAGAAACAGGAATGTGAGACACAGCCACAGCTCGAGTGACTGACACATGGGCCATAGACCCAGATACACTGCCTGCACCTGAAACAGGAATGTGAGACACAGCCACAGATGTAGTGACTGACGTGTGAGCCACAGACCCAGACACACTGCCAGCACCAGAAACAGGAGTGTGAGACACAGCCACAGATCTACTGACTGACACATGAGCCATAGACCCAGATACACTGCCAGCACCTGAAACAGGAGAGGGCACAACTGAGACTGTGCTACTACATGATGCATGACAGCAAACAACAGACACAGTGCCACTATCTGATACATGAGAGTCAACTGCACCTGCGCCACTGGGACCACTGAAATCATGAGCCACAGGGCTGTATGGGCCAGGAGGCAGGGTGGCCCTGGGAGCTGGGGATAGCTGTACTTGAGCGACATCGGGGTGGGCAGGTGTCAATGGTGTGTGTCTGCGTTTCTTAGGGATATGTGCGTGCACCCTGGACAGGACAGGACTGGCAAGTGGTGGGGACTCTAAAGAATTATCACCCACCATAGGTGGAGCATCTGCTGCCGGGGTTCGGCTTTCTGGGGACGTGCTGGAGCCTGCTTGTCGTTTGCTGTGTGCCTGCCGCCTGGACTCTGAATCATGTGTAATGGGGGATGCAACAACAGGGGACTCCCTCCTCTGCTTCTGACGGGCCTGGATGGGAGTGGAGGTATGGGGGGACTCCTCCGCGGAGACATCTGTTTTCCGTTCCTTCGACAACATCAGCCTCAGTGCAGCCAGGGGTGATGTATGCCTGTCCTTGATTGCGCCAGTGTCCATGGGAGAAGCCTTGTCCCTAGGATGTGCCTTATCCGTAGGAGGAGTGTTGTCTCTGGACTTTCCCTGTGCCCTGGACGGTGCCCTGTTCCTGGCAGTAGACTTGTCGTCTGTGGTGTACCTGTCTCCAGAAGACACCTTCACCTAGGGGATGGTGTCTGTGCCCTCCGTGCCCTGACGTGCTGTCTGACGCTGCTTCTAGTGTAATAACCTGTATTAGAGTCCTGGTCAGAATATTCACTCCCCCCTGAGACATCCAGTGGTGTAGATGGGGAAACAGAAGTAGCACCCTGCCCATGCGACTGTACAATGGCAGACGACACACTGCTTGCCAATGACTGAACTGTCCTGTGTAGACCAGCAAGATCGCCATGCATCCCTTCCATGAATGCCACCACCTGCCCCTGCCCTATCATGGTCTTGGAATTCATTTGTCATATTGGTCTGCCCCACACACAGCTGTCGCAGCAGATCAACAGCCTCAGCACAAAGTGCATTTTGGGTCACCGTGGCAGTGGCAGCGGTGCCTGCACCGAACGCCACTCTGCTCCCCCTACTCCTGCGTGCACGAACAGTACATGGTGCAGTTGGCGGCAGTGTGGGCCCTGTGTGCTGTGTCCCGACCGAAGGTGTTGATTGCCCACTCCCAGTCTGTGACAACAGTGCTGGCTCACCAACACTGTCGGAAGATGAGGACAATGGTGTCTCCACATGCGAGTCCTCAGGGACGGTCCTGTCCCCCTCTCCGGCGCTGCCCTCCTCTGTGTCAGTCTGCGTGTGCGCGAAGTCTGATCCGGATGCATTGCCTCCACTTATCAGTTCAAAAAACAAAAGGTGTCCCGAATTAATGGACAATGTCGTCCTTTTAGTGTGTCAATATTGACAGACAGCATACCATACTGTTGGTGGGAAAGGCAAAATTTTTATGTTCTACTAATCAAGAGCAGTAACAACCAGGGACAGTTGAACACAATTAATACGTCACAAATACTTGTAGAAAAGAGAGAAATTAATAAAACTTGTCAAAGCATGTATTGGTTAAAAAAGTTTGGGTTGAATTTATTACATCATCAAGTTACAGTACATATAAAAAACATAGTTTAAAAACATTACAATTCATTAAAAAAAATGTTTTAACACATAATGAAACAAGAAGAATCAACAAGGTTGACGCGGCGTTTCGGCTTTCTTTTAGTATGCCTTCATCAGGACTGATTCTAGACAAGTAAGACATTGGAAACACAAAGTTACCAGCCATTTTTTAGAAATTTGAACAGGTTTAGTCTCTCTTTTTTATTACAAAAAAACTGCTACTTTTCCCCACAGTTGCACTATTCTTACAGAATATCGAAAAAACATTTTCAAGGATTTTGTAAATATACATATTCAAATGTTCAGATTCTAATCTCTTTGGCTTAACTAGATATCACAATAAAGATTAATTGGACATGAAGTTATTTGCCTCTCCCTTGGACCTAGATCCAATGCTATGTCCTTACAATATTGACACTGTAGTAGTGCATACTTTTATGGAGCACTAACATACCTTATTCCAGGTCATGCCTAGCTGGAAACCGCTAGGTAGATACGAAGGTCTTATGGACTCTTGGACTATTGCCAGATACCAGGATGCTTTTCTCAATTCGCAAGTTCCTGCTGTTTCTAAATATGAATTTAGGGCATTATCAGTACCATCTTAATTGATCACTGTTATTGCTATAGGTTTTGGGGCGTTGTTTTTGCATACCTCTTAAGAGATGGTTGTATACACAGTTTCTTTAATCTGTTTCTTTACACAGTTTCTTTACTCTCATCTATGTATGTAGGTACAGGTTCTCATGTGTCTGCAAATATAAGAGGGGAATTTTACCACACTTGATTAGTTTATTAATGAACCACCCCACCAGGTCTTAAGAAGCATCATGTGCCCACCCTTTTACCTGTTTATAGTATATATCCTGTGTATATATGTCTGCCAGGAGGAGCCACCGTTTTTATATGGGTTATATGGACTCTTCTTCCTACAGGGTTGAAATTGATCTTTAAATCACCAATACTCACATGTTAAAATAATTTCTAATTGTAACATTACAATCACATCTTTCACTCACCATAGGAGTTGTGTGATCAATCGTTGTAGTATGGAGCCTCTTATCACTTGGGACAACCATGCATTGAGGATCAATAGCGAATTCGGGGTTGACCTCACGAATTTTTTCTGTGGAGGTATTTCATAAAAATAATTTGTTTTATTTATTATAAAGCATATATCAAGGACACCACCTCTATGATCAAAAAGATAGAAGGACTCAGGTTCAATCCAGATACACAAATATTAGTGACCCTTGACATCGAGGCACTGTACACTAATATCCCTCAGGACAGTACCATCGATATCATGGAAGAGATCCTAAGTGGGAATCAACAAGATCTCACAGATCATCAGACATTTATTATAGATTGCATCACATTGATCCTCAAAAACAACATTTTTCTGTTTAATGAAGATTTCTTTAGACAAGTAAAGGGGACCAGTATGGGGGCTACATGTGCCCCAAGTCTAGCCTGCCTATATGTCTCCAAATTTGAGGATAAACACATCTATAACTCTTCGGCCCCATTCTATGAGAACATCTCGGAATGGGGTCGGTATATAGACGACATATTTTTCATATGGACAGGAGACATGGACTGTCTCAAAGACTTCCTAATTTGGCTCAATTTGGGCGATGATAATCTTAAATTTACATCTCATACCAGTAAACACTATGTGGAATTTCTGGATATTATCATCAAAAACACAGATGGATATCTTACTGTTGAACTATATACAAAACCCACAGATAGGAACAGCATGCTGCATTTTGATAGCAACCACCCAGCATCGCAGAAGAATAATATTCCATTTGGACAATTCCTGCGGCTAAAAAGAAACTGCACCTCTATGCAAGATTTTGAAATACATGCAGCGAAATTGAAAACCAAATTAAAAGAGGTATGCAAAAACAACGCCCCAAAACCTATAGCAATAACAGTGATCAATTAAGATGGTACTGATAATGCCCTAAATTCATATTTAGAAACAGCAGGAACTTGCGAATTGAGAAAAGCATCCTGGTATCTGGCAATAGTCCAAGAGTCCATAAGACCTTCGTATCTACCTAGCGGTTTCCAGCTAGGCATGACCTGGAATAAGGTATGTTAGTGCTCCATAAAAGTATGCACTACTACAGTGTCAATATTGTAAGGACATAGCATTGGATCTAGGTCCAAGGGAGAGGCAAATAACTTCATGTCCAATTAATCTTTATTGTGATATCTAGTTAAGCCAAAGAGATTAGAATCTGAACATTTGAATATGTATATTTACAAAATCCTTGAAAATGTTTTTTCGATATTCTGTAAGAATAGTGCAACTGTGGGGAAAAGTAGCAGTTTTTTTGTAATAAAAAAGAGAGACTAAACCTGTTCAAATTTCTAAAAAATGGCTGGTAACTTTGTGTTTCCAATGTCTTACTTGTCTAGAATCAGTCCTGATGAAGGCATACTAAAAGAAAGCCGAAACGCCGCGTCGACCTTGTTGATTCTTCTTGTTTCATTATGTGTTAAAATTTTTTTTTTAATGAATTGTAATGTTTTTAAACTATGTTTTTTATATGTACTGTAACTTGATGATGTAATAAATTCAACCCAAACTTTTTTAACCAATACATGCTTTGACAAGTTTTATTAATTTCTCTCTTTTCTACAAGTATTTGTGACGTATTAATTGTGTTCAACTGTCCCTGGTTGTTACTGCTCTTGATTAGTAGAACATAAAAATTTTGCCTTTCCCACCAACAGTATGGTATGCTGTCTGTCAATATTGACACACTAAAAGGACGACATTGTCCATTAATTCGGGACACCTTTTGTTTTTTGAACTACTAAATTTCCCCCCAGTCCCTATAAAATCCTGTGAGGGGTCCTCCTTCTTTTTCATTCTTGCCTCCACTTATCTCCGCTGTCTGTGGCTGAGTGCCCTCTGCCAAAGCTGAAATGCACAGAAAAGAGGTGTAAGTCATGGGCACACTCACGTACAGAAGGACAAGGAATCCCTAATTCCATTGCTGACAAAGTTCTTCTAGCCCCCATCCTGCACACGGCCCACCTCTACCAGTCATTCTCACATGACATAAGCGTTGGTGGCCGTGACACATGTACAGCATGCGGCCAGGGCAGGAGCATGTACATCTGCACACATGTCTTGCCATGGGGCCACGGACCACTTCAGCATGTGCTTCAACACATGCAGCAGTCGGTGGTCAGCTCAGCAGCAGCAGGTCGAGGTGATGGTCACAGGCAGCAGTCGGTGGTCAGCTCAGCAGCAGCAGGTCGAGGTGATGGTCACAGGCAGCAGTCGGTGGTCAGCTCAGCAGCAGCAGGTCGAGGTGATGGTCACAGGCAGCAGTCGGTGGTCAGCTCAGCAGCAGCAGGTCGAGGTGATGGTCACAGGCAGCAGTCGGTGGTCAGCTCAGCAGCAGCAGGTCGAGGTGATGGTCACAGGCAGCAGTCGGTGGTCAGCTCAGCAGCAGCAGGTCGAGGTGAAGGTCACAGGCAGCAGTCGGTGGTCAGCTCAGCAGCAGCAGGTCGAGGTGATGGTCACAGGCAGCAGTCGGTGGTCAGCTCAGCAGCAGCAGGTCGAGGTGAACAGGCAGCACTGGTTCCCAGGGTAGGATGTGTGCTTTTTGACATCACACATATATAGGGCCCTGAGCACATGTCAGTGGTATACGTCGCCAGCAATTGGTCAGCCCTGGATGCGTGTTTGTAAAAGGGCCAATGAGTGGCCCTGGTGTTGCGGTGCTCTGCTTCCGTTACTTTCGATTGGCCATACGTGGCCAGCGTTCCCTCTTCCCATTGGCTGCATGTGCACGGACCGTCACGGTCACACATCACAACCGCATGTGCAAGCTTCCGGGACGGATGCTTCTTTTGCAACAATGTTCTATCACTGGGGCCACCATGGCGGTGCACGTATTCGGCGGGGGAGGTGCAGGCCAACACACCCTTTAGATGTAGTCAATGGACATGGCAGTTCATGACCCCCCTTACAGTCACATTGCATCATCCACCGTACACCGGCCGGACCAGCCCGGCCCAGGACTGCCATGCCGGCCATGTCCACAACCGCCGTGCCAGGCCCGGCCTAGGACTGCCGTGCCGGCCATGTCCACAACCGCCGTGCCAGGCCCGGCCTAGGACCGCCGTGGCGGCCATGTCCACAACCGCCATGCCAAGCCCGGCCTAGGACCGCCGTGACGGCCATGTCCACAACCGCCGTGCCAGGCCCGGCCTAGGACCGCTGTGCCGGCCATGTCAGCCACAGACGGGTGTTCACTCGCATGGCACGGCGGTGGCTGACATGGCCGGCACGGCGGTCCTAGGCCGGACCGGGCCGGCCGGTATACGGTGGATGATGCAATGTGACTGTAAGGGGGGTTATGAACTGCCATGTACATTGACTACATCTAAAGGGTGTGTTGGCCTGCACCTCCCCCGCCGAATACGTGCACCGCCATGGTGGCGCCAGTGATAGCACATTGTTGCAAAAGAAGCATCCGTCCCGGAAGCTTGCACATGCGGTTGCCGATGTGTGACCGTGACGGTCCGTGCACATGCAGACAATGGGGAGAGGGAACGCGGCCCGCGTATGCCCATTCGAAAATAGCGGAAGCAGTGCACCGCCATGGCGGCGCCAATGATTGTATATTTTCAGACGCTGCACCGTGGTGTATTGTCTGCAGTTGCGTCATGAGGGTTGTGAGCGTGATAGGGAAACTTCATATTTCATGCACTATTCCATGTGGGTCCATACTATGCCCATCGGTGTGCACACAATGTGCAACACATGTGCATGTCGACATGTTGACGTCGGGTGTGACTCTACAGACGTTTTAACTTCTTCACATCTACACAGTACATCACGGCTGTATCGCCACATTCTGAATCTGTTGTCAGTGTGTGGTTCATGTGAGGTCACTACAATGGTGGGGGTACTCATGCATTCAGTGTATGTGTGTTGCCTGTTGTGTCACCATGCATGTAATGTCCGTATGCTCACCATTATTGGTATTGGCATTGGTGCATGATGACATGGTGTGTGTGTATCATTATCGTTTGTGTGCATGCACTTGCATGTGTGTCTGTGATGTGGCTTCTACACATTAGTGTCATGACACACGTCTTGTCAGTAATGTTGACATGTGACTAAGTTGCGTTGTACGTGTTGACACGCATCCTGTTGCTAGTGGCTGCACATTGTTAATGGGGCACTCCGTATTGTAGTTACTATCAGAGATGTCACACATATGACCATTGTCCACAACATTTATCTTCTTGCTAATGTTGGCTTACATGTGATGGAGTTGCACACCTATGCGTTGTTTGTAAGTTGACTCAAGTTACATCTCTCTCCCACACAGGAGGGCTCCAAATGTGCATCGGCCATACACTGTGCTGGAGGATATGGTTGACGAGGAGGTGATCAGGAAATTCCGGCTAGATCGACGTAGATTGATGGAGCTTGTTGCCCAATTGTCTCCTCATCTGCAGCCGCGAAGGACGTATCCTGGTTCCATTACACCCACAGCAAAGGTGATGGCGGCACTACACTTTTTTGCTACTGGCACCTTTCAGTACACAGTTGGACATGCCGGGGGGATGTCACAGTCCATGTTCAGCATGGTACTTCGGGATGTTCTAAAAGCTATGATGCTGTACAAGGATGACTACATCCATTTCCCACGGCCGGCAGAGTTGGCAGCAGTCAAAGCAGACTTCTATGCACTGGGCCAGATACCACACGTAGTGGGTTCCATTGATGGCACACATATCGCTCTCATTCCACCACGGGCACGTGAGCAGGTTTATAGGAATCGGAAGCACTTCCATTCGCTGAACGTGCAGGTGGTGTGCCTGGCTGACAACATCATCTCCCATGTGTGTGCAAGATTTCCAGGCTCCGCACATGACGCCCACATCATGCGGAGCAGCATTGTCCCCCAACTGATGGCAAATATGCGTCCCGGTCATGCGTGGCTTGTTGGTGAGTATGCTGTGGGGACTTTTGTGATTTCTGTGTGGCATGGGGTACCCACCAAATCTGGTTGTGATATTTGTGTCTGTCATCCCCCTACATAGGCGACTCGGCGTACCCAAACCGGCCCTGGCTCCTGAGTCCCATACGTAATCCTACTACAGCGGGTGAAATGCGCTACAATGATGCACATGGAAGGACACGTAGAGTGGTGGAATGTACTTTTGGACTGCTAAAGTCTAGGTTTCGGTGCCTGGATAAGACCGGAGGGGCCCTGCCTTACTCACCAGGCAAAGTATGCAGGATCGTGGTTGCCTGCTGCATGCTCCACAACCTGGCCGTGCGCAATGACATTGAACTGCTCTTGGACCCTGAAGACCAACAAGTTCCTCGGCCTCCCATCCCACCCATGTCGACTGATGAGGATAGTGGTGAGGAGGAAGGTGTGGACCAGAGGCGCCAGCTCATTGATCGCTACTTCCCTTGAATGTGAGTAACTACCTCTTGTGCCGGTTGACAATGCCTTATGTATGTTTGCTGGTGATGTGTGGATGTGGTGTTCTGCTATGTGATGGTTGCATAGGTGTGTGTTCATTTATTTGGACATGCAAGTCTCCATGATGTGAGTCCTCTCATCCAATGATTTTGTGTTGAGTGTGGTTTGTGGAATGTTGCTGTGCAGTGTGTTGTGATAGGTGTGAATCTGTTTCCTGACGTGTGTTTGCTGTCTCTGATTTTCCCTAGGTCACTCCCGCAGCAGCATGATTATGTACGATTGGATCCCTGCACCTGGTTACGTCTGTTTCTGAGGCAATCATGTGATTAAACATGGAGGCAACACATCATTGAGTGTGTAAGTGGCATTTATTTACAGGTTGTGCATTGGTGCTGGTGAATATTTACAAGTAAGTGTGGGGGGGGGAGTGTGAGTTGAAGGTAATGGCAGATGAAATGTCCGTGCTGACACCACATTGGGTGATGTCAGGCTAGTCCAGCAGACTTGTGCCAATGATTGGCTATGTGGGACAGGATAGTTGGCAGGGTGAATGGCTGGCTCAGGCAGTGTCAGAGTCATTGTCGGCCCCTCTTGGACCGTGTGGATGGAGCACCCTCACTGCTCTCACCCACTTCCAGCCTCGGACGGCCCCTCCGTCTTTGAGGTGGAACGGAGTCAGCTGGGGGGGCAGGTTGCTCAGGGGCCACATCCGTCGCCAGGGGCACAGGTGGCAGTGGCGGTGGCGGTGGTGTTGCTGGCCGTGGCGTCTGGACACTTGGTTGAGGGGGGGTGGGGTTGTTGCGGGCTATCCATTCCCTCCACATTGTTGTCTGCTAGCCCATGATGTCCACTATCTGGCCAAGGCGGCCGTCAATGGCCCGCAACATGTTAATGTTGTCCACCGAGTCCTAGTGGGCACGATCTGCCTGTTCCTGGCCACGGTCGTAGGAAGCCTGGCACCTGGCTAGGGCTTCAAGTGACTCTGCCACAGGATGGGGTGGGTGTCCTTCCTCAGCGCGACGGAGTGTGGATCTCCTGATTGGCTGATGTGGCCTCGCCTCTCTCCTTTCTGGCCCATTCTCCCTGCTTGGGTGGGAGGCCGATGGCCCTGCGTCGTGCGGTGGGTTAGGCAGGGTGGCACGGGCAGGAGTGGTGGTACTGGTGGTGGTGGTGGTGGTGAGTCTGCAGCTCACTGTGGCCGGTGTTGCAGGTGTTACACAGGCGACGGTTGTCGGGGCCGGGATTTCCTGTGAGCCATATGGCCCTGGCAGTCTGCTTTGGCCCGCACCATCCTCCGCACCGGAGCTGGCTGTGGCATCGTCCCCAGAGAGTCCGGTGTGGGTGTGAGGCGAGTCTTGCGGCCGGTTGCTGGTTTCACCAGTCAGATTACGATCACCTGAGGGACAAGATTGTGCTGATCAGTACTGTGGACATTACATATTCATATCAATTTGATTACATTTCAGTGACCTGTTGCACACACCCCACCCACCAACACCGCCCTCCCTGTGGACATGGGGGCCTGTTGGGAGTTGTAGTGGTGACCTCTCACACACCCCACACACCACCACCGCCCTCCCTGTGGACATGGGGGCCTGTTGGGAGTTGTAGTGGTGACCTCTCACACACCCCACCCACCACCACCGCCCTCCCTGTGGACATGGGGGCCTGTTGGATAGCCATTTACATTTTGGTGAGTATGTGGCCCACGTGCATGGGTTGGGGCCTGGGAGATGTGTCTTCTCAGTTGTGTGAGGCTGACCATGTCGTTCTGATCGTGGTGCTTGGTTTGTACTTACCAGCCTCTTCTCCTTCCTCAAGTCCTTCCAGGCTCTCTGGGTGCAGTATGCCCAGCACCTTTTCCTCCCAATCTGTGTAGGGTATGGGCTCCGGGGGTGTGCCGCCGCCAGTGTGATTTGCTCTCACATGGTTTTTGGCACGGATGCCTTTCACCCTGGTTTTCAGGTCATGCCACCGCCTCTGTATCTCGCGCTTTGTCCTTGGCACGGTCCCTGACGCATTCACCCGACTGACGATCCTGTCCCACATGTGATTTTTTTGCGCCACGGTGGTCTGCTGGACTTGGGCCCCAAATATGTGGGGCTCAACACGGATAATTTCATCCACCATTACCTTCAACTCGGTCTCCGTGAATTTAGGTTTTTTTTTGGGTGCCATGGTGTGTGGTGCTCAGGGTGTGGGTTGAGTGAGTTGGGGGGTGCAGGTGTGTGTTGTGTGGTGTGTAGGAATGGTTTGGTGGGTGTTTGTGTGGTGGGTGTGGTAGGGTGGTGGTTGTGTGTCTTCAATTGGTGTATGCTGTCGGTCGTATTGGGCCTCTTGCTAGCAGCTATGCTGTGATGCAAAGGATTGTGGTAGTGGGTGTGAGTCATTTTATAGTGGTGTCTCAATGGTTGTTGGCAGTCAGGTGGTAGGTGGGTGTGTTGACTAGTGTGCATTATTGGGTACTTGGGGAGTGTCATTGTGGCTTGTGATTGGTGTTGGTGTTTCAGGTGGGGGGTAGTCCTTTTTCGTGTGTTTGCAATTTACTTCCGTCACACTTTTTGACATTGGTTTGACGGTAGGGATGTTGTTCGTGTTGGGCTTCCGCTGTGATGCACTGTTTCTCGTTGCATTCTTTCCGCCGCGGACGTGGATGGCGGTGCGTACCAGGGTACAGGCGGCGTTATCCTAATCGCGGACACGGAGCCTTCGCAGGTATGGCGGTGGATGTGGCTGTTCCCGCGTTCATGTGCGTCCGCAGCGGACGGGGTTTCGTCGGTTCCGTCCGCTTGCGGCGGGCTCTGGTATACTCCGTCTGCCGCGGACGCACTTTGGTGTTCTCCGTCTGCCGCGGTCGGGGGTTCGTTCCAGTATTTTCCTAATCGCTACAGTGGTTTATCCGCGGAGCGGTCCGGAGTATCTTGCCCGCTTCCTTGGCGGATGGGACACGTTTCCGTCCGCGATCCTAATCGGCCTCTAAGTGTCTGCAATAAATACCCAGGGCCCCTGTCAAACGGAGACAAAATGCCGATCACTTTCTTACCCCAGTATGGACATTACCAACAGCTCTACCCAATTGTGCTCGGGCCCAGATCCTGTTTTTAATGCTAACACAAGCCTTGCCTCAGCAGTTCCTCACTCATTACCTGATACTGACAGCTTTAAACCAGCCTCAAGTGTGGCAAGAAGATCAATAACAACCGAGGCACAAATACATCAATCTCACTAGCCCATTAGGCAAGACTCTTTTCTGACTACTTCATGTTCAGCAACTCGAAATTAAAATCGAGCAAACCCTGGAGTCCACTCTACAGTTGTATAAACTATCCAGCGGAACAAACTCTCATCACCATACCCCCTTAAGTTTTATGGCTGCCTCTGAATCGCCAAAACGTATTAACCAGCAACTTATAACGGCTAAAGCTTTACTCTGGAATTCCTCTAAGATGGATTTACAAATGGATCTCTTGCAGACAATAGCTACGTGCTTGTCAGATTTGAAAGGAAAAATGGATCACGTTGCAAATATGATTTCCAATTCACAAACTACCTGCTCATGTTCATGCGCGGCCATCGTGGATCAATGGGCAAATCTTTCTGCAGTTCCAACTACCTTAGCAGACTCAGTTTGTCTCTCAAGACCCCCTCCTGGTCCTCTTTCGCCACTGGTTTCAACCAAATCACATACGGAATCTATCAGCCAACTCATTTGAAGATTCGCCTGATAGCTCAACTAAAATATCACACCTGTCACCACCCACTGTTCCAATTATAGCTTCTCCAACGAGGCTTATAACCGCTGCACCATGTCTCTCAACTAGTTGTCAAATAATAGAAGAACTTGGCGCTGCTCCAGCGACTAATCAAAAGGAAGCTTCACTTTCCAGGAAAGCAAAGAAAAAACTAAGGAAAGCTCAAAAAAGGGAAAAAATTCAAAACCGAGCAGTAATCTTTTCCACTCGCACACATACAATTAAACCAGTTACCAGTTCAGTTAAGCTTTATCCAAATTTTATGAAAAAATCATCAGGAAAGAATCACAAAGAAGTGGCATCAACTTACTCACAACCTAACAAACAATCAACGACTAAGAGCTTAGTTGAAGACTTTCCTCTGTAGTGTAGTTCCTATTATCCCAATAGGCTCTGCGCATTGGAATAATACCTTCAATAGTATAGGCCTAGACCAGACGTTAACTAGGTCTACTACTGTCGATATTAGACTTAAAGTTTTGGGTTTGCCAGCTAGCTCAGAGTTCACTAGAAACTTTCTCGACTAGGCAAGGAGGAGTTGAACCTCCCTGGATAGACAAGAAGGGATTTAGTTTCTGACAACCATAGAACATGACAACTTTGCTCTCCCCTAATCAAGAGTGTATCTCTAGAGTCGTGTGAAAACAAAAGACGACTTATTTTACTCAGTCAGTACGTGCATTCTTAGTCTCACCAGATTGTAGAGAAAAGGAAGAGACGGGCGTGTTCAATAAAAGATGTTATTTATTGATCAGTCTCTTTTCTCATACAAGAGAAATGGATCGATATTATTGCAATACTTATGGTTAAGTAAAGTGCATACATTAAAAGCAGAAGTATAAAATAATACTGTAAAAACATTGATATGGTTTCTAAGCCATATGATGGTTTAAAATGGATAAAATAGATACATACACATATACATTTGACTAATCGTACTCAACTGGTGTTTCTAACTACGCCTACCCCAGATGTACCTGACCTAAGCCTAATACGTGGGCGGGAATAGAAAGTAGCAGTTTAAGTTAAGTTTGTTTTGCCAAGTGACTGACTAAAGAATTCTCTGCAAGGGGTTATTCAGTTCTGTACCTGGAATCTAGGATGAATGAGGGATGGTATCTCTCGTCTCAGGTCTCGATATTCCAGGCTGCCTGCGAGGGCTACCCGGAAGCGCCGGAGCTGGATTTCTCGGCAGGAGAAAGCAGCGTCTCGTTCTCAGTGCGTCAGGAAGGCGGGGCTGCGCCAGCGGGGTCTGCTCTGCTCTGGGTTTCGGCAAGTCTGGCTGCTCCGATCTCGTCACCACCGCGTGTGTTTGCATAGGGCAATATCGGTAATATTTATACCTTTAAGGTGCCGAGATTGACGTAAGGATGGACATAGATACGTCAATAAGGATGTCATACGACCTGGTCGTTAGCACATTCTTTTGCTGAAGTTCTCGGTGAAATCAAAACAATGGCCGCAGGGTTTTTCCCAGGTCTGTCATAGGTTTGATTTGTTTTGAGAACTCCGTATGCCTTATCAGGGGCTGGAGGAATATCGCTTATCTAATTAGATGGCAAGCGTTATGACCTAATCAGATAACACGTTCCTGTGCCGTAGTGTGGCTTAATCAGATAACGGTTCCTGCATCATGGGGGTTTTCTGCCTCATGGGATGGCTGCTAGTTAACTTGTTAACCAAAATAGGGTCAGGAATAGGGGGATCGATACAGAACCTATAGGAATACATCACACCCACTCCACGCTAACTATGGACATATTTACGAATCTATGCATAGTAAAACATACTGTAGAGTATCGTGTATACCTTACCACCCCAAAATACATAAATGCATTTTGAAATTATCAAATATACGGAAAAAACAGTCACATGTAATATATGCACTCAAGCTGTAGAATAATGCTAAAGTAATCACGCATATCTATACATTATCACTAATTTGTATACGAGAATTTACACATGAAATGGCTCTTAATACAGAAAAAAGGTTCGAGACCATTCCATCACAGAATAAAATAATTATGAACATACCAGCGGGCAGCTAATGTCTATAAAGTATCTAAAAATAGAAATTTTAGTTCTCTAAGAATAGTTCTTACTTTAAGCAGAAGATAAGTGTCCCGAAAAATATGTAGAAATATTTTGGGGCTGCTGAAAATAATTGCTGTCCGTGAACTGGAGGGAAAATTGTTCATGGTATTTTGCTATTCTAGCTGAAGGCCAAATTCAGGGAACGCCGTGTGCGAGCTTGCTCAAAAGTCTCTATTTCTGCTCTGGTGAGAACATCATATCATTTAGACTGTCGAAAAAGTTGTCAACAGCTTCCTGGGAGAGTTCCACTAACTCGGAAAAGGATGTAACCATGCATTCGTGCGCATGATTGTCTCCATTGACGTTTTGATTAGAATTGCTGACAGAAGGTCGTACCTGATCAATTCTGCTTTCATCTTGAACTTCACTACCCCTTAATCGTAGTGGTGAAGTTTCCACGAATGCCGTCATCAGGATTGGTAGCCGTTGAGGGCAGCACAAAGCATGAGCCTTTATTGGACTCAACAATGTTTCTGCATCCATTGGCGCATCTGATTGTAGCGTCAGACAGGTGTCTAACACGCATTCTTCTCCGCATAGCAAGCACCTTGATACAGGTAAAACACATCGTTGCCACATTGGTCGAAATGAAAGAAACCAAGTCATGTTCAGGTCTCTAAGCCGGGATAGTCCCAGGATTTTTGATATCCGGTCCCGGTATCCAATGGCTAGGATTGTTTCTTCCCTTGTCGCAGGTGTTTTGTCTGTGACATGGTTTGCCATAATGAAATATGAGGACTAGGAATAGGATTCCTGCAATTAGTCCCAAAATGAGGGGAAGTCCGCCAAAAATCGAATGGACGAAATCTGGAAAAATACCCAGTATGGCTTTGAATGGTGTTAATGCCATCGAAAATACTGTCTTAAATACTTTTGAGACTCCACTGGTATCAGAAATATTTAAGATTTCATTCAGGATTTCTGCGAAATGTATGGGGGAATTAGTTGATAACAATGAGTGAATCTCTGCAGTCGTCCTTGCGACTAGGAGATCATACGTTTCTTTTGATGACTTGAGCCTGGTCGGCGTCTGAAGAAGCACTGTTTTCATTCTGCTTAAAGTATCTATTCGAATAGAAGTAATTTTCAAGTTGGGCCATGCCCTTGCCTCCCTGTCTGGAAGGGAGCTGGGGAACAATAAGCGTCCACAGCACTTGACCTTCGCAGTCGTAGTTACGAGATAAGGAGTCCCGGGCATAAGACTACAGCATCTGCGGTCCACAATTAGAACGTAACTCCCATTATAGAGTCTTTGAAAGAATGGTTCTATCTCTGTTGCAGGTGCGCCTAGCTGGTGACATGAAAGGTTATTTGAGTTCCCTTCACAGGCTCCATGCAAACTAATTCCATTACACAGAAGTGTACCGCTCAGTGACATCGCACAATTATTGCCACTAAGAAACACTTTCTGTCCTTTATTACTGACACATGCATGTGAATAGGGCAAGTTCCATGTTGTTTTAATGTACCCTTTTCCCAATTTTTCGTACATGCCAGCCTGTATATATTTTTGGCAGTATTGAAACCTGAAGGTAGATATTGGAATATTAATTATCCCATGTATTATCCATTCACTGACAGGTCGTTCTGACATTGTCACTGGTAATCTCTCGAGTTTCTCAATGCTCAGGATTGTATAATCAGCACCCTTTTGTGCCATACTGATTTGTTTATCAGTAAGGTTAAAGATATTGAATAGTGACGTTGTGTTGATTAAACGCCAAGGCACATAGCCTGAACGCAGATTTTGTAACGTCCAGCCAAGCTGTACAATAGAACGCAATTGAGACTGAACGTGTTGTAACAACAGTAAGTCTTGCGATAATATGTCGATTGCTGAAGACACAATGCTGTCCAGAGAAAAAATTCTGGAGGACAGAGTCATTAACCCATTGTCCACTACAGAAAGTGATTTTTCCAAATTAATACGGTCAATTTCCCGTATTCTTTCTGCTGTCTCAATTTGAGTCACCTTCCAGGCCTCGTTGTATGCTGCATATACAGAGGCTGCTATGAAACGTTTCTGACGCTGTTTGCGCGGTCCCATAATGAAATCACGCAAGTCAGCACCATCAGTAAATAAAGTTAGGTGTTGCTTAATTTCTGCCAGTGTGGAAGTTTGTAGCCATTGAAGGCATAATTTGCCCACACTGTAGGTGGTTATTATTCCTGGGTGTTGTCTTTGGGAATATCTAGGGTCTGGCCTGGTCATTTTGAACCCCTGTGTTTTGTTCAGGAATCTTTCTTGACAGTTATTAGTATTTGTGGGCCAGATCAACCACTTTTTCCAATCAGGATGTGTTCTGTTTTGGTTTAATACATAATTTACGTCTATCTCTTCATCTGTAGAGCTATTGCTGTTCATTGTTGGTTTTGGAATAGACGGTTTATTTAAGTCTTTGATTTTGGCTAGGCCAAGACAGGTAGTTTGTTGAACAGTGTCATTTAAAAATATAATTTGTTCTGGGATCATGCAGGCTCTAAACAAAGATTCTATACCCTGTACTTGCCATTCTTTTGTACCCCAAACACTCTTTACTTCAACATTTTTGTCCCAATAATCAAAACCAAAAATATTCATTTGTTCAAAGAATGAGTCTGAATATATCAATTTCGTGTTTGTTATCATGGTCTTTGTCCCTGTCTTATTTGACAATTTGAAATAAAATGTTTCAGCATTACTTGTGTTAAAACCTGAAAAGTATGAATATTTGTCATAAACGGTTCTTGAGCTTCCTTTTGGAGGGGTTGCACAATGTTCCCATTGATTATAATTTAAAACATTTCTAGGTTGTGCAGATCTATGTAGAAAATGGTTACCATAGTGGTTATAACAGTACATACTATCATAATTTGTCGAACCCTGCAAATAATCATGTTTTGTAAATTTAGCAGACATCACTAAGTCAGACATCATATTATTTATACTTTCAAAGTCCCAATCATCAGCAAATGAGCTTGGTTTTACAAAGTCACTCAACGAGATCTTAATTTGGTGTGGATATTTCAGGATTTCAACCGGACCATAAATTTCATAGTCAGTGTTGTCCCATGCTACCCCACCCGGTATAGGATTGGCTGTGAAGTTGACTGAAGAAAGTTCTCTTTTCTCGACGTGTGAAGATGTGTGTGGTTTGAGGATCAAGTTGATTTTCTGACTTGCTGTGTCCATTTTAGCATATTTTCCCTCAATGAAGCGTCCCAAAGTTAGTACCATGATGAGCCAAAGTATGAGGATAAATGCACCAAAACCCACCCAAAATTCAATCCATGGAGAAATCAGATATGTTTCTTTCAGTTGTTTCAAAAGTACTTTAACTTTATCTTTAAAGGTTTTTGTTGATGGCTGTGTTTTTGATTCAGTGAAGCCTTCAGAGGAATCATCGAAGTTTATGAAGTAGCCGGATGCAGTTCTGTCAATTGTTCCAATTGTTTCAGGATTACTGTTTCTTGCATAGTCGTTTGTTACTTCATTATAGATTGGTGTGTCTCTGCTAAATATTTTTATTTGGGTTTTCAGAGGTCTAAGTTCCATTGCATTGTTGCATAGTCCTTGTTGTAGTTCTGTAGGCGTTTCGAATGTGATTAGCCTCTTAGATTGAACCTCTGTGTTTGTAACAAATCTTGGTGTTCTACTGCTTTTCGGGAGTCCACTTGGCCTACTATTTGTTATCGGCCACATGATTGTGGTTTTACCAGGTCGATGGATACAACTCGGTTCTCCTTTTTACCAGCAAGCGGCGGTAGTACAACTGATCTTGTCCCGTTGATAGAAAAGACAGGAACTGCTTTTCTGTAAGAAGGCCCAAATTCCTTCTTTACCGCGATCTTTTCTCTGACTAGATCCCCGACTTTTGGAATCCAGACAGGTCTTGCTGGGACAGGTGGTGGTTCTTCAGTGGTTGTTGGCTGCTGTTTCAACTTTATGTTGCTCAGGTCTTTTCTTGTTTCGTTTAAGTCCTGCAAAATAGCCAAACGATCTTTGATATCAAAGCTTTTTTCCTTCACCACTGAAGTCTGACTGTCGAGGTCTAAGACTAACATCCTAGTTCCAAACAATAATTTGTACGGACTGAATCCCTTCAGAGAATTTCTTGGCAGGTTATTTAGACTACGTTGGACACTTATTAGATGTTTGACCCACCCAGCTCCCGAACCTAATATCCTTTCTGTTATAGATAGCTTTATGCCTTGGTTTTTTCTTTACACCATCCCGTATCCCTCAGGAAGGAAGTGAGAAGAGTCCCGCTGTGCTATGCTCATTTGGCCATGTTTCCCCTCAGGCTGGAGGGCTAGAGTGAAAACAATGGTCAAACGTAGCATGCTTCTAGCGTATATGCCATTTAGACTCGCAAATCTTTGTATAACAGTCCAGACGTCAGCCGAGTGCTGGTGATCTACATTATAAGTGGAAACTAGCCTGTATATGTTAATCGGACGCTTTGCTTTTTACTGTTGATTTTTTCTGGAGTGAAACGACACGGTATTACACCGTTTCTCTCACCACTGCGATTTCTGTTACAGTTTGGGCAGTTCTTTACAAACATGGTATGATGCAGGCTCATGCCTGGCCACCAGTACCTTGATTGTAATTCTTCCAGAGAATCTTTTAGTTTGAGGTGTCTGAGACCCTCGCCCATATGTGCGTCTGCTATTAACAAGGTTCTCCTGTCCATGTTTGGAATCACTCTATCCCCCACTCCAGGGATTCGAGCAAAAGGGACGGAGTTTGCATCGATTATGTATGTATAATTGAGTGGATAGTTGATCGGTAGCGCTGAGCAGTCGCCTTTTGATGACGTTTTCACCGCCAGCACTGTTTCACCGTCAATATACTTCACTGTACGCTTTTTTCGAGCTACGGAAGCCGATTTAGTTGCTACCGCTGTGGCTGTCTCAGCCAATGAATTCCCTGCAACGTGAACGCCATCACGCTGATGACTCAGTGAGTGTGTCACGTGAGTCTTTGGTAGTTCTTTTTGTAAAAGAGCTATTTGTTCCCAAAGCAGTTTCTGCTTTATTGTTGCATCTGTGTCATCTTTGTAACCATTTTGAATCCATGTCTGCAAATCGTTGTTATATGATTTGACGCAGTAATATGAATCGGACACTATGAGTGTCGGGAATTCGCGATCCGCATTATCTAGCGCCATTTTTAATGCTATTATTTCAGTCTGTTGTTCTGAATTAGTTTCTACTGAGTGTGTTTTTGTTAATAGAGGTCTTAGTTTACCTCCGCGCCACACTTCTTTTGTAATCTCACATGTGGGGTTGTATGCTTGTTCTCCCCAAACGGAGGGTTGAGCATGTCCGTCTGTATAGATTACACAAGCGTATTGTCGTAAGGGCAGAATGTCGATAGGCAGAGGGAATGTTCTTTCATATTCTAGATTTTTCAATTCCTTTAGTTCTGGATCAAAGTAGTAGTATACTTTGTCCGTTGTAATTGAATTCACCCATTGTATCCATTCCGGATTCAATGTTGTTGTTGGTAAATTACACGGTGTTGTTAATGCCTCAAAGGCTGATTCCGCTGTTCTGACTGTGATGTGTCTACCGTCCGCTTGATCTTTTTCTCTAGCTATTGCGGTTTGAACTGCATGAACAATGTTTTCTTTAATGCTGAATTTCTTTTCAGCTTCTGTGTACAAGTGTGATTTGAATGCAATTGGTACCTTTTCTCCCTCATTAGAGGTCAGGTATGTGAATCCGCATCTTCCTGGGATGACTCGAATCACAAGATTGCGTGTGTTATCACGTGTTTCTAATTTTGTTTTAATTAACATGTCTGTTTGTAAGGATCTCAAAATTTCTGTGTGTATTTGAGTCCAATTGGTTCTTTTAAAATCTGGTTTTATTAGATCATAAAGGGGTTTGACCCTTTCTGCGTAATTTGCAATGTATGTTCTTCCGAAATTTAGGAAGCCTAGAATTGACTGTAGGTTTTTTAGTGTTCTAGGTGCTTGGAGTACGGCACATTTCTCTAGGAAATTGTCAGCCAGGCTTTTGCCTTCACTTGATAATTCGTATCCTAAGAACAGGACTGTTAGATGGGCAATTCTGGATTTTTTAAAGTTGAATTTGTAACCCTCTGCTGCAAACCCAAGTATTATGGTGTTCACTCTCTTCAAGTGAGTATCCAAGTCATCATCTGTTAGGTATATGTCGTCGACATAAGATAATGCTTCGTCATCATATGTTTGTAGTAATTCTGTTACTCTCGCTGAGAATACCCCTGGGCTATTCTTGTACCCCTGGGCTAACCGACAGAATTGTTTTAGAGTGCCATTTATTGAGAACGCAGACAAATATCTGCTCTCTGGTGCTATGTTTTGACAAAAGAATCCATTAGAGATGTCTAATGTTGTTTTGTATTTTTTGCGCACTATGTTATTCATTAGTGCAGCACTATGCGAATTTTGCACTGCAAAAGTTTTGCAACATGAGTTAAGGTGTCTGTAATCCAAAACTAGACGATATGAATTGTCTGGTTTGGAGACAGGAAACAAAGGGTTGTTCATTTGTGAGGTGCAAGTTTCAATCACCCCTTGGTATTCTAATTGATCTAGAATTTCTTTTACCTGTTTTTTAGCTTCTTGCTTGATTGGATACTGCCTTTGTGCAGTAGGTTGTGATTTTAACTGGATTTTGTGAGGAGGAGAGTCCTCATCCCATCCTACATGATTTTTATATAAAGCAGGAGCTTGAGCTACTGCCCACTTTCTGGCAAGTGTGTATTTTTTATGAATTGGGATATGATTTGAGAAGGCAGGCATAATTATTTCTTCGCCATGAGGGCACTCCCTGACAAACTCTGGTGGCCAGTCTTTTTCAGCTAGAAGGATGTCATAGCCCTTGGAGAGATTATCCCAAAATAGTCCCCTTATTTTTCTAGTCTTATCCCCTTCTATACGTAAAGTTATTTCATATATTTTGTGAGGTTTGCTAACTCTGGTGTCTGCAGTTTCCACTTGAAGATATTCATTCGTGTCCACTGTCTCCAGAAGATTCATAAGGACTTTGCGAGCTATGCTCACTTCTGCTGCGCTGTCTAGCATTGTCTGAGCCCATTCTCCGTTTTTCAGTTGTGTCCTCAGTATTCTCGGCATTGTTTACTACCTTGATACTGGCTACCTTCTTTTTTGGAAATTGTAGTTTCTTTTTTAGATGAGCAGGTTCCTTGTCTTTGGACTTGGCGTGCTCTTCTCTGTGTTCTGATCGTCCTCTTCTTTCCGATTTCTGCGAGGAAGTCTGAAAAGACTGAGAGGGACGTGTATCAATGTCTTGATATCTATCAGGCTTCTTTATATTATCCCTATTTCTAAGGTTATATCTTTTCCCAGAGGGGTCACTTTGGGGTGACCTGTGTCTTTGGTTCGGAGATTTTTCTCTCCGCCGAGGAGACCTTCCTCTGGACTGGAATTTCTTTTCTTTAGGATTGGATTGTTTGTTTCCATCCTAGCTCTTTTTTTGTGATGTTGAATTATTATTAAAAAATATTTTTTCAGGACTTTCAATCAGTTGTGGTTTTACTGGTATTCCACCTAAACTATCTCTACCTAGTTCCTCATAGGATTTTTCTATAATTCTGGCAATTTCAGCTGGTTGGTCTGCTATATCTGTCTCCTTTAACCTCTGGCGGATCGCCACGTTTGCTGCTTCTCCCTTTATGTTGGCTAATAATATAGCCGAGACCTGCTTGAAGTCTTTCAGTAATTTCATACCAAGAGTTAAAGCGGGTTCTGGACCGTATTCGTCTTGAATTTGTTTTAGCACATCTGGTATTACCGAAATGGATGGAACACCGTGCGTTTTTGTGTAGATGGAAGCAAAGACTGTACCCCAAGTGTCACAGTCCTCCACGTGTGGTGCGATTCCCATTGGAAGACAGATAGTCAGAATCCTGTGTTTTTCTAACGGGGTGGTGTCTGGAAACACCGCCTCTATTTGGGTGATTTTTTGTGCTAACCAGAATGGTATTTGTTCCCGTTTAGCTGGTACCTTACCTAGGCAGGATTGTATGTTCTGTGGTGTAATTTTATTTGTGTTCCCCTGATGAGGGGTCAGCTGTGGAATTTTAATTGCTGGTTGGATTGTTGAAGTCCGCATTACATATTGGACTAATTGTCTATGTATTTTTATTAATTGTTTTAGTTGTATTAAAAGGTTTGCTGCAGACATCCAATCGATGTCTGGATGTGCTGTGTATCCGGCTAGAACAGGCCACGTTGCTCCTGGTCTACCTAATGGACCGAGCCTGGTGATGTGATTATTATGTTTTAGTGCGCCATTAAATAAGAGCAGATGCTCTTGAAATTTAAGTGGTACTTCCACCTCCTCGAAAGGAGTGTACTCATTAGGAGGTTCCTCTGTTTTGTAATAGTGGAAGACCTTTGTTACAGCATTTGCTGCTGGAAAATGTATCCATGAATAGAATACCTCTGTCTGCCGATATTCGTGTGCCTCAATTACGAATATGACCGTGCCACCTCTAGGTGTCAGTCCATTTTCTATAAGTTTTAAAGTTATAGATTTTCTTGTGTTGACCGCGATGAGTATTATCTCCGAGTCAGCGTCTTGCAGTGCATTATCAGCTGCTGCGAGTTCAGTTGCTATTCTAACTGCCTCTCTTTCTCCTTCATTGTCTGACATTGTACTGTCCAGAAGGTTATTTTGTCTGTTTGCAGATCAGGTTCTTATGGAAACAAAGATTAGATGCACAATATTTTGGAACAGTGTATCCTTCAACGTTAACTAAACCAAGGACCATACATAGGAGTTTCCTCCTGCGAGGTTTGGCGGATATTACCTTTCACCCACTCCAGACGTCTTTGGAGTATTATGGGAAAAAGGGGTCTGAGTGAAAAAGCACGACTGAGTTACTCTAAATGTCTTACGTTAGTTTTATCGCCCATCCAAACACGTTGGGCGCCATGTAGTGTAGTTCCTATTATCCCAATAGGCTCTGCGCATTGGAATAATACCTTCAATAGTATAGGCCTAGACCAGACGTTAATTAGGTCTACTACTGTCGATATTAGACTTAAAGTTTTGGGTTTGCCAGCTAGCTCAGAGTTCACTAGAAACTTTCTCGACTAGGCAAAGAGGAGTTGAACCTCCCTGGATAGACAAGAAGGGATTTAGTTTCTGACAACCATAGAACATGACAACTTTGCTCTCCCCTAATCAAGAGTGTATCTCTAGAGTAGTGTGAAAACAAAAGACGACTTATTTTACTCAGTCAGTACGTGCATTCTTAGTCTCACCAGATTGTAGAGAAAAGGAAGAGACGGGCGTGTTCAATAAAAGATGTTATTTATTGATCAGTCTCTTTTCTCATACAAGAGAAATGGATCGATATTATTGCAATACTTATGGTTAAGTAAAGTGCATACATTAAAAGCAGAAGTATAAAATAATACTGTAAAAACATTGATATGGTTTCTAAGCCATATGATGGTTTAAAATGGATAAAATAGATACATACACATATACATTTGACTAATCGTACTCAACTGGTGTTTCTAACTACGCCTACCCCAGATGTACCTGACCTAAGCCTAATACGTCGGCGGGAATATAAAGTAGCAGTTTAAGTTAAATTTGTTTTGCCAAGTGACTGACTAAAGAATTCTCTGCAAGGGGTTATTCAGTTCTGTACCTGGAATCTAGGATGAATGAGGGATGGTATCTCTCGTCTCTGGTCTCGATATTCCAGGCTGCCTGCGAGGGCTACCCGGAAGCGCCTGAGCTGGATTTCTCGGCAGGAGAAAGCAGCGTCTCGTTCTCAGTGCGTCAGGAAGGCGGGGCTGCTCCAGCGGGGTCTGCTCTGCTCTGGGCTTCGGCAAGTCTGGCTGCTCCGATCTCGTCACCACCGCTTGTGTTTGCATAGGGCAATATCGGTAATATTTATACCTTTAAGGTGCCGAGATTGACGTAAGGATGGACATAGATACGTCAATAAGGATGTCATACGACCTGGTCGTTAGCACATTCTTTTGCTGAAGTTCTCGGTGAAATCAAAACAATGGCCGCAGGGTTTTTCCCAGGTCTGTCATAGGTTTGATTTGTTTTGAGAACTCCATATGCCTTATCAGGGGCTGGAGGAATATCGCTTGTCTAATTAGATGGCAAGCGTTATGACCTAATCAGATAACACGTTCCTGTGCCGTAGTGTGGCTTAATCAGATAACGGTTCCTGCATCATGGGGGTTTTCTGCCTCATGGGATGGCTGCTAGTTAACTTGTTAACCAGAATAGGGTCAGGAATAGGGGGATCGATACAGAACCTATAGGAATACATCACACCCACTCCACGCTAACTATGGACATATTTACGAATCTATGCATAGTAAAACATACTGTAGAGTATCGTGTATACCTTACCACCCCAAAATACATAAATGCATTTTGAAATTATCAAATATACGGAAAAAACAGTCACATGTAATATATGCACTCAAGCTGTAGAATAATGCTAAAGTAATCACGCATATCTATACATTATCACTAATTTGTATACGAGAATTTACACATGAAATGGCTCTTAATACAGAAAAAAGGTTCGAGACCATTCCATCACAGAATAAAATAATTATGAACATACCAGCGGGCAGCTAATGTCTATAAAGTATCTAAAAATAGAAATTTTAGTTCTCTAAGAATAGTTCTTACGTTAAGCAGAAGATAAGTGTCCGGAAAAATATGTAGAAATATTTTGGGGCTGCTGAAAATAATTGCTGTCTGTGAACTGGAGGGAAAATTGGTCATGGTATTTTGCTATTCTAGCTGAAGGCCAAATTCAGGGAACGCCGTGTGCGAGCTTGCTCAAAAGTCTCTATTTCTGCTCTGGTGAGAACATCATATCATTTAGACTATCGAAAAAGTTGTCAACAGCTTCCTGGGAGAGTTCCACTAACTCGGAAAAGGATGTAACCATGCATTCGTGCGCATGATTGTCTCCATTGACGTTTTGATTAGAATTGCTGACAGAAGGTCGTACCTGATCAATTCTGCTTTCATCTTGAACTTCACTACCCCTTAATCGTAGTGGTGAAGTTTCCACGAATGCCGTCATCAGGATTGGTAGCCGTTGAGGGCAGCACAAAGCATGAGCCTTTATTGGACTCAACAATGTTTCTGCATCCATTGGCGCATCTGATTGTAGCGTCAGACAGGTGTCTAACACGCATTCTTCTCCGCATAGCAAGCACCTTGATACAGGTAAAACACATCGTTGCCACATTGGTCGAAATGAAAGAAACCAAGTCATGTTCAGGTCTCTAAGCCGGGATAGTCCCAGGATTTTTGATATCCGGTCCCGGTATCCAATGGCTAGGATTGTTTCTTCCCTTGTCGCAGGTGTTTTGTCTGTGACATGGTTTGCCATAATGAAATATGAGGACTAGGAATAGGATTCCTGCAATTAGTCCCAAAATGAGGGGAAGTCCGCCAAAAATCGAATGGACGAAATCTGGAAAAATACCCAGTATGGCTTTGAATGGTGTTAATGCCATCGAAAATACTGTCTTAAATACTTTTGAGACTCCACTGGTATCAGAAATATTTAAGATTTCATTCAGGATTTCTGCGAAATGTATGGGGGAATTAGTTGATAACAATGAGTGAATCTCTGCAGTCGTCCTTGCGACTAGGAGATCATACGTTTCTTTTGATGACTTGAGCCTGGTCGGCGTCTGAAGAAGCACTGTTTTCATTCTGCTTAAAGTATCTATTCGAATAGAAGTAATTTTCAAGTTGGGCCATGCCCTTGCCTCCCTGTCTGGAAGGGAGCTGGGGAACAATAAGCGTCCACAGCACTTGACCTTCGCAGTCGTAGTTACGAGATAAGGAGTCCCGGGCATAAGACTACAGCATCTGCGGTCCACAATTAGAACGTAACTCCCATTATAGAGTCTTTGAAAGAATGGTTCTATCTCTGTTGCAGGTGCGCCTAGCTGGTGACATGAAAGGTTATTTGAGTTCCCTTCACAGGCTCCATGCAAACTAATTCCATTACACAGAAGTGTACCGCTCAGTGACATCGCACAATTATTGCCACTAAGAAACACTTTCTGTCCTTTATTACTGACACATGCATGTGAATAGGGCAAGTTCCATGTTGTTTTAATGTACCCTTTTCCCAATTTTTCGTACATGCCAGCCTGTATATATTTTTGGCAGTATTGAAACCTGAAGGTAGATATTGGAATATTAATTATCCCATGTATTATCCATTCACTGACAGGTCGTTCTGACATTGTCACTGGTAATCTCTCGAGTTTCTCAATGCTCAGGATTGTATAATCAGCACCCTTTTGTGCCATACTGATTTGTTTATCAGTAAGGTTAAAGATATTGAATAGTGACGTTGTGTTGATTAAACGCCAAGGCACATAGCCTGAACGCAGATTTTGTAACGTCCAGCCAAGCTGTACAATAGAACGCAATTGAGACTGACCGTGTTGTAACAACAGTAAGTCTTGCGATAATATGTCGATTGCTGAAGACACAATGCTGTCCAGAGAAAAAATTCTGGAGGACAGAGTCATTAACCCATTGTCCACTACAGAAAGTGATTTTTCCAAATTAATACGGTCAATTTCCCGTATTCTTTCTGCTGTCTCAATTTGAGTCACCTTCCAGGCCTCGTTGTATGCTGCATATACAGAGGCTGCTATGAAACGTTTCTGACGCTGTTTGCGCGGTCCCATAATGAAATCACGCAAGTCAGCACCATCAGTAAATAAAGTTAGGTGTTGCTTAATTTCTGCCAGTGTGGAAGTTTGTAGCCATTGAAGGCATAATTTGCCCACACTGTAGGTGGTTATTATTCCTGGGTGTTGTCTTTGGGAATATCTAGGGTCTGGCCTGGTCATTTTGAACCCCTGTGTTTTGTTCAGGAATCTGTCTTGACAGTTATTAGTATTTGTGGGCCAGATCAACCACTTTTTCCAATCAGGATGTGTTCTGTTTTGGTTTAATACATAATTTACGTCTATCTCTTCATCTGTAGAGCTATTGCTGTTCATTGTTGGTTTTGGAATAGACGGTTTATTTAAGTCTTTGATTTTGGCTAGGCCAAGACAGGTAGTTTGTTGAACAGTGTCATTTAAAAATATAATTTGTTCTGGGATCATGCAGGCTCTAAACAAAGATTCTATACCCTGTACTTGCCATTCTTTTGTACCCCAAACACTCTTTACTTCAACATTTTTGTCCCAATAATCAAAACCAAAAGTATTCATTTGTTCAAAGAATGAGTCTGAATATATCAATTTCGTGTTTGTTATCAAGGTCTTTGTCCCTGTCTTATTTGACAATTTGAAATAAAATGTTTCAGCATTACTTGTGTTAAAACCTGAAAAGTATGAATATTTGTCATAAACGGTTCTTGAGCTTCCTTTTGGAGGGGTTGCACAATGTTCCCATTGATTACAATTTAAAACATTTCTAGGTTGTGCAGATCTATGTAGAAAATGGTTACCATAGTGTTTATAACAGTACATACTATCATAATTTGTCGAACCCTGCAAATAATCATGTTTTGTAAATTTAGCAGACATCACTAAGTCAGACATCATATTATTTATACTTTCAAAGTCCCAATCATCAGCAAATGAGCTTGGTTTTACAAAGTCACTCAACGAGATCTTAATTTGGTGTGGATATTTCAGGATTTCAACCGGACCATAAATTTCATAGTCAGTGTTGTCCCATGCTACCCCACCCGGTATAGGATTGGCTGTGAAGTTGACTGAAGAAAGTTCTCTTTTCTCGACGTGTGAAGATGTGTGTGGTTTGAGGATCAAGTTGATTTTCTGACTTGCTGTGTCCATTTTAGCATATTTTCCCTCAATGAAGCGTCCCAAAGTTAGTACCATGATGAGCCAAAGTATGAGGATAAATGCACCAAAACCCACCCAAAATTCAATCCATGGAGAAATCAGATATGTTTCTTTCAGTTGTTTCAAAAGTACTTTAACTTTATCTTTAAAGGTTTTTGTTGATGGCTGTGTTTTTGATTCAGTGAAGCCTTCAGAGGAATCATCGAAGTTTATGAAGTAGCCGGATGCAGTTCTGTCAATTGTTCCAATTGTTTCAGGATTACTGTTTCTTGCATAGTCGTTTGTTACTTCATTATAGATTGGTGTGTCTCTGCTAAATGTTTTTATTTGGGTTTTCAGAGCTCTAAGTTCCATTGCATTGTTGCATAGTCCTTGTTGTAGTTCTGTAGGCGTTTCGAATGTGATTAGCCTCTTAGATTGAACCTCTGTGTTTGTAGCAAATCTTGGTGTTCTACTACTTTTCGGGAGTCCACTTGGCCTACTATTTGTTATCGGCCACATGATTGTGGTTTTACCAGGTCGATGGATACAACTCGGTTCTCCTTTTTACCAGCAAGCGGCGGTAGTACAACTGATCTTGTCCCGTTGATAGAAAAGACAGGAACTGCTTTTCTGTAAGAAGGCCCAAATTCCTTCTTTACCGCGATCTTTTCTCTGACTAGATCCCCGACTTTTGGAATCCAGACAGGTCTTGCTGGGACAGGTGGTGGTTCTTCAGTGGTTGTTGGCTGCTGTTTCAACTTTATGTTGCTCAGGTCTTTTCTTGTTTCGTTTAAGTCCTGCAAAATAGCCAAACGATCTTTGATATCAAAGCTTTTTTCCTTCACCACTGAAGTCTGACTGTCGAGGTCTAAGACTAACATCCTAGTTCCAAACAATAATTCGTACGGACTGAATCCCTTCAGAGAATTTCTTGGCAGGTTATTTAGACTACGTTGGACACTTATTAGATGTTTGACCCACCCAGCTCCCGAACCTAATATCCTTTCTGTTATAGATAGCTTTATGCCTTGGTTTTTTCTTTACACCATCCCGTATCCCTCAGGAAGGAAGTGAGAAGAGTCCCGCTGTGCTATGCTCATTTGGCCATGTTTCCCCTCAGGCTGGAGGGCTAGAGTGAAAACAATGGTCAAACGTAGCATGCTTCTAGCGTATATGCCATTTAGACTCGCAAATCTTTGTATAACAGTCCAGACGTCAGCCGAGTGCTGGTGATCTACATTATAAGTGGAAACTAGCCTGTATATGTTAATCGGACGCTTTGCTTTTTACTGTTGATTTTTTCTGGAGTGAAACGACACGGTATTACACCGTTTCTCTCACCACTGCGATTTCTGTTACAGTTTGGGCAGTTCTTTACAAACATGGTATGATGCAGGCTCAAGCCTGGCCACCAGTACCTTGATTGTAATTCTTCCAGAGAATCTTTTAGTTTGAGGTGTCTGAGACCCTCGCCCATATGTGCGTCTGCTATTAACAAGGTTCTCCTGTCCATGTTTGGAATCACTCTATCCCCCACTCCAGGGATTCGAGCAAAAGGGACGGAGTTTGCATCGATTATGTATGTATAATTGAGTGGATAGTTGATCGGTAGCGCTGAGCAGTCGCCTTTTGATGACGTTTTCACCGCCAGCACTGTTTCACCGTCAATATACTTCACTGTACGCTTTTTTCGAGCTACGGAAGCCGATTTAGTTGCTACCGCTGTGGCTGTCTCAGCCAATGAATTCCCTGCAACGTGAACGCCATCACGCTGATGACTCAGTGAGTGTGTCACGTGAGTCTTTGGTAGTTCTTTTTGTAAAAGAGCTATTTGTTCCCAAAGCAGTTTCTGCTTTATTGTTGCATCTGTGTCATCTTTGTAACCGTTTTGAATCCATGTCTGCAAATCGTTGTTATATGATTTGACGCAGTAATATGAATCGGACACTATGAGTGTCGGGAATTCGCGATCCGCATTATCTAGCGCCATTTTTAATGCTATTATTTCAGTCTGTTGTTCTGAATTAGTTTCTACTGAGTGTGTTTTTGTTAATAGAGGTCTTAGTTTACCTCCGCGCCACACTTCTTTTGTAATCTCACATGTGGGGTTGTATGCTTGTTCTCCCCAAACGGAGGGTTGAGCATGTCCGTCTGTATAGATTACACAAGCGTATTGTCGTAAGGGCAGAATGTCGATAGGCAGAGGGAATGTTCTTTCATATTCTAGATTTTTCAATTCCTTTAGTTCTGGATCAAAGTAGTAGTATACTTTGTCCGTTGTAATTGAATTCACCCATTGTATCCATTCCGGATTCAATGTTGTTGTTGGTAAATTACACGGTGTTGTTAATGCCTCAAAGGCTGATTCCGCTGTTCTGACTGTGATGTGTCTACCGTCCGCTTGATCTTTTTCTCTAGCTATTGCGGTTTGAACTGCATGAACAATGTTTTCTTTAATGCTGAATTTCTTTTCAGCTTCTGTGTACAAGTGTGATTTGAATGCAATTGGTACCTTTTCTCCCTCATTAGAGGTCAGGTATGTGAATCCGCATCTTCCTGGGATGACTCGAATCACAAGATTGCGTGTGTTATCACGTGTTTCTAATTTTGTTTTAATTAACATGTCTGTTTGTAAGGATCTCAAAATTTCTGTGTGTATTTGAGTCCAATTGGTTCTTTTAAAATCTGGTTTTATTAGATCATAAAGGGGTTTGACCCTTTCTGCGTAATTTGCAATGTATGTTCTTCCGAAATTTAGGAAGCCTAGAATTGACTGTAGGTTTTTTAGTGTTCTAGGTGCTTGGAGTACGGCACATTTCTCTAGGAAATTGTCAGCCAGGCTTTTGCCTTCACTTGATAATTCGTATCCTAAGAACAGGACTGTTAGATGGGCAATTCTGGATTTTTTAAAGTTGAATTTGTAACCCTCTGCGGCGAACCCAAGTATTATGGTGTTCACTCTCTTCAAGTGAGTATCCAAGTCATCATCTGTTAGGTATATGTCGTCGACATAAGATAATGCTTCGGCATCATATGTTTGTAGTAATTCTGTTACTCTCGCTGAGAATACCCCTGGGCTATTCTTGTACCCCTGGGCTAACCGACAGAATTGTTTTTGAGTGCCATTTATTGAGAACGCAGACAAATATCTGCTCTCTGGTGCTATGTTTTGACAAAAGAATCCATTAGAGATGTCTAATGTTGTTTTGTATTTTTTGCGCACTATGTTATTCATTAGTGCAGCACTATGCGAATTTTGCACTGCAAAAGTTTTGCAACATGAGTTAAGGTGTCTGTAATCCAAAACTAGACGATATGAATTGTCTGGTTTGGAGACAGGAAACAAAGGGTTGTTCATTTGTGAGGTGCAAGTTTCAATCACCCCTTGGTATTCTAATTGATCTAGAATTTATTTTACCTGTTTTTTAGCTTCTTGCTTGATTGGATACTGCCTTTGTGCAGTAGGTTGTGATTTTAACTGGATTTTGTGAGGAGGAGAGTCCTCATCCCATCCTACATGATTTTTATATAAAGCAGGAGCTTGAGCTACTGCCCACTTTCTGGCAAGTGTGTATTTTTTATGAATTGGGATATGATTTGAGAAGGCAGGCATAATTATTTCTTCGCCATGAGGGCACTCCCTGACAAACTCTGGTGGCCAGTCTTTTTCAGCTAGAAGGATGTCATAGCCCTTGGAGAGATTATCCCAAAATAGTCCCCTTATTTTTCTAGTCTTATCCCCTTCTATACGTAAAGTTATTTCATATATTTTGTGAGGTTTGCTAACTCTGGTGTCTGCAGTTTCCACTTGAAGATATTCATTCGTGTCCACTGTCTCCAGAAGATTCATAAGGACTTTGCGAGCTATGCTCACTTCTGCTGCGCTGTCTAGCATTGTCTGAGCCCATTCTCCGTTTTTCAGTTGTGTCCTCAGTATTCTCGGCATTGTTTACTACCTTGATACTGGCTACCTTCTTTTTTGGAAATTGTAGTTTCTTTTTTAGATGAGCAGATTCCTTGTCTTTGGACTTGGCGTGCTCTTCTCTTTGTTCTGATCGTCCTCTTCTTTCCGATTTCTGCGAGGAAGTCTGAAAAGACTGAGAGGGACGTGTATCAATGTCTTGATATCTATCAGGCTTCTTTATATTATCCCTATTTCTAAGGTTATATCTTTTCCCAGAGGGGTCACTTTGGGGTGACCTGTGTCTTTGGTTCGGAGATTTTTCTCTCCGCCGAGGAGACCTTCCTCTGGACTGGAATTTCTTTTCTTTAGGATTGGATTGTTTGTTTCCATCCCAGCTCTTTTTTTGTGATGTTGAATTATTATTAAAAAATATTTTTTCAGGACTTTCAATCAGTTGTGGTTTTACTGGTATTCCACCTAAACTATCTCTACCTAGTTCCTCATAGGATTTTTCTATAATTCTGGCAATTTCAGCTGGTTGGTCTGCTATATCTGTCTCCTTTAACCTCTGGCGGATCGCCACGTTTGCTGCTTCTCCCTTTATGTTGGCTAATAATATAGCCGAGACCTGCTTGAAGTCTTTCAGTAATTTCATACCAAGAGTTAAAGCGGGTTCTGGACCGTATTCGTCTTGAATTTGTTTTAGCACATCTGGTATTACCGAAATGGATGGAACACCGTGCGTTTTTGTGTAGATGGAAGCAAAGACTGTACCCCAAGTGTCCCAGTCCTCCACGTGTGGTGCGATTCCCATTGGAAGACAGATAGTCAGAATCCTGTGTTTTTCTAATGGGGTGGTGTCTGGAAACACCGCCTCTATTTGGGTGATTTTTTGTGCTAACCAGAATGGTATTTGTTCCCGTTTAGCTGGTACCTTACCTAGGCAGGATTGTATGTTCTGTGGTGTAATTTTATTTGTGTTCCCCTGATGAGGGGTCAGCTGTGGAATTTTAATTCCTGGTTGGATTGTTGAAGTCCGCATTACATATTGGACTAATTGTCTATGTATTTTTATTAATTGTTTTAGTTGTATTAAAAGGTTTGCTGCAGACATCCCATCGATGTCTGGATGTGGTGTGTATCCGGCTAGAACCGGCCACGTTGCTCCTGGTCTACCTAATGGACCGAGCCTGGTGATGTGATTATTATGTTTTAGGGCGCCATTAAATAAGAGCAGATGCTCTTGAAATTTAAGTGGTACTTCCACCTCCTCGAAAGGAGTGTACTCATTAGGAGGTTCCTCTGTTTTGTAATAGTGGAAGACCTTTGTTACAGCATTTGCTGCTGGAAAATGTATCCATGAATAGAATACCTCTGTCTGCCGATATTCGTGTGCCTCAATTACGAATATGACCGTGCCACCTCTAGGTGTCAGTCCATTTTCTATAAGTTTTAAAGTTATAGATTTTCTTGTGTTGACCGCGATGAGTATTATCTCCGAGTCAGCGTCTTGCAGTGCATTATCAGCTGCTGCGAGTTCAGTTGCTATTCTAACTGCCTCTCTTTCTCCTTCATTGTCTGACATTGTACTGTCCAGAAGGTTATTTTGTTTGTTTGCATATCAGGTTCTTATGGAAACAAAGATTAGATGCACAATATTTTGGAACAGTGTATCCTTCAACGTTGACTAAACCAAAGACCATACATAGGAGTTTCCTCCTGCGAGGTTTGGCGGATATTACCTTTCACCCACTCCAGACGTCTTTGGAGTATTATGGGAAAAAGGGGTCTGAGTGAAAAAGCACGACTGAGTTACTCTAAATGTCTTACGTTAGTTTTATCGCCCATCCAAACACGTTGGGCGCCATGTAGTGTAGTTCCTATTATCCCAATAGGCTCTGCGCATTGGAATAATACCTTCAATAGTATAGGCCTAGACCAGACGTTAACTAGGTCTACTACTGTCGATATTAGACTTAAAGTTTTGGGTTTGCCAGCTAGCTCAGAGTTCACTAGAAACTTTCTCGACTAGGCAAGGAGGAGTTGAACCTCCCTGGATAGACAAGAAGGGATTTAGTTTCTGACAACCATAGAACATGACAACTTTGCTCTCCCCTAATCAAGAGTGTATCTCTAGAGTCGTGTGAAAACAAAAGACGACTTATTTTACTCAGTCAGTACGTGCATTCTTAGTCTCACCAGATTGTAGAGAAAAGGAAGAGACGGGCGTGTTCAATAAAAGATGTTATTTATTGATCAGTCTCTTTTCTCATACAAGAGAAATGGATCGATATTATTGCAATACTTATGGTTAAGTAAAGTGCATACATTAAAAGCAGAAGTATAAAATAATACTGTAAAAACATTGATATGGTTTCTAAGCCATATGATGGTTTAAAATGGATAAAATAGATACATACACATATACATTTGACTAATCGTACTCAACTGGTGTTTCTAACTACGCCTACCCCAGATGTACCTGACCTAAGCCTAATACGTGGGCGGGAATAGAAAGTAGCAGTTTAAGTTAAGTTTGTTTTGCCAAGTGACTGACTAAAGAATTCTCTGCAAGGGGTTATTCAGTTCTGTACCTGGAATCTAGGATGAATGAGGGATGGTATCTCTCGTCTCTGGTCTCGATATTCCAGGCTGCCTGCGAGGGCTACCCGGAAGCGCCGGAGCTGGATTTCTCAGCAGGAGAAAGCAGCGTCTCGTTCTCAGTGCGTCAGGAAGGCGGGGCTGCGCCAGCGGGGTCTGCTCTGCGCTTCGGCAAGTCTGGCTGCTCCGATCTCGTCACCACCGCGTGTGTTTGCATAGGGCAATATCGGTAATATTTATACCTTTAAGGTGCCGAGATTGACGTAAGGATGGACATAGATACGTCAATAAGGATGTCATACGACCTGGTCGTTAGCACATTCTTTTGCTGAAGTTCTCGGTGAAATCAAAACAATGGCCGCAGGGTTTTTCCCAGGTCTGTCATAGGTTTGATTTGTTTTGAGAACTCCGTATGCCTTATCAGGGGCTGGAGGAATATCGCTTGTCTAATTAGATGGCAAGCGTTATGACCTAATCAGATAACACGTTCCTGTGCCGTAGTGTGGCTTAATCAGATAACGGTTCCTGCATCATGGGGGTTTTCTGCCTCATGGGATGGCTGCTAGTTAACTTGTTAACCAGAATAGGGTCAGGAATAGGGGGATCGATACAGAACCTATAGGAATACATCACACCCACTCCACGCTAACTATGGACATATTTACGAATCTATGCATAGTAAAACATACTGTAGAGTATCGTGTATACCTTACCACCCCAAAATACATAAATGCATTTTGAAATTATCAAATATACGGAAAAAACAGTCACATGTAATATATGCACTCAAGCTGTAGAATAATGCTAAAGTAATCACGCATATCTATACATTATCACTAATTTGTATACGAGAATTTACACATGAAATGGCTCTTAATACAGAAAAAAGGTTTGAGACCATTCCATCACAGGATAAAATAATTATGAACATACCAGCGGGCAGCTAATGTCTATAAAGTATCTAAAAATAGAAATTTTAGTTCTCTAAGAATAGTTCTTACTTTAAGCAGAAGATAAGTGTCCGGAAAAATATGTAGAAATATTTTGGGGCTGCTGAAAATAATTGCTGTCCGTGAACTGGAGGGAAAATTGTTCATGGTATTTTGCTATTCTAGCTGAAGGCCAAATTCAGGGAACGCTGTGTGCGAGCTTGCTCAAAAGTCTCTATTTCTGCTCTGGTGAGAACATCATATCATTTAGACTGTCGAAAAAGTTGTCAACAGCTTCCTGGGAGAGTTCCACTAACTCGGAAAAGGATGTAACCATGCATTCGTGCGCATGATTGTCTCCATTGACGTTTTGATTAGAATTGCTGACAGAAGGTCGTACCTGATCAATTCTGCTTTCATCTTGAACTTCACTACCCCTTAATCGTAGTGGTGAAGTTTCCACGAATGCCGTCATCAGGATTGGTAGCCGTTGAGGGCAGCACAAAGCATGAGCCTTTATTGGACTCAACAATGTTTCTGCATCCATTGGCGCATCTGATTGTAGCGTCAGACAGGTGTCTAACACGCATTCTTCTCCGCATAGCAAGCACCTTAATACAGGTAAAACACATCGTTGCCACATTGGTCGAAATTAAAGAAACCAAGTCATGTTCAGGTCTCTAAGCCGGGATAGTCCCAAGATTTTTGATATCCGGTCCCGGTATCCAATGGCTAGGATTGTTTCTTCCCTTGTCGCAGGTGTTTTGTCTGTGACATGGTTTGCCATAACGAAATATGAGGACTAGGAATAGGATTCCTGCAATTAGTCCCAAAATGAGGGGAAGTCCGCCAAAAATCGAATGGACGAAATCTGGAAAAATACCCAGTATGGCTTTGAATGGTGTTAATGCCATCGAAAATACTGTCTTAAATACTTTTGAGACTACACTGGTATCAGAAATATTTAAGATTTCATTCAGGATTTCTGCGAAATGTATGGGGGAATTAGTTGATAACAATGAGTGAATCTCTGCAGTCGTCCTTGCAACTAGGAGATCATACGTTTCTTTTGATGACGTGAGCCTGGTCGGCGTCTGAAGAAGCACTGTTTTCATTCGGCTTAAAGTATCTATTCGAATAGAAGTAATTTTCAAGTTGGGCCATGCCCTTGCCTCCCTGTCTGGAAGGGAGCTGGGGAACAATAAGCGTCCACAGCACTTGACCTTCGCAGTCGTAGTTACGAGATAAGGAGTCCCGGGCATAAGACTACAGCATCTGCGGTCCACAATTAGAACGTAACTCCCATTATAGAGTCTTTGAAAGAATGGTTCTATCTCTGTTGCAGGTGCGCCTAGCTGGTGACATGAAAGGTTATTTGAGTTCCCTTCACAGGCTCCATGCAAACTAATTCCATTACACAGAAGTGTACCGCTCAGTGACATCGCACAATTATTGCCACTAAGAAACACTTTCTGTCCTTTATTACTGACACATGCATGTGAATAGGGCAAGTTCCATGTTGTTTTAATGTACCCTTTTCCCAATTTTTCGTACATGCCAGCCTGTATATATTTTTGGCAGTATTGAAACCTGAAGGTAGATATTGGAATATTAATTATCCCATGTATTATCCATTCACTGACAGGTCGTTCTGACATTGTCACTGGTAATCTCTCGAGTTTCTCAATGCTCAGGATTGTATAATCAGCACCCTTTTGTGCCATACTGATTTGTTTATCAGTAAGGTTAAAGATATTGAATAGTGACGTTGTGTTGATTAAACGCCAAGGCACATAGCCTGAACGCAGATTTTGTAACGTCCAGCCAAGCTGTACAATAGAACGCAATTGAGACTGACCGTGTTGTAACAACAGTAAGTCCTGCGATAATATGTCGATTGCTGAAGACACAATGCTGTCCAGAGAAAAAATTCTGGAGGACAGAGTCATTAACCCATTGTCCACTACAGAAAGTGATTTTTCCAAATGAATACGGTCAATTTCCCGTATTCTTTCTGCTGTCTCAATTTGAGTCACCTTCCAGGCCTCGTTGTATGCTGCATATACAGAGGCTGCTATGAAACGTTTCTGACGCTGTTTGCGCGGTCCCATAATGAAATCACGCAAGTCAGCACCATCAGTAAATAAAGTTAGGTGTTGCTTAATTTCTGCCAGTGTGGAAGTTTGTAGCCATTGAAGGCATAATTTGCCCACACTGTAGGTGGTTATTATTCCTGGGTGTTGTCTTTGGGAATATCAAGGGTCTGGCCTGGTCATTTTGAACCCCTGTGTTTTGTCCAGGAATCTGTCTTGACAGTTATTAGTATTTGTGGGCCAGATCAACCACTTTTTCCAATCAGGATGTGTTCTGTTTTGGTTTAATACATAATTTACGTCTATCTCTTCATCTGTAGAGCTATTGCTGTTCATTGTTGGTTTTGGAATAGACGGTTTATTTAAGTCTTTGATTTTGGCTAGGCCAAGACAGGTAGTTTGTTGAACAGTGTCATTTAAAAATATAATTTGTTCTGGGATCATGCAGGCTCTAAACAAAGATTCTATACCCTGTACTTGCCATTCTTTTGTACCCCAAACACTCTTTACTTCAACATTTTTGTCCCAATAATCAAAACCAAAAGTATTCATTTGTTCAAAGAATGAGTCTGAATATATCAATTTCGTGTTTGTTATCATGGTCTTTGTCCCTGTCTTATTTGACAATTTGAAATAAAATGTTTCAGCATTACTTGTGTTAAAACCTGAAAAGTATGAATATTTGTCATAAACGGTTCTTGAGCTTCCTTTTGGAGGGGTTGCACAATGTTCCCATTGATTATAATTTAAAACATTTCTAGGTTGTGCAGATCTATGTAGAAAATGGTTACCATAGTGGTTATAACAGTACATACTATCATAATTTGTCGAACCCTGCAAATAATCATGTTTTGTAAATTTAGCAGACATCACTAAGTCGGACATCATATTATTTATACTTTCAAAGTCCCAATCATCAGCAAATGAGCTTGGTTTTACAAAGTCACTCAACGAGATCTTAATTTGGTGTGGATATTTCAGGATTTTAACCGGACCATAAATTTCATAGTCAGTGTTGTCCCATGCTACCCCACCCGGTATAGGATTGGCTGTGAAGTTGACTGAAGAAAGTTCTCTTTTCTCGACGTGTGAAGATGTGTGTGGTTTGAGGATCAAGTTGATTTTCTGACTTGCTGTGTCCATTTTAGCATATTTTCCCTCAATGAAGCGTCCCAAAGTTAGTACCATGATGAGCCAAAGTATGAGGATAAATGCACCAAAACCCACCCAAAATTCAATCCATGGAGAAATCAGATATGTTTCTTTCAGTTGTTTCAAAAGTACTTTAACTTTATCTTTAAAGGTTTTTGTTGATGGCTGTGTTTTTGATTCAGTGAAGCCTTCAGAGGAATCATCGAAGTTTATGAAGTAGCCGGATGCAGTTCTGTCAATTGTTCCAATTGTTTCAGGATTACTGTTTCTTGCATAGTCGTTTGTTACTTCATTATAGATTGGTGTGTCTCTGCTAAATGTTTTTATTTGGGTTTTCAGAGGTCTAAGTTCCATTGCATTGTTGCATAGTCCTTGTTGTAGTTCTGTAGGCGTTTCGAATGTGATTAGCCTCTTAGATTGAACCTCTGTGTTTGTAGCAAATCTTGGTGTTCTACTACTTTTCGGGAGTCCACTTGGCCTACTATTTGTTATCGGCCACATGATTGTGGTTTTACCAGGTCGATGGATACAACTCGGTTCTCCTTTTTACCAGCAAGCGGCGGTAGTACAACTGATCTTGTCCCGTTGATAGAAAAGACAGGAACTGCTTTTCTGTAAGAAGGCCCAAATTCCTTCTTTACCGCGATCTTTTCTCTGACTAGATCCCCGACTTTTGGAATCCAGACAGGTCTTGCTGGGACAGGTGGTGGTTCTTCAGTGGTTGTTGGCTGCTGTTTCAACTTTATGTTGCTCAGGTCTTTTCTTGTTTCGTTTAAGTCCTGCAAAATAGCCAAACGATCTTTGATATCAAAGCTTTTTTCCTTCACCACTGAAGTCTGACTGTCGAGGTCTAAGACTAACATCCTAGTTCCAAACAATAATTCGTACGGACTGAATCCCTTCAGAGAATTTCTTGGCAGGTTATTTAGACTACGTTGGACACTTATTAGATGTTTGACCCACCCAGCTCCCGAACCTAATATCCTTTCTGTTATAGATAGCTTTATGCCTTGGTTTTTTCTTTACACCATCCCGTATCCCTCAGGAAGGAGGTGAGAAGAGTCCCGCTGTGCTATGCTCATTTGGCCATGTTTCCCCTCAGGCTGGACGGCTAGAGTGAAAACAATGGTCAAACGTAGCATGCTTCTAGCGTATATGCCATTTAGACTCGCAAATCTTTGTATAACAGTCCAGACGTCAGCCGAGTGCTGGTGATCTACATTATAAGTGGAAACTAGCCTGTATATGTTAATCGGACGCTTTGCTTTTTACTGTTGATTTTTTCTGGAGTGAAACGACACGGTATTACACCGTTTCTCTCACCACTGCGATTTCTGTTACAGTTTGGGCAGTTCTTTACAAACATGGTATGATGCAGGCTCATGCCTGGCCACCAGTACCTTGATTGTAATTCTTCCAGAGAATCTTTTAGTTTGAGGTGTCTGAGACCCTCGCCCATATGTGCGTCTGCTATTAACAAGGTTCTCCTGTCCATGTTTGGAATCACTCTATCCCCCACTCCAGGGATTCGATCAAAAGGGACGGAGTTTGCATCGATTATGTATGTATAATTCAGTGGATAGTTGATCGGTAGCGCTGAGCAGTCGCCTTTTGATGACGTTTTCACCGCCAGCACTGTTTCACCGTCAATATACTTCACTGTACGCTTTTTTCGAGCTACGGAAGCCGATTTAGTTGCTACCGCTGTGGCTGTCTCAGCCAATGAATTCCCTGCAACGTGAACGCCATCACGCTGATGACTCAGTGAGTGTGTCACGTGAGTCTTTGGTAGTTCTTTTTGTAAAAGAGCTATTTGTTCCCAAAGCAGTTTCTGCTTTATTGTTGCATCTGTGTCATCTTTGTAACCATTTTGAATCCATGTCTGCAAATCGTTGTTATATGATTTGACGCAGTAATATGAATCGGACACTATGAGTGTCGGGAATTCACGATCCGCATTATCTAGCGCCATTTTTAATGCTATTATTTCAGTCTGTTGTTCTGAATTAGTTTCTACTGAGTGTGTTTTTGTATATAGAGGTCTTAGTTTACCTCCGCGCCACACTTCTTTTGTAATCTCACATGTGGGGTTGTATGCTTGTTCTCCCCAAACGGAGGGTTGAGCATGTCCGTCTGTATAGATTACACGAGCGTATTGTCGTAAGGGCAGAATGTCGATAGGCAGAGGGAATGTTCTTTCATATACTAGATTTTTCAATTCCTTTAGATCTGGATCAAAGTAGTAGTATACTTTGTCCGTTGTAATTGAATTCACCCATTGTATCCATTCCGGATTCAATGTTGTTGTTGGTAAATTACACGGTGTTGTTAATGCCTCAAAGGCTGATTCCGCTGTTCTGACTGTGATGTGTCTACCGTCCGCTTGATCTTTTTCTCTAGCTATTGCGGTTTGAACTGCATGATCAATGTTTTCTTTAATGCTGAATTTCTTTTCAGCTTCTGTGTACAAGTGTGATTTGAATGCAATTGGTACCTTTTCTCCCTCATTAGAGGTCAGGTATGTGAATCCGCATCTTCCTGGGATGACTCGAATCACAAGATTGCGTGTGTTATCACGTGTTTCTAATTTTGTTTTAATTAACATGTCTGTTTGTAAGGATCTCAAAATTTCTGTGTGTATTTGAGTCCAATTGGTTCTTTTAAAATCTGGTTTTATTAGATCATAAAGGGGTTTGACCCTTTCTGCGTAATTTGCAATGTATGTTCTTCCGAAATTTAGGAAGCCTAGAATTGACTGTAGGTTTTTTAGTGTTCTAGGTGCTTGGAGTACGGCACATTTCTCTAGGAAATTGTCAGCCAGGCTTTTGCCTTCACTTGATAATTCGTATCCTAAGAACAGGACTGTTAGATGGGCAATTCTGGATTTTTTAAAGTTGAATTTGTAACCCTCTGCTGCGAACCCAAGTATTATGGTGTTCACTCTCTTCAAGTGAGTATCCAAGTCATCATCTGTTAGGTATATGTCGTCGACATAAGATAATGCTTCGTCATCATATGTTTGTAGTAATTCTGTTACTCTCGCTGAGAATACCCCTGGGCTATTCTTGTACCCCTGGGCTAACCGACAGAATTGTTTTTGAGTGCCATTTATTGAGAACGCAGACAAATATCTGCTCTCTGGTGCTATGTTTTGACAAAAGAATCCATTAGAGATGTCTAATGTTGTTTTGTATTTTTTGCGCACTATGTTATTCATTAGTGCAGCACTATGCGAATTTTGCACTGCAAAAGTTTTGCAACATGAGTTAAGGTGTCTGTAATCCAAAACTAGACGATATGAATTGTCTGGTTTGGAGACAGGAAACAAAGGGTTGTTCATTTGTGAGGTGCAAGTTTCAATCACCCCTTGGTATTCTAATTGATCTAGAATTTCTTTTACCTGTTTTTTAGCTTCTTGCTTGATTGGATACTGCCTTTGTGCAGTAGGTTGTGATTTTAACTGGATTTTGTGAGGAGGAGAGTCCTCATCCCATCCTACATGATTTTTATATAAAGCAGGAGCTTGAGCTACTGCCCACTTTCTGGCAAGTGTGTATTTTTTATGAATTGGGATATGATTTGAGAAGGCAGGCATAATTATTTCTTCGCCATGAGGGCACTCCCTGACAAACTCTGGTGGCCAGTCTTTTTCAGCTAGAAGGATGTCATAGCCCTTGGAGAGATTATCCCAAAATAGTCCCCTTATTTTTCTAGTCTTATCCCCTTCTATATGTAAAGTTATTTCATATATTTTGTGAGGTTTGCTAACTCTGGTGTCTGCAGTTTCCACTTGAAGATATTCATTCGTGTCCACTGTCTCCAGAAGATTCATAAGGACTTTGCGAGCTATGCTCACTTCTGCTGCGCTGTCTAGCATTGTCTGAGCCCATTCTCCGTTTTTCAGTTGTGTCCTCAGTATTCTCGGCATTGTTTACTACCTTGATACTGGCTACCTTCTTTTTTGGAAATTGTAGTTTCTTTTTTAGATGAGCAGATTCCTTGTCTTTGGACTTGGCGTGCTCTTCTCTTTGTTCTGATCGTCCTCTTCTTTCCGATTTCTGCGAGGAAGTCTGAAAAGACTGAGAGGGACGTGTATCAATGTCTTGATATCTATCAGGCTTCTTTATATTATCCCTATTTCTAAGGTTATATCTTTTCCCAGAGGGGTCACTTTGGGGTGACCTGTGTCTTTGGTTCGGAGATTTTTCTCTCCGCCGAGGAGACCTTCCTCTGGACTGGAATTTCTTTTCTTTAGGATTGGATTGTTTGTTTCCATCCCAGCTCTTTTTTTGTGATGTTGAATTATTATTAAAAAATATTTTTTCAGGACTTTCAATCAGTTGTGGTTTTACTGGTATTCCACCTAAACTATCTCTACCTAGTTCCTCATAGGATTTTTCTATAATTCTGGCAATTTCAGCTGGTTGGTCTGCTATATCTGTCTCCTTTAACCTCTGGCGGATCGCCACGTTTGCTGCTTCTCCCTTTATGTTGGCTAATAATATAGCCGAGACCTGCTTGAAGTCTTTCAGTAATTTCATACCAAGAGTTAAAGCGGGTTCTGGACCGTATTCGTCTTGAATTTGTTTTAGCACATCTGGTATTACCGAAATGGATGGAACACCGTGCGTTTTTGTGTAGATGGAAGCAAAGACTGTACCCCAAGTGTCACAGTCCTCCACGTGTGGTGCGATTCCCATTGGAAGACAGATAGTCAGAATCCTGTGTTTTTCTAACGGGGTGGTGTCTGGAAACACCGCCTCTATTTGGGTGATTTTTTGTGCTAACCAGAATGGTATTTGTTCCCGTTTAGCTGGTACCTTACCTAGGCAGGATTGTATGTTCTGTGGTGTAATTTTATTTGTGTTCCCCTGATGAGGGGTCAGCTGTGGAATTTTAATTGCTGGTTGGATTGTGGAAGTCCGCATTACATATTGGACTAATTGTCTATGTATTTTTATTAATTGTTTTAGTTGTATTAAAAGGTTTGCTGCAGACATCCCATCGATGTCTGGATGTGGTGTGTTTCCGGCTAGAACCGGCCACGTTGCTCCTGGTCTACCTAATGGACCGAGCCTGGTGATGTGATTATTATGTTTTAGGGCGCCATTAAATAAGAGCAGATGCTCTTGAAATTTAAGTGGTACTTCCACCTCCTCGAAAGGAGTGTACTCATTAGGAGGTTCCTCTGTTTTGTAATAGTGGAAGACCTTTGTTACAGCATTTGCTGCTGGAAAATGTATCCATGAATAGAATACCTCTGTCTGCCGATATTCGTGTGCCTCAATTACGAATATGACCGTGCCACCTCTAGGTGTCAGTCCATTTTCTATAAGTTTTAAAGTTATAGATTTTCTTGTGTTGACCGCGATGAGTATTATCTCCGAGTCAGCGTCTTGCAGTGCATTATCAGCTGCTGCGAGTTCAGTTGCTATTCTAACTGCCTCTCTTTCTCCTTCATTGTCTGACATTGTACTGTCCAGAAGGTTATTTTGTTTGTTTGCAGATCAGGTTCTTATGGAAACAAAGATTAGATGCACAATATTTTGGAACAGTGTATCCTTCAACGTTGACTAAACCAAGGACCATACATAGGAGTTTCCTCCTGCGAGGTTTGGCGGATATTACCTTTCACCCACTCCAGACGTCTTTGGAGTATTATGGGAAAAAGGGGTCTGAGTGAAAAAGCACGACTGAGTTACTCTAAATGTCTTACGTTAGTTTTATCACCCATCCAAACACGTTGGGCGCCATGTAGTGTAGTTCCTATTATCCCAATAGGCTCTGCGCATTGGAATAATACCTTCAATAGTATAGGCCTAGACCAGACGTTAACTAGGTCTACTACTGTCGATATTAGACTTAAAGTTTTGGGTTAGCCAGCTAGCTCAGAGTTCACTAGAAACTTTCTCGACTAGGCAAGGAGGAGTTGAACCTCCCTGGATAGACAAGAAGGGATTTAGTTTCTGACAACCATAGAACATGACAACTTTGCTCTCCCCTAATCAAGAGTGTATCTCTAGAGTCGTGTGAAAACAAAAGACGACTTATTTTACTCAGTCAGTACGTGCATTCTTAGTCTCACCAGATTGTAGAGAAAAGGAAGAGACGGGCGTGTTCAATAAAAGATGTTATTTATTGATCAGTCTCTTTTCTCATACAAGAGAAATGGATCGATATTATTGCAATACTTATGGTTAAGTAAAGTGCATACATTAAAAGCAGAAGTATAAAATAATACTGTAAAAACATTGATATGGTTTCTAAGCCATATGATGGTTTAAAATGGATAAAATAGATACATACACATATACATTTGACTAATCGTACTCAACTGGTGTTTCTAACTACGCCTACCCCAGATGTACCTGACCTAAGCCTAATACGTGGGCGGGTATAGAAAGTAGCAGTTTAAGTTAAGTTTGTTTTGCCAAGTGACTGACTAAAGAATTCTCTGCAAGGGGTTATTCAGTTCTGTACCTGGAATCTAGGATGAATGAGGGATGGTATCTCTCGTCTCTGGTCTCGATATTCCAGGCTGCCTGCGAGGGCTACCCGGAAGCGCCGGAGCTGGATTTCTCGGCAGGAGAAAGCAGCGTCTCGTTCTCAGTGCGTCAGGAAGGCGGGGCTGCGCCAGCGGGGTCTGCTCTGCTCTGGGCTTCGGCAAGTCTGGCTGCTCCGATCTCGTCACCACCGCGTGTGTTTGCATAGGGCAATATCGGTAATATTTATACCTTTAAGGTGCCGAGATTGACGTAAGGATGGACATAGATACGTCAATAAGGATGTCATACGACCTGGTCGTTAGCACATTCTTTTGCTGAAGTTCTCGGTGAAATCAAAACAATGGCCGCAGGGTTTTTCCCAGGTCTGTCATAGGTTTGATTTGTTTTGAGAACTCCGTATGCCTTATCAGGGGCTGGAGGAATATCGCTTGTCTAATTAGATGGCAAGCGTTATGACCTAATCAGATAACACGTTCCTGTGCCGTAGTGTGGCTTAATCAGATAACGGTTCCTGCATCATGGGGGTTTTCTGCCCCATGGGATGGCTGCTAGTTAACTTGTTAACCAGAATAGGGTCAGGAATAGGGGGATCGATACAGAACCTATAGGAATACATCACACCTCGAGAGGCGATCCCCTCTAACGTCTCCCCCACTTGTCTCTACAACAAGAAGAAAGGGGATACCCGCACAACGCCAATTTGTCTCAAGCCCTCGGAAGGCTCAGGCGTGAGTATAAGCCCTGCTTCCGGACCGTCACTGCTAACTACAACCTTAGGGCCCCAGGTGGAGGATTTCACGCAACCATCTTCTAGTACTACATATAATACTAACATACAGCACCAACAGGCGGCAAAATCTCCCCCTGGACCCACGGTTATTAGCACCCTTCCAATACACAAACCAACACCTGCATTTGACAATCCAGCTACATCGGGAACCTAACGAGTAGCAGCCGACTAAAACAAGGAGAGGTGGAGGTTGTATTTACACCAAGATACCACGCTAAAGGCAACTACGATGTCTTAAACAAAGGCAACATTCTGCACCTATTTAATCACATCCCATCATTGGAACATATAGGCTCGGCAGATATCGCCTGGGTGAAATTCCAAAGCCTGTCAGGTGACTCCCACGACGATTCAACAGTGGTTGGGCTATATCAACAGTTACACCTGACAGCAATGTTACGTGAAGCTAATCAACTGGCAGACTGGGGCATTGAGATCAGGCACCCACCTCAAGTCAGATACCCTCCCGTTTTAGCTAATAACTCCCAAAATACTTATTCCATCTTAAAATGCAGGGAAGACTCGCGCTCTGGAAACAACTCGGCCAATACTCTTCTTCATCACGAACATGTGAGGATTACTTGCTCTACTAATCAGAGAAGAGACTTTACCAGCAACCAGGCCATTAATAACCAATCTGTATACCAGGTCGAAAACGGCCGCCATTTAGCTCGACGGTACCTTTGACTTCCCCAAAGGCAAAACGGATTACACCCTGAACAACCAAAACAACTACCTAACAATCATCTCCTGGAACGTGGCTGGCCTCCAGAAACTGATTAAAAACGACTCGGCTGTAGAGTACCTTCGAAGCAGCGATTTAATTTGTCTCCAGGAAACATGGGCAACAACTACTACAGCCCTTTCCGGATACTTTGAAATCCATGTTCCAGCAACAAGACGCAATATTTTTGAGCAGCCGATGGGCGGCCTCTCTGTTTACATTAAGCATTCGTGTAGGCTGGAAATAACTACGATAGCATCCGATTTACCTGGAATCCAAGTACTACATATTAACGGACTAAAAAATCATTACAACCCGCTCCGCTTGCTACTATTTAACTGCTACGTTAATCCAGCCTTGCACCCGAGAAACCAAGCACTTGACGATCTGGCCGCCATTATTGGAGATTTCCTCATTAAATATCCTAATCACAATCCACTTATAGTTGGGGACTTTAACAATAGATCTCTTGACAAAATAGGAAATGAAAACAAGCACGTCGCGCTATTACAAGCTTTATTTAATGCCTGTTCTATATCATCCGCCCATAATCTAAGGAAAGCAACGTATAGGAACATCTCTACTATTGACTATTTGTTCATCGGAAGCACACCAGTTCTCCACCTAAATGATTTTAACATCGATTATCGAATAGAGAACGACCATAGGCCCCTAAGAGCATCCTTCAGCCTTTCCACCATTGCATCCTGCAGATTTACACCCGTAGGTGAATCGACGGGCGAGGAAATTGACAAAATCCCACGCAGGATTAAATGGTACATTAATCTAGGCACAAAACTGTCTGTATGGGCAATGAAAAACGATCAACTAAAAACTTCCATTAGCCCACAAGCCCTCTTAGACTATTCTCCCATTCTTTTGATAGACTTGCATTGGGCTCTGGGGGGAACATCTGATGCTCAAGAAAAACAGGGGTCAAAGGCTTTAAATCTAGACTCAAATAAGAAAATACCGGAAAGCAAATGGAAGAGCCAAAACAGCCCAAAGGGAAGAAAAAAAGGGGCAAGAGCATTTCAACGTGCCACAAAAGGGCCACTTCGAGCTGCCTGCAAGAAGCGTGCATGGGCCCAACGGATTAATCGAGCAGAGGAAGCCTGGCTTAAAATTTTCTCTCTCATAAAAGAAAAAAATCCGGCCCCATTCTAGAGATACATCAATCAACTTAGCAACAGTGGCCAGACTAAAGAGAACGGGGTACCCGCGAATGCATGGGCGAATCACATCAATCAGCTCTACAGCAGTGGGGCAGGGGAGCTTTCAACTCCCTCCTTGCCTCAAGCACTTTCTTATGAAAACACCCAGGGTCCGGATTTTTCTGTAGCCGTATTAACCAAGATCATTAGTCGTATGAAGAACGATGGGGCGCCAAGGCCAAATGGAATACCTGCAGCAGTTTTTAAATCATCTCAACTGTTTTGGGCAGAGCTCCTCACACCTCTCTTTGGACAAGCTTATCTTACAGCCACAATTCCATCTACCTGGCAGGGCTCAATACTACACCCAATTTATAAAAAGGGCAATCGCTCAAATCCGGCTAATTACAGACTAATAGCTTTGCTGGACATTGAAGCTAAAGCCTACGCCTGTGTTTTACTGGCGGAACTTGAAAACTGGGTTACAGAAAATAATATCTTGCCCCGCACCCAGTCAGGCTTCAGAACAGGCTGCTCCACGACGGACAACATAATAGCGCTGTCCTATCTGTCGTGGAGAGCCACTTTGCCCAACCAGCTACCTCTATTCTGCTGCTTTGTGGACTACAGCGCAGCATTCGACAGAGTCAACCGAGGGACGCTATGGTACAAATTAAATTCTTGGGGGATACCATCTTCACTTCTTTCAGCTCTGATATCTTTGCACCATAAAACTTGGGTGAGGATGAAAACAAGTGCAAAAACACTATCCACAAAAATTGCAACTAAAAATGGTCTAAAACAAGGCTGCGTATTAGCTCCACTACTATTTAATCTTTACACCGCCGATTTACCTACTGAACTGGCAGGTGCAGCCTTGGTCGCCCCAAAATTGGATGGGATACATCTACAGATGATGCAATACGATGACGATATCATCATTATGGACCACACAAAAATTGGATTACAAAGATCGCTCATTGCCCTTAATATGTATAATATAAAGAACCATCTTCTGATGAACTAATCAAAAACCAAAGTTATGACCTTTGGGAAATACAAAAAAAAGAAAAATCTGTCTTGGCGAGCAGGGGGACTACATATAGCGACCTGTACCAGCTATAACTATCTAGGTGTTTGGTTCAACGAAAAGGCAAACCAAGCATCTCACCTCAGACATCTAAGGCCTAAGGGCATGGGGATTATACATAGCCTGAGGCGCCTGAACCGCCATTTGCACAGCCCCACAGCCGAGCCAATTCTAAGGGTGCTACGGGCCAAACTACTTCCAGCAGTGTCTTATGGCCATTTGGCCTTCCCTGGAAAAATGAATACATTCTTAGCAAATCTACAAATAAAAGCCTACTAGAAAATATTTTCTGTTACGCAGCACACAAGGAGGTTGAGGCTGAGACTTGAGCTGGGCCTGGTAAACTCAGACCTCCTCTGTCTGGGAGACTTAATTAAATTCTATATTTACACTTTACGTGCTCCAGCACATTCTATGAAAGAACAATTGCAAGCTGTGTTCACGGACAAACTTTCTCCTTGGCACAAACAGTTGAATCTCGCTATTTCCACATTAAAGATCGGAGCCACTACCCTCACTAATCGAACCATCCCCCTGTCAATGTGGAAAAAAACAATAAAAAGCCAAACCACTCTAGCGTCATTCCAGACAGACGTTGCCGGGCTTTCTAAAAAAGCACTCTTCACAGCTCTGAATGATTCGTATATCAAGTGGAAACCTCAACCGTATTTCAACTATTCTCTTCACTCACAGACACGCAATAAAATACTGTACATGAGGCTGTACCAATTTTTGATTTTAATCCGCTGTGGGCCCGGCGGAATGGGCAGCTTACATGCAGGCTCTGCAATTATCCACATGAGTCCTGGCTTCACCTGCTATGTTGCTGTCCGCATTTTGCCATAGATCGTCGCCGCCTACTGCCTCCAGCTTTTCGGAAAAGACATTGAGACACTGCAGGGAAGCATCAGATTTGTGTTTTAGCAATAACTCAGCCCAGGCTCTAGCAAGAGCTGGGAAGTTTTTTATATTATCTTAACTGCACTGCATAATGCTTAGCATTAAGAAACTGATTAGGACATTCCCTTTTTTTTTTACTTTTATATTTTAAATGTTATATTTCATTATGTATTGACATGTTTGTGTATTATGGTTTTAATTAACTGTATGATAAAGAGAGGAATTCCCAGAATCTATTATTGCATAGTAAGGCCATTTAAAGAATTTCCAGCATAGAATTAAATTTGAAGAGAATGTAGAACCAGTGCTACACAAAGTTACCTCATTTGACGTGTGATCCTTTACAGGAAGAATTAAATAAATTGGTTATACCGGGTATCATTAAACCTATTGAGAGTTCTCTATGGCTAGCTTCACATGTGATCATCCAAAAATCTGGTGGGAGGGTTTAGTGCAATTGCATTGATTTAAGAGACATAAATGAAAACATTTGGGTACACCAATTCCCACTTCCCAGAATAAATGAGACGATCAGTGTAATCTCCTCCATGTACCACCAAATGGAGCTGCACTTGGATTCTAAATCTCTAACTTTATTTAGTACACCTCTGTGGGTATTTAGTTACTGCAGAATTATGTTTAGCCTTGCATCAGAGGCTGCAGTATTCCTAGGCGTTATGAAGCAAATCTTGGAAGGGATAAAGAATGTGCTATGATTCCAGGATGACTATTTGGTACCATTCACCTGCCTCTGATGCCGGTTTGCTTCCATCCCAGGACCAATGGCCCTTTGAGAAACCTGCACTGTGCCCCTCACGCTGACCCGTACCTCTTCAGAACTACTCCAATTGCTCCTGATCAATGCCAGATCACTTTTCAAACATGCCATTGAAGTCTGGGACACCGTCTCAAACCTTAACTTCTAACGTCACTCACCTTCATCACATAGACCTGGCAACTGACACCGCCAACACAACACCAAAAGTTACAAGATCAAACACTGCACTTTACCAACAGATACGGAGGTGGCATCACCATTGTACAGAAGGAATCAATCACCTGCGCCACAACCGAAGATGAAATCAAGCCGATCTTGGAACACCTAAACTTACATAACACAAGAACTCCTTGGGTCTAAATTTGTGATGTTTGTTGGAAGTGACAGATTATGTTAAAGTATCAGCTCTCACTAAGGGTGAGAAATCCCTTTAGGAAGATTGCCCTTACTCACCATAGGTGACATGCTTCATCATTTGAGAATCTCCTCTCAGTGGAAAAGCCTGGTTCCACTGAGGGCTACAACCCCCTCACTGTGAGGGAGGAGCTCAGGGATGTTTTGAAATAGAATCTGCTTAACTCTCTGGGATCCTAAAGTCCTGTGGTGAATGAGGTAAAGTGAAAAAACCGCAGCGCAAATTAAAGAGAAATGTGATTTTAAAACTACCTAGTGAATAGCAATAGGATCTAACTTTATTGGCTTGCTCCCAGTGGTAGGAATAAAAAGCAGTGCAACAGCAGTATGGTATTTAGACTGCTGATTGTGGACACACGGTCAACATGTTTCAGCCCGTCTGATCAAAAAAGTAGCCGGGCTTTCGTCAGGACCATAGAGATATACAAAGCTGCTGCTAAAGTGAACAAAACCACAAAGGTGCGGAAAATAATACTGTGATACTGGACCAATTTTCCAATGTATTCTTCTGTAATACTGGAAATACCCAATCTGATGTATATATGTAGCCTCACCTCAACCTGGCGACAGCTCCGGGAAGAGGGCCCCGCTCGATCTGTCGGTACCCCATCGCGGACTGAGGCTGTGACCTGAACTTACAACAACAACAAAACTACCATCAAATGCACCCATGCATACAGACCCCCAGGAGCATGAACCGGTCTCAGCGCTGCTATAACAGAATCCATCAACCCACTATCTATCGATTCTGAACACTGTGTCTTTCTGGGAGTCCTCAACTTCCACCTAGATGACCCCACAGACACCAACTCCACTGACCTACTGGAATGAATGGACAACATCAGCCTCCAGCAGCTGGTCTCAGACTCTGCGAACAGAGCTGGACACTCTGGACTCTAACTTCATGTCCAACAACAGAGTCAGACGTAGCCATACCATAAAACTCACCTGGTTCAATCATTCCTTTGTCCACTTCACCATCACTGGACCACCATGCACCACCCCAATCATCACAGCGCCCCCTTCCGCAGCTGAACCAAAGTCACACAGCACCAATGGAAGATGCCCTCAGCACCTCTCAGACTGAGGTCTTCATGTTCTGTGTTGAATTCGCTAAATTTATCATTGCATAGTAAGGCCACTTAAAGAATTTCCAGCATAGAATTACATTTGAAGAGAATGTAGTGCCAGTGCTACACAAAGTTACCTCATTTGATGTGTGATCCTTTACTGGAAGTGTTAAATAAATTGGTTATACAGGGTATCATTGAACCTACTGAGAGTTCTCTATGGTTAGCTTTACTTGTGATCATCCACAAATCTGGTGGGAGGGGTTTGTGCATTTGCACTGATTAAAGAGACATAAATGCAAACATTTGGGTAGACCAATTCCCACTTGACCACCGCGCCCCACCCCAACCATCACAGCGCCCCCTTCCACAGCTGGACCAAAGTCACAGAGCACCAATGGACAATGCCCTCAGCACCTCTCCGACTGACGTCTCCATGAACCTGAATCATGCAGTAGAGAACTTCAACGCCTGGGTCACCAATGCAGCCGACTGAGCCGCCCCCATCAAACCAGCTGGTTTGGGCATTTTGCCACTGCTGTTCAGTGCCAAAGTGCAAGTGGTCCCTTTGCCAAATGTTGTTATGTGTCGGTGATTCCATGATTGGCATATTTGATTTACTACCTACTCCTTAGTATAGTGCACTGTGTGCACAGGGCCTGTAAATCAAATTCTGCTAGTAGATTTGCAGCACTGATTGTGCCACCTACACAAGCAGCCTTGCAACAAGGTCTCAGGCCTGCCATTGCAGAACCTGTGTGCCGTCTAATACTGCCATGTCCACCTGGCACGTGCTCCCACTTGCCAGGCACTAACGTTCCCTTTTCTTACATGTTAGTCACCCCTAAGGTAGGCCTAAGATACCCCTATGGGCAGGGTGCAGTGTATGTGAAAGGTAGGCCATGCCTGATGTGGGTGGCATTTCCTGCCAGTGAAATACTGCCAATTTCGTGTTTCACTATTGCTAGGCTACCTGTTCCCATAGGATGGAATGGGGAGTTTATTTATAATATCATATAAACATACCTACCGATGGGAACAGGTAGGAAAATAAAGTTTAATGTGCCTGAACTCAGAATGCTAAAATGCATCTTTTAGTGAGGGTGATTTTTACATTCTGTGTTTGAAAATACCACATTTAGAAAGTAGGTATTTTCTTGCTTAGCCATCCAGTGTGCCTCTCTTGGGATGTGTATTGACTGGCTGGCTTTGGAGTGACAGGGGCTGGGGATTTACAGTGGCTCCAGGGAGTTTACATGAGTCAGGGCTGGGCTGCATTTAGAGTACGAGAGGAGATTTTCTTTCACCTGGTATGCCTTCCACAATGCTTTCTCCACCACCTGCTAGGAAGCTGCACAGAACTGGTTTTGATGAGCAGAGGACTTCTTTGCCACCAAAGAACAAAGGATTTCTCTGTATACATATTGGGGCCCAGACCCCAAAAGTTTGGATCACTTCTGGGAATCAAGGGGAACCTTTGCCAAGCAGAAGAGTTGGAGTAACTGATGAGGAATTCTGCCCCTGTTCTGTTTGCTGTCTGGGGTTGGCCTGCAATTGTTATTTTCTGCTAAGGAAAGGGAAAAGGACTTTGCTGTTTGCTATGTCCCCTGTTTGCGGAAGATCTCCAAGCATTTAAATTGAGCTAGCCTCATGTTCTGAAGTCTCAGGGACACAAGGTCTTCACCACCATCTCCCCTGAACTTCCTTGCTGGGAGTTCTGACCTGCTAAGAGGGGCCTGCTGTTGTTTTAGGACCACTGGGAGCAGGAAAAATATTGCACCTTCGAGAAGCGTGGTGCATCCGCACCTCTTTCCAACGCAGCGCCAAAGAAATTTTAGCAGCACTTACTAGCTGCTCGAGAAATCGCAGCACGACTCATTGAGTGCAACAGTCTCCGGAGTTTGCGATCACTGCACCGATTCTGATGCAAGCCCTGCTGTGCAGCTGCTAAGAACTCACGCATCGTCCTAGTTGGTCACATCACATCGAGGCACCAGGTCTGTCGCATCGTTGATCACAAATGCTTTACACACTGCCTCTGAGATAAGCCTGTCTGCTCGTGCCGAGCTACCAAGTGGGTGAGCAGGGGTTATTTTAGAAGTGTATCCCCCTTACCCTGACTAGGAAGAAGGGTCCCTACTAAAACAAAGGTAGCCACCTCTGCCAACTAGAGGCCCCCCATTTCTAACACTCCTTCTCTTAGGAATTTTGTGATGCCCTTGCAGACCACCTCCACTTCAAGATAGCCACCATATACAGAAACTTGATCCCCAGCCGACTGACCTCCTCTGCCTCACGACTCCCATGAAGACAGCCACTGGTCACCCGCTTGCCACATGAGAACAGCTCAACATACCAAACACTATAGCCTTAATGAACTCCATCCACTCAGGAGCACCCTCCAACACATGCCACCATATATTCTTCAACCTCAGAAAGTCACCACCTCACCACCATCCTCAATGTCTCATCACCACAATCACCTTCCCCAGTGCCTGGAAACACTCAGAGGTCAGACCCCTTCTAAAGAAGCCCTACACAGACCCAGCGATATCCAGAACAAGCATTCCATCTCTCTGCTACTGATTACAGCAAAAGTCCTGGAAAAAGCCATCAACCTCCAACTCACCAAACACCTGGAGAGAAACAACCTGTTGGACCCTTGCCAGTTAGGATTCCGAACCAAACAAAGCACCGATATTGTCCTGATCACTGTGACAGAAACATCTGCACCCTACTCGACAGAGGAGAATCAGCCGCCCATATCCTTCTGGACCTCTCCTCAGCCTCCGACACTGTCTCCCACTACCCGCTAATCATTTGACTGCACCAAATCAGAATTGAAGGTGATGCTCTTAGATGAATGGCATCATTACTCAAAGGACACACCCAGAGAACCCACCTCCCACCTTTCACCTCACAGCCCAAGCGCACCATATGCAGCATCCCCCACGGCTCATCCGTCAGTCTAACCCTCTTCAACACCTCCATGACAGTGCTAGCAACATCGTTAGGACCCACAATATCAATATAATTTCTTACGTTGATGACACCCAGCTCGTCTTCCCACTCCCAGTAGACCCTGTCACTACAAAATCCATCTTCAACAACTGCATGAAGAACATCTCAGCCTGCATGAAGGACAACAGCCTGAAACTCAATGCGGACAAAACCAAAGTGCTGATTTTCAGCAGCCACACCTCCCGCTGGAATAACTCCTGGTGGCCATCAGAACTCAGGCCCACACCCACTCTGAAAGACCAAGCCCGCAACCTCAGCATCATCCTAGTCAGCGAATTCTACATGAAACAACAGGAAATGACAGGTCAACGGCTTCTCCTCATACTTTAGGCATGCTCCGCAGAATCTTTAAATTGCTCCCCATCAGCACCAGAAAAACAGTGATGCAGGCCCTCATCACCAACTGTATGAACTATGATAACACACTCTATGCAGGCACCACCAGGGAACTCATGTAAAAACTCCAGATGATCCAGAACACAGCAACGAACCTGATTCTCAACCTGCCCTAAAGGACCCACATCACTCAGCACCTGAGAGACATCCACTTGCACCTCACCCACACAAGATGCCATTTCAAACTGCTGAACCACACCTACAAAGCCCTACATGACCAAAGACATGCATACATGAACCCCTGCCTGAACTTCCACCAACCACCTAGAAGCCTCCTCTTTGCTCTCCTCACCGTCGCACAGACACCACACACCTACCGCTGAAGCCCTAGAGGCCACTCCTTCTCTGACCTCACCACCAAGTCCTGGAAAGCCAACCACCTCTCTGCTTTGCCCACACTGACAGACTTCAGGAAAGGACTCAATACCTGGCTCTTCAACTGAAACCAGCAGCCCAACGCTTGGCTATCATCTCAGGTGATAAGTTACTCTATACAAGTACCTCATGATTGACTGATTGATGATATACTTGTTTAATGATCTTCAGATGACTATCACAATAACACATTAAAAGGAGTTCTGTTGGCACTCAAGGATGCAGGTTTAACCATAAGGAGGAACAAAAGTCAAATTGGCATGTAATTGACAGACTGTTTGGGTCGTTTGATTTCCAAGCAAGGAATCAAGTCCCAGTAGGATTTGATAAAGGTTGTAAGAGACCTACCTCTTGCCACTAACAAAGGGGAGTTGAAATCCTTTTAAGGATTAGTTGAATACATGTGTATCTCACTGCATCATTGAGAAGCCTATTAAAAAAGGGGATTCATTTCAATTTGGATCTGGCGTTTCAAAGGTCTTTTGAGTTTACTTTAAAGGCTATTATTGATGTTCCATCCTTGAAACATTTTGACACAAGATGCAAAACTGTTCTAACCACTGATGCAAATGTAAAAGGGATTGGAGCTTATTTGACATAAGTTGTAGAGTACAAGGAGAAAATGGCGACTTTCACATTTTTCTTATGGGGATTACCATTCACAGGACGCACATACCACAAACCCCTTGTGTATATATTTTCCAACTAGAGAAGGGAGAATACTACTTCTTGAATTGCCAAATGGCTCATTGTATTGGAAGGCTTCAAAATTGAATATATTTAATACATGTATGGCCTCATTTACAAAACAATTATGCAGTGCTGCGCCACAGCCATTTTGCTGCACAGAACGGCATCATTTTAAAAGTACAGGGATGCACCGTATTTACAACAATGCAACACATCTGTGTGATTACACTGGCACACAATTGGCTACCATGCACCAGCACAGACACCCTTGTGTCATGTTGCAAGGGTGCCAACTACGGGGATTATTGTTTTTGTCCAGGAAGGGACACCTTCCAGCACAAAAATCATTATCAATGGCATTTTCCTCTTTCTGCAGCATGCACGGAAAGAGGAAAAAAGGAGGAGAAATAAAGTATTTCTCTATGTTGCGCCACACCTACTCCTCCCCTGGGGAGGGGTAGGATTCTGATTCATTCCCAGCTGTGTAACCTTTGTAAATCTGAGAATGTCAGGTTCTATGGATATTGCATGGGAACACCCACAGCAACATCCATTGAACACCCTTTTCATGCAGAGTAATGCATGATAGGGTCCCATATTTACATGGCCATGACAAGTCATGCAGAGTGACTTTACTTCGCCTTGTAAATATGTGCAGGCACACTGTGCTGCGTCAAAAAAAGTTACACACTTGTGGCACAATAGCATTGCGAATGAGGCCATATCAGGACTACCTTGCAAAGGGGAAGGAACGAAAGGGAGTTGTGTAGATGTGTAGATGATTTGATTTTATTGGTTTAGATTATGGTAATCACAGTAAAGGAGTGGGAAATAGGCATGGATAATGATCAAACTCTTAAACTGGTGAAGGAGAAGATTCTCCAGGGATGGCCAACCAAACCTGGTAATTTAGATGATGATCTCAGGGATTTCTGGGCTCTAGTCAAGAGTTAAGCATAAGCAATGACAAAGTCATGAGAGGGAAAAGATTGGTGCTCTCCAAAGACCTATGAGACAGAAGATCCGAGTTAGCCCATGAAGGTCACTTAGGCCGGAGTCTTACTAAATCTAAGGCTGGAGCCATATATTGGTTCCCTAGTATGAACAACCCTGTTGAAGGAAAGACCAAAGAGTACATGACCTGTGCCTGGAATGATAAAATAAAGAGACCAAGAAGGTGCACTGTTGTGCACTGTTGTGCACTGTTGTGACAGTGAGTGTTCCTCATAAACCTTGAGATAAACTTGGTCTAGTTATTATTGGTCCTTCAAATCTCTTGATGTGGTCAGGGAAATTCATGTTAGTATTTGTATACTATCACTCCCAATGGATCATTTCCAAAGTAGTCAGTAATATCACTACTCAATCTCTTATAAAACATTTACCTGATTTATTAATGAGAGGAGGAGTACCAAGCACCATGGTAACAGATAATTGGATGTGATCCACATCAGATAAAAAGCAGGAACTTTTAGAGAAAATGTCTATACAACATCTCAAAACACCATTGTATTGCCCCAAAGCAAATAGTTCAATGGAATGTGTTAATCAAATGATTAAAGAATGTATTCAGCTAGCAACAATGTCAAGGAGTCCTGTGGAGAATGTTCTTCAAACAATGCTTTGGTCCTACCACCCAACACCCAACTCAGTCACTAATGTGTAATTTATTCTGGCACGTAAGTGTAGACTTCAGGGTACTAAAGTTTCTCCATATTGACTTAGTGGTAGAGAACCCAGATGGGTATGCAGAGAGAAAATGGGCAACCAAGTTAAACGGCATCAGGAGCTGTGCAAAAAAAGAGATGATCAAAAACATGGAACTAAAAGAGGTATTTGGGAGGTGGGCGACTGGTTAATTATCAAACTTCCCGATTCCCAACAAAAGGGGTGCAGCACATTTTTTAAACCAGTGAAATTGGTTGATGTGATGAAAAATGTTGTGACTTTACAGGTTGGTAGGACATGTATTATGAACAGATTAACACCTAGGTATCTGGATATATGGTGTCCGAATGAAAAGTCCCATGAGGTGTTGAGTTCTAATGGAAATTACCACAGTGTAAGGGCTCACACTGTTCCTGTTTGGCACACAGATCATATCTCCCATTAATTATCGATGGAGGAAATTATAAACAGTGATATCATTTATCCCAGTTTATTGTGGTTATATCAGTGTTAAGGGGTCGTTCCGAACCTATTCGGTAAAATGATTATATCTCCCGTTTACTATAGGAGAGGGAAATACTGTAATTTATTTCACACAAGTATTAAAATATATTAATAGGTTTCCCTTTACTATGTTCGCTATGTGTAACCTTTTCCCCTTTCCGTCTGCTCCCCTATCCTTTCCATTACTTGGTACCTGCCAACATTCCATTGACAGTTGGAGTGACAGTTGCCGCATTGTGTGACTGTTTTCTCCAAACGGCGGTTGTGGCTGAGAGGCTGTTGTGTTATCTGGCAATAAACTTCACTTTAACTCAATGCAGAGGGTTTCCACCTTGAAAAAGTGCCCTCCTCTATCTCCCACAACTAGATCTGGAACGCAGGTGTGAGAACCTCAACGACTCATGAAGGGCTTGTAATATTTATATGTATTTGCTTCACTGTCTCCATTTCTGCTTCCCCAATGAACACTCACGGCACCATAGACAGTAGGTTTCTTCTTTCATATGTATTTGTTCCTACTTATATTTAACAAAGGGGGAAATGTTGTGTCCTGTACTTATGTGCATGAAGACTCTAGTGGCCCTTGGCAGACTCCTTATGAGTATTACATATTCTGATAGGTGTGGATATGTGTGGTTAATAAAGTTTGGGTTGCAGAGTGTTCAATTAACAGCTACATGCTGACGAATAAAGACGTGCAAACCAGAGCTCCACATATGGCATGGTCCCATACATGATCCTGGGAAGGGGAGGATGCAAAAGGACACAATAGGTATTTTGTTACTAGTCTGATTGGGTTAGTCCAGTGTTCCATTTTCCAGTACTGTTATCTATCAATGGTTTTTGATCCAGAGCAAACAATTTAAATTATACCCTGTACTTTTCTGCTATCGTCTTTGCTGGATTGAAATTAAGTGCCCTTATTAACTACTGTCAGTGGGGTTGGGTAAAACTGTGTTGTTGCATTCTGTGTGCTTGGTTGGTTGGCATTTCAGGTACTTTGTGTTTCCTGCACTTTTCCCTGAACTACTTTTACTTCTGACCACAGAGAACCACACTACAGCCTCCTGAAATGCCCAAATGTTTCTCACTTGTCAAGTGCATTATGTATACCCATTTCTCATTTTACAAATTTCTCTTGCCTACTCATAGAAACAAGTCTAAATTACTGTAGTGATTGCTACTCATCCTGTCTTGCTCATCCTCTGCTGTCACCATGTGGAATGTAGATACTCATGATGACACATTAGAATGTTGGGTTCCTAGCTCTGTGAATTCAGTTGGGAGCTTGGGGCTGACCTGTAAGGAGACAGCTCCTGGTGGGGTTTTTATCCTTCTTATCATCTTATACCTTGGCTTATACCATCCTGTACCATCTTATGAATAAATACCTATTCTTACAAGAACCTACGTTGGACTTCATCATCATTTACAACTCTACAATTACCCAATTTAAAATGTTGACCTTTGGATGATAATAAGGCAATAGAGCTGAGATGGGTAGAAATGATCCATTTGAGAATGCAATTAATTAATAAATTGTGCTGATGTACTTACTTTTATCACAAAATTATTAGTGGTTGTTTCAGTGCAGGGAGGTTGATGCCAGGAATGCAACTGACACTGCCCTCTGCAGATGTTGAAGAAGGATCATTGATTCAATACTCTGCCCCTAATGGCTCGGTTTGTCACATACTAATGATCTCTTCATGATCCCCAATGTATACCTATTGGCACCCTACTGTAAAATGGTACAATTGTGCAGAAAGCAAGTTTATTGTGTGGAACTGGAAACAATTTTAGCCTGCGGAATCAACACTTACCAGGGGAATTAACAATCTATATGTTTTCCTGTGTATGTACTACTCGGCGTTTTTTCCCTGTGCTGTATTGATTTGCTTGCGTTATTCACCTGGGTTTTGTACATATAGATCATGTTTAATTAAAGTCTAATTAACTTTTACCCTATCATAGAACTGCTAACGAAATAAACACAGTTGAAACCCTACTTTGGGCTTGGGAAGGTTTGAAGAAGCGGACTGGGACCTCGCTGCTCTACGCACTCTCAACTCCACATGCGTATTACCCACACTTTCCCTTTCTTCAGGACAAGGGCTAAAAAACACGTGCTCATAATATGGGCAGCTCTACAATTGGGAACCTGTTCCCACAAGACACATTTCTAGAGCCGCCACAAAGCCAGGGAGACACCCAAATACCGATCTGTCAATTACTTCTTTATTACCAACTCCCTGCAACTTGCAAAACAATTCACTCAACTTTCCCAGCTTCTCCAACTATCATGAAACCACTAGAACTCTTATTAAAAACACATTCTGTTGCTCACAGCTGAGATATTTATCCCCGAACTACAAGCTGAGGCTTATACATTTTAAATTCATACACAGGTTGTATCGCGCCCCCTTACAGTTACACAAACTAGGGCTACAGCCAGATTCGCTTTTCAAGAAATGCAGACGAGAAGCAGCTACCTTTCTACATAGTTTGTGGGACTGCCCATCTATATCTGGAATTTGGGAGGAGGTATATGACACCATACATGCCGTCACTAGACTGACACTGGGGTGTATCCCATTGGTAGCACTGTTGGGTTACATAGAGGAAACCCCACCTGAGAAACGCCGCCTAACCTCTATGATGCTACTGCTTGTGAAGCCTAGACTAGCTATACAATGGGGTGTCCCTAGAACTCCCCGTGTGGCTGCAAGACATAGCTTAATGTTAGGAGCATTAAGCAGCGTTCTGGGACCTTATGCCAATGGCATATCACCCAAAATGGGTGGCATATGGGAACCCTTCATGACCTGGCTTAGAGGGAAAAGCGAGACTCTCCCAGATGACCCTAGGTCAGTGCCAGCTGTAACCTCACCAAGATTGCCCCAATAGCTGCTTAAATACCCTTTATATTGTGCGGACTACGCTTACATATATGGCGGTCGCCTATCCCTAAACGCGTGGTATGGTTAGGGGCTGCCACCCCCTTCTCCCTGATTAAGGTGCCCAAAAATCTCTAGGCCTGCTTAGCTTACACCTTCCTCTGCAATGATCCAGTCACCCTAACCATGTAAATTGTTTTAATGTATAAGCAGATATTCTTAACATGAAGAGGATGCACTAGAGCATTGTACTAGATTTTTATAACTTATTGGTGTTATAGCAATTTGTGTAATGACACAACTTTGTATTATGTTGTGCAGTTTTTGCATGCTAATCTGCTTATGTTATATATATGTCTGAACAAAATGTAAATAAAAAAATAAAAATAAAAAAAAGTGTAATTCACTTTCAAGCTTTCTCCCAATTGCTTTCAGACCATCGATGACTAACAATAACTCTGGGTAATTAGTAACTCAGGGGGTAGCTGACTGGAAATCATTTGTTGATCAGGAATTCTGTGTTGAGTTCCATGTTTCTCCCTGAAATAACGTTTGGCTGCTTGTAACACTTTTAACACCCATCGTACCCGTTACTTGATCGAAACTTGAAACTGGTAACCCTGATTACTCCTGATATCTCCTAGTATTGGCCCAATTCTAATTCATTGCTGCAACTCATAATAAACAATTCTTAAGAGATGAAACATCACCCCTCTGTCCCTGCCAATTTCCGCCCCATTTCGCTCCTACCGTTCCTGGCAAAGGTGCTCGAGCGCCATGTCACCGGCGCTCTGAGCTCCTTTGTAGAGACTCATGGAGCTCTCGCTCCTCGCCAGGCCGGTTTTCGCCCCGCACACTCCACGGAGTCCGTTGTCCTCTCGGTCTTAGACAACCTCAGGGAGGGTATGGATACCTACCAGCGCCAGGCCTTAGTGCTCCTCGATCTCTCAGCCGCCTTTGACACGGTGGATCATTCCATCTTGCTTTCCCGTGTCAGGGCGGCGGGGATCGGGGGGACTGCTCTGGTCTGGCTATCCTCCTTCCTGAGTGACCGCACCCAGGCCGTCCGCCTGGGTGATTTCACAGCGGACGTCCGAAAAGTTCAGTGCGGGGTCCCCCAAGGCTCCTCTCTTTCCCCCCTCCTGTTTAATCTCTATGTCGCCCCTCTTATTTTTTCTCTTCAACAAATGGAGGTCGCCGCATTTAATTATGCGGATGACCTCCAGCTTGTTTTCAACATCTCCTCTTCTCCCTCTTCTGTTCTTAACTTCCAAACTGTCATGCTCCATATCTGGGACTGGATGAACCACAACCATCTTAAACTCAACCCCGATAAGACCGAGCTGGTGTTGACGGGTGGTTCATCCAGCCCCTGGTCCTCCCTTTTCTGGCCCACCTCTCTTGGTCCCTCTCCCGAACCCACTTCCTCTGTCAAAACCCTTGGCATAAAACTTAACTCTCACCTCACCCTCCACTCCCAGGTTAGCTCTGTGGTATCTTCCTCTTTTCTTTCACTGCGCACTATACACAGGGTGTCCCGTTTCTTCACTTTTTCTGCCCTTAAACTCATCATCTTAGCCATGGTGGTGTCCCGCCTGGACTACGGCAACGCCCTTTATGCAGGTATCCCTGCATACAGCTTACGGCGTCTGCAGCAGATACAAAACCAGGCGGCCCGCCTGGTATTCAATCTTCCTAAATTTCACCGTTCCTCCCCCCTCCTGAAAACCCTACACTGGCTCCCTGTGCGAGCCCGGATCCAATTCAAGCTCGCCTCCATCACCTTTTTGGCCCGATTGGGCCTGGCACCAGCATTCATCTCCTCCGAGATCACCCACTATGTACCCACCAGGGAACTTCGTTCGTCCTCTCAGTCCCTCCTCACCATCCCACGCTACCGGACAAAGAAGTGGGGAGGTTCGAAATTTGCCACCCTTGCCCCTACACTCTGGAATTCCCTCCCCCTAGAACTCCGCACCATCACCCTCTACTCTCAATTTCGTAAACATCTCAAGACCCATCTGTTCGCTAAGTCTTTCGACTAAATCCTCATCAACTCTCCCCGTCTTTTTAGCCCTGGACCCTGTTAGTTCTAGCGCCAAGAAACCGCAGGTGTATGAGCGCTCTATAAATATTTTAAAACTCAAACTTAAAAACTCAAACTCATTGACTTCCCAGATAGATGATTTTGGGCGTTCTTAGGGACATTTATTTAAATGTCGAATAGGAGGAATGAGCCACACTCTCGGCTTCCTATAGGGTCCTGATTCCGTTAAGAGTCAGTGTTTGACATAGACTCAGAGGTGATTTTACAGACAGAGACTATTTACTGGTTATAAGTCAATTGCAAACAAATAGCACCTCTCTTGTAAAAGACTTCCCCTGCCACCTCTTTTTTTCTGGCTTTAGTAACAAGATTTGCTGTTTATTTTGTAAAAGGTGGGATGCAGCAAGGTGCAGGGTTCAGAGAAAAGGACATATCCCCTAGTAATGCCTCCACTAGCATCAGTATAGAAAAAGATCTGTATGGAATTCTTGACTCAATCTCAGCCACTGGTAATTACTAAGCCTGCATCCCAGTTCATGGCCTATTATGGTCAGCAACAATGACATGTGATGATGCGGGCCCAAGTAATTACCAATGGTTGAATGGGAAAGCAAACTTTTTAGAACTGAGACGAAGATTCAGTTTACGCAACGCCATGACTGTAATAATATACTTTAACACTGTAGCAGATGACAAGGCAGTTCCTCACTCTAGAATCTACCTGACTCTGGTAAGCATTGATCAGACATTGGTCCACAGAATGCCAATACTGTACATGGCACCAGCCATGTTATAGTGATCATTACCTCAACCCAAGCAGGTAAAGGGGGCAGTTATTAACAAGCGATAAGTAAAGAACTCAATCATCTGGAGCATGCAGTCCCACCCAGACATCTGGACGCTGGAAGTAATTAGAAAATGTTGCCCCCACCCTTAGTGGTCACAGAGTATTGACAAGTCTGCGGGTAGCAACTCAGCCCTCTTCATGCTATCAGCAAAACTTTATATAAAGATGTTCAAATGTACGGCAAAAACAAATGTTTTTGAGTAAATATTTAAAATCTGGTTTTGGGGTTGTGTTACAAACATTGATTTTTTAAAATATAAACAACAAGAAATTGCGAAAATGTATACGTTAATTTGATTTCATATTAGAACAGATTAGCTTTCTCTAAGACATATAAATATGCATTTGTGTATTGTATTCCTTATCATTACCAGGAATAAAATAGAAAAGTATCCCCCACATGCATCAAGCATTTTTGTAGTCGCAAACGGTGCGATTCCTTAAAATCGGCCGTTTGCGAATGCAAAAGTGCTTTTTGGGATGCATGAAGCAATTTTAGAATTCGTAACATTTTTGCGAGTTCTAAAATTGCGGGTGCTTTTAAGAAGTCGCAGATGTGCGATTTCTTAAAAGCAATGCATCATTACTTTTAAAAGTGTAAATTCGCAATTAGGGTGCCAAATTTACCGAGTGGTTGAACCACTCGGTAAATTTGGAAAAAGTTTAAAATGCTGAAAATGTTTTTTTTTCAACATTCATGTTTCACACACACATGTCCTTAGGACATGTGTGTGTGAAACAAGATGCGAAAAATACATTTCAGGGGTGCATGGGGGGGTCCTTTGGACCCCCCCTGTACCCATGAAATTTTCAAAGTGCCACTCGCAATTTGCTTATGCCTTCCCATTGACTCCAATGGGCCTTTTGGCCCATAGGAATCAATGGGAATTGCGAAAATTAACTTAAGAATTCGGTATTCATTTGGGATTCGGTAAAAATTGCGATTTTTACCGAATCACAAATGAATACCGAAAATAATGATGCATAGCATTTTGCACTTCTTAATTTGCGATTCCTTATTTTTCGCAAATTAGGAAGTGCAAAATGTCACAATGATGCATGTGGGGGTATATGTTTTAATGTAACCAAATGCTTTAAGGTTTATAATCGTGCACCGCTGGTAAACTTGTTTTTGCTGCTTTTTACATGCCTCCAGGGTTCGTCCCCCGTCTGGGGCGATAAGGCTATAATCCACCATGCTTTTTGGGATGCATGAAGCAATTTTAGAATTCGTAACATTTTTGCGAGTTCTAAAATTGCGGGTGCTTTTAAGAAGTCGCAGATGTGCGATTTCTTAAAAGCAATGCATCATTACTTTTAAAAGTGTAAATTCGCAATTAGGGTGCCAAATTTACCGAGTGGTTGAACCACTCGGTAAATTTGGAAAAAGTGTTTAAAATGCTGAAAATGTTTTTTTTTTTCAACATTCATGTTTCACACACACATGTCCTTAGGACATGTGTGTGTGAAACAAGATGCGAAAAATACATTTCAGGGGTGCAGGGGGGGGTCCTCTGGACCCCCCCCTGCACCCATGAAATTTTCAAAGTGCCACTAGCAATTTGCTAATGCCTTCCCATTGACTCCAACGGGCCTTTTGGCCCATAGGAATCAATGGGAATTGCGAAAATTAACTTAAGAATTCGGTATTCATTTGGGATTCGGTAAAAATTGCGATTTTTACAGAATCACAAATGAATACCGAAAATAATGATGCATAGCATTTTGCACTTCTTAATTTGCGATTCCTTATTTTTCGCAAATTAGGAAGTGCAAAATGTCACAATGATGCATGTGGGGGTATATGTTTTAATGTAACCAAAGACATTTGCAATAATTATTTTGTAACTAGTCAAATGTATGAAGGCCAAGAGAAACACAATACCAATGCCTTTTCAAAGTTTTCTATGAATTGTGTGTTGAATATAACAATTGATACCATGATATTCCTCTATCATCTATATTTATTTTGAGTGAAAGGCTTGAAATATTCTATAGCTCTACTAAAATTATGACATAGGGACAGAGACCACGCTTGAAGCTTTAAAGTCATTAGAATCTAGTGCTATACACTTCATCATTGTGTTTGTTATGGCAGATACAACATTTTAACGTTATTCTATTTATGTCTTTTTCACACTGGTGATCCGGTAAAGCATCTGTTACCTTAAAGAATATTAAAATATAGTTTTAGGATGTTTCATGAAAGTATGGTTAGTGCCTATTTCATGTAGCAATCTATAAAAAATGCTGGATAATGCATTGGATGAAACATGTCAACCGGTTAACTACGTTTTATCACTGACTTCCTACTAACTAATTAGAAGACTTTTTGTTATAATGAAACACATCAGTAGCCATGGCACTTCTACATTTCAGCTTGAATTTTTATTTCATATCAGAGCTCAATCCTACACAACGTTTGTTTCTCTCGCATATTGAACAGAATTGGAAATAAGACCTGATCTCCAACCACGCTTTCAGATAGCTCACCACTGGAACAGTCTGCAGACAGTAGTGGGGAGGGACGAGGCATTATCTCATTCTTGAGTAGCATCATACGATCAACAAAAAAAGAAGCTTCAAGAATCAGAACTTCTTAAGTAGAGTGAAACTAGTAAAATTAGATAGGGCCAACAAACTTAGGGGCATGTTAACAAGTGGCGGCGAAATTATCGCTGACCGCTGTTAGCGTGAGGAAATCTATCGCCGGCTATCGCTGCCGATAATCTCCATGTTAGCATTGTATTAACAACGTTTAACGCCATGGAGATAAAAATCCCGGCAATAGCGGGGATTATCGCTGTTTTCAATGGAATATCACTGGTTTTCCAGCGATATTCCATTGAAAATGGCGATAACCTTGTTGATAGGGCCTGTGGTTTTAGCCACATAATCCACCCCCCATTACAGGTATGCCTAAGTCAGGAATTTAGCAGACGTTAAATTCCTGAGTTAAGCCCCTGTTAGCGATATAAATCGCATTGCTAACATTGACGGGCCTCGTTGTTAATATCGCGAAGACCCGTTTGAGATAGATTTCCCAGAAGTATTCCCAGACACGCCTACCACACGCCTACTTCGCATCTCATTAGCGATGGGAGGCTAGGCGATAAAAAATCCGGTCGCTAAGCGTTAAAAACCAACTCTAAGTGATACTGCAATATAATTATCGTCGCTTAGCGTCCGAAAACGGACGCTAAAGAGGCAATAATGTATTTATTGCCGCCTTGTTAATATGCCCCTTAAGGTTACAGACTTAAAATTCAAAAAAAGAAAAAATATAAAAGAAACTTTCTATTAAATGATATAGGGTCATGTCGAGTTTTCAGTACAACAAGAATAGAGTGAGGCATGAAAATGTCAAGCTCTACCAACCTAAAGAATCAATACACAGCTGTACACAGACATTTGCTCTTTATATTTAAGAGTACGACGGAAAAGTAAATCTCCAAGAAATAGGTAGCACTTTAAAGAGCTAACAGTAAAAGCACATTGTGAAAACTTGCCTCATTTTGTATAGTCATATTCATTTTTTCCGGACTGATACTGCGGACTTTTGAAATGTGCACACTGGACAATGCTGCACTGTCCCCAGTGTTCGTGTCCTGACCTCTAAGAAATGGTAACATAGGCTCACCTATAATTCACATATTGAACTTACCATTAAGGCCATAGTATATGGTACAGTCTATATACACCATTGGCATGGAAAAGTTAAATGCCTTATATGGACTGCAGGACATGTGCCGTCCCCATGGTTGACAAAGGACACATGACTTCAGGCCTAACTGTGCAGTCTGACTCCTGCAGCAGTTATTTTTTATTTTTTATTATTAATCAAGATTTATTATAATACCAGGAAGCAATCAATTACATGACATGATATTTTCCTGGTTCCCAATGCATCAGTCAAATGCTACAAGTACAAGCAATGCTACAACAGTAGTTCACTCCACAGAGGGTTTTCATTAAGTTCTTACATCAAGAAAGGTTATTTGGCCTATGACTGCAGAGACAATAATCTGGAAATGTAAGTAACATAAATGACAAAGGAATAAGAGGGGAGATCTGAGTAGAATAAATTAAAGGAAAAAGAGAAGACAATCCCACATAATACATTATTACTCTTTAAGGATTCTTGGACATTCGATTTGTTGTGGAAAATGTTCTATACCCCCTCTCCCAAGGTGGTACCCCATGGAGGTTCTGGGCTATACAGTACCACTACTTCATGTAGTTAAAGTCCTCTCACCTCCGTATGATAGCTGCCAGGACTTGTATTTGTCTCAGGCATATCCTTTATGAAGTCACCCCAGAGTTCAACAAATGTATCCAATTAGCCATTAAGTCGGTATATACTAAGCTCTCATTCTGCTATTTGCTACATTTCCCTCGGCCAAGTCTCTGGTGATGGAGATTTGCCATTTTTCAAAGGCAGAGTAAACATACATTTTTAATCTCTAGGATTGTTGCACACCGTCTTTCTCTATGTTCTATGATTTCAGGATACAAACGTTTTGCAGAAACATCATGCTCTTATTCAGTGGGAAAGGGATTCATTTGGTGTGGGTTATTCTTGACCAGACTGCATTCTAATAATAAAGGAGGACGGGGTAGTACAATAGTATATGGACAATGTCACTGTTAGGGCTCTGACATCTCTATAGCAGGTAATCTCCAGATAGACCTGATTTATTGATCCTGGTTGGTACCTAGTGCTATGTATACAGTGGCATAAATTAACTAAGCTTGAGACTAGCTTCTCATAGATATCTCATGTGTCCTTAGGAGTTCATTCCAGGCTTGCTCACTATTCTCCTAGTCATATCTATTTGTCCATCAATTTTGCAGGTCAGTTTATTGCAGGTGGGATAATGTACGGTCGCTTAAGGTCTTATTTAGTCCCAAAACTAAACCTTTGTACATGCCCAATGTCTCCAAGTATGGGAAGACTGGGGACTTGGGTAATTCTATTAGATTCAATCCCAGAGGTTTGTGAATACCAAGCCTCAGTCTTGCATAGCTCCAGAATTGTTTGGGGAGAAGGCCAAATGCCGGTTGTGCTCAGCAAATGTTTTGAGTCTAAGTTTATTGGCATGTTGCTCTATGGAGGTCACTCCTCACATACTGAACTTAGTCCAGTGCTGTTCCTCACGTCCCATGTGGGTTTTCCCATTGACCCAGAGTATGACCAGTGTGTGCAAGTATCCATCTACATCAGAGGTCTTCAAACTTTTGGATGCCGAGACCCCCTTGTCAACATTTTCAAACGTAAGGACCCCCTCCTGACAACAATTTCTAAATCTCTAGGCTATGAGGAAGGTGAGGACCAAATTATGCGACAGGCTTGAATAAACTGTGTGAGTAGAAAATATAAATAATGTTCTGTGATGCTGCGTATTTTGTGGTAGCATTGCTTTATTATTTAGAATTTTTTTAAACAGTAATACTGAGGAAAGATTTCACCCCATCAGTACCAGTTTATAACCAAAATACAGCAATTAACATCAGAAAGATGTCTAGTCAACCTCTGTGAAGGGCCTCCCAATCCACAGGGATACGCGCTGCCACATTAGAAGCTCACCTGGCCATAGCCGGGAGCAGCAAGGGTGCATTCAAACCGTAGCGGTCTTGTGCAGAGTTAAGCAGTTTAACCATGCCCCTTTCCTCTCACCCCCTTCCTTCCATCCCTCTCTCCTCTCCTCTCCCAACCCCGGATCCCTCTCTCACATTGCACGCAGATGGTTAGTAGCAGGGGATCCACTAGACCCGAACTTCGGGGGTGGTGGGGTTAACACTCCCAGCCAGGGCTTGTCCAAGCACTGGTCGCACACGGTGCAACAGTCTTTCCACCTTCTCCATGAATTCCCTAACTACCACTCACCAACAATACACCTCATCTCTCTATAGCACATGTCTGACAAACATTTCATTTTTTTATAGTGCTACTCATAGTTTACTCACACTCAGTTCTGTGATGTGCATGGTACATCTTCTTTGTACCAGGCACTTTAACCTTCTGCACTGTGTGGGTGACAAGAGTGCCCACGTGACTGCACGGTGAGCAATGCAACAATGTGAGAGTAGGGTAAAAGGAGTGACGGCAGGGTGAGTGAGGTGACCATATGAATTTGGGTTCGGCTGTAAGTGCAGAGTGGGACAAATTAGTGCATGGTTAGTGATGGCCTCGTTTGAGTGAGCTACAGATTGAGCAGGAAGGGGGGGACAGGTGAGTGGAGTGTCACATGAGTGCAGGTTGAGAAGTGTGCTCATGTGACTGCAGGGTGAGGTACAGAGTGAACAATGCAAGCAAATTTTTAGTGCAGAGTGATCACTGTGAGAGCAGGGTGAGCGGGTGAATGTTGTGAGTGCATGGTGATCAGTGTGAGTACATGGTGATCAGTGTGAGTGCATGATGATCAGTGTGAGTGCATTGTGATCACTGTGACTACATTATGATCACTGTGAGTGCAGGGTGAGCAGGTGCATGGTGTGAGTGCATGGTGATCAGTGTGAGGGGCATTGTGATTGCTGTGGGTGCATGGTGATCAGTGTGAGTGCATTGTGATCAGTGTGAGTGCATTGTGATCGCTATGAGTGCATGGTGATCAGTGTGAGTGCATTGTGATCGCTGGGAGTGCAGGGTGAACGGGACAGTGGAGGCTAGAATGAGAAGTGAGTAGTCTGAAAGCAGGGTGCATTCCCACAAAATTGAAGCGTAGGGTTTCAGATATAAGTTAAACTATTGCTATAATGGCATTAATCAGGGTTCGAGGGTGGAGGAAATAAATAATGTGCTGATCCTGCAACAAACTTCCAGTCTAATGATTAGGGTTACCAGCTCAATATTTTGATGGCCCAGGAATAAGCTGTCACCTACAGCTGTATTTTTTGCACTTATCTGTGAATACATAGAACAGCAAATATAAATAGAAAGCACTTTTAATTGTGTTCTAGGGATGCCTCAATGATCCATGACTAATAATTAAAGAGAATAGAGACAGAAAAGTCACATAACTAATTAATACATACTTTTTTATTTATAACTCAATTTAGTTTTAAGAGCAGGTCTCTGCAGGATCTTTAAACAACACACAGCAGGCATGTTTCTTTTGGCAACCCAACTTTATATTTATTTTCATTAAATGCATTCACACACTACAGTAGTAAGTGTAAAAATACAAATGTAAGGAATAGGCAGAGTGGGGGCCCAGGGGGTACTGGAACCATAAAAAAACTAAGCTTTGGTAATCAGTTAACAAAGGCATGTAAATATGCTAATGGTCTTTAAAGACCTGTGAAAAATTCAGGCCGGAGATAAGACTCCAGACACTGCCCAGCCGAGGCCCCAGGAGCGCGAGCTGCACTGCAGCAGCCCGGGCTGAGACACAGGATGGGGTGGAGGGGGGCTGAAGCCCTGGAGGCCAGGGCAGAAGTGACACTGTGAAGGCGCGACCCCCTTTGCATCGCTCCACGGCCCCCCTGGGGGTCGCGCCCCACAGTTTGAAGACCCCTGATCTACATGGAATAATTTGAGGGATTTACACCATTCATACGCTGTAGAATGCAATAATAGTTACATTCTCTCAGTCTGTCTCTGGGTCTTGGTGTACAGCATGCCTAGACCTTTGTTTTTCTCCACAGTCCCATTTTCTTTTCTTTTTTTTCTTTTGTAAATATAGAGAACAAAAACAAGCGTTTGCATGCCTGCGGTAAGCCCTTCTGCTCTGAGCATCCAGTAATAACAAGATAAACGGCCGAAAATCGTCTCTAGCTGTGAAACAAGGAAACATCTCGTACTGGAGATGTGTTTCGGTTTTCCCCTGGATTATCCGCGTTGCTTTGGGGCCGCTCCGGAGCTGAGGCGGGTTCAGAGCTTCACAGCACGCTGTCTCTTCTGTGGGGGCTTGGCTCGGAGTGTTTCCGGGACGGCGCGAGGCAGAGACAGCGCGGGCGGTGCGGCGTTGGCAGCGGGAGCCGGAGTTCCTGAAGCATTCGCGCTGGAGGGGACAACGGTGGTGGTGACGGAGGGAGAGGCTGCAGAGCTCCGAGACGCCCGAGCAAAGAGGCGGAGTCCATTTGCAATTAAAGCTACGATAGCACAGGAAGGAGAACCGGGTCTCGAGGTAATGGGCCTCCAGAGGGTCCATAAGTGTGGTAAATCCTCTCCCGCTTATTCTCTACGTAATTACAGTTGGAGAGGAGTCTTAGGAGCAGCTAATCTCGCGGTCTTCTAATCTATTGGCAATGCGGTCTTCTGTGTCCTCTCTGTCCACCCAGCATACCCCAATTTCACAGGGGGTGAAAAGCAGAGAAGCTTGGAGAGTCTGTGGGTCCTCTAAAGTATTGAGAGGCCAAGTGGCAAAAAAGGGTAGGAAGAGAGGGGCAGGGAAAGACTTTGGTGTGAAGGAGCCCAAAACTCAGGAGAGCAGTGAGATTATTGGTGGTTCCAATAAAGCACATACAGACCAAGCTCATCCAACCTTAAGTGATGAGGTAGAAAGGGCGAGAGCTCCTCATACCGGGAGTACAAAGGGAAGGGCATCAGAAAATTCGAGAAAAAAGGCATTTTAACAGACGCTAAAATTAAAATAACCCCTTCGTTGAGATCCTATTTCAAAGTGCTTCCGCAAGTGCTGGAGGTAGGGAAACAGAGGGAGCCACTGAAAGAGGTGTCTGAGCCGGTAATACCAACAAAAATGTCTGTGCCTTCGGATATGGAGTTAAGTCTTTCCCTGCCTTTGCTACCATCCCCCTCTTCAGCCTCTGAGTTGGCTCTTGTGAAAGACCCTTTGCTCACTCTAAACTTGTCTTTGGGGTCTCCCCCAGGCCCCCCTGAACCAGACACACAATATTAAGCCACAGGCCGCTCCAGTAAAAGATGCTGTAATCCTGGCTAGTACTAGAGGGAATGGGCTACTAGCTGGGATCATGGAGGAGCCAGCAAAGATTAGTGTAGAGCCTAACACAGGGACAGATGGAACATCAGAGGGCCCCTTGGTAGCCTTAGGAATTTCAGGTTCCTTTGGGGTATCGCTGGAATCTCTTTTCTTCACTATGGCCTCGGACATTAAAAAAGGGTTTGCAGTCTCAGAATCAAACCAGGGGGCAATTCGACTATTCTGCGAATCACTTGAGAAAAAACTGGATAGTTTAAGTTCAAGAACGGTGGCCTTGGAAAATGTGGTTGAAGTCCTTAAAGATGGATTGGGAGAAGTTAGAACAGATATCTCCGTGCTTAAAAAAGAGGAAACTGCGCTTCGAGAAAGAGTAGAATTGCTGGAAAACAATTCCAGGCGCAATAACTTGCGGCTCTTAAATATACCCGAAGGGAAGGAGGGTGAGGACCTCAAATCCTTTTTTGTATCTCTCACTAAGGACACAATACAGATTAAAGCCTCAGAAGAGGAGTTAAGGAGAGATATTCAAAGAATTCATCGGGATCCGTTTAGAAAACATTCAAATCAGACAAAACCCAGGAAAGATCTTGATCAACTTTCTAACTTTTTCCCTCAAAGAGGAGATTTTAACAGCAGCCCTTAAATTGACATTTTTTAAACCCAGAGACTCTTCTTTCTCCTTTGAAAGTAGATCAGACCTCTCACGCACCACTTTGGATGGGCAGTGGGAGTTAGGGAAAAGAATGGATGATTTTAGGAAGCTAGGAGCAACAGTCCAATTAAAATTTCCTGCGCAATTTAAGATCATGTTTAACAATAAAATGTACTTTGCTAGAACAGTGCAGGAAGTAGATGAGCTCTTGGAGAACCTAAAAATCTAATCAACTATCCTAGTCTTTTGTGTACATATTTCACGTAATAGATTGGCCTTTCTTAGTATATAATAGGGCATGCAGTTAGTGGCAGAAGTATATAATGACAGCCTTAAAATAGGGAGAGTAACTTTGGGAGTAGGTAGGGTTTGCTAGCAGTCAGAAGCTGGACGTGTCCAGGTAAATGGGGGTAGTGTTCTCCAGGGAGGGGTGGGAGGGAGTTTGGACAGGGGGAGACAGGGCACGGGTGTGGGAGCAGTGGGGAAAAAAAAAAAAATCATTCGCCTCTTACTTTAGCTGAAGTTCAAGATTTGATGTTTTTGGTTTGGTGCTGGCGTACTGTAGGCTGGGGTAAATTCCAAGATTTCTATCCGCCATGAAAACATTGCACTGTCTGTCCTGAAATGTGAATGGCCTACGAGTTAAAAGCAGGAGGGAGAAAATATTTAAGAGACTCGCCCGCTCAAGTAATTATTCTACAAGAAACCCACCTGTTGAGAGAAGAAATGAGAGATATCTGTTGAAAGCTCAGGTGGGTAGAACATTGTGCCTGTTCATGTCAGACTGCCGATGTAAGGGGCGTAGCTATTCTGTAAAAAACAAGCAAATGCTACACTACAAGAAGTAGGAACAGATTCAAGCGGCAGATGGGTGATAACTAAGATTTCAGTAGAAAATATCCCTGTTACAATTGTGGATTATTATAGCCCTAATCAGGACGATACTTCAACCTTAAAGACCATCTTTTTGAATCTTTTAGAATTCCCTGACTCAACTATTTTGGCAGAGGATTTCAATACAGTTTTGAGTCCAAAATTGGATAAATCATCAAAAAGTAGAGCTACAGTTTCTTCTAAATCCAGGGTCTTTTTAAAAGCAATGAAGAAACAACATACTATTTGTGATATATGGAGGGAGCGATCTGGCACACAGTTGGGTGTATCTTTTTACAACAAAAAATACAGACACATATCACTAATAGACTACATACTGATCAGTAATGATCTGAGGGGTAACACTAAGAATATCGGATATTTGACCCCCCCCCCATTTGTCGGACCTTGCAGCGGTCTGGATTGACCTGGATTTAGTAGGTGGTGAACAACAGAGGGTGTAGACTTTCGACCGCTCACTCCGCTTAGATGATACTGTAACTGGTCATCTGATCCAGGAGGTTAAAACCTTTTTGGAAATTATTATAGGATCGGCAGACATTATGATCATATGGGACGGCCTGAAATCTTTTTTAAGGGGGTTGATTACGAATAAATCTGTTTATAAGAACAGACAGTACAGACAGGAAATTGCATCTGTTGATCGCCAAATGAAGGTGTTGGAGAATAGGATTAATGGCTTAACCGATGAGGAGCAAGAATTAAGAGAGACATTAGGGGTAGAATTAGATTTATTAAAAGCCTCTTTGGATAACATATTTCAAACAAGAATCTCCAATAGGTAGGAGTCGAGCAAGCTTGCCCACTTTGAATACAGTGAGGGAGCCAGTAGGCTACTCGCCTGGAAGGCCAAATGAGATAGAGTCAGGAATCACATCAAAGAAATAGAGGATCTACACACTAACTTAATAATGAGCAGGAGGAGGAGATGGGAGAAATCTTCCATGCTTACTTTGAGGAATTATATAAGGATGATAGTGATACTGACAGTCTATCCATCCAAGAGTCGTTGCTTCCAATCCAGCTTCCCTCTCTTTCTACAACTCATCGGGAAAGCTTGGTGGCAGAAATAACACATCAAGAAGTCATGAAGGCTCTTTTAGATCGTAAAAAGGGTAAAGCTGCAGGGCCAGATGGCCTCCCTGCGGAAGTTTATAGGAAATTAGACAAAATAATTATTCCCTTCATGTTTGAGATGTTCAATAAAATTTTGGCAGAGGGAGCCCAACCACTTACCACATGGGGGGAAGCGAATATTACCCTAATCTTAAAACCAGGTAAACCTCCTACAAAATGCGGGTCATATAGGCCGATATCTTTGTTGAACTCAGACTATGAGGTGTTCTCTAACATATTGGCAGACAGACTAGGGGGTATGGCTGGTGAGCTTTTACATACGGATCAAAAGGGCTTTGTAAAAGGAAGGAATCCGTTTGATTTGACTCATGATTTTATTGGTGCGATAGACTTTGAGTCCACCTTCTCTCTTCCTCTGGCGGCTATGACATTGGATGCAACTAAGCCATTCGATAGGGTGGAAATATCTTATAGCGGTTCTGCCGGACCATCTGACGTATTTACAGTGTGCCCTCAGCTAGGTTGGTGGTAAACGGCAGAACGACTAGACCATTTAAAATCAAAAGGGGAACCAGAAAGGGCTGCCCCCTCTCCCCTCTCCACTTCGACTTATATATAGAGCCGTTTGCCCAGCGTCTTAGGGAAGAGGCAGCTATTACACATTTTAAGAGTGGCTCATGGGAGAGGAAGGTGGCCCTGTATGCCAACGACATTCTTATTCTTCAGTCGGACCTGGAATCCTCTTTCCCTCGGGTGATTGAGCTAGCGGGAGGGTTTGGCCGAGTTTCCGGTTATGACATTAATGCGGATAAAACCGAGCTTATGTCATGGAACCTGCCGGGATGCCGGTACCAAACCAAAAAAGAACTACGTTTCCTGGGGATTAAAATTGTTCCAGAAATATATAAAATTGCAAAAGTCAATCTTACTAGTATCTTGAAAGAGTGTCAAGAACTCATGAAATCTTGGGTTCACCTCCCATTATCTATCTTGGGCAGAGTAAATCTAGTAAAAATGACAATTTTGCCAAAGGTAACGTTCCTATTTAATACCACCCCATTGAATTTTGAGAAATCATTATTGGATAAATTCCAGCAATCCATTCATTCTTTTGTTTGGGCTTTCAAAGCTGTTAGAATGTCATGGAGGAAGCTTGGACGTAAAAGGGAGAAAGACGGTTTGGCACTCCCCGATATTCAATACTATGCTTGGGCTTTTCAGCTAACGCACTCCAGAATGCTGCTAAAATCTCCAGACACTTCAGGGAAAGTTAAACTGTTTTTAGCTATGTTGGAACAATTGGGGATCCACTTGAAGGCTTTCTGTTTAAGTATGGGGACACATTTTTTTCAAAGAAGTCAGACTGAACGTCCTAAGTTGCGCAGCTCAAATATGGGCTAGGATCAACAAAATAACAGGTCTTGAGTACTATTTAAGGCTGGCTCTCATGTGGGATAGCCCAGGAACTCCCAGTTGTCTAAAAGATCAGCTGGCAGTTCTTTTAAAACAGCGGGCTATTGGTATGGGAGGATCTTGCGGTTGATGGATCTCCCTTACCGTGGGCCATGTTGAGCGATAAGTTGGAGGGAGGCATATCAAAGTTCAAGTATTTACAGTTATTAAGCTGGTCCCAGAGTTTGAAGAGTTCATTAGGCCGGGAAAATCCCCTGGAAGAACATCTGGTCAATAAGCCTGTAGGGAAGAAGGAGATCTCTTTTTTCTATTGGGCTATTGAAGAGGCTATTGACGGCGAGTTCAAGCTAGCCGAGGAGCTATGGGGGGGAAGTCATCCCCGAGACAGACTTGGAGGACATGTGGAAGACTTCTTATAACATTCTCCTCTCAGTCGTGAAGCCAGCCTGGCTGAGAAGGAATCACTATTTTACGACACATAGAGCTTGTTTTTCCCCGGCGAGGCTCTCAAAAATTTCCAAGTGCCCACCTGCAAGGTGTAAAAAATGTAACTTGGAATGCGTCCCGGATGTGCATATGTTTTGGGCTTGCCCGTCTCTCTCGGAATTCTGGAGGGAAATTGGAGATTGCTTAAGTTCTATTTTGGGACGTACAATACAAATTTCCCTGAAACATATCTTCGGTGTATTTAGTGACATCACTGGCCCTGATAGAGATTTTCTATTTTTTGCTATTCTGTTTACCAGGCGGGAAATATGCAAGAGATGGGTTGAGACAACACCCCCAACACAAGGAGAGTGGTTATCTTCGGTATATAAAACCTCTAAAATAGATCTGGCCCGACTGAAGAACTCTAAGAAGCGCGCCATTTGGAGCAGCCTGCTAAACTGGACTTTGGTCTAGAGTTTATTTTTTTTTTGGGTGTTCTATGATTAAGCCTAAGTGGAACTCTCAGACTGTGCTGGAGAAGAGCTGTAACTTAGCAGGCTTTGGCCTGCCTCGCTACCGGCTTCAGTCTTGAATTCTGGAGAGAGTGCAAGCAACCTTTCCTTAACAACGGGAGGTCAGCAACTGGAGTGAAGTTGGTTTTTGTCACAGGTAGGCGTGGGACGAAGGGCAGAAAAGATCACCGTACAGCCTACTTCTCTAATTTGGGTAGCGGTGGCAACATTCTGATCTTCTGTTATCTGAGGTTTGAAGCGAATGAGGAAAAAAGGAGAAAAAAAACAAATAAAAAGGTAAACAAAGTATCAAACAACCACCCCGCCCCATCAACAAAAACAGTAAGGTTGGCTCGAGGTAGAGAGAGCCTGTTACATAAATTCTCTTGTTGCCTTTTTTAATCCACGAAGTATATAAGATAGAGCATGATCACATTAGAGTGGCAAATTTTTAGAAACCATAATGAGCTGTAAGCGATGAGATGTATAATCAACATAAACATAGTGATATCCCTGCCATAAATCTTTAAAAGAATCAGATAGGGCAAACCTTTATAAAATCAAACATTGCATACAAACAAGACAAACTAAAATTGATAGACAAACTTTAGCTAAAAGAAAAACAGGGAAATTTGCTTTTCAGAGGCCCTAACAGTGTGTCTTACAGAGCCATGCAGTTAAGGGTTCCCAAATAGCTAGCCCTTCTGTTTTCCCCGGATCCCTTTTTTAGCAAAGATAGCCTTCTTGAGGTGACAAGTCGTGACTAGTCGGGCCAACCATTGGGAGAACAGTGGAGGGTTTGAATCTATCCATGACGAAGCTATGCAAATCCCCAGTATTGTCATGGCTACAAAAATAAGTGCCCCACCTCTCTTTCAGTTAACCTTGTCTTGTGTCCCTAACAGAATAATCGTGGGAGTTAACTGAATGTCCCGAGAAAGGACTTTCCTTAAGAAATCTTGTATTTTACCAAGGAATGGTGCTAGTTTCGGACAGGTTGCGAACATGTGTACAGAGTCTGCACTTAACTCTGAGCACCTAGGACAGGGCGTCCCTTTACCTTTTCCCCATTTAGCAATTTGGCTAGGTGTGATGTACAGAAAGAAGGCGGTCTTAAAAAATTGTACCTGCAGTTTGGCCGACAGCAAGTCGCTCTGGGCAGATTGCAAGGCACGATAAATGGTATTATAGGGAGAATCCAGCTTCAACTGCCATTTACTTGCTATCTTGGACATGTTATCGGGCATTTGGCTGTTCAATGTGGTGTAAATGTGTACAATACGGGGTAAAGCGGGGACTTTTAATTTGTCGATAAGGTCAACCTTTGCGAACCCAGCAGATCCACCGGCCTTTTTGGGCCAAGAAATCCCTTATGGCAATATACTTAAAGGCCTCCTGTTCCCTCAGATTGTATTGAGTTTTAAGGTTAAAAAATGGCTTAATTCCTTTGGTGGTAAAAAAATCTCCCAATTTTAAGATTCACGCTTTATACCAGTCTTGTAGATAGGCTCTCCCAAAAATAGCTGGCAAGTTGGTATAATTATTGATGACAGAGTAATATTTCAGTCTGCCCAGCCCATAATTCTGCATATGTTGGAACAAACGTTATATACACTCATTAGGGTCCTAAATCTAACACGTTTGTAATATCCAAATGTCAATTGCCGCCACAGGCATCTCCGGGCCTACACCCCAAGTAGTAGTTGGAAGGGAGAAGGGAGTCCTGAGGTTGGAATGTAGGAATGTTCATGCAGCTGTAAGACCGAAGCCCAGTAATACAGTCTTAGATTAGGGAGCGCCCATCCACCTCTCTCCCTGGGAAGGGAGAGCAGCTTAAAAATCAGCCTATGTTAAGAGTATGCTCAGATAAATTGAGAGAAGAGTTGTTCAAATCTCTGAAACATTGTTTTACTGATCTCTAGAGGGATAGCCTTTGAAAAAGTATAGTAGTTTGGGGAAGTAGGTCATCTTGATAACATTACACCGCCCCACTATAGTCAATTGTAAGTTTTTATTTTATTTTTTAGTCCTCAATATTCGAAAAGATGATCTGGATTCAAGGTGATAGGGCCAGTCAGACCAGTCAAAAGGCAATAGGGCATCCGGTCACTCCGTAAGGAAGGAAGGGTAAGTTTTACCCCCGGGGTCTATTGTTAAAGTGGCCTGCCTCGGTTGACAGTGGACCCTGTTCTTTTACAGGCCAGTGTAGATAAGCCTAACTGAACTCCCATCATAACGGCCTGCAGAGCAAGTTCGTAATCATTGGACCGATAGGTACATAGATTGTATTTCTTACAAAAGGTGGAACGGAAAAGACAAAACTCAAATAAAAAGGAAAACAAAACAGAAAAGAGTCAAAGTATTATGCCCATCAAAAAGAATTGTACAAGGAAATTGTGCATGTTATATCATTAAGAGAAACTAGAAACATATGTTGTAAACTAAGTGTCCCACAGATCCCAACATTTTGTTTTTTAAACCTGTTTAACTGCTCGCTCAAGTTGAGAAATTTGCTGTACTGAGCCAATCCATGCAGTTTTTGTGGGGGAGAGGGGAGAATCCATTTTACACGTATCTACCTTCGCGCCAGAAGTATCAAGACAAAAAAGATCACCGTCTGGTTTTTAGAAAATGTTAAATTTTCTGTCCCACTTGGGATCACCCCAAAGATAACTGAGGTTCCAGACAACGTAACTTCTCTGCCCATAATATCGGAAATGGTCTTACTCACATGATTCTAGAAGAATTGAGGGACACTGCCAGGGCCGGACTGAGAACCAAAACCGGCCCTGGCAAAGTGCTCGGCCGGCCCCCTGTGGGAGCGACCGAGCTCTCTACCGGGGCCGGTTTTCGGCCGATTTTTTTACAGGGCTGATTTTGCAGCTATGCTGCGAAAACGGCCCTGTAACAAAAACGGCCCCCAGTGCCCAAAACCGGCCCTCACCCTTGCGGTGCACCGGGGGATTTCCCGATACCCGCTAACGGCCAGTCCGGACCTGGACACTGCCAGAACATGTGGACCACGTTCACGTTATTCTCATCACACTTCGGGCACTTCTTTGTCACTCCGTTCTCCTTCTTTGACAATTTCTGTGGTGTCCAGTATGCCTTATGAACAATGAAAAGATGGTTTCTCTTTAAAGGTGCAGCTTTCACATATGACCACAGGGTAGACATAGATACTTGCCCTAAAGATTCAAGGTCTTCACCCTGCAGGTCCTTCTTCCAGCTCTCTGAGAATGGATTCAGCCTTTCCTCCACGGTCTCGATTATCAGCCAGTACCATGCTGCTACCTCTTTCCGCGTTGTAGATCTTGTACAGATCCCATTCACCAGTTCACGGTTTCCTACTGTCTCCTTCCCTATCGATTTTATCCAGCTCGAGATCTGATAATATTTTAATTTTGAAACCGAGTTTGTTAGTTCAGGGAGACACTGCCATGGAATCAGATCAATGTCCACAATTCCCTGCCCCCACTTAAGTATCCCAGATTTACGTAGGGGAAGGGGAAATGCAAGTGCATCCAGTAGGCACACCGGGGTGCCTGGAGAGTCCCATATAGGTGCTTCATCATTATAGTAAGGTATGCGCAGCATTGCCCTCACCTGAGACCAAACTCTAATTGAGGCTAGAAGAATCTTTAACCTAACCTTCTCAAAGAATTTAGGGAGGCCAAACTTTAAGAGGAAGAAATCTGCTTGAGTCCTATGGATAGCTGTTAAAGCCTTAAAAAGTGGGGAGAAGGCCAAGCTGTTTTTTAATAGTTGGCGTGGATTGTTCAGGTGTAAAGCACAGTAATATATATATTTAGGTCCGGGGTGGCTATGCCGCCATGGCCTTTTTTCCTCCTAAGCTTCTTCTTAGAGATTCTTGGGTTTTTCCTGCCCCAGGTAAAAGAGGAGAATAGCCCCTGTACTTTTCTAAACCAAACTATTGAGAATTCTAATGGAATGGAATCAAATAAAAAAAGTGAATTTAGGTAAAATTGACAATTTTAGCAGGATAGAAAGTGGAAGTGTCTCCCATGCCTGTAGCTGTTATCTCATGATGATAGTTGTTTTATCGAAGTTCATCTGAGCTGTCTTGTCTATGTTTTCAACTATTTGGACCCCAAGGTATCCTATTTGATGTTTTAAGAGATCGCTTGCAGGGGGGTGTTCCATGTCATTAGCTCTGTTTTCTGCTGGTTAATTAAGTAACCGGACACTTTGCCAAAGTTCTACAGATGCTCCCATATCTCGAGAAGTGAGTGCTCTAATTTCCCCGTCAAAATTATGAGGTAATCGGTGTATAGATCTATTTTCTTTTCTCAGCCTTTACAACTAAAGGGGGAAATGGCCTAGCAAGATCTTAATTTGCATGCTAGTGGTTCAAAAAACATGTTGAACAAAAGGGACGAGAGGGGAAAGCCCTGTCGGGTTCCTCTGGAGATTTTAATTTGTTTTGTTAGGTTACTATTAGCGAGTACCCTGGCAGATGGATTTTTATATAGGGTCCTCACTGCTGCTACGTACGTTTCTCCTAGGTTAAAACACTGGATCACTTTGATTAGAAAGGGCCAGCTGACCCTATCAAAAGCTTTTGCAGCGTCAAAGGTCATAATTGCTAGTGGGATCTCATATAAATTTGCCAAGTCAATTGCTCCCATAAGGTCATGGGTTAATTCATGTAGTTGCCCCCCTTCATAAAGCCCTTCTGATCTGGATGTATTATAGACCCTGCTACTTTGTCAAACCTTTTAGTTAGAATCTGGGTATATATTTTATGGTCAAAGTTCAGAAGGGAAATAGGCCTGTACGATTTACAAACTCGTGGGTCTTTATTTGGTTTCAAAATGATGGTAATAGTGGCTTTGTTTCAGGACGAGGGGAGCTCTAGAGCAGATGTAAAGGCCAAATTAAATAGTTGGAGCACAAATGGTGCTGATTCTTCTTTGAAAATATTATATATTTCGTTCAGAATGCCATCAGGACCCGCAGCATTTCCTTTCTTTAAGGTTTTAATGGTCTGTAAAACTTCTTCTAGTGTATTTTGGGTTACTCAGGTTATCTCTATCAGAGTCTGGTAATGTGGGGAGTTGTAAGCCTGAGAGAAAAGCTTCAATATACTCTTCGCTCCGGATTAGGTCTTCCGAATAGAGATTTAGGAAGAAACGAGCAAAGGCCGCTTCAATTTCTGTGTCCTCTGAGGTGGTTCTACCAGTGGTTGGGCACTTAAGACTCTTCACCATATTCCTGACGTGGTCCGTTTTGCCTTTCCACATGAGGAATTTGCCACATCCTTCTCCATACTCATGGTGAGACAGCCTACTTGCTTACCATTACCTTTTTGTTATTGCTTCTAGGTGATCCGCTAACTCAATTTTAGCTATGGATAGTTTTTGTATATTGTTTGGGTCCTTTGGCGCATGTTCTAATGTCGCCTGCTTTGAAAGTATTGCTTCTAACATTTTGATTTCCTCCCTCGTTTTTTTGTTTTGAGCTATTGAGAGAGAGGTTAATAAGCCTCTCAGGAAAGCTTTATATGTATCCCAAAATATGTGGGGGGATGCGGAATTCGTATTGATTAAAAAGAATTAATTTGTATCTTTTTTTAACCTATCAATGAATATTGAAGTATTGTGCGATTTAGTGTCCATCTACACTGGGGTAGACTCTTAGGTGAAACGATTTCCAAGAGGAAAGCTGAGTGATCGGACAAATGCTCTGGAAGATGAGTAACGTTAATCGTATCCTTACTGGTTGTACGATCTACTAGGAAGAAGTCGATCCTAGATTGATTATCACATTTTTTGTTGTGAAAGGTAAAATTTCCCCCTGATGTCCCAGAGTTATGTCTCTTTGCTCCCCATATATCCAGAAGTTCTATGTCTGATATTAATTGTTTCAAAACTTTTAGTGTGTTTTGTGTAAACTCTACAGCTCTTTTAGATGTAGAGTCGTGCATGGGATCCAGGACTACATTAAAATCCCCTTCCGTTATATTAGGATCATTTACGTCTACTACGTGAAGAAACAAGGATTGTATATGGGTCGGGTCATCCATGCTAGGACCATAGTAGCCCACAAAGGTAAACCAAGAGCTGTTGATTTTTGCCCTGGCAATTACCCACCTACCATGTGAATTTCCAGTGACATTCCCAAGTATTGCTTGAGTTGTTTTTTTAAACATAATAGCAACTCCTTTTGTGGGAGAAGACTGCATTGTATAGATGCAGTGCTCTATCCATTTTAGATTTTTAAGTATCTCTACCCAATCTTCTTTACATAGGTGTGATTCCTGGATGAGCAGAACATCTTAATTCACAAGGTGCTGATATTCTAAAATGTTTCTTCTTCTGGGGGGAAATCTAAGCCTGTTCACGTTCCAAGATAAAAAAAATTGGTTTTGTGGTCTACCCAAATCTGTCATGGAAAAGTAATTTGTTTAGGCATGCTTCCTGTGACTGTGTTAACATTTCTGGAGTTATATTTATGAATGAGGACATTTTTTGTTTTTTTTCCCACATGCTCCCCCACCAACTGGGTTGTTTATCTGGCTAAGCGCTCTTTTTGTTTCTTCCGCCAATGGGATCAAGTCGGTGTTTGTGACAATAGTGATCCCCAAGTATTTAGCTTTCTGGACAACCCGAAGCTCTACCCAATTGATTTCTTTATTTAAAATGATCTGTGTTTTCCTTTATTAAGTGCATATCCCGAAATTTTCCCAAACTCCTGAGCCTCCTGTTCCAATGCTAAAATGGCTCAGAATCGGGGGTCCCCACGGCCAGGTCCTCGGCATAGGCCATGATTTTAGTATCCCATCTGAATCTGCTCACCGCTCAAACTACTTGATTGTTTTCTATTTTTTTAATAAGAGTATCTATATATAAAGCGAAGAGAAGTGGAGAGCAAGGACAGCCTTGGCGAGTACCCTGTGAGATTTCAATCTGTTCCGTTAATTTCCCATTAACCCCTTGCATGCTGATGACGGCCCCCATCGGTCATGCACTACGGTGCTCGTGTGCTGATGACGGCTGGGGGCCGTCATAAGCCCGCCCACTCGCGATTTTGCCGCTCAGGCGCAGAATCGTGGCAGCAGGCAAGGGGTTAATTGAAAGCTGGCTGTGGGATTAAGATAAAGAGCTTGAATGGCTTGAATTGGCTTAGGCCCAAAACACATCCTTCTCATGACACCCCAGAGAAATTGCCAGGAGACCCGATCAAATGCTTTTTCAGCGTCAAGTAAAATTAGCGACATTGGGTCTCCTGATATCTTAGCTGCGTCGAGTAGAGTAATGGTCCGACAGATGTGTTCAGAAGTGCCTTTCTTGGGGCTGAACCCATGTTGCCATTTCAACACCAGGGGTTCTATTCTTAAAGATAGTCTAGACCCAAAGATCTTAGAATATATCTTAGAATCCCAATTGATGAGAGTCATTGGCCTGTAAGAGCCCATTTAAAATGGTGACTTGTCCTTTTTCGGGAAAATTACGATCTTAGCATTGGACAAGGAAGCAGGTGGAGAAGCCCTGTTAAAAATAGAGACTACAAGTGAAGTGAAGGGGCTCTTATTTGGGGAGCAAAGATTTTATAAAACTCAACCGGGATACAGTCGGCACCTGCCACTTTCCCATCTGGCAAACTTGCTAGGGCTTTAGAAATTTCTTCCCAGGTCAGAGGATCCTCTAATTGGTCGTGATCTACTGCGTTGAGTTGAGACAGGGTAATTTTATCTAGATAGTTAAGGATCTCATCCTCTCTCAAGTCCGATGGCCTAATGTTCTCCTCCGAGTAGACATTCTGATAGAACTCTCGGAATGCCCGTTGGATATTAATCGGGTCATTAGTAATCTCTCCTGAACAAAGTTGAATCGAGAGTATTTCACTGGCAGAAACCTGCTGTCTGGTTTTGAGAGCCAACTGATGGCCCATGTGCTTGCTACACTCATACATTTTCTCACATGCAGAAGCCCATTTAGCTGCCACCTTCACTGCAAAAATTTACCCAATTTCAGCCTTAGTGACTGTCACTTCAAGTTGAGCAGCATTAATTTCAGCCCCCATTGTACTGCCTGAGTTAATTTCTCCTCTGCCTTTTCATCTTGTCTTGAAGTTTCGAGATCTGCATATTTTCTTTCTTATTTTTCCTTATGGAGAACCATAAGGTCTCCCCTCGGATGCCCACCTTAAATGCATCCCATACCATCATAATTGTGGCTGACCCTATATTTAGCTCAAGGAACTCTTGGATCCACCCCTGCATATGCGTTCGGTATCCAGCATCATGAAGTAAAGCTTTTTCAAAGCTCCAATTCAAGATCTCCCTACTGGTTCCCAACCGCCAATGATTAAGATAAGCAGGTTGTGATCTGACATAAATCGCAGAGCAAAATTTATAGAGAAGTCTCATACCAAAAAAGATGAAACCAAAAAACAGTCCAGCCTTGCTAGGGAGAGATGCAGGGCTGAAAAATATGTGTTTCCCGGCTGGGTAGATTTTAAGCTGGCCCACATGTCGCTAAGCCCATGAGTTTGCATTAGATTAAGTACGGCTTGATACACTTTGGGCTTCCTACCTACGTAGGACCATTGATCAATTGCTTTCCATTTACAGGGTAAATTAATGTTAAGGTAAATACAGATAATGATTGGGAGAGGCCAATGGGCAAGTTCTCCTGTAATCCAGTTATTAACCTTGGGGTCATCAGTGTTACTCCCATATATAGAACATAAAGTGAAAGAAGTATTGGGAGGTAGGCAACATTCTGCTATGACCCTTCTTCCAAGAGGGTCGGATTTCACACAGGCAGATTTCAGTGAGTGTCTGCTTTGTACCATGACCCCTACCCCTCTTATCTTCGCACCATGCGAAGTCCCCCCTATGACTCTATACCAGTGAGTTCAGTAGATGTTACTGCGATCCCTCTTTATGTGTTCCACCTTCTGTCTTTTCAGGGCGTCATTTAGGCACATATGTTAACTGAAACAATTTTAAGGGTGCTTAACTTATTCATACAACATTTTTATCAGATGGTCAAGTTCAAATAATATACGGATTATGTAACCCCATAATCAAAAGTACAATCAATTTTATCCTGTATGCAACAATGCCTTAAAGAGTTCCTTCTCTTCCATTGTCACAAGCTTACTCAATGTGCTCTTTTTTTTCCTAATTGTTTCCCTATTCATTCTTTTATTTTCCAAAATAGCTTTACAATAACAAAGACCAATTAAATAGTGACAAGTGTCATTGATCCCTCCATCACAGTGCAGTTATCCTCTCTCCCCTCCCGAACCCACCCCCCTAAAATTAGAGCAATCAGGAAAGCCCTGAGTGATGGTTGTCAGTAATGGATCCCCGCTGCCAGACCACCACGTATAGAACAGCTAAGAGAATTCAACATATATCAATACTTGACGAGAAATAAGGAGAAAAGGAAGAAACCATGGAAAGAAAAAAGAGTGAGGGAAAAAGGTTCCCCCATTCAAGAACTGATCTGCCAAAGTCCTCTGTGTGTACGCCTCGTGAGACAGATAGTAGCGGGGAAGATTGGAAAGATTGAGAAAAAGGTAATAAAGTGGGAGCATACTAGATTTACCAAGTTTCTCTTAGACATAGAATTTTCATCTGTCCTTTAACTCAGCTCCTTTTTTGCCTTAATCTCCCCCAGAAATTCACCAGCCTTGACCTCAGACAGAAAGATCCGAGAGGCCCCATTTAGGATGACTATCAATCTAGCAAGGTTCTTTAAAAACACTTGGGCTTCCAGCTGTTGAAAGGGGACAATTAGTTGGTGCAAGCACCACCTTCGCTCCACTGTAGAGTGACAAAAGTCAGACTTAGCGAAAAACATTACCCCATTAGACCCCTTCTGAGAGTTTGGGCGGGCTTGATCATAGACCAGCTGTCTAAGAAGGAAGTTCCCAAAGAACACAAAGAAAGCCCTGGGTTTTTCTCCAGGAAAACTGATGCTGTCACGTTGTCGCTTTTGATTAAAAGAGAAGACAAGTGCCCGCTGAACTTCATGGTCCCAATTCCATTTCGAATGATCAGGAAAAGCCTCTCGCAGGAGTTTCACAATATAACACCTTGGGTCGTCCCCACCCACTTCTTCTGGAATGCCAAGCAGGTGAATATTATTCCTGCGTTGTCGATTCTCCTGCTCTTCCATCTTCATCATTAAGTCTGTCAAGCATGCAGCGTGAGAAGAACCTTGCTCTTTTAGGGTAGTTACTTCTGCTTCTAAGCTCTCTGTCCTGCCTTCCACCATGGTGACATGATCGCTAATGTCAGTACATATTTTGTTTAGCTTTCTTATGCCCCCTTGTAATTTTTTTGCAGCCCCTTTAGCCAAGCGACTGTCAGAGCGGACCTCTTCTTGGAATTCCTTGATTGAAGCTAGAATAGAATCTAAAGAGGGTTCTGCCATGGATTCTGGTGTGGTTTTTAGGTTTTCCCAAAGCGATGTCTGATCAACATCTTCGCCTAGGGGATAAGACATCTGAGAGTCTGAATAGTCCCACTTAAACTGGCTGTGTCTTTTTGCCATATTTCTTGACTTTTTCTGGTGCTGCACAATACCAGTGTCTTTGGAGGGATCGATGCTGTTATCTTCTCTGGTTCCGCCTTCATCTGTTGTGGACATAGAGCCATCCGCCGCAGAGTAGACATTTTCACCGCTAAGCTCAGGAGTCCAGGGAGCAAGGGTTGGCTTCCAAGCTAAGAATATAGTTAGTAGTGCCGGTTGTTGGGAGTTCGAACCCTCCCTCTGGTAGGCAGATTTTTGGAGTGGAGTCTAGAATTAGGGCAGCAGAAGCAGATGGTGTTGTTATTCCCAAATCCACTATGATTCCGGTGTTTCCTTCCGTAGGTACTGGGGTGGGAATCAAATTTGTGGGGTGTATCAGTCCGTCTGTGCCTTCCATTGTCCCCTTGGGGTCACAATTTCCTTGGGTTGTTCAGAGATACAGTTTTCCTTCGGAGTATTTGTTGATTTCTTAAGGTTCAGATCCCCGTTTTTATCTAATAATGAACAATCAAGTTCGCTCTCAGGGGGGAGTGTGGAATCTAGTGTGGAGTCTAATGTAGGAAGTGAGGACTGAAGACCTACACCTTCTTTTATGGCTCCACCCCCCCGAGTCTCCCTGTTGTCTTTTTAAAACTGCTGGCCTCCCTTTTACCTTTGGGTAGGTTGTCCATCACCGCAGCGTCCCTGAGGACAGTGCTCGCTTGGGTGGCTTGGGCAGCTTTCGTTTTGCTGCCTTTGTTGCTTTTGGCGCCCCTGGTCGACATAATCAGGCTCCGCAGCTGTCTTCCTTCCAGCCGTAATACCAGCTTGATGGATCCCGATGAAAACACGGAGGCAACAACGTAGCAGAGCAGCCAGTGGGTAAAGAGTTCCCGGAGCGCTCTTGCAAAGGCGAGCACCCCACAGCCGTTTTCAGCGCCCGGATCAGTCCCAGCAGTCTGGAAGTAGAGACTGGTCACTTGTGTTCTGTTCGTTTTCTGGTTCGGCATCATGGGTCAGTCTGCATAGCCAATAGTCGATGTGCTTCCAGCACAGCCTGAGTGGATGGGTGGCGTGGACTCACGCTGACACCATCTTGCCGCCCACAGTCCCATTTTCTGTTGCTACAAAAGGGAGTATTGAGAGATGTAGCGGTGTGAAAATGTGTCTGTGCCATTTGCCAGCCCAGCCAATAAGATTCCACATGTGGCAAATGGATAGCCCCACATTCTGTGGCTGCAAGTAGCTAAGTCAAGGTTTCCAGTTGTACGATATGCATGATTCCCAGAGTTGTTATGGTGTTTTGTGTATTGGGCAGGATTCATATTTGGAGCATTGCACATACATAGTTCAGTCAGGGCGTACTGTTCATCTTAATTGTTGCACTTTTCCACAGAGAGACAAATTAAGTTGGGAACCACTAAGTGGTATCTGTTTGTCTGTATTGTGTCTAGCAAAGAGTCCAGGTTTGTCTTGCATTATGTTCTTCCTGCCCAATTTAAACCCACAGGTGAACCTGTCAAGATAATCACTTTGACAGGAAAGAACACTACTTTTAAACCTAAAAAGTCACCCTAAGGTAGGCCTTATAGCCATCAAGTTACAATGCCTAGTTTTTAAAAAAGTGGTGCAGGCAAGAATTTAATGTGGGCATTTACCTACAGTGACTATCCTCCAAAAGCTACTTTGACAGTGAAAAGCGTCAGCTGTCCTGTGCGAAAAACTAAAGTTCAGAATAAAATCATAACTTTGCTTATGCTACTGGAACAATTCAAGTACAATATTTATTATTTATCAAAATCTAATTCAGTGGTGAATACAAACTTTTAATGAATATTTAAGAAAGGTAGATGGCCAGTCTAGTACCATCCCAGTGGTAAGGGGAGTTGGTCCAAACACCAGTTTGATGTAGCTGAGGAGGAGAGGAACTGACATTCCCATAAACATCCCCCTGGATGGCACACAAGCTCACTCCAGTGGCAGAATGATTCTTCTATATTGGATTTGCCCCAAAATGGTCCACTGAGGGAGATTTTACAGGAAAACATACATGATGTGCTGAAAAAGAGGGAAGATTTGCCCTAAGGACCTTTTTTCCTAATTGACTAAGGAATGTCCAGGAGTCCCCTCCACCCACTCGATAATAAATCTTCCAAAGGTGGCACTCAACCCAAAGCTCACTTTCTGTACCTGTAGGAGAACAAAAGAGGACTGTTCCTGCTGTTTGAGACCCACTTGTAGACCTGAAGGGCTGGACCTGCTCTCCTTTGACCCAGCGCTGAGAATAAGAATCCAAGATTCAGATGGCTGAACTTCTGTGTTGCTACAAGGAGAAAACAAGCTGCGACAATCTTGTTTCCTGGAGATTTTCAGCTGACCAATATCAGCTGGACTTGAAATACACCCCAGGTGGCATCTGTTGGAATGTGTCCTGTCCCCCTTAGTGCTGTCCCTGAGGTTCTGGGAGACTTAGAGGTGACTAAGAGGAGCTGATCCAGAAACTCTGAAAACTAGGTTCTTAGAACATTTTTGGACTTTTAAGATCGCTGCAGCATCAGCAGGACCTTGTGGAAAAGGAAATGTATCTAATTGTGATAGGACTTTGTCTGATACAGCTTCAGGAGTTCCCCACTAGAGGATTGTGAGCTCCATCATCAGGGAGTGAGAAAACAACACTGCAAAAATGGCTGGCTGTAATTATAATCATTGGAAGAACCAAGGTCCAAACTTGTTGGCTTAGTTTTTCAAGAATCATATGTGATCCAACCAGGTAAACCTCCTTCATACAATTGTATTGTATACCATATTTTGTACGATAAAATAAAAAGGCACCAGCGTTCGAACTTTATTGCACCTTGTGATTTCGAATGATTCTGAGGATTTCTCAAAGGAGGATTGCAAAATGTGAACACTTTTTGATTTTGCATAATGATCAGAAAAGTTTCTGCACTCCGTCCATCATCTTGTTGTATTTGCTTTGTTCACACTAAGTGGCCAAGGGTATGCCCAGATGTAGACCTCTTCCTCACTGTGCCAGTGGATTCTAGTTAGACTGGCTGATTAGGGTGATTTTCCAAAACCAGTCCTAGGAGGCTTGTTTCAGCTTTGGGAGGACCTGGCCTGTCAGTTCAAACTGGACTGTTCCCATGAGGAGCAGATTCAAGACTGATTTGCATATGGATGGGTCCAAACTGGGGTGGCATAGAGAGCAAAAGAATGATGAAGTAAACCCAGATTTCTTGACTGGTGGTGAGTGGTTGAAAAGTTTCAACACTCTGTCCATCATATTGTTGTGTTTGCTATGTTCCCCATAAGTGGCCAAGTGTATGCCAAACGTGGGTCCCTTGCTTGCTGTGCCACTGGATTTAAAGTAGCTTGGCTGATGAGGAGTGATACCCGAAACCAGTCCTAGGATGCTTTTTTTCGGTCCAGGGAGGACCTGGCCAGGCAATCCGGGCTAAACTGTTCCCATGAGAAACAGGGTCAAGAAGGATTTACATATGGTTGGGTCAAAATAGGGTTGGCATAGTGAGCAAAAGAACAGTGGCTTAAACCCTGATCTTCTGACTGGGGGTGAATGGTGGAAAATTCCGGCACTCTGTTCATCATGTGTTGTGTTTGCTATGTTCGCCCTTAGTGGCCAAGGGTATACCCGATTGGGGTCCTTTCCTCTGTGTGCCACTGGATTCAGGCTAGCCTGGCTGATGAGGGGTGGTACCCTGAAACTGGTCCTAGGATGCTTGTTTCTCATCCAGTGAGGACCTTGCCTGGTAGTTCGGGCTGTACTGTTCCCATGAGGAGCACGGTCAAGACTGATTTGGATATGACCGGGTCCAAACTGGGGGGCGTAGTGAGCAAAAGAACGAAGGATTAAACTCAGATATTTTGACTGGGTGTGAGTGGTTGAAAGGTTTCAGCAATCTGTCCATCATCTTTTTGTGTTTGCTATCTTCTCCCTAATTGGCCAAGCATATGCCCAGATGTGAGTCCCTTGCTTGCTGTGCAACTGGATTTAAGCTAGCCTGACTGAAAAGTGGTGATACCCCTAAACTGTTCCTAGGATGCTTGTTTCCGGTCCAGCAAGGATCGGGCCTGGCACTTTGGGTTGGACTGTTCCCATGAGGAGAAGGGTCAATACTGATTTGCATTTGGCTAGGTCCAAACTAGGGTGGCGTAGTGAGCAAAAGAACAATGGATTAAACCCAGATCTCTTCATTGGGGTGGGGGGGGGGGTGGTTGAAAAGTTTCAGCACTCCATCCATCATCTTATTGTGTTGGTTACATTATCTCTAGTGGCCAAAGTTATGCCCAGATCTGGGTCCCTTGTTCGCTGTGCCACTATATTCAAGCTAGCCTGGCTGATATGGGGTGATTAACTGAAACCGGTCTTAGGATGCTTGTTTCCAATCCAGGAAGGGGCTGGCCTGGCAGTTCACGTTGGACTGTTCCCTTGACAATCAGGGTCAAGGCTGATTTGGATATGGCTGGGTCCAAACTGTGGTAGCATAGTGAGAAAAAGAATGATGGATTAAACCCAGATCTCTTGACTGGTGGTAAGTGTTTGAATTGTCAGCACTCCATCCATCCTCTTATTGTGTTTGCTATGTTCACTCTAAATGGCCAAGTGTATGCCCAGATGTGGGTTCCTTGCTCGCTGTGCCATTGGATTTAAGCTAGCCAGGCTGATGAGGGGTGATACTCGAAACCAGATCTAGGATGCTTGTTTCCGGTCCAGCAAGGACTTGGCTAAGCAGTTCAGGCTGGACTGTTCCCATAAATTTCATAGTTAAGATTGATTTGCATTTAGCGAGAATTTGTGAAGGGTTGAGAATCTTGTTAGAAGCTACACCAGAGTAGTGTCTCCTGGGGCTGGTCCTGCAATGTAAGAAACTGAAAATGGTCAATAAACTAACACAGTTAGCATTAGTACTGGAGAAGTGGAGGGTGGCTATTCACAAGCTGGGTAAAGAGGCCCCAGCGTTTGAAAGCTTGATAAGGGATGTGGGTGAGTAGTACCTGGCGGGAAAACTGCATGTCAAGGCTTGTCGTAAGAATAAGAAGGTAGAGGGGGACATTATAATCTGGACAGAGTTATGCAGGGAACTGTTGAATTCAACGGGGACTGGAGGTGAGCAGATCAGTGGATCCAACAGTAGTAGTAATATGTAAAAATTGCTGCTTGGACAACTCCCTAGCTAAGTATACTCTTTTATATATTGCTATGCCATGAATGTATAAATAATTGTGAATTTATATAAGACTTAGATGTATAATGGAAATAAGTCAAAAGGTATTACCCTGGGTAATTCTGTTGTAGGACCACTCAGTTATGGTGTGAACAATTGAATAAATAAAGTTTAAAAAAAAGCTTGATTTGCGTTTGGCTGGGTACAAACTGCGGTGTCATATTGAGCAAAAGAACGATGGATTAAACCCAGAAATCTTGACTGGGGGTGAGTGGTTGTAAAGTTTCAGCACTCCATCTGTCATCTTATTGTTTTGGGTACATTCACCCGAAGTGGCTAAAACTATGCCCAGATCTGGGTCCCTTGCTCGCTGTACCACTGTTTTCAAGCTAACGTAGCCGATGAGGGGTTATTCCCCAAAACCAGTCATAGGATGCTTGTTTCAGGTACAAGGTGGACCAGACCTGGCAGTTCAGGCTGGACTGATCGTATGAGAAGCAGGGTCAAGACTGATGTGCATTTTTCTGAGTCCAAACTGTGGTAGCATAGTGAGAAAAAGAATGATGGATTAAACCCAGATCTCTTGACTGGTGGTAAGTGTTTGAATTGTCAGCACTCCATCCATCCTCTTATTGTGTTTGCTATGTTCACTCTAAATGGCCAAGTGTATGCCCAGATGTGGGTTCCTTGCTCGCTGTGCCATTGGATTTAAGCTAGCCAGGCTGATGAGGGGTGATACTCGAAACCAGATCTAGGATGCTTGTTTCCGGTCCAGCAAGGACTTGGCTAAGCAGTTCAGGCTGGACTGTTCCCATAAATTTCATAGTTAAGATTGATTTGCATTTAGCGAGAATTTGTGAAGGGTTGAGAATCTTGTTAGAAGCTACACCAGAGTAGTGTCTCCTGGGGCTGGTCCTGCAATGTAAGAAACTGAAAATGGTCAATAAACTAACAGTTAGCATTAGTACTGGAGAAGTGGAGGGTGGCTATTCACAAGCTGGGTAAAGAGGCCCCAGCGTTTGAAAGCTTGATAAGGGATGTGGGTGAGTAGTACCTGGCGGGAAAACTGCATGTCAAGGCTTGTCGTAAGAATAAGAAGGTAGAGGGGGACATTATAATCTGGACAGAGTTATGCAGGGAACTGTTGAATTCAACGGGGACTGGAGGTGAGCAGATCAGTGGATCCAACAGTAGTAGTAATATGTAAAAATTGCTGCTTGGACAACTCCCTAGCTAAGTATACTCTTTTGTATATTGCTATGCCATGAATGTATAAATAATTGTGAATTTATATAAGACTTAGATGTATAATGGAAATAAGTCAAAAGGTATTACCCTGGGTAATTCTGTTGTAGGACCACTCAGTTATGGTGTGAACAATTGAATAAATAAAGTTTAAAAAAAAGCTTGATTTGCGTTTGGCTGGGTACAAACTGCGGTGTCATATTGAGCAAAAGAACGATAGATTAAACCCAGAAATCTTGACTGGGGGTGAGTGGTTGTAAAGTTTCAGCACTCCATCTGTCATCTTATTGTTTTGGGTACATTCACCCGAAGTGGCTAAAACTATGCCCAGATCTGGGTCCCTTGCTCGCTGTACCACTGTTTTCAAGCTAACGTAGCCGATGAGGGGTTATTCCCCAAAACCAGTCATAGGATGCTTGTTTCAGGTACAAGGTGGACCAGACCTGGCAGTTCAGGCTGGACTGATCGTATGAGAAGCAGGGTCAAGACTGATGTGCATTTTTCTGAGTCCAAACTGTGGTAGCATAGTGAGAAAAAGAATGATGGATTAAACCCAGATCTCTTGACTGGTGGTAAGTGTTTGAATTGTCAGCACTCCATCCATCCTCTTATTGTGTTTGCTATGTTCACTCTAAATGGCCAAGTGTATGCCCAGATGTGGGTTCCTTGCTCGCTGTGCCAATGGATTTAAGCTAGCCAGGCTGATGAGGGGTGATACTCGAAACCAGATCTAGGATGCTTGTTTCCGGTCCAGCAAGGACTTGGCTAAGCAGTTCAGGCTGGACTGTTCCCATAAATTTCATAGTTAAGATTGATTTGCATTTAGCGAGAATTTGTGAAGGGTTGAGAATCTTGTTAGAAGCTACACCAGAGTAGTGTCTCCTGGGGCTGGTCCTGCAATGTAAGAAACTGAAAATGGTCAATAAACTAACACAGTTAGCATTAGTACTGGAGAAGTGGAGGGTGGCTATTCACAAGCTGGGTAAAGAGGCCCCAGCGTTTGAAAGCTTGATAAGGGATGTGGGTGAGTAGTACCTGGCGGGAAAACTGCATGTCAAGGCTTGTCGTAAGAATAAGAAGGTAGAGGGGGACATTATAATCTGGACAGAGTTATGCAGGGAACTGTTGAATTCAACGGGGACTGGAGGTGAGCAGATCAGTGGATCCAACAGTAGTAGTAATATGTAAAAATTGCTGCTTGGACAACTCCCTAGCTAAGTATACTCTTTTGTATATTGCTATGCCATGAATGTATAAATAATTGTGAATTTATATAAGACTTAGATGTATAATGGAAATAAGTCAAAAGGTATTACCCTGGGTAATTCTGTTGTAGGACCACTCAGTTATGGTGTGAACAATTGAATAAATAAAGTTTAAAAAAAAGCTTGATTTGCGTTTGGCTGGGTACAAACTGCGGTGTCATATTGAGCAAAAGAACGATAGATTAAACCCAGAAATCTTGACTGGGGGTGAGTGGTTGTAAAGTTTCAGCACTCCATCTGTCATCTTATTGTTTTGGGTACATTCACCCGAAGTGGCTAAAACTATGCCCAGATCTGGGTCCCTTGCTCGCTGTACCACTGTTTTCAAGCTAACGTAGCCGATGAGGGGTTATTCCCCAAAACCAGTCATAGGATGCTTGTTTCAGGTACAAGGTGGACCAGACCTGGCAGTTCAGGCTGGACTGATCATATGAGAAGCAGGGTCAAGACTGATGTGCATTTTTCTGAGTCCAAACTGTGGTAGCATAGTGAGAAAAAGAATGATGGATTAAACCCAGATCTCTTGACTGGTGGTAAGTGTTTGAATTGTCAGCACTCCATCCATCCTCTTATTGTGTTTGCTATGTTCACTCTAAATGGCCAAGTGTATGCCCAGATGTGGGTTCCTTGCTCGCTTTGCCATTGGATTTAAGCTAGCCAGGCTGATGAGGGGTGATACTCGAAACCAGATCTAGGATGCCTGTTTCCGGTCCAGCAAGGACTTGGCTAAGCAGTTCAGGCTGGACTGTTCACATAAATTTCATGGTTAAGATTGATTTGCATTTAGCGAGAATTTGTGAAGGGTTGAGAATCTTGTTAGAAGCTACACCAGAGTAGTGTCTCCGCATTTTTCTGAGTCCAAACTGGTGTGGAATAGTGAGCAAAAGAATGATGGATTAAATACAGATCTCTCAACTGGGGGTGAGTGGCTATGCGCATCCTAAGTGGCCAAGGGTGTGCCCAGATGAGGGTCCCTTGCTCGCTGTGACTCTTGATTCAAGCTAGCCTGGCTGATATGGGCTGATCCGAAACCATTCCTAGGATGCTTGTTTCCAGTCCAGCAATGACTTGGCCTGGCATTTCGGGCAGGACTGATCCCATGAATTTCAGGGTTAAGACTGATTTGCATTTGACTGTGTCCTAATTGGGGAGGCATAATGAAAAAAAGAACAATGGATTAAACCCACATATCTTCACTGGGAGTGAGTGTTTGGAAAGTTTCAGCACTCCGTCCATCATCTTGTTTTTGCTATGTTTGCCCTAAATGTCCAAATTATGCCCAGACGTGGGTCTCTTGCTTGCGTGCCACTGGTTTCAAGCTAGGCTACCTGATGAGGGGTGATACCCCCAAAAGAGGTCCTAAGATGCTTGTTTCCGTTCCAGGGAGGTCCTGGCCTGGCTTCACAGTTCGGGCTGGGGTGCTCCCATTAGAAGTAGGGTTAAGACTGATTTGTATGTGGCTGAGTGCAAACTGTGGTAGCATAGTGAGCAAACGAATGATGGATTAAACTCAGATCTCTTAACTGGGGGTGAATGGTTGAAAAGTTTCAGTGCTCCATCCATCATCTTGTTGTGTTTGCTATATTCGCCCTAAGTGGACAAAGGTGTGTCCAAACGTGGGTCCCTTGCTCACGGTACCACTGGATTCAAGCTAGCCTGACTGATAAGGGGTGATACCCCATAACTGGTCCAGGGTGCTTTTTTCCGGTACAGTGTGGACCTGGCCTGTCAGTTTGGGCTGGACTGTTCCGGCAAAGAGTTGGGTCAAGACTGATTTACATTTGGCTGCATCCAAATTGGGGTGGTATAGTGAGAAAAAAACAATGGATTAAACCCAGTTATTTTGATTGTGGGTGAGTGGTTGGAAAGTTTCAGCACTCTGTCCAATATCTTGTTGTGTTTATTGTGTTCGCCTAAGTCTCCAAATGTATGCCTAGACGTGGGTCTCTTGCTCGCTGTCCCACTGGTTTCAAACTAGCCTGGCTGATGAGGGGTGATACCCCAAAACCGGATCTATGATGCTTGTTTCCGGCTGGACTGTTCCCATGAAGAGCAGGGTCAAGACTGATTAGCCTCTGGCTGGGTCCAAACTGGGGTGACAAAATAAGTAAAAGAGAGATGGATTAAAGTCAGATCACTTGACTAGGATTGAGTAGTTGAAAAGTTTCAGCAATCAGTCCATCATGTTGTTGTGTTTGCTCTTATGGTTCAAAGCAGTCTCCAGGCACAGCAGCAAGCAGTCCTCTGAGTGTCCTTCTGCAGAAAGTGAACTGAACAGTTTGGGTCTCAGTTACAATATTTATACCTGGTGCCCTCTGAGTGAAGGTTAGAGACAAATGTTTGGGGGTGACCCTGCAGAGAGGGCCAAGTCTAACACATACAATACAAACATCATACAAGCAGTTTAAAATATTATGTATCAGTTCACTCCAATGTATTGTTACCTTCTGCATAGCTTTACTTAGCAAAACTAATACTATTATTTATATTAACACAAATTGATTTGGAGGAAATCAGTTGAATTCTCATATTTAAAGTGAAAAATAGGGTAAATTGGAACCCTTTTAGGGGTGCTGTACTGTGTCCAAAAAGCCATACGATGTAAAGTGCTTTGTGCACACACATTCGCCCATAGAAAACAGAGGAAATACGAAAAGCATGAGCCACATACAGGGAATGCTAATGAATAGGGCTTATTGAGACTGAGGTGTGTCAAGTAAAATCTAAACTGGACATTTCGCATAAACACTAGAAAGGCTCAATTCATTATATCGTTCTGAGAGCTGAATGACAAAATACAATTGATCTAACATTTTATTTCTTTGAACGCATGCTATCATAATACTTTGTGTTTATTTATTTATTGAATGTTATCAATGCACAGCAAATACAAAATGCCCAGAACATTTAAGGTGGTCAACCACAAAGGAAAACAGGCGGACCAAAAGTACAATAAAATGAAAATAAATGTGGAAGCACCACAGACCCACTACTGATCATCCATTGCACCTTATTGGATCAACAGTCTATCATTTCACAGACACAGTAGCTGCAAGGGCTATGAGGCATGTGACATCATGTCCATGGGACTCACTCTAATCAAAAGGACAGCTTAGTTCGGGCATGGGGGTTAGCCATAAAGAGGTGTCTACACTTCAATAGGCATACGTCTCATGTATCAGTGGATTGAAGGCAACCACTGGCTCTCACAGGGCTCACACAGGAAGCAAGATAAGTAATAAATGGTTCCCATACATCTACCAGGCAGAATCCCTGAGGCAGTAATTCCTAGTATGTTTTTAGTTGCTCTCGGCAGTAAGTCTTATCACACAACGAGTTATTAACGCATGACCCGATCTTCACAAATCATGTAACACACAAAACTAAACTGTCCAGTGCTGACAGTCAGTGCACAGAAAGCTTCAACCCCCAAGCCCTCTCAGCTTCTTAAATGTTGTTACTTTGGAGAGAATGGGAGGGGGTAGTCAACAGGGGTGGCAGGGTTGCTCCCAAGATTCTGTCGATATGCTAATGTAATCATCTTCCCCATGTGTGCTGGTGCCAAGGCGGGAGGAAGCCAGGCTGTCTCCTGTGGCCCATGTCAGCAGAGGAGCTGAGATGCAGTGTTTTTTTATGGGACACCATCCCCATTTGTAGCGGTGCAGTCATTGCTTATTAGAGTGCCTTCCAACCTCATTCCAGCCACAGTCCTGAGCCCTGGACCACACTTACAGAGTCTAAACTGAACAAAACAACACTTTCTGTTCGAATGACTGAGCAAACAAAGTTTTATGAGAACATACATATAGCATGTGCTGAGCACATGCCTTCCGATGCACGGTCATCTTGAGTAACAAATGATAGATGAAAACCGGGAGTTCAGTCCTTAAAAAAACCTAATTGACTGCCGCATGCACACTGTACTCACCACACCTGGTTTCATAATAGTTGTCCGACTGCACTATGGTTAGGTTTCAAATCAGCAAAGTGGTGCCTTAGTCTTCATGGTGACGTAGTAAAATGTCACAGATGGTTAGGACATTTTCAAGGCCATTCCATAAATATACTCTGGAGAGAGCGCAGTTACCTCCTATTTGTTTTCTAATACCTCCAGTCAACGTATTCGTCCCCCACACTTTCCCATACCCTAACAATCGCAGGTGTAGCAAACTACTCATCCCACCTGCCATGCTCCTAGGCCTTACATTCTTGGTAAATCTTGCTAATTACCTGTGTAAATAGTTACCTTCATTGTTTTCTTATGAAGGTTTTCTTTTGAATCATATTCAGGTGTGTTAGACTTGGCACCTTGGCGTGGGTCTCCCTTCCATTTTTTGCTGTTGTCTCATGTGTTTTTGCTGGTGTCAGATGCTTTGGCCACTGTGCCACTGCTGTCCAGTGTCACAGTGAAAGTGCTCCCTATTGTAAATTGATGTACGGATTAGTGATTCCATGATTGGCTGCTTTGGTTTAATTGTCAGACCCTAGTACCCTGCATCAGGAGTGCCCAGGGCTGGTAATCCAAATGCTGCTAGTGGGCTTGCAACACTGGTTGTGACACCCACAGAAGCAACCTGTAAAAATGTGTCTAAGTGCTGCCATTGCAGAGCCTGTGTGCAGTCTGGTACTGCCATGCTCACTGGGCAAGTGCACCCACTTGCCAGTCCCTAAACCTTCCCTTTTCTTCATATCTGACACCCCTATGGTAGGCCCAAGGGCAGGGTGCATTGTAAATATAAGGTAGGACATGCCTTGGTGTATGTGGCACGTCCTAATAGTGAATTACAGCCATTTTTGTTTTTCACTATTACAAGGCTTACTGTTCTCCATAGGCCGGAATGGGCAGTTAGATTATTACATTTTACAATCCTAACTTACTCAGGGAACATGGTAGAAATTCGAATTTAGAATGCCTGAACTCAGAATGATAAAATACATCTTTTACTGAAGTTGGTTTTAACATTCTGTGTTTGAAAACACCACTTTTAGAAAGTAGGAATTTTCTTGCCTAACTATCCAAGCCTGCCTCTGCTAGGTTGTGTATTTCTTGTCTGGAGTTTGAGTGACAGGGCTCGGGGATTCCAGGAGACAGGGTAAGTCAGACCAGTGGTGAATAGAGAGAGATCTGCATCTAGGTGGGAGGGAGGAGTTGCACCTGGGACCTGAATAGGGCTGTGCATTCCCTCCACAATGCTGTCTCCACCTCCTGTGGTGCGTCTGATGTCTCTGCCCTGCGAAACAAGAGAAGGAGTCATGTCAACAGAGTTCTCCAGGGATGTGCCTTCCCTCCACAATGCTTGCTCCACCTCCTGTGGGGCGTCTCATGGTTCTGCCCAGCACTGTGAAAGGAAGGAAGGAGTCATGTCAACAGAGTGCTCCATGACTGACCAGCACTGGTTTGGACTAGGCAAAGGCCTCTCTGCCTTCAGAGAACAAAGAGAAAAGTAGTATAAAGGAGGGGACCCAAACTCCAGAGAGTTAGATCACTTTTGGACAACAAGAAGAAACCTTTGATGAGGAATGGAACCAGAGAGACTGAGGAGAGACTATCTCTAAGGTGGAATGCTGCTTTGGGGATTGGCCTGCAGCGGTTGCCTGACTGCCAAAAAAAGGAGAGAGGAACTTTGTGTACTTTTCATCAACTTGTAAGGATCTTCAAGCGCTTGGAACAGAGCTTGCCTCCTGCTGAAGTCTCAGGGACAACAGATTTAACCCACCAGCTCCCCAAGAGTTCTCTGGAAGTGCCTTCAATGGGCTGGACTATTTGAGGACTTGCGTGTCGCAAGGAGCTGAAAGCGTGAATCAAGAACAAGAAGCGTGTCGCCGAACTGCAGCTGCTGCTTTACAGCATGAAGCGCATCACGGAGAAGAGTATCGACGTCACAGCCGACGCATTACCAGGAAGCGTGTCGCAGGAGAAGAGGATCGATGTTGCATCAGATGCCGCCGCATGTCCGAGAAGCGTATCGCAGGACCTGTCGTGGTTCATCGCCGAAGAAGAGGATCAACATCGCAGTAGACGCCGCCTCATCACCGGGAAGAGGGTCGCAGGGCCTGTCGCGGCTTGCATCATTGTGGAAGCAACTCGCATCACCAGGCGAGAGGCTCGACATCTCAGCAAATGCCATCGCATCACTGGGAAGCATGTCGCAGGGCCTGATGCGGCTCGCATTGTGTAAAGCATCTCGCGTCGACGGAGAAGAGGGTCAACGTCACAGCAGATGCCGCCGTATCACCGGGAAGCGTGTCACATCAAGGAGAAAGCGCCACCTTTATTTCTTTGCACCAGATCTTCAACGCATCACCGTCCGTGCGTTTAAGGGCCTACCGCATCACCTTTCCTGCAACACTTTTGTTGCCCTGCGTGTCGCATCTTAAGGTACATTGACTCAAAGTGTTGCATTTTAACATCTAAAGAGAACTAAGCTAATTCTACCATTTTAAACACAGTATTGTGGATTTTAGTCGTGTGTGGTCTTGTGATAAGTCTATATAAAGAATACTTATTTTTGATATAAAACCTGTGTGGTGTCCATCTGTAGTGTTGTCACTTGATTACTGTATGTGTTCACAAATGCTTTACACACTGCCTCTGAGATAAGCCTGTCTGCTCGTGCCAAGCTACCAAGGGGGTGAGCAGGGGTTATTTTAGGAGTGTACCCCCTTACCCTGACTAGAGGCAAGGGTCCCTATTTGTCACAAGTACCTACCTGTGCCAACTTGAGATCCCCAAATCTAACAAGGTGTCAATCCTGAGAAGCCTCATATTCATCCTAGTCCCTTCCGTGTAACTTATTTTGCTTCCTTCCAGACAGTGACATTTAAGCCAAATAATTTCTCCTAATTCCTTCCTGTGCTTTTGTGCATTCAAGAAAAAATATATATGAAATAAAACTCAGAACATCATTTTCGGATTCATTGATTCTTTTTTGGTTTTAGTTTGCCACCTAATGGAAGAAGGGAAAATTGTAAACGATTTTCCATTTATTGAAGGTAAATAACAGGGGTGGGCGGAACTCCATGGAATTCTGTAGAGTAAACCCCCCCAAGTTCCACCCACTTTAACCACTTCCACGCTAATGACAAAGCCAGCTCGTCATGGGCGTTACCTATGGTGCGCTCATGACGAGCTGGCTTTGTCATGAACAAGCCTTTTTCTACTTCTTCAGCGCATAGCAGGAAAACGCGGTAGCGCTGTAGGAGTTAAGTAAGGTATATGTCTAGTGCATGAAATGAAGGAAGAGCAGCCGGGAATGTGTCACCAGGGCTCAAAGCACATCTTTGACTCCACGTGAAAATGTAGAGTGGAGTGTGATTCGGCAGTGCAGCTATGTGCTAAGCTCTGGGAAATTGTCCCTTTGGGTATAAATCACCCAGCATGAGGAGGAGCAGCTGGGTCAACTGGTGAGATACCCCCTCATCGTTTGACATCGGAAGTTGCGGTGGGCACTGAGCAGAGCATTGTCTGTGTAGGAGATGCTCAAGGGAGCCCTGACTCACATTGTATCCCATGCCCAGAACATGCTTGCAACAGGGACTTTTTGGGATGTTGGATCATGGAGAGCATTGGTATGGAGTCGCTACATGAAGGCACGTGGAATTGAGAGTCCAATGATGACAGGAGCATGATCAGAGAGTGTTCTCAGGAGATGTTACTCTAGCCGCAAGACAGAATTTAATTCTAGATCAGGTGTTATGTGTTGCCCCTATGCACGTGCAGTCTCTGCCCTTGGGGGGAGCGCACTGCAACAAGTCAATATGACCATGGTCTTCTATTGTAAGACTTTGATGAGTGGCCGCTCCAGGGTGCAACTGTCTTGTGTCACCATATCCATCCAGGCAAGGGTCAAGCACTATGTTAAAATCATCTCCCCACAAGACTGCGGCAGGCCTCTCTTTGGTAATGGGGTGCCAGAGGTCGGCGAAGAAGGCAGGGCTATCAATGTTATGCCCATAGATAGCGACCAGTGTGAGAGGACTGCTCATGACTGTGCCCTGTATGTTAATGTATCTATTTTGCATGTCACACACAGATGTCTTTGTGTGCCACTGTAGGCCCTTCCAAATGTGAATGCCAACTCCACAAGCATAGTTAGAATACACTGTGGCATGTGTCACTGCAAGCCAGCCAGCACAAAGGCTGGGATAAGAAAAACCAGGGGGGTGGAGTTCCTGCAAAAAACAAATATCAATGTGATGTCCATTTAGGTAAGCGTGCACTAGCCGAGCCTTGTGCTGACATTCATTCCGCATCCATTCCAGGTCAAATATCTAAGGGTAATCACTACAGTCTGTGGGGTGGGAGCGCTGGGCATAGGGCTTGTGCGAGGGATGCTGGAAGATGGAAAGGGTTGTGGGCAAGTCATAGCGTACTGATATGTGTGTTTTCTGCAACAATCAATCAATCAGGATTTGTAAAGCTCGACTGATCACCCTTGAGGATATCCAGGCGATGCGAGCAAAGCTGCTCAGGTGGCTTCAGTCACAATGAACACAACAAAAACCCTCCCTCCCATTACTCACTACAATCACACAACCTAGTTGAACCAGCATCAAACTCCCCTCTCCTTCCCCAGTAGCAATGTGGTAAGAAAGGTTGTAGAAATACATCCCTCAGGGCACCAGGATGCCACATGCACATCACAGCAAGTTCAAGCTGGGTGGCCAAGACTACAAGCTAACATAGAACAGGGGGCTTTGTGGACAATGGTTCAATACTGTCTTTGGGTGCCAGTCCAGGCCAGCCAGGTACAGGCGGAAGGCCGCAGCATGCAACCCCCACAAACCCAAACCGGGACCCATGGCACACAAGTCACGTCTGGTTCAATTATTATCACTTTGAGCGTTACCCGCCACGGCCTCCAGCGGACCAGGGCAAGTCATCCCAAGAGGCGCAAACTTGTGGGAAAATTTTAGAGCCACCTTAAGGTCTGTGAAAAAGTGTGTTTTGCCCCTGAATGAGACACATAGTCTGGCAGGGTATATTCATGAATATTGTGCCTCAGCCTTTTGTAATAGGCGATTGGCTGGTAGAAATCCATGACAGCCCATTTGTACAGATAATGTGAAATCAGGGTCAAAAGAAAGTGTATTACCTTAGTACTGGATTGTTTGAAGTTCCCTGGACATTCTCAGGATGGTGTCTCTGCCTTTGTAGCTGAGGAGGCGTGCCACTATAGGACGCACCAGAACCCTTGGAAGTGGGTGAGAGTCCAACGAGTGGTGGGCATGCTTAATAGCGAACACTGGAGACAGGGTCTCTAGAATCAGGGAGATCTATACTTAAAAGGTGATTCTCAAACCCCAAGAATGCAGAGTATATTCCGTTGAGGTCCAGCCTCGAAATACCTCTTTTTTGGTTTTTATTACCGACAAGGCCTTTTCCATTTTCAAAAGGGGCTCTTTGATGGCCATGTGGGAATGTTCCTCCTCTGAGATGCACATTCCAACTGTTGTGTGTCGATTTAGACACCCTTATATAGGCACAATTCTCATTGCCCTTATTTAGGCATATAAATCCAACCCTTATTCAGGCATTACCCATGCTAACCAAATACAGGCATGGTCACCTACATCCGTCCATCCACGTCACAACGAGTACTTGGAAAACCAGACTCTTAAGCCTTTAGGACTTCCCCTGCTTGGATTATTGATTTCTCCAAGAACTCAATTATTATGCATGAACATCTATTCCTTAGGGGTTCATTCATGATGTTCCTCTGCCCGGCTTTTACGTCAATACTGGCATTCCTAAACACCTTCAAGGTATAAATATACCTTCACTTACCATGGCAAACCACGACTCAGCTACACAGCTCGATACAGCATGCCACAGCAAGTTCGGAAGGAATTCAAGGCCCAGCCTGACGCACTGACCAGACGCTGTCATCATTCTCGCAGAGAATCCAGCCCCAGTGTTTCTGACTCCCTTCGCGGGGTGTTAGAGATCGAGACCCGGAAAGAGATTACAACCTCTCTCATTCTAAGGAATGGAGCGGACTACAACCTAAAGGGACTTCTGGCAAATGCTAACTATAGCTAAACTAGACTATAAAAAACAGCACCTACTTCTTACCTCATACTACACTTAGGTTAGGTACACTGGGGTAGAACTATTTAGAAGCACCAGATGAGTATTCACATTTTAGCCTTTGTTACTTATGTATGTATTTTGATGAATTTATGTCATAGCTACAAACCATGCTATTGCAGTATTATTTTATCTTACTGCTAACACTGTACGTATTATACTTCAAATTCTGTCTTACGAATGTAGCAGCTCATATCTCGTGCACGAGAAATAAGACTGTTCAATAAACCCTTTTTATTGAAACACCCATCTATCTATTTCAGTGTAACTCTGTAAAAAAGAAGCATGCATGATTGACTGAGTGAAACTGTTATCTATTGTTTCCACGGTTCTGAGAAGTGTTCCGATTCTAAGGGAAGCAAAGTGTTCATGTTTATGCGATTGTCAGAGACTAATCCCTTCTTGTTCATTCGAGAAGTTTCTAGTGACCTGGTACACACAAGTTATTAAGTTTAATGTACTCGATAGAGACATACTGACCTCATTCCTATGTCAAAACTATAGTGTATATTATTCCAATGCGCCGAAACTATAAGGGGTAAAGGAACTGCACTACATGGCACCCACCATTTTTGTAAGGCACTAATTTAATGTTAAATACTGAAGTAAATCAGTTGTGCTTTTCTCAGAGACCTCTACTCATAATACTCCATAAGATATCTGGAGTGGGTAGAGATAAGATAATATCCGCCATAGCTGAGTAGGACGAAAATCCTATGTATTAGCTGTTTGGTTTGTTCAATGTTGAAGGATACAGTGTTCCAAAATATTGTGCACCTTATCTTTGTTCCCTTGAAACTTGCTCTGCAGTTTTCATTAAACAATTACCGAAAACGGCACAAACACCGGAACCGGTGGAGCTCTAACCAACCAAGTCGAACCAGCCTTTAACCTTACAGGGTTTAATGAAACCGATGAGAATGCTATAATCATCCCTCCAAATTGAAGGAGAACCATCACTCTAAAACGTATAAAACATGGCCTAACACCAAGAGGTGGTAGATCAGTTTTTGTGATAGAGGCACATGAATCTTTTCAGACAGAGGTATTCTATTCATGGATAGTATTCCCAGAATCAAATCCAGTAACACATTTGTTTCACTTCTACAAAGAAGATGATCCACCTGAGGAATATATTCCTTTCGAGGATGTTGAAATTCCTCTTCCATACCAGGAGCATGCTCTCTGGTTTAAAGGCGCCCAAAAACATTTTAATCACATTACCAGGCTCGGTCCACTAGGTAGACCAGGAGCAACATGGCTGATTTTAGCCGGCTACACATTGAAGCAATGTCAGGTGAGGAATTACTAACTCAAATACAAGAATTAGTAGAATTACACAGTTAAATCACAACTGTGTGAAGGTCCTGAAAAGGACTCAAGTAAACACAATCCTACATCTTCTAAAAAGAAGTGGGAAAATAACAAACAACATTCAAAAGAGAACCGTTCTCAATCCCGAGGTAGGTCTCCTCAAAATGAGCCCTCTGAAAGGAGGTATTACCTCAGGAATAGGGATAATTTGAGAAAACCTGATCGGTATCAAGATACTGATACACGTTCCTCTCGTACCTTTCAGATATCATCACAGACATCGGAAAAAGGAGGATGGTCAGATCAAAAAGAAGAACGTGTGACGTCTAAAGACGATCAACACATTCAGAAAAACAAACCAGAACCTCAATTCACCATGAAGAAGGTAGCAGGTCTGAAAATCAGACATACTGAGAATTCTGAGAACACAACTCAAGAATGGAGAATGGGCTCAGACAATGATGGATAGTGCAGCAGAAGTAACAATAGCTCGCCAGAACGTGAATGAACTTCTTGAGACAGTGGGTTTGAATGAAGACATTCAAATTGAGACTGTAGACACCAAGGTTAGTTCTCCACATTGGTTATATGAAATAACATTCGAAAGCACTCTTTTGGGTGGCATCTTTCAAAGGGTTATGATATACTTCTAGCAGAACAGGACTGGCCACCAGAATTTGACAGAGAGTGCCGACATGGTGAAGACCACGGGGCATATTACCAACAACTAGCGATAATTATCGCTATGTTGGTTTAGCTGCGATATTTTTATCGCCAAGCTGCGGCGATTTTTATCGCTTAGGAGCCTTGATATTATCAAGGTTTATCTCCTAAGTGATAAAAATCGGCCGAAATGCATGAATATCGCTGAAAAGTCAGCGATATTCATGCTCTTAGCCATGTTATCCACCTACCATTGGATAACATGGCTAAGAACTGCTCAGGGGCAGGTGTTAGCTTTTGGAGATATTCGCGCTTAGCGCGAATATCTCCAAAAGTTGGTAATAGGAGATAACGATGTTAGCAACTGTTTCCAGTCGCTAACATCTTGGCACGCCCACTTTGCATGTCATTATTGATAAATATCACTGACATGCAAAGCGGGGCCCAAGATTGTGGCTATCTCCTACTAGCTGTCGCTAACTGGTGTTAGCGACAGCTAGGTAATAGGGAGATAATTTTAACTCCGCTTTCTTGGCTTTTAAAGCCAAAAAAGCGGAGATAAACCCCCTTGATAATATGCCCCCTCATTAGGTATGGATTTGAGAACAGGACTGGGGAGATTCACAGCAGCTTAAAGTGTGGTTATATGATTCATTGGGTACTTGGCATATGCACTGGGGAGTACAGAGTTACGTGAATTTAAAGCCATTAGGGCTATAAAGCGAAGAAGGGCTAGTGGGTGTTCGAGCATTTTATTGAGTAACACGGCAAGAATGGCAGGTGTCAACATCAAGGATGGATGTGGGTGAGGTTACCGCGTTTCAAGTAGACTCGAATAAATTGCACTTTTTTTGTCACAGAGAGGTTATGAGTATGGTTAAAAGCATTTAAACCACAAGGGTCAGTTATGTGAATAGGTTTTATTTATTTCTTGATTTGAATAGGGGATGTATTGTGAAAAAAGGATGTTGTTTTTCAATTGTGGAAAGCTAACAGGCTCTTTTTAATCTATACAGCTACCCCTAACGAAGGACTAATTATAGCCTGAAATGCATTGGGACGGATTAAGGACTGAAAGCTGGGACAATATGAATTGACATAACCCACGTGACGAGGTAAAAGGCCTGGATAGGCATTACTGCCTCATTTGAAAAAAATGGGGAATATGGACAGCCCGTTTGTGAACAGTAAATATAAGTATGAGTAATTATGAACAACATAGAATAAACATGATCTTTGGAACAAGAAAAGCTCGTAAGAATCTCTTATTGAAGCTGTGCGATTGACATGGCATCACAATGGTGTTGCTACTGTTTTTCAAAGTCATCAGTATGCCAGCCTTCTCCAACCATATTCCAGTATATTTAAAATATACTAATGCCAGGAAATAGGCAGTTGCCCAGACCCCACCATTATATAAAAATCATGTAGGATGGGATGAAGATTCACCTCACCACAAAATCCATTACAAAAATTAACAAACTGCACAAAGGCAGTACCCAATTAAGCATGAAGCTAAAAAACAGGTCTGGGAGATTATAGATCAACTTGAATACCAAGGGGTGATTGAAACATGCACCTTCTCAATGAACAATCCTTTGATTCCTGTTTCCAAACCGGACAATACATATCGTCTAGTTTTGGATTACAGACACCTGAACTCTTGTTCTAAATCATTTGCAGTGCAAAATGCACACAGTACAGCATTAATGAATAACATTGTGCGCAAAAAATATAAAACCACATTAGACATTTCTAATAGTTTCTTTTGTCAAAACATAGCACCTGAAAGTAGGTATTTGACAGCTTTCTCAATAATGGGGAGCGATCGTCACTTTTGTCAACTCCCACAAGGGTTCAAGCACAGCCCAGGGTTATTTTCAGCAAGAGGAACAGAGTTACTACAAATTGTGATGACGAGGCATTGTCATATATCGATGATATCTATCTGACAGACGATGACCTTGAACAGGGTGAACACCATTATACAGCGCTTCGCCTCTGAGGGCTACAAATTCAATTTCAAGAAATCAAGAATTGCCTACCTCAAAGTCTTTTTCCTAGGATATGAACTTTAAAGTGAAGGCAAAAGCCTGGCAGCTAACTCTTTAGAAAAGCGTTCGCTGCTCTAACCTCCAAAAACACTGAAAAACTTGCAGTCGATTCTAGGTTTCCTGATTTTTGGAAGAACTTACATTCTAAATTACGCAGAAATGGTTAAACCTCTCTATGAATTAATCAAACCTAATTTTAAAATCATACATTGGACACAGGAACACACAGATATCCTGCAGTCACTTCAAACTGGCATGTTAGCAGCAAATCACTTACAAACACGCAAAAACGTACGCAACTTAGTGATCCGAATGATTCTGGGTCAATGCGAATTCACCTACTTAACTTTTAACAAAGGTGAAAAGTACCAATTGCATACAAATCACATTTGTACACACAAGCAGAAATGACATTTACATCAACAGAAGAAATTCTGACAGCAGTTCAAACCGCTGTAGCAAAAGAAAGAGTGCTAGCACAGGGGAAACACATTATGGTAGTTTCTCCTGTACCAGCCTTAGAGGCAGTTACAAAAGCGAGCATTCCGAATGCAAAAGCTTTACATCCAGGATGGATACAATGGGTTCATTCTCTTGCTGAAACTGATGTTGAATATGTTTTTGATCCATATTTGAAAAAGCAAGCATTCCTGCAATGCAAACATGAATGTCCTCTGCCTACTGAGATTCTCCCTCTTGACCAGTATGAATTTATAATTATATTGATGGATCTGCACAACCCACTACGGGGAGTAAACAATCTTATAGTGCAGCATGCGAGATCGTTAAAGGTCGTATGGGCGATGGCAAATTCAGACCAATGGTCACAAAAACATAATCCCTAGGAGATTGTACAGCTCAGCAAGCTGAACTACAAGCATTCAAAATGGCCTTAAAAATACAGATCGCTAATTCCTCACACTCATAGTGTGCGATTCCTTTTACTGTGTTCAATCATATAATGAATATTTGCAGAACTAGCTTCAAAATGGTTTCAAAGATGTAAAAGGTGGTACAATCAAGCATAAAACGCTTTAAGAACAAGTAGTTCAGTTGCTAGATGGACTACAAAACACTCATGTGATACGCACGCTGAGTCATCAACGAGATGGCGTTCACGTTGAAGAGAATTCATTGACTGATGAAGCCGCGAAGGGAGCTGTACAAACAGCTTCAATAGCTGCAATCACTCGTTCAAAAAAGGAAATAGATGGTGAAAAAATACTGGCTGTCAATGCTTCAAGCAAAGGCAGCGGTGCAGCGTTACCTAAAAAGTTTCCACTCAAATATCATGGTCGCAGTAGATTTGTGTTCAAGGTTCCTATGGATGTGGCCTCAGCGCTCGGCTGATGCTCGAACTGTTATTAAAGATTTGTGAGTCTTTATCGGCACATATGCAATAGGCACACTAATCTCTGACCATTGCCCTGCGTTTAGCTCTCTAGCTTATAAAGAAGCCATGGCCATTTTGGGCGTAGCATTGTGGTATTCTTCTCCATACCATCCTGAGGGAAATTCTGTTGTAGAAAGAAAAAAACAGGATGTAAAGCAGTCTATAACAGCTAGGGTATTAGGTACGGGTGATGGGTGGGTCAAACATCTTTATAGGATCCAACGCTCATTAAAAAATTGCCAAGAAGTTCTCTAGGGGGTGTCACTCCATATGAGGCCCTATTTGGGACTAGAATGTTGGTATCGGACCTAGACATGAAAGGCATTGTGGTTGAAAATAAACAATTTGATATCAAAGATCGTTTGGCTGTTTTACAGGACTTAAAGGAACTAAGATCGAAACAAAGCAACTTGATCCTGAAGCCAACCACCACTGGGGAAAAACCAGCCATCACAGCAAGGCCTGTCTGGATACCAAAGTTTGGGGATCTAGTCAGAGAAAAGATCGCGGACAAGAAGGAATTTGGGCCTTCTTACAGACAACCAGTACCTGTCCTAGCAATCCATGGATCAAGAACAGTACTTTTATCGCCCCTTGCTGTTAAAAAGGAGAAAAGATTTTTGTCAATCGACCTCATCAAACCACACTATGTGGCCGATACTAAGCAGTAGGCCAAGTGGACTTCGACAATGTAGCAAACGCACTCCTCTAACTACTATCCAAGAGGTTCAAACTGAGAGACTCATCAACTTTGAAGATTCTACAGTGAGAAATGAAGGACTAGGCAACACTGCTATGGAACTTACTCCTCTTGAAACCCAAATAACAGTTCATCCTGATACACCTGTCTACAACGAAGTAACAAGTGGTCAACTGGTTCCAGCGATTTCAATGAATCCTGATGCAATTCCAACCATTGACAGAACTACCTCTGGCTATTTTGTTAACTTTGGTACATTTTCTGAGGATCCCAGCGAACCTGAAACGACGCCAGCACAAAGAACTTTCAAAGAACAAGCAACTGATATTTTTCATTTCCTGAAAAAGACCTATCTGGTTTCACCATGGATTGAACTATGGATTATTTTGGGAATATCTTTCTTTCTACTTTGGCTAGCTCTGGTAATAACTCTGGGTATGCTGATAAATGGAAAATATATTCAAATAGACACAGCAAGTAAAAGAGTGAACTTACTTCTCCAGCCACACAAATCATCCCATCGTAAAGCAAGAGACTTGTCATCAGTGAACATCACAGCCGTTCCTATACCAGATGGTATAGTTTGGGACAAAACTGAACATGACATTTTTGGCCCGTCGGAACATTTGAAGATTCCACACTTATTTAAAATTTCATTAAGTGACTTTATTACCTCTAGTACCTTTTCTGATGAGTGGGAATTCGGGACTGTTAATAACATGATGTCTGATCTAGAAATTTCTGCAGCATTCTCTAATAATGACTACTTAGAGAGTTCATCAGATTATGAACAGCTTTGTTGTTACAACCATTATGGTCATCATTTCTTGCTGAAAACTGCATCAGCTAGAAATTTCTTTATGTTTAACTAATGGGAACATTGTCCAACACCTCCAAAGGGTAGCTCAAAAACGTTTGCAAAGAAGTTTCCATATTTTTCAGGGTACAACTTGTCAAATCCAGAAACGTTTTACTTTAAAAATGTGAACAAGACAGGAATGAAAAATATGTTAACCAACACAAAACAGATTTATTCTGCAGCCTTTTATTGCTCAACTGTCTAGATAGGGTTTCGACTTTTGGAAAGACAACTTCGAAACAAAATCTGTCTTTTGTACAAAAGATTGGCAAGTGCAGGGGATAACAGCTTTGTTTAAAGCCTGTAGCATCCCTGAGCAAATAATGTTTTTGAATGACACTGTCCAACAAATGTCTTGCCTTGGGATAGCCAAGATCAAAGACATGAACACTCTGTCCATACCTGCACCTGCAAGTAATAGCACTACACAGGGGGAAGTCAACGTACATACAATTTTGCATCACAACAGATCAGATCATGAAAGGGAAAAATGATTGCTCTGGCCCACAGACACAAACAACTGTCAAGATCGATTCCTGAACAAAACACAGGGTTTCACTATCAACAGGCCAGACCCACGATATGTTTAAAGACAGCATCCAGGGGTAGTAACAACATAGGGTGTAGGGAAACTATGCCTTGATTGGCTACAGAAAGCTACACTAGAGGATGTGAGACAACACTTATGTTTACTTAAAGATGGCGCAGACCTTAGGGAATTCTTGCTAGGACCAAAAAAAACGTGTCAAAACATTTCATTTATGCCGGTATCTAAGCTGCTTATAATGAAATATGGAAGGTTACCCAAGCAGACACTGCAGAAAGAATATGAGAAATTGATCATATTCATTTAGAGAAATCTCTCACTGTAGTTTACAATGGGTTAACGACTCTGTCATCCAGGATATATTCATTGGACGACATTGTATCCTCTGCCATAGACATCATGGAACAAGACTCGATCATGATGCAACATAGTCAGTCTCAATTACATTCAATCATGCTATTAGGCTGGACTTTACAAAACTTGCATGCAGGCTATGTGCCTTGGCATTTAATCAACACAACATCACTGTTTTCATAATTCGATTTCACTGATAAACAGGTCAAACTGGCACAAAGGGGAGCAGAGTATACTGTGCTGAGCATTGAAAAACTGGAAAAATTACCATTCACGGTAGCAGAAAAATGCCTACGGTTGTCGATACTCTGCTGAACCCTGTAACGGCCCATGCTGTGTGTTGTCCCCAGTGGCTACCAATCCTGATGACGGCATTCATTGAGATCTCACAGACGCAAATTGCTACTGCTGAGGTATGAGAGGAAACAACAGGCATGCAGGTAACATCAAGAACGAACATTGCTGATGCTTCCAGTGCTAAAGGCGATGGTTCACATCTATGTGCGTTAATCTTCTAAACGCAGACAACTTATTGTCTACAGAAATAGAAGATTTCATGTTTTCTCCAAGCCCACACACTGACTTTTGATTTAGCACACAGTGTACCGAGAAACTGAATTTGGCCTTAATTTTTTTTAAAACAGAGAATAACTTTGGAACTTTTTTCCTATGAATATTTTTTTTTTTCTTATTTAGAATTTTTCTTTTTTATGGCATTGTAATCTGCTTATAGCAGAACTATTTATAGAGAACAGAATTCTTTGAAAAACGTCCAGAGACAATATGTCACCATGTCAACAATAATTGATTTATGTAACCTTACATGAAATGGTTTCGGCCCTTTTCTTCTGTATTTACGAGCCATTTCATAATGTATATACTCATGTTCATTCGTTTAGCATTTTAAGTCAACATATGCTTAGATTGAAACATTGCTTTGATATGTACAGCACCATTGCATCTCATGCAATGCAACAGTTTTAATGCATTTTTTCAATGTGTTTTAGACATGTGTTTAGTAATTCATGTGAAACTCTATTTTAGATATGTTTAGTATGTTTAGAATTTAGTTTTGTCATTCATATGAAACTGGATTGGGTGTTGTGTGTCGATTTAGATACCTGTATATAGGTTTCCCGATTTTTGCCCTTATATAGGCACAATTCTCATTGCCCTTATTTAGGCATAGAAATCTAAATCTTATTTAGGCATTAACCATGCTAACCAAATACAGGCATGGTCATCTACATTCGTCCATCCACGTCACAGCGAGTTCTTGGAAAACCAGACTCTTAAGCCTTTAGGACTTCCCCTGCTTGGATTATTCATTTCTCCAAGAACTCATTTATTATGCATGAACATCTATTCCTTAAGGGTTCATTCATGACGTTCCTCTAGCCGACTTTTACGTCAATACTGGCCTTCCTAAACAACTTCAAGGTATAAATATACCTTCACTTACCATGGCAAACCACGGCTCGGCTACACAGCTCGATACGGCTCACCACAGCAAGTTTGGAAGGAATTTGGGTCCCCGCCTGATGCATTGACAAGACGCTGTCATCCTCCTCGCAGAGAATCCAGCTCCAGTGTTTCTGATTACCTTCGCAGGGTGCTAGAGATCGACCCGGAAACAGATTCCAACCTCTCTCATTCTAAGGTATGGAGAAGACTAGAACCTAGAGGGACTTCTTGGTCAGCAGAGCTACGCTAAGTTGAGGCCATCTTGCTGCACGGCTCTCTGGCAGCCCCTATGCTATCAAAATACTTAAGTAACATACAGTGAGAATATGCTCAACGTATGAGAGCCATAGAATAGCTTTAATGGGGTCCAGCAGCATGCAATGCTTCTCAACCACTATGGAGAAAGCTGTTTCTGGTTTAGCCCAGACTGAAAGACACAACATTACAGGTCGGAGCAACCTCGGAATGACACTGAAGTACGGCAAACTTTCGGTACTGACAAGAGTCTCCATAAAACAATGTATTCTTGGCCTTTGGAGATGCTCTGGATTAAAATTGACCTTTAAATCGTGTTCCATAAAGACCAAGCGAAATGCATTATCTCTTGTAGATTACTAACATTGCCTTAATGGCCTTTCACCTAATTTGAAGACAAATATTTACACAGCCTCTATTGATTTCATGAATTATTGTACTCTTATCGTTAGCAAATGTTCCCAGTCAAGAGAGGACACACATGGCAGACTAGATAGGAGAAATGCATTATTCTGTCCATAATTTCAACTCCAATAGAATGAGTTCTGGCCTTAGTGGTTTTATCTCCACATGTCATAATAAAAGATTTGGTCAAATTGGTACTTGATTTGATTATAAGATTTGGAGAGCGTATGAATGCCCAAGGGCGTTTTGGCGCTAGATTTAGATAAAAAGACAACGTCCTCCGCATACAATATTAATACTACTTAATTTTCCTAGTTGTAGCATATCTTCCCCTTTACTATGTAAATGTTTCTCCGCCCCATTTATATAAACAGTGAAAAAAAAGGGGGCCAAGACGCATTCATGTCTTACCACTTTTTTTCAAACTAATTTGCTCAGTGCACTCCCTGTCATACCTGAAGCAGAGCTCGGAAGTCGTATATTGAAGTAGTTGTCATAAACGAAGAACTAAAAGTCTTTCGACAACAGTATATTGCATCTATACCAGAGCTTAGGGTGCTCAACAGTAACCCTGGGCTAAGCACTACTCTACGCTCACGTAGTTTGCGAAGTTCGCGCTACTTCGCACTATGCGAATTGCGCGAAGCACAGTGCAAACACGCGTAACGTAGCATAGTGCAGCGGTCATTTTTTGCTTGCTCGCGGTCCTCAATGTCAAGTTGGCGACTGCGAGCAAGCAAAATGACATCTCGGCGAGACTTTTTCCTTGTTCGCGATCAGCAACATCAAGTTGCCGATCGCGAGCGTGGAAAATAAACCTCCCGGCGAGATTCTCAACGCGGGGAGGTCAGGTTTCTCCTTGCAAGTGGGCGCGTATGCTCGCGACTGCTCACGATGAGAAACTACCGGTCCGCGTTAAGAAAGCTGCCGCTCGAGTAAAAATCTACTTGAGCGTCAGAAAACTACAGCTCGCACTGTGCAAGATGCCGTTTTCAATGACTGCACAGTGCCAGATCCTTGTCCGCACTGTGCAATCATTGTAAATAGCATCTTGCACAGTGCGAACAGCCTACTACGCTGTTCGCATAGTGCAACGTGTAGTGCGCGTAGTGCGAAGTGCTACTTCGTGAACTACGCCCAGGGTTAGTTAACAGTATCAAATATGCCTTGTAAATCCACTGTCTTTCACAATACATGCTCTCCTAAAGCATGCTCTTCTGGAGAAATGTTAATTACATTTGAGACCTATATGTTGATAAACCTAGTGCCATCTGGGATGAAGGTGCAGCATGTTCTCATGTTTAAAACCCTGCAAACAGTGCCTTCCTTTGCTAGAAGGATATCTAGCACTATTTATTTATTTATTTAGTTGCTTCTATAGCGCAGGACTCGACCCCCGAAGGGGTATCTCCGCGCTTTGCTCGCTGTAAATGTCAGACAGAGCCTTTAGGACATACAGATGAGAGGCTAAATCTCCCGAAAAAGATGCGTTTTAAGTGCTTTCCTGAAGGAAAGAAGATTGGTGTTATGTCGCATGTCGATAGGGAGTTTGTTCCAAAGGGAGGGTCCTACATAAGAAAGTGCTCGGCCACCCTGCCTGGCCTTCTTGATAAGGGGTATTTTTAAGAGGAATTGACTGCCAGAGCGCAAAAGACTCTCTGGTGCGTAGATTTGGAATTTCTGAGTTAGATAATGGGGGCCTGAACCGAAGAGACTCTTGTGTATGATGCAACAAATCTTAAACTCAATCCTCTGGCGTACAGGCAGCCAGTGGAGCTCCTTCAAGAGCGGCCTGGATGGGGTTCTTGAAGGGACGTTGAGAACCAATCTGGCCGCGGTGTTTTGGGACACCTGCAGTCGGTTCAGTACATGTTCATTCGCAGAGATAAGAAGGCCATTACAGTAATCCAACCGACTTGTTACGAGTGCCTGGACTAAGGTCTTTCTATAAACATCCGATAAGAAGGGAAATACCCTTCTTAGGAGCCCAATTTTTCGAAAACAGGATCCAGTCACCAGATTCACATGCTCGTTTAAAACGAGATTTTGGTCCAGTCGCACTCCCAGGTTCTTGACTGATTATTTTGGGCAGAGGATAGGTCCTAACTCCAGAGGCCACCAATCTGGAGACCAAAGGAGATTGGCTTTCCCAAAAAGCATAACTTCTGTCTTGCCCACATTACACTGGAGGCAGTTGGAAGCCATCCAGTTGGATACCGGTCTCATACCCTCAGCAAATAAATTCTTAGTTTCAGGGGTAAGAGTCTGGCAAGGAAACAAGAGCTGGGTGTCTTCAGCATATGACACCGGGGTAAACCCATATGTTCTCACAATGTCAGCAAGGGGGGCCACATACACATTAAATAATGTGGGACTTAGACATGAGCCCTGTGGAACCCCCTTGGTGAGTTCCCTGGAGATGGAACGATAGGAACCCAGGGTGACAGTTTGTGAGCGGCCAGTAAGGAAACTCGCCAGCCAGGACAGAGCTACACCTCCAATCCCCACTTTCTGCAGACGGCCGAGAAGAATCTCATGTGACACAGTGTCGAAGGCTGCAGACAGGTCTAACAGCATCAGAATCATGGATCCTCCTCTATCCTGTGTCATCTTGATGTGATCTGTCACGGAGAGGAGCGCAGATTTGGTGCTGTAATTGGGTCTGAACCCAGATTGTGAATGGTCCAGACCCCCTGTAGCCTCGATGAATTTAGACACATGAGTGTTCACATGCTTCTCGGCCAGTTTGCTCAAGAATGGTAGTAGGGAAATGGGGCGTAAGTTGGATACTTCTGTCCATGGCAGGGCCGTGTTTTTACGAATGGGGTTTACCGCCGCTTTTTTCCAATCCAGAGGACTTTGTCCTGTAGTGTAGTTCCTATCATCCCAATAGGCTCTGCGCATTGGAATAATACCTACAGCAGTAAAGGCCTAGACCAGACGTTAACTAGGTCTACTACTGTCGATACTAGACTTAAAGTTTTGGGTTTGCCAGCTTAGCTCAGAGTTCACTAGAAACTTTCTCGAATGTTCAAGGAGGAATTAACTTCCCTGATTAGACAAGAAGGGATTTAGTTTCTGACAACCATAGAACATGACAACTTTGCTCTCCCCTAATCAAGAGTATATCTCGAGAGTCGTGTGAACAAAAGGCAAATTATTTTACTCAGTCAGTACGTGCATTCTTAGTCTCATCAGATTGTAGAGAAAAGGAAGAGACGGGCGTGTTCAATAAAAAGGTGTTATTTATTGATCAATCTCTTTTCTCATACAAGAGAAATGGATCGATATTATTGCAATACTTATAGTTAAGTAAAGTGCATACATTAAAAGCAATAGTATAAAATAATACTGTAAAAACATTGATATGGTTTCTAAGCCATAAGATGTTTTAAAATGAATAAAATATATTACATACACATATACATTTGACTAAACGTACTCAACTGGTGTTTCTAAATACGCCTACCCCGTGTACCTGACCTAAGCCTAATACGTGGGCGGGAATAGAAAGTTACAGTTTAAGTTAAGTTTGTTTTTGCCAAGTGAAATAACTAAAGAATTCTCTGTGAGGGGTTATTCAGTTCTGTACCTGGAAGTTAGGATGAATGAGGAATGGTATCTCTCTCTCTGGTCTCGATATTCCAGGCTGCCTGCGAGGGCTGCCCAGAAACGCCGGTGCTGGATTCTCGGCAGGAGAAAGCAGCGTGTCTCTCAGCGCGTCAGGAAGGCGGGGCTGCTGCCAGCGGGGTCTGCTCTGCTCTTGGCTTTGGCAAGTATGGCTGCTCCGTCTCGTCACCACGCGTGTGTTTGCATAGGGCAAGATCGGTAATATTTATACCTTTAAGGTGCCGAGATTGACGTAAGGATGGACATAGATACGTCAATAAGGATGTCATACGACTTGCTCGTTAGCACATTCTTTTACTGAAGTTCTCGGTGAAATCAAAACAATGGCCGCAGGGTTTTGCCCAGGTTGTCATAGGTTTGATTTGTTATGAGAGCTCCGTATGCCTTATCAGGGGCTGGAGGAATATCGCTTGTCTAAATAGATCGCAAGCGTTATGACCTAATCAGATAACACGTTCCTGTGCCGTAGTGTGACTGCGTCAGATAACGGTATCTGCATCATGGGGGTTTTCTGCCTCATGGGCTGACTGCTAGTTAACTTGTTGGTTTGTTTAACTAGAATAGGGTCAGGAATAGGGGGATCGATTCAGAACCTATAGGAATACATCACACCCACTCCACGCTAACTATGTACATATTTACTAATCTATGCATAGTATAACATAGTACAACATACTATAGAGTATAGTGTATACCTTACCACCCCAAAATACATAAATGCATTTTGAAATTTTTCAAATATACGGAAAAATTGCAGACATATGTATTGTATGCACTCAAGCTGTAGAAAAATGCCAAAGTAATCGCATTTGTATAAATTATTGCTTATTTGGTATATGAGAATTTACACATGAAATGGCTTCTTAATACAGAAAAAAAGTTCGAGACCATTCCATCACAGAATAAAATATTTGTAAACGTATCAGCGGGCAGCTAATGTCTATAAGCTATCTAAAATTTAGAAACCTTAGTTCTCTAAGAATAGTTCTTACTTTAAGCAGAAGATAGTGTCCCGAAAAATATGCAAAAATATTTGGGGCTGCTGAAAAATTGCTGTCCGTGAACTGGAGGGAAAATTGTTCATGTGACTTTATTTTTAAAGTTGAAGGCCGAATTCAGGGAACGCCATGTGCGAGCTTGCTCAAAAGTCTCTATTTCTGTTCTGGAGAGAACATCATATCATTCAGGCTTACGAAAAAACTGTCAACAGCTTCCTGGGAAAGTTCCACTAACTCGGAAATAGGTGTAATCATGCATTCTTGTGCATGATTGTCTCCATTGACATTCTGATTTGTATTACTGACAGAAGGTCGTACCTGTTCGATGCTGCTTTCATCTTGAACTTCACTACCCATCAATCGTAGTGGTGAAGCTTCCACGAATGCCGTCATCAGGATTGGTAGCCTTTGAGGGCAGCACAAAGCATGAACCTTGATCGGGCTCAACAATGTTTCTGCATCCATCGGCGCATCCGATTGTAGCGTCAGACAGGTGTCTAACACGCATTCTTCTCCGCATAGCAGACACCTCAATACAGGTAAAACACATCTTTGCCACATTGGTCGAAATGATAGAAACCAAGTCATGTCAGGTCTCTAAGCCGGGAGAGTCCCAGGATTTTTGATATCCGGTCCCGGTATCCAATGGCTAGGATTGTTTCTTCTCTTGTCGCCAGAGTTTTGTCTGTGACATGGGTTGCCATAACGAAAAATAAGGACTAAGAATAGGATTCCTGCAATTAGTCCCAGGATCAGGGGAAGTCCGCCAAAAATCGAATGGACGAAATCTGGAAAAATACCCAGTATGGCTTTGAATGGTGTTAATGCCATCGAAAATACTGTCTTAAATACCTTTGAGACCCCATTGGTATCAGAAATATTCAAGATTTCATTCAGGATTTCCGCGAAATGTACGGGGGAATTAGTTGATAATAATGTATGTATCTCTGCAGTCGTCCTTGCGACTTGTAGATCATACGTTTCTTTTGATGACGAAAGCCTGGTAGGCGTCTGAAGAAGCACTGTTTTCATTCTGCTTAAAGTATCTATTCGAATAGAAGTAATTTTCAAATCGGGCCATGCCCTTGCCTCCCTGTCTGGGAAGGAGCTGGGGAACAATGAGCGTCCACAGCACTTGACCTTCGCAGTCGTAGTTACTAGATAAGGAGTCCCGGGCATAAGACTACAACATCTGCGGTCTACAATAAGAATGTAACTCCCATTATAGAGTCTTTGAAAGAATGGTTCTATTTCTGTTGCAGGTGCGCCTTGTTGGTGACATGAAAGGTTGTATGAATTCCCTTCACAGGCTCCATGCAAACTAATTCCGTTACACAGAAGTGTGCCACTTAGTGACATCGCACAATTGTTGCCACTAAGAAACACTTTCTGTCCTTTATTACTGACACATGCATGTGAATAGGGCAGGTTCCATGTTGTTTTAATGTACCCCTTTCCCAATTTCTCGTACATGCCAGCCTGTATATATTTTTGGCAGTATTGAAACCTGAAGGTTGAGATTGGAATATTTATTATCCCATGTATTATCCATTCACTGACAGGTCGTTCTGACATTGTCACTGGTATTCTTTCGAGTTTTTCAATGCTCAAGATTGTATAATCAGCACCCTTTTGTGCCATACTGATTTGTCTATCAGTAAGGTTAAAGATTTGGAATAGTGACGTTGTGTTGATTAAACGCCAAGGCACATAGCCTGAACGCAGATTTTGTAACGTCCAGCCAAGCTGTACAATAGAACGCAATTGAGACTGACCGTGTTGTAATAACAGTAAGTTCTGCGATAATATGTCGATTGCTGAAGACACAATGCTGTCCAAAGAAAAAATTCTGGAGGACAGAGTCATTAACCCATTGTCCACTACAGAAAGTGATTTTTCCAAATTAATACGGTCAATTTCCCGTATTCTCTCTGCTGTTTCAATTTGAGTAACCTTCCAGGCCTCATTGTATGCTGCATATACAGAGGCTGCTATGAAACGCTTTTGACGCTGTTTGCGTGGTCCCAAAGTGAAATCACGCAAGTCAGCACCATCAGTAAGTAAAGTTAGGTGTTGCTTAATTTCTGCCAGTGTGGAAGTTTGTAGCCACTGAAGGCATAATTTGCCCACACTGTAGGTTGTTATTATCCCTGGGTGATGTCTTTGAGGATATCTAGGGTCTGGCCTGGTCATTTTGAACCCCTGTGTTTTGTTCAGGAATCTGTCTTGACAGTTATTAGTATCTGTGGGCCAGATCAACCACTGTTTCCAATCAGGATGTGTTCTGTTTTGGTTTAATATTTGGTTTACGTCTATCTCTTCATCTGTAGAAGTGTTGCTAAACATTGTTGGCTTTGGAATAGACGGTTTATTTAAATCTTTGATTTTGGCTAGGCCAAGACAGGTGGTTTGTTGAACAGTGTCATTTAAAAATATCATTTGTTCTGGGATCATGCAGGCTCTAAACAAAGCTTCTATACCCTGTACTTGCCATTCTTTTGTACCCCAAACACTTTTCAATTCAACATTTTTGTCCCAATAATCAAAACCAAAAGTATTCATTTTTTCAAAGAATGAGTCTGAATATAACAATTTTGTGTTGGTTATCATGGTCTTGGTCCCTGTTTTGTTTGACAATTTAAAATAAAATGTTTCAGCATAACTTGTATTAAAACCTGAAAAATATGAATATTTGTCGTAAACGGTTCTTGAGCTCCCTTTTGGAGGTGTTGCACAATGTTCCCATTGATTATAATTTAAAACATTTCTAGGTTGTGCAGATCTATGTAAAAAATGGTTACCATAGTGGTTATAACAGTACATACTATCATAATTTGTAGAACCCTGCAAATAATCATGTTTGGTAAATTTAGCAGACATTACTAAGTCAGACATCATATTATTAATGCTTTCGAAGTCCCAATCATCAGCAAATGAGTTTGGTTTTACAAAGTCACTCAAGGAGATCTTAATTTGGTGTGGATATTTCAGGATCTCGACCGGACCATAAATTTCATAGTCAGTGTTGTCCCATGCTACCCCACCAGGTATCGGATTGGCTGTGAAGTTGGCTGAGGAAAGTTCTCTTTTCTCGACGTGTGAAGATGTGTGTGGTTTGAGGATCAAGTTGATTTTCTGACTTGCTGTGTCCATTTTTGCATATTTTCCCTCAATGAAGCGTCCCAATGTTAGTATCATGATGAGCCAAAGTATGAGGATAAATGCAACAAAACCCACCCAAAATTCAATCCATGGAGAAATCAGATATGTTTCTTTCAGTTGTTTCAAAAGTTCCTTAGCTTTATCTTTAAAGGTTTTTGATGATGGCTGTGTCTTTGATTCGCTGAAGCCCTCAGAGGAATCATCGAAGTTTATGAAGTAGCCGGATGCAGTTCTGTCAATTGTTCCAATTGCTTCAGGATTTCTGTTTCTTGTATTTTCACTTGTTACTTCATTATAGATTGGTGTGTCTCTGCTAAATGTTTTTATTTGGGTTTTCAGAGGTCTTAGTTCTATTGCATTGTTGCATAGTCCATGTTGTTCTTCTGTAGGCGTTTCGAATGTGATGAGCCTCTTTGTTAGGACCTCTGTACTGGTAGCAAACCTTGGTGTTCTGCTACTTATTGGGAGTCCACTTGGCCTACTGTTTGTTATCGGCCACATGTTGTGGTTTTACCAGGTCGATGGATACAACTCGGTTCTCCTTTTTACCAGCAAGTGGCGGTAGTACAACTGATCTTGTCCCGTTGACAGACAAGACAGGAACTGCTTTTCTGTAAGAAGGCCCAAATTCCTTCTTTACCGCGATCTTTTCCCTGACTAGATCCCCGACTTTTGGAATCCAGACAGGTCTTGCTGGGACAGGTGGTGGTTCTTCAGTGGTTGTTGGCTGTTGTTTCAACTTTATGTTGCTCAGGTCTTTTCTTGTTTTGTTTAAGTCCTGCAAAATAGCCAAACGGTCTTTGATATCAAAGCTTTTTTCTTTCACCACTGAAGTCTGACTATCAATGTCAGAGATCATCATCCTAGTTCCAAATAATAATTCGTACGCACTGAATCCCTTCAGAGAATTTCTTGGCAAGTTATTGAGACTACGTTGGACACTTATTAGATGTTTGACCCACCCAGCTCCCGAACCTAATATCCTTTCCGCTATAGATTGCTTTATGCCTTGGTTTTTTCTTTACACCATCCCGTACCCTCAGGAAGGAAGTGAGAAGATTCCCGCTGGGCTATGCTCATTTGGTCATGTTTCCCCTCAGGCTTGAGGGCTAGAGTGGAGACAATGGTCAAACTTAGCATGCTCTTAGCGTATATGCCATTTAGACTCGCAAATCTTTGTATAACAGTCCGGACGTCAGCCGAGTGCTGGTGATCTACATTATAAGTGGAACTAGCCTGTATATGTTAATCGCAACCCTTCCTTTTTACTCCTGATTTTTTCTGGAGTAGAACGACGAGGTATTAAACTGTTTCTTTCCCCACTGCGATCTCTGTTGCAGTTTGGGCAGTTTTTTACAAACATGGTGTGACGCAGGCTCATGCCTCGCCACCAGTACCGTGATTGTAATTCTTCCAGAGAATTTTTTAGTTTGAGGTGTCTGAGACCCTCGCCCATATGTGCGTCAGCGATTAACAAGTTTCTCCTGTCCATGTTTGGAATCACTCTATCCCCCACTCCAGGGATTCGAGCAAAAGGGACGGAGTTTACATCGATTATGTATGTATAATTGAGTGGATAGTTGATCGGTAACGCTGAGCAGTCGCCTTTTGATGACGTTTTCACCGCCAGCACTGTTTCACCATCAATGTATTTTAATGTACGCTTTTTTCGAACTACGGGAGCCGATTTAGTGGCTGCCGCTGCGGCTGTTTCAGCCAATGAATTCCCTGCAACGTGAACGCCATCACGCTGGTGACTCAGTGAATGTGTCACGTGAGTCTTTGGTAGTTCTTTTTGTAAAAGAGCTATTTGTTCCCAGAGCAGTTTTTGCTTTATTGGTGCATCTGTGTCATCTTTGTAACCGTTTTGAATCCATGTCTGCAAATCGCTGTTATATGATTTGACGCAGTAATATGAATCTGACACTATAAGTGTCGGGAATTCGCGATCCGCATTATCTAGCGCCATTTTCAATGCTAGTATTTCTGTTTGTTGTTCAGAATTAGTTTCTACTGAGTGTGTTTTTGTTAATAGAGGTTTTAGTTTACCTCCGAGCCACACTTCTTTTGTAATCCCACATGTGGGGTTGTATGCCTGTTCTCCCCAAACGGAGGGTTGAGCATGTCCGTCTGTATAGATTACACAGGCGTAATGTCGTAAAGGCAGAATGTCGATTGGCAGAGGATATGTTTCTTCATATTCTAGATTTTTTAATTCTTCTAGTTCTGGATCAAAGTAGTAGTATACTTTGTCCGTTGTGATTGAATTCACCCATTGTATCCATTCTGGATTTAATGTTGTTGTTGGTAAATTACACTGTGTTGTTAGTGCCTCGAAGGCTGATTCTGCTGTTCTGACTGTGATATGTCTACCGTCAGCTTGATCTTTTTCTCTAGCTATTGCGGTTTGAACTGCATGAACAATTTTTTCTTTTTTGCTGAATTTCTGTTCAGCTTCTGTGTACAAGTGTGATTTGAATGCAATTGATACCTTTTCTCCCTCATTAGAGGTCAGGTATGAGAATCCGCATCTCCCTGGGATGACTCGAATCACAAGATTGCGTGTGTTATCACGTGTTTCTAATTTTGTTTTAATTAGCATGTCTGTTTGTAGGGATCTCAAAATTTCTGTGTGTATTTGAGTCCAATTGGATCTTTTAAAATCTGGTTTTATCAGATCATAAAGGGGTTTGACCCTTTCTGCGTAATTTGCAATGTATGTTCTTCCGAAATTTAGGAAGCCTAGAATCGACTGTAGGTTTTTTAGTGTTCTAGGTACTTGGAGTACGGCACATTTCTCTAGGAAATTGTCGGCCAGGCTTTTGCCTTCACTTGATAATTCATATCCTAAGAACAGGACTTTCAGATGGGCAATTCTGGATTTTTTAAAGTTGAATTTGTAACCCTCTGCTGTGAACCCAAGTATTATGGTGTTCACTCTTTTCAAGTGAGTCTCCAAGTCATCATCTGTTAAGTAAATGTCATCGACATAAGATAATGCTTCATCATCATATAGTTGTAGTAATTCTGTTACTCTCGCTGAGAATACCCCCGGGCTGTTCTTGTACGCCTGGGCTAACCGACAGAATTGTTTTTGAGTGCCATTTATTGAGAATGCAGTTAAATATCTGCTCTCTGGTGCTATGTTTTGACAAAAGAATCCATTAGAGATGTCTAAGGTTGTTTTGTATTTTTTGCGCACTATGTTATTCATTAGTGCAGCACTGTGTGAGTTTTGCACTGCAAAAGTTTTGCAACATGTGTTAAGGTGTCGGTAATCCAAAACTAGACGATATGAATTGTCTGGTTTGGAGACCGGAAACAAAGGGTTGTTCATTTGTGAGGTGCAAGTTTCAATCACCCCCTGGTATTCTAGCTGATCTAGTATTTCATTTACCTGTTTTTTAGCTTCTTGCTTAATTAGGTACTGCCTTTGTGCAGTAGGTTGTGATTTTAACTGGATTTTGTGAGGAGGAGAGTCCTCATCCCATCCCACGTGATTTTTATATAAAGCTGGAGCTAGAGACACTGCCCACTTTCTAGCAAGTGTGTATTTTTTATGAATTGGAATTTGATTTGAGAAGGCAGGCATAATTACTTCTTCGCCATGAGGGCACTCCCTTACAAACTCTGGTGGCCAGTCTTTTTCAGCTAGAATGATATCATAGCCCTTGGAGAGATTATCCCAAAATAGTCCCCTTATTTTTCTAGTCTTATCCCCCTCTATACGCAATGTTATTTCGTATATTTTGTGAGGTTTGCTAACTCTGGTGTCCGCAGTTTCCACTTGAAGATATTCATTCGTGTCCACTGTCTCCAGATGATTCATAAGGACTTTGCGAGCTATGCTCACTTCTGCTGCGCTGTCTAGCATTGTCTGAGCCCACTCTCCGTTTTTCAGTTGTGTCCTCAGTATTCTCGGCATTGTTAACTACCTTGATACTGGCTACCTTCTTCTTTGGAAATTGTAATTTCTTTTTTAGTTGAGCAGGTTCCTTGTCTTTGGACTTGGTGTGCTCTTCTCTTTGTTCTGATCGTCCTCTTCTTTCCGATTTCTGCGAGGAAGTCTGAAAAGATTGAGAGGGACGTGTATCAATGTCTTGATATCTATCAGGCTTTTTAATATTATCCCTATTTCTAAGGTTATATCTTTTCCCAGAGGGGTCACTCTGAGGTGACCTGTGTCTTTGGTTCGGAGATTTTTCTCTTCGCCTAGGAGACCTTCCTCGGGACTGGAATTTCTTTTCTTTAGGATTGGATTGTTTGTTTCCATCCCAGTTCTTTTTTGGTGATGTAGAATTATTATTAAAAAATATTTTTTCAGGACTTTCAATTAGTTGCGGTTTTACTGGTATTCCACCTAAACTATCTCTACCTAGTTCCTCATAGGATTTTTCTATGATTCTGGCAATTTCAGCTGGTTGGTCTGCTATATCTGTCTCTTTTAACCTCTGGCAGATCGCCACGTTTGCTGCTTCACCTTTTATGTTGGCTAATAATATAGCCGAGACCTGCTTGAAGTCTTTCAGTAATTTCATACCAAGAGTTAAAGCGGGTTCAGGTCCATATTCATCTTGAATTTGTTTTAGCACATCTGGTATTACCGAAATGGATGGAACACCGTGCGTTTTTGTGTAGATGGAAGCAAAGACTGTACCCCAAGTGTCACAGTCCTCAATGTGTGGTGCGATTCCCATTGGAAGGCAGATAGTCAGAATCCTGTGCTTTTCTAGCGGGGTGGTGTCAGGAAACACCGCCTCTATTTGGGTGATTTTTTGCGCTAGCCAGAATGGTATTTGTTCCCGTTTAGCCGGTACTTTACCTAGGCAGGACTGGATGTTCTGTGGTGTAATTTTATTTGTGTTCCCCTGGTGAGGGGTCAGCTGTGGGAGTTTAATCGCTGGCTGAATTGTTGAAGTCCGCATCACATACTGGACTAATTGTCTATGTATTTTTATTAATTGTTTTAGCTGTGTTAACAGCTCTGCTGCTGGCATCTCATTGATGTCTGGATGTGGTGTGTATCCGGCTAGGACCGGCCACGTTGCTCCTGGTCTACCTAAAGGACCGAGCCTGGTGATGTGATTATTATGTTTTAGGGCGCCATCAAATAAGAGCAAATGCTCTTGAAATTTGAGTGGTACTTCCACCTCCTCGAAAGGAGTGTACTCATTAGGAGGTTCCTCTATTTTGTAATAGTGGAAGTACTTTGTTACAGCATTTGCTGCTGGAAAATGTATCCATGAATAGTATACCTCTGTCTGCCGATATTCGTGTGCCTCAATTACGAATATGACTGTGCCACCTCTAGGTGTCAGTCCATTTTCTATAAGTTTTAGAGTTATAGATCTCCTTTTTATGACCGGGATGAGTATTATATCCTGGTCTGCTGCCTGCATGGTAGCATCAGCTGCTGCGAGTTCAGTTGCTAATCTAACTGCCTCTCTTTCATCCTCATTCTATGACATTTTACTGACAGGATGGTTATTTCTTTTGTTTGCAGATCAGGTTTCTTATGGAAACAAAGGTTAGATGCACAATTTTTTGGAACTGTTTATCCTTCAACGTTGACTATACCAAGAACCATACATAGGAGTTCCCTCCTGCGAGGTCTGGCGGATATAACCTTTCACCCACTCCAGACGTCTTTGGAGTATTATGGGAAAAGGGGTCTGAGTGAGAAAGCACGACTGAGTTACTCTAAATGTCTTACGTTAGTTTTATCGCCCTTTCCAAACGCGTTGGGCGCCATGTAGTGTAGTTCCTATCATCCCAATAGGCTCTGCGCATTGGAATAATACCTACAGCAGTAAAGGCCTAGACCAGACGTTAACTAGGTCTACTACTGTCGATACTAGACTTAAAGTTTTGGGTTTGCCAGCTTAGCTCAGAGTTCACTAGAAACTTTCTCGAATGTTCAAGGAGGAATTAACTTCCCTGATTAGACAAGAAGGGATTTAGTTTCTGACAACCATAGAACATGACAACTTTGCTCTCCCCTAATCAAGAGTATATCTCGAGAGTCGTGTGAACAAAAGGCAAATTATTTTACTCAGTCAGTACGTGCATTCTTAGTCTCATCAGATTGTAGAGAAAAGGAAGAGACGGGCGTGTTCAATAAAAAGGTGTTATTTATTGATCAGTCTCTTTTCTCATACAAGAGAAATGGATCGATATTATTGCAATACTTATAGTTAAGTAAAGTGCATACATTAAAAGCAATAGTATAAAATAATACTGTAAAAACATTGATATGGTTTCTAAGCCATAAGATGTTTTAAAATGAATAAAATATATTACATACACATATACATTTGACTAAACGTACTCAACTGGTGTTTCTAAATACGCCTACCCCGTGTACCTGACCTAAGCCTAATACGTGGGCGGGAATACAAAGTTACAGTTTAAGTTAAGTTTGTTTTTGCCAAGTGAAATAACTAAAGAATTCTCTGTGAGGGGTTATTCAGTTCTGTACCTGGAAGTTAGGATGAATGAGGAATGGTATCTCTCTCTCTGGTCTCGATATTCCAGGCTGCCTGCGAGGGCTGCCCAGAAACGCCGGTGCTGGATTCTCGGCAGGAGAAAGCAGCGTGTCTCTCAGCGTGTCAGGAAGGCGGGGCTGCTGCGAGCGGGGTCTGCTCTGCTCTTGGCTTCGGCAAGTATGGCTGCTCCGTCTCGTCACCACGCGTGTGTTTGCATAGGGCAAGATCGGTAATATTTATACCTTTAAGGTGCCGAGATTGACGTAAGGATGGACATAGATACGTCAATAAGGATGTCATACGACTTGCTCGTTAGCACATTCTTTTACTGAAGTTCTCGGTGAAATCAAAACAATGGCCGCAGGGTTTTGCCCAGGTTGTCATAGGTTTGATTTGTTATGAGAACTCCGTATGCCTTATCAGGGGCTGGAAGAATATCGCTTGTCTAATTAGATCGCAAGCGTTATGACCTAATCAGATAACACATTCCTGTGCCGTAGTGTGACTGCGTCAGATAACGGTATCTGCATCATGGGGGTTTTCTGCCTCATGGGCTGACTGCTAGTTAACTTGTTGGTTTGTTTAACTAGAATAGGGTCAGGAATAGGGGGATCGATTCAGAACCTATAGGAATACATCACAGTCCTTCTTTAAGAGACAAATTGATGATCGTCTGTATCATGGGGCACAGTAAGTTGCTTATTAAAGCCGTTGTGTTTGCTGGGATTAGGTCTAATGGGGATCCAGATTTGATGTTATTTATCAGGGACAGAATTTCTGTTTGACTAATTTCAGGAAATTCAGTCAGCTTAGATTGGTCATTATCAAAAGGTATCAGAGTAGTTTTTTGTGGTAACCCCAGTGCTCTTAGCCATTGTGATCTTTTGATAAATGGCATCTATTTTACTTTCGAAGAAAAGGGAGATCTCATCACATAGGGATTGGGAGAACTCATCCGGACTCTCACAGGCCAATGGCTTTACAAAGGTCTGTAAGATCCTGAACAGCTCTCTTGAAGAATTCCCTGCTTCTGCTAGCTGCGATGTAAGACTGTTCTTTTTAGCTAGCCTGATGTTTTTATAGTATGAAGCTAAGGCTACTGCGTGATTTCTCCAGCTTTCTTCGGTATGAGTCTTTCTCCATATCTTTTCTAATCTCCTGCAGACCTGCTTTTCTAATCTCAGCTGTTCCGTGTACCATACCTCCTGTTTTGATGTGGGATGTTGTTTCATGAGTTTCAACGGAGCTAGCAAATCAACAGCTTTTTTAAGAGTCGTATTGAATTTAAAAAGAGCTGACTCCGCATTATCTGTTGCTGTAATAGTCGGTTCTTTCCATACTTTTTGAGTCTCTTCTAAAGTAATTTTGTGCCATTGTCTGCGCCATATGGGGGAGGCTGATTGTTGTCTCACATGTTTAATTAATCCAGGGAGGGTAAATTCAATCAGGCAATGATCTGTCCAATTGATTTGAGTCGGGGGACGACTACGTATCATGGGGCCATTAGAGAAAATTAAATCTAGAGTATGGCCTCCTATATGAGTAGAGCCATTGTTTTGAAGCTGAAATCCCAACAAGGAGAGATCAGAAAGCAAGGACTGAGTTTCCGGGTGATCGAGGATATCTGCGTGAAAGTTAAAATCACCTAAAAGGAGGAAGTTTTCTTTGGCTTTGAGGTGTTGTGCTAATAATTCTGTTAAGGATAAGGTAAAGCCATTGTTTGGTCCAGGCGGACGGTAAATCAGAGCTCCTTTCCAATTATCTTTGGAGCCTGAGCTTATCTTCAAAATCATCACTTCCATCGATGGGCAGCAACTCTGTTCAATTATGGATACTTTCAGGTCTTCTCTATATATTATGGCTATCCCGCCTCCAGTTTTAGTTGGGTGGTCGAGCGTTAGGATTTTGTATCCTACCAGAATCCCTAGTGCTATTGCTGGCATGGTGTGTGGTTTTATCCAGGTTTCTGTTAAGAAGCAAATTTCGGGATTAACCGTATTTATAAGATCCCAAGTCTCATGATAGTGTTTAGACAATGAGCGTACGTTAAGAAGGAAACTTTTCCAGCCTTTAGATATTGGCAATGCCTTAACCGCATGTCCAATGGAGATAGCGGTGTAAGATGCTTGAAATCTGCATTGTACGCATGAAAAGGGACTTTCCAGGCATGGCCATTGACCACGGGCACAATCCCTCCCGCACTGAGATCGTAAATTATGCAGCGCTTGGGAGGTGTACCTGAGTCTACGGCCATCCGTAGGTTCCATCATAGAACAGGCAGAATATCTAGCCCCTCGCCCCTAGCCCCATCCAGTCGCGGACGGGCGCAGACGGGCCACTCTTTGGCTGCTCTTCGGCGTGTCTTCGGCTGCGCGCGATCGCTGCACGCTCATGAAAGGGGCGAGGGCTAAATAGCCCTTCAAGTCTAACCACTAGAGCGCTAACCGCTCCCGTGGTTACAGGAAGTGCCTGGCTCTCACCTGACCCGCCCTTCGCTCAACGGTACTAACTACCGTGTCAGACCGGGGCGGTCAGGAAAGAAAGTTGAGCCCAGGCTTCCCCGCTGCACTGCAAACAAAGTGTCCCTCATATTGAATCAGGTTAGGGAAATGTAGCGCGAATGTTTAAAAATGTAAACTGCAAATTGCTAAAATTAAGAACGAACACAATGAGCAGTAGCTAAAATAATTCTAATGCAGAGCACAGCGTAGAGGCACAATTAGGCGTTCACAACAAGCAAGCGGGTCGGGGACTATGTGGACTTGCATAGTCTTTGCATGCAATGCAAAAAACGTTGTGGTCATTTCTGTTAATGCGCTACTAGTGTCAGAAGGGAGCTGATGTACCAGCGTAGATAATCTTCAAATTTTTCATATCCTATATAGCAACACCAATAGATGGAATCATCACTCCTAATACGTCTAGTGCTATCTGACAAAACCACATTTCACTCTCATTAAACCAACAGCATCACTCATCTTATTCACATGATAGACTCTAGGAAATGCCAAAGGCAGATAGCAAAAACCCACTTAGTTAAGAGGCAGGTCAAAATAGGCAGTTTTACCAAACACGGAATAAATTCCTCTAAAAATTGGTTCTTCACCAACCAGGAAATCACCATTGACAAGATAACTCCTTTCACATTCACTCATTCCCACTATTGAGCCGACTCCTCTAGGTCCATGATGCAGCGTACACAATTACCATTTCTCTCATGCTCCAATCTTAAGCCTATATGTAAATTTGAAAATCTAAATTTCTTCTTACCCATAATCTGTCCTTTCATTTCCTCATCCTTCCATCTCTCAAAATCTTCACTCTCCTTTCATGTTATTTCTTAACATATTCATGTGCTTCTTTACTCACAATACATGCATACTCCTTTTTATTTGGTTTAGTGTTAGGGTTAGTTTGTGCAACTGTACTTAAATAATTATCATAGGTTTCACTATTCGCAATATCTTCAGAAACAGAAAGGTCCTCAATTAAGTTTCTAAATCCGACAAGTATGGTGATAGAAACTCTTTTTTATAAAATATACTAATGAAAACATTGCAAGAAAGTGTAAAGGCAATCGGTATTTGAAGATGCGGTGCTCCTTTTTAAGCAGAAGAGGGAAGAAAGGTATACACCAAGCAGTTCTGGACCTCGATAATGTTAAATTACTCACCCAACTTTTTTGCATAGACATTATGTTTAAAACCACTATCTAACCTTCTCCATATGTGTCAGTGTGTTTTTTTCAATTTCATTATGTACTTTAGTCAATTCAACCTGTTTTATAACATATCCAACCAGAGAAATTAGGCACAATTAGCACATTATGGTCATATTTTTACAGCATCTTACGTAAGGCATTTCTATGGAGATAAAAAAAGAAATCAGTCTAAAAGGATTTTTTTTGTTTTTAAACAAGAATAATATTCTCTTCTTTCTTTCTTCTTTTAGTTTAAAATAGTAGTAAAAAAATAAAACATATCACACTCCAAAATGTTATTTGTTTTAGTTTGTTCAAATCATAGATTTAAGACTCTCATTTCTTAATCTGGATACTTTACAAAGTTTAAACTCTACATTCAACATTTTATGACAATCGGGAATGGCAGAAATTCAAGTTAGCTCTTCTTCTAGACTGTTTTAATAAATGAATTGGCAAATGTTTATTGAACTGTAAACTTCTGTATATGGCTCCTCTTCTTCACACACACATGTTAGATACCCCCATTCAGGTGAAATGTACCTTCTGTTTGGTATTCTCTTTCTTGTTCAGCTTCAACGAATTTGCAAGTCCAATGAACAAATCACAGCATTTTTCCTTGGGCGGAGTAGAAGAGGTGTCCACCTTGCGGTTTGGGGCTGGTGAACCTGGGGCACTCCAGTGCTGGGAGAAGGTGCATTGATGGGCCACGTGGGGCAGTCCTCAAGGAATTGGGCCAGGTTCAGCAGTCCGATATTTGGCAAATGCACACATATGCAGCGATCTCTCTTCCAGTTAAGCTCCTCCCTCTGGTGTTAGGGCAAACAGCTGACATCATTGGAGACCTCCACGTTGGCAATGGAACCCATCAAGGCCAAGCTGGAAGCAGAGAACTTGGCCTTTGAGGGTACAAAAGTGCTCAGGATTTCACCCAATGCATCAGGGATCAGGCACGTGTTGATCCCAGGCAAAGCGAGAAGTGCTCGATCATTTCACAGCCAGCGCACTTGACAGAGTTGCAATTGCCAAACTCACAGATGGCAGAGTTCCATGGCAATGGTGAAGTCTTTGATGGCCCTGAGACTTCAGGAGCAGGGTGCCAGCCAGCAATTCCTTGAAGAACACTATCGTTCAGCACAGCAGAGAGCAGCAGACAGCACACCAGCACAACTAGGCAAGTAGCAAAGATACAGTCACTCCTGCAGCAGAACAATTAGCAAGCAGCAGGCCAACACAGCAGTTCAGTTAGCTGAGTGGCAGTCCTCCTGACTGCACAACAGTCCTTCTGGCAATGTGCAGATGTAGATCCAGGAGGATCTAGTTCATGGACGTCATTTGAGGCTAGTTAGGGGTCGCAGATGCAATCTCGAACATGCTTCCTGCTACTCCTGGCACTTCCTATGCGACCCCTAACATCAGAGGAGGCCAAGATTTTGCCCCCTGTGAGTCAAGGGGTCACAAATGAAGTGCCAGGAGTAGCAGGGAGCAAGTTAGAGGTTGCAGATGAGACTTCTAACTAGCCTCAAATGATGTCCGTGATCTGGTTAAAGGTGCAAAATGTGTCTGATTTTAGGGGGTCGGAATCCGAGTAATTATACTCAAAAGTGCCTTTGAGGTGGAAGGAACATCAAAGACTGGCCTTTGAAGTGTGCAGGTCCCCTTCCAGCCCAGTCCTGTTGGCCAGGCTTACCCTGGGGTATTGATCAGGGATTTGCTTGAGGGTAGGACACCACCTATTGAAGTGTAAGTGTCAGTCCTTCCCCTTCAGTAAGCAGATGAATACAGATGCAGCTGAGTGTCCCGTGTTTGTGACTGTTTGGAGGGAATGGATAAAGTGTAGCCCAGACATGTATTGGAAACATGCTAGAAGGGACACAAAGAGCTAAGGGAAGATAATTTCCCACTATTTAAAAATGGCAGTCCTAAACTAGTAATGTCAAATCCAACTTTACAAGTAAAGAGAGTTCGTCATTGCCAATCCAAAGATACGAAACATGAAGCAGCTACTCCTCTGTAAACAGGAATTACAGCTTGAAAGTGCATTTGAGGAATTCCCAATGTTTACCTAGCAGAGGAGCACTACTTACTGTAGTGAAAAACAAAATGGACTGTTTTGTCACTCTTAGGACATGCAAAACATAACGGTACATGTCCTACCTTTTACTTACATAGCACCCTGCCCTTAGGATTACTTAGGGTCTACCTTAGGGGTGACATATGTAATACAAGCAGAGTCTGAAACCTGGCAACTAGTTTTAAATCCCAAGTTGCACTACCAGTAAGCTGCACACACAGGCACTGCAATGGTAGGCCTGAGATGGGTTTGAAAGGCTACTCATGTGGGTGAACCAATTAGTGCGGCTGGCCCACTAGTAGCATTTGGACTACAGGCCCTAGATATACTGTATACCACTTTCCAAGGAACTTACAAGTGCATCAAATACTCCAATCCGGTATACATCAATTTCATCATGTTTAGGGGAGAAGCTCATGCACTTTAGCACTGGTTAGCAGTGGCAACGTGCTCAAAGGCCTAAGCCCAACATAAGAATGCAGCAAAAAGAGGAGGAGTAAGGCAAGCTTTGGGGTGACCCATTAGAGAGGGACATTTTTCAACAACTTATTTATTCACCTTGACTGCCTGTGAAAAACGTTTTTACCCTGGGGGTTCTTGATTCTCACATTTTCAGCTGGAGCTTTTCATGAGCTGGACCAGAGACTATTTCATGCTGCTGCCTGTGACTTTGCAAGAGTTCTTCACTCTAACCATCAAACTGAAACTGGCCACAGGTACCATAAACAGAACCTTCTCTTTCAGAAACTTCACCAGTTTCCAAATGTACTTCTCTAACTTCTTGTCCAGCGTCTCCCCTCTAAATCCACACCATGAACTTGAGTGTGAATCAGTAGTTGCTTAAACCATCCCTTCATCCATCATCTTCACTAGCAATGTTAGTCACAAGCACAACTTGATTAAATTCTTTGCAATGGGCATCAAGACTGCTTTTGCTGACATGCTTCTTCGCAAGTACTCAGTCTCCTGGTTTCAGGGAACCGCACTGAGTTTTTTGGGGGGGTGTTGTGGGCAAGGTCACCTGATGAGAGACAAATTTCACCACATCCGCCAGATTTTTGCAGTAATCTAATATGATATCATGAGTTATTGACACAAGCGTAGCTGAAGGAATGTATGCAATCCTCATGGTTAATAACATTAACCCTTCATCAGTCGAGAGTCCAGTCTCTTTGTCTGGGGTACTTCTGATACTTATGAGAGGAAGAGCATTAGTTCATTTCAAATTAGTGGATGCACATACTTTAGCCAGCTTGTTTTTGATGGTCCCATTCATTTTCTCTACAATACCAGATGATTGAGAACGATAACTAAAATATAACTTTTGCTCAACCTGAAGAGCTGTACAAATCAATTTAAGGCTCTTATTTTAAAAATAAGGCCCACAGTCTTGAGCGAGTTTGTTAAAATGTGGAATTACTTCTCTCAACAAGAGTTTGACACCTATCATGGCATTGCTTCCCTGAGATGAGTAGGCTTCAACCCAATAAGAGAATAAGCAGGTAATCACAAAAACATATTTAAGCCCATTGTGAACAGGTATTTCAATGGCATCGGCTTAAAGTCCATCAAATGGGCCCTCTGATTTGGTGATAATATTCAACATGCTAGTGTTTCTCTTTCCCTGATTAATCCTCTGACAAAAGCTCCATCTTTGACAAAGGTCTTCTGCTAAACCTTTGAATTTTGTCTTAAACGGGTTCTTTCTGAAAGTCCTGGTCATTTAATCCTTCCCTACATGAGCTTGAATCTGAAAGTACATATTTATATTCAGTAGTAATAGAAACATCATTAAAGTTCTTTTTGCAACAAGTTAATTCCCAATTTTGTCTTTCATCCCCTGGTACATCCTCCTGGCGTTCTCTGAATTCATGTAATGTGGTCTGTATTAGGTTCAGCACAATGCAATTTACACAATTTGCATTTTCAGCAGTATTTACACTATGTCATTTTGTTCTAATCCTTGCAGTGTGATTTGCTCATTTTATCTCACATTCACATTTTTAAGTGTGCAATACTTTGCCACTTGGTCAGCATACCTGTTTCCCATTGTGATTATATCACCACAAGACTTATATGTTGTACATTTTACCATTGAAATCTCTCTAGTTTATTGTTTTGCTTCAAAATATCATGAATATAGGACCCATTTCTGATGGGGGTACCAGAAAAGGTCATAAAATTCCTTGGTGATCACAACTGCCAAAAATCATGGATCACTCCGAGCCCATACAAGCGTGTCACTACAATCAACACTGATACTTGTGCTGAAGTTACTTTAGGCTGGCATGTTGCTTAAATGCAATGTAACAGACTGTGTAAGAAGCGTTTAGTGCTCCAAGAAGATCTTTCAGACAGGAACCATCTACAAACAAAATCAGATTAGCCCTTTCAAGAGGAACATCTAATATCAAGTCTTGACTTGGTACATAATTCTGTAACAATCACTCAATTTTTGTGTTCATTGTTTTCTGAAACAGGTAGTAGTGTTGCAAGGTGCAAAGAATTACACTTCGTGATCAAGACGTTTTCAGCAGGCAATATGATTTGCTCATACCTTGTGAGGCAACTGTTTGTCCAGTACTGTCATTTGGTATAAATCAGTCAAATGTCAACTGAATGAGGAACAACCACCATGAGCGTATATCCCCTTACGCTTCCATTACGTGGTTCATTTGCAATAGAAACAGTTGTAACTGCCTTGAGATAACCAGGAAGAGCTACAGCTACTGGATCTAATACAGCAGAAAAATGAGCAACACTTCCCTTCATTTTCTTAAGTCAGAATTGAAATAAGTAAGCACCCACCATTAATGTGGCAATAAAGATAGAACAATTTTTCATAACCGGGCACTCCAAGAAAAAGTGCACAACACAAATATTCTCTTCATTCTCTGAAGGCCTTCATGCATTTATCATCAAATTGTACCAGGTCCTTGATATCACTGCGTGTTAGCCTTATTAAAGGCTTTACAGCCAGGGAAATGTTTGGAATTCACTGATGACGAGAATTCCCAGGAACATTTGCACCTCACTCTGGGTGGTTGAAGAATTCATCTTCCAAACTGCAGAAACACATTATTTTGAAATTTCTATGCTCCTATTCAATGTGATAATCAAGATAAATCACACATTTTTTTACAGTACTCCATTTTTGTAGGTGAATCCCTGTGACGAGTGTCAGCATGACGGCTCAGAAGTGCAATTTTGACTAGAATTCTCTCTTCTTTTGTCCATGACACCACAAGTAGGTTATCAATTTATTGGATCAAGACTTAGACAACTGCAACATTTCCAAATCTTTTTTAGGATGTAAATAAAAATGGAGGGACTTTCAGGATGTCCTCGCGGAAAACAACATTAAATGAGAACTTTATTTTGAAACTAAAAACCAAAAAGATGTTGACTCTCCTCATGAACAGGAATGGAGAAGAATGCTCTACATGACTGTGTACAATTCTGCCTTCAAAGGAAGCTGAAAGGAATGTTACAGCAGGATTTGCTACCACCGGACCACATGGAACCACTATTGGATTTATTTTGTAGCGCTAAAATGAAGAACTGCAACATCAGGAACTCATCAAATAGTCCACAAGAAAAACCCACCATGGATAGTCCACAGTGGAATTAAGTATATAGACAAAAATAAAAGGGCACAGAATTACTAAAAGCTCCTCCTAACCATTCTATGTTTGCAAAGTTTTGTGGGTGTGAGGAACCCTTAAAATCTTACAACTCAAAAAGGAATTTCAACATCTGAACCAGCATTATGTAAGACCCACAACACGGCTAGAGTAGTTGTAGCCTAAGTCTTTCCTGACAGAAGACCTTAAGTGTTTCTCTAATCCCGCTATTAAGTATACATGTGATTGAAACTACTTTCCAATTACAGGTACTATTTGATAGAACACACTTGCATAACCTTTTTCTCTATACAGAGGGTTGTGGTGTGACTAGCAATCTGAGGTCCTGATGACAGCCTAGGTTACCCATTATCGGAACAGTAGAAGCTGAAACATTCACTCATATTGATTCACCACTCAAATTATGGTTAAATAATGTTCACAATGCTTATAAATACTATAACCTAGGATTATCAATAGACACAGAGTTAGTTCGACCAATTGTTAGTTTTAGTTTCTTTCAAAAGTTGTAGCCCAACCCATGAAAATTAGTTTATGATGTGAAGAGAAACCCTATGATGAAGCATGCTACCTAGAGGTGGTTGAAGGTTCTTGTCCTTACAACAATTATTGTTTCTAGTCTATGAGACAATCTTTTCTCCTTTGGTAATAATACCATGTATAATTTCTATGTGCGTTGTGATTGGTATTGCAGGGAGGTAGCAAATCAGAGAACAGAAAATTAGAGTGTCATACTGCCTTACCACCTAAGCAGTATCCTACTACATCAATATTGATTCAGCTCACTCTGTTCTAACACCAGATGAAGATGGCAGAACAATATAGTTACAAAGCCACAATGAACAACTTGCATGAATGTAATAAAGCAGGCCGGTGTAAGAAACCTTGAACGTTGTAACATTACTGATCCCATGTTAAAGAGGCTTCTCCTAGAACAACATCATTAAAAAACCATTACTTTGCTTAGCTGTGTGCAGCAGAAATAATAAACAGTGAGCTTACAGGGTAAGTAAGACATCCATTTTAAATGAGATGTTGTCGAGGCCTAGCTAAGACCTAGTTAGCATAAGGCGAGGAAGGACTAAGGTACATTGTTTAAAGAACATAACATCACATAAGTATATACATGTAAATTTGAGTGTATTTTCATATTTTGCACGTTGTTAATAATGCGCATGTTGAAAGGTAATATATTCGTAGGTTCAGGTAGGTACCTAAAGCAAGTATTACCATCACAATCACAGAATTACAGATGTATAAAACATTGAAAAACAATAGAGTGAATAATTATGACACAGCACATAAAAAAGCTCCCAAACATGTCTATATAAATAGGAAATACGTATAGGATTACAATGACATAACAATGATAAAAATCCAATTTAAGGAACCAGAACTATGATTTTTTAAAGATTAAAAGAAAAACTAGCGCTTAGAAGAGAATGATACTCAAAGGGTTAAAAAGGTCATGCTGAACCGGGACAAAGTCAAGAGTTCACGCCACCCATGATGCAACTCTTTTACACTTAATTCCAAAAGTGTTTCTTGATGCAGGACAGGGGTCCATAGCACCCGCCAAGGGTTCAGATCCTCTGGTTTGCCTCTTGGGATTTGGGACTACAATTCCCACAATGCACCTTGTCAATCCAAGTAAAATCCAAGTGAAGCTTCTCAGCTGGAGTTGTTCCTATTGCTTATGTTGGAGGTAGTCCTTCTGACACTTTGCTACCTGTTGCAGATCAATGAGTCCACTCCTTATCCTTTAAGACAGGCAAAGCCCTTTTATTGTGAAGCCTTGTCAGTGCAGCACATACAGTACTGATGAGTGCACTCCTCTCTTGTGCATCTAAAGGGTCAAGCAGGGCAGTCCTTCTACTCCAGACGCTTCGTTTGGGTCTTTGAGGGTCCACAACACCAGCCAATGGTTCAGAAGCTCTGATTTGCGTCTTGGAGCTTTGGGGCTACAATCCCCACAATGCGCATGGTCAAATCCTTTAAAATCCAGGTGGGCTTGTCTTGATGGAGTTGATGCAGGTGACTTCTTGAAGCTTTTTTTGCCTGTTGCTTTCAGGTAGTCTAATCTTTAATTATTTCAAAGCCAGTTAAAGTAATCTTTTGTGAAGCCCATTGTTCGCTGCAGATGCAGTCCTTATGAGTGCAGTCCTCTTGTGGTGCAGACCAGGGGTTCAGTAGGGTAGTCCTTCTTCTCTTGATATTTCCAGGCATGGATCTGAGTTGCTGGGCAGCTCTCCCATATTTATTCCAGTTTCTGGGCTTGCAAGAGGAGGGGCATCCCTAACCATGGAGGTGCAGTGTGCCAACGTCTGTCAGGACAACTTCCTTAGAAGTGTTGAATATTTTTGAAGCAGTTTTGAAATACAGTTCCGGGAACATGGCGGCTGCGAGGTAAATGGTCGCAGACCATCAGAGAAGCGGGTAGAGTAGCAGCACAGGAGAGTGCTCCCTGCTGTTCTCCCCGCCATGAAAACATAATGCAACAAAGGTCATGAAGGGACAGTACCTTTGTTTTTTTTTTGCTTAGATGAGATTAGGCAGCAGCGTTTGTGCAAGGAGCTATACGGAGGCAGGAAGAGGAGCACTGGCGTGGAAGAGGTTGTGATGTCTGTGAGCAGCGCGCGGCCTCTCTCAGAGTGGGAGAGTCAGCACAAGTTCCTCAGGGGCTGCTACAGATAAGGGGAGCAGCATGAGAGTGATTCCAGCCAAGGAAGGCAATGTTACGATCCCCCATGTTAAGGAGGGCTGGAGGGACATGTAAAGTGATCTACCAGCCCTACAGCACCCCCTTATGGAGCTATAGTGTCCACCACTTTCAGAAAAAGTAGGTTCCCCCCCAGACAAGATCTCCTGGTATACTCTGCACACCCAGGCACTCGAGAAATCGGCTGGGGTAAGCCTGGATCTAAAATTACCTTTGGGTACAGTGGACCCCCCAGGACTCGAGTGTTATAAGTGCTGGCAAAGTTGGGAAACCAACGGGGGCAAGTTTGGAAGTTTAAACGTCCCCTAGGGACACAGGTGCCAGCAAAGTAGGTGGGCCAATTCCATCTAATGTAGTGAGGGCAAGGAAGTCCATAAGTCAAGGGTGGACTACCTTGAGGAAAAATTCTAAATAAGAAGAAATTGTTTAAGTACTCATAGGAATGAGAGATGGGTGGGGGGGAGGAGGGGAGTGCACTATCACCTGTTTTTTGTTTAGTGAGGTTTCTCCTTCTCTACAGCGGGCCAACTGGCACAATGTCTGATAGTCAAGGGAGGGATCCCAGTGGGGGGAGAGAGGGAGTAAGGGAAGATTGTAGGTCACTGGGTATAGAGAGATGGGCAAAAACAAAAAAAATAAGTTCTCAATTTTTATATGGCTTAGGTCCATTAAGGAAATTGCTTATCATAGACCTCCAGGGGATACACAATATGTTCAACTCAATGCATTTCCAGGAGATATAAAGTTTGCCCAATTAAAAGTAGATCGGTGGGGATGACAATAAACTTACATATTTCAACCTGGAATGTAAATGGCCTCAGATTTAAAAATAGACAGAGGCTGGTGATGAAATATCTGGACGACTCTATAATCCAGGTTGTCATTTTACGAGAAACCCATCTAACGGCAAGTGAAAGCAGGGTAGCTTTTGCAAAACATAGCTGGGTAGAAAATTATGCTGTATTAGACCAATCAGAATACTGTAAGGGTGTCACAATACTTATAAGGGAGGGGTCAGGAGTGGAGCTGATTTCTTCCAAAACGGACCGCTCTGTTAGGTGGGTCTTGGCAACTCTCAAATGTTTTAGTACATATTTCCTCTTTGTTGGTTTTTATGGTCCTAACGTGGCTGACCCCCAATATATTGTGGACCTACAATTGACCTTTGCTGGAGTAACCACACCCATAATTATTGGGGGCAACATTAATACTCTATATGACTCTACGTTGGACAGGTCGACTAGCAGGAGAGTATCTAACTACTTAATGAGGCAAAAGCGAGGGTAGACCTTTCACAATTTTTCAAGATTGGATTAATTGTTAGTGGATAATACCTGGGAAATGAAAAGAGGTCCACATATATCTACCAACCTCATTTCATTTAGCAATTGTTTGAGGGCCTGTCTTGTCTTAGGCGCTTGGGCTCGGGCTCGGGATCCTCTCCTGCTAGTCGACCTGTCCAACGTAGAGTCATATAGAGTATTAATGTTGCCCCCAATAATTATGGGTGTGGTTACTCCAGCAAAGGTCAATTGTAGGTCCACAATATATTGGGGGTCAGCCACGTTAGGACCATAAAAACCAACAAAGAGGAAATATGTACTAAAACATTTGAGAGTTGCCAAGACCCACCTAACAGAGCGGTCCGTTTTGGAAGAAATCAGCTCCACTCCTGACCCCTCCCTTATAAGTATTGTGACACCCTTACAGTATTCTGATTGGTCTAATACAGCATCATTTTCTACCCAGCTATGTTTTGCAAAAGCTACCCTGCTTTCACTTGCCGTTAGATGGGTTTCTCGTAAAATGACAACCTGTAAGTATCTACTTAATGAGGCAAAAGCGAGGGTAGACCTTTCACAATTTTTCAAGATTGGAGCAATTGTTAGTGGATAATACCTGGGAAATGAAAAGAGGTCCACATATCACCAGGTCATATCTCTGATCATGCTGTAGTTAGTGTTACACTAATTAGAATCAGAGTAGGGCACAATGCGAGATGGATACTGGAAAGATCCATCTTATGAGACCCAGACGTTTTTATTCTTAAGAAAAAGACAACTCTTGAGTTCTTACTAGATAATGCCCATTCAGCCTCCAGGGGCGTTATTTGGGATACCTTTAAGGCGTATGTGCGAGGCATATTACAAAGCCGGGTTGCCTATAAGAATAAGATTGATAGGGCTGAGTTGAGAAATTTGGAGGAAAGAATTGGGAAACCAGGCTGCGGCAAATGACAGGGAATACGCAAAATAGAGAGGATATCACAAAACAGTTGGAGGAAGCTCGAGTGAACTATAAGGCTAACCTAGAGATAAAATGTAGAGAGAGGTGGGTAACAGGACATATGCAACAATTTGAGTATGGGGAGAAAGCCGGCTGCCTGTTAGCATGGAAGTCAAGGGTAGAGAGGGCTGAGCTCGTCATAAGCATGGAAGGGATTAAAGCCAGGTGTCAGATTTGTAAACATTGGTTAGACCCCGCTCCCCCACACCCAACACCCAACGGAGTGGTTAAAAGTGGTCAAGTGGACTAGCAATATGGATATCAAATGTAAGTCACCAAGGTCGGGGAAATCTGGGAGGATTTCATAAACTGGGCAGGTTAGCACACATGGTATTACGTAGGACTGCTGAAAAAACATCTAAATATAGTCCTATGATTATACCAGGTCATGGATCCAGAGATGGCTCATTGCCCCTCGATAAGAACAGAGCCTGGGAGGCCTGCAGCGAATGAATGAAATGGACCGCGAGACGGATTGAGGATGCCAAATGGTCCAAATATGCCATGGTGAAATGAGGACCAAAAAAACAAATAAACTGTTGAATTTTTTTGTCCAAGAAAGCACTTCTCAACAAAAATCTAAATGGAGAAAATCTTTCCTGGAGGTTCAGCTCTGTCTAACCCAACCCACAGATGTGACTAACTTTTCCCTACACTCCCCTTCCATACCCTCTCCTAATTTAATTACAGGGGCTCCCATCTGGCTCAGGTGCGAGAAGTGGTGGTGGGCCTGGTTCCTGTCCTTACTGTCTCTCTTCCTTTGAAGACCAGTTTGGCTACCCAGCCCCCTCCTGTCCTGGCATCTGCAGTAGCAGATCTCCTCCCACCAGATGTCTGCTTTGTCTCAGCCCAGGCCACTTCACACCTAATAAAAGAAGCTTGGCTTAGCCTGTCAAAGGCTGTCCAATCAGAAGAGGCTGTTGCAAGGTTGAATTTGGTAACTTTAGGGTAGAAGTTCTATAATTTAATTCCTGCCATAGTTATAATAAATCCAACCGTGGCAAATTGCTGGGTTTATAGCAACTATTATTTTCATATTTGAAGTATTATTATGCTGCTCTTGTCAAAAGATAAACTTTATTAACATTAAATAAAATCTTCCCATGTTAGTCTATGGAGTTAATGTACTACCATGGGGAAAAACTACCTTGACAGTTTTTCCTGCACCGGGGCATATCGAAATGTTTTATAATGTCCCTGCTTGACTTAACATGACACCCTACCCTCGGGGCAGCTAGGGCCGACTCTAGAGATGACTTATGTGTAAAAACAAGGTAGTTTATGACTTTGGAAGTAAATTTAATTTCAAAGTCGAATTTGGAAATAGTTTTATCTTAAAAGCAGCCTACTGTGCAGAGCTGGCTTTATAATGACAATAGGCACCACATCAATGCACACTTTAGTGCATTAACTGCACTGGATCTCTAAACCTACATGCCCTACCATTAATTAGGCACTTACAGGTAGGTTGTCAGTACCAATAGGAATTACACTTAATTGCAATGTACCTTTTAAATAGAGCACTGGCCCTGGGCCAGGTTAGCAGAGCTCAGGGGACAGTCAGTTACAAAAATCCAGCATCTAGTAGACTAAATGGGGACAAAAAGTGGGGGGACATCTATGAAAAGCCCTGTTTTCTCAGTCAAAATCCCTCCCCAGCCAATATGCCCAGATGAATTAGCCAAACCCTGGAAGAATATTTGTCAGGTGAGGAAGAAAGTAAAGAAAACAGTCTGTACTATTGCTGGGCCTACTCTGCCTCACATTCTCCGGCAAATGCACTCCTTCTGGGAATTTGACCCATCTCCACAGTAACAGAACCCATCTTAAACTGAAATTTCACTACAGCTGTATCGATTTCTTCTTTCCATTTTACTTTGGGTAGGGAGGTGCCCACCTCTTCTATCCCTAACTTGGCTATGGCCACTCTTAGCTTACCCATAGAGGTTACCCAACACTTGAGCAAACGCACAATAACCAGCAGGGTCAGGGGGCCTAGTTTGTTTTTGGCATGGGTTCTTCCTCCCATGCAAAATACAGTGCTGCCATGTAGGCCACTACCCAGCAGAGGCTATTGACAGCCACACCCTAAGCTCACAACTGATAGGTGGCTAAGCTGCTTTCGGGGCACCTGTGAGTTCTTGAAACCTCTTCTGATGTTTAGAGCGGGGGCTCCCACATCCTGTGGCAGACACTATCCTTCCACTCTCTCATCTGCCAGTGGAGGGGGACACACTGCATTCTCCACTCTCTCATTTGCCAGTGGAGGGGGACACACTGCTTAGTGACAGCTGGGTCACTGCTCTGGAGGATTTCCTTGAGGACAAGTGTAGCCTTACCAGAACGAACTATGGGCTTCCTCCTTATTGGGTTAAAAGGCCCTTGGCTCACTGGGGCTGTATTTAAGAGTTGCTTTCCTTTCCGTTCCTTTACTTTTTCTCTTTCTTTTGAGACCCCAGTCTGCTAACTGCAGGAACTGGCTCCCCACCATTTTTGGATTGGGTGTGCCCTGGGCATACTTCACATCTGGGATCAGACGAACCTTTGGGAGGTCATTGCCTAGAATACAATCTAAAGGGAGGTCAGAACAGATTACCACATTATGCCAGCTAAGGATACACTCTCCTTCCTGGGGCACTATGGCAACAGATTTGATTGTGATCTTACTTGACACTACCCTTATTATTTTTGTCTCTCCTGGGACATACTCATCTTGAAACACCAACCTGTCAACCACCATGATGTGACTGGCACATATGTCTCTCAGGCCAATGGCCTGAATGTGTTGGAAGTGTCCGCTACCACCCTCAGGGATCACCCGCTTACCATCTGGACCTGTCTCCCAGCAGACTGCTAAGAGGGTCTCCTCATTTTAGGAGTCCTCTCTTAGGGATACTGATGGAATTTACCCATTTTGCAGGGTCAACCCTAAACTTTTTGCCTTCCTCTTGGTATTTTTTCTGATATGGTGTTGGTGGTTTTAGGACTCTGGGCACTTTATCACTTCTGTCCAGTGTAAAGTGCATGTGCTCTGTATGGTAAAATATGGTAAGATTGGTCTACACCTGTTTGACGTATTTAATTTACCTATCAGTCCCTTGTAAATTTGTATCTCAGATACCCAGGGCCAGTAAATTAAATGCTACCGGTGGGCTTGCAGGGCTCCTTGCGCCACCCACCAAAATAGCCTTCCAAACCTGTCTCAGGCCTCTGCCATTACAGGGCCTGTGCGTGCAGTTTACTGCTGCTGTGATGTGGCACATAAAGTGGATGCCACGTCTGTGATCCCCCCCCCTTTTACTACATATCAGTCACCCCTAAGGTAGGCCCTAGCTAGCCCTATGGGCAGGGTGCATTGTAGGTAAAAGGTAGGACAAATACCTTAATTGTGTGACATGTCATGGTAGTGACAAACAGCCATTTTGGTTTCTCACTACTGTGAGGCTGCCCTCTCATAGGAATGCATTGGGAATTCCCTGATAAGTGCTTCAGTGGTAATACCTGATATGAGAGGGTCAGCGTGGTCAAGTTTGGTATGTTTGGAATATTGATAATAAATGCTGCATAATGGTGTGCGCAGATTTATGATCACTATTTTAGAAATGCCACTTTTAGAAGTTTAGAAGTTGGCATTTCTGTCTGCTATGTGTCTTTGTGCCTGCCTGATGTGTTTTGCATGTCTGGCTATGGAGTGACAGGGACTGGTGAGGTATGTGGCTCCAGAGGGGCAGGGTGAGTCAGTGTTAGGCTGAATAGGCAGATCTACTTTTGGAGTAGTGGGAGGAGTAGCCCCTGAGCCTGAATAGGTCTGTGCCTGCCTTGTACAATACTGGCTGTGCTCCCCTGTGGTGTGTCTGGGGTCAGGACCTACTCTATTAATGAGGGTGTTTTAGCAATGTATAGAAATGTTGGAGTGCCCCTACAACTGGATGCAACTGGGTTCCCCAGCCCTGTACCCAGGCAGAACAAATACAAAGCATGATATAAATATTGGGGCTGTGAACCAATGAGGTGTACTTGTACCTGTTTTGGGGGGAAGAACTGCAGGGTGTCATGCGTAATCGCCGTGTGACCCAGCTGCGTGTTCTTGGGGTCCCAACATGTAGCTCTGCCCTCTAAACTTTGGGGGATCCTGCCCAGCAGGCTTAGCGCTAAGAGAGCGCTGGATTCTTTGGGGGGGCTGCCTCCTCCCTGATGTCTTGGGGGTGAAGAACGATGTCCTCACGAGGGAGCCAAGCTGCACATTCGTGGATGGTGCCCTTAGGAATTAAGGGTGAGCGTAGTGTGTTTTGAGACCGCTAAGAAACCTTCCCCTCCAGGAGCTAGCCCCCGCTGCAGTGGAGTGCGTTGGGCGCTTCAAGATTCTTTTTAGTGCCCCCGGTATGTGATCCTCCTGCAGGGCTCCTAGTGCCCCACCACTGCGAGGCCTGTGCCTGGTTATGGGTGTGGTGCGGAAGGAAAAGTTACAGGAATTCAGGCAGCATTGGGGGCTGGTTGTGGGAGTGGCCCACACATGGAGAAGAGATGCCACAGAATCAGCATTCTGGCGGGAGCCTACCCCGCGTATCTGCTAAAGTGTAAATGTAAATGTATTGCGACTTATATAGCGCACGTATCACCTGAAGGCATCAAGGTGCTTGCCTTGGGAACCCGTCCTGGCTTTTCCCTGTGAGATAACCCCTACTGGGTATCCCCAGGGTGAAAGCCAAGCATCCCGCCGCGGGTGGGCCGCCGTAGTGGAGATTAAGCAACTATTGCCCAGAGCTGCAGCGTGGGACCCCATGATTAGAATAGGCACCGAGGCGAGAATTATCGAGTCCGTGGACATTTTTGGGCTCAGGACCCTGCCGCGTCGGGAATTGAACCCTGGTCCCGGGCCAGACCTCTGCATCAGGGTCTGCCGCTCTAATCAGTGAGCCACACTCCTCCACAAGTGAAGAGGAGGAGGTCCTGCAGCGCCAAGGGGGCTGCCCGAGAAAGGGGAGAGCATCCTGTGCCAGAGGAAGACCAGAAAGGCTGCATGGAGCCCATGTGAGGGGCCCAGTTGCATGCATCTTTACCGGAGCCTCGCAGGCTCCATTCCACCACTTCTTGCCACCCTTACTTGGTAGAAGGAGAGGGGGGCCACCCGCAGCATACAGCCTCTCAGGTTAGTGGTACCTGGGGGGCCTCCCGTGAATAGGGGTGGTTGCCCGACAATGGGCTCGTGTCTGCGGACCTGTAAGAGGCATTGCTGGTGCCTATGGGGGTGCCAATTATCTACAAGCGGAGCCCAGGTGAGAGGGGCTGCCATGGCACACTGTTGGCGTCTATTTAATTCATAGTTGCACCTCCAGACTGCGGGCACCTGCAACGATGGGGGCATTGCTTATTGCCCCACAATAGGAGGCCCGTTGAGTGGGGTTTGAGAGGCACTGTTGTGCAGGTTTTCACAGCTGCACCGCGAGGTTGTGGGCAACTGCCACGACAGGGGCAGTTCTTCTTTAAGAGAAGAGAGACCAGGTTGTGTTGCACCCTGACCCCATTTAGAGCCCTGACTTTGGATGGACATAGGGCATGACGGGAAAGTCCCAGACGAGCACTGAGGAAGGCCAGTGGCCTGGGAGCACATGAGGTGCTGGTAGGGAGCAAGGCCCTACCAGCATGATGCATAATGTGGATTATGCCTGAGGTGATGTATGCACCTAGGGAGTGTTACTACGGTACACTTCTAAATGTGATTCATGCCTAATGTGCTTATGCCTAGGATTATGCATAATATGGTTTATGCCTACTGTGATGATGCATAATGTGTTTATGCCTAAGATGAAGCATAATGTGGTTTCTGCCTACTGTGATGATGCATAATTTATTCATGCCTAAAAGGATGCATAATGTGTTTTATGGCTACTTTGATAATGCATCATGTGGTTTATGCCTAGGGTGATGATGCATAATGCGTTCATGCTAAGTGTGCCTTTACCAGTAGTTACTGGTTGTTTCGTTACTTACCTGTTCTAATGGTTCTGACAGTGGCCTGCGTGGTCCTGTCCTGCATATAATCCCCTGTAAAGTACTACCTTGTGCCAGTTGGCACAGTGTATGTTTGTGATTAGGATCTAATTTGTTGATGAGTAATTCAAAGGCAATTTTTTTATAACCTTGTGTGCAATTTCTTTTGTGGTGTGCCTAGTGTGTCGCTGCTGTGAGAGTGTTTTGCGCATATGCTTTACACATTGCCTCTGGGATAAGCCTGACTGCTCATGCTAAGCTCCCAAAAGGGGATGAGCAGGGGCTATTGTCAGTGTATAACTCCCTTGCCCTGACTGGAGTGGTGGTTTCTGCCTAGATAGGCGCATGCCCTAGCCAACCAGAAATCCCATTTTTAACCGATACACTAGTCAGGCAAGTGCTAGCCACCTTCATGGAACAAGCAGGGTTACCCCTGAAGTGACTTGACATGTGACAGATAAAACACACTCTGTTCTCAAAAGAATTTTTAATCGCTGGGTTCCCCTACCTCTGCTTGTTGGGGTGGGATCTGCTCTCCTTCTTTTTAGGGTTATGCCGTGTTTAACTAGATTCTTTTGCGGGCTTTTCACTTTCCCTCTTTGTTTTTTGTGGCCCAATCCCCCCTTCTTGCAGTCTTGGTTGTTCAAAATAGGATAACTGCCATTTGTAAGCAATGTACAGCGGGCATTATTGACGGTACTGCTGTCCCTTTAAAAAAACAGGCAAGATTGGGTGCTGACACATTACAAGCACCGTGCAATTTAACATGTTTGCAAACCAGGGAATGTCCTACAGTAGAATCGCAGTCCTCCCCTGTAAGAAAAACTTCCTTACCCTCCCTCTGACATCTGTAAGTAAAAGGTAGGGACCACAATTCACGTAGAAATGCACTACTCAGTGGTTCAAAACAGCCAATCGGAAAATGTTGCATGCATGATTTAAATTGAAACAGTGAAAAAGGGAGAATTAACTAAACATCAGAGTCCGTTTCCGCAACCCATAACGGCAAAAGCTCCAATTGTTCAATACGCAAAAGTGTATATGCAGCTTTCATGGACATAAATTGTTGTTTATCAGTTAGATTAAATGGCAAAAACAAAACAGTGGCATTCAAATAATCTCTAGGCAATTTTCTCATTTTAAGAGTCTGTAGTGTCCAAGCAAATTGCATAACAGGTCTTAACTGATTTTGACCATGATATAGCACAGATGCATCACTTTGAACAATATCAATAACAGATGAAACAATATTATCCAATTTATAAATGTGTGAGGAAAGTGTGTTGATGCTGTTGTCTACTACGGCAAGGACTTTTTCTAAATTGGCTTGATCAATTTGGCACTGACGAAAAGCAGCCTCAATTTGCGAAAGATTCCAAATTTCAGTGTAAGCGGCATCAATAAATCTCTCAGATCCAGGATTCCTAGGTCATAAGATGAAATCAGCCAGATTGATGTCATGCGACAAGAGAGAAAGATGTTGTTTCACTGATGCCAACGAGGAATGTTCCAACCATTGTTGGCATAATTTACTCACCGAATATGTGGTGGCCGAATGTGTAAGGGGATAACGAGGATCAGGTCTAGTCTGAATTAAACCAGGCGTAACATTATAAAAACGCAATTGGCATGCATTTATATTAGTATGCCACACCAACCACCCGGAAGAATCAATTTCAGAGACATTGAAAGTGTAATTTCGAAGCAAAACTTGCAATGCCTCAATAGTATAATTTGTTTGAGTGCGCCAATCCCTGATTAATACTGATTGCAAAATTTACTCTAAAATTATATCTACCAGACGAGTTGAAGTAATCACCCCACTGGTGTCGTTGTGCCAGCACGGGTTTATCCCGGGCAGGGATACAGCTGACCATGCCCGTCGGGTTATTGCACTACTGGACTGGGCTCAAGTTACCAGCTCTCCCCTCAAAGCGATCCTGTTGGATGCCGAAAAGGCATTTGACAGGGTCGCCTGGGGGTTTTTATGGGCTGTCCTTCACTGGAAGGGTTTCAGCACCAAATTTATTCAGGAAATTCAGTCGGTGTATACCTCCCCAGTCGCCACACTTCGTATTTACGGTCTTCAATCAGTCTCCTTTAACATCAGTAGGGGCACCAGGCAAGGAGGCCCCTGCTCGCCCTTACTTTTTGCTCTTTACATCGATCTCTTTCTCAGCAAAATTGAAGGCAACCTGGACATTGTGCCTATCAGGGTCAATTCTGCAGACTACAAGATGCTGGCGTTTGCAGACGAAGTTGTCGTTCTAACCAGTGATGTTGCTACAGCTTATTCTGCCTTAAAGTCTCTGGCTGAACAATTTGGCCGGCTCTCAGGCTATAAGTTAAATGTTTTAAAAATGCAGGTCATCCAATCAACTGCCATGGGTCCTTCCAAAGCTCCTGTGGTTACAGAAGCAATATATCTTGGTGTCAAAATTACTGCTCTTGCAGATAGTATCCCGAATTTGAATTTCCTTCCAGTGATCAAATCTGTCAAACTCAAGCTGGAAAGGTTAGACCATTTACATCTTTCGCTCTATGGCCGGTGCAACGTGCTTAAAATGCTGGTCCTCCCAAAGTTCTTACATTTATTTAGAACCACACCATTAGAGCTGTCACAACGAAGCTTGGTCGGGGCCAAAAGGATCTGCCATAGGTTCCTTTGTGGCTATCGCCATTCGCGCAGGGCAGCTAAATGGATGTGTCTCTCTAGGGATCGTATCGGATGGTCGGTACCTAATCTCTTACTATATTATAGGGCTGCTATGCTACAACATTTTGGCACACCATTATTTGGAGATAGTACTGAGGTTCCGCTTTCTAACAGACCTACCATCTATGAGCTAGTTTTGGGTGATACCGCCACGGGGAACCTGACGCAAATTCTCGAGGCGAGTTACTTCAAGAGAACCAGGTTCAAGATTATAGGGGCCATGTTCTCAATCTGGCGAAAAATTCATGAGATCATGAATTTTAGCTAATGTCAATTTTTATACCCCCTTTCGGCAGTTCAACTGTTGCCTCCTATTTTCCTGGATCAAGTTATATTTAGATGGCGGACATTGGGTTTGAGGGGCATAGTGGATCTAGGCATGGGTGGGCAGATGTCCCCTTTCTCTTATTTAAAGGATAAGTTACATTTGAATTCCCATGACTTCTTTAAATACCACCAGGTCAGAAGCTTTATTGATAAACATCAACATGAAGTCTTGAATGTTTTCGATAAGGTTATCTTATTTGAATTAATTCAAGGAAGGGTCAGAATTGGGAAAATCGATCAACATCTTCTATGTGATTTTCCGGATTATCTCGATTCCCAGAACTCCAAGTGGGAGGCTACATTTAGTAGGACTGGGGTGGATGTAAGGCAGGCATTGGATCTAACAAGTTCTGTTCTTGTTTCTGGTAGCCTACGCACTCAAAGTTATATGGCAATGTTCGACCTCTATTATACACCGTTGAAAATTGTGAAATGGGGGATTCGTAAGGGTGATTGTTGTGCTAGATGCGGGCTGCAAGCTGGTAATGATATCCACATGTTCTACTCATGTCAACAGTTGGGGGCATTCCTGCATGATGTTGGGTGCTTTATAAATTCATCACTTAATATCCCGCTCATCATCTCTTTGGAAAAGGTAATATTGGGGTGAGAAGGTACTGTGCCAGCTGAAAGATCGAGATTTGTTACTGCCTTTTTGTTCATAGCAATGTCTCAAATTAGGCTTTGTATTACCTCACAATGGCTGAGTCCTGAAGCTCCTACTTTTTTTAATTGGAGAGGCAGGATTCTTGCCCTCTATAACATGGAGTCTTTAGTGTTTTTGAGAAGGAGGCGGGAGTTTGCCCATAGGATCTGGGTCTCGTTTGAACATTGGCTGAAGAAATGATTTTTTGAGTATAATCTAAGCGCAAGGGTTGAGTTTATTTGGGCCCTTATTTTGCCCGTTAGGATGGATAATGTTTATTTTTTCCTGTCTCTTCAATTATGTGATATGCTTTATCCTGATCTGTATTTTCCACTATTTTCTTTGTCATATTTTACTCTAGTTTTGCATTTTTGGGTCAATTACGCTTCCCACGAATTTGTTCTGTTAATTTGGTTTATCTAAACTATGAAAATAAAGTTTAAACAAAAAAAAAGGGTTTCCAAACGTACATGCCCTACCACCTACTAGGGGCTTACAGATAGGTTGTCAGTACCAATTGGAAATACACCTAATGACCATGTACCTTTTAAAGAGAGCACTGGCCCTGGGCCTTATTAGCAGAGCCTAGGGCACAATCATAGTCGGAAAATCAGTTTTTAGTAGTCAAAACGGGTGCAAAGGTGAGAAGAAATCTGCCAAAAGCCCTGTTTTCTCCCAGCCCTGGTATCTTAATTTTATAGATCCACAAAAAATCCTACATTACTGATTATGGCTGCTCGAATTACATTATTATCAAGGAGGCAATAACGAAATATTAAGCTTAATAACATTAACCAGCATCTCATTCGAGTCTGGGGCTTTTCTTGATAAACTGTTCATGAGTGGGGTACTTACTTCCTCCTCCTGTATGGAATAACTAAATTGTAGAGACACCTTGGGACCAGGAGTGTTGTACAGCACTGAGTGATGAGAAGAAGAGTTACTTGGTATAAAAAGTTTACAAAACGTTTACAAAGTGTTCAACCTACTGTGGGAATTACTTTCTCCACAATCTTACTAAAAAAGGGTATCGTGACAGTAATTTCACCCAAAAATCACCACAGACTAAAAAAGTCTGTATATAAAATCACTGAGAGCAACACATTAATATAAAAATATATGCTAATAGGATTATGTTGGGTTGAATCATTCCTCAAGGTTTTAGAATGTTTCCCATCAGCATTATAGGAACAATTTCTTTTTGCCAGAAGACACCCGGACCAATGTCTATGTTTTCGTCTATGTTTCTGTCACATACAAGGAATGTCTGAAAGATTACATTCTTGAACCCATTACCACTCAAAGATTTCTTGAAATCAATCTCCAACTTTGCTCACAATTTGTATATTTTGTTCTGGAAATTCACTTCTGGTTCTTTGCCATTTGCCTCTTGAAAAGGCATTGGGAAGTGTTGCAGGTAGAGGGAGGGAGAAACAGGAGTCGAGCCCTATAGAGGAGTCACTTCAGGCTTCTCTGCGCCATTTTTCTCATGGGGCTGTGGAATCTTGGCTATTGTCCAGCTCTCCTATCCTAAGAGGCAGACATGAGAAACAGAAAAGTCATTTTTTTAAACGTTAGAACTGTACAGTAGGCTTTTGGTACAAGTACAAATGATGTGAAACTTGTAAAGATTAAATGAACTCGGAGTTCAGTCTCTCAATCATCAGAAAATTGTGCCACATGCAGTTTTGTTGCAGATTGCAGATTAGACTGCCAGACTGTGTGGTTTCAGCAGGGACTCTGCTGATCAAAGACTCATGCCATGCTTTCCCCAAAAACACATTGTGAACTAAAATACTTCACAGGGCTCATTTTCCTTAATAATGTGCGTGCCAGCCACACATATTTACAAATACTTGTCGTGCAAAATTCATGCATGACTCCAAACTAAACCCAGAAACAACAGCTTTTATTGCTTTTGTATACCTGTTTGAGTTTCATAGATATTCTTTGTTTCTTCTTTTATGAATGCTCTTTGCTTGAAGCATTTCTGCAATCCATGACCCCTGTGTAGAAAACATTCTCTTCTACAGCAATCTGTGTGTGCCCTTGTCAGCTACTGAGCCATTACACATCTGTTCCTTTCAGGAAAAAAAGAAATCCGGCTGTTATACTGAGCACAGCGTATCTTGCTGTTTTTGAGAACATTTAATCAATCCGTTAAAGTCTAACAATATTACGTGGTTAGCTTACAGTCTGTGCAATGTGGTTCCTTTACACCCACCAGACCATGGACCTCATTTACACAAGACATACGCAGCTGGCATCGCAAGCCATTTTACTGGGCCGACCTGGGTCATTTTAAAAGCATAGGGATGCATTGAATTAACAACAATACAACCCATCTGTGTGGATTTCCTTGCACAAAATTTGCTACAATGCGCCAGCACAGGCACCCTTGCTTCATGTTGCCAGGGTGCCTGTGTTGACAGCAGGATGGTTTTTCTGCAGGAAGGGACACCTTTCTACACAAAAACAATCATTGATGGCCTTTTCCTCTTTCTATGCATGCTGCAGGAGGAGGAATAAAAGTATTTCTCCTCGTTGCGCCACTTCTACGGTTCCCCTGGGGAGGCGTAGGGTTCTGATGCATTCTTAGCTCTTCCAAACTTTGTAAATCTGGGAATGTGTCAGGTTCCATGGATGTTGGAATGCTGGCAGAGTAATGCGTGAAAGGGACCCATATTTACAAAATCATGAAAAGTCACACAGGGTGACTATGCTGCCTTGTAAAGATGACCAGGCACACTGCTCCGCTGGTGCATCCCAAGAAAAGAGATGCACCGGCGGCACAATGGACATGTAAATGTGGCAGAAATTATGAAAGGGCCTAAGCATCAATCTTGCTGTATGCAACAAAGTTAGCTCAAACTGTGAACAATGGTTTTGAAACAGCATTATGTATGGGTCCCTGATTGATGGTTGATATATATAGTGAATGTCTATATTCAAAGGACATCCAGGATTCGCAGTAGAACTCAAAATGTACTGGCTTTTGACTTTGCTTTATTAAATATGATTTTAAATATGTATTCAATAATTTGTAAAAGGTGAACTCAGAGGTCTGTTTACTGTCCATCCAGCGATCTGTTGTTTGGTTCCCTCCATGTTGCACAACTATAATTTCTTTAGGCTTCCAGAATTACAAAGTTAAAAAGGAACATGGCTAGAAACCCTAGCTTTCCTGCGAAAAGCTTATATCAAATAGGCCATATTTGAGATGATCACTGTGAGAGAGCGCAATTCAAGAAAATATAGAAGTGCACCATATTTACAAGCACGTTGTATTAGTTTAGTAAACATTATATAAGAGTGTCGAATCTATAGAGTGAAAATACATAAGAGTGTTTAATTAAAATAGAATACTTATATCAAGTGTGAAAAGCTAATGTAGATGTTTGTAGAGATGTTAGAATGATGTTGAAATCCCATGTTATGTGGCGGTGGTAGGGGAAAATGTAATGCTGCTAAACGTAGAAATGTGTAGGCCACATGGCAGTTCACATAGAGTACAAGATGCTGTTACACTCTTACACGATGGTGGATTTCAATGTTATTGTAATTCAAAGTATTATTGATCCTAGAACTGAAATATGTTTTATAGACGTTTCATATAATCATTGTGTGTAATAAGTTAGAATGCTGTTTAGAAGAATTAAATGTTTTACAGAGTGCACAGGCCCGTACATGTAATTCTAGATAGGCCTGAATAGACAAAAGTCATTTCTTTTGATCTGCATGTGCTCGTTAGAGAAAGGCTGTGTTAGGCACAAACTGTGGAGCCTGTTTGAATGGTTTATGACTTAAAGATATGGTGGAGGCCGGAATTTGGGGCCCACAGTACAAGTGTCTGTTTGCAGGTGCGAGGAGGTTTTAATCAAGAGAGTGATGAATAGACTTTTGTTCAAGAGAGCCAGGCACAGGCCTGGAGGAGTCTTCAGGAATTTCCTGGGGGTACCGTCTTGCCAGAGAGGAGCCTGGGAAGCAAGGTCAACGCTAACGATGGGCCTAGAGGAGTACCAGCATGGAGCATACCAGAACCAACACCATGTGAGGGGCGTCTCTAAGGGGTGTCTCCAAAGGGCGTTCCTATTGTAAATGTGATTTTGTATTAGGGACAGTACCCCGGGGTGGAGTTAAGGCAGATGATCTGCGGAACCTAGGAGAGCGGATGGGTAGGCAGATAGGGAACTGCGAGACATCGTTTTTGGAACAAAGACTAAGGGAAGTGTGTGTTCTTCTTTGGAAGTCACCACTGCTGACACCTTTTTAGGTTAAGATCTTGCTAAGTAGGGATGTCACTTAGTCTAGTGTAGGGACAGTCTAACCTGATTTCTTTCCTTTCTGTAAATGACTCATAAGCTACAGCTTGTGTCTATTCTTGCAACTTTTATGGTTTTTGAATTTGTTTTGGTAATATTCTTCTGCCGACTAAGAGCATTTAGAAAATTCATGTTTGTATTGAAACCCGTATATCTTTTGAACCTTATATTGAGATGTTTGTATCTCCAGTTAAGTTTGGCTTTGTAATAAACTTTTAAACTTTTTTAGCTTCAGTGGTTCCTTAGAGTGGAGTAAGTCATTAACTGATTGACCTAGTAGTGGATTGCCTTTTACTCTATGACAGGTACCAACGGTTCAGTCGACCGGAGTCGGGATCTAGATCTATAACAATAGGCCAGAAATCCCGCGTTAACAGTTGGTAGCAGAGTGAGGATGGTTACCTTCTTGAGGAAGGTGATCTAGACTAGGTTAAGTTTACCCCAAGGTCCCTAGAGATCGAGAGGTGGCCCGCCGAAGAGGGTGCTGACGGCGCGAGAGGAAAGCAGCAGAATCGGACGAGAGTGAATATAACAAGGGTCATGCGTGGACAGATTGCGGTGTTTTGTGTTGTATCTGTATTGTAATGTCTTGCGGAGTTGAATGCCTGTAGAGTGAATGAGAGAGGGTTGTGAGCGCGCGCGCCCTGGCAAAATCTTAAGTTCGGGGAAGAGCTTACGTGGTTCGGGTGTATCGAACCCCCAGAGTAGTTGTCGACCAGAGAAAAGGGGGTCATGAGGTACCATTGATCGCCCGCAGGACCGAGATAGGGGGAATGCAAGAGTGAGTGTGTGGGTAACGGACGCAGGTCGAAAGTTACCGTGTGCAAGTAACCTATCAGAGAAGGCGATTGTCTGGATGTACACGGATAGACATTTCGTCAGTTAAGGTGACAATTACAATTAGACTGTGGACGTACAGTCAAGGAAAGTGATCGCTTGGTCGGAAGTAATCATTTTTCAGAGTATGAATGGGACGCATGCATGACCGAGAGACGAGCGGAGAAAGGAGGGGAACTGCTGCGAAAGGGGGACGAGTGACGTCAGCGAGAGCCGCGCTGTGATAGGGCGGTCGGTGTGAAGCCGCGCTGAGACGAGTGACGTCAGCAAAGAGCCGCGCTGTGATAGGCCAGTTAGCGAGAACCGCGCTGAGATTGGTGGATTGTCATCAGGAAGTAAACGAACGTGGAGAAAAATAGAAATTCGTAAATTTTGAACATGAAGTGTTTTAAATGTTTGAGGGGGATTTTTAAGAGAAAAAGAAGAGAATCTTATTCCGGGGAAGAGGCACCACCGGAGGGTACACCAGCTCACTATATGGCAACGAATGTTGGGTTGCATACTATACTGTGGCTTGGGACTTGGAGTAAGATTACAAAGGGGAATGAGGAACTGACTTTTCCAAAATACGGAACGTTTAGATTAGAAGTGTTACATCAGTTGAAAGCAGTTATGTCCTCATTGAGACCTTTTGCCTAGACCAACACAGTTTGAGGCCCTTAATGCATGGATTAGGGCGGTGCACGACAGGAGTCAACACAGACGCCAAGAAAGGGTACGGCGATCAGTGAGGGCAGTGCAAGATGCCAAATGGGATGCGGAAGCCAAGAAGTGGAGGGTACAGGTGATTGAGGTGGATAAGTTGTACCCCATGAGAGAGGTTACAGGTGGAAAGAAAACCATAGAAGAGGATGATGAGAGCGAGTCGGAGGACGGTCTAATAAATAGGTTTTTGATAGATAAACCACCTCCGGACAATAGGGAGATAGAGGGTACTGAGCTCTCAAGGAAAAGTAGGGTTGACACAGAAGAGAACAGGCCACTCCCTATAGCGGATTGGGTACCTACCAAAGGTGAGGAGACACCTCAACATAGTCCTGTACAGAGAGTAGTCGGAAGATTTGTGGTGCAGAAGACGCCAGCAACAGAAAGGGTTGAGTCTTATGGATTACCAGATCCTCTTCAAGTGCCCGTTACCATAGGTCCTGTAGTGTCGGTTTACCACCCAGAGAAAGGGAGAGAGAAAGAACAGGTACGGCTAGAAAGAGAGAGAGTAGAAATGGAGAGAAGGAATAACACGACAAATGCCTGGAGGCAACTGCCGGGACCGATAACGTGGAACACCCCATTGGAGTCAGCAGTGGATCCCGTAACAGAACAGGGTGGTCAGAGAGGACCGATGGACCTGAGGGGACCACGGCCGAAATCCTACAAGTAGTTGAGGGCTGACTTGAGGGAATGGGATGGGTCCACAGAAGCACCGAGCAACAGGTCAAGAGCAGAAGCAGAATGGGGAAGTCGAGGCAATGGGATATTATCTCACTGTGGGGCTAGCGAAAGCAGTCAGGAGTGGGAAGGTAAAAGTCAGGAGAGTAGAGGAGTTACACGTCATACAGACAGAGGAAATGGGCAGGAGCAAAGAGGCAGAAGGACGGAGTGTGGAGAGACATCTCGTTTCATTCAAGGCGAGGGAGACCAAAGGACCCAAGAATACAGGGAAAGGTTTAGGTGCAGTCACCATGCACCTAATGATAATGTACAGCACTGGAGTCGTGGGAGCATAGGGAACAGTGAAGGATCTTGCCATGTGCCGACTGATCAGAGACCACCGGCAAATGGTGAAGAAAGGAGGAATAGCGGAATGTCTTACCATACACCTAGAGAAACCATGCAGAATGAGAAATATGTGATCATGGGAAATAGAGGAGTGTTTCACCATACACCCAGAGAGGATGGAACTGCATGGGACCTGGAGAGATGGGAGCAAGGGAGGACTCCCCATAACTCGCCTGAGCCTAGACGTAGGACTCAGAGCTGTGATGGGAGAGATGTAAATAGACTCTCTAGAGATGGCATATTGAAAGCTGTAATAAAAGCCAAAAGACTTGACGTGTCCAGTTTAAAATCTGACCTGGACGAGATAATAGATGGTACAGTGCCGATAGAAAGGATTGACATGTACGAACAAGATGAGCTGCTGTTTATAGCAAAGGACATCACTCGAAAAGCCAGAGCAACTCATGAGAAACTGTCTGAACTGGCAGACAAGTATATGGTAGATTTGTCCAGAACCAAGGCATTACAGGGTAACCAAAGGTTGCATTATTCAGATCAGGACTTAGATGAGAGGAGGACAACTGGATTAAAAACACATATAAGGGAACTGATCATGGGAATAAGAGCATGGAGGGACCTGGACAAATGGGAAGAGAGGTGGTCGAAAAAGGGCACTGTTAGGCGGAGTGCGAATGTGATGTCTCCGGAGGGAAGACTAATGCAGATGGAGGCATTCCCTTTGCGTGAAATAGAGAATGGGAATTATGTACACGTGCCCTGGAGTAGGGGAGATTTGGCTGCATTCACCAACTCATTTCCGAAGTTAAGGGAGAACCCTGTAGAGTGGTACAAGCAGGTAGAGAGGTTTGTGAAGATCTCAAAAGTATTGTGGATTGATTTGAACACTATACACAAAAGGGTAATATTAGGGAAATATTTAATGACCTCGCATAGCTGTGGTCCCTACATGTAATACAAAAACTTTACACAGACAATGGGTCAGGGTTACTGGAAGCTAACTTGTAAACTGTACAATAATTGGGATACAATCTAGGAATCCATGGTTTTCGTAGTGAAAAAAGTGTATTCCCATCAGATACCCATCCTGTTCCGCCCTACATCATTTGGGATCCTTCACCCGAAGGAAGTGGAAACTAGTCCACTATAGATTGGGTAGATTGTAGCCCAATCCTTGTAGGGGATACTGAAATGTGATGGTTGGAAAATGGTAACAGGTGGTAAATGACTAGCAGTGCAAAGAAAAAGTGACGAGTTCAAAGGAACTATGTGATGTAAGTTAATATTGGGTTGTGGGAATGGAAAAAAACTTTTAATAAGATCCTACTCACACCCAAAGAGATAAAAACAGTGCAAGTAGTGTAACAAATAGCTACTTAGATGTTAAGAGGTCGACATGTTTCTGCAGTGTAATGGGGTCAAATGATCCCCGTCTGCTTCTTCAGGACCTTATTAATGCTACTGCTTATGCGTGAAAAAATGATTTGTAAGTAAAATTCATATCAGCTGAGATCGCCCATGAAGATGATCCAGTCGGTCATGTGAACATGTGAAACAAAGGCACACAGATACACATATACCGTTAATATCGATAGCTTCAAAGATAATACACATTTGTGTGAAAAAATTATGTCAAGAAATATTGATCAATGGTTGCAGAAAGGTCAACTTAATTGCTGCAGAGCAAACATGGATATAAAGGCAGGGTAACACCGTACCCACTCACCCATTATTTGGGGAATGAACTCTCCACCTCACCCGGCTACAGCTCATGTATAAATGGAGCACCGCTCTATAGAGTAAAACAGGAGAAATAATAAAAAAAGGAGGAAGAACCAAATGTGACAAACAGCTAGACTAGATTTGTTATTATCTTTGTCTGATCAGCGCTGTTTAAAAGACAAACATTAGTATGTGTGGTATATGTTTTTTAACACATCTCACAAAAGACTCATTTGTCTTGCAGTTATTTATATTGATATGCGCTGGAAGCGACCGCGCTATGATAAAAAATGTGAACAAGGCTGACTACTTGGTAGAGGGTGTGCCGCTAGCATCTGAACAGTTCGCCCCACCATGAGTGTCAAGAATGGTTTATCACTAAGTGGGGAAAGCAGCGTCAGATCACTGACACAAGATTCGGCACACATCGCCGAAATGTAAACGCCCATTTGTAATGGTATGGCGGCAATGAAAAAGTCAAGCGGGGATGCAGGCTCCATTTATACCTGAGCTGTAGCCGGGTGAGGTGGAGAGTTCATTCCCCAAATAATGGGTGAGTGGGTACGGTGTTACCCTGCCTTTATATCCATGTTTGCTCTGCAGCAATTAAGTTGACCTTTCTACAACCATTGATCAATATTTCTTGACATAATTTTTTCACACAAATGTGTATTATCTTTGAAGCTATCGATATTAACTGTATATGTGTATCTGTGTGCCTTTGTTTCACATGTTCACATGACCGACTGGATCATCTTCATGGGCGATCTCAGGTGATATGAATTTTACTTACAAATCATTTTTTCACGCATAAGCAGTAGCATTAATAAGGTCCTGAAGAAGCAGACGGGGATCATTTGACCCCATTACACTGCAGAAACATGTCGACCTCTTAACATCTAAGTAGCTATTTGTTACACTACTTGCACTGTTTTTATCTCTTTGGGTGTGAGTAGGATCTTATTAAAAGTTTTTTTCCATTCCCACAACCCAATATTAACTTACATCACATAGTTCCTTTGAACTCGTCACTTTTTCTTTGCACTGCTAGTCATTTACCACCTGTTACCATTTTCCAACCATCACATTTCAGTATCCTCTACAAGGATTGGGCTACAATCTACCCAATCTATAGTGGACTAGTTTCCACTTCCTTCGGGTGAAGGATCCCAAATGATGTAGGGCGGAACAGGATGGGTATCTGATGGGAATACACTTTTTTCACTACGAAAACCATGGATTCCTAGATTGTATCCCAATTATTGTACAGTTTACAAGTTAGCTTCCAGTAACCCTGACCCATTGTCTGTGTAAAGTTTTTGGATTGATTTGAACACCTTGTTTGACATTGTGGTCCCAGGAGACTTGTGGATGACATGCAAGGTTAGTGTCGAGTGGCCAACTACAGAATCAGCAAGGGATACTCGTACTAATGGACCGTCAGAAACAGTAATGTTAAAATACGATAGGGTAATGACATGGCTGAAGGAGAAGGTGCCACCACAAGACATAGATTGGGTAAAAATAGACCGAACAAGACAGGAACCAAAGGAGACAGTCCATGAGTATTATGAGCGATTGCTGAAAGCATTCAAACAATACAGTGGACTAGATGTAATGGACCCCAAGGATATAGGACAGTTTGTATCAAAGTTTGTTTTGGGGTTGAGACCTGATATTTGTCTGATGATTCAGCAGCATTTGATTTGTTGGCAAAACAAACCATTGGATGAGATTTTGAGATATGCAAGATACTGCAGTGATGAGATAGAGTCCAAAGCAAAGAAATTAAAGGAACAATTGATGATGGTGCAGATGCAGTCAGCTGGAAAGGGAGGACAGCAGCAACAGGGAACAGGGACAATGGGACGGAAATCAAACAATCAGAACAAGGACAATGAGGAAAATCCGAGACCTAGAATAGACTTTGCTACATTGAAGAAAACAACAAAGTGTCATCAGTGTCACCAGGTGGGACACTGGAGACGCGAGTGTCCCTATAACCCTGAAAACGGAGAACTGGAAGTTCTAGAGGAGGAAGTTCAGAAAGTTCCAGTCCAAAGGGTGACAGTGATAAAGGGTAAGGTGGCCAAAGGGGGGATTTCGGCTCCACGAGCTCAGTTCCCGCAGCCACCAAAGATTACGACAGGAGGAAAGGTCTATAGACAAATGCCTTTGTTCACAGGTAAAGAAGAGTGTTACTACGTTGATCCATTGACGGGACGACGTGTAAGTAGAGAGGAGGACTGTACCCTCGGGGCAGTTCTAGAAGTGGATCAAAGAGGACCGTTTGTTAAGGCTGAAGTGGCAGGGTGTCCTACAACATTCTTGGTGGACACTGGAGCTACTCGATCAACTTTGAGATCGGCAGTGGTTCCAGATCTACCAATGTCGGGGGAAACGATTCAGGTGGTAGGAGTTGCAAATAAGAGAATGAATAGCCCTTTGACGGAACCAGTATCAGTGAAAATAGGAAACTACACGGATGAACATCAGTTTGTAGTATGTGATTCTAGTCCTGTGTGTCTGTTAGGAAGGGACGTATTGTGCAAACTGAACTGCACAATATACTGCACACCTCAGGGAGTAGAGGTACAGACTACAGATGATGACGCTACCTTCAAAGTTGTAAATTCGAGAACATGCATAGAACTGTATCCTACCCTGACCGTGGAGGAGCTCCCAGGCGATTTACGAGAGGCAGTGTCATCAGAGGTATGGGATTTCACTGGAGAAGAGATAGGACTGATCAAAGGAGTAGAACCAGTGAAGATTATGGTTAAACCAAATGCTGAATATCCAAGAACGCCCCAATACAAACTGACCCCGGAGACGATTGCAGGTATAAAACCTGTAATTGACTCTATGATAAAACAGGGAATACTGAAGGAAATCGTGGGAAGTCCATGCAACTCCCCGATTATGGGTTTGCAGAAACCTAGTGGGAAATTTAGAATAGTGCAAGATCTTCGAAAGATTAACAACATAGTTGTTTCATGTTGTCCAGTGGTACCGAATCCATCAGTGATATTGTTTCAGATACCATTCCAAGCTGAGTGGTTCACAGTGATAGACCTTTGTCAGGCTTTCTTCTCAATCCCATTGGATGAGGAGAGCCAGTACCTTTTTGCTTTTAAGCTGGAAAATCGCGTTTTGACATGGTGTCGTATCCCACAAGGGTATACAGAAAGCCCATCAATTTTCAACCAGCTGTTGAAGAAAAACCTTGAAAGTCTGGTACTGCCACAGAACTCGGTTCTGGTCCAGTACATAGACGACCTACTTGTTGCGTCAGAAACGGAAGAGGCTTGCAAGACAGATACCATTGCCTTGCTGAACCATTTAGCTGAAAATGGACACAAGGTATCTCCGAACAAATTGCAGTACTGTCTGACAGAAGTACAGTACTTGGGTCACAGGATAGAAAAAGGAAAGCGCAAAGTGTCACCAGATAGGATAGAGGCGATAATGAAGATGAATGCGCCTACGACACAGAGAGAAGTCAGGATGTTCCTAGGAATGGTTGGTTATTGCCGACAGTGGATAGCTAACTTTTCACTGAAAGCAAAACCTTTACAAAAACTGACGCACAAGGAGGTGAGTGATCCGGTACCATGGGACAAGGATTGTTTGATGGCGTTCCTACAGCTGAGAGAGGACTTGTGTCGTGCTCCGGCTTTGGGAATGCCTGACTATGAAAAACCCTTTGCACTTTTCTGCTGTGAGAGAGAAGGCTGTGCTTTGTCAGTCTTGGTACAAATTCATGGAAATGCCCGTAGACCAGTTGCATACTTTTCGGCTACCTTAGATCCAGTAGCCGCAGCGTTGCCCGGATGTCTCAAATCCGTTGCTGCAACAGGTGTCAGCATTGAACAGTGTGAAAATATTGTCATGGGACACCAGTTAGTGGTGTATCTACCTCATTATGTAGAACTGTTAATGACCAGGACCAAGACACAGCACTTGACCTGTAGTAGGCTCACGCGCTACGAGCAAGTTATACTTGCTGCGGAGAACGTGACTCTTAAGAGGTGCTCTGTTTTGAATCCTGCTACGTTGATGCCACTTCCTATAGATATTGAAGGCGAGGAATGTGAAGACCACGACTGCCTTGATGTGACTGAACTATGCACGAAGCCAAGACCAGATATCGTGGATGAGCCGTTGATCGACCCTGATGAAATTTTCTTTGTTGATGGCTCATGTTTAAGAGACGATACTGGTCGGTTGAGAGCAGCTTATGCTGTTTGCACCATTACTGGAGTTGTGGAAGTAGCTTGCCTGGAAGGAGTACACTCCGCTCAGGTAGCAGAAATCATTGCATTGACACGTGCCTGTATAGCAGGAAACAAAATTAGAGTCACCATTTATACCGATAGCCAATATGGTTTCGGTGTAGTTCATGATTTTGGGCAGTTGTGGTCTCAGAGAGGTTACATGACCTCCTCTGGTTCGCCTATTCAAAATGGAGAATTTGTGCGACTGTTGTTAGAAGCATTACAAGGTCCAGCTGCAATTGCAATCGTCAAATGTGTAGCCCACACCAAAAATACAGATTTTGTGTTGCAGGGCAACAGATATGCAGACGAAGTCGCCCGTTATTGTGCTGAGCACAGATATTCTTTCACGGAGGTGGAAGTAGGTGGGGCTCAGGAAAAGACAGAGTTAAATATGATGCTAGAAACAGTGGATACTTGGGAGGATTTAAAAGAGATGCAAGAGAATGCACCTGATTCTGAGAAAAAGGCATGGTAAACAGCAGGTTGTGTGAGAAGTGAAATGGACTTCTGGGTTTCGGCAGATGGTAGGGCAGTATTACCTGAGGAATTTGCGAATACCATGGCACGACAGATACATGGTCCAGTACACTTAGGAAGAGATGCCATGCTGAGGGTATTTAGGCAGACTCGGTATTGCCCTAAGTTTAGGATTGCAGCATAAGCAGTGTGTAGGAGATGCGTTACTTGTCAGTAACTGAACGTGGGGAAAAGAACACCGGTTACAATGAGTCACATTGGGAGGTCTGGGGGGCCTTTTAACAGAATGCAGTTAGATTTCATTGAGATGCCAAAAAGCAACCGCCTCAGGTATGTTCTGGTGGTTGTATGCATATTTTCCAGATGGGTCGAAGCATACCCTACACGCAGGTGCGACACACTCACAGTAGCAAAGTTGTTGCTTAGAGAGTTGATCCCGCGCTTCGGGGTGCCGACCTCCCTGGAATCAGATCGAGGAACTCATTTCAACAGTGAAGTTGTGAAAATGCTTTGCTCTGCATTGAATATTGATCAGAAGTTGCACTGTAGCTATCGACCAGAGGCTTCAGGTATCGTGGAGCAGATTAATGGCACTTTGAAGTCCCGAATAGCCAAAGTATGTTCATCGACGTCCTTAAGTTGGCCTGATGCTCTGCCCTTGGTACTCATGAGTATGCGCAGCACACCAGACAGGAGGACAGGTCTCTCTCGGCACGAAGTTTTAATGGGGAGGGCAATGAGACTTCCGTCTGTACCCACTACAGCTTTGTTGAATATTACAGATGACCTGATCCTGGATTACTGCAAGGGGCTGTCTGACGCCATTCATTCTGTGTCTCTTCAGGTGCAGGCTGCTGAAGTTCCATCTTCAAGAGATCTATGTCACGATTTATGTCCAGGTGATTGGATCCTGCTGAAGAAGCAGGTCCGGAAGAACTGCTTAGACGTGCGTTGGAAGGAGCCCTATCAAGTTATCCTGACGACGAATACCGCTGTGAAGTGTGGAGGGCTGCCAAACTGGATTCACGCTTCCCATACTCAAAGAGTTCCAGCACCCTTGGAAGAAACAGCTCCTCTCGCAGATGAAAATCCAGCTGTGGATGGTGAACCACTAGAGGGGATCAGTCAAGCTGTGGGGGTGTCGGAAGAAGCTGGGAGCGCTACAGAACAAGAAGAAGAAGGACAGGACGGCAGTGAAACTGAAGTTGCCACAGAAGGAGAAAGTTGTTGTGAATACGGCTCAGACCCAGATCAAGCCCAGAGTGATCAAGAAATGAATGGGAGAACAAGATACAGGAGAACAAGGCATGGAGAAGATAGTTGGCCTGAAAGAAAGAAGAGGCCAAGCTTGAAAACAGCTCCAGAGAAAACTCTTGCCCCTGTATCTGAAGACTCGGATTTGGACGAAAGTACACAAGGACAGGAACAGGAAGGTCCGAGAAGATCGAGGAGGGTGCGAGTGCCTTGCAGAAGATACGCTACTCCTGAGTGGACCTACCTCGCTGCAGATGTCCAGTGTACAGGGAACTGGGAGGGTGAGGGAAGTGACCCTGATCAGCACTGACCCCATCATAACAGTGGCAATAGTGTTGTTGATACCGGGAGTGGAAGTCGAAGGGTTGCTGACACTCAATATCCCCTATCCTCCTTATCTGAGTGGAATAAGAGACTTGGTTTTGAACAGAATAGACTTCCCAACTTGTTGTCCAAGGAGGTCAATACTTGGGGAGGTCCTTCTTCGTTCGGAAATATTAGAAGCCGTGATTAGAGTCGCTGGAACACGTATAATTTCAGATTGCTAAAGGACTGTGTGAAAGACTTTGCAAATAAACAAATTGAGAGATAACCTAGCGCCAAGAGGAAGAAAGAAGATACTAGGGACTTCCATTTAGTGGACGGAGAAGGGCTAGGGTTGTCTGTTGCTATAGAAACAGAGACTGATCTTGCGGAGAAGATTATCAGCTTCCAGGTGTGGTTTGAACAGAGACATTGTACAAAGGAAAGAGACATTGTGCTGTGAAAGAAAACTGGAACTACACTGTTTGAGAACATGGAGGTTGGCAACCCGAACCGCAGGGCCAAATGTATAATAGGCACACTTTTAGTGGGAGTGATTTTTCTTATAGCTTTAGTAGTTACTATATCATATGTAGTGGGACATGAAAATGAAGAAAAGGCGGCAAAGGAAGCAAACATTTTATCGACACAGAAACCTACTATTGCTGGTAAAAAGGGGGACAATACAGAGAAAGATAAAGCTTTACTAGCAGCAGAGACTCGTAGGATACATGTAGATGAATCACAGGGGAACTTTAAATCAAATGCATATGCTAAATTGCTTTATGAGTATATTGATGCCATGGAGGCTAAGAATTGCTATGTGTGCATGAAATTGCCAGCCTCTGTAGACGAAGGTATCAGATATCATCATCTTCCATTGACTTATGGAATTACATGTAGTTTGTTGCTTAGTATATTCTATGAACGTGATGGGTTTGAATACTATTTTTCAAACTTCGATGCTATTTTACCTGAAGTGCCGAACTACAAGCATTTAAATAAGTGGGATTATTATAAGAGTGAAGACAGATTACAGAAATTTTTCCTTCCCTGGAAAACATTAGATACTTCACATGCCCGAAGAAATAATTTGACTTGTAAAGTGTCAGGAATTGAGAAAAAGTTCGTAGGGCAGGTGGATGATCGATACAGGAGACAGAAGATTTTAAAAGCTTCAGGACAATGGAAAACAGATTGGACCGAGGAAGAAAGGGCACATCAAAGAAAGGGTAGCAATGGTCCAATAGCTTTGGATCGAGAGAAAAGGGGGAAACTGTGTATACATAGGGGGGAAACCTATTATGAAAATGTGTTTGTGGGACAAGTGAGTTGTGAACATGCTTTCCAATTAGAGTACTACTCAAAGGACTTCTTGAAGGAAATGCAGGTGATCCCAAATGTATATTTTGTCTGTGGAAGAAATGCATACGTGAAACTACCAGATAATTGGTATGGATCATGTTATTTGGCAATTGTCTTCACCAAAATATACCATGCTAAGGATTTGGAAATTATAGAGGGAGGAACTCAAGCTAGAGGAAGAAGGGATGTAAGCGCTGAGGAGGTATTTGGAGACGTATTTGGTGCTATGTTTCCTATTTTAGGGATAGCATTAAATGATGTCAAGATTAGAAGATTGGCAACAGTTGTAGATAGGTTGTCCGCCAGTACTGCTAGGTCACTAATGCTGGTGGAGGGAGAAATGCAATCGAGAAGGGCAATGGTTCTTCAGAACCGACTTGCTCTAGATGTTCTGTTAGCCAAAGAGGGAGGAGTCTGTAAGGCTTTGAAGGTCCAGGAATGTTGCACTTACATTCCAGACAATTCAAAACCTTTAGAAAAGTACATTCAAAACATTACTGAAATACACAATGAAATTGAGGATTTGACAAAGGTAACAGTGTGGGAAAAGGTAGGTCAAGGAATGGGTAAAGTTGGAGGTTGGTTTGCCAGCCTAGGAAAGAATATTATTTGGTACATACTGAAACCTATCATCATAATAGTGATTTGTATAATCATTTTGTGGGGATTGGTGCGGCTGTACCAATGGTATAGATCAAACAGGTTGCAAAGAACCATGAGAAGGCAAGAGAAGAGATTGACTGCGATGCAGGATAATCAGTACAGGAGTCTAAAGGCTCTAGAAATGATGAAACGAGGGGGTACTGAAACGACTTCAGTTTGACTCAGACCTTACCTCAGGGATGGTGTTGTAATGATGATGACTACTGAAAGTCATCAAAGGGGGGATTGAGAGAGCGCAATTCAAGAAAATATAGAAGTGCACCATATTTACAAGCACGTTGTATTAGTTTAGTAAACATTATATAAGAGTGTCGAATCTATAGAGTGAAAATACATAAGAGTGTTTAATTAAAATAGAATACTTATATCAAGTGTGAAAAGCTAATGTAGATGTTTGTAGAGATGTTAGAATGATGTTGAAATCCCATGTTATGTGGCGGTGGTAGGGGAAAATGTAATGCTGCTAAACGTAGAAATGTGTAGGCCACATGGCAGTTCACATAGAGTACAAGATGCTGTTACACTCTTACACGATGGTGGATTTCAATGTTATTGTAATTCAAAGTATTATTGATCCTAGAACTGAAATATGTTTTATAGACATTTCATATAATCATTGTGTGTAATAAGTTAGAATGCTGTTTAGAAGAATTAAATGTTTTACAGAGTGCACAGGCCCGTACATGTAATTCTAGATAGGCCTGAATCGACAAAAGTCATTTCTTTTGATCTGCATGTGCTCGTTAGAGAAAGGCTGTGTTAGGCACAAACTGTGGAGCCTGTTTGAATGGTTTACGACTTAAAGATATGGTGGAGGCCGGAATTTGGGGCCCACAGTACAAGTGTCTGTTTGCAGGTGCGAGGAGGTTTTAATCAAGAGAGTGATGAATAGACTTTTGTTCAAGAGAGCCAGGCACAGGCCTGGAGGAGTCTTCAGGAATTTCCTGGGGGTACCGTCTTGCCGGAGAGGAGCCTGGGAAGCAAGGTCAACGCTAACGATGGGCCTAGAGGAGTACCAGCATGGAGCATACCAGAACCAACACCACGTGAGGGGCGTCTCTAAGGGGTGTCTCCAAAGGGCATTCCTATTGTAAATGTGATTTTGTATTAGGGACAGTACCCCGGGGTGGAGTTAAGGCAGATGATCTGAGGAACCTAGGAGAGCGGATGGGTAGGCAGATAGGGAACTGCGAGACATCGTTTTTGGAACAAAGACTAAGGGAAGTGTGTGTTCTTCTTTGGAAGTCACCACTGCTGACACCTTTTTAGGTTAAGATCTTGCTAAGTAGGGATGTCACTTAGTCTAGTGTAGGGACAGTCTAACCTGATTTCTTTCCTTTCTGTAAATGTCTCATAAGCTACAGCTTGTGTCTATTCTTGCAACTTTGATTGTTTTTGAATTTGTTTTGGTAATATTCTTCTGCCGACTAAGAGCATTTAGAAAATTCATGTTTGTATTGATACCCGTATATCTTTTGAACCTTATATTGAGATGTTTGTATCTCCAGTTAAGTTTGGCTTTGTAATAAACTTTTAAACTTTTTAAGCTTCAGTGGTTCCTTAGAGTGGAGTAAGTCATTAACTGATTGACCTAGTAGTGGATTGCCTTTTACTCTATGACAGGTACCAACGGTTCAGTCGACCGGAGTCGGGATCTAGATCTATAACAATAGGCCAGAAATCCTGCGTTAACAACTGCATTATTAATAAATATTTCTATGATTATAGTTCTTCCAAATTCGAAATCCACATTTGCAATCTACTTGAGTGACACTGTTGAAGCTGTCCTTCACACTTCATTCAGGGCTGTTACTACACAAAACGAGCATCAAGCGTGCTAAATTTAGACTCAGTCTCTGCCACTGTTTTGGGCTGACCAGCGTCCAGTGAAGGGCTGGGGCAGTGCTATTTTGCCATCTGTTAAATGTTTGCTTGTCACAGGAACTTTCAAGGCATGTGCTGATTTTGGCTAGAAATGTAGCAGCATTTGTTGGCACATCAAGAGGGAACAACAGAACATAAGAACATGCACACAGGCAACATAGCAATCAAAGTATAACATAACAGTGTATCACAAGGAAACCATCAAAGCAGAGCGCTGCACAAAAATTGCAGTACACCATCATATTGCACGAATTTAGCACAATAACACAGCAAGACAACAAAGACAGCATTCATCTCCACCAAAGGGACAAATGTTTTTGTCAAACATTACCCCCCCAGAATCCTGTTTTCATGATATGTTGGAAAAAGGTGCTTATAGCAAGCACTACCTTAACTCACCACCACGGACATGAAATAGCTCCAGTCAAAAGTGTTTTGTGATCCAAATTTCGGTTTCTAAAACGTTTTTTGACAACCATCTTTTTAATTTTTAATTTGCCCTTTCCATATTTGAAATCAAATTTAGCAAATGTGACCTGAACATCTAAATTCTAAATTCTTTCACAGACCTCCTCTTTTGCAAAAGTTGACCTCAGACCCATCCCGTTTCAGTAAAGCAGCCAAAATGTGTTCCAAAATACTCAACTCACTTTATTTATTTAGGGGCATATTTATGAAATTGTGTGTCGCAGGGCAGCACAGCAAGTCACCTTGCTGCACTGCCTGCGTCACAGAGGAAGGGCAGGAATGCACCGTTTATCCAATAGGGTGCATTTCTGTTGTCTTCCCTTGTAGGGGTACCATTTGGCAGCCTAGCTCCAACACAGGCACCCTTGCACAATAAGGGTTCCTGTGTTGTAGGCAGGGTTGTTTTTGTGCTTGAAGGGGCACCTTCCTACACAAAAATAATCTTGAGGTGCTTTTTCCTCTTTGTATGTGTGCTGCTGCAGCACACATAGAAAGAGTTAAAAACAAGGAGAAATAAAGATATTTCTACTCGTTATGCCTCTCCTGGGGAGGCGTATCTTTTTGGCACATTCTCAGGTATGCCAGGTTTGGTAAATCGGAGAAAGCATAAAAAACCATGGCAGTTGCATGGGAAAACTCATGCAACACACATGTAATGGCTCCCTTGAGCAGAGTAATGCAACACAGTGATTTGAGCTGTGTTGCATTAATCCACATTTCTGAAGCAATGCAAAGCCACATAAAGTGGCTTTGCGTGGCTTCAGAAATATAACCACGTTGTATGCTGCAAGAGCGATGCAAAGTAGGTCATAAGTATGGCCCTTAGTGGTGGAGTTTCAAACATTTTGCACCAGGTGAGCATCACAAAAGTTCTCTGTAGGTATGACGCTCCCATCTCAGGCAACACAGCACAGCCACTTTGAGGGCTGCGCTGTGTTGCGTGTTTTTTTCTTCATCTGGCCCTTAGTGTACATGCACAAGGGCTATTTGAAGGTATGTAACTTTCCTGCAGTGTTTCTTATACTCTGTAGCTGTGAAGGCTATGGCAACTGCACAAGCCATGAGGATTGCACTTTCCTATGATTGACGGTGACATTGCAGCATTTGAAGCCTGAGAAAATGCGCAAACGATGACCTAATTTCAGGCCATACAAAGAGACTGTTTCAGCTGGAAGAAGTTAGGTAAAAAAATAATTAGCTTCGCATTTTTTGGGGGTTGTTTAAAAATGAGCTTGCACGGTCTATGATTTTTACTTCAGAATTTGAAATACTTTCTCAGCGGTATCTGGAAATATAGCTGCAGAAGCAGAAAAATGGAACGTATATTTACACAGATGGCTATTCAAGTTTTTGTCCAAACATAACTCCACAGTATGAGATTCTTTTCTATAGTAGATTGCTGATCTCTTCAATCATACCAAGAAATCAATTAGTGAGAAAATAGAACTCAAGTTAAATGCAGTGTTTTCAACAAAGAGTGTAATCATTGATCTAACACAAGGTGATATGACTTATATAAACGAGTGTATACAAAGTACCTGGAGGTCAAGGAGCATGCCAGGTGTACGGGTTGGGCCCTGTTTAGATCTTGAAAGGTCCACAACGTAAATCAATCTTATGCAAACGATGGATCCGGAAAGTCTGGAAGGAGTCCGTGTTAATAAAAACTAGCCAAAACGCCACTCAGGATGCCTCTTTGAGCCCAAAAACGATACAATGAAAGCCTCAACACAGGAAGATATTCATGATTTCAGCAGAGATGATGGATGAGCTATCACACCGATGCCAACCAGTATGCTTTAGTGCCTGCCAGTCTGGGTGCCACACACCACACCGATGCCATGGGATGCAAAACTTGTTCTTACACTGAACAAAACAGATCCCTAGTCAAGGTATGTGGCACATCAAATAACCTCAAGCTCCTCAGCCCTATTTAATTTCTCAGAGAGAAAAACTGTGCCATGTCTACTCTGTCTTGATTTGTATCGTATCTGTATTGATTTGATGTTATTGAACCTCATTGTTTTGTTACAATGTAATTAATCAGAAACTGTAAAACAGAAGGAGGACTGACGACAGACACCAGTTTAGGCCAGTTTGTAGAAGACTCAAACATGACGTGCCACTCGCCCAGGGGCACCTGTTGAACTCAACTTGACAGACAACTTTCTCGAATTACAGGTGAAAGGTTGTAAATGAGAAGAGTTCTTCCCATTGAAAATGAAGGTGCTACATTACAGCAACCCCTCAACCGTCAAAGGACTCATCTCAGGTTGGCTTTACGAATCGCTTGAGAGATTGGCAAAGAATGCCACGGAGATGTATTGACGTGTACTCTTTTTTACTCTTTAATATGTACGCCGTATTTACTGATTGGAAGCAGATTACCTGACATTTATATTGTGATATATGGATGAATTTGTAAATTTTTATGGATCTCAATTAAAAATAAAAATTAATACAGAGAGTTCTTAACCACTAGATTTTCTCCCGTACAGCACATTTTTACTTAGATATCTGTCGCTGTTGCATGAGTTAATGTAGGTTAGGAAAAATATTGGGGCATATTAGCAAGGGCCATATTGCCGCTTTGGCTGCACTTTTTGCCGTTAAAGCGGCGATATTTTTATCGCCCTCTCAGCAAGCTGTCACTAACAACAGTTAGCGACAGCTTTTAGGTGATAGCGACCGGTTTGTGGCCCACTTTGCATGTCAGCAATATTTATCGCTAATGACATGCAAAGTGGGTGTACCCAGACTGTTAGCGAATGAAAGCAGTCGTTAACACAGCTATCACTTATTAGCAAGGCAGACATAGCGGTAAAAAAAATTGTGCTAAGCGCGATTATCGCTATAATCTGACGCCTGCTAACAACATGACTTACCTGTTTATCCAATGGGAAGTGGATTTCTTGGTTAAGTCCCCATTGGCGTTAATGAGTGAATATCACTGGATTTCCAGCGATATTCACGCATTTCGCACATTGCATCCTTCACTTTCACAAGCGCAATCCCTGTGCAGTTCCTGTGACCAGGAGCTTCTTTCTCCTCATCTGCTGCTCTGATCGGTCTCTGACCTTTTATACACACAAGAGGCATGTGAACTCGCATAGAAGCCCCCCCCCCCGTTTGGCCCCACACAGAAACGGTAGATATGGGAGAAAGCACACCTGCCCAGCCTCGACAAAGCTCACGATTGTTTTTGGGCTGATGAATACGTTACTGAATTTGAGCATCAACTCGGGCACCTGCTTTATTTATATCTGTAAGTGCTTCCTGTTGAGCTTTAATTTTTGTGACAGGAGTATCGTGCCAGAATGAACCCTGCCCTTCATATTTATCCAAGAATACGACATCGCTTTGTGCGATACCTCTACTCAACTGGAGTACTTTCTACTGGCTAATCAGTAAGTGCTACCTCGTTGGGTAAATGTATAGTGCTTTTCCTACACTACAGCTGCGTAAAGTGCCAGAAGAGTTGTCTCCAGTGACCATGTGTGTGTTACTGCCATCGCGCCGGAGGGCGCAGGGGTCCCTTGAGTGAGGTGTCCATAAAAAAAAATACGCCCGTGAGCGAATTTGCGAATTTTCGGTAATTTCACGGGATTCACGGATTGCGAAATTGCTGAAAATCCGCAAATTTCACGAGCGGAACCGATTTTGGCCCATGCTTACTTTTTAATTTCTATTGTTACCACCTTACTGTTGTACATAAAATATTCTACTGATTTTTTAAACACATATATGATGTGAAAGACGAGTCCAATATGCTTCTGATGACACTAGATGTTTCTACACTGTGCACTAGTATTAGACACCAGGATGGTCTACGGGTGGCTCAACATTTCTTGAGAATGAGATCCATAAGTTTTGCAAATCATAACCAAATGTTGATAGAAATGATGCAAAGGTGATCTTTTTGTTCAACAACAAGCTATTTTAACAAGAAGAGGGGATGTCCATGGGCACCTGCTTCACCCCCAGTTATGAAAATTTGCCTATGTGCTGGTGGGAGGAGCAGGTTCTCGGGGGCCAACGATGGAACATTGGTCAGAGAATGTCACATTATGGCTCAGGTTTATAGACGATGGCTTTGTACTGTTGAAGGTACTGAATCAAAAGCAGAACTGTTTATCCTGGACCTTAATGATAATATACTTAATTGGAAATTCATAGGAAAAATGAACACCACATCTACAGAGTCTTTGGACAATAGAATCTGGGTAGGCACTGAGAAGGTAGAAACTACTATTTTCAGGAAACTCACATCATGGAATACTATTTTACATGCATGTAGTTCACATCCTGCCCTACTAATATAAAGTATTCCCTTTGGTGAATTTTATTGCGCTAGGAGAGCGTGTAGCACAGTAGAAGAGTACAGACAAATTAAGACTGAAATGACAGATTCTTTCACACAGAGAGTATACTAATAATAAATACCCAGTATTTGTAAAGCGTGAACAAATCACCATTAATGGTCTCAAGGCACTGGCTGTCAGGAAGAATAGCTGAGCAATTGCTCAGAATAACATGGTGCTGGCCTGTGCTGCTTCCAGGGATCGAACCATAAGTCCTGTGCTCTGTAGTCAACCACCCTGGCCGCGGCACCACACCTATCCCCATTCAATATTAGAAGCAGCATATAAAAAAGCTGGAGACATGGATAGAGAAGCAACTCTCTTTGACCTCAAATACATCTAAGAAGAAAGCACCAACAAAGAAAGAACCTCATAGATTTATCACCACTTTTAATCTAGAACAGTCCAGGAAATCTTATGTAAGCACTAGCATTAAATAAAGCAGGACATTGTCATAAGTACTACTCTGACGAAACGCCCACGAATCGCATATAGTAAATCGAAATCGTTAGAGTGAGTTTACGACTCACAATGCCAGTAGAAAGTGGCTTACCCCTCTGGATGGTTTCAGAAAATGTCTGAAATGTAAGGCATGTAGGAATGTTGAAAACCCAATGTCAGTAAATACAACTTTTAACAAAATCATAACAATAAGTGGGGACCTAGCATGCAAATCTAGCTTTGTTGTGTATATACTCAAATGTCCCTGTGAGAAACGTTATGTTGGGAGCACAACATTGCCATTACACAAATGAGTGGTACAACACATTTGTGCTATGGCCAACAATGACCACAGCTACCCTATAGCTAGGCATTTTGAGAAATGGCACCAAAGTTACCCTGTTTATCTTAGGTATAGCTGTATCGCTCAAATCCCTATTTGAATAATTGGCATGTTTACATGTACAAAGATGGCGTTGAGCCATACCGCTATCTTGGTATGCATGTTTATGGTGTAAATGTCCTTTGTTTATATTGATAAAAAGCGAAGCACATAGAACAAAATAGTCACATGGTGTTCGTCATCATGAACAAGGGTGATAGAGGCAGCTGGAACAAGTGGATGACTCAATAATTTGCAAGAATTCTAAATAAAAAAGAACCTGTGAATTCCTACCAGAGTGCCGATCTTCTACTTACTGCCTTACCAGGGATTTTGATGAGCAATACATATATGTACTCTCACTGTTGCCAGTTTGTATACAAGCTACATTTGTTGTGTACACTTGTATATAACAAGTTCTGGCTGAAACCAGTTTGTGGTTTAGTCTTTTAGATCTGTGACGTCCTCCTTTTGGCCTCATTTCTGACACCATGTTTGATTACCTAATTTCAACTTTTTTAATACTACTGCCATTTGGGGCTAGCTTTTTGCATGGTGAGAACGATATATACTAATATAGCACCTCTGCATGTTCCTGCCTCTTTAGTTTGACTTTCTTCCTTTTATTCTCTCGTTTATCTTTACTGTCGTTTTTGCACATTAAATCTGATCGTAGCCCAATCTGATGTGCATGTCATGCATGTCTGTGCTTGATATTCTAGCTAGTCTCTGTAATTGCACTATGCCTTAACTCTCACTCATGCAATCTGTTTGTGACATTCATGTTCCTTTGCCACACCACCGGGAGTCCATTACAATCTTCCTGGTGTCCTGTCTCTATTGGGGGCCACGCAGTTGACATAGGGTCTAGGTAAACCCTTTTAACCACACTAGCTTAGGCTTTATTTTGACATAGGGCTGGGTAAACCCTTTTAACCACACTAGCTTAGGCTTTATTTTTAACCTTTGCAGTGTTTTGTTACATTTCACACTTCTGTACACTGTTATGGAGGTTGATATTTATTTTATAATATGAAAGTGTATTTACCCCTCATGCAGCAGCATCAACAGGTGGCTTGCTAGTGAACTTCATGATTTCAGTCTGTTTATCATGTCTCTTGAACACAGGCTGTGTTAACCATGAGTCACTAACATTTGACCCTCCGGGATCCGGTTAGGATTCATGTTGAGTTGAAATAAATGTAAAAAACATAAAAAATTCAAAAATTTGAAACATAGTAGAAATGCTTACATGTCTACTTAGGCTGTAACTTATCTACAGCACACCATGTGATCAAGGCTGAAGTCTGGCGGCGGAAACGCGTCATTCGGACCTTATGATGTTACAATAAACATCATCTTTCATCTGCTTGGAGTCTGCGCCCGTGTGTTCCTCCAGCATGATATATATATTTATATACACAGGCCTATATGTGTGTTGTATATATATATATATATATATATTCACTGAAAAAACCATAGGTTTTACACACGTTATAGTTAGGAAGTAGCATTTACAAAACCTATGAAATTCACTGAAAAAACCATAGGTTTGACACCAGTTGTAGTTAGGTGGAAATTTTACTGATATAAAACCAATGAAATTCCACGTTATAGTTAGTTGGACTCACTATAACTTGCGCGTGTAATGCACTGCTGATGACGTCACATATTACATCACTCATGACATCACTGATGACACCATCCAGTGAATGTGTGTCTTTCTGAAAAATAAATATGTGTTATATATGTATATATTATTGAATATCTTAGTGAATACATATATTACTGAGTAATGCTTAAATATTTAAATATATGTATTAGTGTTTCACTTTGTGTATAAGTGGCTGCATGGGTTGATGAGTAGGTACATGTGTATGTATATAGGTTATTAGATGTTTTTCTTAGTATCAGTATGAGTGTTTGCATGGTTTGGTGGATGTATTACTTAGTACATAGATGCAAGAATGACTGAGTCTCTGTTTGTATGTGTTTTGAAGACAGCATATGTGAAGGACTGTATGGGTGGATTAGTGTGTATATGTCTGTATTAGTGAGTGAATGACTGTCTTATTAGTGTCTTTATCAGTAACTACATATGTTTTAATGTAGTATATGTGAATATTGATGTATATAAGTGACTATATGTGAGAGTGAGGGATTTTAAGAGTTCCTGTTTAAATTAGTATGTGTTTCTATAAGTGATTTTTTATGAGAGTAAGTATTTGTAAGTTTCCTTAGAAGTAAAGTGGTAGTGTGTGTATAGATGTTTATGCAAATAAATGGATGTTCAATAGTTTATTTGCATGTGTGAGTATGTGTGTGAATAACTTTTGGATGATTGTCAGTGTGTAACAGGATGTGTAGGTGTATCACTACATATGATTAGTGAATATATGTATGAGTGACTATATAGAACTGTTGGTGAATTAGTGCATGTGTATATAGATGGTGGAATTATTGAATTGGTTGTTGTAACTGGTATGGGTATCTCCATTTTTTTGAAAATGTTAGTTTCTATTTTTGAATATGTGTTTCAAGGGTTAGATTACAGTGAAAGGAGGTCTGTCACTGTGTCACAAGGATGGTGTCATCAGTGATGTCATGAGTGATGTAATATGTGACGTCATCAGCAGTGCATTACACGCGCAAGTTATAGTGAGTCCAACTAACTATAACGTGGAATTTCATTGGTTTTATATCAGTAAAATTTCCACCTAACTACAACTGGTGTCAAACCTATGGTTTTTTCAGTGAATTTCATAGGTTTTGTAAATGCTACTTCCTAACTATAACGTGTGTAAAACCTATGGTTTTTTCAGTGAATTTCATAGGTTTTGTAAATGCTACTTCCTAACTATAACGTGTGTAAAACCTATGTTTTTTTCAGTGAATTTCATTGGTTTTTAAAATGCTAATTCAGAAATATCTCGTGTATACAACCTATACTTTTGTCAATAAAGGTCTGGCAATATTTTTTTCGGAAACAAGCCGTTTTCTTCACTGTTCAAGTTGCATAGAGACTCCTTGTAAAGCGATACAGAATTAGAAAGTCTGTACCTTGCCTTTTTTTGAACGCATTAAAATTTGTCTGTAAATAAAAATAGCCTTTCTAAACTTTCGTGCGCGACCCGGTGTGCGCACTCTCGGCAACAGTTCTCAATAAAATGGATAGCGCATTTCCAGGCTTTCGTGCGCGACCGACTGCGCGCACCCGCCTATATATTTCGTGAAAACTTTGCAATCTGAACTTATTGAATTTCTTCATAGACCCATCAAAGAACTTATACTACGTCAAAGACACTAAACCTAGGCTTCTTTTTTATTATTATGAAAATTTACATTAAATGGAGCCGAATGTCTTTTTAAACTTTCGTGCGTGACCGAATGTACACACCTTGGTATATTAAAAAAAAATATAAAAGGTTTTATACTTTAACAATTGTATGCTTGAATCGAGCTCAGAAGATATATTAAATCCGGATGTGTTTGGATTTACTCCTTTTCACGTTTTGAAACTTCGCTGAATTAGACCGCTACTTCCAAATGGTGTACGTGACCAGATACTGTCACCGCCTACACGTCCCGAGACGCGCATGTGAAGTCATGTGACTCGAAAACAACACTTCCAATTGGTTCTTAGTAGTTTCTATTCTGCAATTTACACGGAGGACTCCACCCACTTCCCTCACTATCTTTTGTACTCTCAAAAGAGAACAACGTTCAACATCCTTTGGAAGACTTTGCTGAAATGGCTGCCGCCCCGCATTCATCTTCCGAATCTGAAGGAAATGAGCGACTACCTTTAAAAAGAAAAAAGGAATCTTTTATTTGGCAATTTTTCACTTATCCTGAAGAACAAAAGAAAGTGAATGCACCAAAAGTTACCTGCACGATATGTAATTCGGTTTTCTCAAGAGGAAATCCAAGAAAAAAATATTCCTTTTCCATACATACCATGGTGCGGCATGTCAAACAAGTGCACCCTGTGGAATTCGCACAGGCATCGACAAGAGCCCTGGCCACGCTATTACCATCAGAGGTGGCCAACACATCTTCTGATCGACGACCTGTATCTCCATCGAGTGCTGTGATGGACTTGAGACCATATCTTGCAAAGGTGCACATGAAATGCAACGAGTGTGGAGAAATTCTTCTGTACGGAGAGCAGAGCCTCATTCTTACTAAACTAAAAATTGAGAGTCATAAATGCCCCAAGAAAAGATACATTTCTTCATTTCATTTTGATCCTGTGTCACACATGAAAATGTTGTTGCAAGTTTAAAAAATCAAAAACAACATAACACTTGTTTAAAAAAAAAATTCTTTTCAGAACTAACTCATTCTACCAAAAAGAGCTCCAGGAGCATATTATAAAGGGGGTTTATCTCGGCTTTTTTGGCTTTCGTTTGTGCGCGACCGTGTGCGCGCACCCGCCTATATATTTCGTGAAAACATTGCAGATGCAACTTATTAAATTTCTTCATAGACCCATCAAAGAACTTATACTACGTCAAAGACACTAAACCTAGGCTTCTTTTTTATTATTATGAAAATTTTCATTAAATGGAGCCGAATGTCTTTTTAAACTTTCGTGCGTGACCGAATGTACACACCTTGGTATTTTAAAAAAAAATATAAAAGGTTTTATACTTTAACAATTGTATGCTTGAATCGAGCTCAGAAGATATATTAAATCCGGATGTGTTTGGATTTACTCCTTTTCACGTTTTGAAACTTCGCTGAATTAGACCGCTACTTCAAAATGGCGTACGTGACCAGATACTATCACCGCGTACACGTCCTGAGACGCGCATGTGAAGTCATGTGACTTGAAAACAACACTTCCAATTGGTTCTTAGTAGTTTCTATTCTGCAATTTACACGGAGCACTCCACCCACTTATCTCACTATCTTTTCTACTCTCAAAAGAGAACAACGTTCAACATCTTTCGAAAGACTTTCTTTTCACGCGATAATGTGAAATACTGAGATTGTTACAGGATTTTCTATCAGATATGTGTTCCCATTTCTGTTGAAGCACTAACACCGTGGAAAATTCCACCGATAGCAGTGATATTTTTAACGCCGAGCACCGGCGATTTTTATCACTTAGAAGCCTTCCTATTATGAAGGTTTATCTCCTAAGTCTCTGATTCTCAAACTGTGCAACGCGGCTCCCCTGTGTGCCGTAATGAAGTGCTAGGGGCGCCGCCCACACTCTAGTGTGACTAACCATCTATAAATTCCACAGACATCTCTACCCTGTTATCTGCAATTGTGAGCATCAAAAGGAGCTGCGCTACGCCCCTGTGAGAGGCCTCACTCCCACTGCTGCAACGGCTTGGCAGTCCTCCAGATGCACAGGAACAGCCCCTCCGATCCATTGAAGTTCTCTGTCGTGGGAGGCCTCACTCCCACTGCTGCAACGGCTTGGCAGTCCTCCAGATGCACAGGAACAGCCCCTCCGATCCATTGAAGTTCTGTGTCGGTCTCAATACCACTTACGAAATGAAAATAAGCACTGAAGAATATTCAAGCATGTAGTACTCCTCCTGCTACAGCATACAGAATGCATTGTATTACCTATAAAAAAGTGAAACACCCACACTACAATCATATAGAATACTTCCTCTAAAGAAGCCTGTGAATAACTTTAAAACATCAAGTTAACCTTTTTTTACTCTCTCATCATTGTTAAAGATAAGTATTTACAATACTATATTAACCAATGCCATGGTTGTTGCTTTTTAATTTTAAAAATCTTGCAATCTTTCACAAACCCAATACTCATGGCTTCTTTTTCGTGACAAAAATATTGCAATATTACATACCTACATAGAATAACAGAAAAAACATAAAACTACAAAGGCCAAACAGTCTACTAAACGCGGATTTGTAACCTATGGGGCAGATTTATGTTAACTACTTCATACCCAGATATGCACCAGTTAATGTGCACCACAGTATGCTAGTGCTCCGTTACCCATGGTGTGCCACATTTGAAATGTGGCGCACCATGGTACAAAAACACCATACATGCGTAACACATCTGTGCTGAAAAAGTAATACATTGCTAGAGTTGCATCCCAACTGTGATGCAGCGCCAGCAAGGCTCACCAATGCACTATATTCACAATCCTGTGTCAATACCTACGCCTGCTTCAAGCACATGCACAGTTTTGAAACAGCATGGGCCTGAAAGTCACTGAGTGAAATATCATACATTACAGTCAGCCACTTTCAAGACGCATTCCTTCAGAGGAACACTTACCGTTTATTAGAGGTAGATCGTCCAACTCCACCGGAGGACACCCCTAATAAAAAAGACATATATATAAAATGCGGACTAGCCGCTGTATCGTGCTAGCAAACTTTAACTTAAAAATCGTTAGAAAAAACAAAAGGAATCGAGCAAAATCAGTAGGCCACTGATAGGATCTCTTTTTGACCTCGCTAAAATAGAAACATTAGGAACAACCCCTCATGAGAAATATGAAACTAGTAAGAGAAACCGAGCTCGACGCCATGATGGCTGCAACATAGCTCGGCTCCGCCGCCCACCCTGCCCAAAATAACGACAAACCCTATGCAAATATTATAAATAAATACAACACACCAGCAAAGTAACAGGGTAAAACGTTTTATTAAATAACTATTTACATGGCAGCCTGCTGCAACATGAAAACAACACTTCCAATTGGTTCTTACTAGTTTCTATTCTGGAATTTACACGCAGCACTCCACCCACTTCTCTCACTATCTTTTCTACTCTCAAGAGAGAACAACGTCCTACATTTTTCGGAAGACTTTGGTGAAATGGCTACCATATCTCATTCATCTTCCGAATCTGAACAAAATGATCGACTACCTTTAAGAAGAAAAAAAGAATCTTTCATCTGGCAATGTTTCACTTATCCTGAAGATCAAAAGAAAGTAAATGCACCAAAAGTAACCTGCACGATATGTGACTCGTTTCTCTCAAGAGGAAATCCAACAAAAAAATATTCCTTTTCCATACATACCATGGTGCGGCATGTCAAACAAGTGCACCCTGTGCAATTTGCAGAGGCATCGACAAAAGTCCTGGCCATGCTATTACCATTAGAGGTGGCCAGCACATTTTCTGATCGACGACCTGTATCTCCATCGAGTGCACAGATGGACTTGAGATATTTAATTATATATGGTCTATAACCTATGGTTTATTCAGTGAATTTTCAAGGTTTTGTAAATGCTAATTCCTAACTATATATGGTCTATAACCTATGGTTTTTTCAGTGAATTTGCTCCGCCGCCCACCCCGCCCAAAATAACGACAAACCCTATGCAAATATTATAAATATATACAACACACCAACAAAGTAACAGGGTAAAATGTTTCATTAAATAACTATTTACATGGCAGCCTGCTGCAACATCGATCCAAATGCATGACACTGTTCCTGTCAAGGTAGCATAGCTGGCGGCCTAGGGGTAGAGGACCGTTGTGCAAATACCCCGGGGAGGACTCTGGATATGCTTGGTCCCTGAGATTCTTCGATGTCACTGCCTTCCACAAATGGCATAAGTCCTGGATGTTCGGTGCCATACTTGAGGGTTTGACCTAAAGACACGTCCTGCGGTGCCCTGGTCCAACCATCAAATATACCTGCGCCAGGAGACGGCAACATCCACGACTTATGCCATTTGTGGAAGGCAGTGACATCGAAGAATTTCAGGGACCAAGCATATCCAGAGTCGTGGATGTTGGGTGCCATAGTTGAGGGTTTGACCTAAAGACACGTCCTGCGGTGCCCTGGTCCAACCATCACTTATACCTGCACCAGGAGACGGCGTGGGGTGCACTGGAAGGGAGAGGCAGCGCGAACGAGCCTCCCCCACCTCCCCAGGTGGAGGTTTCTCAGCTACACCCCTAAAGACACGTCCTGCGGTGCCCTGGTCCAACCATCACATATACCTGCGCCAGGAGACGGCGTGGGGTGCACTGGAAGGGAGAGGCGGCGCGAACAAGCCTCCCTCACCTCCCCAGGTGGAGGTTTCTCAGCTACACCCCAGCGCTTCACTGATCTCCTTGTCCTCAGTCAAGAATCAATAGTAAGATTTTCATAGGTGAGTGTAGGTTCATAGTTTGCCATCCACAGACTAAAAGCCTGGAGTGGGAGTGAAAAAACCATAACTAGGTAAGAAGGAACGCAGAGGCTGTAGGAAGGACTCTGGATATGCTTGGTCCCTGAGATGCTTCGATGTCACTACCTTCCACAAATGGCATAAGTCCTGGATGCCATAGTTGAGGGTTTCACCTAAAGACACGTCCTGCGGTGCCCTGGTCCAAACATCACATATACCTGCGCCAGGAGACGGCGTGGGGTGCACTGGAAGGGAGAGGCGGCGCGAACGAGCCTCCCCCACCTCCCCAGGTGGAGGTTTCTCAGCTGCACCCCAGCACTTCACTCGACATAGGCGGCCGGCTCCCGGGGTCCGGCGGAACTTTTAGCCTTTTGGTGACTCTTCCATTCTGGACCTTGTCCCACAATCCGTTTGACCTGAAGATACGTCCTGCGGTGCCCTGGTCCAAGCATCACATATACCTGCGCCAGGAGACGGCGTGGGGTGCACTGGAAGGGAGAGGCGGCGCGAACGAGCCTCCCCCACCTCCCCAGGTGGAGGTTTCTCAGCTGCACTCCAGCACTTCACTCGACATAGGCGTCCGGCTCCCGGGGTCCGGCGGAACTTTTAGCCTTTTGGTGACTCTTCCATTCTGGACCTTGTCCCACAATCCGTTTGACCTGAAGACACGTCCTGCGGTGCCCTGGTCCAACCATCACATATACCTGCGCCAGGAGACGGCGTGGGGTGCACTGGAAGGGAGAGGCGGCGCGAACGAGCCTCCCCCACCTCCCCAGGTGGAGGTTTCTCAGCTGCACCCCAGCGCTTCACTCGACAAGATGAGTTGCGCCCGCTCCTGCGGCACAGTGCCTCGCTCGGCCAGCTGAATTACGCCTGCTCTTGCTATTACAGCGTCTCACCCGCCATCCGGCTGAATTGCACCCACTCTTGCGGTACAGCGACAGGCGGCTGCCACGGAGCTCAGGAGATGGCGGTCGGCTCCACAGACTTGGGCCTGGCCTCTAAGGATGGCTCTGGACAACCCTGGAACTCGGACGCTTGACTGCTACGGCATGGGCCCCATTCCCAAAAGCGTCCCCTCAGCCTTGAAGATTCTACAAGAGTCACCGGGGCCCCCGACTCCCGCAGACTTCCGGTGGGGAGCGACTGACATGATTGCTCGCGGAATGGCCACGACGTAGCCACGGGGTGCTCTCATGCTGACGCCAGCTTCAGTCTGAAACTTCCAGAAACACTGTAGACTACCAATTCAATCATTTCCGGTGGAGCCCCAACGACGTATCGCGTTGTTGCATAATGCGTCATATGACACGCCGCGTTAGCGCACCCGGAAGTGCTCCGGTGCGCGAGGCGCGAAGCGCAGCTTCCCGGAAGCAATCCGGGGCGCGGCGCGGAGCGCGTAACGTAAGCATAACAGGTCATGTGACTTGTTAATAAAACTTTTCATTGGTTTAGAAATATTTTTTGTCCCAAATGATGAAAACCCCTCCTTGTTTCCTCTTGGCTCCTGCCCCCTCCCCAAGTCTTGCTCGGCCAGCTGAGTTTCGCCCACTCTTGCGGCCTACGACATGGATACGCCGGGGCGTTATGGATCAGTATGAGCAAATATACACTTGGGGATTCACAAGCAACAACGAGCCTTTGTATTTGGGGCTCTAAATCAACAACAGTGACAGAGAACAGAACCAAACTAAGCACTCAGGGGCTACGTTTAAACGTAACATCATCTCCCCAGAGTTACATCACCTTACACACACATTCACTCTGATCTCCTTGGCCTCAGTCAAGCATCAATAGTATGATTTTCATAGGTGAGTCTAGGTTCATGGATTTCCATTCACAGACTAAAAGCCTGGAGTGGGAGTGAAAAAACCATAGCTAAGTAAGAAGGAAGGCAGAAACAGAATCTTCCTCTGCAACATCCGGCTCTGCATCGCTACTTACTTATAAATGCAGAAAAAACTCAATTAACACAAGGGCTCTTTTCAGAGCCACCTTATATCAAAGCACTGAAACTTCTGATTTATCTCCATTTTCACACTCTTGTAAATAGGTGCGCGCGCCCGAGTGCGCGCACCCCGCAACTTAAAAAAAATATATATATATATTTTCGCCTTTAAGGACCTTACTGCACACCCTGAGAAAACCTACGCAGCAAAACAATCTCTACCTTCTCCCCTTTCCATGTTCCAACGCTTTGAAATGAACAATATATTTACTCGCAGTGACAAAATGGCGGTCAACACTTCCTGATTTCCTTCGAATCGAACATTAACAGACGTCACGCAGCAAAAAAAAAATTCCGCTCGCGCGCAGCCGCTTGAGTGCGCGCACCCGTGCGCGCGTATAGATATATAATTGACTTTAACTTTAATTTTCTCAGCAACTACTGAACGGATTTACACCATTCCAAAAAAAGCGTAATCTGCGAGCCGGACTCTACAGTTTTGCCAAATTTCTTATAAATCCATTCAGCCGTTCGACCTGTAGCCGTGTCTAAACGTCCTATGGAAAATAACATGGAGAAAACACGTTTTGGGACCCCCCTTTTATCTCAGCCCCCACTTCACCAATCCCCCCCAAACTTTCAGGGAAGGAGCGCAGCGGACCGAGCCATCTTCTTTGAGAAATTTGCAAAGATTCATCCACCAGGGCCAAAGTTAATCCAAATAGAATGTTGAGGATTTCCTATGGAAACTAGGTCCTAACTATAACTACCTACTGGCGACCGCCAGTAGGTAAAAGCATCAATAGTATGATTTTCATAGGTGAGTCTAGGTTCATGGATTTCCATCCACAGACTAAAAGCCTGGAGTGGGAGTGAAAAAACCATAACTAAGTAAGAAGGAAGGCAGAAACAGAATCTTCCTCTGCAACATCCGGCTCTGCATCGCTACTTACTTATAAATGCAGAAAAAAACTCAATTAACACAAGGGCTCTTTTCAGAGCCACCTTATATCAAAGCACTGAAACTTCTGATTTATCTCCATTTTCACACTCTTGTAAACAGGTGTGCGCGCCCTAGTGCGCGCACCCCGCAACTTTTAAAAAAAAAATATATATATATTTTCGCCTGTAAGGACCTTACTGCACACCCTGAGAAAACCTACGCAGCAAAACAATCTCTACCTTCTCCCCTTTCCATGTTCCAACGCTTTGAAATGAACAATATATTTACTCGCAGTGACAAAATGGCGGTCAACACTTCCTGATTTCCTTCGAATCGAACGTTAACAGACGTCACGCAGCAAAAAAAAAATACAGCTCGCGCGCAGCCGCTTCAGTGCGCGCACCCGTGCGCGCGTATAGATATATAATTGACTTTAACTTTAATTTTCTCAGCAACTACTGAACGGATTTACACCATTCCAAAAAAAGCGTAATCTGCGAGCCGGACTCTACAGTTTTGCCAAATTTCTTATAAATCGATTCAGCCGCTCGACCTGTAGCCGTGTCTAAACGTCCTATGGAAAATAACATGGAGAAAACAAGTTTTGGGACCCCTCTTTTATCTCAGCCCCCACTTCACCAATCCCCCCCAAACTTTCAGGGAAGGAGCGCAGCGGACCGAGCCATCTTCTTTGAGAAATTCGCAAAGATTCATCCACCAGGGCCAAAGTTAATCCAAATAGAATGTTGAGGATTTCCTATGGAAACTAGGTCCTAACTATAACTACCTACTGGCGACCGCCAGTAGGTAATATATTACCTACTGGCAGTCGCCAGTAGACAGTTATAGTTAGAACCTAGTTTCCATAGGAAAAACGTTTTTTTCTTTTCCCAATAACTTTGGCGCCGGCTGATCAATCTTTGCAGAATTTTCTAAAAAAGTGGCCAGCTCCGGTTAGCATCTGTTTTGAAAGTTTTGGAGTGATTCGTCAAGTGGGGGCTGAGAAAAATGGAGGGGTCCCAAAACACGTTTTCCCCATGTTAATTTCCATAGGAAACTTTAGACAAAGCTACAGCCCAAACTGCTGAACGGAATTACACCAAATTTGGCAAAGGGTAGGCCTTGGTTTAAAAAGAGCCCTTTCTTAAAAATGGTGTAATTCTGTTCAGTAGTTCCTGAGAAATTAGAAAAAGAAAAGGTTCGATATCTGTCCCCCATAGGAAACTTTAGACAAACCTAGAGCTGGAACTGCTGAACGGAATTACACCAAATTTGGCAAAAAGGTAGGTATTGGTTTAGAAAGAGTCCTTCTTTTAAAATGGTGTAAATCCATTCAGTAGTTCCTGAAAAATTAGAAAAAGACAAATTTGATATCTGAGCACCGAGGAGTGTTTGCGCATCCTCCTAGGCACGGGCTACACTCTAATTGTCTGCCAACACTCCAAACCAGGAAGTGTTGGCAGCCATCTTGTGACTCGGTAGAACCGAGTTACAAGAAAAAGGGACCCCCAGGGCCCAAAAAAACATTTAGCTGGGTGCACGAATCCTGACGAAAAAAAATGAAGTGCGCTTTCCTGCGATTCGTTTTCAAAGCCCCCGGGTGGGCTAAGTCCCGGGGTCATTTTATGTAGCGAGGGACCATGCAGCCCCGGGCCCGCCACCTCCCCGGAGCTTATGAAATTGAATGCGGGTGGCATGCAGCCCCCCGCAGCTCCGGGGACCGCCACCTCACTTTAAAAAAAAAACAAATATGCATGGGGGTCACAACCCCCTACGCTACCCCGGGGACCGCTACCTCCCCAGGGCTTCAATAAATAAGGTTGTGAGGGGGCCTCACGGCCCCCCCAAGCCCCAGGGACCAAAACCTTCCCAGGGCTGTCAAAAATAATTAGTGTACGCCCCCCACACTGCCGCAAGGTCCACCACCTCCCCGGGGCACTTTCAATTTAAAAACAGGGGTCCGTTTACAGACCACCGTGCCCCAGGGACCACCAAATCTGGGTTTTAAACATTAGGAGGGGGCAGCACAGCCCCCCTTCTGGAGCCCTTGATGCCCCTGGGGACCGCCACCTCCCAGGGCCGGCTCCTGCGGTGTCCCGGGGTGCCACCCCAGGACAATGCTGTTTGCTATGGCAGAGCAGGAGCCGTGCTGCTCCCACCCTGCCATAGCAAACTGAATTGCTTCATTGAAGCGAGGGCAGGAAAACCTGCTCTAGCTTCAATGAAGCAAAGCAGGATTGCTTTTCCAGAAGGGAGCTGCATGTCAGCAGCTCCTCTTGTGGAAAAGCAACGTTGGCTCCCGCAGGAGGCAGGGAGCTGGCGGGGCTGTGGGGGCATTAGGGCTCCCCCCACGGTCCCCAACACAAAGGGCTGGCCCAGAGGATGGGATGCCTGGGGCCAGAAGTGGCCATGTGACCCCCGTCCATCAATAAAAAAATAACAGTAAGTGGCACAGCTCCGGTGAATGTGGGTCCCCGGGGCCAATAGAGCCCTCAGGAGAGGGACCACGCAGCCCCCCTCCTTAAAAACTATTTTAAAAAAAAATATATATATATATATGTGAACACAAAGACTAGAGCACACGCAAGAAGTTCTTTAAGGGGTAATCATAAATGCCACAAGAAATAAGATCGTTCACAAGAGTTTGATTTTCTTTTACTTTATAGGTGAAAGTGGTTCTCCTTGCAGGGGATATCCAGAGAACATGAACACAGCCAACACGTGTTTCATCACGGCGAGAGTGGCAAACCGTGACTCATCAGGGCTGAAAACGTGTATTAGAAAGGCGGAATTGGGGGACCAGTGATAATTCCAACCCGGTCCTAGTCGGGTGAGTATGGTTGTGCCAGAAAACGGACACAACGTATGAAGCAGTCCTAAATAAAGACGACAAAGACGGGCGGGTAATGCTGTCAGTGTACAAATATCCACGAGGCCAGGGCTCCTGCCAGCGTTGTTCGATGCAGCGAAACGTCAGTACTGTTATCCGGTTTCGCTGCATCGATCCACATCTTTTTTATCTGGGAGGGCCAACCGGATGACCTCACTGAATTTATCTCCTGGCTCAACCACTGTGACAGTAACATCTTTTTCACAGCAATCAACAGTAGGAGTACGATTGAGTTCTTGGATATCATGATTAAGGTCAAAGAGAACAAACTGGTAGTTGACCTCTACACTAAACTGACGGCACGCAATACATTGCTGCACTTTAACAGCTACTATCCCATGGCTCAGAAAACTAGCATACCATTTGGGCAGTTCCTGCGTCATCGCAGGAATTGCATCGACTTAGTTGATTATGACAAGAGAGCCATAGAGATGAAGGCTAAGTTCATCCTTAAAGGATACCCGAAAAGATGAGTGCGGAACTCCTACAAAAGAGCACGTTACTACAACAGACAACATCTGTAGACGCCTAAAGAACCTAAAAAGAATGAACGGCTGGTATTTGTTACCCGCCATTCTACTATGAATGAAATAATTTGTTACATTGTCAATTCTAACTGGCTTATCCTAAATGCTACAAGACACAGATCGGAACAAGTACCCAAACCCCTGTTCGCACACCGTAAAAATAAAACTCTCAAGGATTTATTTACACGCTCGCGTCTGACACCATCAGTGAAAGAGTCTTTACAAACGACACTGAGTGGGGCGGCTGCTCCGACAGGGAACTACAGATGTCTGTCATGTGTATCGTGCCAATTTGCCATTGAAGCTAAACAATATCTAGTGAACGGCACAAAGATAAAAATAAAATCTTCAACCAACTGTAAGACGACAAATATGGTATACTTAATTGTATACCCCTGCCATTTGAATTACGTGAGAGAAACCTCACGGTCTATGGCAATGGGCCTGACTGAGCATAGGTTAGCTATCAGGACCAAGAAAATCCAGGCACCCCTGGTACAACATTACATGGAGGTTAACCATACAGCAAAGGATATCCAGGAAAAAATACATAAAAGTGGCCCTGCAGGTACTGAAATCCGCAAACGCAGAGAGGTGTTTTGGATTTTTACCTTGGACACCTACAAAAACGGACTGAATAATGAAATACCTTGGGCACAAGCAATAATGTGTAACAATCATTAACTGTGTACCTATATTCAGTCTCCCCAGTAATGTTTATTCATATACATACCTCCAGTTACCTGACAGTGTGCTCATCCATTACGGTATTAACTCATATACATGCTGTCTACATGCATTATCTTATCTATATACTAGACTATTGGTTGGACTCCTTAACTGTTTATACATTTTCTGTCATATGGTGCCACCCGTAGCTGAGAAGCAATAGGATCACCCATAGACTGAACAACACCTCTACATTTAGCACACATATGAGCCCATACATCACCACCTAGGCGCTGGCCTTCTCTCTAAAACCATCGACAACATTTGACATTTGTCAAACCTCCAAAAAAGCCCATGCAGTAGCTCTTTAATCACAAACTAGTTAAGGTTGGTCACCGCTATTAGGAAGGTCTCTTCTCCTTTAAGATGACGTAGACAACTTCGAGCGTGAAACATCCCACCACGTAAATCGCTGTATACGTGGGACGCAACTGACGTAGGGGTGTAGACCACTTAACGAACTGTTCAAATACAGCCGTAATCTAGCATCTTTATGAATTTCTATTAAGTTAGTATCCATGGGTATGTACATATATGTTTAAAGATATTTGGTCCACATTTAAAGATGTTTCCTATAGAGTTATTTACATATATCAAAAAGAAATGAGTCAGTCCTGGGGGATGGGGTGCCGAGGACACCGAATATTGTAAAAGAATAGGGACCACACAGCCCCCTTCTAAAAATAAAAAAAAGCCAGCATCGTGCCGGATGCCCGCCCCCTTCCTGCAGCACTCTTTAAACGCATGCCGTGGCAAGTTCTAAGTTGGGGAATTAATTCATCTTGAATACTGAGAGTCCCTGGGGGCCAACTAGCCCACCAGGTGCACTCCAGTATGTGCCATGGAGCTGCGTTGCAGAGAGGTGGTCCAAGGCCACACCATTTTACACCACTCTGCAACGCATCTCTGTGGCACTTTTGCACAGTGGAGCAGGGAGGGGGCGTCGCCCGATGTGACAAGGGTGCAAACGCGCCCTGTTGTGCATTTTAAGTTAGGGGATTAAGTCCCCTTGAAGCCTGGGGGCCAACTTGCCCACCAGGTACCTCCAGTAAGCGCCACAGAGTTGTTTGCAGAGTGGTGTAAAAAGGGGCATGGCCTCGGACCAATGTGTGAAGAGAGTGCAGAATCTGTAAGCAACACGGCATGTTGTTGATATGAACAAAGGTCAGTTAAGCCCAAACCCAGTAACGTGCAAACAGCCAGGGATTGCATATGATCAGACACTTTGAGTATAAAGACTTATGAACTAAAGTACAAATCTATCATGGTAGGCACATTCTAAAAGCGCTTATTCAATTGGAATTTGCACAGAGCGTATAATATTTGCAGGTGACACAGCGTCTAAACACCGAAGATAGTCAATCTGCAAGAGTAGAAGGAATTATGAAGGAACTGATCTGGATGTTAAAGAAACTGTTGTTCAAGATGGAGGAAACTCTACAGAATAATGATGAGGAAATAATGAAAAGGAAGACAAGGACATTCACAAGAGACAGCCTTAAAAATTAATATGGACTGATTTCACCTTTGCCAAAAGGTTTGACAACATAAGAATCAAAGAAAAAATGGATAAGCCCACCTTGAGCAAGGGCAGTAAAATTGTAGTCAGTTTAGGTGCAAGGTCAAGTTCAGATGAATGTCCCAAGGAGAAGGATGATTTTCACAGGGAACTATGCCTCCTAGGCATGACAATCCAGCAACAATCTGGAGGTAAAGCAAATAAAATCTTGGAGAAAGACAATGCTGAATAAGGGGGGGCAAGCGGGAGAGGACGGGGAAAAAATAGGGCCAGAAGGTACGCGTCCCTTAGTAAAATAACAATGACAAAAACCTACGAGAAAAGCCATTAGTCATTAATATCTCATCCGTGAAACTCCCAACCAGGAAAGAATACCTAATCTGGTATTGACGTTTTGGCCCCTAACTACCCAAACTTTAGGATTGGAATAAAAATTATGTTAAAAACGGAAACTACTACCAGATGAAGCCAAAAAAGGCAACTGCCACACCGACATAAAGCAAACAACATCGATATTTAAAATTGGTGATGTCCCGAGATTGCTAGAGATTCATTACATACCTCGAGATACAACACAGGATCCTGATGTGAGCACAACTCAACCTTCTGGACTAGGAGAGGTGCTGGGTGGTGAGCTGTTGTCTCAGGGTGAATCAAGACCCACACATGAATTAACTGAGGAGATTAAACAGAATTTAGGAAAAGCAATCTCAGATACTGTGGCTCTGAATGAGATGGAGTTCATCGCTGACACACCAAAACAAAGTAGATGTAAACCAAAGACCAAATTATGTCCACAATTGCCACCAGGTAATAAAATCAACCTTTTCCACAAATTCATGGGGGTATGATCTAAATGAGAAGCAAGTGGAACAATAAAAAGAACAGAAAGAAACTTCATAACAAAGGATTGGAATGACATCACAATCTTAAAGAGGAATACCTCATTGATTATCCAGCCATCAGACAAAGGAAGAAAAATCGTATGATGGACCAAGCCGCATACTTGATGGAATCAAAACGGCAGCTGGACAATACAACCCACTACAAATGTCTCCCTGAAAATCCTAGTAAACAAATTGAGGCAGAATCCCGTCTGAAACTACAACTGTGGCATGAGAAAAACCTTTTAGACTGGGATGAATACCAGTATCTCCATAGAGAGCATGCAAAGATAGCAAAAATATACTTCCTCCCAAACATTCATAAAAAGATCAAGACAATATTTGTTACCTCCATTGGTATCCTCTCAGATCACAGTGTGAGGGATCTGGATTTATTCCTGCAACCTTATATTACCAACTTGCCGTCCTACTTTAGGGATTCTATTGTTTTTTTGTTAGGCAAGTATTCTCCCCACAGCTCCTGCGGTACCATGAACTTCCCATCTGTCTCCTCGATCATTATCCAGTACCAGATTGATATTTCTTTCCTCTTTGGTATGTCCAATAGCAGTTTTTCCTCCAACTCATTGGGAGCACCTACCTTCATATTGGCAAAGTGATACCAGCTTTGAGTTTGTAAAAATGTAAATCTTGACACTGTATTGTTAACTATCTCTCAACAATCTTTCCATGTTATTAATTGTCCTCTCTTCATAAGATCTTCCCATCTCAGAATGCAAGCTTCTTTCAGCAGACATGCCAACTTAGCTTTCGTACATTCCTGAGAGCCGGGTAGGGGGGCAAATTGGAGCCAGATTACTGTGGTATGGTAGCTTTAAATTCCTTTTAATGCAGTACCAGGTTTCCGCCATGCTCCATAGAAATTTCAGTCTCACCTATTTAAAGTATGTAGGATGAGCAAACCTTTGCATTTATCCATTGTTACCTCCTTCCACTTCATTAGCATTACTGTAAACATCCTACCGATTTCTGAACCGAGGGCTCTATTGAGGAGCATCCCACCATTCTTGAGCAGAAATGCCTCAGCATAGAATTATAAATTACTGATTTGTCCTTGCATCTTTCCAATCCAAACTCCCTTAAATGGTAACAGTATTTTACTAAATAGGAAGGTAAACTTCAGGAGGATGGCTATTTTTAACAGATTTGCTTTGCCAAAAATATTTGAACGTAGATGAGCCCAGTTTGCCATAGAGTCACACACTTCTTTCTTGACTCTGCTAAAATTCACTTCTGGGACTTTTGTGATGTCCTGTCTTACCTTCACTCCTAAGTATCTCATCTCCGATTTAATCATCTCAGATCCCCCATCAATGTTTCAGACCATTATTTCAGTCTTTCCCCTGTTTATCTCAGAGCCTGAAATCTTATCAAAGTCTTTGACAATTTTAACCACATAGGTCATAGAAGCTTGCCGGCCGGCCGTCCGTGTAAATCATGAGGTCGTTGGCGTACAAAGCTAGATTTTTTCCCATTCTTTGCATTTAAAAGAGGGATCCCAGGTTCACTTCTAAGTTTTCTGGCCAGGGATTTTATATACAAATCAAACAACAAGGGTGTCAGAGGGCACCCTTGTCTCGTCCCTCTAGTGATCTCAGACGTTGATGTCAGTATTCAATTTACCAGTACTTTCGCCCTCAGGGAGTTGTATATTACAGCAATTACCCTGCAGAACCTATTTCCTAAGTTCAAAGTTTTCATCACTGTCTGCAAGAATACCCAGTTCACCCAGTTCACCCAGTTCACCCAGTTCACCCGGTTAAATGCTTTCATCGCACCTAAAACTATAACTGCCAAGGGGGAATTATTAGCAATGGTCAGATCAATGGAGCCTCTACGAGCATATGTAAGCTCATGCAGAAATCGCCCTCGTATAAAGCCTTTCTGGTCTTTATGAATGAGGTCCTACATTACCCCATTGAGCCTCTCTGCCAAGACTTTAGCAAACTTCTTGTAGTCACAGTTTAGAAGCGATACCGGCCTATAGGAGTCACAAATACTTGCACACTTCCCGGGTTTTTAGAATTAGCGTGATGAGGGCCTCCAACCATGACTCAGGTATGGAAGCTCCATTTACAAAAATGTTGTTAAATAAGTGTGTTAGAGTCTGGGCTAAAGTACCGGCTAAGGCTCTATAGACCTCGTGTGTCAAGGCATCTGGGCCAGGGGCTTTCCTTTGCTTACCAATCTTAAGTGCGTGTTCCCCTTCCCAGATTACAATTTGCATGTTTAAGGCCACACATTTTCCTTTACTTAAAGCCTCTGCACGTTCCTGACTCAGCCGATTTCCCACCTCTTCTTCTGAGATCTTTAAGTCTTCCTTGTACAGATGTTCAAAATAGTTATGAAAAGCTCCCTGAATCTCCTTCCTGATCTTTCCTAGTTTGCCACACTAGTAACTTACTGCAGTTTTCCCCATATTCGAAGTGTTCTAGCTTACTAGCCTCCCATCTTTTCCTGACCCTGTCTTCAATAATGGAGGTTAGCTTCAAGTCCAATAACTCTGACTGTAGGTGGTCTATCTACCCGTCTCTTATTTAATATGGCTATTTCTTCTTCCCTTCTTCATATCGTGTTTTCGAAACTCATAACTTCCTCCAGAAAAATCTTTCTCTGGGCAGCCAACAGTCTTCCTATCTTTCCCTTCAAATAAGCCTTATACGCACCAAGTCATGGTCTAATAATACTGTGTGGGCCATTGTCCACTAGACTGTGTGCTCTTTCCCTGATACGGCTATATCTACTAGAACAGCCAAGTGATCCTATAAATGGGCCCCAATATGCTTGATATCTTGGACTAGATCTTTTAGTCTTGTATCTATTAAAAAGTAATCTAGCCCAGATTCATGCCGATACTTCCTGTTATTATAGGTGTACCCTCTTCTGGCCCCCGCTCTCTGTCTCCAGGTGTTGCCTAGATGCATTTGTTCCATAATCTGCTTTATCTGCGCCACCATCTTTTGATGAACAATCGCTCTGCTTTTAGTTGACCTGTCTAAGGTGCTATCTAAAACGGCATTGAAATATCTAGTCATAATAATAGGGTCAGGGAAACTCAGTAGCTCTGCTAACATTTTTTTTATAGGCGTTATTTTGTCATTATTAGGCCCAAGTAGACAGCCAATGTGAAACCTTGTCCACCAACCCTCAAACTTGCTGTAATCCATTTTCCTAGAGTGTCTGAAATGCTCTCTTAGCATCCTGTTTTGGCACGATAGCTACACCCTTTGTGACTGAAGTATGCTTTGTGCATACCCGTTGCTGCACCCATTTCCTTGACTTAAATACCTCCATAGACTCCTTCTCTGATAAGTGTGTCTCTTGTAGTATGTTGACCTGGCCTGGGAAATCTCTAATATACTGCAGTACCCTTTCCCTTCTTCCTCTTACCCTCAACCCATTTACATTCCAAGATAAAATCTTAACTTAAATCCTTTGTTCCACAACCATCTCCATTTATCTTGAAATTACCTTCTAGTGAATAAAAATCTCCGGAGGTATCTTTTTTGTTTTTTTTCCCCTATGCTCCCCACCCAGTGCCCACACCCCCCTAGCCCCTGGAGATGCTACGCCCTTCCATCATGGGCTCAGCCTTGTGGCTAGCCCTCCCAGTGCGCCTAACTCAAATTAAAAATTATTATCAGGGAACAATGTCTATAACCTTTTTATTCATTTAACCCACTCACACTGCCTTCTCCAAACTTTCTATAAAATCATCCACTTCACTTGCTGCTTGAAAACTATGCACTTTATTATTCAACATTACATACAAAACTGCTGGAAACTTCATCTGTACTGATGCCCCCAATTTCTTCAGCTAGTCAATCATTTTCCCCAATTCCCATTGTCTGTTGGACGTGATGTGAGAGATATTAGACCTGATCTCGCAAGAGACCTCCTCTACCTTAACTACCTTCATTTTCAAAGCTCTAGATAGTATTTTTTCTTTTAGTGTGTAAGTGAGAAAATGTATCAGAATCTTCCTCGGCTGACTCCTATTTGGATTTGCCCTAAAAGGATCCCTATGGACTCTCTGAATGTCCATGCCAATATATTGGTCCGATTCTTCTATTTGTAATCATTTTGTAATCAGACTTACCACAAAAGTTTTCAGATCTTCCATTTCTATATATTCTGGCACATTCAAGATCTTTAAGTTATTCCTTCTCTAGTTGTTTTCCATTCTCTCCACCCACTCCTGATGCCCCTGTTCTCTCATTCTTAAGGCCTTGAAGTCCTCTTTGTTAATTAGCACCATGCTCCTGAGCTCCTCTGTTGTTTCCTCTAGAATTGTGGTTTACTTGTGAGATCATCAATATTTTTTCCAAGCTCTCACAGGCTGTCCTAATCTCCCTCTGATTGCCTTCTGAGGACTTGAACCTGCATTTTATCTCTAAAGAGAGACTTTTAATTAGTTCCTTTACTGACTGTCCATAAGTACTCCTACTGATGCTTATGCCATCCTCCCTCCCAACTTGTACCTCGGTCTCTCTTGCCATGGGCACAGTACCAGGAGGTTGGTGGGGCATATGAGCCACAACTGCCCCTGAACCACTGTGAGGGGCCTCACCAAACCCTAGTATTGCTGGGTGCTGCTTATTTAAGCCTGCTTTTAAGGCTGTCAGATCTTCCACTGCCAACACCTGAAATCTCTCCTGCGCGTTCTAACCAAGATTTTTTGGGAGTGCTTTAAAAAAGGTTCTAAGGGAGGGCGTAACCTTTATCCTCTGATCCACTTTACCCTGTCTCCTATCTACCCTTTCTATCCTTCACACACTGTGCTTCTTAGTTATCTTTCTCCCTATAGGGACTACTTTATCAACTCTCTCCTCCCCCACTCCTCCTTCTCACAGCTTTTCCCCTTCTGATCTCTGGTCAAACAGGTCTTTCCCCCTCTTTGAACTCCTCAACAATTACCCACAAAAACCTTTCTCCCCCCACCACTTCTCCCCTCTACTCTCACCAAATCAGTCTGACTGACGTCACATTCCTTCTTATCCTTCACAGACTCAGTTCTTCCTCTAGCGGGTCTTTGTGAACTCACAGCTCCCCCTGCACCTGAGCCTATAACGCCAGATTTTGCTCCAGTTGCTGTGCAGACGGCTCCCCCTAACCAGCCTCCATCTTTGTAGATTTCCCTAGGCAGTCTCCACCGCCCCTACCTGTCCGCTCCCTCCTAATTTTCAGTGCATCTCTTGACCAGCACTGTTCCCATTCCTCAGCACCCACTGTGGATGCTCCTCTCTACTCCTCCTTGCCGCCCGGATTACCTCACAAATTCTTCACTAATGCGGTTGGAGCTGCACTTGCCAGCATTAAGGAGCGCGGAGGTTTGGGTCTCGCTGCTGCCTTGGAGATTCCTACTGGCACACCAGCACAAAAGGTGCCGCTCACTTAGTTCACTTAGTTCACCTCCGTCACTTTCCGATGTTGACGATTGCTGAGGCGGGTCTGAAATACCCTGCTTTCCTCACTCCCCTAACGTTCCTGGCATCTCTGATGGCGCTGGTAGTAGAGAATCAGCGCGTCCGAAACCTCATAACTGGTCCAGATCAACAGGAACTTGTTAGCAAAAGGTTTCTCAAATAGGTGTCTGCTTATGTCCCAATTGGCATTACCTGAAGGCTTCACCTTTATTTGCTGTATTTTCACTCCATTTGGCTCCCCCTGAAGCTACTCAATGTCGGCACACTAGGAAAGGCTCCCATGACCTGCCTCCAGCCGGCCGCCATGTTCTCCCTGTAACACACTCTTGCCTATTCCTTTTTGCATCACTTAGCACTAACTGGACTGTCCCAGAAGATCGATGAGTTACAAGAGTGTTAAATACCAAATTCCAATGTGTTGCCTGCATCAAAGATAAATACTGTTGTGTAGTTCCGATAGTACCCTTTCATGCAGGACCTACGCTGTTCCTGGATAACATATACTGTGGGCTTGGTGGCAAACTGACTCTGTACACCCCTACTGAATATGTCAGCCTATGTTTTCGCATTAGCTCTCTTGCACTGCCACTAGAATCTCCTGTTATCAGAGAGATTCGTTTTTGGCAACCTCAGAACATAAGAACCTCAGACTCGTGGAAACAATAAACAATTTTTACTCAGTCACTCGTGTTTGCTTTTTTTGCTCTCAGGAAAGATACACAGAAAAAACAGTTGAGCGTGTTTAGAATAATAATTTATTGTACCGTTGTTCTTCTCATGTAAAATAAGTGCGCAGTAAAAACTGTAACAAAGTAACAGATATAGAACCAGCAGTACAGTGAACAAAAAGAAATAGTATTGTACTACCATCTTGCAATAGTCATGAATACTTACATGAATATGAAATGCATTTATAAAATAAAGTGCGTACTCCTAAGATGCCTGTCTAGATGTACCCAAGTGTACCTAGCATGTGAGTAGGTGCAAAAGAGCCTAAGCCTAAGAGCCTAAGTCTAAGAACCTAAATCTACGAGCCAAGAATCCCACTAGGCTTTAATTGAACCCCCATAGCTGAATAGTGAGAGTGTGGGACTTCGTCCTGGACTTGAGCTGGACAGCCCACAAGGGATCATCAGACCACTGTCAGCTGGAGCGATGGCATGCCGGAGCTGCAGCCGCAGCATCTCTGGTCAGTGTTTCGGACTTGAAGTCTCGGTCCCCTCCTGCTTACTGATAGCAAGAGGTGCTGTATTTATACAGTCTATGTGCGTATGTTCGCCATTGTTCAGTAAGAGGATGAAGTTGTGGATTAAACCTTGTGCGTCAATGGGAGAGGTGAAGTGGACCTCCTGAAGAGTGTACTCATAAATTATTCATATGTGCTAAGGATGACGTTTTAGCAATATCGATTGGGAAAAACCCACCCTCTGCATGGAACCAGGTGAAAGGTTTAGGCCATAAAAGGCTACAGTCCTTATAAGGCGTTATGTCCATAGAAATCAGTCTGTCCTTATTTGGAGTTATTTCCTTATAAGCCTCGTTCATATGAAATGTCGGGAGAGGATGTAGGGAAAGTGTGCGATGTTCCCTGGACCTATATCAGGGTACCAATGTGAAATATAACAATACCTAATATCTAAACTAACAGTACTTGGATTGGAAAAGGTAACTACAACTATTGCAACAGTGAGTGAGTGATTGTGTGAATGATGATGATTCATGATTCATGTGGTTTTCCCTGGAGGTGATTAGCCTTTACAAACTTAATTACCGAAAATAAATTAACCTGTACAGTGGACGCCTATGATCCTTCTGTTTTTTGCATCATCTAGGATGGCTGCCCCAGGTAAATGTTTTATTTACAAGATTGTCAAATTCCAATCTGTTGCTTGCATCAAAGGGGAGATAGTGTACCTACCACCATGCTTTGATTGGAATAAGTAACCATTGCACCAATGAGTGATCTGATTGTTGAGTGATTGTGAGTGATGATTAATGATTCATGTGGTGGCAGACAGCGAGGGATGGTGTTTAACTGTAATGTAGGAACTTGCTTGAGATTATTGATTTGCAATGTTTAGGGCCTGAGTGATGGGTGATAATTTTTTACCTAAAGTTGATTAGCCCTTTCACACTTAGCCGGATTTACTTGCAGGGTTCTCTAATTCATTAAGGTTCTTCACAGACCAGAACAGTCACTTTAATTAACAAACAAAAACCTATGCAAAAAACTGTTTTTCTGCCTGCAACAGCAGTGCACTACAGGTCTATCTTGCTCTGGTCATGATGAATTGTCTAGGGTGGAGTTACTCAGGTTCAGGAAGGGGATGGAAGAACTCAGGGTGGGTGTTGCGGGTCTTCCTCATCAATAACTAGAAGCAAGAGTTTCCAACCTAGTACTCAGCTATGTGGAATGGAGAGAGGTGTGTTTATTTGTGAAATGTGCTGCTGCATGTGTATGTGCATGTGTTGCACTTGTGGCAAAATTTAAAATGTGAGTCCCCCTCTTTTTTTTTTTGCTCTTCCTCTGACTCTTCATGGTACACTCCTCATGAAGCTTACCTTTCTTCTGTCGTTCCCCTTGACTTTAAAATACAGTTTCTGCAAGCCTTCAAGCTTCTTGCATGAATGAAAGGCAAAAGCTGTCATGCTTACCTACCCGACTAGTCCAGACGGGCACCCAAGAGTGATGGACATTCCTGAGGAGAATGCAGATCCACCACCTAATTTTGCAATACAATATAGTTTTTCTTTTAACAATCATATTTGAAGAACTGGGTGGGTGCACTCCCAACTTAGAAGACAGAATATTTAAATATCTGCTAACTTGGCTATGGGAGCAGAAGGACTGCTTGCAATGCATTTAACTGGACACTGTCATACTTATTCCTTTGTTGCCTTCCATAACAGTTTGATGAAGAATGATATGCTGCTCATTGCCCAGATGAATGTTGTTATTATGTAGTGTTTTTCTTTGTCCAACCTTTACCCAAATACCCTTTCCCATTGATTCATCAAAGCGCTAACCCTCTTCCCCGGGATGTGTAACTTATCCATCAATGGATAACACACTTGCTGAGGTAGATGTGGTGAACGCAATACCAACTCACTGCAGAATCCTCTAAGCAATTGCCTACACTGGCCCTATTTACCACCTGTGCATGAAAAAGTGGACCATATTTTAGATTTAGAATGAAGAACATCAGTTGTCAGTAACATTATTCAGGCTTTGTGTTGCATAACAATGAACCCCTAACCTAAACTTGTCCACTCCTGACTTTTAGTCCACTTTTTATGACTCAAGGATTTATTGTGTAAGTTACTAGTAGCTCCCCATTATCCAAATTACTACTATTGCAATTTGTTGCTATTTTATCATCATTAGGAATTTTTATTGTATCATGATGTAGTAGTTTGGTGTCAATTTGTTGTAAAACATTGATATAACCCACTAACTCAGTGCTTTTATTTCCATTTAATTGCCTCCAATGGATAATCCTTCAAATTAATCCTATGGTTGGAGCTCACTTCAGTGGAAGTGGGAACTCACTTTTGAGGCTGTGATGTCTTCCCTGTTATTGTTTCATCTATATTCACATAAGCCAACTATCAAATGCAGTTAGGTCAGCAAGTAAGTAACTAACTGCTACTACAAGTTAGCTTATATGTGGGTTGTTGTAGATAATATAGGTCATTGCAGTATCTTTCCTAATGATCAAGATAGTTAGGGAGGTATAGCTCTATAACTAAGCGGTACACTCTCTCTTACAAGCACATAAACAGGCTGCGTAAAAACTTGAGGCAGCAGTGCAAAGTAAAAGTAAAACAAAGTAGTTCAGGCATAAATACCGATAAAATATAGTTTCTCCTCAATGTTTTTTTTACAAAGAAACCCACCCTCTCTATCCCCCACAACATGCCCACCCCTTCCACAAACAAACTGACCCAAGTCCCAATGTCCCAAAATTTTAAATTTCCAAAGAAACCTGTTCCCAACTCCCTTCCCACCCTCTCCACCCAGCCACACCAAGTCCCTCCCACCAACACAAATAATGTAAAAAAGGGTTAAAAGAGGGCATTTTAGATTTGGGTCCGGAGCTGGTCCATGCTCTTCTCCCTCGTTGTGAACTGGCTATCTATGGAGTCCAGCAGTTGCTGAGTGTGCTGCAGCAATGGCCTGCTATTGTCAGTGTTAGAGGGGGTGGCAGCAGTTGATGTCAGCTGGCGGTGGTGCCGGCAATGGGATGGCTGAGAGGCTGGAAGCTAAAGGATAACAGCTGCACTGGGGCAAAGCTGAGAGGCACTTATTTCCTCTTCCTCCTCTTCCAGGGCCACCAGCCACCTGTATGCCCTCTGGATACACTCTAGCCTCTGCTGCCGCAGATGGACTGCTATCTCCTGTCTGTTGGGTCCTACGGGTGGGTCAGCAGGAGTGGCTATATTGAGAAAAAGAAAAAGAAAACAGACAAATTGTAAATAACTCTGTGCAAACAATTTCAGGTAACGATAAACAGACACTGAGTGGAAAAATAAAGTACCTCTCATTAATGAATACAACATTTTAACATTTTACACTATGGAGTAGAAGTTGTCTTGTGTGCTAAAATAATGGAGTCATGCTCATTGCTAGCCAGCACGTTGTGTATTGTGCTACTGTCAGCAGCTGTGGAAGCTGTAAGTTCACAATTATCTATTTTTAATTCCAATGGCCCTTCTCTTCTCCAAAATGCATTTCTCTTTCTACCCTGACATCAAAGAGGTGGGTGAATAATAAATAAGATACTACATCACACACCTCATGTATGAAATCAGGATATTATCCTCTCTGCAGTAAGCAGATGTTAGAGAAAGTGATGGACTGCTCTACAGGGAAAGAAATGGCTATATCAATTGTATTTAGCACATTCATCACTGTGTTTCTATATCTCGAACTTGACATCAAATCATGCACTTACTCTTACTTTACTCTGGGACCTCACCCACCACCACATATTATTTACAACAAATCCATTTGCTGGGCAGTAGGCAAGGAAAGGAAAGTTGATTTACTGTACTGCAGTGGGTGGTATATATGGATTAGACAGGTAGGGTGGAGCTTTTTTGATATAACATAGCCACTACAGTGATCGTTGATTCCTCATCTTTGGCTTTGGCTGTAGAAGTTGAAAGGGAAAAGTCTGAACAGGTGTAAAATGAATCTGTCATGGGAAACCATGAACTATATTCTGAAATCATTTCACATGGTTATAAAATCAAATGTGGCACATGCCAAGAATTAATTTTTCAATTTTTTGGGTGACTGGGATGGAAAAACTTATGAAACAATAAAGGAGTGTAGTACTAAGAGGAGACTGAGTGGGAAATGGGAAACACATCTTGTGAGTTTGGTTTGTAACGCATTGAAAACTTTGTAAACGCTGCATTAACTAAAGCAGACCCACATTGCACAGCCAACTATGCAGTCACAAATTTAACCCTACTGCACTTCCGTCATAGATGGCACACTGCCATGGTTGGGGAGGGGGTAATAAATGATGATGGGTGGGATACATCTGCCACGCTTAACAAATACAATGAGTCAAGGGAGTAAAGCAAAAACTATTTTTTTAAAACACTTTGAGCGATGAGAAGTACTGCATTGCTTATCCATCCAAGCAATCCAGATAGTCATTCATCCTTTCATTCTAATTCACCCATAGACACCATGATGTAAGCTTTACTTTCTCTCATCCAGTCTTTCACCAAAATTTCCAATCTATCATCCGTCCAGTCAATATCCACCCTTTTTTCCAACCAATATTTTGCCTATTCATCCTATTACCCGGCCACCTACCCTTTCACCCACCCACCCTTTCCCTCATACATAATTTTCCTTTCTTTTAAACTTCCATTCTTTCATGTTTGCCTCAAGCCATCAACGCTTATTATGTGAGCGTTTGCTGAGTTTCAGATAGAAGAGGCCATAATAACTCTACTGCCACTGCATCTGGTAAAGCTGGGGGTTCACGTCAAGAGTTCATGATGCCCTGGTACTAACTAATGAGTAGGGGTGGGCCGAATTTGCGTAATCGCGTTAAGCAAATCTCCACAAAATGTTAAAAAATCTCCGCAAACGAGCAGAAATTCCGCAAACACGCGGAATTGCTTGTTCGCAATTCTTTTTTACCGTTCGCAATCGCTGTTTGTGTGCTCGGGGAGAAATATCTTGCGAACGCGCATGTTGAGAATGTGAACAAGCGAAAATTTTGTGATGCCGCGGAACGCAGAATTTTGGGCAATTTCTCTTTCTCCGCGGAACGCAACATTACCCAAATTCTGCAAATTCCGCGAGCGTTACGGAATTTACCGCCCAGGCCTACTAGTAAGAATAATAGTCATTGTCAATAAGCAAGCAAATATGTGACTTACCGGTACCCATCCCTGCCACCCAGCCTCCTCCTCCAGGTGACTCTCCTGCAGCGCCATTGGAGCTGACATCATTTGTGGTCTCTGTTGCTAGAATAAAACATTATATAAATATTTTGGATGCCTGATATGCCAACTCCTTAATTTTTTCAATCAAAAAATATAACTGCAATACATTACTACAGTTTGGTTAGCACTGCAGTATCTTTTAACAAAAATATCACTATGGGCATTTGGTTGGTTCACAATGTTAGATAAGCCAGGTGTAGAATAATGTTCAATGAATGACATATTGTGTTGGTTTGCAAATGAAATGAGAGTGGGATCTCATTCTTTTAATCCAGCCATGCTGTACTGTCATGGAAACTGCTGGTATACTGTATAAACGAATGAGACAGCGCACAACATTTGGGGGGGTAGTCCAAGACCACGATCACTCTCTCATGAACTCAACTGTTAGAGTATGAGCAGGAAAAAGAAAGCCTTCTCAACAAGTATACATTATGAATATTATTTATAATACTGGCTTACTTGGGCCTGCAATTGTCATGTTAGATAGTAGAGTATCAAAAGGGGTTATTCTTTGTCTTACTCTCACAGTAACACAAGACATATATGAGAGAGGGGGATCTTACCAGCAATGCATAAGATAAGTGAACTAGAGACTAGAGATCTGAAAAAGTCAGCTACTAAAAAAGAAAACCTTGTAATATAAGGGAAAAAATGACAATGCAGGCATAACAGGGATGAAACAAAAATGTAATCTATTGTGCTTTGCGTGAATGGGTTTGTATCCCGTCCTCGCCACCACAGGGAAGGAATAAGGCAGGTAAGGGTGGCAGAGAAGCTTTATTTCTCACCAGCAACACCAGCCTCCCAGCAGCAACTCTCATCCTGGAACCCAGCACCAACATTCCAAAACCCCCATTTTTCAACCCTAAGTCCACAACAATCATGAATAACACCCAACATTAGGGAAATAATAATGATACATATTTGGGCAAGGGCAGAGTTTGCGGAGTTCCCCTATACAGAACTCTGCAAAGTGACCCAAAAACTCTGCTGCGCTATTTGGAGTTCTGCAAGCAGCGGAGTGCGATAGATCCTACCATTCGCACTGATTTTTAGTGCCAGGTGTTTTTCCCTAGCTGGAAAATCAGCACGAACAGCACCATGCGCAGCACAAGAGGGTGGTGCTTCTTTCTGCCACTCAAGTAGATGTTCTACTCTAGCGGCAGCTTCCCCAATGTGAACAGATACAAGCAGGACTAGCCATTTTCAACCATCCACATTGAGAAATCTCGCTGGAAGGTGGTCTGGAGTCAGACTTTCCTTGCTAAAGCTCGCCAAAATAATGCTGGTGAGTGCAAGTGTTCGGGAATGCGGAGTGGGAACCTTACCAGAAACACCAGAATTTTACACCTAGGCATATACATAATAAGACTTACTGGGGTTAGCAGAGCCCTCAGCAGTGGTACTGGTTGTTAGTGCCTCTTGCTGACCAGCTACTCCCGGACACTTACAACATCCCTCTTCTTGCCCTTGGGTGCTGATGTAAGAAATAAAGAAGATAAAAACAAACAGATTAGTGATTAGTTAATCTCTGTATAAAATCATTATGACAGGCAAACGCAGTCACATAATTGCACTTCTCTAAAACCGATCATCTATTGTACTAATTTGAGTGTATTGACTATCATTGAGTTGCCCATACTAATCCTAAAATCCCTATTCCACATTTTCTTAACAAAAACTACATTTGGAACTAATGCATTGCAGTGAATAATCTTTGATTCTATTCTCATTTCTCAACCCTCTTGATGGACAAACTCAGTCTCCATTTTTTGCAATGCATCGATGCATTCTACACATTGCTGTGAAATAGCTTGGAACTATATGAGCTACATAAAAAAAGTCACAGAGAGAATGGGGTTCTCGCTGACTTCACTGATTCACGATAGTGACAGAAGGACAGTCTGCAATGACTTCTTAATTAATCAGCCAAAAGGAGCGCCAATGATGAGTACGATTAGGTAGTGTGGAGCACCTGCCTAGCAGAAACTAGAAACTGGTTCACATAATGATAATATTCAATGTAAACTATATGTAAATTACCTCTGATTGGAAGCAGCATGGTTTTGTGGAAAACAAATGTTAGCGTTGTGGAACACAAAAACAATGAATAATTAAAACTCAAAAAATGAATACTCACTGAGCCTTGGAATCATCAGGTACCGACGCTGTCTAACATATCCGCCCAGTGGTGCGTCAGCAGCTGGATGGTGCGCCAAACCTGGCTAGTGCGCCACACACATCAAGTCACCCTCCTCCAGTGCAGCCAACACACCCGTAGAGGGTATATGCTGATGGGCCTGCTACCAACATGGAGGGAAGGTGGCACTGCACAAAAAATAGTGCTGCCCCCTCCTCTTCACTAAAGATCACCCAGGGCTGCATACCTGGGTGGCAGCGATGCCTGCAAGGAACACAACCCTCTGCCATGGTGCTGGGTGCTGGGTGACATAGAAAAGAAGGAAAAGGAAGGAAAGGAAAGGAAAGGAAAGAAGAAATAAGGAAGTAGGGGAAAAATAAACAAAAATACAAAAAGTCATGAAAAACACACAAAGAAATTCATAAAAATGTAAAATACACAAAGACACCCACTGACATAATAAATAAAAATGAGGAGTAGATACATTTTATAAGGGGAGGATTAAAGAGATTAAAGAGGAATAAAAATTAGGCCTAGCTCCATAACAGAGAGTAGAAAAACAAGATGGCCATGCCCATGCGGACCACGTGGTGACATTTGTCCAAGATTTCTAATGTAAGGGCGCACATGAGAACTGCGTAGTGTTGTTTTAAGCATGATTTGCAATGTGAGGATGCACTCTGCTTTGTTCATGGCAACACGAACGGGTGACCAGCAAAGTCTGCCCACACACAGAACTCTGTAGCGCGGCAGAGTTTTTTAGCCACTTTGCAGAGTTCCTCATAGCAGAAATCTGGGAACTCCACATAGGTCTACTTTTTAGAGTGCTGTGCTTCAAGTCCTATCAAGATGCTGGGATAGGGATTGAGGTGGGTTTCTTCTGCTCAAGTATGTTCCTGCTGCTATGTCTGGTTTCTTGTTGTGAATCATTGCTTTTTAGTTCCAATACCCAGTGCCAGATTCCAGCTCTTCTGCTACCACGAGGCCTCTGCATTGCCAGCAAAGGAAGCAAGGTACGTAAAAAAAATGTCTTTGTGCTTGTGAGAGTGCGTGATTGGGAATGTGTTTGTGGGTGATTGTAAGTGTTTGAGAGCAAATGAGGTTGAGTAACAATGTGTCTGTGTGAGTGTGTTTGAGAATGTTAGTGAGAGTGAACATGAATGATGATCAATGAGAGTAAGAGAGTGTGAGTAAGAATAAATAAGTGAAAGTGAGAGTGAGTGTTTGAAGGAGTATGAGGGAATTTGGAGTGAATAAGGATAGTTTTTTTGATGGAGTGGAAGTGACCAAGAGTGTAGCCATCAATAGTGTAACAGTTACAGTTTTACCACTGCCCAAAGACTTTAGAGGCCTACAGAATCATAGTTATTAGAGCAAAGCAAAGCACCTGTTACATCAGGAGTTGTGAGTAAGAGTCTGTAGGTGTGAAAGGGAGAGTGTGTGTAACCGCGTTCTTAACTGAGAATGAGAACCGATGAGAATGAGTGCATCCATATGTGAGTTACATGTAGAGGCAATGAGCATGAGCTAGAATTAATAAATGAGCAAGTGTGAGTGAGATTGAGAGAAGAGGAAAAAGAGGAATGAGAGAGGGCGTGAGTACCAGTGATGGTAAAAAGTGTGAGTGAGTAACAGTGTGTTACTTGCGTGTTTTATACTTGTGTGCTTGCCGTTAGCCAGGCATACTCAATATGATTCAGTGGGTATGGAGGTACGCAAGGTATCATGTTACTGCTAGCATATTGGAAGTAATTCTAGGCATTATTTTGGGCCCTCATGGAAAAATGCCGGCCTGGCACACTAAAAGTAATTCTTGGTATAAAGGCACCTACAGAAAAATGCTGGTACTGGCATGCTGAAGGAAATTCTCTGATTGTGAGCACCTTTGGCAAAATAGTAGCACTTGGACTATGGAGGAAATTCTTGGCATAAGGGAGGGCACCTGTGGCAAAACGCAGACCCTGAAATACAAGAAGTAATACTTGTAATACTTGGCATATGGGGACATCTATGGCAAAAGTATTGTACTGGTATACTGGAGGTAGTTCCTGGCCTCATAGAAGACAGCCATGGCATATTAGGGGTTTAGAAGTTAGGTTGGGGGAAGCAAACACTGGTAAAATGCTGGCTCTGAAATACTGGAGGTTCTTTTTGACATGCTGGTCATCCGTGTTAAATGGGTATTATCCAGGGCAAACTCTGGTACTGGCACACTGTATATAATTCCTAAAATAATAGTGTACCCATAACAAAATGCTGCCATTGGCACACTGTAAGTGCTTTTTAACATATGGGAAACCAATGGGAATTTCTGGAAAAAATGGAGTGATATCCAGGCAAGTATTATGTCTCACTACATTCGAAGATCACCGGTCGCCAATGCCACTAGGTGCATTACTTTTCTCTGAGCTAGATTTCTTCTAGTGATATGGCAGGTTGCCAAACTGGCATTTTAGGAGGTCAAGGGGGAGATTTACTAAGATTTTACCCAATATTTGCATCACAAAGTTATGCAAATAGTGCACAAAATCTTTTATTTCCAATTTACTTTCCGGCGCTAAGCTTGTTTAGTGCTGAAAATAACATGAAAGTAACGTGAAAGTAACGCAAAGCAACGCATACTGCTGCTTTGCGTTACTTAGTGCCAATGCATATTATGGTTGGTGCTTGGGCGTTACCATGCAATCACTCAAGATTCCTGACACTAAACCGAATTTACTGAATAAAGTAGACAGGGTTTAGCGTCCGAAACGTATGTGTTTAAGGCCTACCAATAGGTTACGATATGGGAGGGATGTTCTTATCTCCTATCCTCCGCCCCACCCTACCATCTGTTGTTTTTCACAGGAGGGAACCTTTCCTTTTTTACCGTGTAGAGCCTGTCTGTCCGGCCAGAATTCAGTGGCGGGGAAAACCGCCCTTTCCATGGCCCTATTGAACTGCCGGTCCTTGCCGAGTCACGCCATTGAAATTAATTCACTCATCTTGGATCACGAGCTCGATGTGTTGTTTCTTACCGAGACTTGGCTTTCAACTAACTCCGGCCCTGATATGGTCAGAGCACTCCCTCCAGGTTTTCTTATATCCCATCTTGATAGACCTATAGGGAGGGGAGGAGGCATTGCTATCCTTTTCAGAGACATGTTGGCTTGTAAGATTCAGATCGGAGGGGTGACTGATTGTGAGAGCTGTCAGTTCTTCCTTCGTCTTTCACCTACAGTGTCCTTGGTAGGCTTGTTGATTTATCGCCCTCCCGGACCTTTGGGAAATTTCCCTAACTCTCTCCTAGAAACTACCGCACTTCTTGCTTCCTCAACTGCCAACTTTGTCCTTCTCGGAGATTTCAATATCCATCTTGATGACCCCACTAACGCCGTGGGTGTAGATCTACTCGAGGATCTCAAATCTTTTGGAATCAATTTGGCCAACTCGGGTGTGACCCATGAGAAGGGCCACTTGCTTGATCCCATACTTTCAAATCTGGACTATCTCAATTCATCTCCGGCTTTGGCCCTGCCTTGGACAGACCATTTTTTGGTGTCCGCAATGTGGCAATTTGATAGTCCAGTGGCGGTGGCCCCAAGGGTTCACATCTTGGAAAGAGCGTGGTCGAGGCTCGCAGTTGATACCTGGGCGGCACACCTGGAGGCTACACTACCCCCTCAGGGAGCTAATCCGATCATTGCTGATGCCAATCTTTACACCTGGCTCTCGGACTCGCTGGATACCCTCCTTCCAAAAAAGAAACAACTTACGAGGGGGAAGAGAGTGGGTTCGGCGCCTTGGTATTCGTCTGAATTGAGGACCCTGAGGAAGGGATGCAAGAGGCTAGAGCGGTCTTGGAGGAGAGACTGGAGTGAATCGAGCCGGAAACAATATTGTGCGGCTCTGAGCAGCTATAAATCTGCTATTCGGGTAGCAAAAGCGGGATTCTTTGAAGAGAGAATAGGCTCTGCGGCCAACTCTTCTAAAGAGTCGTTCAGGGTCATAAAGGAACTACTGAATATCCCCGAACCTCAGGTCATCCATGAGGACCCACACAAAAAATGCATAGAATTGGCCTCCTTTTTTAAAACTAAAATCGACAACATACTGGCTTCCCTTCCCCGCCAGGGGGAGGTTTCTTCCTTGGAGGACAACTTCAGTTCCCAACTTAGGATGCGATCAGTGGAGTTGGCCTCTCTTGGTCCGGTCACGATGGAGGAAGTTCTTTCGGTTTTGAGGACCATGAAGAGTGGCTCCCCGAAAGACCCAGCACCTATTAAATATCTTAAACAGGTGGCTTCTACCATCGGTGGCCCAGTGACGGACCTTGTTAACTTGTCCCTCACTCAAGGGATAGTCCCCCCCAGTTGGAAAGGGGCGGTGGTTAAGGCTCTTCTGAAAAAGCCTAACCTGGACCCCGCCGACCTCGCCAACTTTAGGCCGATCTCCTTGCTGCCGGGTATTAGTAAGGTGGCTGAGAAGTTGGTAAACAGTCGCCTGTCGGACTTCCTGGAAGCTAACCCCCTCCTGGGCGATTCCCAAACGGGTTTTCGTCCCGGTCAGGGGACTGACACCGCCCTGTTGGCGGTCGTGGAGAATGCAAGGAGCATTCTGGATTCGAGGGGATCAGTGGCAGTGATCCTCCTGGACCTCAGTGCTGCTTTTGATACCGTAGACCATCAGGTGCTTCTCCAACGGCTGTCGGGGGTGGGGGTCACTGGTGTGGCTCTCAAATGGTTTGCTTCCTTCTTGGAAGGTCGGACATTTGAGGTGTGGGAAGGCCATGAAAAATCATCTACAATCCCTCTCCAGTGTGGGGTGCCACAGGGCTCTTCATTGAGCCCTACCTTATTCAACATCTATATGGCCCCCCTGGAGAGTGTGGTACTGCCGCTGGGTATTAAAATCATCAGCTATGCTGATGATACTCAGCTGGTGGTTGGCCTCTCCCAGTCGGCGCATCATCCCGACCGGCTGAACTCGTGTCTGCAGAAGATCTACACGTGGATGTAGAGCTCAGCGCTAAAGTTAAATGGCTCCAAGACGGAACTCATGCTGCTGGGGAACTCCTCTCCATCTTTGTCCCCCAGCAGCTGGCCTGACTGTCTGGGACCGGTACCCACCCCCAAGCAGGAGATCAAGAGCTTGGGGGTGTGGCTGGAGCAGGGCCTCTCGTTTAAAACTCATGCTAAAAAGACTGCTGGCGTGTGTTTTGGCCTGCTCCGCTCAGCCCGGAAGATCTTACCTTTGCTCCCAGCGTCCACTAGGAGGCTCCTCATCCAGGGATTGATCATCTCGCGGCTGGATTTCAGCAACGCGTTATTCCTGGGTGCACCCGAGTCTACCCTGAACAAACTGCAGCAAGTGCAGAATGCGGCCGCCAGGCTCTTGACGGGTCTCCCCAGGCGCCAGTCTGCTCGCCCGGCGCTGAGGGCTCTGCATTGGCTCCCTATTAGGGACAGGGTGAAATTCAAATCACTCTGTATAGCCCATAAAGTTCTGCATGGGGTAGGCCCACCTATTCTGGGGGAGATGGTTCAGCCTTACAAGGCCTCTCGCTCTCTTCGCTCCGACCATCAACATCTTCTTCAGGTCGGGAGGGTGAAGAGGGCTAGAACCGGTGGCAGAAGGTTTTCGATAAATGTGGCCACTTTGTGGAATTCACTGCCCCTACAACTTCGCTCGGAAGCTAGTCTTCTCCGGTTCCGCAAACTTTTAAAGACGTTCCTGTTTTCTGTTTAACCCTGCATTATTCTTTGGTAGCGTTATTATCTGGCGAGCGCTGGGATGCCTATTTGGTAACCAGGCGCTATACAAAACTCAGAATAATATTAATAATAATAATGATCTGTAAATGTGCAAATAATTTCACCTGCATCCTGTAAATGTTTTCGCTATATCTCCTATTGTGGCTCTGTTGGTCAGGATTATCCTTTGAAATAGGTAACATTTCCTGACAGGCTTGTACTTGTGCTTCAAGTTAGCATGTCCATAAACATAAACAATTGATGCTTTTGCACACTAACTTTGCCTATTGATGTCATTTTGTGCACAGAATATTGCAGTAAAATAGGGTTCATACATTTTGTGAATCATAATTTCGCGATATGACGAATCAAAAGGGGCACTTTATTGCATCAGCTGTGAACCAATAGAATTCAGTTTTCTTTAAAAGTGACAATCCTGTCTGCTATTTCTGATTTCCTTTTATCAGTGTTGCGCCAGTAAACGTCTTAACCCCTTAATTGCTGCCGTCGGCCAACGGTCGTCACGGCCACTACCTCCCCAGTGCTGCGCACGACCGTTGGACGTCCATTCAGCACTAGTTCCAATGGACAGCGCAGCACTGGGGAGGTCTATTTACAACGCTTTAAAGGGGTTAATACTAGTAGCCGGTGGCGTAGCTGTCGCTAGTGCAGCAGGTGCAGTGACCCTGCCGTTCTGAGATGCGAGAGGCTCACTCGATCCCGATGAAGCCTGTTGTTTGCTATGAAAACTAAGGCCGACTTGGTCATTTTCCTCACTTTAGGGCCCATGAATCACTGAACTACTTGCGTACACTCGTCCGTGCAATTTAAGGAAGAGAAATGCAAACGTGCTGAGTAAGCGTCCTACGTTCTAGGTCAGCAGTGGTATTAGATATTCTGCAGGGAATACGTGCATCACCCAAACGTGGGTGATTTCAGTTATATAAATGAGATTGGCCGGAAGGTACTGTTTTAAGTTCAAAAAAGAATTTTATTTGGTGAAGGGAGAAAAGAACAAGGTGTCAATACATAGTTCAAAAAATGAATATAAAATATAAGCACATTAATAGCAGTGTGCATTATACAGTTGTAAACAATAATAATTTATTTATTTATTTATTTATTTATTTTTACCATTTGTTAAGCGCACTGTTACCGGGCGGTGTCCTGGTGCTGAAACGATACATTATCTCCGAGAGGCAAAGAAAATTACTAGAGGTTAAAGAGCCATGTTTTGATATTTTTCCTGAAGGTCATGAGGTCATTACTTTGTTTTAGGGCGAGGGGCATTTCATTCCAGATGCTGGATGCTCCGTGGAAGAAACTGCGTCCTCCCCATTGGGCTTTCCTAATACGGTTAGTCATAACCAGGCTTTTATTAGCAGATCTTAGTTGTCGCCCTGGTTTGTACAGTTGGAGGTGTTCTTGAAGGAAGGAAGGACCTATTCCATTTACTGCCTTGAATACTATACAAAGAGCTTTAAACATGATACGTTTCCGTATTGGAAGCCAATGTAGATTTTTTAGTTCCTGAGTGACCGATGCAAACTTAGGTAGACCCGTAATCAGTCGGGCAGCAGCATTTTGTAGCGTTTGCATTTTGTTCAGAACTCCCTGCTGGGCCTCCAGATACATGCTATTGCAGTAGTCAAGGCGGGACAGCACAAGTGCTGTCATCACCGTTTTCCTGCTATCACTGGAAAGGAAGGGAAGGATTTTCCTAATGGTTTTTATTATCCAGTGGATGGAGGATGATAAGGCATTAGCCTGTGATTTGAAAGAAAGTTGGGAGTCAATAATCACCGGTGTCGATGAGCTTGTGCTGGGAGATGGCTTGAGCAAAGAGTTTATGGGACTTATTTGGGACGTAGGGAGATTTGGAATTCCTGTCGAGGAAGGGATCAAGAGGTTGATTGCAATCACCCGCTAAAATGAAATTATCATCGACAAATCTGGTGATATGGTGAGAAAGGTCATGCCAAAAAGTAGGATCACCACCTGTGGGGGCGTAGATATTCAAAAAAGAAATTGGAACACCTTTAAGAGTCAGTTTAATATGTATCCAACGGCCTTCAGCATCAGATTCCTGAGTAATCAAAGAATGGGAGAGGGATTTCCGACATAAAATAGCTACTCCATTTCGTTTGCCATCACCCTGGGAATAGTAAGCCTCACCCACCCAGCCTCTTTTAAGTTTAGCGGATTCTGCATCAGATAAAGGAGTTTCTTGTAAAAACGCAATATCAACATTTAATTTAGCTAGGTGAGATAGGATTCGTTGTCGTTTGATTGGAGAATTAATGCCCTTAACATAATAATGAAATGTATCCAAATAGATAAACAAAGAAGAAAAATCCAGTCAAAAAGTAAAGAAACACGTGAAGAGAAGGGGTAAAAGGACTGAAGCAAATAGGAGAAAGGTGACACCTGTGAATAAAGGTTAAGTAAGGACAAGAACATGAAGAGGGAGAGTAAGGGAAAGACAGACATGTTAAGCATGTAAGGAAAACGTATTTACAAGGGAGGGAAGCGAGAAAGGACAATCGGGAGGGAGAACGAACGAGAGGTTGATGGGGGTAGAGCCAACTGGAGAAGGCCAGACATCCATTGTCAGCGAGCCGTCAAGCCGGGGGAGCATCACGGAACAGAAAGCAATTGCTGTGGAGACATGAGAAAAACATCAGGAAACGAAACAGTAAAAAAAAAAAAGAAAAAAAAAATAGTACATAATAAGGGTGGTATATGAATAAACAGTATATATGAATACAGGGGAGGAATAAACAAGGGGAATTGTAGAAAGACAAAACTAGCATGACAGAACTAGCATGAACCAACTAAACTAGAAGAAATCAACAACAGCTCAGGAAAGTCATGGAGGAAAAGCGGAGGAGGAACCAGAGGTGTCCATGTCAGCTGCACGGCAAGAATTCAAGAAGCTCCGAAGTCGGACAGGATCTTCATAGGTCATCGTCTTATTGTTGTGGGTAACTCTGAAGAAACAGGGGTGGAAGAGACCATATCTAGCGCCAATGCAACGGGGCTCTGGCCTCATATCCAAAAAAGCCTTGCGGCGATTAGCTGTAGATTTGGCATAGTCCTGCGCAAAAAACAAGGTGGATCCTGACCATGTAAGGTGGGGGAGAGCGCTGGCCACTGAGAGGACTTTAAGAAGGTCAGTATATTCCAGGAAATACATGATGATGCCTCTTGGTCTTAAAGAGGTGGAAGTAGGTGAAGGAGCGCCTGTGGGCCCGCTATATGTTGAGCAGAGTGTCTTCTGGCAGATGCAGGAGTTTAGGAAGAAAAGATTTGAAGAAGGCAAAAGGATCACTCCCCTCGCTGCCTTCCACCAGGCCATAAATGCGTAGGTTATTATGCCTATTTCGTTTCAAAGCTCCTCAACCTGTTTCTGGAGAAAGGAGATTCCAATAGAAGTCCAGGTTAGATGTCCTGCACATCTAACCTGGGCTTCTATTGGAATTCTATAACGCATAATAGCAAGCGCATTAGCGCCGTTTTAGCGGCATTTTCCTGCCGCTAAAACAGCGATAATTTTAATGAGGTTCTTGCTAATATGCCCCTTGGACTTGACAAGTACATTACAAATGGACCTCAGAAACTTAGCAGCTTTGCCCCTTGTGCACTTTTACAACAAGCATTCATAAATAGCAAACCATGCTTGTTTTTTTCTTTAAAACTTTTTTTTTACTTTGACAATGTTTTTTTTTATTTTTGAAAGCCTGTAGGTCCAAACCTCTTTTTGCCTCTGTTGCCACAGTCGAGTGAAGGACTTCGGATCCAAGGCCTCATTTACAAGCCCATTGCGCTGCCGGTGTGTCACTTTTTTTAACGCACCTGCGGCGCAATGTGCCTGCCCATATTTGCACGGCCATGTAAAGTCACCCTGTGTGACTTTTCATGGCCCAGTAAATATGGGCCCCTTTCATGCATTACTCTGCGTGAAAGAGGCTTTCCATTGGTGTTCCCACGCAACATCCATGGAACCTGACACATTCCCAGATTTACAACGTTTTGTAAATCTGGGAATTCATCAGAATCCGTGGCGCAACAAGTAGAAATACTTTTATTTCTCTTCTTTTTTCTTCTTTAAGAGGAAAATGCCATCAATGATCGGTGCCCCTTACTGCACCAAAACGATCATCTGCACAATGCAGGAACCCTTGCAACATGATGCAAGGGTGCCTTTGCTGGTGCATGGCACATAATTGTTCGCCAGCGCAGGGGAAAGCACTTGAATGTGTTGTATTGTTGTTAATACCATGCATCCTTGTGCTTTAAAATGACACAGCTCGGTCCAGCAAAAAGGCTTGTGCCACTGAGGCCACACCGAGGCCGATCCTCTCTAGTCTTACCTCACCCAGGATGGACAAAGTGCATGAATAACCTACTCATTGACTTTAATTCTGATTTCTGTGTGTTATTTCATAAATTATCTTACTTGTGCTGGAATGTGTGTTCCATGATGGCTTGGAACATAATGAGTGCCTTTGACTCCACGTTTTGTTGTATAACGTTTCAATTCAGATTTTGAGAGTGGCTAGAGATGGCAATTGAGAGTTGTGACATTTGAATTTTAAACGTAAAGAATACATTTTGTTCCAACACAAAATACCGATGTCATAATATTTGTTTTAATACATTTGCCTTGTTTGAATTATAGAACAAAATGTCCAGCTGAAAATATTTTTCTGTAACAAGAAACATGAAAACAATGTACAAGCGCAGCAACAGCCTTTCCACACAGCATCTCAAACAATGTGAGCCCTGGAAAGATTATGTTTCAAGTCACACACCGACAACTGATACAAAGCTGAAGCTTATTTGAAGAATCCCCATAGCAGATAAAATCAAATGTATCTCTGTCTTTTTTTTTAATTAAACTGCACAAACTAACACAGAGGCAAAGATGGGTGAAGATTTCAAAGGCTCAAATTTAACAATATTTGGCTTGTTACGACACTTGTGATAATCTATACTAATGCTACACGCATCGTTCATATATTTACAGCGCGCAGAAGATAGATGATGCATAGTTAAGGAAAGTAAGCCTTCTCATTTTAAAAAACCCTTCTCTTACTCTTTCTGCATGCTGCATGTGTTTTTGGCAGTAGTCCCCCTTCACGATTCTCCTCCGACCCCACCAATAGTATACTATGGAGAAAAGTGTCAATCATTAGCCGCAATAGACCAGGAGTGACAAGATTTGGGGCACACCTGCCCGAAAGAAGTGGACTTCAGTGATAAAGATAGTGGGCCAATTATTTACATGTCCAATGTTTTTTTTCTTTTCCATACTTAATCTATTATTATTTTGTAGCACTCCTTCTGCGTTTAAAATATGTCTTTAGGTTACAGCAGTTTACAGTTAGTAGTACCTTTCTTAGCACCAATAAACATAATATCGTTTTGCGGTGCGCATTAAAATTAAAATGGGTTATGTAACTCATCTAAGTTAATCTGCCAGAACAGAAATTTAAAATGTAATTTTTTTCTTTTTTTCCTGCTTTTTATTGATATGGCATGTATTTGCAATAAAAAAAATACAAAACATGTAACCATTGCACCAGCAGGCCAAGGCCTGTCCTACTTGCTTTGCAAATGCTCTTTTCAATATGTGCTAATGAAGCAGCGAGAGATGTATGTGGTCAGGTGGTCATGCTATTATAATAATAGCCAGTCAGCCAGAATAATGAAGAAGGCGTCTTTACATTAAAAAGTAATAACGGCTTCTGTATCTTTTTTTTTGAGTTAACAAAGCTTTATTGAATAAAATATGAATGTACAGAATTAGACATTTCATAGAACAAAGAATCAAACCATGAATATAATATTAACCAGAAAGACAAACATTGTTAACATTCAATATAAAGGGAGAAATACATTATACAGTTAATAAATGAGATCATTCTGTACCTAAAACATCATTTTTTTTTATATATTTGGGTATAAGAATGAAAAGAAGAAAACAAAGAAGGAAGAAGATAACAAAGAAAGAAGAAGAAAAGAAAACAGAAAGGTGTATCTCGCGCATATCATAATGACTTCTGTATCTTTACTGCTCTGCTGTACCTCATCGGTATAGTGTATGTATGTATGTATGTATTGCGTACTTGTATAGCGCAGACTGTCACCCAAAGGGTATCCTGGCGCTTTGACTTATCCAGACAACACAGAACACATCACTACACTGCCCTAGGGAATAGGTGGAACTTCAGGCCTTTTTTAAATGAGAAGAATTGCCCCGTGCTCCTTAAGGTCACTTGCAGGGAATTCCAAAGTTTGGCCGCAGTATATCCAAAGGAACTGCCTCTCATCCGTATCCTTCGAATCTTAGGGACTGTGGCCAAATACGCAGATGAAGAGGGCAGGGTTCTGGAGGTCGAGTACCAGGAAAAAAGCTCTTGTAACGGGACAGGGCCCTGATCATAAAGGACCTTAAACACTATACACATCGCTTTAAAACAAATCCGCTGATGAACAGGTAGCCAATGGAGGTCCTTAAGCGCCAGGGATGAAGAGGATAGGCGCGAACGAGAAAGGGCCAGTTTAGCGGCCATGTTCTGGATACGCTGCAGTTTACCAATCAGAATACCAGGGGCACCCAGAAGCAGTGCATTGCAGTAGTCAAGCCTACTGAGGATAATGCTACGCACAACTTCTGGTCTAGCTTGAGCCGGAAGCACAGGGAGAATTTTACGCAGGATGCGAAGCAGCAGCATACATGTGGCGACGGTTTTATTTACAAAAACATTTAGTTGCAGATTGGATCCGAACATAACGCCCAGATTACGGGCGGAATCTGCTGCCGCAACTGTACCCTGGAAAACAGTAGGCCAAAAATCCACCGGCAAAGGCCGAGGAATGCGATCCAGGGAGCAGTGCAACACCTCAGTTTTTGAGCCATTGAACTGAAGGGAGTTGGTACGCAGCCAATTCGCAGTGGCTGTCATGCAGCAATGAAAAGTCTCCTGAGACACAGCCTCTTTACCTTCCAGTGAAAAGATAAGCTGCGTATCATCGGCGTAGTTAATAACCGAGATACAGAATTATTTAATCAGCTTAACTAAGGGGCGGAGGTAAAGATTAAATAAAATGGGACTGATGGCCGACCCCTGAGGCACCCCTTGCCCCACTCTTTTTGTGCCAGATTTAAAAGGCGGTAGAGCCACTACTTGGTGTCGATCCCGAAGATAGGAGGCCAGCCAGTCTCTGGCCAGACCCGCCACCCCGGCCTCCTCCAATCTGCTGATGAGAATAGCGTGGCTGACCGTGTCGAACGCGGCCGACATATCAAGCAGCACTAAAAAAGCTGCATGACCTGAGTCGACACGCAAACAAAGATCGTCCAGGACAACCACTAGGGCAGATTCAGTGTCGTGGGCAGGCCTGAAACCGAACTGGGCCATGTCCAGCCAAGAGTTTGTTTCCAAAAAGCTGGACAGATGTTTTGTGACCCACCTTTCCAGAATCTTAATAGGAAATGGGAGCAACGAAATTGGTCGGTAGTTCCCCAAACAGGAGGGGTCCAGTGTTGCCTTCTTCAGAAGGGGAGAAACCACGGCAAGTTTCCAGCTATCCGGAACCGTAGCAGTGTTAAGAGATTGACAGCAGATGGAAAACAGAGGTGGAAACAATTCCACTCGGAACACCTTCCACAATCTATGGGGCAGAGGATCCATAGGAGAGCCGGAGAATACACCATTTGCCAGTTGGCAGAACTCCTCATAGAGAGGGAGGGGGAAGCTATCAATCCGAACCCTTTCCTTCACAACCTCCGGAGTCCCAGAGATGTATAAAGGGACCATATCCATCTGAAGTTGGGGGCAGGGGGAGGCTGTAACAGAAAGCCCCCTCAGAATGGTGGCAATCTTGTCCTCAAAGGCCGCTGCCAAGGAGTCACACAGGGACTGAGAGGCCGGAATACAATTAGCCACGCTGGCCGGATGGGATAAGTCCTTGATGATCTTAACCAAGGTTTGGGACTTATTTACGGCCTGCGTCAGCGTCTCCTCGAGGAACTTGGCTTTGGCACATTTAATCTGCGCTTTATAGCACAGAAGGGCCTGTTTATAGCGAGCTTTGTCAGGCTCCAAGTAGTGCTTTTGCCAGGCTCTCTACGCCTGCTTGCACCGCAGCTTCTGATGAAGAAGGTCTTCAGAGTACCACGGCATGGCAAGTTTGGACCTATCTCTTGCTATCCGTAATGGTGCCACTTTATCCAGGGTATCAGTAATTTGCTGGGTGAGGCGTGAATAGCTCACGTCCACGCTTCCTCCCAAGATAAATCCGCCAGATAGCAAGGTAGGGAGACTAGACTGTTTCAGTAGTCTGGACCATTGCCTAGTAGGATTGGACACTCCCGTCTTGTCACGCCTGCGCGTGGTGGCGGGGAGAGATAGAGAGAAGAGAACCAAGGCATGATCAGTCCAACATTGGGAAATAATATTCCCGATAGAGACCTGATTCTCATCCGTAAAGACTAGATCAAGAGCATGATCCTTCAGATGTGTCTGGGAGAGCACCAGCTGTTGTAAATGTATGTTATCACAAGCCTGGCATAGGTCTCTAAACGCTGAATCCAAAGGCCCATTGGGCCAAAGGTTAAAGTCCCCCAGAATTAGTAATCTGGCGTGGGCATTAGACAGATCATAAATGAGGTCTACCAGCTCAGGAAGAGCTGACAGTGCATTTCCAGGGGGCCTATAACACAACAGCCCAGAATGCAATACACCTCCTTGCCCTTTCAAGGAGAATCCCATGAGTTCAAAGCCCAACACAGCCTTAATCTCCAACAACGAAAAATCCAGAGTGTCCCTGAAGATAAAACCAACTCCTCCCCCTCGGCTCCCTACTCGATGGTTGTGTCTAATTTTATTGCCCGGTGTACAGGCAAATCCCAGTTCCACCTCGCTGTCAACCCTGGTCCATGCCTCCGTCATAAAGAGAACATCTAACTCATGTGTCTCTATGAGGAGCGATATTTCCACATGGTGTTTATTAAGAGATCTCACATTAATCAAGCCGCATGCCAGCGTCCCCATGCAGCTTATATCTAAACCGCCATTCGGGATAGGCCGCTGATCATAACGCATAAGCTCCTCTCTGGAGTAAACTAAACGGGAAGACTCGGGAGGGCCAGAGTAACCGGCGCTGTGCGCGACCTGTGCGCGAACGGGCGCAAACGGGCTTACCACTGGCGCACCTCCGGCGCGCCAGCGGAGCGTCCGCTGCGCGCCGGCACTGCGCGCTTGATAGTTAGGCATCTTATATAGCCGTACACGCGGGAGTCCTGCGATGGAAGCACTAGCCCCCCAACCAAGATGGCGCCCGTTAATCGGCACCCACCTGGTTTCCCTCACCCAAGATGGCGGCCAAAATCGCCGCGACGCGATGTACCCACGAGCCCTAGAACGCCCTGAAGCGCCCTAAATCCCGCAAAATGCGGGGTGAGACACAATTATGGTGCGAGGTAAGGATCTAATCTCAATATTGCCCCCAAAAGCAAAGGAAGAGAAATAGCGCCGGGAACCAGAGGTCAGCAGCGCGATAGCGCAATGATACAGGTAGATACAATTATTAAAAACGAGCAGTACAGCAGCAAGTGTAACAGCGCGCTGAGGTCAGAAAAGTCTAACCTACCAGCAAGAGAAATCCAGTTTTAAGGACTTCTCCAGACGCGGGAGTCCTGCGATGGAAGCACTAGCCCCCCAACCAAGATGGCGCCCGTTAATCGGCACTCACCTGGTTTCCCCCACCCAAGATGGCGGCCAAAATTGCCGCGACGCGATGTACCCACGAGCCCTAGAACGCCCTGAAGCGCCCTAAATCCCGCAAAATGCGGGGTGAGACACAATTATGGGGCGAGGTAAGGATCTAATCTCAATATTGTCCCTCCCTAAACCTGATTTGATGTAATATCGTCTCCATACATAAAGCTGAAAGGATGTAGCATGTACATCTTTTTGTCCAGGTTGTAACAATCTATGGAAACAGTTTGTCACATAAAACTGACACTCAATACTGCTAAACTGAGGGCCAGATTTACAAAATTTTCATTCAATGCAGTGCACCTGACAAAAATGCTGTGCTGCACTGTGTTGCAAGAGGAAAGAGCAGGAGAGCACCACATAGACTCTCTCCTCCCCTCTCCCTAGCCCCGGTGCAGAATTTTGCTGTGGAGCACCACACACACACCTTTGGGCCATAGTGAAAGTGTGTGTGTGTGTGTGCGTGTGTGTCTAGCATAGGTTTTGTACTGTAAGGGTACCCCTCCAGTATAAAATGCTGTGCCTACACAACTTTTCAAACTTTTCCTACTTTGTCGGTGTGCTGCACAGTGCAGCACACATGGAAAGTCGGAAAAGAAGAACTATTGAAAACATTTCTCCTTTTAACAACTGCTTCCAAGTGGCGTTATTTTTGAAGCAATACAATTTTTTAAGCAAAACAAATTTTAAGTAGAAAGAGTTTTGCATCAAAAAGCATGGTGGTTGTATGGGAACGCCCAAGTACCACCCATTTATTGCCTCCTTGGTGCTAAGCAGCAGAAATAAGTGCTTTGTGCTGCTTTGCATTACTTTTAGGAAACTTCCGGAGCAAACACACGTTTGCACTGGAAAGTAAATAACAAAAAAATTATTCTGTGCAGGTTTGCACCACTTTTGTGATGCAAACACAGTGCAAAGTGTTTGTAAATTTGGCCTTGGGCTTTAACATCATAAGGAGCATGCATCTATTGTGCTATCACACAGTGATGAACTAATCTATAAAAAAAAACATCACAGTGGAGTTACATCATTATCTACACAAAAACTCAGTGCATAGCTTTATATTTCCAAATTGTTTTGTCACAATGTGTTTTTCTATTAATATTTAAATCAAATAATTAGTCAGCAAGATGCTAATGTCTACTAGCAGAAAGAGTTAAACATTTGCATTTTATCAAGAATGTGTATATTTGTGTAGCCCATGCAGAGACACCCTTGATGCAACAGTGTTTCAATTGGAGAATTAGCTGTGCACATCAGAGGTAAAAACATTCCGAGTTCTCTATCAGTTCATGTCTATGCCAGTCAGACTGGCTACCGGGCAGTTAGAAATGCTGCTGAGCTGCTGCCTGATTTTACTGCAGCGGAGGCTGATTTCGTCCATGGAGACCTGCGTGTGCTGCGAAATACTGAAAGCAAAACGAATTTCGTTTAGCTAACGCAGGTCCCCCTTAACGAAATCACCACCCAGCTCAGCAGCATTCCTAACTGCCCGGTAGCCAGTCCAGCCATGATGCCAGTGGTTAATTTGCAATAGAATAAGTGACATATTTACAAGGTCTTTGAATCATGCTTACACCATGCAATGTGGTGCATGCACAACGCAATTCTCCAAGTCATATTTAGGAAGCCACACAGAGACACTTTGCATGGGTTTGAATGTCTTCATAGATATGGAGTAATACAATACAGTGAAAATTGCTACGTTGCAGTACTCTGTAAGTGTTCCATGGGTGTTGCACTGGGTATTCCCTTGCAAATCCCATTGTTTATGATACATTTACCGATTTGCCAGACCTGGTAAACCTGAGCATGTGCCCAAAAGATATGCCTCCCCGAGTGAGGTGTAACAAGAACAAATATCTTTATTTCTCCTCGTTTTTCCTCTTTCTCTGCAGCACACAGAGAAAGAGGAAAACACTGCATTGATTGAATTGTTTTTGTGCAGAAAGGTGCACCTCTTACAACACAGGCAACCTTCTACCATGGTGAAAGGAGGCCGGAGTTGCCTCTAGGCTGCCAAAAAGGGACGAGACAGAGGGAAATTACAGGAATGCACTATATTGGCAAAATACAGATTATTATTGCCTTTTCCATGTGCCACAATTCCTTCTAATATACCCCTAAGTGCAGTGTCCAAAGCTCTGCTCAGACGTCATCTGCAAGCACTATTAAATTTGGGTGGGCTGAGTATCAAGGCTGTGTGGCCTTGAATCCACTGCATGTCCTTTGACTCGCTACCAGATGCTTTCTGATCATTTATTTTACTTGTGAAGGTTTCGGCTCTGTGACAGTTTTCCTGTCTTTCTCTTACTCCTTTTTTCTCCTGTGTGTTTTTTACCTCTCTTGCACTTATTAAATGGCTGATGACTTAAAATAAGTTCTGATCTGCAAAAATGACTGTGGGTGGACCCCACCAGCGCCCATCAGCTCAAATTACGCTCTGTGTCTCCCATCTTTAAATAGTCGTTCAATCAAATTATTTCTCAGCCAGAAGCCTATTTTTTTATTTTTAGGACATTGCAACCATATGAAATGTGTGTGTCTAATTACTATTAATTTTGGAAACATCATGGTAAGGTTTGACTGTGATCAAGTCCCAAGCAAATACCTGTCATTTTGAAAACTCCATAAAACACCTTTCGAGATGGCTTGTTTGGGAAACACAGTTGAATTATACACTTTTAACCTTTCATATATCTTTGAGGGAAATTGTAGCACCGTGCTCTAAAAGTGCATGTGCGCACGTGACAATTATATTTTGTTCAGAGTTTCTATAGGAAATTAGTTTTTGTCTTGCTTATATCTCTGGCACCATTTGATGAATCTTCACGAAACGTTCCCATAACGTTTCTCTTTTGAGCTCAGTTTGTGCATGTAAAGTTTTGGGGTGATCCGACAAGTGGGGGCCAAGAAAAAAAGTAAAAAATCGTAAAATCCCCATGTATTTTTTTATAGAACAGTGCTAGTGCAGAAACTGCTGAACAGAACTACACCAAATATGGCAGGAAGCTGAAACTTGGTCCAGAAAGGATACTTTTTGTAGCTTGTTTTAAACATGTTCAGCAGTTTTTGAGATATTATGTCTCAAAATATTTATAAATCCGGACAGTTGGGTTTGAGGGGCCAAATAATGAAAAAAATGCAGCTGTTTATGCTGTGATCCGGAGGGACTCCAGAAGAATCATGGAATAAAAAGTAAAAATGGCTGTTCGCCATTTTTTTTTGTTATTTGGGAAGGGGAGCGTGAGTGCCCCTCCTCCGTTTGAGTCCATTTTAGGCCCTGGAGAACACATCCGCAGGAATAATCTTTACAAAAGGGGGAGAGGGTGCATGACCCACCATCCTGAGCCACTAATGGCCCCCGGAAACCCCATCAATCGGTTCAGAATAGTAATTAGGTTGTGGCATGCAGCCCCTATCCATGAGCCGATCACACCCCAGAGACCATATTTCCGAGGGCTAATGCTTTTTAAAAGGCAAGGGGGCATGTGTTTCCCCTCCATGAGCCACTTAAGCCCCTGGGTACCTCATTCCCCAGGGCTTAGATCCATTAACTATATCCTGGGACACAGTTGCCCTGCCCGCAGGAGATCCGGCAGGAACTTGTCTGCTCCCACCCAGTGGGTGCTGCAAAAATGCTTTAGCCGGAAGCGAACAGACATTTGTTTCCTAGCCTGCCCTTGTGGGATGGAAAATATACGTTGCTCACACCTATTCAGAGTAGAAGAAAATACCTGCTTCTGCCAGGCAGGACAATGCCAACTTTTGCTACATCGAGGATGAGTGCACACAGGAAGCCTGTGGTGCTTTGGGGGCCTTGTGGTTCCCCCACATCTCTGACAGTTTATAGTGGATGTACCGGGTGGAGACCGGGTCACCCAACCTCTGGCCCTGGGGATAAGGTCCCTGGGGTCTCATTAAGGCTTAGTGAGTGGGCTGTGTGGCTGCCTTCCATTTCTTAAAATATTGGCCCAGGGAATGGTGTCCCTAGGGCGTCATTGAAGCTAGGGGAGGGAAGCTACAAACCCCTCCCTTGTTAAATTGCACAACTTATATTCAGCCATGTGTACCTGCGGGAGTTTGAGCGCCAGACCCTGTGCTCAATCCACTGCTGCACACAAGCTATGCACAGCAGTGGGTTAGGCGCATGGTCTGGCCCCCAGCCACACATGGTCATAGAACATGTCATGAGTGAATTAATACGTGAGGGAATAAACAGTGCGTAATGGGGGTGCACGTTATAGCCAGCTCTGCTAAGTACAACCGGTGAAAATCTGTGATTTGTTTTGTTCGAAACTTTACGTTGTGAATGACATTTTAACCTAATTAAAATGTCACTATAACCTTTGATTTTTATTCCAGTGACTATAGATATATCTGGTGCTGTTCTATTGCAACCTACATCCAGCACATTAATTGTTTTTCTATACAATTGCAGGCTGTCGTTCTTTGGCGTCAAGGTCATTGCTGCACATTAACAAATAAACAATTCTGTTCTTGGAGCAGATATGGGTTGGCAGCCTTATGCTCAATTCATTGATAACAAAGATAATTTCCTTTTGTTCATCATCTGCTCACACAAACCTCTTTTCTTATCATATTTCCACTAGATTCCCGATTTCAGCATGAGGCTTGCCTCCTTTATCTAATTTACTTAGAAAGCTGGCCTGGCAGGTTTCAATTTCCTAATATTAGATACGCTCTGTCTCATCGCCCCTTCCAGATCAACAAATCATTAATTAACATCTTAGTGATGAGTAAGCTGGACCAAGAGCAACATTTAGTAGAAGTAATCCCAAAGTCATATTTTTATGTTCTCAACAAAAATAATTATTTTGCAACAATAGAATTGTTTAATCTCCCCAGTGATGTCCCCTTCGTCAGTCTGCAGGCACAAGACATGTAGACTCCAGCAAAACAAAAGGCCCAGTACAAATATTTCAGGTTAGGTCTTCATTATAAGCCACTTGCACTGATAGATTTTGAGGTGACTGATGTTCTCGAACTTGGATTACTGGACGTAGCAACACTAGGCCTACATTTGCTGAATACAAATATAAACCCAGAAAAACCACAAAGTTTCCTGCAGACAGTTTCCACATGCTTTGAGGTGTTAGAAAATGTATCTTTTTACATATATAAGTCACCCCTATGGTATACCCTGTCTATCCCACAGGGCAGGAAATGTACTTTTAAGTTTTACATGTGCTGGTAGTGAAAAATCCCAGTTTAATTTTTCACTAGTTCAAGGCCTATTGCTCCCATAGGATTACATTGGAATACCTTATTACATATTTTAAGTGTAATTCCCAATTGTGAAGAGACTTTTCAAGTTTGGAGTCACTGAAATCACAATTTAAAAGAACAACTTAATGTGACGCTGGATGTTAAATTCCAGTTTAGCAAATGCCACTTTTAGAAGTTGACATTTACTTACTTTAGCCATTTGGTATCTTCTGCCTGTCTCTGGAAAACCTGTCTGGGGTGGGTGACAGCTGAACTGCTGCTTTGCTGAATCCTGCCTGGCTGAGCTACCCTGCTGCCTGATGTTCTCCTGCCTAGGTGAGAAATACTGGACATGCAGCACTGGAACTCAGAGTGACTCCAAGGGCTTGCTGGCTTGCCTCCTGTTCCAAGTTTCAGGGATATCAAAGACTTGAACACCTGCATCGGCACCTGATCTGTCCTGTCAGGTGATGGCACCCCAGTCCTGGACCCTTGGAAGAGAGGCCTAAAGTGCTCTACATTCAGAGTCCACACATCCTTATCAGGACCAGCGCATCGTCACATTTGTGTGAGTCTGAACCAGTGCAATACAGTTGTTACATGGAGCAAACACAGCGCAGCTCCCCCAGAACCAGAGCATCACTTTCAAAATCACCTACTGTGGGATCAGCAGCTGAGTATCACATCATGACCAGTGCCCCACACTCAGGACTGTTGCATTGCTGCAGTTGCAAGGAGAATATCCATGAGAGTGCCGAATTCGCTATGGGGGTTGGGGATCGTTGCACCAGCAGTGTGATTGCTGTATTATGAGTATGGCGCTCAGACCTCCAGAGAACTGCTGCAACCGCCAGGGATCCATGATCCGTGGAGGTGGCGCGGTGGTATTGAGGGTGCAATATACTTGGTGGTGCCGCTGCAGCACCACCAAGCATATTGCAAGTTTTCTCGCTGCCAGCGGTCTGATGGCTGTGCTCACACTATGAATCTCTGGAGGTGAGGAAACAAAGTGTTCCCTTTATTTCCTCACCCTTCCTGCCAGACCACGAAATTACTCTTAATCTGATGGGCGGGTGGCGGTCCTGTTTAGTGATGTGAAAAGGTGGCAGGACGTAGTGGCCAGCTTCCAAACCAGCAAACTTGTCATTAACTCCTTAATCTTTAAAACTCCATATCTTGACTTTTACTTGATGGATTTTGTCCCTTTGGTCTTGTGTTATTTATAAAATCATAATCTATTTCCCTAAGCTGGAGTGGGGTCTTTTTGTGGTGTTTTCACTGTGTTACTGTATTAAGTATTGCACAAATACTTTACACATTGCCTCTTAAGTCAAGCATGACTGCTTTCTGCCAAGCTGCCAGAGGGGGAGTACAGGATAACTTAGGGTGCATTGTGACTTACCCTGACTAGGATTGTGGTTCCTGCGTGGACAGTTGTCATACCTCTGCCAAACAGGAAACCAATTTCTAGCAGTCATCATTCTATCCTAAAGACTACATGAAAGCCATGTCTTGACTCATATATTCTGTCAACCACAATCTGACTGTACAGAGTCATTCTCTGCTGCCTTTTGGTTTTGACCTATTTAGCTGCACAATCTCTTCCAATAGAATGCCTTTGTGTACTGAGTTCAACTACTTCCTTAAAACTGATCACATATATCTTGAAGATTCAGTCTCCAATCACCTCTTGCCATAGTACCTAATAATAGCAGCTAACTTTATAATCAGATGGGTTACTTGACCTATGCCTGTCAATATATAACTTCTGTAAACAGCTTACAAATGGCTTGAATTGTCATCACTCTGAACTAATTTATTATCATTTTGCTTCCATGTACCTGCAAACCCATTTAATGTGCTAATCTGTAGATGGGTACCATGTCCAGGATTTCTTGTTGAAACTGTTCTAAATAAATAAAAATAGATACAAACACAGGTGCCTATTACACTAATCCTGCTATTCAAGGATAATCTGGTGGGCAAATAGTGCTTTGATGCAATTAAGGCCTCCTTTAGGTATGAGGAGAAGACCTATGATAACAGTTTAGGAAAGAGGACTACTTATTTACATTTTGTAAAGAGCATGGGTGCCCGAGGGCTTCCCCACATTGGTGGGTGCTGAACTGAGTGCTGAACAAACCAGTGAGTTATAGGGGAAACAGCCAGGTCTTGAGTTTTTTCCTGAAGGAGAGTTCATTTGGCAGAGATCTGAGGCCAAGTGGGAGGACATTCCACACCTTTAGTACCAAGTGGGCAAATTATCTACCTCGCCATCTTGTCCTTTTACCCTCGTTGTACTAAAGAAATGTAGTTTGGAGGATCTTAGGTGCCTTGTTTAGGTACACGTAGCTACAAGATGTCGGAGCTCTCCTGGGCCTTTTTTTAATTAATGGCCCTGTGTGCAATGCAGAGGGATTTGAACTTGATACTTGCCTTAATCAGCAGCCAATGTAGCTGGTTAAAGGAATGTTTTACAGAGACGTGGCTTGGAACCTTTAACAGGACCCTAGCTGACACGTTTTGCACAACCTGGAGTCTCTTTATTACATATTTTGGAGAGCCTACATAGAAAAGTTGCCATAGTCCAGCCGAGAGACTATGAGGGACTGAATGACGTTTTTTCTTAAGTGATCTGGGATCAGTGCTAGTATCTTCCTGAACATTCTGAGTAATGAAAAGCAGATTCCAAACAATTTATGTGCTTGGTTATCCATAGGGAGAGTACTATCCAGCCATATTCCCAGATATTTTATAGAGGATTTGGGATCGGGAGGAAGGCCCATTTTGTTTGACTGGTTATTCAGAGTTCTGGGTATGGCAAGGTTTCCCAGTATCATTAATTCCGTCTTGTCTCCATTTAGCTTCAAGTGACAGTTCGACATCCAGTTGGCCACATTATCCAAGCAGGGGTCCAACTGCTGGTTTCCTAGATTGGGACCAATTGTCAGGGATACAACCAACTGGGTGTCTTCTGAGTAAGAGACAGCCGAGATGTCAAACTTCTGTATTATGGTGGCAAGCTGTCAAATGTAAATGTTAAACAGCGTAGGGCTGAGTGACGATCCCTATGGTACACCACATATAGTTGGCAAGCTCTTTGAGAAGCAGTCTTGTTCTATGACTTGATACAATCTATTTTCCAGAAAAGAAGTTAGCCAATCCATTGCGTTATCCTGAATTTCCACTTTACTTAATCTGTCTTTTAAGATGGAATGGTCAACGGTGCCAAATGCCGCGCTTAAATAGAGCATTAGGATGGCGGCAGAACTTCCATTATCTAGTAGAGCTTTGAGCTCCTCTGTGACCACAAGCAGTACTGCTTCTGTGCTATGGTTGGCACAAACGCCTGTCTGGGTGGGATGGAGGATATTATTAACTTCCAAAAAATTGGCTAATATCCGATTGACATGTTTCCCCAAAACTTTGATTAAGAAAAGAAGTGATGAGATAGTACACAGATTACCAAGTATTGCCGGAACAAGATGTTTTTTTAAAGTAAAGGTCAGGTCTGATTTCCGCGTGCTTCCAATGTTTTGAAACCAGAGCTGCTTTTAGGGAGTGATTGAATAGCACCATTAGTGACAGCAGAATGACATCTGTTGCTTTGGATAGGATAGGTAGAGGTGCCGGGTCTAATGTGGATCCTGATTTGGTTACTTTTTTCGAGTTGGGCATAGTCTCTTCATTAAGCCTAGGGAATTGTGGTAGAATTGGAGATAAAGATAATTCTCTGACCTTGATTTCCTCCTCCGGAGCAGGCTCTATATTGCCATGGAATTGGTCATAAATATCACTTTTTTTGTGATACAAAGATGCTTTGTCATTGCATCCTTCTTTTGTGGTTTGGGGAAGGATATTACTTTCGCGAGGGGTGGTCAAGGCTTCAACCACTCTAAATAGTTTTTCCTCTTAGAATGTAGCCTGAGCGTATTATATTTTGTTGTGATAGGACGTAATTGAGGCTTTATATTTTGTTTTGAGGGCCTGCCCATACTCCTTTCTCCAGAGCCTTTCCAATTTCTTACATTGTTTTTTCTTTAACATGAGATGGTCATTGTACCACAGGGCTTTCTTTGAATGTGTTTTGAGGTTGGTGCATATCTTGGGGATACATGCATCTAATGACTGGACAATCCAGTTCTCCCATTGTTGATAATCCTCTTCTAGGATGCCTACAATGTTAGGGAGTGGGTCCTTCAAGACTGTTGTCCAGGTTCCGGGATCAAGCTTGGACCAGCTTCTAGTAGCAATGGTCTGGGCCCTAACCTTGGTCTGTTGGGCAGGTATGAGTAGCCTAAAAATAATGAGGAAATAGTCTGACCAAGTAACTGTGATTAGTTTGGATATTGTAATCTGGATGTCATTGGAGACGATGAGATCCAATGTATGCCCTTTTTCATGTGAAGGAGTGGAGACATGTTGAGTTAATTGTAATGCCTCAAGGACGTCTTGGAGGCTTCTGATAATGGGGGGCTCATGTGCATCAAAATGCAGGTTGAAATCACACAATATTGTCATGTGGATTTTCTCTACTGCTAAACTAACCAGTGAGTTTGGTAGTGCCTCCAGAGATTTAGAGCTTGCACCCGGTGGTCTGTAGATAAAAACACCTGAGAATGTGCGGGTGGGGGAAAGTGTGATATGAAACTGAAGACTTTCGCATTTGGGAAGAGAGAATGGGGAGGTATTACATCTAAAATCATCTTTTAAAATAATAGCAATTCCATCTCCAACTTTTCCTACCAGATCTAATCTGTGGATCTGGTAGCCTAAAGGGAGGGCAAGATGAATATCTGGGCCTGAGCTATTGTTGAGCTATGTTTCCGTGACAAATAGTACATCCAGAGGGTCTTCCTCTAGCAAGGTTCTAATGTCAATGATGTACCTAGGATTGAGTGAGCATTAATCATTCCCAGTGTCCACATGGCTAATTGGTGCTCAGGAGTTGTAAAGTGCATATCCATAGCCGCAATGACTACAAGCTCCTTTGGGATCACGTGTGTTATTAACTCCTGGTGGCGGAGCACATAAGGGATGTTGCAGGGGTCTGAGAATTTGTAGCTTATCTCTAGCCTATTTTTACTGACCTGTTCTGGAAGGGCCAGGGTTCCTGTCCCCTGGACCCATTCGGGGCGGACACGTGCAGACGGGCTTGCCTTTGGCTCATCGGCAGCTGACATTTGAAGAGGAATTGGAGTTGGCAACTTGAACGCCGATCTCGCGCCTCACCCCACCACTTTGTGGTTAATGAGGTCAGATGCCTCTCTATGGTTCTTGTGTGCCGCAGTAAGTGAAGTTTCACCTCTATTAAAACCGATTTTTCCCTGAATTCAGATTCAATACGACATGACATTTGTGTAATTTAAACATGTACTAGTTTAAAAAGTGAGTGTATCACAGTGGATTAGCAAGTGAGGCAGAGCTTCAAAGTACAGAACTCTCACCTTTGTGCTTGGCCAGCAGCCGACATTTAAAGAGGAAGCGGAGTTGGGAACTAGAATGCTAACCTCCCACCTCTTTCCACCACTCTATGGTCAATAAGGCCAGATGCCTCTCTATGGTTTCTGCTTGTGCAGTAAGTGAAGTTTCCCCTATTACAAAACCGATCTTTCACTCTATTCAGATTCAATACAACTTAACATTTGGTGCAATTAAAACATGTAACGGCTTAAAAAATGAACGTATCACAGCGGATTAGCAAGTGAGGCAGAGCTTCGAAGTGCAGGGCTCTCACCTGCATAAGATGGAAGAATTTAAATAAAAGAAATAATATCAGAATTCATGTTAGAAAATATAAATACAAACAGTAGTTCTAAAATAATGGCCTTTAATAAATAAATATATGACGGTCGGAACTGCATCGTGCACCTCTATGGACAGCTTTTCCGACCGACCAATTACAATGTCGATTTTCAACAGCCTTTCCGAGTCTGGCATGAAAAGGCTGTTGGAAAGCGACTTTGGGCAGACCCTAACAGGGCCCTCTTACCTTTGTGGCCTCTGGTTGGTGGTCAAGGGGGTACATAAGGGACCCCCCTATAAAGCCCTGCCCTGTGTGGCAGGCACAATGGGATGCCCGTGACAGGGTAGAGAGTTTTGTACACACCCACCTCATTTCCCAATAGGAGCCTGTGTTGTTGGGCAGAACACAAGCTACCATAGGAAGCAATGGGACTCAGAGGGAACAGTGTTCAGCCGATTCGTAATTGGTCGGGCGGAACCACCGACCACATGTCGGTTGATCCGGATTCCAAGACGGTGTAGGGCGGAAAGTTTCCACCCAACATCGTAATGAGACCCTACGTTGCAAAGAGGACACCGGTTACTAAATCTCACGGGTTACACCTACAGCCAAGGTATTGCATCAAAGAAAATATACATTGGAAATGTACCAATGCATGCTATGGGAGGGCAACTACAAAAGATGATGTTGTATATCATGTAAGAGAGTACAAGCAAATGTGACAGAAATAGAAGTTAAGAACAATTTCTGGATATAAGAGAGGCAAGCATCAGCTCCCAGGAACCCACACCTAAAATCCTTAGAGATACATTATCAATAGTTCCCGAATACATCACAGGCGAATTATCACCTATACCCACTTTAAGATGTTCTATTCCAGAAACTAAAAAAGCTATCATCCATACTCTTCCTGCCTCTTTTATATAGCAAGATAGAAAAATTCCAGACATTTAATAATAACACAAAATTAAGAACCTTTCCTTTTACATGAACATCTAAATAATGAGAAATAAATCCTAATGTTCTGTACAGCAAATAATTCACTAAAACTTAGTCAAAAGAGGATGATAGAAGGGACCTTCAAAATGTGTTTCAAACCATACACTCAGATATGCACCATAAATGGTGAATGTAAAAATTCAAATATTGCTTTTATGTATGCCCTACTACCAATAAAGGAAACAACACAAACAGCACGTACAAGAACTTGTTAAGTCACAACATTAAACATAAAAAAAATAGGGACTACCCCCCAAAATAATCATTGACTTTTAGCAAGCCATTTCCGCAGTGGCAGTCCATCTACTACCATACCGGAGGTCCAACTGCCTTATTACAACTTTGGAGGTTGGACCACGATTGGACCACCACAACTGAGGTGGCGCAGCAGTCAGGGGCTCACAATATTCAGGCAGCACCACTGTGGCCCTGCCATGCATTTTGGAAGTTTCCTGGCTGCCAGAAGTCTCATGAATTGTTTTCCTGCATGAAACTGCTGGCAGTCATGAAACAAAAGGGGCCCTATGTGGCCCCCCTTCCCCATGCATTTTGGTGCATGCACCCCCAGTTCCAGCATGGCATGGATTTCACAGTCCATGCCATGCTGGAAGGCACTGTGGCCGTCCCAGGGCGATGCAGCATGAAGGCTCACATTCGAGCCTTTTCACTGCACCAATGCATTACCGCCATGCCGGCTGCCCACCAGACCACGAAAATACTCGTAATCTAGCAAGCAGACGGTGGCCCTGTTTGGCAGTGTGGAAGTGGAGCAGTGGTGTGGTGTGGCGTACCACAAGTGTAGAACATTATATAGACAGCCAATTTGCATTTGAAATAAAAAAGGACTAGCTTATCCCCCTGTCAATGAAGTAGCTGACCACTACAATATACTAGTAGAAAGCCCTTTCTACCAACAAAATGAAGACATATTAAGGCCTATAATGGACTATTTTGAAGACACTTGGGTTGGCAGACTGCATCACTCCGAACACAGACATCAACTCAAATTCCAAATACCATGGTGGAATGTCTTTGACACTACCTTGGCACAAGAAGATAAAACAAACAACACAGTGGAAGTATGGCACAATGTCTTTAAATATACACTAGGCAGAACCCAATCTATAAATGTATAGAAGCATTACGAAAAGAGCAAATCTACTAACAAGCTATGAATGCAGCAATCTGTTAGCCACATTTCTCCTTAACTTAGCAATCGTACTAAAATAATGGAAGACATGATACAATTTGAAGTCAAACTCTTCTTGAATATCAAAGTAGTACATTATTTAGAAGTGATAGCTAAAAGCATATTATTAAACAAATATTAGCCTATCAAAGTCCTAAATATTATCGTAAATCTAAACCAACATAGCAAATCATTTTGTTTTTGTAAATAAAATATATAATATTGTATTACATCAATCAAAATAATGAATAAAATGCCAACGTTAATGAAGCTTTAGATAATAACGTTCTATATAAATGATTTAATAAAAAATAAAACTGACTCCAAAAAATAAACTGAAAGCAAACTCAATCCATCAAATAAATCATACAATTTCAAATAACAATTACATAATAATTAACAAACAATAAAATATCATATTTCCCACCCAAATGAAATGAAATAAATAAACTTACTGTTCTTTAGCTGCAGATCTTCCTCTGTATCCATGTAGTCAAAAATAGTAATCCACCAAAATTGAGAAAATTATTATCCAAAAAGCCCCCAAAAAATACAAAAGTAAAATTCATTCAAATAGAGAGTCCTCAAATATAGTAACTATAAAAATCCAGAAAAAGTGTTTTAAAAAAAAAAAACTCTCCAGGAAACCGGAAAAAAATTAAATCAATGTAAAAAGCATTTGCTCATTACAAACCGAATTTGACTTCCCTACCAGAAAAAAACGGGACTTCAATCTAACCATAGTGGGGGAAAGTTTTGGACACTAAAGGGGTAACATGTACTATTCCCACTTCAATCTAAACCAATTTGCAGAAGGCGTTGGACACTAAAATGGTATAATTTACTATTCCCGTTCCAGTCTACCCATATTGAGGGAAGGTGTTGAATATGAAAGGGGTAACATTTAATAGTACCCACCATATTGAGTTAAGTGTTGGACAGTAAAGGAGTGGCACTTAATATTCCCAATCCAATATAAACAAACTTGGTGAAGAGTTGGACACTAAAATATGCCACTTACTGTTCCCACAAACTATACTAGGGGAAGTATTGGACACTAAAGTGGTGATATTTACTATTCCCATTCCAATCTAAATAAATTTTGGGGTTTATGACACTAAAAGGGGGATATTTACTATTCTCACTTCAATCTAACAATATTTTGGGGATATGTTTTACATTAAATGTGTGAAATTTACTATTCCCACTCCTATCTAACCCAATTGAAGGGAACGTGTTGGGCACTAAAGGGTTTATATATATATTTCTCACTGTAATCGAAGGGCCTTTTTATGACTTTTCCGGTGTGGGAGCGGGCCTGTCATGCTGGCACCCCGCTCCCACACTCCCAAAAAGGCCTCCAACCAAATTATGAATTTTAAAGTCGCTGGCGGGCAGTTCTTTGGCTTTCCCACAGTGGCCCCTTTGAAATAGGCACCTCAATGGGAATGTCAAAGCATGTTATGGACCAAAGTGCAAGTTGTGCACCATGTGCGCCCTGCATGCATCCCATGTAGAAGAGGCACAAGGGGGCCTTATAGGGCCCCCTTTTTTCTTCCTCATCGCCACACTTTTCATGGAGGTGAGGAAACTCCTAATATGCTTGGTTTTGCAGCTACAGCACCATCAGTATATTAGTGGCTTCAGACCACTGCACCGCCATTAGGGACCCTGGATCCCTGGTGGCAGCCCCAGTCCTGTGGTGGTCCAACCACCACTGGTCTAATGCGGTGGCGGGACTGCCAGTTTGGCGGTCCACAGACTGCCACCTAGGGTTCGGCAATCATTTGGCCGGACAAACTCGTAATAAGGCTCACTTGAAGATGGTGTTAGATGGTAAAGAGGTGAAATCAAAATTAAGCATTTCTATACACAATCAATACACTAAACACACACAATTTGTTAACTATACAATACAATAACATTTATTCTAATAACGGGGTTTCTAAAATTACAAACCTAAAAATTCATATTTACACATCAAATTATATCAAATAATTTTATGACAAGTAATATTCAATACAATTATAAAAATGTTTACAATCATTACTGAATTTTAGAAAATAGTTTTTTTTAAATCAAAATCCCAAATTAACAAATTAACAATCATAACTTTAAACATTAATTGAAAACAATTTTTAATTTAAAAAATGTTTAGACTGCATTTTAATACAAAAATAACTTTAAAACAAAATACAATTAAAAAATGAATATTATTTTCCAAAATACTGATAAGTCATGAAATTCTAAATGTATGTGTAAATATAATGTCTAAATATTGTTCTTTACTAAAATTATTGTTTCTTTATCGTTTAAATTATTTTAATAACTTACGATTGTTGTGATATTTATTTAGGTGTTCATTTGATGCCATTACATATATTTTATTTAATAATAAATAAAAATATATTTAAAAATAATTAAAATATCAAAATCCATTTTAACTGCTTATATTATTAAAAGACAAAAAATTACATTTTAAACTTTTATTTAAAAAATATTTTCTAAAAATGTTACTTCATTAAAACAATTGTTACATTTTTTTCTTAACATTTTTCATTTTTATTAAAAATAAAAAAGTTTTAAATACAATACCATTAAGATATATTTCACTAAACTTAAATCTATTAAAAACAATAATGTAAAAATCAGGAGAGGAGGGAAGAGTGAAACTGGGTCGTGCCCCATAATCGTTGCATACAGTGTCACAATCAAGAGATAGTCAACCTCAAGTCATCTAGTTGGGCCCACTGAATATAGGGAAAATACTTTTTTTCTTAAAGGAACCCTCACTCACTGAATGTTATCAAGTGACATGCTTCATCATCGAGTTCTTCCTGACTTTCTGAGGGTTGGGGCATGCTGCAACCTATTGCCTTACGAGAGAGCACTTCATGAGGAAAAAGGGTGTGGGATCGATATGAGCTAATTGTTAAAATTGCTTAGGCTGCACCCATATCATTATTTATTCATTAGTCAATTTGTCAAGGTTTAAAACTGGAGAACATGGACTAGTTCGGTGTTACTATCACTCCTTGGCCCTTGAGTGTGATCATCCTATTCACCAATAACTTAGGAACAATTGCTCTTGTTACCATAAATATAAACTGTTTCCTGCCAGTAATATATGAAGGAAACACACCGTATTATTATTGTAAAGAAGAATTTATGGAGGCACAATAAATTCTATATTTTGAGAACAGATTAACCTTTGATCAGATTTGGATTACTCCATTTATTTGATAACAAGCTGTGCATTCGGGGACTCCGCCCCTGGGGTGGTGCTTTCTCATCATCTAGTTTCTGCCACTTACCCCAAACCAGTAGCTTTGGTCGGGATCAGTATGTCCCAATTAATTCCCTTTGGGAACGGGTGGCTGGCTATTTATGTAAACATTCATACCTTGCTACACACATACTCAGTACACCACCGTAATAGCCTTTCTTGGAAGTGGGTCCACCTATTTGATGGGCACCTGATTCCCCACAGGGATCTCCTGAGGGAATTGTGCCCAATAGTCAATCAATACAAGTTTGTTTATCTCATATTCCAAATCCATAAAACACATACATCAAATCCAAGTGTTAAATAAATATAATGATCTCAGGTTAATGGTAAAAACAGACAAGCGGCACAATTCTGATGGTCAGATGGGACTCTAATGAATTCAGACACCTACAGGAGCTTTATTCTCTACTGATTTTCCCATGTAATTGCTATGATCCAGGATGCATGCATACATTTAGGCATACTGATCACTACTACTTCTCTAGGGTCGGTTTTTAAAATCCTTAGGGCTGGATTAAGAGGTCTAAAATCCAGGAGTTGACACACAGGTAGGATCTATTTCTTGTGGGGTTGTCATAGAGCGGGATACCAAAAAATAAGTTGAGGTGTTGTGTCTGGTCCGGAAATAATCATTCGGCAGGAATGGACTGAGTCACTTGACTTCCCCATCTTTCAATGAATTCTGCTAAGGAAAGTCTTCCATATTAAGTAGAGCTGCCTGGGAAAGGTGCCTTGGATCAAACCAGTAGCATATCCTACAGAGGAGATGTCCCCCTGTGCACAGCTCAATAAATCCAAACTATAGGATAAACATGCATTCATATAGTGATTCCAGAAATTTGAACGTTAATAAACTGGATGTTTATTCACATCAACGTTGTAATTTCTTCATGTACTTTTCCCAACAGTCTCTATAAGTACATCTAAGTTTCTCTGTCTCTTGAAGATCAATAATTCAATTCATCTTCAAATACATTCCCGATGCATTTCGGGCAACATGGGTGCCCTTTGTATATGAATAAATGTTTATCCTATATTTTGGATTTATTGAGCTGTGCACAGGGGGACATCTCCTCTGAAGGAGATGCTACTGGTTTGATTTTACCTGGATACACTTTACAGATTGAAAGTGAAACCCCAGGAGCATGCCGCAAATAGCAACTTTGGACTAGATGGTAGTGCGTGTCCTTAAGTCTTGTTGTAAAGGTGCCTTGGATGACATCTAGTGAGTATTAATGATAGGAATGGTCTTATGATCTAAAAAGAGATCAGTTAGACTTCCTGAGGAGCACTTCCTAATCAGCTCACCCCAAAGGTAACGTTGGTCTCTACATTAATCTTTAACTAGCTGCTTGTTATCTGAGCGGTTTTATCTGGCTAATCCCACATGGCTTCCAAAGCAAGTATGACAGCCAGGGTATTTTCAAATGCCAAGGTGTTTTTAAAAGTTCTCTAAGGGGAAGTCTACAGGACTCCAGTTCAGTTGTTTTCCAAATCCTGTGCCAGAACAGGAAAGGTCATAGCTGGATTGTGAAGGATACAAGACCTTTTCCTGGAGTACAAGGAGTGTTGGTGTGCTTTGTGGAAGGATGAAGAGTTGTCTAAAAACGATTATTTGCCACTGATAACTCATTAGTACAGGGGTGGCCCCCAAATTCTGTCCTGTGAAGGGCATTGCGTTTTTCTTTAACTTTATAAAGTTTGAGCTTAGGGTTATATTTCTACATTTCATCTTTTTAGCCATCTTGAGGATTGCCCAGACTCTTGTTGGAGTTTGAGTGTGTTCATGCTGACCTCATTTTCCAACTGGAATTACAGGATAATGACACCCCTAGATAAACAAAAGCATGTACTCGCTCAAGTGGGGAATGTTTAACCTCAATTCCTGTGTGTAAGGGCCTCCTAATATTCAGTACCATGGGACAGATTTAGAAAAAGTGAAGCATTGTTGCCGCAAAGCAGCGATGCATCAAAAATCTTGTGACACCACTGCGACAACGCAGGTCAATGCAGATGCGGCACAACGTCAAGGTGACAGACTGTGTCGCAACACGGTAGCCTGCATTATAAAAACTGCCGTAGGTGCCGCAACACTGCAGCAAGTTAGCCTGACGCAACTGCAGGAAAAATGACGTAAGGCTGATTTGCGACATGCAACGCCATTCCGACAACCCTGCAACAGTTCACACTGCGTGAATCAGCAAAAGGCACCCAGGAATCAACACAAATCTCCAAAAAGACATTTGTGGACCACAGAGTACCTAACAATGGACCAGGAAGGTAACAGCAGTAGTCAGAACAGTCTGGCTAACACCAGTAGCAGAAGCCCAAATGCACAGGCGGAGACTGGGGCAAAAAGGAAACCGAAGTCCAATTTCAGTCGAGAGGAAAATGAGATACTGGTGACAGGGGTCACCAGCTCTTTGTCAGTTCCAAGCTGCCTCCTGCTAAAAAAGAGGCGCTATGGCAGAGATTCATCCAAAACCTCTGCAGCGTACTCCAGTCCAAAAGGACACTCCTGGACTGGAAAAAAAGGTGGCATGACTGTAAGCGCACGACAAAAGAAAAACTTGTGGCAAACAGTAAGGCAGCCCCACAAACTGGAGGGGGCAGCCCAGCAGACCAGGAGGTCCTGGATGACCTGGAGGAGCAGTTGGCAGCAGTCAACCCAGAGGAAATCGTCACGGGAATATCCGGACAGGAAAGTGCAGCCCGAGAAACTGAAGAGCAGACAACGGGTAAGTGCACAGATGTCAGTAATGCGTCATGGTGGTGATTGCAGATGGAAATGTCCCTGTGCCACAGTCTGATGTGTGCATCTTGCTATCCATATACTTGTCCACAATCACAAGTATTCTCAATGTAAGTCAATCACATATGACAATCACATATTGAAAATGTCAAAACAGCACTGCCATGTCCATCTCTGATGGAGCAGATATACTGGACCTCATTTATGAAGGGCCTTTCACCACCGGTACCTCACTTTTGGGATTGTTGAAAGGGAAGACCAGTTGGCACAAGAACTACATAAAGGACTTTCACAAGGTCACGCATATGCCCACATGCGTAACTTAGGTAATACGGTGCAATATGGTGCTACATCTTGCCTGGTCTTTCTTGAGGTGGGCCAGTGTTTTGGGGCAGTTTAAGATCAATGGTTGGCGGACGTGTGGAGCAGGGTCATTATATATATGTGTTGGCTGAGTGGAGGGGCCAATGAACTCATGATAACTGATTAGATTGCCTGGATCCATTTGTGATGTGGATCAATGATGGTGGCTGGTGGGCATGATGAATATGTGACATTTACAATGATGGTTGGTCCAGGTGAATCCGGTGGTGTGGCTGTAGTTGAATCTGTCTACTGGTGGAGGAGATGTGCTTAACAGCGTTTTCTGCAAAGAGGCTTGTTGTGGCAAATAGCTGCTTCAGTTAGATGTCAGCAAGTTCACCCAGGAGGCAGTGGTGGTCTGGTCACTGGGGTTGTCCAGGTGGAACTAGAGTTCTCAAAGTAGGAATGTTGTTGGTGGATGGGAGAGCCTGGCGTGCAATGATGCATAAATTGGCAGTGATGAATGGGTGTCTAAATGAAGGTGCCAAAGTATATGTTGTTGTGCTTGGTCCAGGATTTTCAGTTGTGTAGTACCATGGTCACCGCTGGCTCATTAGAGTGCCTGGTTAGTTAGTTGGAGTGTTTTTATTTCTTGTAGGAGATGGCAATATCTACTCCTCGATGGACGCAGTGTGCCTTGCGATGGTGTTCTTTGGTCCAGAACAGAGGTTGAAACATGTTTTAGTGAAAAAGGTGACATCTGAAGAGGTTGCAGCAAGGAGGTGCCTCATTTCTGTAGTGTGTATATGTAGGGACTGCACGTTGTGGAGGATGCAATTGAGCCGGTTGTGTGGAGTGTTGTTTGGCTGGGTGGCATGAGGCACTGGTGTGTTGATGTGACTGAAGGTTTGTTTGGCGTTTCGACTGGTGCAGGGTGCAAGATAGGCATACAGTCTTGCTAGATGGCAGGTGGTGTTGCGTCCATGGTAGATGGCAAGGAGGGTGCTTGTGTTGCAGCAGAGGAGTGTATGAGAGCAATGGTCCTTGCTGGTGAGTGTGCTTCATGGGCAAATGGACGCAGATGGTCTTATCCATGGGTTGCCTTCATCATGGGAGATGTACATTACAACACAGTTATCACATTGGAATGTCAGTTCAAAGTTACTTCAGGCACATAGTTGCCTTCTCGTTGGATATCATGTGAACGCATAGTGATGCAAGTAATGGAGATTCATCATTTCCAGGTCAGCTGATGCGTTCTGGTGTCAGATAAAAATGTAAGGGAGTTTCCTTGTGATCAAATATAAAATGTATGGGGTCTTGTGGGTTAAATCATGAAATATAGTGTCATTTTTGTTTGGATAAAATCAAAAATGGATGTATGTAGGGGTTACAAATTAAAAATAGTGTGTCTTATGGGGTTAAAAAATAAAATTGGGGTATTTTTTGGGGTCAAAATATGAAAATAGGGTGTCTTTTGGGGTCAGGGATGACATTAGTGTGTCTTCTGTCCTCAAATGTGACATTTAAGGTGGTTTTGGGGGTTTGAGATGAATCTCAGGGATCTGGGGTTGTTATGTGCTTCAAATGTTCCTTTTAGAGATGCACTGCAGTGCGAACTGTAATTTACAATGCTACCCTATCCAACTCTTTCTCCACTGTTACAATAAGAGACCTATTGGTATGCTTTTGATTGCAATGCAGTGTAATGGTATGCAATGTAAAGACATTCCTTTGGTATACCACTGGTCTGCCTGCTGCACATGGCTGCACAGCATCTGCCATTGAGAAATGATGTAGGGGACACTGGACAGCTGGGAGGTGGAAAAAGCCTGAAAAGGCACTGGAGGGGCCATGGATGTGGGGTGTGTGTAAGCGGGGTTTGCCATCACATTACAAAAGGAAAATTGCAACAAGGCTTGGTCCTGCGTGTTCTGTGGTCCAGCGCCTCTGAGTCTGCTTCAAGGGACAGGAAGCAGCCAGCCAGGCTCACTCACCTGAGTCAATCACAAGGCTGCAATGTGGCATTGTGTTTACTTATGCGCTCTGTGATAATGCGTTCAGATAGGGGCTTGAAGGGTGGGCATGTTTTCCATGCATGTTGTAATGCTGCCTGCATTGCAAACAGGGAAGTGCACAAGACTGTTCCGGGCAGACTGAGAGGGCCAAAGAAACAGTCATTGTGCACATTATTGGGCATACTACTGTGCCCTGGGCCTACTTGTGAGTAGAGCAGCCCCAATCAACCTCCCACCCAGAAAGGAAACATAGATTAGTACATCGAAAATTGACCTTCATGGTATTTATTTCACTGTTTTGCACTGTTCAAAATCATTGGCCCAATGCTCCAGCGCCATAGTGGCTTATCCGCCACTGGGGACCCTCACCCACAGGTGCTACCCCTGCGCCCCATTATAACCTGGGCATCCTCCTCTACACTTCACACCTTCCACTCACTTGGACATTAACACGGTGGTGTTATCTGATGCACTCTCTCAAAGTCTGTGACTCAGACAGCATGATCCTCAGCCAGGTGGGCTTACAAAAGCCTGGGTACAGCATTCACTACCAAGACAGCTGGGTAATTACACGATCAATATGATGCAACACGCATACCTTAGGTGTGTAGTGTCAGTGCTTGTGCAACATAAGTTTTCATCATCTAACGGTTCGTACCCTCCACAGAGTATGGCCAGTGACCCATCCTCTGGCCTCTGATATAGCAATGTGTGTGGCACCATTGGCAATATCCTTTGTGCAGCCCAGTGTACTGTTGGGGCATGGTACTCAGGAGGACATGTACCATTCACAGCTAGAAAGGGGACCAGGGTGTATCCTCACTCAAGTCTGCAACATGCCTCCATGCGACCTGGCTGCCTACATCACCAGGTAAGGGTGATCACCAATGCCTCAATGTTTACCACCACAGACTAGCAACTACACTACACCCCTGCATCTCAGGTCAGCTCACAAATGTGGGGGCACAGATGCCACCCTGAGCCGGGTACCCCTTGGTGCCTACATGGGTTTATATTCCATTGTGTAGCAGGAGTGCACAATGAGAAATGTTGCACACTGGTATTGCTCAGCAAAGTGCTTGTACTCAGTATGGTAGCCCAGATGTTGTTCTTTCCCTGTGGCTATGGATGGTCATCATAGCTGTTGGGGGGCTTGGGGGAGTTGTTGATCTGTGATGTACTGGGTATGGCTAATCCATTCTGCTTGAGAAATATTTTTAGTATCCTAGGGCCAGATGTAGGTAGGATTGATTTACCGATTCTTAATTACCAAATTTTACCGATTCGGTAATTAAGAATCGGTAAATCTGAGGGGTGGGTATGTAGGTATTCCAGATGTGCTGGAATACCGAATCGGAGAAAAATCGGTATTTACTGATTCGGTAAATACCGATCCGTAATGCCCATTCATTCCTATGGGCTTTGAAGCCCATAGGAATGAATGGGCATTACCGATTCGGTATTTACCGAATCGGTAAATACTGAATTTCACAAGGGTGCAGGGGGTGTCACTTTGACACCCTCTGGCCCCCCCAAAACAGGCTCGGGTGCCATGTGGCAGGCATACATGCCCCAAGGGCAGGTCTGCCTGTCATATGGCAGAGGTGTGCATGCACACATGTGCATGCACACTGGAATCGGTATTTTACCATCAAATTGGATTTGATGGTAAACTACCGATTCTATAAGGCTTGTGGGACTCAGAAGAGTCCCACCTACATCTCAAATTTACCGAATCGGTAAAAAATACTGATTCGGTATTTTACAGAATCGGTAAATTTACCGATCGGTAAATTTACCGATTCTGTAAAAATAAGCCCCTACATACCAATTCTTCAATACCGGTCGGTAACGGCCGAAAATACCGATTTTCGGCCGTTACCGACCGACCTACATCTGGCCCCTAGTTCTCATTGCAGGTTGACTCATAGGCTTGTTTTCACTGTTGAAGCCATGAAAAATAGGGCTGACTTATTTGATTTCCTTTGCCGCTAATGTGTCTTTTGTCAGTCATTGTTTGTTAATGGTGGAATTACTAACGCTTTTACAGCAGTGTTTCTGGCAGTCATCATTGCAGCCAACTGCAAATCTCGCCATGTCACAACGTATTGTAATAACATCACTTTCAGTGCGTTCTTTGTAGGCGATAGATGGGCACACACCAAACTTCCGCTAACTAGTGTTGGTGGTGGTTTGAGTGACTACTTGTATATATGAGCCATAATGTCATATCTGTAGGTTGGCAGTATGTTGTGCTTGAAAGCATGCCAACACACTGATGCCACACACTAATTTCCAATAACCATTGTAGTTTTGCCAGGAAAGTGCATCTCCCACTAAGAGCAACATTTCCAATGACGTGTATGTCCACAGGTCAGTAACAATGAATCCCAATGACCAGCACCGCTTCTGTAATAATAGGTGGTGCAATGTCCATGCAGGTGGGTATGAGTCTTGACCATCAGTCTGCATCAGGACAGAAATCGCTTAACTGTGACACAGAGATCAGCTTTGATAAGCCACATGTGATGCCTCTTACTAAACCTTACTACAATTGGACAGGCAAACACATCTAACATATTTCCACCTTATTTTTCCAAGGATGCCCATTCCACGTCAAAACGGGTGGATGACACCACTCTTGTTGATAAAATGTACGACACCCTGCCCTCCATTGACAGTGACACACTGGAGGACCTCCTTACCACTATACGGTCACCTACAGCACCTCCTGAGAGTAAGAACAGTGTGTTAGTTGCTCCAGCTGAAACCCAACCACCACCACCAACAAACTCTGCCACAACAAATATGAGCCCAGACTTTGAGAACACTCAGGTAGAGTTCCAAAGAACCTCTGTAGCTCTACAATGGGAACTCCCCGGAGAGGTTCATGTGGCTGTGGAGAGTATTGGTGGCATCCTGCAAGCAATTCTCTGAAGCCTGAATCCTGAATTGGGGGGCATTTGTACAGGACAAGCCAGCAACACCCAAACACCAGGACTTTCACAATCTCTGGCTAACATATCCAACAAAATGAGTCAGAGGCATGTACAGATGCCACCACAAAGTGGCACCAGGGATGTTGCACAGCACCTTCAAAACATACAGGAGACAATGAGATACATGCAGCATAAGCAAGACATGTACATGGCAACTATGACTGACTTTCATTGGGAATTGCTGACTGGTGTTGAAAATCAGTAAGTCATGTTGAATGCCCTAATGGCAAACTTCATGTCACCAGAATACGTGTTCCATCACACCTCCTCTGCCACAGCTGGTGATAGCAGTGATACAATATGCCCTGCAGCTACAGAGCCAACGAAGGCCCAATATGACGACTCTGAGGAGGAGGACGAGTCAGCAACACAGTTCAGGAGGAAGACTGGACACTAAATTGACACAAAGTCACAGGTGTCATATGACACCAGAAAAAATTTACTTTGATGAGACAAATGTCTGACAGACAATATCATTTAAAAAACGGTAACACTTGTGCCACACATCTTTTTTTGCTCACTCACTGAAGTAGAATACATTGTGACAACAACAATGTATTAATCACAGAGCAAAATTCAAATCAAATCTCTTTGTTACAACACTCACAAACATGTCAACATGGTGCTGCTTCACTACTTGTGTGTCAAGAACACTGTGGCCCTGTTTCAGGTTTGTACCATTCCACAATATCACTTGGTATAATGTTTGTTGTAAAATTCGGACACACGAGAAAGAGTGGATACGTACTTGATCAAAGTCTGTTAAGTATGACAATGCAAATATGAAAATACATGTTGTCACATGGAGATTTAAGGGGTGGAAATACATTAATGTGCCGCAGCACAACAACCCCTTTGTCTATGCCCCACTGTGTAACTTTCTGAGCACAGGAATGCTACATATATCCAATCAAATGTGGCATTCCTGTGCCCTCCCCTGCACTGGCACTGAAGCTGCTGCCATGCACATGTGAATGCACCGTTCCACCGTGGGGCAAGGATGCTTGTGTCATGGTGAGATTATTTGTTGTGCATGAAGGGGCGCCTTCCTGCACAAAAATGGTCACAACAGGCTTTTCCCAAAATCAATGTGTGCTGTAGACTGCAGCACACATTCAAAGTCTAAAAAACATGGAGAAATGAAAAGCGTGCTCCTTATTGCGCCTCTCTATGCCACCCCTAGTGGTGCATAGCATACTGACTCATTGCCAGGTTTACGATGCCTCATAAAGCTGAAAATGTGTCTGGTTACATGGGTGTGAGGTGTGAACACCCACAGCAACGCAGGTGGAATGCCCCTTTCATAAATAAAGCTGTGTGTAAAGTGGCTGTAGTTAGAAGGACATGAAAGGCTAGGCAGGGTGGCTAGTCAAGTCCTTGTAAATATGGGGCAGAGAAAAGTGTTGCCAGTGTGTCACAAAATGTCACGTACTGGCAGTGCAACTGGATCATAAATCTTCATATAAAACATTCATGACGTAGTATCAAAATATTGAACTTGTACAGCCCATGAAATTATATCTACCAGCATACAAGATGTGGTCAAAGTTGACCAGGGAACATCATACATCAGTCGTGCCACTCCACTCCGCCTGGATACAGATATTGCGTTGTCTAGTCGTATGAATTAGCCACTTGTAACACAATGACTACTCGTCTATTAACATGTAGGAGCTATGACAACATCAAGACAGATAATATGTGGTGTGTACGTTTTGTACAGCTGTGTAAGAGACAGCCCATATTTCACTAACATATAGCAACATCATTCATATATGACACAGATTTGTGATAAATACACATGCAGAGGTGTCCAAAGACTCATGATTTGAATCATACCCATATGTATGTGAAGATGCAGAGTGGGTACCCCAAAAACCTGAAGCAGAGGTGTTGGATTAACATGTAAAAATATTCATACATGGAGCACCAACCAGCTATAAATACCAAATATGATACACTTAAACTGTAATCTGTGTTCACAGTCCATGTGCCCTATTACTCACACATACAACATACTAAATACTGGCCATCAAAGAATATAGTCAAAGCTTGTTAAATAACAATAGTTTTCATAACAATAACATTTGAAACTAAAATCAACAATAATCTAGAACACTCTTATGAAAATATCTTAGGAACTAATTTAAAATCATAAAACCTATCTATACTAACAATGCGTAACCTACCTAACTTAACTTAACTTATCGAAAACTAAACAAGATTCACGTGAGACCACTAAACATCATCCCCCACCCGCCCCATAACACATCAATGCACAATAGGCATACCCATACTTACCCTATACATAACTAAAGTAGAAAAGTATTAAAACACAAATATATATATATATATATATTTTTTTTTTTAAACAGGTAAACACACACTAAAGGACCAACCCACCCCTAAACATTATAAAAATACTCTATGATAAAAAAGGATACATTTATTAATAAGAAACACCTAACTAAACTAACTATGACTACCTATATTAACAATGCTAACTCTACAATAAAACAGACCCTAATAATAAAAAATGAACAATATATAACAAAATGTACAATCAGATCAGACTGATGAGATGGTCTCGAGCCTGCTGCATTATGTCCATTTTGTGAGACATTTTGGCCATCTGCTGCTCCAGTCCATCCATTAAAAAAAAATATTCCACATCCTGGCTTGACTTGCAATGTCCGCCACACTGTCCTGATGTGTAGGGGGAGGTAGTGACAGCTCCTGGGGCTGAGGTTGGTGCTTTTGATGCTCCAGGATGCTGGCTTCAAACCTTACCATTATTGGCTAGGGCGTTGGTGTTCCAGGTATTGGCTGCCTTCTGCTTGGCATACAGCCGGGAAGTCCATCTAAACCCCTTCGCTACCTCACAAATTTGTGAGTATTGGGTCTTCCGTATGCGGGAAACATTGTCCTCTTCCGCACTCTTGTTATCTGTATGAAAAGAAATACACATTAGTCAGTCAATCTGTACATGACGGACAAATGTTGGCAGAAATTGCATGCTATGATGTGCGATGATTCCAAAATTAGGGCCAATCATCCGGTCACTGAGTGGCCCACACAACCCAATACAATAACACTCAGTTTTTACAACACATACTGTGCTGTCCACTGAATGTCATGATGCTACGTAAATCATTTTCACACTTAAAAACGAATCAATCTATGAAGAGCCAAAGAAATGAGTAACCAGTTAACATACATCAAGTCATTTGATCATTTCCACAAAAAATGACATTCTCTGGCTCCCCATGTACAAATCATGGAGTCATGTGATCCTTAATCTGCAACAACAGCAGAGATCATTCAGTGTCACAGTGTGTCGTGGATGAAGATCATATTTTCTAGACATCTATGCCACTTGACCGTTCATTTTGCACATCCACAAAGTAATGCACTGTAGTAGCAATTAGGGGTGGGCGGAATTTGCGTAGTTGCGCTACGCAAAGCTCTGCGAAAAGGTCAAAAATCTCTGCGAGCACGCAAAGAGTTCTGCGAACATGTGGAATTTCTTGTTCCGCCCATTCACAATGCTTTTATCCTGTTTGCGAATGCTGTTTGCATGCTCGGGGGGAAATATCTCACGAACACGCATTTTAAAAACGCGAACAAGCAAAAAATTCCGTGAAGTCGCAGATCGCAGGATTTTTGGCAATTGTTCTTTCTCAGCAGAACACAAAATTACCAAAATTCCACAAATTCCATGAGCGGAACGGAAATACCACCCAGGCCTAGTAGCAATATCCATTTTTGGAAACAGATATGTGGTTGCTGTCTCAACAACAATGAACCTCAGATTTGATGACACTACTCATGTTGACTGGAATGCAGCATGCCATGTAGTACTAGCAGGGTGAACTACACCTCAGATTATTTATCAAGCATACATGCACCTCCCATCAAAACGTTGACTCTTGCTTTTGTGTACATACTTCAATCTACGACACACAAAATATAGCTACAGTTTGATTACAGCTACTTAGTCCTCATGATAATGGACCAAGGATTCATTACAGCATCATGACTTAAGTCTTACGGAGTTATGACTGTGAAGGCAATATTGGAGTACACAATGTGCCACACTTGTCTGATGGCACAATTAAATATTGTTCTTGACACAGCACAAGGATTACCCCATCCAAATACATAAGGCAGACTACCATTCCTATAGCTCACTTGCATACAATTGAGTTATGGTCTATGGTTGTTGTTTGAAAGTGCATCATTGATCAGGGTTCCCTAGTACGATACATCAGACATTTGAGGCATGGATGACAAATATCAGTCACATAACTAAAATTGTTCACACTTAAAATATCAAAATTGTGAAGAGACATATGACAATGATGGACTCTGAGCATGTCCAGTTTGTGCTTGGTTGTACTCTGTGTTATTAGATTGACTCTATGCAAAACAGCATTGCAACCCATGTACTTCGCTAGACTAGCTGACTCTGACCTTACTCCCACACTGAAACCAAGGAACAACATCCTGTCCAACAATTGGGCACAACACCACTACCCATATGTAGTAAGGACTGTATTAAGCATGCCTTCCTCTCTAAACATCATCCATCTGATGCTGTTGTCTCCACTTGGCTTCTGCTACCCCTGTCTAAGTGGCAATGGGCATTCCATTTTGCATTGTGGATTGAGGGAAGGCCTGTCTGACACTTTCATGGCTTTTAATGTGTCCATACATGTATCCACGCCATACAGCATTCACAATGTGTTTCATCACGATCTTTGAACGTTGCTAGCATTCAACAAGTTGAGACTGTAGCTGGATGTGATCATTTTATAGTTGCCCATACAGAGTCAAGCTTCTATCTTTGCACATCACCAACATCACAATCAAAGATTTAATGATACTCACTGGTAGCGTTGGGGTATTCGATTGTGTCGACCTCCTCCTGGGAATATGACTGTGGTCCAACTAAGAAACACAAACAGATGTACGATCATGTTGTAACTCCGGACATATGTACATTCTATGCAAAAAAATAAGTTAGCGTGACCCATGCATGTAATTAGCAGACCATGTAACTCCTTTCACATTAAGTACAGCAATGTTGTGTCACCCACACCCGGACATTGTAAATGCTGGAAGAATTCCACATCACAGTTCACTGAGTGTGAAATAAACATGTGTAACATCCCTGTGAGTTTGCATGTGCTTTGACAGATTCATCAGACATGCTCTTACACAGACACAATTGCACAGTGCTGTAAGGATATCTAGTCACAAAAATTGGTCTATGCTTGCACATGTGTACACAGTTTTTTGATGTGATGACTCACAATACTTCTTTGACTCTCTACATGTTTGCAGAATGTTAAACTCTATCTTGTTGCCTGATTGCAAACTGATTGGACCTTGCTTGTGACTTTTGCATTGTTTATTGCACATGTCTTGTTGTTCTTTTGGCTGCCCACTTTCCCTTCCGTTCCTGATGCTGATTCACCCGCAGTGCTTCCACCCTGATGATTCCAGAGTTCCAGCTGCACATCTGTAACCACTTCCACTTGGAGAAGTGTGGCTCAGGGGTTAGAGGAGAAGTGTGGCTCAGGGGTTAGAGGAGAAGTGTGGCTCAGGGGTTAGAGGCGGCAGACCCGGAAGCTGAGATCGGTCCTGGACCAGGGTTCAATTCCCCGCCTCGGCGGGTCTTGGGCTCAAAAATTCCACGGACTCGATAATTCTCGTTCCGGTGCCTACTCGACTCATGGGTTCACACTCTGCAACTCTGGGCAATAGCTTGCTTAATCTCCACTATGGCCCCTCGCGGCGGGATGCCTGGCTTTCACCTTGTGGATACCCTGCTGGGGTTATCTCACAGGGGAATACCAGGACAGGTTCCCAAGGTAAGCGCCTTGATGCCTTCGGGTGATACGTGCGCTATATAAATCGCAATACATTTACATTTACATTCCAAATTTGATGGTGTTTGATGCATGCCCACACAGCAGGCTTGCACACGTAAGCATGGGCGAATTTTGCGAATTCGCGATCCGCGAATTTGCGGATTTGCGAATTTGCGATCCGCAAAATTCATGAATTTGTGCGTATTTGCGTATTTTTGTTTTTTTGCGTGTTCGCGGGGTTTTTTGCGTTTTCGCGGGGTTTTTTTGCGTGTTCGCGGGGATTTTTGCGTCTTCGCGAGCCGCTTGCATAGCGAAGTTACCCATGCAGTCGTTTATGGGAGAGGGAGAGAGCGCTAGATAGATAGATAGATAGATAGAAAGAGAGAGAAAGAGAGGGAAAGAGAGAGGGAGAGAGAGGGAGAGAGAGAACGAGAGAAAGAAAGAGAGGCCGGATCTCTGAAGGGCCAGATTCCTCAGTTGCCCCTACAGAACATACAGCTTTTTATTTTTAGCAAAATGTATATGAAAATTGTGCTGTAAAGGTCTCTTTTAGTTTAACCCCTCCTGACAACTCAAAATGGGTGTATTTGCCATCCTCTCCCTTCTTCCTGTTTTTTATATCTGTAAGCGCTTCCTGATGAGGTTTAATTCCTTGGACAGGTGCCTCGTTGCCTACTTGTAACTATTCTCTGACCCTGCTTCAAGGGTCAGAGCAGGGTCAGAGAATAGTTGCAAGTAGGCAACGAGGCGCCAGGAAGCAATTAGCAGCAGGTGTTCAAGTTGAAGTTAATTTGTTTGTAACCCTTTTGTAAAAGGTTACAAAGAAATTAGGTTCAACTTTTGCACCTGCTGCTGTAACCCTTGCTTGGCTGAAAATTCGTCCCCGCTGATTCGCGATTTTGCGAGATTTGCGGATCGCGAAATCGTGGAAAATCCGCAAATTCGCCCGCGAAACGGATTTTACGCCCACCCTTATTGCACAGTATTTGCTCAACAGCCAAACCCCTCTGCAGCCGACAACAACCCAAACACAACAATAGCTAGAGGCCGTAGATCTTCCGCAGCTATGACTCAACAAATGTCCATGCACTGTACAAAGAAAAATTTCAGAAATGCAACCTGTACACACAGAGCAACAACCATGGATAGTAATCCTGACTACACTGCCCCCAGACCTTCATCACCAACTGCACACACACACACAACGTACACACCAAACTGCACCAACCCGTGATTCCTGAAATGCATCCTCCTCAAAGTGTCCTCCTTGCACAGACTAGCCATGGAGATCTGGATCAACATCAACTCCCTTGCACCAGATGTTGCATTACTCACTGTAAGCACGGAAACGCCACCTTTTTCAACAACGTTGCCAATTACATCACCAAACAATATAAAAATATGAGGAAGGGCCTGCAACAACCACCCGGTATGAGGCCTTACCATTGCGCTTAAGAGCTACCTCTGAATGACAAACTCTAGCTCAAGCAACAGCTCGCTCAACATCAAACACCTACACTTCTAGATCCAGGCCAGCCCAAGGACAAGCCTGCGAGGGAACCTTGGCTACAGACCATCCATACCTTGAATTGTGTACACCACCTACATCACAAACATTATTGCACACCCTGCCATCGCATACATGTACTACATACTTGTAACGTACCACAACTCACAGCTTGACAAATTCAGTGACAACAAATTTGCCAGCCGCATGGACAACCTTGGAAACGTCTGAAAGTAATAACTTGTCACCACCCACAACCACAAGCCAGGGCAGAACATCACCACATCCACTACAGCCAGCCCATGTAAGCCCCATGGACTGACCAGCACATCGTACACCTCCACATCAATAAAGCATCTGCATACAAAAATTCCTAAATGCACTCTACAAAGAAACAGACACAAGATGAACATAGAAAATCTATAATCAACCACATACCAAAATGTCACCAACACCTTGAACAACAGAAACTTTGCTGACAATCGACCCCACAGATGGATCTCAAAATGTGCAGATGAACTTGCACTAGTATGTAACACCAACACATAGCAGCACAGGAAGCAACATGGTACAAGGCCAACCCACATCAATTGTGATGCACATGCACAGAAGCAGAGTAACAGCAAATCCCCTGAAGATGGATCCAACTACAAGACCACCATATCAGAATTCCATCAGCACATCAGACTTTCAAAAAAGGAACTTAATCCCACACTCGATCCTCACCAACTCCAGAAAAGCAAAGTAACCATTCAGCATCATCAGTTATTTTTTCTAAACTCACATGGATAATACAGACATCTCCTCCTCTCAGGACCACTACAACAAGCGCTGCTCATACTTCCACACAGATGTGATGTGGCTCTAAGACAAGTTCAAAGACCAGACACATGTCTATGAAACCACACAATCGTCAACCTACACCAGCTACCCCCATCGTATTCCTGACAACAATCAGCACCCAAGACAACACATCTACCATGACAGGCATCCATTCATGATCACAAACAGACCCCTGTCCCACCCCTCTTCCACAAAGCTGCTGCAGCCATCACTCCAGCTTTTAAAGATTACGATCAACACCATCATCAAAAGTGGCTTTTAACACGCCAAGTGGAAGTGCACATAACTCTGACCCACATTCAATGAGCTAACAATCAGCCTGCGCAAGCCCCACCTTCTTCATTGCAACTGTAAAGACCTGACTCTTCAACTGCACGCAGATGCTACCCCACGCATTCAGACCCTCACATGTGAGTAGCACACTTATAATTTCAATGATTGTTTGGTTAGTTGTTGATGCCTCATGCTTACATAGACATCCAGACTTTTGTGTATCATGAGATTCACACAGGATAGGGGCAGATTGCAAGGACTGTGCCACAGTGAGGCACCACAAATCCTTTGTCTGCACCACACTATGTAACTTTCTGAGCACTTGATTGCAACAGGGCCAATTTCCTAGACCCCTGTGCCACCAGTACTTCACTTTTGTTGACGTACTGGTGGTGCCGTGTTATGGTTAATATTTACAATGACATGAAAATCCAGCCTGCATGACTTTATGAATATACCACCTTTACATTCAGTAGTTTGCTAGAAGGGATGTTCTATGGGTGTTGCTCTGGGTGTTTCCACCCAACACCCATATCCACTGATGCATGCCAGATTTACAATAAAGCATTAATCTGGAAATGCATCAGAATACGACCCCACCCTAGGGGTGGCGTAACGAGGTGCAACAAGGTAAAATGTATTAATTTTCCTTGTTTTTGTCATTGCTCAATGCATGCTGCATTCTACAGCACACATTGGAATAGGAAATCACCTCAATTGTTTATTTTTGGTCCAGGAAGGTTCCCCTACTGCACAAAAACATTCTACCCACGACGCAGGCAGCTTTGCACCTTGGTGCAAGGTTGCCTGCACCGGCACATGGCAGCAGTTTGAGTGCCAGAGCTGGGCTAAGCACAGAGATGCAACATATTGTTGTAAATATGTTGCATCCCTGCACTTCGAAAATAACACTGCTTTGCGCAGAAAAATGACTAGCTGCACTGCGCTGCTTTAGTTTCTGATAGATCTGCCCCATAGTTGATGGCATCCCAGAAATATTTCCACCTTTGGCACTGGTGCTTGTGTGTGTGAAAATATACCATTTAAAAGTCAACATCAGATAAATTGGCTACAACATATGTGTTTGTGACCACACAACATGCAATTATTTCCTTGAGGTCAGATGTATTTTCTCCGACACCATTGCAACACCACTGAATCTATTGAATCTATCTTAGAATATGGACAGTGCAATGTATGCCATAGCTGTGTACCTCTAACAAAACCAATATGACTAATATTATAAATGTACTTATCAGTTGGCCCACCGATCTCCAGGCCAAGATGGTCCAGCAAGTCGCCAGTGGTGTTTGACTTGGTGGCGTGTGCGTTGCACATCAAAAATCCTGGCAAATTAGTGCTGGACCCTGCCCCACCTCTGCTTACGGACAGCTTCTGGGTAGCTCTTGCTGATCATTCTCGGGAGGAAATGATAAATTAGCCAGATGAGGCCACCAAACTGCCTGTTGGTCAGGTGTTTTTGACTCAATTGCCATTTCATTTCACATCTGCATGCTTGACGTTTCTCTATTTTGCGTGTGTTTCCCTTTTGTTGTGTTTGGCAAGCATTTGTCAATACAAAGAGTGACGATTTTAACTTTGTATCACGCTTTGTTCAGATGATACCCGTTTTTGATTATTTGCAACACTTTACGGGCGGATGCAGCATGTTTCAGGGAGTGTGAGTGAGTCAAGGCAGATTTTAAGATGCTACACACTTGGGAATTTGCGACACTTTCCGGTCAGATGCAACATGTTTCAGGGGGTCTGAGTGAGTGAAGGCAGATTGGAAGATGCTTTACGCTTGGGACTTTGCAACACTTTACGGTCAGGTGTGACACATTTCAGGGGGTTTGAGGGAGTCAGGGCAGATTTGAAGATGCTTTACACTTGGTACTTGGCAACACTTTATGGTCGGATGCTACACTTTTGAGTGGGCTGAGTGACTCAACCCAGATTTGTTAATGAATAGATGGATATATGTGGTGTTGTGCAAGGGATGTGTCACGTAAAGTACATGTGTGTATTCCTTCTCAACATGTTGCATGATTTAATGATGAATTGTGTTGTTTTCTGTCACCAACGCTCACATACATCATGGGATTTGTGTACATATTATTGGGAAAATTGATTAGTTTGTTTGCGGTACTTTTAAGTTGCACTTGCACAACAGGTGGATAATATTGCTTCATGCATCATTGGCACTACCTGAAGTACATTTGTTACCATGTCACAGCAAGGAATCATGTGGCTACTTTTCAGGCCCCGGGCGGCACTGGTGCACCACTTTTCACATGTCAACACATGTCACATCAGCGGCACAAGGTGCTTTTTATTTTACCACTGTGTTTTAATGAGTGATGGACAGTGCCACATTCTGCAGCTATGCATGTCAGCCATAGCACACAGACATCCTTAGATCATGGTGCAAGGGTGCCAGAAAAACCGCATGTCAACTGTTTTTGCACAATTGCAGGATAGTACATCACGATGCAACATATCATTGTGATAATGTAGAATTCCTGTGCTCCAAGATTGCACAACTTGTCCCAGCCAAAGTGCTTGCACTGGCATGCAACAGCAGTTTCATGTTAATTTGCACATATATATTTAGATGATATGACCTGTGAAGCAGAAGGACACAAAGTTGATGCTCCTACTTAATATTTTATTGTGATATTGGTGCATATTGTTACAAACTTACATTTGCTAAATCACATGAAGAATTGTGTGACAATGTGTGTGCGACGTCTTATCCCAGCTGCAGTGTGGCGTGTGTCTCATCCTTCTGCTTCGACTTCATCATCACCATCATCTATTTGTTCAGGGGGCTGTTCCTCTTCATCCTATGGCACATTTGTTTTGACACATATGTTATGGAGTATTGCACATGTCATTATCATCTTGCACACAGTTTCTGGAGAATAGAGTAGCCTGATAAATCTAGGCAACAGAACCTGGACTTGAGCATTCCCAAGCTTCTTTCTATGATGTTTGTAGTTCTGCAATGGGCATGGTTGAATGCCTTTTGTGGATCAGTCTGTGGATTTCCAAATGGTGTCATCAACCACTTCTTTAGCCCACATCCTTGATCAGCTGTAAGTGGAAAATAAGAAAAAAGTGTTACTTTTGGATGACATCACTATACATGGCATGTGCTGTAAATCATGTTTGGGAAGAATGTAAAAGTGAATTACGTTGGTGCCAATTATATGTTGTGTTTAAAGTTGGTGGTCAACTGCTCATGGCCCTGGCCCTGACATTACGTCACTTTTTGTGACGCACTGGCAGTGCATTACACTGCCCCTTATTTTCAAGGACAGGAAAAGCCACCCTGCATAGCTTTTCTTGTCCTTGTTAATACGGCCCCTTCACACGCAGCACTTTCCGTTGAAGGTGCTTACATGGGTGTTGCTGTGGGTGTTCTCACGCAACACCCATGGAACAAGACACATTTCCAGATTCACGAGGAATTGTTAATCTGGAAATGTGTGCTGCATTCTACAGCACACATTGAAAAGGGAAAATGCCTGTAGTTATTGTTTTTGTGCAGGAAGGTGCCCCTTCCTGCACAAAAACAATCTCCCCATGACGCAGGTATCCATGCAGCATGGTGCAAGTGTGCCTGTGCCGGCTTATGGCAGCTGTTTTTGCGCAAGCACAGGGGAGAGCACAGGAATGCGACATATCATTGTAAATATGTTGCATTCCTGTGCTTTGGAAGTGCCACAGAGTGGCGCAGCCTAAGGGCTTGCATTGCCGTGCTGCAGCACTTCTGTGTAAATCTGCGCCGTAATGTTTTGGTAGGTTGCACACTTTCAAACACTGTGCATTGAACATCTGGGCACATTTCAATAGTGAGTATGACAAAAGTTTATTCTGTGCAAAAGATTCAGTTGCATGGCATAGTAGTCCTCCACATTTTGTTGACATTATGGTTTGATGTCTTTGCCCCTGCATTATCACTCATTTGGCTTGACATACCCCTGAACAGGTACCTTTTTCACATGGTGCACCAATACATGCATCCTGTTTGTAATTGATATGTACACTTATATACACATAAATGCACATGTATATTATATTTGGATTTTTTTCAAGTTCCATGTATTGCACCTTTCAATAGTTAATTTGTGTTAGATGCCATGTGTGCATATGTCTACAGTATGACTTATTGATCTACACAACTTTATGTAGGATATTTGCATGCATTCCTATCTAGTGCCCCTTGGAACTTTAGGTTATGTTGCTATGTATGATTGCAGCTTTAGACTGTATGTTATGTGGTTATAATGTATACGTGGTTCTGCATTTTCACAATGACTTCTTGCATCATTCGGACACAAGGGCATGTAATGTGGCAGTGGGCCAGCTATTCTTGCAGAGTATATATGTATGTAAATTCATTTATGCTTACCTACAAGGAGCCCATTGCCATATCGTCCATTTTGGAAACTGTCATTGATGATGCTGTTTCTGAATATATATGAATTATGCACACTCCCAGGATATTTGTCAAGTAGATTTATTTATAGTTCCCGATGGTCCACAATGGCCTGGACATTGATGGAGTGTTTGTGCTTTTGGTTGCGGTATAGGTGTGAAGTTGCTGCAGGTGGTACAAGCTGAACATGCATGCAGTCCATTGCACCAAGCACATGCCAGCAATGGCATAGAAGCTTTGTTTAATGTCCATCTGCTGCTGGGGGGTGTCTGGGAAATGGATGTGCTGTGGTGTGAGCTGAATGATGGCATCCACGACAGAAGGGAGGACGGCAGTGAAAGATGCTTGTGAGAACCCTGCCACTCATGTTGCTGTTGTTTGAAAAGATGCGGAGGCCAACATGTGTAAAACCGCCAGTAGCTTTGTCAGTGGTGGGATGTTGGTGACCCTTTCATTTGGAATCTGTAGCTGTGGTGTGATGTGCTGCAGCAGGGTCAAAATAGACGCTTTCCTAAGGCGATACATTTTAATGACTTGTTAGTCCAGGAGTCCAATGAGGGTGGTCCTTTGACTGTAGATGCGCTCCCTTCTCCTGCACTGCCTTTGTGGGAATGGTGGAGGGTGGGGTTGTGGATTTGTTGCGGGGTTGGTTGTCGTCTTCTTGGTGCAACTCCCAGCTGCAAGATTAGGAGGTTCATGTTGCCTGCTTTGCTGCAAAACTGCTCTGCTGCACTTTTTCAAACTATGTGGTACGTGCGTCATTTCCTGCGCGTGGGTTTATGAGGTGTAGGCTTGCAAGCGCATTTTGGAATTTGCGCGACACGTTTTTTAGATGCATCGACATGGGGGATTGATGTAAATATGTCTGTGTCAGAAATAAGTTGTTTTTTGAGGGGGAATGCCTACCTTTCATATCCTAATACTTACACGATGCAGACGAATCTCGTGCAGCTCCATTCCGTGGCATCTCTGTTTATGTGACACATCTCCATAGATGGGTCACATTGTAAATTTTGCGTAAAAAAAAACCCACTGATGAGTCCCGAAAAGTGACGCATCTGTGGCGCAAGAGGCTTGTAAATATGCCCCCATATATTCCAGTATGAAGTTAAGAATTTTTCAATTTGCTCTAGGGTTCTTCTTTTTGGTCCGAAGCCCACTCGGAGGTCAGTTAGAACATTATTAGATTAAACTCACTCAGTCGATTTTCCTTGCACTTGCTGGCAAAAGATCTTTTGAAGCCCATCTGTAAGGCTGATGGGCTTGTAGTATTCTGGCTCCCCCTACATATATACAAATATATATATATATATCACTGAAAAAACCATAGGTTATAGACCATATATAGTTAGGAATTAGCATTTAAAAAACCTTATTTTACTCACACAAAACCATTGAAATTCCATATATAGTTAGTTGCAGTAACTATATATCGCGCACCCGCAATCCACTGCTGATCATGTCACATATTACATCATTCATGACATGGTCAGTGACATCACTGATGACATCATCTAGTGTCTGTGTGTTTTTGTAAAGTTTAAATATGTTTTACATATTGAAGAATGAGTGGATGTATGGAAGACTGAGTGTGTGTGTGGCTGGCTGGGAGGTGTGTGACTGTGCATATCAATGTGTACTTGTATCAGTGATTGTATAAGAGAGTAAGTATGTGTTAGTTTATGTGTGAAAAGTATGGTGTTCTGTGTTTAACTGTATAGATGAGGAAATCGAAGTGTGATTGATTCTTCACAGGACTGACTAGGTGTATGAGTGCATATGATAGTGTTGTAATAATGAGTGACTGTATTTATGAGTGATTGTATGGGTGAATGAGTGAATGTGTGTGTAGACGTAGGAATCAGTGAGTGCGTATGTAGTAACTGGTATTGGTGTGTCATGATGTCATCACTGATGTCATTTGAGATGTCATCAGTGATGTCATCAGTGATGTCATTTGAGATGTCATCAGTGATGTCATCAGTGATGTCACTGACCATGTCATGAATGATGTAATATGTGACATGATCAGCAGTGGATTGCGGGTGCGCGATATATAGTTACTGCAACTAACTATATATGGAATTTCAATGGTTTTGTGTGAGTAAAATAAGGTTTTTTAAATGCTAATTCCTAACTATATATGGTCTATAACCTATGGTTTTTTCAGTGAATTTTCAAGGTTTTGTAAATGCTAATTCCTAACTATATATGGTCTATAACCTATGGTTTTTTCAGTGAATTTCATAGGTTTTTTAATAGCAAATCTTTATAAAAATAATACATTTTAAATCTAATTTTATATTTTATAATTTTTTTATTTTTTTTTAATATTATTTTTAGTGCGCTCCCGGGGCGCGGACAGGTGAACGCACGGGTAAGCGCAATCTGGCGGCGCGCCCCGAGGCGCGTACTAATGCGCGTCCCGGAAGCGCTATTGTCGAGAACGAAAACAACATCGTGACGTATCGCGTAGCCGCCACGCCTTGCGTCATAAGACACGTATCGCGTAGCCGCGAGATGCGTCTTATGACGCACCGCGTAAGCGCACCCGGAAGCGCATACGATCGCGCAACGTAAGCGCCCCGATGCGCTTACGATACACGCCCGGGACGCGCCCCGGGCGCGTAGCGTAAGCGCGTCAAACCATGTGACTTTAAAATAACACTTTTCATTGGTTCAGAACTTTTTTTTTTCCAAATTGTGTGAAACCCACCCATTTCTCTCACTATTGCTTTGTACTTGGAGAGAGCAAGAGCTGTTGTGTCTACTCTATCTCCTACTTTTCTGATCTCCAGCAATGGCTGCAAGAGAGTCATCCAGCAGTGATTCAGAGGGATTTTTGGATGAGGACCCTCCTCAGCAAAAGAAAAAAACCCATTTCATTTGGAAATTTTACGACATCCCAGAAGGACAGAAAAAAGTGAACGCTCCCAAAGTAACATGCAAAATATGTGGGAGTAGTTTATCCAGAGGCAATCCTCTGAAAAAATATAGTTTTGGCAATGCCAATTTGATCCGGCATGTCAAAAGAAGACACCCTAACAACTTTGCCAGGGAGAGTGTCAGAGAGCTGGCACGGAATGTACCAACAGATGGCGGCAGCACCTCCACTGGTGGAGCAACACCTTCGGGACCACCCCGTGGAAGAATGATCCCTAACATTCAGCCGGTGTTTGCGGGCATCAAATTTTTGTGCGCAGAGTGTGACGAACTGCTCTGCTATGGGGAGCAGAGTGTTGAACTGATTGCCCTAAAGAAACAGCAACACCGCTGCTCTTCCAGTCCCTAAATTTTCAATTTTTTTTGCTCCTGTTGAGCAGTTTTGGAATCCTTGTTTTTGTTTTTCCCTTGAAAAAAATACAAAAAAAATATAAAATTGTTTTAAAAAGTCTAAAAAAATATAAAACAAAAAAAACAAAAAAAAAATATATATAAAACAACAAAATGAAAAAAAAAGTTCTTTTCAGAACTACCTCCAATTTTTAAAAAGAAGCTTTATTTTTTTTAAAGTCTGTCATTTTTAATCTCCATGGTACGCTCCCCCGTACGCTCCCCGGTGCGCGTACCGGGCGCTCACCCCCGCGAAAATCGAATTTTTTTTTATTTTTTTTTTCACCCGCGGGAGCCTTTTATGGCCCCCACATGTAACCTAGGGGGTCAGGGGGTGTGTACCCTGCCCCCTCTTGCTCATTTCCCCCTTTGATTTTTGCCACCTCTTGTGTCTCAATCCTACCGAGACACAAGATGGCGGCCGCTGCGGACTGTTTCGAATGTTTATAGACACCCGAGAACCAATCAGCTTGCCGTGCGCAGATCGCGTGGCGCGCCTGGAGCGCTCCCCTGTACGCGTACGTGGGAGCGCTCCAGGCGCGGCTCTAGATATATATCTTTTTTTGAACGTTAATTTCTCAAAATCCACTGGAGCACATATATTGAGACCTACAAAAGGCACATCGGGCTACCAGTCCCTACAAATTTGCCAAGTTTCGTGCAAATCCATTCAGCCGTTCGGGCTAAAAATGAGGCTAACCGCCCTATGGAAAACTCAATGTTAAAAACACGTTTTGGGACCCCCCTTTTTTCTCGGCCCCCCCTGGACCAACTCCCCCCAGATTTCCAGTGGCTGCTCAGAAACAAAATGTTCCATTTTGCTGAAAATTTCAGCCAATTCCGTCCACAAACGCCAAAGTTATTAGACATAGAATTTTCAAAAATCCCATAGGGAAAAAATCCTAACTATATATACCTACTGGCGACCGCCAGTAGGTAATATATATATATATATATATATATATATATATATATATATATATATATATATAAAAAAAAAATATATATATATATATATATATATTTATATATATATATATATATCTGCTCCGAAAGCCCCCCCACCAAGGAAGGAAGCGGCCGCACTCGCGTGGTCAGTTACGGAAAATTCAATTTATTAACCCCTTCGACGCTCGTCATGTCATGAGTTACGCCTCTCGTACACTCATGACGAGCTCCGTACGTCATGTAACGCGGGTTTTTCAAAACCGCTGCGTACAGCGGGAAAACCACTAGCGCACATGCGGTTAACGCACAAACAGGCCGCGTTTCGGCAAACGTGCCTTTTTCCCCTGTGTCAACCTGATTACAGAGGCTGCCGCCATTTAAAGCATTTGAAAAAAACACAATCAAATTTTTTTCTCTCGTGACTTCATAAACACAGAAAACTGACAAATTTCAAATGCTGCAATGTTACTTTGGTGGCCATTTGAGAGTGTTCGTATGCAGTTAAAAAAGCAACCATATCACTGCATGTTACTATACAATAAATTACCATTGTATAACCATAATGAAATTCAATTCGAAAATAAATAAATGGTTAACTCTAAGGCCATAATTAACAGTTTAAAGTCCTACGCATATAGATTATGCAATGAACAACAAAATTGAGCCCTGTATGGGCAATGTCGCTTTACCAATGGTGTGTCTAATTGATGCAGATAAATAAAGAAATTATTGCAATATGGACATTATAATACATGACGCATTCATGAATCTCAGTCAATAACCATCCTTAATGTACACTCAATACAGAAAACGTTTTTGTTACTACAAGCAGAGAAAGCACAGACCAATGGATTTGAGGAATCATGGTGTTATTAACCCAGATGTATTGAGAGTTCCTCTTCAGAATTAAGACCAAAGGGAATAATGGTATGCAGATCAATAATGTACCTCGATTCAAGTCTGCGTAGTATTTGCAGTCTATTTCCACCCCGTTCACTCACTGGGACGTGGTCAATACAATAAAACTTCAGCAATGAGCGGTCACTGTTGTGGATTTCAGAGAAGTGTCTCGCCACCAGATATGTGGGATCCCTGTTCTCAATGGCTCAAGCATGCTCTAAAATTCTCTTTTTGGCAGGATGTTTAGTGCTGCCAACATAGATTTTCATGCAAGGACATACTAGACAATAAACACAGAAAGGTGTAGTGCAAGTCAAAAACATAATTTAGTGCTATTCTTGCATGCCTTGCATTTAGAGGAGGGAAAAAATCCTGTCATGGCATCCAGCCAAGGGACAAACGGAACTGGTGGATAATGACTCATCACTAAATGATCTTTCAGTGATCTGCTGTGTCTAAAAGTAATCTGTGGTTGTTCTGGTAACTCCTTACCAATCACCAGATCTGTTTTGAGTATATGATAGTTCCGATAGAGTATCTTTCTTAGTCCTTCAGCCTCACCAGAGAACGTGGTGATAAATCTACTCAATTTTACATCACATTCTATGGGTTGTCTGCGTTCTTTCAAAAGGCTGCTGGGTGAAATTTTCTTTACTTTTTCCAAGGTCTGACTTAGTAACCCACTCTTGTATCCTCTGACCTTGAAACGATCAATAGCATCTATTGCTGCTTGTTCAAAGTCTGTATCATTTGAACAATTCCTCTTGAGGCCAAGTAGTTCCCCATAAGGAATGCTATTCTTCAAAGACTTCTGGTGGCTACTACTTGCCTCTAGGGTCGAATTACCCGCTGTGGATTTTCTAAACAGCTTGGTGCAAAGTCTACCATCATGAATAAATACTTGCAGGTCTAAAAAGGATACCATAGTCTGACTCATCTGTCCACTGAAGTGGAGGTTAAGAGAATTCTTATGGAGTTGATCAATGTATGCCTCTGCCTGTAATATGGGGGCCTTCCAAAGCATAAATAGATCATCTATGTACCTATGCCACGATACAATATAATTCACATGTTCATTAAAAGGTTCTGCCCAGGCCACCTGCTTCTCCCACCAGCCCACGAACAAGTTCGCGTAGCTGGGGGCGAAGCAGGTGCCCATCGCGGTCCCCCTTACTTGCCGGTAGTGCTGTTTATCGAAGAGAAAGATATTGTTATGAAGAACAAATTCAACAAATTTTAAGAGAATTTCGTTGTGCTCAGAATATTCAAGTGATCTTCCCTTAAGAAAATACCGGACTGCCTGCATACCCTTTTGATGATCAATCACAGTATACAGACTGGTTATGTCTAAAGTGATCATCCACATGTCAGGTTCCCATAGTATGTCCATAATGTTCTTAATGAAGTGAGTGAAATCTTGGATATAAGAAGGCAAAGTTCTGACAAAGTCTGCAAGGAAATAATCAATGTACTGGGACTGGGAATGTACTCAGTTAAGCAGTCAATTGAGGAGATGATCGGTCTGCCAGGTGGTCGTTTGGTATCCTTATATATTTTTAGTAAATGGTAAAATGTAGATGTTACAGGATAGGAGCAAGCAAGAAATTTGTGTTCGTAAGTAATTTGTGATATTGATCAATACTTCTAATGTAAGCATCTCTGCAAATTTTTTAACAGCAATTACCATCTGACAGTTGACGCATCGCCGCCTGCGAGTAATATTCTCTTGTCATCAAGACAACGTTGCCACCCTTGTCAGAGGGTTTAAATATTATCTGATGATTGTTCTGTAATTCCTTTAGAGCCTTTTGTTCTCCCCTGGTTAGATTATATTGTGGGTTGGGCGCAATAGTTGTTCTCATTCTCAAGAGATCTTGATTTACTGCTTCTTCAAATACATCAATAGCGTCATAAGCTGATGTTGGTATGAAAGTAGATTCAGGTTTAAAATTCGTTGGTGCCAATCTTTGTTTGATGCCATATCTCATGACATCCATCACGTTTGATTGAGGGTCCTGGGAGTCAGTTGGTAGTTGGCTAGAAATAAGTTGCATTACTCTGAGGTCAGTGCCGGTCAAGGTGGAGAGTTGGGTGGTCGGTTTTCGCCTCTTAATTTAAAGAATTTTTGCAGTTTCAATTTGCGGGAGAAAAGATACAAGTCATGGGGGTTTGGGTATATTCAATCAATCAATCAATCATAGCATTTGTATAGCGTGCTACTCACCCGGAAGGGTCTCAAGGTGCTGGGGGGAGGGGTACGTTACTGCTCGAACAGCCAGGTCTTGAGTTGCTTCCTGAAGGAGAGATGGTCCTGGGTCAGCCGAAGGTGGATGGGGAGGGAGTTCCATGTCTTGGCTGCCAGGTAGGAGAAGGATCTTCCTTCGGCGGTGGCTCTGCGGATGCGTGGTACGGCGGCGAGGGCGAGGCTGGTTGAACGTAGCTGGCGGGTGGGCATGTAGAAGGCCAGGTGGTTGTTGAGGTACTTGGGGCCCAGGTCGTGGAGAGCCTTGTGAGCATGGGTGAGGAGCCTGAACGTGATCCTCTTGCTGACGGGGAGCCAGTGCAGGTCTCTCAGGTGGCTGGAGATGTGGCTGTGTCGGGGGATGTCCAGGACGAGTCGTGCGGAGGCGTTCTGGATGCGTTGTAGTCTTTTCTGAAGTTTGGCTGTGGTTCCGGCATAGAGGGTGTTCCCGTAGCCCGTAGTCCAGTCGGCTGGTGACGAGTGCCTGGGTGACCGTCTTCCTGGTTTCGGTGGGGATCCATCGGAAGATTTTACGGAGCATGCGCAGGGTGTTGAAGCACGATGAGGAGACGGCGTTCTGGTCATCGAGAGGGAGGAGTCCAGGATGAAGCCCAGGTTGCGTGCGTTGTCCGTTGGCTTGGGGGTGGTGCCCAGGGCAGGGGGCCACCAGGAGTCATCCCAGGCGGAGGGCGATGTTCCAGGATGAGGACTTCCGTCTTGTCTGAGTTCAGTTTCAGGCGGCTGTTCTTCATCCACTCTGCGACGTCTTTCATCCCTTTGTGAAGGCTGGTTCTGGCGGTGGCGGGATTGTTGGTGAGGAAGAGGATCAGCTGGGTGTCGTCGGCGTAGGAGATGATGTTGAGGTTGTGTTGGCGTGCGATGGCTGCGAGGGGGCTCATGTAGACGTTGAAGAGGGTTGGGCTGAGTGATGATCCTTGTGGTACGCTGCAGATGACTTCCGTGGCCTCGGATCTGAACGGGGAAGGCGGATTCTCTGGGTTCTTCCAGCGAGGAACGAGATGATCCACTCCAGTGCCTTCCCTTGGATTCCGGTGTTGCTGAGGCGCTGTGCTAGGGTGCGGTGGCAGACGGTGTCGAACGCTGCGGAGAGGTCCAGGAGGATGAGGACCGCTGTTTCCCTGTTGTCGAGCAGGGATCTGATGTCATCGGTGGCTGCGATCAGGGCGGTCTCAGTGCTGTGGTTGGCTCGGACACCAGACTGCGAGGGGTCGAGAGATCCGTTTGTCTCGAGGAAGGCGGTGAGCTGTCTGTTGACGGTCTTCTCGATGACTTTGGCAGGAAAAGGGAGGAGCGAGATGGGGCGGAAGTTCTTGAGGTCGGTGGGGTCCGCTGTAGGTTTCTTCAGGAGGGCGCCGAGCTCGGCGTGCTTCCATCTCTCCGGGAAGGTGGCGGTGGTGAAGGAGGTGGTTGATTATGTCCGGGAGTTGGGGTGCGATGATGGAGTCGGCCTTGTTGAAGACGTGGTGGGGGCAGGGGTCGGTTGGTAATCCGGAGTGGATGGTGTTCATCGTGCAGGTGGTGTCTTCAGTGCTGACCGGGGTCCAGGTGCAGAGGGTGGTGTTGGGGGGCGTTGGTTCGACGGTTGGGTGCGTGGTTGGTGCGCCGTAGCTGTTGTGTATGTCGGCGATCTTGCGGTAGAAGAACGAGGCGATTGAGTCACAGAGGTCTTGCAAGGGAGTGATGTCGTTGTTTCCGGCGCTGGGGTTAGAGAGCTCTTTGATGATGCTGAAGAGTTCCTTGCCGTTGTGGGCGTTGTTGTCCAGTCGTTCTTTGAATGCAGTCTTCTTAGTGGTGCGGATCAGCTGGTGGTGCTTGCGGGTGGCGTGCTTGAGGGCGGTCATGTTGTCAGTGGTCTGGTCGTGGCGCCAGGCTTTCTCGAGGGTGCGGCAGTTCTTCTTGGAGTCCTTGCGTTCGTCGGTGAACCAGGGGGCTTTCTTGCTGCCGGGTCTGCTGGGAGGGGTCTTCAGTGGTGCGAGGTCATCGGCGCAGGCGGTCAGCCACTGTGTGAGGTTGCTGGCTGCTTCGTTGGGGTCCGTTGAGCTGGCGGGAGGATTCTGGCTGAGGGAGGTGGTGAGCTGTTCGGCGGTGATCTTGCTCCAGCTCCGGCGAGGAACCTGTTGTGGGTGGTGGTGGGTCGTGGTTCTTCTGAAGCTGAAGTGGACGCAGCTGTGGTCAGTCCAATGGAGTTAGGTGGAGTGGCTGAAGGAGATGTACTTGCTGGAGGAGAAGACGGGGTCAAGCGTGTGGCCGGCGTAGTGGGTGGTGGTGTTCACCAGTTGCTTGAGTCCGAGGTTGGCGAGGTTGTCCAGAAGGGCGGTGGTGTTGCAGTCCTTGTTGTTCTCCAGGTCGAAGTTGAGGTCCCCTAGGAGGATGTAGTCGGCGGAGGGGAGGGCGTGAGGGCTGATGAAGTCTGCGATGTCTTCGCTGAATTGTGTGCGTGGTCCCGGGGGTCTGTAGATGAGGGTGCCTCTGAGGGTGGTCTTGGGGTCGGTGTGTATCTGGAAGTGGAGGTGCTCGGCGGCGGTGAAGGTGTCGTTGGAGTTGGTCGTGATGCGGATGGTGTTCTTGTGTACGATGGAGATGCCTCCTCCAGTCTGGTTGACGCGGTCCTTCCGGGTGATCTTGTATCTGTCCGGGATGGCTATGGCGATGTCGGGCGCTAAGGAGGCATTCATCCAGGTTCCTGTGAGGAAAGCGACGTCAGGTGATGTTGTGTCGAGTAGGTTCCAGAGTTCGCGGCATGCCTGTGGATGGAGCGGGTGTTGAGCAGGATGCACTTGAGGTGGTTGCTGTTGGTGCTCGGCTTGGCAGGTGCGGTGCGGTGCAGGTCCGGAGGCAGGTGAACTTGCAGGCTTGGCAGGTGAAGGGTCTGTGGGTGCGTTTCGGGGTGGCACGGTAGCAGGCGGGGTTCCGGCCGGCATTGAGTGCGTTGAGGGCGGCGGTGTTGTAAGTCCGTCATGTAGGCTGGCATCTTCGGGGGCCAGGGGTCCTGGCGCTGGGTGCGGTCCAGGCGCGGACGGGCACCGTCGGGCTTGCCTTTGGCGCACCTTCGGCGCACAATTGGCACGCCCGCTGCGCGTACGCGTGGGCGTCATAATTAAGGTGCCGGGAGGGAGGAGCAGCTGGGTGGCGGGAGCGGGGTGGCGAATTGGCTGGTGGGGGGCGGAGCCGCAGGGAGGCAGCGGCGGGAAGAGTCTGGGGCGGGCGGGCGGCTCAGCGGCGGCTGGGTCGTCCGAAGCGGAAAATCGGCAAGCGGAAAAACTAGGAAGCGTGGAGGCTACCTGGAAGGTAGCAGGCAGGCAGTGGTACGTGGGGGCGACCTAGCCTGGTCACAGGCTCCAGCGGTCGCTCCCTACTAAGCGAACGCAGTCCCCTTAAGTAAGGAGCCGGGAGTGAGGAGCAGCTGGGTGGCGGGAGCGGGGCGGCGAATGGGCTGGCGGGGTGCGGGGCCGCATGGAGGCAGCGGCGGGAAGAGTCTGGGGTGGGCTGGCAGCTCAGGGGCGGCTGGGTCGTCCGAAGCGGAATAACGGCAAGCGGAAATACCAGGAAGCGTGGAGGCTACCTGGAAGAAAGCAGGCAGGCAGTGGTGCGTGGGGGCGACCTAGCCTGGTCACAATTTCTTGGAGGGGCAGAAGGTCATTCCTTTTTGCAACACACTTTCTTGATCTTTGGTTAGCTTGTGTTGTGTCAAATTAATGATGGAGAGATCTGCAGATTGTTCTATTTTCTCAGGCTTCTCTGGCTGTGTGTTTGAGTAGCCATTCCTAATTGTCATCCTGTATCTGCAGCCCCTTCTTGTCTTCCTATGACTTGACTTTGTCGACTGTGTTGGGCCTGTGGTCTGCCTCTCCCTCCTCGTTGTTGGGAATTGCGCATTAGTTGAAACTCTTCTATAAAACGCCCTCTGCCACTCAAAGGATATAGAGTTGTATCAGTAGTTTCCTCCCCTGATTGCTCTGTGTCTGTGCTCACAGCTGACTCCGATGTTTCCTTAGACTGTCTATTCTTTGACCCTGCTCCTCTCAGGACCTTTTGTGGGGCATCAAATTTGCGTGCAAAGGTAAGGATTCTTCCTTGCTCGTAATCCTTTGCATCACAATTAAATTCGTATGCTTTCTTAATTTGATTTTTTCTTGGTATGCGATCAGACGGGTTTTCATTTTTTCACGTAAACCAGCTTTATCTGCTGTTTCGGTATTTGAATCAATTAAGGCCTCTGTCTTATGAGAATCTTTAACATGCCGGCGCTGGACTCAGCGCCATACTCTGACCACTCTTCAAGAAGCGCAGGGTCCGGATTCTCATTGGAAGAGATAGTGTAGATGCGTAATCCGCGTGGTACTCTTTTGACCTCAAGATAGCTCTGCAGTGAGGTCGCTTCCCACCATTTACGGATTTCACGTTCCATAAGCCTTTCCATTTTATTCAGCAATGCCTTTAGTGAATCGGGAGCTTCATTTACTGTAGTTTTATCAGAGCGCTGCATTGGGCTGCATTTAAACACATCATCTGCCTCTCCATTTCTCGCGGTATCCAAAAACATTTTTGTCGAATGCTAAGGCAGTGGCATGCAAACAGGTTGAATGTGCGTATTGAAAAGCGAGAAATTTCCGTCGCTTATGAAGTGCCACTCACTCCGGCTGCTAATTATTCAGACAACTCCAGCGCAGCGTGTTCGTATATATATATATATATATATATATATATATATATATATATATATATATATATATATATATATATATATATATATATATATATATATATATATATATATATATATATATTATCTCAGCATTGCTCCAAGGTTTAGGTATAGGGCCCCCTTTTAGCATGGCTTTCGTCAAAACATTTAGGTAAAAAGTAAAAGTAAAGTCCACATTTGTAAAGCGCACAATCACCCGTAAGGGTCTCTAGGCGCTGGGGGGCCGTCGGGAAGATTAAGCGAGCTATTGCCCAGAGTCACATGGTGCTGGGCTGACCTGCCGCCGGAGCCGGGGATCGAACCGTGGTCCCCAGATTCCAGCGTCAGTCGCCCTGGCCGCGGCGCCACACCTCTTCCCTAGGTAGATAGCCATATTCCAGGCAGAGCAGCGTAAAGGTCAGCCGGAATACAATCCAGCCCTGGAGCTTTATTGCCAATGATTGAGTTTAGGGCCCTGCGGAAATGTATACTAGATATCTTAATAGGACTATGCCGCTTAGATAATTAGTCCATCCTGTATTGGTGTAATAGGGTTCACCTCCCCCTTCTTTACTTACAGAATAAAGCTTCCCTAAGTGTTCAACCCACTTTTGAGGTTGGACATGAAATGCTACGGAGGAGGTTGAAGAACAGCTACCATGCACTATGATGTGCCAGAATGTCTTGGTATCCCTTGATTTGGTTGCACAAGTCAAATTTGTCCAGTCCCCTCCTTCCAGTCCTCTTTAGCTTGTATAAGCCCATTTTTGTATTTCTTATGGAACTCAGAGATATTTTATCAGGGCTAAGAGTTGTGAAATAGGAAACCTACACTGGGCATTGTACCATGTAAGTTATTTTGGTTGTTCCCTTCCTCCACTCTTGGCTCATTGGAGTGTAGATCTCTCAACCCGACAAACAGGTTATTGTGTATTTTAAATATTAAATGTGGGCCTGCTTCTTCTACCATTACTTGGGTCATCTTTTGCATGTATCCCCAGCCTGGTATATACCTGCATCAGGTGGTCCGGGTGCACTACCGCATAATCACATTTTAAGGCTTTTTTATTATTAGTGAGAACAGTGTAGCCCCAGTGCTTAATTTGTGCCGGTGCTTTCTGGTCCTTAGCACCGGCACGTATATCTCAGGGCCAGGTCTAGACTCCATATTGACTCACTTAAGTTCACACGGGTCTTCCCGGTGAACACCGTAAAATATTTCAAATTGAATGAAGCAAGCTTTATTACGAGGCCCATTCAGTCTCGCTGGGGAGGGACTGCCTGACAGCACTAAGCAGAGCAGTGCCTGCCCATGCTCCTACGCAAGGGCTGATGATTGAACATCATTCTGATTCTCTCCAGCTGTAAACACTTCTCTCCTGCTTAAAAATGCAGCGCAACCCCCAGGGCAGACTCAGCCTTCTCGAATAAGCACCTCCCCCCACTCTCTAACTTCCGCCCCCGGTTTATATCTCAAATGATCCGTGGGTAGTTTAAAAGCTAGTGTCTCACAGTACTAGCAGACAACTTTGTATGTGAGATTACTGCACAGGCCTCAGTCAGCTAGTCAGCTAGTAAGACTAATAAATGGTGCGAGTCAGATGAGACTCTCACACTGCCTGTATCGGTCTGCAATTTCTTCATGTTGGGCCTCGCATGGCCTTCCTGTAGGGCTGGGTCCCACATGGACAGAGAGAGGCTCTGGAATACTGATGCCATCCTGATTGATTCTGGCAGGGAGGGGGCCTGCCTAGTGACTAGGTAAAGGCGGGCAATCTCTTTTAATTTGTTTTTTCTGCTGCCCCACCTGCCAACTCTAGGCACAAGTGGCAGTGAGAATACTGTTGTTGGGGCCTCACATTCTGTTTGGAGTCAGGCGGGGTCCCACGTGGGACAGAGAGGCCTGGAGTGATGCTCTGAGCAGCATCATGTAATTGCGAAATTGGGAACCGAGGGAGGGGCAGTAGAGGTGGAAACCTTAAAACTGAATAGGGCATCTTTGCACTGCCAGTTCAGGCATGATTTCGGCCTATTAAAGAGGTAACACGTGGAGCAGATATTAATAGGGATTTTTTTTAAAGTACTGACTTAGTATTTATGTCACACATTCCAAATTATAGGATTGAGACACTTTTGAAGTGTTGAGGACACAGGTGCCATTTCGTGTTAGTCGATGATATAGTGCTTATACTCACTGTAGTGTAGTTCCTATAGTCCCAATAGGCTCTGCGCATTGGAATAATATCTTCAGTAGTGTAGACTTAGGACTGAGGTTAACTAGGTCTCTACTGACTATATTAGACTTAAGTTTTTTGCCAGCTAGCTCAGAGTTCACTAGAAACTTTCTCGAATAAGCGAGGAGGAGTTTAACCTCCCTGGATAGACAAGAAGGGATTTAGTTTCTGACAACCATAAAACATGACAACTTTGCTCTCCCTGAATAAGAGTATATCTCTAGAGTCCTGTGAAAACAAAAGACAGCTATTTCACTCAGTCAAAGGTGCGTACTTAGTTTCACCAGATTGCAGAGAAAAAGAGAGACGGGCGTTTTCAATAAAAGCTGTTATTTATTGAGCAGTCTCTTTCCTCATACAAGAGAAATGAATTGCTACAATTGCAATACTTGTAGTTAAGTAAAGTGCATACAGTAAAAGCAGGATTATGAAATAATACTGTAAAAGCATTGATATGGTTTCTTAGCCATATGATACTTTAAAATGGATAAAATAGATACATACATATATACATTGACTAATCGTGCTCAACTGGTGCTTCTAACTACGGCTACCCCGGTATACCTGACCTAAGCCTAATACGTGGGAAGGAGTAAGTAAGTAGCAGTTTAAGTTAAGTTTGTTTTGCCAATAATCTGACTCAAGAATTCTCTGTAAGGGTTTAGTCAGTTCAGTACCTGGGTATTAGAAGGCAGGAGGGCTGGTATCTCTCTCTCAGGACTCGGTATCCCAGTCATCTGCAAGGGTAGGCTGGAAACGCCGGAGGCTGGATTTCTCGGCAGGAGAAAAGACAGCGTCTTTCTCAGCGCGTCAAAAGGGGGGGGGCAGCGTCCGTGGGCTCTCGCATCAGCTGGGCTCTTCGGAAGTAGATAACTGCTCTGCTCCAGGATTGCCACCGTGTGTTTGCTTAAGGCAACGTTGGTATATTTATACCTGAAAGGTGCCGGGTTTGACGTAAGGCTGGACATAAGACGTCAATAAAGATGTCACTAAGAACTGGTCGTTCTTACAGTGCTTTACAGGAGTTCTCGGACAAAATCAAAACAAAGCAGCGGGGATTTCCCAGGTTGCTGGAGGCTTGGATTTGTTTAAGAACTCAGTGTGCTTTCTAGGGGGCTGGAGGAATAGGCTTGCTTAATGTGACAGCATGCGCTATGAAAAAGGGTTTCTATGCCGTTGTAGGGACATTATTGATTTATAACCGGACAAGGGCAAAGAATAGGAATATCGATTCAGGTACCTAGATAAAACACACTACACCCACTCCACGAATTCATGTCCATAATTACTAAACTAAGCAATAGTAAACATATCTAACGGTGCAGGTGTATACCGATCCACCCCAAAATACATTATCTTGCATCTGAAATGGCATATGCGAAATACACGAAAATTAGTATAGTTACTGTACGCTTTCAAGCAGTGTAATCATTCATTAAAAGGATGCACATATATTTCAGCATGAATGATTTGCTAAAATTACACATGAAATGGCTCTTATTACAGAAAAGAAAAGTGCGAGACCATTCCATCACATATAAATACAGTTATTTGTAAATATGCTAGAGGCTGAGGTAATATATTGTCTCTAGAGTTTCCTAAAAATAGAAGCTCTGTTCTCTAAGAATAGTTTTACTTTAAGCAGAGGATGAGTGCCAAAAAAAGGTAAATATTTTGGAATCGGGAAAAAAATAATTTCGTTTTTCAAGGGAAGAAGTCAAAACAGTTCCAAATTCAGAGTTCAGGGAACGCTGAGTGCTCGTTTGCTTAAAAGTTTATTCTTTTTGTTCAGGGGAGAACATCATTTCAGACAGATTTTCAAAAAAGCAGTTTACCGCTTCAGGTGAAAGTTCGACCAGGTTGGAAAATGCCGCAACTGTGCAGTCGTGAGGATTGCTATCATCGATGACAGGATCAGCAGTGCTCACAGAAGGTCGTACCTGGTTGATGCTGCTCTCATCTTGCACTTCACTACCCTTTAATCGCAGTGGTTAAGTCTCAACGAATGCCGTCATCAGGATGGGTAACCGCTTGGGGCAACACGATGCATGAGCCTTTACTGGACTTAGCAAAGTATCTGTATCCAATGGTACTTCTGATTGTAGTGTAAGACAGACGTCTAACACGCATTCTTCTCCGCACAGCATACATCTTAACACAGGTAAGATACAATTCTGCCAGATGGGTCTGAATGAAAGAAACCAGGTCATATTCAGATTTCTTAGCCGGGCTAATCCAAGGACTTTAGTTATGCGGTCCCGATAGCGTATTGCTAGGATCGTTTCTTCCATTGTTGCTGGAGTCTTGTCTGTGACATGGCTTGCCATAACGAAGCAGCAGTATCAAAAATAAAATGCCTGCTACGAGTCCCAACAGGAGTGGAAGGCCGCCAAAGAGTGAATGGACAAAATTAGGAAAGATGCCCAGGACTGCTTTGAAAGGAGTCAACAGTCCCGAAAAAATTGTCTTAAATACACTCGCGATACCATTCGTATCAGAAATGTTTAAGATTTCGTTTAGCATTTCTGCGAAGTGTAGGGGGCAATTTGTTGATAAAAGGTTATGTATCTCTGCCGTTGTCCTTGCAACTTGGAGATCATACGTTTCTTTTGATGACGTCAAGTGCACTGGCGTCTGTAGAAGAACAGACTTCATTCTGCTTAAAGTATCAATTCGAATAGAAGAGATTTTCAAACTGGGCCAAATTTTTCCCTCCCTGTCTGGAGTGTCGTTTGGATACAATACTTTCATACAGCAAGTGACCCTGGACGAAACGCTTACCAGATAAGCTTTTCCTGGCACCAGGCCACAACATCTGTGGTCCACTATTAGAATGTAGCTCCCGTTCGAAAGCCGTCTAAAGAATGGCTCTATTCGAGTTGCAGGTGTGCCAAGCTGGTGACATGAAAGGTTATTTGAAGTCCCCTCACAGGCCCCATGTAGATTTATACCCTGACACAGAAGTATACCACTTAGTGATTTTTCACAATTTTCACCACTAAGAAATACATTCTGTCCTTTTTCACTATAACATGTGTGAGTGTAATGTAATTTCCATGATGACTTGATGTATCCTTTACCCAACTTTTCATACTGGCCTGCCTGTATATACTTTTGGCAGTATCGAAATTGGAAAGTTGTTATCGGAATAGTTATGATTCCGTGTATTATCCATTCAATGACAGGTCGTTCTGACATTGTCAATGGTAATCTCTCAAGTTTTTCAATGCTCAGAATTGTGTACTCTGCTCCCTTTTGTGCCAAGCTGATTTGTATATCAGTAAGGTTAAAGATAGAGAATAGTGACGTTGTGTTGATTAAACGCCAAAGCACGTAGCCTGAACGCAGATTTTGTAACGTCCAGCCAAGCTGTACAATAGAACGCAATTGGGACTGACCATGTTGTAACATTAGCATGTCCTGCTCTATTATATCGATTGCAGATGATACAATACTGTCCAGTGAATATATTCTGGAGGACAGAGTCATTAACCCATTGTCCACAACAGAAAGTGATTTTTCCAAATTAATACGGTCAATTTCCCGTATTTTCTTTGCTGTTTCAATTTGAGTTTCTTTCCAAACTTCGTTATAAGCTGCATATATAGAGGCCGCTATGAAACGTTGTTGACGCTGTTTGCGTGATCCCATAATGAAATCACACAAGTCAGCACCTTCTTTAAGTAAAGTTAAGTGTTGCTTAATTTCTGCCAGTGTGGATGTATGTAGCCATTCAAGGCAGAGTTTTCCTACACTGTATGTTGTTACTATCCCTGGATGTTGTCGCTGGGAGTACCTAGGGTCTGGCCTGGTCAATTTGAACCCCTGTATTTTGTTCAGGAATCTATCTTGACAGTGATTTGTGTCTGTGGGCCAGATCAACCATTTTTTCCAATCAGGATGTGTTTTGTTTTGGTTTAAAATATGGGATACGTCTATCTCAACTTCTGTAGTGCTATTACTGTCAGGTGTTGGCTTTGGAATAGACGGTTTGTTTAAGTCTTTAATTTTGGCTAGGCCAAGACAGGTCGTTTGTTGAATTGTGTCATTCAAAAATATCATTTGTTCTGGGATCATGCAGGCTCTGAATAATGATTCTATACCTTGGACTTGCCAATCTTTAGTACCCCAGATCGTTTTTGTCTCAATGTTGTTTTTCCAAAAATCAAAACCAAATGTATTCATTTTTTCAAAACATGTTTCTGAATAGATTAAGTTTGTATTTGTCAGCATGGTTTTCATTCCTGTCTTATTTAACAATTTGAAATAAAACGTTCTGTTTCACTTGTGTTAAACCCTGAGAAGTATGGGAATTTCTCATAAAATGTTTTTGAACTACCTTTTGGTGGAGTTGCACAATGGTCCCATTGATTATAATTTAAAACATTTCTAGGTTGAGCAGATTTATGCAAATAATGGTTACCATAGTGGTTGTAGCAGTACATCTGATCATAATTCGATGAACCTTGTAAATAATCATGTTCTGTAAATTTTGCTGACATAACTAAGTCTGACATCATATCATTAATACTTTCAAAGTCCCAATCATCAGAGAATGTACTCGGTTTTACAAAGTCACTTAATGAAACCTTAAATTGATGAGGATACTTCAAGAGCTCGACCCGGCCATATATAGCGTAATCTGTTTTGTCCCATGCTACCCCACCGGGTATAGGATTGGCTGTGAAGTTTACTGAAGAAAGTTCTCTTTTCTCGATGTGTGAAGACTTGTGTGGCTTTAGGACCAGGTTGATATTCTCGCTTGCTGTGTCCATTGTAACATATTTTCCCTCAATGAAGTGTCCCAAGCATAGTACCATGATGAGCCAAAGCAGGAGGAAAAGTACACCTAGCCCCACCCAAAATTCAATCCAAGGGGAAATCAGATAGGTTTCTTTTAGTTGATGAAAGAGTTCCTTAGTCTTATCTTTAAAAGTTTTTGTTGTTGTTGGCTGTTCCTCAGGTTCACTCGGATCTTCAGAAAAGTCATCGAAATTGATGAAGTAGCCTCATGCAGTTCTGTCAATTATTGGAATTGCTTCTGGATTTTTCTTTGTTTTATTAGCATAGTCTGTGGCTACATCGTTGTAGACAGGTGTTTCTTGACGAATTGTTGCAATTTGGGTTTCAAGAGGCATAAGTTCCATGGCTCTGTTGCCTAGTTCTTGTTGATTCACTGTAGGTTTATCAAATGTGATTAGTCTCTCAGTTTGAACCTCTTGTTTTGTAGCAAACTTTGGTGTTCTGCTATTTCTTGGGAGTCCACTGGGCCTACTACTTATTATTGGCCACATGATTGTGGTTTAACCAGGTCGATGGATACAACTCGGTTCTCCTTTTTACCAGCAAGGGGCGGTAGTACAACTGATCTTGTTCCGTTGACAGCTAAGACAGGTACTGTTTTTCTGTAAGAAGGCCCAAATTCCTTCTTCACCGCGATTTTCTCTCTGACCAGATCCCAATCTTTGGAATCCAGACAGGCCTTGCTGGGACAGGTGGTTTCTCTTCAGTGGCTGTTGGCTGTTGTTTCAACTTTATGTTGCTCAGGTCTTTTCTTGTTTCATTTAAGTCCTGTAAAATAGCCAAACGATCTTTGATATCAAAGCTTTTTCCTTCTACCACTGAAGTCTGACTATCGAGGTCCTGGATATGCATTCTAGTCCCGAACAATAGTTCGTACGGACTGAAACCTTTTAGAGAATTTCTTGGCAGATTGTTAAGACTACGTTGGACACTTATTAAATGTTTGACCCACCCAACCCCCGAACCTAATACCCTCGCCGTTATAGATTGCTTTATGTCTCAGTTTTTTCTTTCCACAATCCCATTTCCCTCAGGAAGGAAGTGATAAGATTCCCGCAATGCAATGCCCATGCTGGTCATGGCCTCCTTATAAGCTCGAGAGCTAAAAGCAGGACCCTGGTCAGAATGTAGCATGCCAATTGTGTCTATGCCGCTATAGACTCGCAAATCTTTTATAACAGTTCAGACGTCAGCCGAGAGCTGGGGTCTACATTTTTAAGTGAAACTAGTCTTAAATAATATTAATGGGACGCATTATTTCTGGGTTTTTGCATATAGATGTTCTTGTGATATCTAAAAGAAGGGCATTGGTAGTACCCCGGGCTTTTCGCCACTGCGGTCTCTGTTGCAGTTTTGACAGTAAAATGCAAATTTGTAGTTTTGCAGGCTCATTCCCGGCCACCAGTATATTGATTGTAATTCTTTCAGAGATTCCTTTATCGTAAGGTGTCTTAGACCCTCACCCATATGTGCGTCTGCCACTAATAAGTTTCTCCTGTTCGTGTTTGGAATTACCCTATCCCCCACTCCCGAGATTTGAGCAAAAGGAACGGAGTTTGCGTCGATTACGTATGTATAATTGAGTGGATAGTTGACGGGTAGCGCTGCACAGTCGCCTTTTGATGACGTTTTTACTGCCAGCATCGTTTCCCCGTCTACGTATTTTCCTGAACGCTTTTTTGTAGCTACGGAAGCCGGCTTAGTTGCTTCCGCTGTGGCTGTCTCAGCCAATGAATTCCCTGAGACGTGAACGCCATCACGTTCATGACTCAATGAATGTATCACGTGAGTCTTTGGTAGTTCTTTCTTTAAAAGAACTACTTGTTCCCAAAGCGATTTTTGCTTTATTGTGGTACCTGTGACATCTTTGTAACTGTTTTGAAGCCATTTCTGCAAGTCGTTGTTGTATGATTTGACGCAGTAATATGAATCGCACACTATTAGTGTCGGGAATTCGCGATCTGCATTATCTAGCGCCATTTTTAACGCCATTATTTCAGTTTGTTTATCTGAATTATTTTCTACAGAGTGTGATTTTGTTACCAGAGGTCTCAATTTACCTCCGTGCCACACGTATTTAACAATCTCGCATGTGGCGTTATAGGCTTGTTTTCCCCAAACTGAGGGTTGTCGTTGTCCGTCTGTATATATTACACAGGCGTACTGTTGTATGGGCAGAATGTTGATTGGCAGAGGATATTCGCTTTCATATTCTAGATTTTTCAATTTTTTCATTTCCGGGTCAAAATAGTATTTCACTTTGTCTGTAGCAAGAGAATTTTCCCATTGTATCCATTTTGGATTTAATGCCACAGTAGGTAAATTACATGGGCTTGTTAATGCCTCAAAGGCTGATTCTGCTGTTCTAACAGTAATCTGTCTGCCGTCAGCTTGGTCTCTTTCTTTTGCTACAGCTGTTTGAACCGCATGAACAATGTTTTCCTTAATACTGAATGTTTTTTCAGCTTCTGTGTACAAATGTGATTTGTATGCTATTGGTACCTTTTCTACCTCTTTAGAGGTTAGGTACGTGAATCTGCATCTTCCTGGGATGACTCGGATTACAAGGTTGCGAGTGTTATCGCGTGTTTGCAGTTTTGTTTTAGCTAACATGTCTGTTTGCAATGATCTCAAAATTTCTGTGTGTTTTTGAGTCCAATTGATTGTTTTAAAATCTGGTTTTATTAGTTCATAGAGTGGTTTAACCCTCTCTGCATAATTTAGAATGTAAGTTCTTCCGAAATTCAGGAAACCTAGAATTGATTGTAAGTTTCTCAGCGTTCTTGGTGCTTGGATTACAGCGCATTTCTCTGAGAAATTGACTGCCAGGCTTTTGCCTTCACTTGATAATTCATATCCTAAAAACAGGACAGTTAGATGGGCAATTCGTGACTTTTTAAAGTTGAATTTGTAACCCTCTGCTGCGAACCCAAGTATTATGGTGTTCACTCTTTTCAAGTGAGTATCCAAGTCATCATCTGTTAGATAGATGTCATCGACATAAGATAATGCCTCATCATCATACAATTGTAGTAACTCTGTTACTCTTGCTGAGAATAATCCTGGGCTGTTCTTGAACCCCTGTGGGAGTCGACAGAATTTACAGCGAGCCCATTATTGAGAAAGCGGTCAAATACCTGCTTTCAGGTGTTATATTTTGACAAAAGAATCCATTAGAGATGTCTAATGTTGTTTTGTATTTTTTGCGCACGATGTTATTCATAAGTGCTGCTCTGTGTGAGTTTTGTACTGCAAAGGTTTTGCAACACGAGTTAAGGTGTCTGTAGTCCAAAACTAGACGATATGAATCGTCTGGCTTGGAGACAGGAAACAAAGGATTGTTCATTTGCGAGGTGCATGTTTCAATCACCCCTTGGTATTCAAGTTGATCTAAGATCTCCCTGACCTGTTTTTTAGCTTCTTGCTTAATTGGGTACTGCCTCTGTGCAGCTGGTTGACTTTTTAACTGGATTTTGTGAGGAGGAGAGTCCTCATCCCATCAAACATGGGTTTTATATAAGGCAGGAGCCTGGGCTACTGCCCACTTTCTTGCAAGTGTATATTTTTTATGAATTGAAATGTGATTTGAGAAGGCAGGCATAATCATTTCTTCGCCATGAGGGCACTCCCTGACAAACTCCGGTGGCCAGTCTTTTTCAGCTAAAAGGATGGCATAGCCTTTTGAGAGGTTATCCCAAAATAGACCCCTTATTTTCCTAGTCTTATCTCCCTCTATACGTAATGTTATTTCGTATATTTTATGAGGTTTGCTAACTCTGGTATCTGCAGTTTCCACCTGAATGTATTCATTCGTGTCCACTGTCTCCAGATGATTCATCAGGATCTTGCGAGCTATGCTCACTTCTGCTGCGCTGTCTAGCATTGTCTGAGCCCACTCTCCGTTTTTCAGCTGTGTCCTCAGGATCTTCGGCATGTTTGATCATTTTAATACTGGCTACCTTCTTCTTTGGAAATTGTAGTTTTTTACTTTGATGAGCAGGTTCTTTTTCTTTGGACTTGACGTGCTCTTCCCTGTGTTCTGACCGTCCTCTTCTTTCCGATTTCTGCGAGGAAGTCTGAAAAGATCGAGAGGGACGTGTATCAATATCTTGATATCTATCAGGTTTCTTCAAATTATCCCTATTTCTAAAGTTGTATCTTTTCTCAGAGGGCTCCCTCTGGGGAGACTTGTGTCCTTGGTCCGGAGATCTTTCTCTCCGCCGAGGAGACTTTCTTCTGGACTGGAATCTTTTGTCTTTGGGAGTGGATTGTTTATTTCCATCTCAGCTCTTTTTTGGAGTGTTTAGATTATTTTTAATAAATATTTTTTCAGGATTTTCAGTTAGTTGGGGTTTTACTGGTTTCCCACCCAAACTATCTCTTCCTAGCTCTTCATAGGATTTTTCTATGATTCTGGCAAGTTCAAATGGTTGTTCTGCTATATCTGTTTCTTTCAATTTCTGGCGGATCGCCACAGATGCTGCTTCTCCTTTTATGTTAGATAATAATAAAGCTGAGACCTGCTTGAAGTCTTTCAGTAATTTCATACCCAGAGTTAAAGCAGGTTCTGGACCGTATTCATTTTGAATCTGTCTTAGCACATCCGGTATTACCGCCATGGATGGAACACCATGTGTTTTTGTGTAAATGGAAGCAAAGACTGTGCCCCAAGTGTCACAGTCTTCCACTTGTGGTGCGATCCCCATTGGAAGACAGATAGTCAGAATTCTGTGTTTCTCAGTAGGGGTAGTATCCGGAAATACTGCCTCTATTTGAGTGATTTTTTGTGCTAACCAGAATGGAATTTGTTCCCGTTTTACGGGTACTTTACCCAGACATGATTGTATGTTCTGTGGTGTAATTTTGTTTGTGTTCCCCTGATGAGGGGTCAGCTGTGGAATGTTAATAGCTGGTTGGACTGTTGAAGTCCGCATTACATATTGGACTAATTGTCTATGTATTTTAATCAGTTGTTTTAACTGTACTAAAAGTTCTGGTATTGACATTTTTTCGATGTCGGGATGTGGTGTGTAGCTGGCTAGAACCGGCCACGTTGCTCCTGGTCTACCTAGTGGACCGAGCCTGGTGATGTGATTATTATGTTTTAGGGCGCCTTTAAACCAGAGCAGGTGCTCTTGGTATTTTAATGGGATTTCTACCTCCTCTAAAGGAGTGTAGATATCCTGTGGTTCCTCTATTTTGTAATAGTGAAATTCATGTGTGACAGCGTTTGCTGCTGGAAAGTTTATCCATGAATAGAATACCTCTGTCTGCCGATATTCATGTGCCTCAATTACGAATATGACTGTACCACCTCTCGATGTCAGTCCATTTTCTATTAGTTTAATAGTTATAGTTTTTCTTATGCTGACCGGGATGAGTATTGCATCTAGGTCTGTCTGTAGGAGACAATTGTCTTCCTCTAGGAGACAAGCTGCTATTCTAGCTGCCTCCCTATCTTCTTCACCGTCTGACATTTTACTGACAGGAAGGTTTTTTTGTTTGTTGCAGATCAAGTTTTCAAGGAAACAAAGATTAGGTGCACAATATTTTGGAACACTGTATCCTTCAACGTTGAATAAACCAAAAACTATACATAGAAATCTCTTTCTACTAAGTTCCGGCGGATTTTAACCTTTGACCCACTCCAGACGTCTTTGGAGTATTTACGGGAGAAAGGGTCTGTGTGAAAAAGCACGACTGAGTTACTCTAACGTCTTGCGTTAGATTTATCGCCTTACCAAACGTTGGGCGCCATGTAGTGTAGTTCCTATAGTCCGAATAGGCTCTGTGCATTGGAATAATATCTTCAGTAGTGTAGACGTAGGACTGAGGTTAACTAGGTCTCTACTGACTATATTAGACTTAAGTTTTTTGCCAGCTAGCTCAGAGTTCACTAGAAACTTTCTCGAATAAGCGAGGAGGAGTTTAACCTCCCTGGATAGACAAGAAGGGATTTAGTTTCTGACAACCATAAAACATGACAAATTTGCTCTCCCTGAATAAGAGTATATCTCTAGAGTCGTGTGAAAACAAAAGACTGCTAGTTCACTCAGTCAAAGGTGCGTACTTAGTTTCACCAGATTGCAGAGAAAAAGAGAGAAGGGCGTTTTCAATAAAAGGTTTTATTTATTGAGCAGTCTCTTTCCTCATACAAGAGAAATGAATTGCTACAATTGCAATACTTGTAGTTAAGGAAAGTGCATACAGTAAAAGCAGGATTATGAAATAATACTGTAAAAGCATTGATATGGTTTCTTAGCCATATGATACTTTAAAATGGATAAAATAGATACATACATATATACATTGACTAATCGTACTCAACTGGTGCTTCTAACTACGGCTACCCCAGTGTACCTGACCTAAGCCTAATACGTGGGAAGGAGTAAGTAAGTAGCAGTTTAAGTTAAGTTTGTTTTGCCAAGAATCTGACTCAAGAATTCTCTGTAAGGGTTTAGTCAGTTCAGTACCTGGGTATTAGAAGGCAGGAGGGCTGGTATCTCTCTCTCAGGACTCGGTATCCCAGTCACCCGCAAGGGTAGGCTGGAAACGCCGGAGGCTGGATCTCTCGGCAGGAGAAAAGACAGCGTCTTTCTCAGCGCGTCAAAAGGGAGGGGCAGCGTCCGTGGGCTCTCGCATCAGCTGGGCTCTTCGGAAGTAGATAGCTGCTCTGCTCCAGGATTACCACCGTGTGTTTGCTTAAGGCAACGTTGGTATATTTATACCTGAAAGGTGCCGGGTTTGACGTAAGGCTGGACATAAGACGTCAATAAAGATGTCACTAAGAACTGGTCGTTCTTACAGTGCTTTACAGGAGTTCTCGGACGAAATCAAAACAAAGCAGCAGGAATTTCCCAGGTTGCTGGAGGCTTGGATTTGTTTAAGAACTCGGTGTGCTTTCTAGGGGGCTGGAGGAATAGGCTTGCTTAATGTGACAGCATGCGCTATGACTGAGTTATGAAAAAGGGTTTCTATGCCGTTGTAGGGACATTATTGATTTATAACCGGACAAGTGCAAAGAATAGGAATATCGATTCAGGTACCTAGATAAAACACACTACATCACAAGGAGGTTTAAGGGCGCCCTTTGGGTGCTTGGTTTATAGGGTGTTGATTGTGATACTTTGGATGTGTTATTAGGCTCGATTGATGAGCTTTACCAAACTTCAGATGGTTTTTAATCTTTATTGGTTCATAGCAGCTGAGGTCCGCGCTGGCATCTCTCAGCTGGTAGGTCGTCAGTTGGGCAGTTTTGTTTTCAGCAGAACCCTTTATTTATTTCAATGTGGCAGGAACGTCTGGGTTTTTCTAGTGAGGAAAATATGTAACTTAGCTGCATTTTACGAGACGGGTATTTCAGATACAGTTGATGTAGGGGCACATCTTCATGTACTTGTCATCTGGGAAACGTTGAGGAGTTGTTTGTATTGCAATGTTTTCGATTTGTCTGGCCGTGTTCACTACAGAAGCTGGGGTTTTACCGTGCTCCCCCCAATGCCCTTGCATTTACGGGTGCAGGCTGAATTTGGGATGGAAAGGATGCTTTTTAATAGATTAAAAAAAGTGTAATGCTGCTATACTGGGCGGGTGGTGTTTGTGGTGGATTTCGCATCATTCTTGTGTTTCTTTACTATTCTATTCTGCCTTGCAAGAACTGTGGGAGTTCAATGCTTTTGTTATCAGAGTAAAGCAAGTTTATTGTTGAGGTGCATTAGCAGAGAAGCTGCGCATGGGTGTCATGTTTTGCTGCTGGACATGATTGAGGTGCATTCTGCACAATGCTTATCTTGTAAAATATTAGACGCAAGGTCCTCAAGGATTTCTGGGGCCTGTCGGTGCATCCTTATGGCAAGATTGCTTGATTTCCCACATTCCTATTTGGCCCCTCGGTCCACTTCTGTTCAAATTCCTTGCTCTTGCAGGTGCTCTATTCTTCATCGTCCTTTTCCAATCATCTCTCCCCCTTCTTCCTCCCTATTCTGCCCCTCTCTTGCTATTTCTGAGGCCAGCGCTGCCCCTTACTCAGTGAAATAAATATTCCTTTACTTGATCTTAATTTGTGATTCTGTAAGGTCCTCTGTATCACCTTTTTAACAATTCTGTTCTGTCTTTATTTGCATTACTAATTATGTATGGATAGATGACAGGTCTAAAACAGATTTGAATTGTATTATTCTTGTATTTTTTTTTTAAGTCTATGTTTCAAAATGGAAAAGTTTTTATTTCTTTCTCTCTTTTTTCTACATTTTTATTTACCTTAAAATTAAAATCCCAACCATGCCTGTAAAATATTGCCCACAAGAGCACAACTGTGTTAGAGTCAAAATACATAAAAATAGTCAGAATCGTCTCATTTTTAGGTGTGAGATGGTATGTAGTTATGTTGGTACTGTCATTGACAGCTCTGTAGGAGCAATGGGTGGTGCAAGCTGTCGTGAGTTCCCGAAAAGGACTCTGGCACTTATGTTTTTTACAAATTAAGCACTTGGGTGGAGCAACTAGAGTAAGTGGGTGGAGCCACTGGCGGAAGTGGGTGAAGCCAAGGCAAGTGGGTGTGGCCTCCGGGGGAAATATAGCACCTGCACTTCATATTTTACAAATGAAGCAAAATTGTGTAGCTTTGGTTACCATGTTTTTCCGGGCCAGCCAGTCCACACAGTTGCAATATCAAAGTGTTGTGATCGCTATCTCCTCTATCTAAAACTACCATAATGATCAAAAATGGGCAGTTGTGCAAAGATAATAATATAATCTATTCTACTTGAACAATTAGAGTGAATAAAAATTGCAGCCCCTTCCTGGTCAGATAATGTAAATGTAAATGTGTTGTATTTGTAAAGCGCACGGCTGCCCACGCGACGGGGGCGTCCCGGCGCTGCACTCATACCGCTGTGGAACCCTTCCTGGCTTTTCCATGTGAAATGTCCACTCCTGTGCACCCCCAAGGTGAAGCCAGGCATCCAAGCGCTGCTGGGGCCATTTTGGAGATTAAGCAAGCTATTGCCCAGAGTGGGACCCATGATTAGACGAGGCACCGAGGCGAGAATTATCGGGTCCAGGGACATTGAGTCCAAGAGCCGCCAAGGCGGGAATTGAACCCTGGTCCCGGGCCAGACCTCTGCATCAGGGTTTGCCGCTCTAACCATTGAGCCACGCTTCTCCATAAGGATCTCCCATTACAGGCTCTTAGTCCTATTCTTAGTGTAATACACAACATCTGCAGTGAAATAGTGGAGCTTCTCTTAACAGAGGAAATGCTTACTTTTGGGCTCTGCCATCAAGCATCTTTCTCATTTCACCATTAAAGATAGATTGCAGGCGCCCACGGGTTCATATGCCACTTTAAAATCTCATGCGACTATCAAAAAATTGTTTGAATATAGGGTACATAGGAGGTTACCTAAAAGTGTCTGGGCTGGGGACTATTTATTCACACTCTGGGATCTATTATACATGTTAAAAAGGAAGACACATTTGTTGTCCATGTGGCGAGAGAGACCAAGTATATATGAGGAGGTGATTTGCAGCCTCTTAATGGTACACTTTGGCATGTGCCTCACCCAAATTACTAAACCCTCGCATGAGGTAACCTTTTGCCTGCATCAAGGTTGGACAATAGTAATTAGAATAGCCACATCTAAGACACGATTCATGAGTTCAAGTTTCCTGGAAGATACAAATCTCATAATTGTCAATAAAGGGGCCCCAGTCTTGATCATTAGTTTTTTACTGAAGACCAGCTACAGTCCAAGAAAAAATGCACCATGAGTCTTCTGCAGAAGATCTCAGAGGTATTCTCGAGAATATTTCTTGGGCAGCGCTTTCAGGCACGTTTACAATGGCCAGATCGGATTCAGGATGATGAAGGATAGGTAGTTGAGTAAAGAAGTTAGCTTCAGCCAGTCAGTTTATTTCCTTAAGTGGAAAGGAGGGACTACCATTAGTCATTTTAGAAACTACTGGAGTAGTAGGAGCTCATCTTCCTTATGCACAGCTAGTCATGTGATGACATAGCTGATTATCTATTTTCTGCAAGGGTGGAACAATTATTTTGGCCCATGTTGCTGCTTTACCCAGTGGGCATTGGACGCTGTTGTTTTGAGGTGATGGCTGGTTGACATTAGTCGGATTTGAGCTGATATGTACATTCAAAAGGACTGGGTCATTTTGAATTGTATCCGAAAAATTTGGGGAGGGAGTGATAGCGCTTCCATAGCTAGAAGACTCTCCGCAATGGCCTGATTCCTCACAGGCAACTTAATATTGTCAAGGCTGCAGAGATTATTGAACAAGTTTATGTTAGCCATTGTTCTATAAACGACTGCTTCATGGCAATTTGTTGGAGTTGCTAGTGGTGGACGAGTAAGGTTTCTCGTAAAGAAACTTGCTTGTACTCAGCCCTCTCGAAATAAACTGTAATGCACTAATAAACATGTTTTGTCTTATTAACAATTCAAAACACGACATTTCTAGTATCTAGTGGAAACTTTCATATGTGCTTTTACTAACAGTAACTCGAATGCCTTAAAATGGCCGCCGCAATGCGGGAACTTTACTGCACATGCTTCTGTCACACTCATGTGACATGACGTATTCTTAGCTTGGTGGGAAAACTTTGCTTCTGCGCACTAGAACTAAAGATGGCTGCTCTATGTTTTCATGTGCTAACGCTTGCATTGCCGCTTTTACTAAGTTGTTTGTTCTGTCTAAATCCTAACGCTGTAGTTAAAATAAAGTAATGGGAATAGAGTAGAGAGAAGTGGTATACAGTGCATTCATTTATTCTTTGTTCTAAAACTGTTCTTCTTTGACTTTGCTATTAGCTCGTGTTTGGACCAATCAAGTACAATGTTACTCCATCTTGGGTCCAGCGACTGAGCATGAACTGCATTATCAAGAGTCCACAAGCCATGGCATTGAATTCATGCCAACGGCAGTCTTGCCTGAAGATGCGCCTGGGAAACTCACCCCGTGACCTCACGAGAGGAAGACATGTTGATAATTTGTTTTACATTGTATTTACTATCAGAACATTCATTGTTGGGTGGAATCAAATTCATGGGAAAATTAAAGTTATGGGCGGAAAGATAATTTGCATTATTGAATCAAGTGACCTCATAACTGCTATGGTGTGATGACCTCTCCTTGTCCTTTAACGAATCAAATTGAGGGAAGAGATACATTTGCAACATTGGGGGTTGATACACTGCCCTGGAAAATGGTATAACTAAGGTAGGCTTAGCTAGTTAGATTGTCCGACTTGACCGAATAGCTGACCTGTCATTGACCCAACGCACTCAATAGGCGATCGAGAGCAGAGGTGCTAATGGAGCACTCTGTCAGAAGATTCGATAACCCAATCTGTTAAAGATTGCAGGGATTTGTTAGCATGAGCTGAAAGGCATTTTGTATTTGGCAGCCATTTTAGGTAGCCATGTGCTCGCCATGTGCTGTTTCCCTCTTCAGAGCCTTGCACATGCTCAGAGAAGCCTAGCTAGTAGAATGCACCGGCTCCTCTTATAGAACTGTCAAACTATTTTTGCTGATGTATGGAAAAGTAACTCTCCTCCCACTTTGTTGAGCATGCAGATCTTGTATGCCCATATTAGTCATTTTGCATGCTTACATGTGCCAGGACCTCCCCTTGGTTTTATGCTGACTATGTAACCCTAAGCATATATAAGGCCCCTATTTTGTGTACTCCTTAGACTGCCTCATACAATTTCTGAGGGTACTGTGTGACGTAGTCTCCCTAATCTGAGGGTAACAAATATGTCTTTTATTTTTCAGCTTCTGTGCCAATCTCTTCTTTGTTGGTTTAAAAGGACCAGGTTTATCAGTGAGACCCCTGAGAAGGTTTATATTTTCTTCAAATGGCGCCACAACGTAGACCTCATCAGAGAAATGGCTATCCAAGGGAGTGATCTTGACAGGAGACTGGAATCTACTGAGGAGGACAGGACATGACTCTAATAAGGAGGTACTCTGTGCACGGAGATTCTGGGGATTCTCTGTCTCTGCATCCCAGTATATTTCTGGTCTTCCTGATTTTGATACTCCACATGTTTACCATTCCTGACTGAGAACCTTTTTGGCGTGAGTATTCTAAAAGCGACCGTTAGGGATTGGTAAGGGTTATTTTGATGCAACACTTGCTGTAGGTTTGATACCAGGGATTGGTAAGATCGTTTGATGCAGCATACTGTTGGTTTGGAATTTGTATTGACCAATTTTGGGAATATGTGGTTGAGAATATTTGAATTGCAATTTGCGTAGGCAGGTAATGAGGATACTTTTCTCTACTTTGTAAAAGATTTGAACAGCACAACGTACAAATGTACTTTAAGTGCTACTTTGCGTATAATATTTGCATATGTTGCAATATTTTTGGCATGCCTGTTTCAAGCACACATCGAAGAATGTGTTGCTTTTTGGAGGTACCATAGTGAGATGTGAAGTAAATTAGCCGGCTCCTCTAGAGCGAAGACCTAAATAGGTTTAGGTATAAAAAAAATTTTTCTTCCTTGGTGATTCTGTACTCCAAGGAATTAAAATATGAACATAAAACAAACAAGGTTCCTATTCTGCGTACTTTTATAAATGGAGATATGCAGAGTGTTCTGTCAGCCAAAGCTAGTGAATTGAGTGTATTTTGGCTTCTTGAAAATAAAACAGTCTGTTGGGCTGTTTTGTGCAGTCTTTTGGAATACTATTGAGAAGCTCTTCTTGTAAATATGACTTACAACTAGTATTTACAAATGGTTTGGTTCAAATCCAGTCTGTGGGATGTCCTTTGTTTCTGTCCTAAGTGTTGATCTGTGGGATAAATGTGTGGTTAAATGTCTATGTGGTTTGTGGGTTCACATTGGTGCTTCTGTGAGTAAATAGCAATTGCGCTCTTTGTGAAAGAATGGTAAGCCTTAAGCGCGGTGTATTGTGTGTTCTGAGTGTATGACCCCCTTCTGGTCATGTCTGGAATGAGCTCAATATGTTTTTTTTTTTTTTTGCTGTCGTCATTCTGTTACGCAAAATGTCATTTAATTAATATTAAATACAAATTAAAATAAAATCCAGAAATGAACCATATGATATGCTAAATAACTACATGTTACTATTAAATTGATAGAGTAAACAACTATGCACATGTACAAACAGCCACAATGCTAAAAAGATAAAATTAGAATTCATATTGAATAGGAATAAAATAGGCCTCAAAAACAAAATTGTGTGTTTTGCAATAAATAAACTGAACTATAAAATATTACAGCATTTTCCTTAGATGCATTCTATTAGATATTAACAGGCAAACATATCATCTGAGTAAATTGGATGTTGCTGACCTAAACACACATTAAAGAACGATGCATTAAAATGCCTCAGTTTTAAATAAAATGTCACCGTGCTTACATTTCGACACTAGAATAGAAGCTTTCTAACAGCTGTGTCAACTCTCACTAAGCAGCAGCTGTCTTTTTGACTGTAGGCCCCGCAGAAAAAGGGATGCTGACTCAGCTAGGATTTTGTCAGTGCCAACATGGTAAAACCCAGCATTTCAGACTGCTGTTTTGAAATGTTACAACAATCATGTTCAATATTTTGGATAACAGGAAAACATTTAAAGTAAGGATGTCTTTTCTTAATGCCTTTTTACATAAGCACATTTGTGGTTCTGATGTTAAATAATGACTGTCCTTAAACATTTTTCATGTTTCAAATTAGGCTTCTGTGCTTAGGCTTATGAATGAATGTGTCTAAATATGATAGGCAAGGAATGAAGCTTGATTTCATATGTGGAATTATCAAAATGATTGGTTTTATAAAAAAAATATTATTATATGAAGAAAAAAATATTATTGAAAATAAGTGCTTTTAAATTTGTTTTTTAATATTTATAAAGCTTAATACTCATACTGTGAGCTCCTGGCATTAAAATTAAATTTAAGTTGAGTTGCTACGCATAATGAGGAAACTTGAATATGAAATATCACTCTGCGCAGGCGTAAAAAACTCATTTTTATAAGGGTACACATGATATATTTTTGATGCCCCATCTTTGGAATGTGTAGAGAACATTCTGAGGATGACCATTATGCAAAAACATTATAGGAAATTAATTTTTAACTGTTCCAAACATCAAAGTCAAAATTGGGCAAACTTCACTATTTAAATGCAGTTCTGCATTCAGAGCAGCTTTTAAACTGCCCTAGGCTTCAGTAAATGTACACATTTAGGTATAACACAAACAGCTGACTTCTATATTGCTAGAAAAGTATACTGCACACTGCTTACAATTGAAAATAAATGTCAAAAACCAGCAGAAGTTATTCTCTTACCTCTAAACTGGCAAACAGGGGAACAGGTCTGCTGGTCAGCTATCAGTATCCAGGGTGACTATGAATTAGTGAAAGCCGCATGGACACCCTTGCACACAAAATGGGACAGCTGCTAATGAGTTCTATTTTTAGAGGCCTAGAAGGGCTTCCAGAGAAGGTTTGCTTTGGCATTTTGACCTCTGAAACTTTTTGAAAGGCGACAGGGATGCACTGATATGAATAAAAAGGCAATATAATGGTATATGTGCACATTGATTAACAGAAAGCTTTGCCATATATATACAGCACTAATGCTAGTCTGAGGATTACTGTACAAAAGCTGAGGCAATAAAATTTAGTTTGAATTCATGTGCCCTCATGTTACCATTAGTATACTTGCCAAAAGAATTGGGGGTTGATTATTCATGTTCTTTAGCTCTTTCAAATTTGCCATTTATCTCCTATAACTTTGTTTATGCCCAGTTGCTTCAAATAGGGGTTGATAGTGTTGACATAAGTGAAACCTGTTTTAGGTTCCCTACTGTCAACATGGGGGGAGGACGCTGGCGCCTCTACAAATTAAGGGTAGGCAAAATGTATGTTTCTCTCCCTTGTTCTCAATTTTTTTTTAGCCTGTCTAAGCTGTCTGTGATGTAGCAATGAGACATTTAATTGGCTATTCAGTAATACTGTTTCAAACATTGTTAGCATTAATAACATGAATAAATATATATGTTATGCTACTGCCCATCCTGTTTGATGAAATTATGACAGGATGAGTAGTCTAGATTGCTGTTCCCCTATTTGACCTTTAAGGAGAGCTAGATGTGGGTAGTTTTTGTTCTACAAGTCTTAAGGTGATAACACCATTATTGTATGTTATTCTCATGCTACATAGTTTTGCAAGGGCATTGCTAGTTTTTATTAGCTAGTCTGTGTAAATAAACTGACAGTCCTTATTAGAGCTGACGTTGCATAGTTTGGATCATGAAAAGTAGAATGCAGGGAAGATGCCCATGTGATCCTTAGCAAACATGTTTGAAGAAAATATTGTTTTATAGGAGTTTGTTTGTCATACCTTGCTCTGCTGGAGAAAATGTAATCCTTGTTAAAATTAGCAGTTTTAGATTTTCCTGCTGCTCCTATAGCATGAGAGCATGGTCCTAAGCGTACAATGTAGGTGCCTTTATTAAGAGAAATCATTTTAGAAGTGTCTGCAGTCCTGTACAAGTAATGTAGAGTTTATGAGCAAAAGTGTAGAACATTTCCTTTTTTGAGGGTGTTCAGATTAGTACACAGGAATACACCAATGTAAGGATTTAGTCTGTGTTGTTTTTCTCTTTTCCTCAGAATTTAATAAATTAACACAGACTTCCTTGGCTGCTTGGGATTGAGTGATGTATTACTCTAGTCAGTTCACTAAAGAGTTCCTTTTATACTTGCCCATAGGTCCAGGCTGTTGTATTTTTTACTCTCCCATAGATAAATGAAGTGGTTCTTGGGTGCCTTGCTAATATATGGGGAGTCCCAAGACTAGGAAGTATTCTGAGACTATCCTCTCTGTTGAGAGACCATTTCTGTGCCTTGTATAAAGACCTTTTGTTCTGTCCACCAATAGATATTTGCTGCCTTACAACCATTGCCAGACGGGCCTGGACATCAGATTCAGCCTGGGGAGTCAGCGTCAGCACCAGTCCAGCTTGAAGCCAAAGTGAAGGTAACCAGCACAGGCGCTGCTGGCAACTAGGATCTCAGTGAAGGCGGAAGCCCTAGGATAATAATTGTGTATCCCTGCCACTGTCTTGGGTGAAAGACGGGGTCATAAACCAGAAAAGAGAAATCGTGGATCAAGTTTTTGATGCCCAGCTGAGAGTCACAGACCGAACAGAACGGCTTTGCTTGAGGTGACCCCTTTTGAAACAAGGGTTGCTTCAGAGATTCCAGCATCAGGCCTCTGAATTCTGGTCCCAAAGTGAATGCAAGTTTGCACCTTTGTTTGTTGGTCAAGAGATACCTGGGTAAACTGGATGCAATGTGTGGCCCCAACAAATGGCAGTGCGCCAGCAGAGCAATACAGCAATACCTGTCTTTTATCCCACTCCGTGGCCAAGGGTTGGTCTTCACACCATTCTAGGTAAATATAAAATACATGTGGGTATGTCATTGTGCTGTTTCCCTATTTTTACCCTTCCTATGTTTCAAGGCTTATAGAAAGTCTCATAATATTTTTGCATCATGTCGCTTTGCTTATTTTATTTCTAATTTAATACGCTTTAATCAAATTGGTATGGACTGTGACATTTAAGAATTTACATAGATAAAGTGTTTAATTATGTCCCGAGTATGTTGTTATTTTATGAGTGCAAATGTTTATTTACTGCCTATTTTCTTGCTAACTCCCTTGATCCCTTAGGACTCTAGGTACCGATGACTAGGATTGGTAAGTCAAAGGTATAGGTCCTAAAAGGTTAAATAAAATCCTGATTTAGCGTGGTTTACCTATTCAAAGTATGTATATTTTATGGGCCCAGGTGAGTATGGTAAAATCTCGAACAGGTGAGCCCGCGCTCTATCAGTATTTATTTTGGTAGCAGATAGATGGTTAGGGTTTAGTTAAGATAGGTACTTAGTCGTGTATTGATCAATTGATTGTAATTTATTTTATGTATTAACCAAAACCCGTTTGTATTGTTCTATGTTCATTTTGAATCCCCGGGGGCAGAATAGCAGGTGGTAAATGGAAGCCACTTTGCAGTGAGGTCACTTGCCTAAGGAAGTAAGTGCATGGTTAGGTAAAACTGGAAGCACTGATTATGGATTTTCTGTATAAATGTGTGAATAAATGATAGCAAAGGAGTTCGCTTGTGAAACTTTGGCCTTGTATCACCTAGAAAGGGTGAGCCTGAGGGAGTCACAGGTTCTCTAATGCTTGTATGAAGAGTAGGCCGAAGGGATCTACTTGCAGTGTATGAAGAGTAAGCGAAAGGGATTTACTCGGAGTGAGAGAAATTATTATTTTCTTTGAATTTAGTCACTTAGGCACAGTGGCGAATGTTTTACGTTGTAAATTAATGAATATTGCATTTAAAAGTGAAAAGAAATAAGTTTACGTATTACCTTGCAGAGGAGGGAGTCAGTTGCGGAGCTGCGCTGACGTCACCCAGAGTTGCGCTGGTATTGATTGAGATAGCGGGTGTGTAGCTGAGGTATTTGTAAAGGAGGGTTGAGTACAGGAGCATGAGAACTTGTCTCACGAGAAAAGCAGCGCAATTATTGGTCGAAATTTAGTTAAATTCTAAACACTGATTGGTTCTCGAAAATAAGAAACGCGCAGGTATTGGTGAAGAATTTAGTAAACAACTTTGTGTAGCTGCATACTAAATTTACCTATGCAAAGTATATGTGGCATTTAGATCCAACAGTTATAGGAAATAGACCCGATAGGAGGTACTTAGGTTTTGCGCAAGAACAATACCTTATATCGTATCATGTACGGAGGAGAAAGAAAAATTTCGCTAATCAAGAAAATAAAAAATTTCTTTAAGAAGGATAGAACGATTAAAACTAGAGAAGAAATTATTATTCTTCCACCAAATACATCTGCATCATACATGATTGTAGAAAGGGGCTACCACACCTATGTGTGGTTAGAGAACTACTGGATAGACTACATAAAAGATGATGGTGTTTTGGCATTTCCAGAACATGCTACTTTTAATGGTAGAATTTTGTACAATTTGAAAACACGCATGAATGAATCAGATCCCATACCTAGATTAACTCAGTACGAAGCATTAGAAGTATGGAAAACTGAGGCTTTTGAGGGAGACAGACCCAGAAGCGACAGAAATTGGAGTAAATTTTATCCCAGATTTCCAAAAGAGACACGAGATAAACAAATGAAGAAATGTAGACAGTCTATGTTAGTAGAAGGATTATATCCTGTACTGACTTTAGAGGAACCGTCAGGAAGCAAGTGTACAGAGAAAATGAGAAATTTAATGACTAGTGGTGAATCAGATGATGACTACTTGGAGGATTTGGTAATGAAAAGTCCGCCACTTTACCATGAAGAAGCAAATAGAGTTAACCCTAGCGCCCCGTTCTTAAAACCACCTTTGGTTCCGCAAGTAGTGCATGAAACTTTGTTAGAAAAAGTGCTACAGGAGAGGGAACGAGAAGTTATAAATAAACAGAAAAATGAAATAATTCAGAACATTTCACAGTTGAATATGAGTCCTGAAGCCTTGACCATTCCGGTAACCATAGGTCCCATTGTTCCATTATATGGAGAGAAACAGTCCAGTCCTAAACCTCCCATTCTGACTACATCTGTAGTGCACTCTAGAAAAGAACCCTTGATAGTTGATGATCAAGCAAGTGAATGGGAGTCAGTGATTTACCTGATGGATTTACCTATAAGGAAAACACTCCTGGAAGCTCTAGAGAGGTACGGATGGAAACATCCTCAGGTACAAGAAGTGCTACTGTAGTATCCCCAGAAGAAATAGAGAGATGGTCCCGAAAAATAGAAAAGCCAAAATCACAGCCAAAGGTTTTGGATATTTTTAAATTAAGAGTTGAATTAGAAGAAATGATTGCTGGAAATGTGGGATTGGACAGGTTAAACACTTTCAGTGAGGACGAATTGTTGTTTATATGTCGAAGTATGACTCGGAATACTAAAACATTTCATGAAAATTAATGAGTTTGGCTTCAGAAATGGGGAATTGATATTGGAAAATCTAACGTTTTACAGATACCTTACCGAGCTGAGTTTTCTGAAAAAGATTTAGAAAACGTGAATGTGTTGGGACGTAAAGTGCAAATCAAGGAGCTACTGGCCCTATTGCAAACGTGGGGTGATTTAGACAAATGGAAAGCTAGATCGACAAAGAAAAAGGAGGAAGCCCAGGCGAAAAATACTACAAATGAATATTTATTAAAAGAACCAGAAAAGGTAGAAAGATTGTGTACAATGAGAGAAGTACCAGGGGGAGGTTATGTGCATGTCCCATGGTCCCGACAGGATATTTAATCATTTACAAATGATTTCTCAAAACTCAGAGAAAAACCTGTAGAGTGGTACAGGCAAGTCGAAAGGTTTGTGAAAGTCTCAAAAGTATTGTTGAAAGATTTAGATGGGTTGTTTGATACTGTAGTCCCTGCAGATCTGTGTACAGAATGTAAAATCACTATTGATTGACCTAATGACGAGTACCCAAGAGACCCAAAGACAGGAGCACCATTAGATGACGTGATGAAAAAGTATCATCAAGTCATAACATTTCTGAAAGGGAAAGTACCCCCGAAAGAAACAGATTGGACAAGAATAGACAGAATTAGTCAAAATGAAGATGAATCAGTGCATGCATATTATGAATGCCTTTTACATGTATTCAAACAGTACAGTGGTTTGGAAAGCATTGATACGAAAGACATGGCACATTTTATTTATCGATTTGTGTCAGGGTTAAAGCCAGAAATTTCGCAAATGATTAAAGATCATACAATCTGCTGGCAGGCCAAGTCGGTAGATGAAATACTTAAGTATGCAAAATATTGTGGGGATGAAATTGACAATAAACAAAATAATTTAGGAGAAAAGGTAATGTGGGCACAGGTAAAATTAGCAGAGGAGCAGGAACTTCAGTTAAATCAATTGAAAAATAATCAGAATCAAGGAGATGGAAATGGGGGTAAACCAAGAGGTAGAATGAACAGAGAGGAGGCCAAGAAAAAGTTTCCTTGTCATGGGTGCGGAAAAATGGGGCATTGGAGGTACGAGTGTAAGGCTGTATTGAGTAACAATGTGCAAAATGATAATTTGAATACACAGACGCAGAATGGGGTGTCAAGGAAGCCACAGCAACAGGTAATACAGAACCAGTTACCACTTGTACCTATGCCAGATTCTGGGAGCCAAGCAAATTACAAGGTGGATACCACAAATTGGGAGGGAAGTGGAAGGAGAGATGCAGTGACATCACAATTTCTTTTGAGTGATGCATTTTCGAGGAAGATAGTTACTAACAGTGCCTGAGAGGGGAGGACGAGGAGTGCAGTGCGTGCTTGGTATATCCATGGTGGTAGATCAGTCAGGTCCATACATTGAGGAAAAAGTTGAGGGAAATGATGTTATCTTTTTGTTGGATACTGGCGTTACCCGTTCTACTGTGAGAACAGCAGATGTTCCAAACCTACCCCTCTCGGGAGTAGCGATCCAAGTAGTGGGCGTTTCTAATAAACAAATTAGTACCCCTGTTACAGCACCAACGGAAATCAGAATAGATAATTTCAAAGAAATGCACAAGTTTGTAGTGTGCGACTCCAGTCCAGTAAACCTATTAGGCATGGTCTTACTGTGCAAAATGAATTGCACAATCTTTTGTACCCCAAGTGGTGTTGAAATTCAAACCCCAGATGAAGATGGAGTTTATAAATTGATGTTAGCCAAACAAGAATCTGAAATTAAAAAGATGCTAGTGGAAGATCTCCTAAAAGAATTTCAGCATTCGGTGAATCCTGAAGTGTGGGATTTCACTGGGAAATATTTAGGATTAATGGCAAATTTTGACCCAGTAAAAGTGACCGTAAAAGAAGGTGCAGTTCATCCAAATACTCGACAATACAAAATGAGCCCAGAAATAAAAGCAGGCGTTGCAGCGAAATAAAGCGTTTGGTTGAACAAGGCATTTTACAAGAAATAATGAGCAGTCCACGTAATTCACCCATAATTGGCATAAAGAAACCACGCAGGAAAAATAGGGTCATACAAGACCTCCGCAAGGTTATTAAAATTGTTGTCCCATGTTGTCCGGTTGTGCCAAATCCTGTAGTGATCCTGTATCAGATACCGTGGGGAGCCAGATGGTTCACGGTAATTGATTTGTGCCATGCATTTTTCTCCATACCATTACATCCAGATAGCAAATATCTTTTCTCGTTCAAATTCAATGACCATGTCTACCTTTGGAACCGTGTCCCTCAGGGGTACACAGAAAGTCTATCAATTTTTAATCAGATATTGAAAAAATTTCTTGAATCATTGGTCCGGCCCGGACAGTCTGCCCTGGTGCACTACATAGACGACCTGTTGGTGGTGTCTAAGAATCATTTGGCAAAAGGAGGGCATAAAGTGTCACCTGAGAAGTTGCAATTCTGCATCACATCGGTAAAATATCTGGGGCACCAGATAGAGAGAGGTGTCAGATGAGTTACCTCTGAAAGAATCAAAATAATCAGAAACATAAATCTACCTCAAACGCAGAAAGAAATTAGAATGTTTTTGGGAGATCTAGGTTACTTTAGGCAATGGATTGTGGGATTTGCAGTCCTAGCTTAACCTCTGATACAAATGACAATGAAAAGAGCAAAAGACCCAGTAGAGTGGGATGACAAAAGCATGACTGCCTTTTTGAAGCTGTGAGACTGTCTTTGCTCAGCTCCAGCCTTAGGGATGCCTGATTATTCTAAAGAATTTGCATTATTCTGTGATGCGCGCGACAATTGTGCATTGTCTGTTCTTACCCAAACTCTTGGTTTAATGAGACGTCCTGTGGCATATTTTTCATCCACACTAGATCCAGTGGCATCTGCATTGCCAGGATGTCTGAAAGCAGTAGCTGCAACCTGCATGAGTCTTTAGAAAAGTGAATCTATCATTATGGGACACCCTGTAACCATGTATGTCCCACACTCAGTAGTGATTCTGCTAACAAGAACACATACTCAGTATTTGACTCCTAGTCGGCTGACTAAGTATGAGCAAATTCTTCTAAGTGCAGCAAATGTGGCTATTGCTAGATGCACTGTCTTAAATGTTATCACTGTTATCTGTTTCACACTTCGCACAGGTGAGAGGGAAGTAGAGCATGATTGTATCGACCTCACAGAATACAGTACTAAGCCCCATCCAGACATAAAAGAAGAGCCATTGTTGACTTTTGAATATGAGCTGTTTGTGGATAGCTCATACATGAGACATGAGACATGAGGAAGGAGGATTAAGTGCTGCTTATGCTGTGTGTACTTTGTGGGGTCCAGTTGAAGCATCCTATTTACCTGGAGTCAAGTTTGCACAAGTAGCCGAATTAGTTGCGTTGACAAGAGCCTGCAAATTTGGGAAAAATATGAAAGTAACCATATACACTGACAGTTAGTATGGATATGGAGTTGTGCATGACTTTTGCCAACTTTGGATGCAAAGGGAGTTTCTGAATACTTCAGGTACTCCTATTAAAAATGAACATTATGTAAATGACTTACTGGAAGCAATTTCATTACCAAAAGAAGTGGCTGTGGTCAGTGTGCTGCTCACCAATCTGGAAATGACAGAGTGACCGCAGGTAATCGATATGCTGATCAACTAGCCCAGCATTGTGCCAAACATAAGATGGCAACAAATAAGAAAATCGATGCACATGGAAACAGCTGCCAACTTATGTTGCTTGAGAGAGTGAAAACATGGGAAGAAGTGAGAGATTTTCAAAATGGGGCTGAAATGAAGGAAAAGGAAGAGTGGGAGATAATAGGGTGTCGGAGAAGGGCTGAGGATGGTGTTATTGTTTACCATGATGGGAGACCTGTGTTACCAGATTGTATGCTTGCTCCTATGGCTAGGATGTATCATGGAAGTTCACACATAGGTAGAGACGTGATGATTAGGCAGTTCAGACAGAGTTGATTCAATGCGAATGCAGCAGAGAGTCTTTGCCAGAGGTGCATAACATGCCAAAGAAGGAATCCTGGCAAGAGAACTGTAGTATTACCAGGAAAGATTGGAAAGGCTGAAGGTCCCTTCATACGACTACAGATTGATTTTATCCAGTTGCCCACTTGCCGAGGACTGAAGTACGTCCTTGTCATTGTCTGCCAGTTTTCAAAATGGGTGGAAGCCTACCCTACCCGCAGAAATGATAGCATCACTGTAGCTAAATTACTACTGAGGGAACTCATACCACGTTTCGGTTCTCCAGTAACGATTGAATCAGACCGAGGGTCTCAATTAATAATGAAATAATTTGTCTGATCTGTGAAGCATTCCAAATTGAGCGAAGGCTGCACTGTGCATACCACCCAGAGGCTTCTGGAGTGGTAGAACAACTGAATGCCACAACCAAGACACGATTGAGAAAGATGTATGAATCTCCCCAATTGGGGTGGCCTGATGCTTTACCTCTTGTTCTGATGCGACTCAGAAGTATCCCAGACAGAAATACAGGCTCATGGAAAGAGTAATGAGGCAAGCATGGGTACCAGGACACAAGCTGATAAATATGTGCACTATGTAGGAGCCCAAATACCGGTCGGTAACGGCCGATTTCGGCCGTTACCGACCGGTCTTTAGGAATTGGCATGTAGGGGGCATCTCATTTACAGAATCGGTAAATTTACCGATTCTGTAAATATACAGAATCGGTAAAATACCGAATCGGTAAATTTACCGATTCTGTAAATGAGATGTAGGTGGCACTTCACAGAGTGCCACAGGCTCTTAAGAGTCGGTATTTTACCACCCAATTCTATTGGGTGGTACAATACCGAATACAGGTGTGCATGCACATCTGTGCATGCACACCTGTGCAATGTGACACACAGACATGCCCTTAGGGCATGTCTGTGTGCCACATGTTACACGTGCTTGTATTTGGGTTGCTAGAGGGCGTCAAAGTGACACCCCTTGCACCCTTGTAGAAATCGGTATTTACCGAATCGGTAAATACCGATTCGGTATTGCCCATTGATTCCTATGGGCTTCAAGGCCCATAGGAATCAATGGGCAATACCGAATCGGTATTTACCAATTCGGTAAATACCGATTTTTACAGAATCGGTAATTCAAAAAAAGAATTTACCTACATCTCCCTCCTTCTTATTTACCGATTCATAAATACCGAATCGGTAAAATTCGGTATTTATGAGTCGGTAAATTGAAAGTTACCTACATCTAGCCCTATATCTGATGATTTAGTGCTCAAGTACAGCAAAGAACTGGGTGACCAAGTGCGTTCTATCTCTCACCAGGTTGGGGAAGACGCTGTCGCCAGACAATCAACTCCAGCACATGATCTGAATCCAGGTGACTGGGTAGTGATAAAGGAATATACTCGAGAATATTGCCAGGCACCAAGGTGGGGAGAGCCATATCAAGTGATATTGGTTACCACCACGGCTGTAAAGTGCAGGGGAGTTCCAAACTGGATCCATGCAAGTCATACCAAGAGGGTGACTGAACCTGATGAGGTAGGAGCTGAAGGGTGTGCAGCTCAGGGGTCTCGAGAAGTTGATCCTAAGGTAGTTGATGAAGAGTGACCGAGTACCAGTCAGGATGAATGGATTCCAGTAGTTTATATACCTACAGAATTTGTGAAAACCAGAAGTCAAACTTATCTAGATAGACAGGGTGATAGTGAGGACGAGTTAGGAATGGAAGAAGGTACTCAGATTACAGAAACCAAAGTCAATAGTAATTCTGAGGAGGACCAGATAAGGAAAGATCAATCTACTCAGACATTTGAAACTCCAGCAAGAACCCCTGAGTATGAGGAGGGACAGACAGGTAATAGGGCGAAAGCTCAGGCAGAAGACAATCAAGAAATCAAAAGACCTGAGCAGGACCAGATAGGGGTAGACAAATGTGTTCAGGAAAAAGAGAGCGAACAAAGTCAAATTGAAACTCAAAGTCAAATACAGTAAACACCTGAACAAGGCCAGATTAGTATCCAGGCAGAAGAAACAAAATTAGGCCCTGGACAAAGTCAGATAGAGAGGAATTCTGACACTAATGAAGAACAAATAGTGCCACAACTGATCAAAAATAAAAGAACAACTGAGGAAAGTCAAAGCACAGTGCCAGGTAAAAGACTCACAAAGGAAGTGGCCTAGGTTTGTAAAAAGATTGAAACTTCACCTTAAAACAATAAATGAAGAACTAGAACAAGTAAATGAAATATCAAGCCAAGCTGGAACATCCACAGAGCAACCAAGAAGGAGAAGTCCACGTTTGAAAAGACTGAATAACAAGTTCAAAGGACCTGAATGGACGTACGTCATACTTGAAGATTTTGAACAGCTGGAACTAAGTGATGACAAACTGATTGTTGATCAGACAGACGAAGAAGTGGGACCAACTTGAAAAAAATTTCACAGGTTAAAGTCTGTGGAAAAGTTACAAAGAGGGGATAAAGGGCCATATATAGGTAACTCAATACCGTTCAGTAACGGCCGAAATTACCGGTATCTAGATGAGATATAGGAGGCAGGTTTAAGGATTCGGTAATTACCGATTCCTTATTTTAAAGAATCGGTAATTACCGAATCCAAAAAGCTATGTAGGAGGCCTTATTGCATTCAGGATTCGTTATTTACCAGCGACAACAAGTTGGTGGTAAATATCGAAAACCTCTCAAAAAGCAATGTTGTGCTTTTTTAAAAGTGCCATGTGGCAGACATACATGCCCTTGGGGCATGTATGTGTGCCACATGTGCACACATGCACAATTCAGGGGTGCAACAGGGTGTCATCATCATTCATAAGTCTTATTGCGATTCTTCATCATAAAAAGACAGTAGTTAACAAAATAATACATTATTACATATGTCATCCATTGATAATACTCCAAGGTTATAAAAATATAAATTCACAAATATTACACCATCACAATAATAAATACATGCATATACAATAACATTAACATTATTAAAATCAGTTAAAAGTGTATTAAATATTTAACCCAGCAAAAAGACTTAGAACATACATTAATTATCATAGCTTTAAATTCAAGTAGAAAATGCGCTATGAAGTACAATGTAAAAATAAAAGCGGGGACTTACATGATTACTTTACCCCCCCCTTTTTTACACGCAACACCCTTGCCCAGCTCAAAAAGTTAGCAACTCCTATAACACCATAATGAGTGGGGTCAGCAATCTCTTTGCCACCATAGCTGAACTAGTGCCCATGAGCTTACACACAGGTTTCAACCAGGTACTTCTTGGAATATGGTAGACCGGGCAAACAAATAAGAAGTGATCTATATCTTCTATCTGATCTTTGCAGAACTGGCACTTATTACTAGTGGTAGTATCGCACTTACTTGTGAACCACCGCAAGGGTAAAGTACCAACCCTGAACTGATGGTATAACTTACGATCTATTTGTTTCGTTACTAGGTCCCAGTAGGCCTCCAAATGGGGTTCATCTCTGATAACAAGGTAATCCCTTGACAATGACAAAGTGACATGGGTGGAGAATCTATTAACTTTGATCAACTCCCAATATGCTGCTTTAAGAAGCTTTTTTGATGGAAATTCCGCAGTCTCGGGGTGATCCCCATCCCCATGTCAATCAACAGGGATTTAACACCAGAGAACCATGGTAACCTATAGGAACGGCTTAGCCCCCTAACTTCCAACAGCGCCCTGGCATATAGGTGGAGGTCTGGAGTCGTCCAGAGACATCTCTAGAATGCCAATGGTGTGTAACAGGCGACATCTTCCAGTGCATGACAACCAAGATCGTAAAGCAGTGTGATTCTAGGGGAAGATTGAGGCAGACCCACTATAGATCTCAAGAATTTGTTCTGGGCTGTGGAGAGGGGGGATAAGTTGGTAAAACCGCAAAGTTCGGCTCCATAAAGAATTGCTGGACAGATTTTAGACGTATAGATATTAACTATCGGAGCAATAGGCTTGGAGAGGGACAAACTGTGTTCCTTAAGCAAGGCTAGCTAAGCGTGTTTTAACGCCAAGATATCTATTTGAGGCTTTCAGCTAAGTTTATCAATAAAGGTAACACCCAGGTAGGTAAAAACATCAGTCTGCTCCAAGGGTTCGCCATCCATAAGGACTCGGGTTTTTACTGGCTTTGACCCTTGGAGCACCATGAACGTAGTTTTCCCTACATTGACCACCAGCTCATGCTCGCGGCAAAACACCTCAAACCGTGACAGGGCCAGTTGTAATCCCTGTCTTGTTTTTGATATTATCAGGGTGTCGTCCGCAAACATGAGCAGGGGCACTTTCATGCCGGCCAATATTGGCGCATCCGCTGGGTTGTTGGTAAAGTACTGGACCACCCCGTTAATAAATATAGAAAACAGGGTGGGAGCCAACCCACACCTCTGTCGGACACCTTTGTGGGACCGAAATCCTGCCTGTAAAGGAGACAGAATATCCTCTTCCATCAACCATCCCTGTATCCAGCCCAAGATCAATCGTGCAACGATCTTTTGCATGGCCTCAATTAAGCTGATGGGCCTATAGTTGGCCGGAGCAGGGCGGTCTCCCTTCTTATATATTGGTATGATCTACGCTCCGGACCAGGATGGAGGGATCGGGGCTTCTCGGGCAATAGCGTTAGCTAATAGCTTTATGTATGGGACCCATAATTCATGATCCTGCTTGAATAAATCTGCAGGAAAATAGTCAGGGCCTGGGGCCTTGCCACTCGGTATTATATTCTGGACAGATTCCACCTCTTCATTTGTGAACTCTAGTGGACTGTCATTTTGGATAGAGAGGGCGACTTCAGTGATGCTATGTGGTGCCCTAAACTGTGCTTCAAAGAAGGATACCCAATGCTGAGGCTCAACATGGTTACCCGGGGTTTTAGCCTGTAGGCTATTCCCCCACTTAAGTAATTCCCAGAATTTAACCATGTTCCTCCCGTGGCAAGCATTTAACAAATCCTTCCAGCGGTCCTCATCCCAATCTCTCTTGGCTTGTCTTAGCACTGATTTGTAATTAGCCCTGCACTGCTTAATTGTACCTTGAGACCTTGATTTTATGGCTTCAACCAGACCTTTATGAGTAATTCTGCACATATTATTATACCATGATCTTAGCTTCGGCGGGTTGATCTTTTTACGCAGATTGTTTTTGATAAAGAACCCTTTCAGCCCACTAAATAATTCAGTATGAACTCCCAGTATGGTAGCATTAAGCACTTCCTGTGACTCACAGGCCACAAGGTTGTCCAAGGACCTTAAAACCATGGCCCTAATTTGTATGACATCCCTATCGTTGGCAGGTATCCGCGGCCACCAAACCCTTCCTAGTTCATTAGAAGTAGTTAGAATATTAGGACAGCCAGCTTCTTCCAACACGGGAGAGCAAGAAAAGCTTTGATCATCGATTTTACAAACCAAAGGATTATGATCGCTTTCTGGTCTACTCTGTACTGCCATATCAAGAACTAACGGCCACAGTTCCACATTGACCAACATGTAATCAATGCGGCTTTCAGACCTACCATTGTCAAAGGTCACAGCACCATGTCTATTGGACTTTGTCCTGCCATTAACCGCCCTCAGGCCCCGTTCCAAGCACAACCCCTTTAATTGAAGGGCGGCCTCAGACCATTTCCTTATGGGATTAAGGTCCAAATGGGGGACACCCCATACTGCATCTATATCTTCACTGAGCCTTCCGTCTTCGATACCCAGGGGTTTGAAGGTGGTATTAAAATAACCAGCAATGATCTGTCTACTAGTGTTAACGTCCTGGTTCAGGTGGTTTTCTAGAGTTGTGATGGCACTCGAACTCCTGCCACCAGGTTGTCCCCCCAAATACACATTATAAATAGTTATGTCAAGGCCCTTTATTGAGCTAACCCTTAAGGCCAAAATATCTGGGCTATCAGTATCAATATGAACCTCATAATCCTTACACCCTTAGATTGACAAACCCAACAAGTCAGACCTCCTACGGGTCTTCCTCTTTGGCCCCTTATGGCTGTCTTAAAGAAGTTTAAATAACCTACATGAAAAACTACTTCTACAGACCATGTCTCCTGGAATGCCCAAACATCCGTGCCCTCTATATACTTGCACCAGTCAGGTGACACGGTTTCCGCCTCAAGGCCTGCAATATTCCTATAGGACCATGTCAAGACCTGCCTCAAGGGGCTAGGGCCAGTATTCCCAGTAGAGGTCAGTATCTCATTTGTATTAGGTTCCATAATTGACGGATTGACTAAAATGCGTGTAGTTATATGAGGTTGAATCTCAAGGATAGTAGGTGTGACCCACCGTTCACTTCCTGTACTTGCACTCCCTAAACCACTTATCGGTGTTTTCCGGGAGGAGAAACACCCACTTCCCTGTAAACTAACGATATTGCTTAAGGAATTCTCCAATACCATCATATTAAACCTCTCTATCGGTTACCTGCTTTTCAATAACAGTCCCTCTCAGTCAGTCTATATCTTCAAGAGTTGACAGCAATTCAAAACGATTGCTAGTCTGGATAGGGAAGTCTAGCCTATTAAAGGCCCCTTGATGGGCCCGTGCAACCCTGATATTGGGTATAGTCCAATGATTATAGAAAAACCCAAGTGGGAGTAATCTAATTTCCTCTGCAGCAGGTGGAAAATGCCCAGCCAACTCAAGGATATGACGAACCAAGAGGGGAGACCTAAAGCTTAGAACCACACAGTCACCAACCAGCGATTTATACGAGTGGCCTACCCAATTAACGCGGCGAACCATTTTAAATTCTTCAAAGAGTTCATGACGAATCCCAGTCTTCTTACTTAGAAAATGGAGGGCCTTGTTTTTGAGTGTTGACCAGTGCTCACGTGTACCCGGGGGAAGTGGAGGTACATTCGCTCGGATGACTGTGCAGGGAGTGGCTTCTGGCGGGAGATGAAGGCTTCGTAGCATAGCCAAATCCCCTTCTGAACCTCGCTCATCTTTCCTTTTTTTTGTGGGCGGTTCAGCTCCTGTCCCCTCCGGAGCTTTCCTTCCTCTAGTTGTTACCATAACGGGGCTGTTTGTGCTACATTGTATTGTTGGGAAACCCAGGGATATGGGCGTGGGCGTAACACTAATTAATTGGGGGAGTTTTATCACTAGCGATTCCTAAATCAACAATCGTCTGTGACAGGGGTAACTGGGCGCTAGGCAGGGAGCCACCCCTCGAGGGTAAGGGTTCTAGTGAGAGCCTACGCTCTGTAGCCTGTATCTCATGTATTAAGACTGACTCAGCCCTATTAAGGAATGCATCTAAAGTGCCCACCACCCTGTCCCCCACCTTCCTTTTACTCATATTAATAACCTGTGTTCCCCAGCCCAGTCAAAAGCAAACACCCCGTTCACCTACGAGCCCCAAGTACAATAATCCACAACTTACAGTTCGGGGTGGATATAAAATGTCAATAATGTGGCCCAGCCCGGCCCCCTCCAGGCTCTGACGGGCGCGGACGGGCCCACTCCGACACCCTTGAATATGTGCCCCCTATTACCGATTCGGTATTTACCGAATCGGTAATAGTGAATGGCTTCCCATTCATTTCTATGGGCCTACAGGCCCATAGGAATTAATGGGAATTACAGAATCCGTAAATACTGATTCTTAAATACCGAATTGTACCGATTCGGTAATATTTACCGAATTGTTTCCTACATACCATTTACCGATTCTGAAATACCGAATCGGTAAAATTTGGTATTTTAGAATCGGTAAATGTAGATTACCTACATATAGCCCAAAGTCTCCTTAGTAAGAAATGGCTGATTATAATGTTAACAGATGACCGAAAAGAAATTGCCTAAAGACATGTTGTATAATTTGCACATGTAGTATAGTAATAGTAGTTATAGTATGGTTTGGATTGATATTAGCTGTATCTTACCTAATGAGTAAAGAAATACAGAAAAAAACTAATACACCTGAGCAGGTAGATTCACCTAAGACAGTAGATACACATACACATGAGAAAGTAGTTAGTCTTAAGCAACCTGGAGTAGATTTAGAAGCACCAGATGAGGGAGATTTACATTATACAAGAGCTAGAAATAGAACTCATTTAAATGTATTTGCTAATTTGTTAGTACATTATGTAGAAGCTATGGTAATCAGTGATTGCTACATGTGCATGAAGTTGCCCACATCAGTAGATGAAGGGGTCACTTACCATCACTTACCTCTGACTTATGGTATTTCATGTAGCATTTTAGCTAGTTTGTTTTATAGAACTGGAAAATTACAGTATTATTATTCTAATTTTGATGTAGTTTTTTCTGAAGTTCCTTTACGCATACATTTGAATCGTATTTCTAGTACACGAGACTCTACACATGTATGGGAGATTATTTCCTAACAGTAGTATCAATAGACATAGCTGAAGCACAAAAAAACAATCTAACATGTACATTACAGGAAAAAGAAAAGATTTTCTAGATTTAGTAGAGAAAAGGAGACAGGATTTCCATAGAAAAGCCACTGATCATAAAGATTCCTAAATGGGCTGAAAATAAAGAGTTTACCTCTAATGGCAACGCTCAAGCTGCTATGTTGCTGGATTTCGAAAAGCAAGGGACATAGTGTCTCCATAGAGAGAAAACAGATTATTATAGCAATATATTAATTGGTTCCAGTGAATGTGAACACAATTTTAAAGTTATTGGGGGTTGGGGTTTTAAAGATGGAACTAAACCATTTTATCCAGGAATGTATTACATTTGTGGGAATAAGGCCTATTTTAAATTGCCTGATCATTGGTATGGGAGTTGCTATTTTGGAATAGTATTCCCAAAGGTGTACCATGTGGCGAAAATAACTGGAACCAATAAAGAAACTAATGAATTAACTCGTAGTAAAAGAGCATCATTTTCTGAAATAGTAGGTGACATATTTAGTGCATTAATACCTTCAGTGGGAGTGGTTCTGAACACTCAAAGAATTTGCAGATTGTCAACAGTGGTGGATCGCTTATCGACTGACACTGCTAGTGGATATTTTATGATCATTACCGAATTAGTTGCGGTAAGATCAATGGTTTTACAAAATTGACTTGCTCTTGACATATTATTGGCAAAAGAGGGCGGAGTCTGTAGAATGTTGAAGACGCGACATTGTTGCACTTACATTCCAGGCGAAAGCATAGAAATTAAAAGGTACGCGAGAAATATTACCAATTTGAGAGAAGAATTTAAACCACTGGAGGTTGACAGTGCATGGAAGAGACTAATTAGTGGTCTCACTTCAATAGGTAGTTGGTTCACTAACGTAGGAAAAAGTTTTGTAGGTAAAATACTGATGCCAATGGTGGGAGTAGCACTACTGATTTTAGGGATAATAATTTGTTGCAAATGTCGCAAGCATAAAAAGACATCTAAAGCAAATCAGAAAGGGAAGAAAAGAAACTTCAGTGAAATCGAGCTTGAAGAATTAAATGGGGATCTGTACAAAAAGATGAAAAACTTCCACATGAACAATGGAGAAAAACCTAGAAGAGTGTTTGAAGAAATAGAAATGAGTAAATGTTGAAAAGTTGGTAATTGTTTCTGTAATATGTGATGATATAAAATATCGTCAAAGAAGGGATTGATGGAGCAAGGTTTCACTCGTAAAGAAACTTGCTTGTACTCAGCCCTCTCAAAATAAACTGTAATGCACTAATAAACATGTTTTGTCTTATTAACAAGGCAAAATACGACATTTCTAGTATCTAGGGGAAGCGTACATATGTGCTTTTACTAACAGTAACTCGAATGCCTTAAAATGTCCGTCGCAATGCGGGAACTTTACTGCGCATGTGTCTCTCACACTCACGTAACATGACGTATTCTTAGCTTGGTGGGAAAACTTTGCTTCTGCGCACTAGAACTAAAGATGGCTGCTCTATGTTTTCATGTGCTAATGCTTGCATTGCAGCTTATATTAAGTTGTTCGTTCTGCCTAAATCCTAATGCTGTAGTTAAAATAAAGTAATGGGATTAGAGTAGAGATATGTGGTATACAGTGCATTCATTTATTCTTTGTTCTAAAACTGTTCTTCTTTGATTTTGCGAATAGCTCGTGTTTGGACAAATGCAGTACAATATTACTCCATCTTGGGTCCTGCGACTGCGCATGACCTGCATTTTCAAAAGTCCACAAGCCATGGCATTAAATTCATGCCAACAACAGCCTTGCCTGAAGATGCACCTGGGAAACTCACCCCATGACCTCACGAGAGGAAGACATGTTGATAAATTGTTTTACATTGTATTTACTATCAGAACATTTATTCTTGGGTGGAATAAAATTAATTGGAAAATGAAAGTTATGGCCGGGAAGATAATTTGCATTATTGAATCAAGTGTCCTCATAACTGGTATGGTGTGATGCCCTCTCCTTGTCCTTTGACCAATCAAATTGAGGGAATAGACACATTTGCAACATTGAGGGGTGGAACACTGCCCTGGAAAATGGTATAACTAAGGTAGGCTTAGCTAGTTAGATTGTCCGACTTGTCTGAATAGCTGACCTGTCACTGACCCAACGCACTCAATAGGCGATCGAAAACAGAGGTGCTGGCGAAGCACTCTGTCAGAAGATTCAATAACTCAATCGGGGATCTAGGAAGGAGATTCGATAACCCAATCGGGGTTCCTGAGGGAGAAGATTTGTTAACCCAATCGGGGTTCAACTGTTAGCCACAGTGAGGGGTGTAACGCTGGTGTTGCACTTAGCTGAGGGTACCTGGTTCCAACCTGAATCCATCCTAATTTGGTCATCACTGGTCCTGATCTAAACCTGTGCTGTCTTACTGGCATCAGAACTACAAGAAGTCCTGTCTTTTATCCCAGCCCATGGCCAAGGGTTGGTCTTCACACCATTCTAGGTAAATATAAAATACATGTGGGTATGTCATTGTGCTGTTTCCCTTTTTTACCCTTCCTATGTTTCAAGGCTTAAAGAAAGTCTCATAATATTTTTGCATCATCTCTCTTTGATTATATTCTTTCTAATTGAATGCACTTTAATCAAATTGGTATGGACTCAAACATTTAAGAATTTACATAGATAAAGTGTTTAAATCTTTCCCGAGTCTGTGGTTATTTTATGAGTGCAAAATGTTTATTTATTGCCTATTTTCATGCTAACTCCCTTGATCCCTTAGGACTCTAGGTACCGATGACTAGAATTGGTGGGTCGAAGGTATAGGTCCTAAAAGGTTAAATAAAATCCTGATTTAGCCTAGGTTTACCTGTTCAAAGTGTGTATGTCTTATGGGCCCAGGTGAGTATGGTAAAATCTCGAACAGGTGAGCCCGCGCTCTGTCAGTGGTGCTCTCTTTAGGGGCGCCTGCAATGTTCTCATAGCTGTTGTTGGATGTCAGTTTGTGTGTCAGGTTGAGCAGTGGAAAGAGATAGCAGTAAGGTTAGTAGATCTGAGTTGTTGTGTGGGTCCACAGAACTATCATTTGGTTGGGGGGGGCTTGAAGCTTCCAATGGCACTCTTGGTGTTGGTTGCCGGGGCCTACTTCCTCGCTGAGGATGTTGCTGAGATCCAGGAAGCAGATGTTGGGTGAGGGTAGGGATGAGTTCACTTATTTAGAGGGGTTGAGATGCTAATAGAGATTTCAAATGCCCGCTGCTCCAGAGCTTGTACTGAGTGTGGTCAACTGCATGTCTAGCAGTTCCATATATTTGCCTTTGCCAGCTGTCTTTCATCTAAAATGACCTCACATTTGACTACTAGGTGCCAATTGAGCTTAAGGGATTCTTTCACCATAACTCTTAATGTTCCCACAGACTCCTTTATGCTGTCCTACTCTGCTCTAATAGTGGCAAATCTTCCAGATGAAGAGCCCCGGTCCATACCTTTGCACTCGGTTAACTTGCCAACCTTTTATGCTAGGATGTTCTCACCCAAGAGAGTTGAAAGAGAGGTAAACCAGTCACTACAGGTAAACTGTTGGAGTATAGCACCCCACTGTTCTAGGCCAGCTTTGGTGGTTCCCTGATAGGGAGGTCACGTCAGGGGAGGGCAGGTGGATTGGGTTGGGTTGAATTAGTGGGTAGATCACCTTTGGCTAAAACTCTGCTGATATTTTTGTTTTCGCACAAGGGAACCTTTTTGTTTCCCTTCTCACTAGCCACCTGAAAATAGTGTGTCATTTTGGGTCTAGCACCCTTGTCCTTGGCTCATGCTGGCTCATTGACAAAATTACCTTCACCTCTTCTATCAGCTTGTCTATGGCATCAAGGGTGTAATTTTCTGCTGCATGGCATTTGGCACTATTATCTACATGACCTTGCTCTGCAGTGTGGTACAGTGCTTTCCGCTTCCCCATTATCTGATTTAAGTTAGCAAATACTCACAAATTCAATGAGTAGACAGGATGAAGGAATGGCATTGGTGTTTTAAAGGAAGGTCAATGGGGGTGTTCCTGCCCTGCCTTTTCCTATTGCTGATGGATGCAGGATGGGCCCGCCCTTGGCTCTGGCTTTGCCCGGGCTCATCCCAAGGATCGGGTGTTCAGAGGCTCCTTTAGCACTGCTGGAACTACTACTGGAGGAGGCCTGCTCCCTCAGCACCTGTGAGTTAATGTGCCGCCTAATGAATGGGCTGGAGGGGTGATTAAGTCTTCTAGTCCTGCCAGGGTCCACAAAGGTTGGAAACCTCAGTTTGATTCCCATTATGTGCAAACATGCCTCCTAAGTCGTGGGCTGGTGGAAGATTGGGTTCCCTAGTCCTGTCAGGGTCAAACTAGGTCGGTAACCCCAAATTCAATTCCCAAAGTGTCCTGTGGAGCCGGAGTGCAGTGGCGCCTTTAGCGTTGCAGGAAGAGGCCCCAAAGGAGTGACTACTCTCCCCTTCTATCCATCTCCTAATATAATTCTGGGGAACCCCACATGGATGGGGATCAAGGAAGCGGGGACTTGCCTGGGTCCTGTGACATCTGTTCTCCTGGGATGTATGACGTTACAACACATACTTTTACCACGCATACCTTTACAACGCGGTATTTACAACGAATACCGTTACAACGCATAGCGCTTAGAGGTGCTGGATAGTGGTAAGTATAATTTTCTATTCCAACTCCAGTCCCCGTGGACACTAGGGAAGGTGTTGGATAGAAAATTAAACTTATTACTTACCCTAGAGCGCCCCCAGCGCAATGCGTTGTAATGGTATGCGTGGTAATACCTGCGTTGTAATGGTAGTGCGTTGTAAAAATTTCGTTGTAAACGTTGCATACCGTTCTCCTGTGTTCGAAGGCCAGTTTATCTCCCTAGCTGTCTTCCTCTCCCCAGCTTCTCCAGGAATCAGATTTCTTCCCACAGAATGTCTGTATATTGCAGCTCCTCCTCTCTTCACACCTGTTGAGGGAGCAGCTTGGCTCAGGCTGTCAAAGACTGGCCAATCAGAAAAGACTGCTAGAATGCTGTTTTTGGATAGTAAGTTCTAATACTACATTCCTGTAAATGTTTTATTAAATCTAACCATGGCAAGTTTTTGGATTCATTGTGGCCATTACTTTGAAACTGTGATAAGTATTTCTAGTTTTTCCCTACCAGGGCACATAAAATATCTTTTCTTTTTTGGCCCTGCTTTTTATAACAATGGGCGCTACCCTTGGGGAACATATTGAATGCCTTAGGGGTGACTTATAAGTAATAAAAAGGTCCACAGTTGAAATTGGATGCAGCTTAATTTTAAAATCAGCTTGCAAAGTAGTTGAGGCTTTATTTTGACACCAGACACCACAGCAGTGCACATTTAAGTGCAATACGTCCACTATGGTCTCTAATTCTACATGCCCTATCATATATCAATGACTTACAGGTAGGTTGCCTTTGGAAATTATAATGATACCAATTACTATATACCTTTAGAGGAGTGAAAATTGGCCCTGGGTCTGGTTGGTAGAGCACAGGACACTTTCAGAGTCAGTAACTACCAGTATCAGTCAAGAAATAGGGGTGGTCAGGGGAACAAGGATGGATTTCTTACATTGAGCCCAACATTTCCATGAATATTTACAGCTAAATAGGAGCGGGTTTAGTGAGTGGCATGCACCCAACCATAAAAGAGAAAGGCCAGAGCTATTCACAAACTGTACTTCTAAACTTACAACAGCCAAAAAGGACACAAAATAGTCTTAAATGTACTCCAGTTCACACCTGAAGTATGTCCAGCATCACACTTAAAAACTAATTACAGAACCATCTCCTTGCTACCCTTCCCAGTGGAAGTCCTGAAGAAACTCTTCAACAAGAGATTAGCAAACTCTCTCAATGACAGCTACATCTAGGACCCATCCCTATCTGTCTCTATCCCAAACCAAACCACCAAAGTCACCCTTATTGCCACCACCAATGACATCCAGACCATCATGAACCAGGACTGCCCTCATCCCTCTGAACTCTCCTTGCATCTTTTTATACTGTCTCCTGACAGAAAGTCAGCCTAGTCCTCCACATCTCTGAATCCACCAAGTTGATCTGTGGAGTCCTCCAGAGATCTTCACTCACCTTCACGCCATGTCTGCATGACCCCGCTTGCCAAATCATTCACAATTATGGGCAAAATATAATCTCATACTCCAACAACAAACAACTCATCCTCTTCCTCTGCAAGGACACCATAAGCAAACAAACAAAGTTTATCAAGTACATATCAGAAGTTGCCCTCTGGACGAAATCCAACTGCCTAAAGATTAACTGAAATAAAAAGAGAAGTGGGGGGCATGTCCAAGATGGCGCTTGTGTGGTAGTGTAATTGCAAAGCTACTCTGCACCAGTATACTATTCAGGCAGTTTCCAGGGAAGTGGGCACCCTGTTGGACGAGTACAGGGAGCGGAGCGAGTGGGGAGCAGATTGGGGGCACTTGCACCGCTTTCGGACTGAAACTGCGACCGCAGTCATAGTTTGATTGCGACCAGCCAGCTGGGTATCAAGATGGTGTCTGGGCGGCTGTGACGAAGCTGAGACCGGGCAGTAGAGAAAAGAGTAAACTGGAGCCGAGGATGGGGGTGAACATAAGCGGATGCCCCTGGCAGGTGTGTAGTGGAGGAGGCTCCCCCCTGGTGCTCACATTATTCAGCAGGGGTGAGTGTAGCGACTTACATCCCCCAGTTTTTGGCTGTCTCTCATCAGAGTGACGAAGGGACTGGTCCCGACCGGGGTGGGAGACAGTGTGGAGACAGGCGTTCTCGGAGCCGGAGAGTACGGCAGAAGGCTGGACTCAGCTGTACACTAAGTGCGAGATAGCGGTGGGCCGCCTTGAGTGATAGCGGGGAACTCCTGGGGAGCAGTGGCGCAGCCCCCGACCCTCCTACCAATGACATTGGTACAGCCAACTGTAAAGCCTGCTGCCAGATAGGAGTAACTTCGGGCTACTGGAGCTGTCAGCCACCGGATGGTTGTTTGGATGACTGCAGGCTGACACAGGTGCAAGGGAGTAGAGTAGAAAGAGGGATCTATTGGCCCTAGTTCGAAATGTGCCCAACCTGCCACAGATATGGGGGGGATTTTAATTGTGTCCTTAATCTAGATTTTTACTGCTCTGGGGGCCCACCACGGCATCGCTCAATGGCTGCTGAGGCTATTTTTGGTGCTATGACGGAATTTGGACTAGTGGACGTCTGGCTCTCTCGCTCGACTTGGAAGGTAAGGGTACACGCACTACTCAGCAGCACACAATTTACATACCAGAATTGATTATTGGCTGTTGACAAGTGCACTTATACCCGGTATCCAGAGCCGCGACGTCTTGCCTCTCACTTACTCTGACCACTCCCTTGTAGTATTCACTCTGGCATCTCCTACTAAGCAACCCCCCATTCACCTGGTGCTTTCCCCCATATGACTTGCTTGCTGAGATTTTAAAGCCGAAATGCTAGAAGCAACGGAGACATTTTTCGCTAACAACGTGGTCTCTGTCCCGCATTTTAGTAAAGAAGAAGATGGTAAGCTATACTGTGACCTATATCGTAAGCCTATGGAGCGGAATACCTTATTGATGTATGGATCACACCGTCCGCGTAATCTTAGGGACAACCTGCCTTACGGGCAATATCTTCAAATAAGAAGGAACTGTTCTCACAGAAAATACTTTTTCAAAGAATCAGAAGTACTGATTAACTGCCTGAAAGACAGAGGTTACCCCAAAAGCCTCCTAAAACGTGCGAAAAAACGGGTATGGTATTGCCCTTGTGAACAAGTGCTAGAAGTAAGAGAGACAACTGATGGAACCAACAACATGGTGTGTATGACAACGTTTAACACAAAAAGCAATGATGTCAAAAAGATTGTGCTTAAGTACTGGAATCTGGTCGCTGGTGAATCCCAAACAACAGACAAGCCAATTTTTGCATTTAAAAGAGGAAAGAATATTAAAGACAGAGTGGTAAAAGCATCCCTAGAACCAATGAAACAACCAGACATGCGGAGCTATGTTGGTCTCCCACCTATTACAGGACACCATAGATGTGGGACCTGCAGAGCCTGTGACACGTGCCAGGAAGGAAAAGAATTTACCGATAACAACAAGACCTACAAATTGCCCAATTTCACCAACTGCAATAGCTCCAATCTGATTGATGCTATTCGATGCCCGTGTATGAAAATCTATGTGGGACAGACCACGCAAAAAGTAAAAACCAGAATCCTGCAGCATATGAGTCGAGTCAGATGCAAAACACTTGGGGCTCCATTGGTGGAACATTACATCGCTCACAACCACACACCCGATGACATGAAGTGGTGGGGGTGGAGAAAATACATACAAACCCAAGAGGTGGCTCCATTGTGCGTTCCTTAAATTATAAGGAATGTCGTTGGATACACTCACTCAACTCACTACAGAATGGGCTTAATGAAGTTGAGGAAATCACGAGACAGATGGGACAGCTCTAATTCATACTGCTGGAGCGCCAGGCACATACATTAAGGGTGAAAGGCCGTCACACCAACACCCCCCGATTATGGCTGGTTAATCGAATTTCCATCATGACCAGGTAGCTATTTATATACTATTACGCTGTGTATCGAATTTCATTAATAAGCATTATTGAAACTGCTGTTACAGGCACAGTGTATGGTCGCTATATATCCAAATGGGATGAAGATTGTTAAATTAAAAAGTTTTGATATGTATGATAATTCACAATGTAAACTATACTGCATCATTGTATGAATGAGCCCAAATATGAGATCTCATCTCTCATAAACATGTACATTGTATCACTCTATGGACAAGTCCACCTCGAGATCTCAGAGGGCTGCTCAATAGTGTGTTATCATTGTTGATGGTGGAATCCAAGATAATGAATATGTAAATCCACACATTTTGTAGAAAGTATACTGCAAACTCGCTTGGAATATACCAGCACACCAGATCCGCAGCACGCATGACATGCGCTTACGTAAATATATGAATCACACCCATTGTCGATCTGACATTCCCGTTACTCCCTAACGTGAGTAGCGCATGACATGACGTATAAGCCAGATGCTACGTTGAGTGCCCAACAACCACTGATGCGTCGACGCCAGCAACGTCCTCGCGCTTTCTGAACTGGATATAGCCAGTCATGGTTTTCTCACGCTGTCATCTCTGACAGAACCGGGTCGGAGCGATCATCGCCGCCGGTTTCGGACTGCACCAGGATCTAGTGCGATTACATACGCACGGCCCTTGGTAAGTGCCAGCAAACCTAGCCTATTCCCTAGAGCCTATCTTTATAACTAACATTAGCGCTGTAAAATAACAGCTACCCCTTTGCCCGCAGGTTGTAATAACTGCACCATTGGCCTCATTGCGCAACGATTTATGAATTTAAGAGTAAGAGGATCGTATTGAAATAGTACTCAATATTAGGTAAGCGCAATCACAAAGAAGTTTTGTCCTCGTTGTAGTGTGTTTTCAGTATCTAATTAATAACTGCATCATTTAGAAATCTCTAATTAAGCGGTAACTTTACCCACAGAGCCTTAGAAAATTGACATCGTAATCCTGTAAAACAATTTTAAACCAGCAGCCACATTGAAATAAACGGCATTATCCAGAATGGACAAATGACTGAGAGAATCTATTGAAAGTGCCATGCACTCCACACCAGGTAAGCACAGTCAGATGGGGGCGCTGCTTGTTCCTGCCACATTTTGATCTGTATCTCATTGAGCGGCATTTCCCAACAGAGTCCTACCCAAAGAAATTTGTCCTCAGCAACACTCCAAAGGTTAGCCGGGCTGGGTCTACTTGGAGGTGAGTGGAACAGACATTATAAAAATATATTGATGATAAGTTGACTCCAAACATGAATCCAAACCTGACTGAATCCTCCTTTTAAATCACTACGCTGCCACGCGCACTCCCCCAGCCCTCCCCTAAGGCCTGATGAAGACCCGCGCAGAAGCTATAAGAGCGCGTACATAGCGTTGAAACGTTGACATTACAGTGGACCACACTTACCAAAGACTCTGTATTCAAAATTGATTAATACTATATACAGAATGTTCTGAAGAATTATTGATTGGTCACAATTCTTTCCCCTTCTTCTTCCCCATTCCCTACAAGACACTGTATATATTGTATGGCAACAATTGCACTGAACACTTATTGTCACAAAGTATCACCTAATGCGCACATGTATGAAATTAACAGCCTTTTTATCTTTGCCTTAAAATAACAGTATCTATAAACTCATACGATCTATAAAGTAATTTGCAAACTCTGTAGATGCTTTGGATTCCCTTTTTGGTTTTGATTAACTCGAGTTTACAAAAATTGAATATGTTGTGTTCAAATGAGATATAATTGAAGAAATTCACTGAACCCGAAAGAACCAATTGTTTATCATATTTCTGTCCCGCATTTTGCCATGGTTGGGGAGAACTTTAAGGTCTGCGTCCGTGGCATTGCTATATCCAACCTCTCGGGAGTGCTGAAGTCAATCAGGGGCCGGCTGGCCTTATTTGAGCAAAAACTGGTGAAATTAGAAAGGGACATATCAGACAGGGATGAAGCCCACTTGTCTTAAGCCCTTAAATCCACTTTGGAAGAATATCACTTGGAGGCAAACACAGAGGATAAGCTACTGCGCATATATGCAGTGGCTAGAACATACGGAGAAGGTGAACGTCCTGGCGCGGTTTGGCTAATCTTATGAAGGGGCTCCCTACTGCTGCTCTGCCCATTGAAGTAGATTTGGACACTGCTGAGTGGATCGCGGACCCTGACAAAGTTGCTGAATGCCTTAGGGGATACTACGCTGACTTGTATAAGTCAAGATCCCACGACTCTGATTCTGATATGCTGGCCTGCCTCGAATACAGAAAGCTATTTTGGCTATTAGACGGACACAGAGAATACTTGATGAGACCGATTGAGGCGTTGGAGATTCAGGGTCCTCTGTTTACAATGCGCTCCGGAGGAGCTCTATGGCAGGTTGGGTTAATGGTGGGGTTTTATAAAGTATTTAAGGACTTACTTACCCCTCATTTAATAGCGATGTTTGAGGAGATGGCTGAGGGTGGATCCAGGCCCCCCACATTGCGGGAGGCCCTTTTGGTGGTTATCCTCAAACCTAGGAAGTCCCCTCATGATTGCTCTTCTTATTGTCCACTCTCCCTACTTAACGCGGACACTAAACGTTTTGCAAAAATCCTGGCAAACTGATTGGCCCCTCCTATGCCCTCCCTTTGTTGGGCTGGAACAGGCAGGTTTTGTCCCGGGACGCACACTTACACATAATATTCGTACTGTATTTGGGACAATTCAACATACAAAGCAGGACACTAAAGTCACAGCAATTTTTTAGACACTGTAAAAGCTTTCGACTCGGTGGAGTGGAAGTTCATGTTATTAATCCTTGAACATTTGGGGCTGGGACATCTCTTCCTATGCTTGATCTACACTCTCGACATAACCCCCATAGCTAGAGTACGGGTAGGCACTGCTGTCTCTGTTCCACTGCTGATCTCTAGAGGCACTCGCCAGGGTTGCCCGCATTCTCCGCTTCATTATGCTCTTGTGGCGGAACCACTGGCCTGTGAGCTAAGAGAATACCATGTCCACTGGGATATTCAGTTCTCTGGATATATCCTCATAGTTTCACCTTACGCAGATGATACCCTCCTTTACATTTGAGATCCAGCCCAGAACCTGCCCTCAGTATTAAGCGTAGTGGTCGAATTTGGGGAATTTTCAGGCCTGAAAATTAACTCAACGAAATACATTATATTCCCTCTCACCCCTGGGACGTGACTCGAATTTCTAGATTTGCTCTTGGTGTGGTCCGCAGACCCAGTGAGATATCTGGGTATCCAGATACACACAAACTCTGATTTGGTGTTCAAGGAAAATTATGGCAGGGTCATTGCTAAATTAGAAGATTACATTAATAGATGGATTTGCCTTCCCCCTTCCCATTTTCGTATAGAAGGAATTGCGCTGGCTCCTGCACATTTGGCTACTGCATTGTTCCGTGCCGCAGACCGCACCACTGGAATCTGTGACTCGATTAATGCGACTATGCACACATGGCAAAACCTCCTAAATCTCCAAGCACTTTCCATACTGTACTCCCCTTTTACTCTGGGCTCCCGGTCCTCACTACACCCAAAATGGTAAAGGCCCTGCATTGGATGTATGACGTTAAAACGCATACTTTTACAACGCCTACCTTTACATCGCAAGTTTTACAACGCCTACCTTTACAACGCATAGTGCTTTTAGGCGCTGGATAGTGAATAGTTTAATTTACTATTCGAACTCCAGTCCCCGTGGATAGTAGGGAAGGTGTTGGATAGTACATTAAACCTATTCCCTATCCTAGAGCGACCCCCAGCGCAATGCGTTGTAATGGTTTGCGTTGTAAAAGTTGCGTCGTAAGGGCACTGCGTGGTAAAAGTTGCGTTGTAAAGGATGTTTACCCCCTGCATTCATTAGGAATAGACACCATCTGCGCCTTCTTTATTGATGGGAAGGAGAAAGATTGGAAGAACTTCTATCGACTGACCTGCCGCCTAACACTATTCCAATATTTCAGGGCAAGAAGCACACTCCACGCCCTGCTGGGAAAAGAGCTATTAGAACCTCCAGAGTTACTTTCTCTCTCCAAAGTGCTTCGCTCCTAATCCACTAAACAAGCTCATCTCTCACATCTATGAGAAAACTCAGGAATCACGCTAACAACCACTATGTTAAAGCTAGATTAGCCTAGCAGGTTGATCTGGCACTTATTATTGATAATTACATGTGGCGATATTGCTGCAAGTCGACTAAGCGCATTTCCCTGAACGGCAGACACCGCCTCATACAATTCAAATTCCTCAATCGAATTTACCGCACACCTGTCCGACTGCACCTTTTTGGGCTGCGCAACACAAATAATTGCGAATGAGTGAAGCAGACTTACTGCATTTGACATGGCTTTGTCCCCCTATCGCTAATTTCTGGTCACAAGTCTTCGCCAAGCTAAGTGATATAATTAAAGAAACGATAAGCCCTGATCCGCTCTTGGCCATATTGGGCTACTCTAAAAAATTTAGGAAAATCATTAGGCGCTTCGTTGACATGGGACTCCTGCTCGCGAAGAGAGTAGTAGCTATGCATTGGTCCCATGGTTCTCCACCCTCACTTTCCCAATGGTCTAGAGATAAGATATATTGTAATACACAAACAGAAGCACATAGTGAGCTGCTTCCCCCTAAAAACCGCCCGAAAAACTTTTGGAGTCTTTATAATAACTACGTCGATGCCCAGACTTAAAGGTCTAATAAACTAGCTAATATTATAAATGGATGGAAATGATCAACCTCACCAGCCCCTGTCTGGAACGCCTACTATGTCCCCATGTCCACGCTATTGTGTAATGATAACTCACTCTTACTGTAATTGTGCCTGATCATTGACTATTCTCAGTTGCATTTAGTTAGTAATTCACTTTTGTCTTAAGTTTTTTCCTTTTATGGTAAATGTACCATTTTGTTGCAGGAATTCTCCTTTGTGATTCTTAATTTTTATTGTATGTAATTTGATTTTTGATGTATGGTTTGTATGTTTTAATTTCAAAGAGAAATAAAATAATTAAAAATATGTATATAATCATTTGGTTTTTCATAATATAAAGATAATAGCTATTTCTATCCTATTGCACCACCAACACATTGAATGCCCTCTAGTTGATTTAGTAATAGCAGGAGCTATGATATCAGAAGATGTGAGGTTGCGTCTAGAAATGTTAATTGTGACAACACATTCTACACCAGCATTCAATTCATCATGCTGAACTAATGCATAGGCTACATAGTTCTAGAACTATGAATTGGATAAAAGGTGCATGGGAAGCATGGCTTGGTGATAGGAAGCAAGTTGTCTGACTCAATTTCATCAGTTTCTGGAACATATATAAATATGATGCATTTGTGTTGCTCAAGGTTAGTTACATTTGTGTTTGAAAGAGATAAATATGTTTGTCAAAGGAATCTAAGAACACATTAAAAACACTTTGGGCCAGATGTAGGTAGCCAAATACCGGTGGGTAACGGTCGATTTCGGCCGTTACCGACCGGTATTTGGCTTTTGAGATGTAGGTGGTTCGAAATTTACTGAATCTGCATATTTACCGATTCGGTAAATTTACCACTTCGGTATTTTTCCGAATCGGTAAATATACCGATTCTGTAAATCCATATGTAGGTGGCACAGTTTGCAGTGCCACAGGCCCTTAGGATTTCTTATTTTACCGCCCAATTCTATTGGGTGGTAAAATACCGATTTCCAGTGTACATGCACATCTGTGCATGTACACCTATGCCATGTGACACACAGACATGCCCTTAGGGCATGTCTGTGTGCCACATGGCACACAAGCCTGCATTTGGGATGCTACAGGGTGTCAAAGTGACACCCCGTTCCCCCTGCCAGGATTCGGTATTACCGATTCTGTAAATACCGAATCTGTATTTCCCATTGATTCCTATGGGTTTCAAGGTCCATAGGAATCAATAGGAAATACAGATTCGGTATTTACAGAATCGGTAAATACCGACTCTTACAGAATCGGTAATTTTTTACCTACATCTGCCTCCTTCCAATTTACCGATTCGGTATGAGTTGGTATTTAAGAGTCTGTAAATCGAAATTACCTACATCTGGCCCTTTGTGATTTAAGAAAAGTGTTCATCTAAAGTTTCTTTGAATTTTATAATGTGGATTTCTTCTCTGCGACTCCTATTATTTTGGTTTCATTTCCATCAGGAGGCCACAGAAAAAGATGTGTGTAGGCTATAAGTGTCTACTGACAAAATCACATTCATTTTCAGTGTTTGATTCTTTATATTGAGCTATGCCGAAAGGTGAAATGATGTTCAACGCCCTGTGGCCATAACGTACCCTGCACTCACATGGGTATTATCTTTCACTTACATGCACTAGTCATGTTGGATGCCTGTGTCCTTTGCCTTAGAAATCCTGGGGCACATTGATATATTACACCCTTACACTGCAGCATTCCCAACAAGGAGGAGCTACCCTTATAGGTATATGGCACCTTCTTCTCACTTCTTCGGAATAGGATAACGAAAAGTTATGAAACCTCCTCCAAACTGCATTGAGATGCCCTAAAATTTCACTAAACCATGGTGCTAAGCTGGAGACCGAGTAGGACCCAATTGATAGGGTTTGAGTGGAAAAACGGAGACTGGAAAAGCCTAGTCATCAATATCTGGCTTAATCAACTAAATGTTTTTCTTCATTGTCACAAAGACGTTTCAAGAAGTGTCAATGCTGCAAATATCCTTCCCCCACCAAACAGTGCAACGCGTTTTACTCAATACATGGAAATGCCTCCTACAACATTAGATAGTTAAAACGAGTGTGTTGGACCTGCAACAGTAGCATAAATAAGTTGAGCTAAACACGAAGGGGCAGATTTATAAGCCCCTGCGCCACTTTTGCGTCATTTTTAACATAGGAAAAATGACGCAAAAGTGGCGCAAGGGGCTTGTAAATCTGCTCCGAAGTACACAAAGCCAGTTGCTGAAGGTGTACTCAGTGCTCCTGTGCTGGGATATGTTTTAGGGTCATCTAATGCAATGCATGGTGTAGGTACTCTGGTGTCTGGTATGACGATCAGCCATACTATCACAAATGTCTTTGTTTTTAGCTAATTGGGATGCATTTACAACAATGACATACAGTCTTTTCATACATTTCAATCTCTGTATGTGTCTGCACACAGCAGAAGGTAGTATTTAATGTAGCTGGTAGGCAGATTGAACCATGCAGAGTTCAGATAGGATGCCATAATAAAATCATAATGGGGGAACGGTTGTTTAAACCCTATAAAAAGTATTTGTAAAGATGTACATTAAAAAATATGAGAACATGAGCATTGCTGTCTACTGAGAAAAACAAGTATTCTCCGGAAATATGCTAGCAACATATTTTAAAAATCCATTATTGGTCAGCTGGATCACCAGTATAACTCTGATTTGTAAAAAAACGTTCTACTACTGTTACACTTTAGTATTTCTGAGGAAAGTTCACACATTCCTATTTTATTAAGATGTTACATCTTTTTCATAAACACATGTGGGCTGTTTATTTCAGCCCTAAATACACTGCATACAAAAGCAATATAAACGTGTCAGTCAATTTAATCATTTCAAAAACTAAAAGAAATAACAATCACCTCAAATTACATTTTTTCTAGTCTATTATAGGAAATGATGGCAGGAATAAGCATTGCCTGACCTGCTGGAGATCCCTTTGTCATCTACAGAGACTGTGTCAGGGTGGAAGTGAGAAAATTAAAATACTTACGGTCAGTCCAATGCCTGGTACATCGCTATTACATCATTGCAGATAGTGGTACATTCAGGGGCATGCTATTACAGACATCTGCTTAACGGGAAACACCTCTCATGTTGCAACACACACACCCTCTTTGCCCTAGAGAACACTTCTCCTCAGCTGGGAAAGCTATGCACATCTTCCTGGGTAACTCACACACTAAGAAGGGAGAAAGAGGATCCCTCTGTCTCCATAGCTGTAGCATCATGCTATTGATTGATTGCTATTGCTTCCTGCATGAACTTGCCACCTTCTTCTTTTCAGCTATTGCAATGGGGCTGAAATGTAACGGAAAGTAGGGATACCTCCATACAAGCAAAAGAAATCTATGAAAGGGAAAAAACATTCACTGCTTTGCTTTATTGCTAAACACCATTTTCGAAAATGCAAATTTTCGCCATGGAAATCAGCCTGTTCACTCTTCCTGCGTATATCAAACCCGGCCCCAGGGGTCACAAGGGCTCTGCCAGGGGTCGCATTGGGCAAAGCAGGGGCTGAACTGTGCCCCCTGGCGGTCCCTAATTGACATCCACGGTTATAACCTCATTTACTCTTTGCTCTACTTTCTCTGCTTGTCTTACTAACTGCCCTTCTTTACCCAGACATTATTTGGATAGCCATACCCTACTCATTTTAAATGTCTGAGATCTGTTGTTCCTAACAGAAACTTGGCTTAAGGACTGGTTGGCAGCTTATATAGCCCTGCCCATCCCTCTTTGTTTTTCCATCAAACATCCTCATTTAGGAAAAAATGGTGGAGGTGTCACTATTATATACCGCTTCTCCTATTCTTGCTCCATCTCCAGTTGCTGACTACCAATAGCATTGAAGGTTTGTCCTTCACCATTGTCTTAACACCCTCCTTCACTCTCTCTGGAGCTCTCATCGATCAACCACCTGACTCTCGGGTTGACTTCCCCCTTCTACTTGCTGACATTCTTGGTTGCTATCCCCTTTACATGCTCATTTCATGCTACTTGGGGATTTCAATCTTCATGTTTAATGATCACAGTAATAGTTCTGTGCAGCAATTTGTGTCCTTATTAGAAGCTACTAATTTGGAGCAATTGGTTATGGAACACACTCATTTGGCAGGGTACATAATTGCTCTTATTTTTTTTATCTACCTGTATGGTCAATGTCAGACCAGCATTTAAACTTCCTTGGTCTGACTAGTTTTTGGTCCTTTTCTGCATTTATTCCCCAGCCCCCCGCAAGGCGCAAGGGCCAGTCATGAAAACCTTGAGAACTTGAGCTAAGATAACTAATGCACCTTTTATGCAAGCATTGCAGTCTGCTCATTATAGTTGCAATGGAGTATTGGAATCAGATGTATCCAGATTCAATAACAGGCTGATTTATGCCCTAGATATGATCACCTCCATAAAAACACTGTCCTCCTTCGGCACTTTGGTTTTTGGAGGCTCTTACTGCGGGCAAATTGCATTATAAAAGACTTGAACAGCACTGGAGGATGTCCTATGACAGAGATGCAAAAGTAACCTATCTATCCATGTTTAAATGTATTCATTCCTCTATCCAGAAAGACCAGCAACCTTTCATTGCTGCATCCAATTCTGTGGCAGATAATAAGTTGTGCAAACTTTTTTAAATTGTAAATAATGTCCTTTCTCCTACGGTTGAAGTAAATATTCTCTCTCCCTCGATGGAACTCTGTCAAGAACTTTCTAATTTCTTTCATGAGAAACTTTAAAACCTTTACAACCAATTTACTGCCCGACCTTACCTGACATGGTCACCCTGTTCTCACGCTTTCACGTCCTCTGTACACAAGACTTGACCCCATTTCCTTGCCTGATGCAGCATCAGAATTGGCAGGGTTCAGATTTGTATGCCCTCTGGGCCCCTTCCCTCCAGCTTTTCTGAATCTGGCTGCTGATGCAGTCAATCCGATGCTGATTAATAAATCCCAGGAACTGGGTGTGGTTCCGCTTCACTGTAAACATGCTTTATTGCTATCTCTGTTGAAAAAATGCAAAGGCTGATCCTAAGGTTGCCAGCAACTTTAGGCCCATTTCTTGTCTCTGCACTGTTGCCAAAATTCCAGAGAAAAGGGTCAGCAAGCAGCTATCACATTCTAAGAATCTAATATTCGTTTGCATGACTCCCAATCAGGTTTCCACATGGCTGTGGTACTGAGTACCCCCTACTTGAAGTATCTGAATTTATTTAGGAAAACAAATTCAGAGATCACCTGTTTTCCTTATGCTTCTGGATTTGTCTCCAGCCTTTGATACTATCTCTCATGTCATCTTTCTTGACAAAATCAAAAGAATTGGTGTCAGAGGCCAGCCTCTGCGCTGGCTGATATTGCTCCTGTCTGATCATTCCCAGCCCTTCCTTCTTTCACCTCTTCTTCCAAACCTCTGATTTGTGCATCCCCCAAGGTACTGCACTTAGCCACACACTTTTTCATATCTATCTTAAGTCTTTGGCTAAACTGGGGGAGTCCTGGAGGTGTGGGTGGTCTACTACACAGATGACACTCAGCTCTTTTTCACCTTCTATGAAAACATGCCTGCAACTGAAGGCTGTGGTGGGATAAACGGAGAGAAGCTATCCAAACATGAACTCATGGAAAACTGAGATCCTTTTATTTTGGCACTAAGTCTTTCCCCGAGGGCATTCTCTGTACTCCTCCAACTCTGATGTCCGGAAACCTTGGGGTAAAATTCAACACACATTCTAGCTTTGAGCCCCAAATTAGGTCCCTTTCCGCCACTTGCTTTGCTCCACCTCATCCCAGTGGACTACTTTAACACTGTTATCCACACTCTGGTACAGGACTAGGCTAATAGTTTATTTTTAGGCCTACTGGCTTTCCTATTCTAACAACTCCAAATACTTCATAATTCTGCTGTGCACCTCAACTTGAAGATTCTCCCACATTCACCAGTTTCTCCTCACTTGCTGCCTCTTCACTAGCTTCCTGTCATCAAGAAAATCCAGTTTAGGACACTTACTTTGGTCTTCAAAGCATTTGCTTATAAAGGCCCTCTTTACCGGAGGAGAAGATGTAAGCCTTACTTCCAGTCAAGCAATCTATGGTCCAACAACCTCAAGTTACTGCATATTACCTGCATACATAAAGCCAGAAGAAGTGGGCAGTCCTTCACACATCTGGCCTCCAAATTGTGGAGCACTTTATTTTTATATATATATATATATATATATTTATATTAAAGGGCCAAAAGTGCACCCGCCTGCTGGATGTAGAGGTTTCATCTCTTTTCCTGCCCACAGACATGAGGGCAGGTAAAGAGATGAAACTAATGCTCCTGCATGGAGGGAGTTGCGTTTCCAGCAGCTCCCTTCATGTAGCAGCAATGAAGGCTCAGGCAGGGGTCGGGGAGCTGTTTGGGACCATGGGGCACTTGAGCCACCCACACGGACCCCATTGTATAAGGTGAGTGCCCTGTTGGGACCAGAGCATCCAGAGACATGTGGATGGTCCAGGGGATGGGGTCCCTGGGGCCAAAATAAACTCAGGGATGGGGGCCATGCAGCCCCCATCCACCATTGACAAAATCAAAATCAGCCATGCATCCACCCTCCGTTTTGGATTGTAGATATATTAAGGTTGAGTCCTGGGAATGGGTAGCTGGGGCCAAAATCAGCCGGGGGAGAGGGTCAATGTGGCCCCGCTCCCACAGTGAATGGATGGCTGTGCCCCAGGGATTGGGTCCACATGGCCAAAATCCACCCGGGGAGGAAGGCTGTGTGGCCCCTTCCTTTTTAGATTATAGATATATTAAGGCCAGACCCCGGGGGATGAGGTCCTTGGGGCTGAAATCATGTCCCCCCTCCCCCATAACATTTCATGGGCAACACAGTCACCTTTGAGGTAATCACTAACTGTTTGCCACAACTCCTAGGTGGCACCCAAGGCATCCCTGAAAACCTTCTGCGACATACACCTGCATTGATAATATGGTACAAGTATAGACGCAAAGCTGTGCTTTTTTTAGTTTGATGCCGAACAACAGTGCAATTGAGTGAACTTTCACTTTTGTGTTCAGCAGATACATAATGTGTGCCTAGGTAATGGGTATTACAGAAGAGTGTGCACTAAAACCTAATGATAACACCTGATGTGCTCCCAGGACACTTTAGTAATGCAGCCACCAGTGTACTCATGCACCAACTCAAGGAACCACTGAGCCACTCATGCACTGGCTCATTTACTCACAGACCCACTCACAGGCCCACTCAGATACTCACACATTCACTCACAGACTGGATACTCATGCATGCACTCACAGGCTGACTGGCAATCAACCATTCAATCATTTGTAGAGCGCACTACTCACCCGTGAGGGTCTCAAGGCGCTATGGGGAGGGGGGTACGACTGCTCGAACAACCAGGTCTTGAGAAGTCTCCTGAAGGTCAGCAGGTCCTGGGTCTGTCGCAGGTGGATGGGGAGGGTGTTCCATGGCTTGGCGGCGAGGTGGGAGAATGATCTGCCACCGGTGGTTGTTCGATAGATGCATGGAACGGAGGTCAGGGCTAGGTCATCTGAGCGAAGCTGGTGATTCATAGTGTAGAAGGTGAGTTGTTTGTTGAGGTATGTTGGTCCAGCGTTGTGGAGTGCTTTGTGAGTGTGGGTGAGTAGCTTGTAGGTAATCCTCTTGTTGACAGGGAGCCAGGTCTCTCAGGTGGGCTGTGATGTGTGTGTGGTGGGGGGTGTCAGGGAAGAGGCGTGCGGAGGCGTTGAAGTCTTTTCTGGAGCTTGGCCATGGTTCCCGCATAAAGGGCGTTGCCGTAGTCCAGCCTGCTGCTGACGAGGGCCTGGGTGAGAGTTCTTGTGGATCCGGTGGGAATCCATTTGGAGATCTTGCGAAGCATGCGGAGGGTGTTGAAGCAGGAGGAGGAGACAGCATTGACTTGCTGGGTCATTGATAGTGTTGAGTCCAGGATGAACCCCAGGTTGCGTACATGGTTGGTGGGTGTCAGTGCAGCTCCCAGCATGGCCGGCCACCTGGAGTCTTCCCAGGTGGAGGGGGTGGAGCTGAGGATGAGGACCGCCGACTTGTCCGAGTTTAGTTTCAGGTAGCTGTTCTTCTTACATTCAGTGACGGCCTTCATTCCTTTGTGGAGGTTGGTTTTGGCAGTGGGGGGTCCTTGGTGAGGGAGAGGATGAGCTGGGTGTTGTTGGCATATGAGACGATGTTGAGGTCATGCAATTGGATCCTGTTGGTGAGCAGTGCCAAGTAGACGTTGAAAAAGGTCGGGCTGAGGGTATGATCTTGGGGGCTTTGGATCGGAATGGAGGGAGGCGGACTCTCTGGGTTCTGCCGGTGAGAAAGAAGGTGATCCAGTCCAGTGCTGTGTCATGGATTCCTGCGTCGTGGAGGTGTGTGCGTGGGGTGTGGTGGCAAACGATGTCAAAGGCGGCCGAGAGGTCCAGGAGGATGAGGGCCGCAGTTTCACCGTTGTCCAGCAGGATCCTGATGTCATTGGTTGCAGCGATGAGGGCGGTTTTGGTGCTGTGGTTGCTGGGGAATCCATATTGGGACAAGTCCAGGGTGTTGTTCTTCTGGAGGAAGTGGATCAGTTGTCTGTTGACCATCTTTTCGATGACTGTTGCTGGGAACGGAAACAGGGAGATGAGCTAGAAGTTCTTGAGGTCCTTTGGGTCTGCCTTGGGTTTCTTGAGTAGGGTGTTGATCTCGGCGTGTTTCCAGCTCTCCGGGAAGGTGGCGGTCTCGAAGGAGCTGTTGAGCTGACACACCAATGGAGGCAATCACAATCCCACTGACACACTCATGCACCAACTCAGATACTTACGCACCCACTCACAGACCCACTCAGACACTCATGCACCCACTCACACAACCAGTCCAGTGAGATACTTACGAAGCTACTACCTGCTTCACTCAGACACTGACACACCCAATCACAAACCCATTGAGACTCTCACTTTCACGCCCACTGACTCACACTCTCACTCTCAAAGGTTACAGATTCCAGTTATAAAATAGATTAAAAAATTTAGAAATTCACTGAAAAGAAAAAAGGTTACAGGGACATTATATTTAGGAAATAGAATTTTAAAAATCTTAGAAATTCAATGAAAAAAACAAAGGTTACAGGGGCATTATAGTTAGTTTCAGATTTCACTCAAACAAAACCAGTGAAATTCAATTGTTATAGTTAGCTGAGCTAACTGTAACTTGTGCCGCCACAGTTCACTGCTTATGACCTCACCTATTACATCACTCATGATATGGTCAGTGATATCACTGATAACATGATGAATGACATCACTGATGATTATCCACGGGACCCATATAGTCACCCATATACTCACTCATATACCTACTTACATTTACCCTCATTCATCCATAGAGCTATTCACACACACATACAGCCACTCACAGAGCCATTCACTTACCCTTACAGCCACTTACACAGTCATGCAGTTACTCAAACACCCACTCATATACCCATGCTGCCACTCACACATGAAGATACTCATCAATACAGGCACTCACACATCCTACAGTTACCTCGAGTAAGTCCCACACAGTGGGATCGCTAAGTGGTCTTCATAGGCCGCACCCCCTTTCTTCACCACTCTTCAAACGTGCCTGCTGGTGCACTACTGGTTGGGGGATGAAGTCCACTTTACCTGAGGGCCCTCTGGTACCTCCTGTAAGACCTATGCAGCGGAATTCCTGGGCACTGATCGGAGGTCCAACCCAATTTCTCCACCACTCTGCAAACGCGAATGCTGGTTAAAAAAACATAGAAAGTCACTGAAAAAAACACAGGTTTCACAGACATAGTTCAAAATTAGCATTCAAGAACCTTAGAAATTCACTGAAGAAAGTAAAACCATAGGTTTCAGGGACATTGTAGTTAGCATTTAAAAAACTTTCAAAATTCACAGAAAAAAACAAAGGTTACAGAGACGTTATAGTTAGGCTGATATTTCACTTGTACAAGACCAGAGAAATTCTGCTGTTATAGTTAGCTGTACAAACTATATTTTGAGCCCCCGCAAAGCACTGCTGATGATGCCACATATTACATCACTGATGGCATGGTCAGAAACATCACTGATGACGTCTCAAATAACATCACTGATGACATCATCTAGTGACTGTGAGTGTTTCTAAAAAGGTTAAGAATGTTTTATGTATATATATATATATATATATATATATATATATATATATATATGTATATACATTTATACACCATGGCGTATTGAAGAATGAGTGGGTGTATGAGTATTGGTATAGATGATTCAGTGGGTGCGTGAGTGACTGTATAAGTGAGTGATTATATGTTTTTCATTGAATTTATGGGTGAGTGAATAATCTGTGTTAATGTCTGCATCAGTCTGTCACTTGGTGTGTAAGTGGCGGCATGGGTTAGTGAGTAGCTACATGAGTGTCTATATGGGTTATTGATTGGTTGTCTGAGTACCTGTATGGGTGCCCGAGTGGCTGTGTGGCTGGGTAGGGGTGTGTGACTCCCTACATGGATGTGTGAGTGGGTTATTCACTAGATGTATGGGTTGATGACTGTGTCTGCGAGGGGCTGTATGGGTGAGTGAGTGTGTGTATGGCTGTGTTGGTAAGTGAATGGATGTCTTAGTGGCTTATGGGTTGGTAACTGTATATGTGTAAGGAAGTATATATGAGTGTTGGAGTATATAAGTGACTGTATGTGATAGTGAGTGATTGTGAGAGTGGCTGTATGGATGAGTGTGTGCTTGTGTTAGGGATTATATAAGAGAGTAAGTATGTGTTAGTATCTGTATGAATAAGTGAGGTGGAGTGTGTGTATAACTATACAGGTGAGAAAATGGCAGTGTGTTTGACTCTTTGGGTGCGTGACTAGGTGTGTAACTCTATTGGTGAGTGGCAGTGTGTGATTATCTGTATCAGTGTATGAGTGCATATATCAGTGACTACATATATGAGTGACTGTATGGGTGAGTGAGTGGATGTGTGTGTAGACCTATGAATCAGGGAGTGGGTATGTGCTAACTGGCATTGGTGTGTCTATGGTTTCGAGAATGGTAGTCTGTATTTTAGAGTGGGTGTATGAAAGGTTATATTAGGGTGTGAGTAGGTGAATCAGAGATTATGTGGATGATGTCATCAGTGATGTCACTGACCATGTCATGAGTGATATAATATGTAAATTCATCAGCAGTGCATTGCGGGGGCGCGAGTTTTAGTTAGTTCAGCTACAAAACTAAATAAAAACCTAAAAAAATGATAATAATTGAAATATTTAAACAATATTAGGAAAAGAATTGATTGGAGTTTGGGATTCATAGATATACTTTTCCCACTCCAGTTTATGCAACAGTAGTAAAAGCGTAGGCTTTCAGAGGCGTTACATTTACTATTCTCACTCCAAACTAGTCAGCAGTAGGAAAAGAATTGACTTAGGAGGGACAAGATATACTATTCCCACTCCAGTCTGTGCAACAGTATTAAAAGCGTTGGGCTTTGGAGGGGTAAGAATTACTCTTCCCACTCGTCTGTGCAACAGTAGGGAAAACATCTACATTTCGGAGGGGTTTACCCCTCCAGTCTAAGCAGGAGTAGGGAAATTCATTTACTTCAAACACATTTCATATTTGAATAACCCTAATCATTTTGAACAAATATAAAACTCTGAACATGAACATTACTAATTAACAAAAACATTATATGTATACAAAATAAAGAAAAATAAAAAAATCTAGATGATTATTAAACAATGTAATATTTAATTATCAATTTGTATTTTTATTTATTTATTTATTGTTTAACTTCCTACACAATACCCCTACAGACCTAGCAGCCGACACTTAAAATATAACTAATAATAAAAAAGAATAACACAATTTGATAAATAATAACTTTTGGAAATACATTTTTACTTAATTACGTCCCACCCTAAACCCCTACAATCCTAGCAAACTGAAACTACAATATAACTAAAATAAATCAGTATTGCATAATGTGCATTCATCATTGTTTATTTATTACTTAATTAAAATCCCACCCCATATTCCTGCAAACTCAACAGCCCATACCTAAACTATAACTACAGTATAAAAATATGACACAATTTACATAACTAATAATCAATAAATAATGAAAAACACATAAATAAATAATTGTTAATTATTGCTTAATTAACTTCCCATCTATGCCCCCACCAACTCAGCATCCCACACCTTAAATACAACTAAAAGTTATTATTACACAATTTACATAATTAATATTCAATTAAATAATAAATAATACATAATAATAGTTAAATAGTTATTACTTAATTAACGTCCCAACATATACTCCTTCAAACCCAGCAGCCCGTATCTAAACTATAACCAAAAGTTATAATTATTATACTATTTATATTGTGATTAGAGCTACAAGTGGTTGGGGGCGTGGCTAAGCCGAGCAGCAAGATGGCCGCATAATAAGGTGGCTCTCTTGGCAGAGCACATAATCCGCATGTAATCCGAGGCTTGGCTCAAGATCCATGCATAAAATATAGAAGGCGCTGACCGACTTACCCTCGGGTGATAACTTGCGAGGCTCCGAGTGGGGAAATTCGGCTGGAAGAGGTGAGACTGGCGGAGGCTCGAGGGGCCTTCACAAGGACTGGCTGATGCAGCGGGAACACAGAGGAACTGCAATCCCTAATGAAGTAAGTCTGGGCCCCCTGCGATGCTGCCGCACGAACCGCTTGCTCCGGGAGCACTGTCCGGACTGGAGCGGCATAAGAGAACGACCACAAGAGGAGGTTAGCACAGTGGAGACATTGCGCTGGGCATGGGCAGGACTGCGCAAAAGAGCAACGCTAGACATACTATGCAGGTGGTAGGGCACCCACAGATACCCCCGCTGGGAGAGCGCAGGGGACGAGAGAGAGTGGCACAACTTAAGATAGGCAAAGGCAAGGACCTATTTCCTGCAGACACCTTCTTGACTTTGGAACAGATGTGCAGACAGACCCCCCCAACAGCTGCAGATATGCTCCTATATTACCAGCTGCAGTGCATTCTTCTTGCAGGAGTAGATTCAACACATTCCCAACCCCCCCCCAATGCTGGCTGCTCTTGAAAACTTATCGGCGGTCAATCACGGCCATAAATTGATTACCCGCATATATAATATAATGCAAAGCGAATCCCCACTAACCATCCCTGAGGCTAAAGCAGGGCGGGAGACAAAGACTGACACAAGCATTTCAGACGACCAGTGTAAGTCAATCTGTGGGCAGCTGCGGTTACTATCCTCCAATTACAGGCTACGATGAATCCACTTTAAATATATCCACCGCCTCTATTGAACGCCGATGCAATTGCACAGCATGGGGTTGACCTCTGATGACTGCTGCTGGCGATGTGGGGACACAAAAGCGAACATGTAACATATGGCATGGCACTGTCGGCCGGTGGCCAATTTCTGGCTCAGCACATTACATTACATACAGGCCATTACTGGGCATAAGCTACCTTGCACGCAGCTGCCGGCGTTGCTGGGTGACAGCACTGACATTCCACCCAAACTCAAGAGGCTGACTACAATGTTACTAATCATGGCGAAATTCCAAGTCACCATTCATTGGAGAGCGCCGCGACCGCCGACCGCGAGAAATTGGATAATTAGTGTCATACATTGTAAAACTCAACTAGAGAGAGACATAGTGGGAACAGCTGCCAATGAGATTCCGCCCCCGGGATTTCTGGGAGCCGTTTGTAAACTGGCTAAATACTGTGGAGGTGGATGAACTGTAGCGAGCACACATAGCACATAGGCCCCTCCCTGGAGCGAGAATCTGAGATCCCACCGCAAACTATTACACCAAAGTTAGAATTGGGATTTTGTTGGCTGGCCAGACATGATGATTGTGTACTATACTGCTATTGATCATATTCGATATATGTTAAATCTGTTATGGCAGGCCGTAACAATATGACCTGTAGACCGCATGAAGACTGCTGATTGTCTTGCTGAATGTCACAGTTTTTTGTTCTTTTTTATGTTTTATAAATGCAAATAAAAATACTTATAAAAAAGAGCTACAAGTGGCTCCCTTTAGAGGTTGAAGATAACAGGGAACTGTGTAGAACTCTGTGGGACTGCAAGTGATTGGGATATTTTGTGAGCTGGATGTGCTGATGTGAACAAACTGGTGTGGGTTGGAGAGACAGGGAAGAACTAGTAAACGACATTGCTGGTGGATCCCATTTGAGACTCCAGCTGGTGTGTGAGGTTGGGGTGATTGACTGTGTTGAAGGCAGCTGAGAGGTCATATTGACCTAAGTATTTGCACCACCTGCATATATGACAAAAGTATATGCCTGCCAAGAGCACCACTGTGTTCTGGACGGACTTCGGTTTAAAGAAAGTGCAGTACTAGATGGCAAGGAAAAGTGTCTTTGCCACACATATTTGTATATATTAATAAGTCTCCCTAAAGTATGTCTTGCAAGCCCACAAGACATAGGGTCTCATTACGATGTTGGGTGGAATTTCCTCTGCCTGACTTCGTCTCGGTCAAGGGACCGATTGACACCCGGTCGGCAGTCCGGACTGACTGATCAGGATTGGTCGCATGCCTATTCTTTATTATGAGAGGATGTATTCGGCCGGAATACATGCTCGTATTGTAAAATAGAAGGTGCATTACATCTCTGCTCCCACGGCAGGCCCCTCAAAGTGCCTGCCCTGGGGTGCAGAGATCAACAGGGCGGCACCATAGGTGCCCCCTGGCCTCCAACAGGCAGCCATGTACCAATGGGTGCCCTGCTGGTGGGCCCCAAAGTCGAGTTCCAACCGCCTTCTGTGTCAGAAAGGCCAGCAGAGTGTGGATGTCAAACTCCAACATTGTAGTCCCATGGGCAAAAAGAGCCGTCCTTGAAATTATTGCCAGCATTCTGACTGGCGGACGGGCTCACCAAGCCCGTCGGAAGACAGTCAGAATGACCCGTCGGATTGCTTTCCAATCGCCTTCTTCGACAACAACAACCCCCACGAGGAACCCCCTTCCACCGCTCCCAGCAGCTCGCAGCCAACACTTGACAGCTGGGCTGCCCGCAGATTTGAAGACACTCTGATGATAATGAAGACCACCCACTCTGGGCCCCCATGAACCCCTGCCCCACCACATCTACTGCAAAGCCGCAGACATCGCCCCCGAGCCTCAACGTATCCTCAATCGCTCCTTCGAGACCGCCTCCTTCTCTGATGACTGGAAACACGCTGAGATCAAACCCCCCCAGAAAAAACCTTGAGCGGACCCCACCAACCTCAAGAATTTCAGACCGATCTCCCTACTCCCTTATCCAGCCAAAGTCACAGAAAAGGCCTTCAACAGCCAACTCGCCACCTTCATCGAAGAAAACATCCTCAACTCCTCCCAATCAGACTTCAGGAAGAACCACAGCACCATAACCGCACTCCTCGCAGCAACAGACGACATCAGCGCCCTCCTTGACAGAGGAGAGACCATGTCCCTCATCCTCCTTGACCTTTCTGCGGCCTTCGACACTGTCTCTCACCGCACCCTAACCCGCAGACTCCACAACATGGGAATCCGGAACAAGGTCCTCAACTGGATTCTCTCTTTCCTCTCTGGTAGAATGCAACGAGTCAGACTCCCTCTGTTCCTATCATAACCGACTGCAACCTCCTGCGGAGTCCGACAAGGATCCTCCATCAGCCCGGCCCTGTTCAACATCTACATGGTCCCACAAGCATCCATCGTCAAAGCACACGGACTCAACATCACATAGTACGTAGACGACACCCAACTCATCCTCTCCCTATCCAACGAACCCAACATCACCAAGCGCAATTTTCAAGATGGAATGGAAGCAGTCGCCAGATGGATGAAGAACAGCTGCCTTAAACTCAACACTGACACAAACGAGATTCTCATCATGGGCCAACACCCCGATGCCTGGAACGACACCTGGTGGCCCCCCCACCTCGGAGACGCCCCCACCTTCACCCCCAAGGGCAATGCATTTAACCTCGGAATCATCCTGGACTCCAAACTCAAAATGGACCGCCCGGTCAACGCCATTACCTTCTCCTGCTACCACACCCTTCACCTCCTCCGTAAGACCTACAAATAGTTCCCCCGAACACAGGAAAACTGTCAAACACGCCCTCATCAGTAGCAGACTGGACTACAGCAATGCACTTTATGCTGCGATCAACAAGAACCTCACCCGCAAAGTCCAGATCGTCCTGAAAGCTGCCGCTAGACTAGTCCTCAACCTACCGCACCACTACCACATCAGCCAGCACCTACAGGCCCTACACTGGCTCCCTGTCGAAAAGAGAATCACGTTCAAGCTTCTCACCCACGCGCACAAGGCCCTTCACAGCACCTGACCCGCCAACCTGAACCACTGTCTTGTGGTCCACGCTCCTCAGCACTCCCTCCGCTCGGCCCAGCTCTCCCTCGCAACGGTACCTCAGATCAAGAAAAGCAGAACGACCAAGGCATGGAACTCTCTCCCTCTCCACCTCCAACAGACAGCATCACTTCATAAGTTCCTAAAAGACCTCAAGACCTAACTCTTCGATGGAACTCAGTGAACCTCTGAAATCTGCAGACCCCTCCTGCCCCCCTCCCCCCGGCACCCTCTCCTCCTGCACCATTGGACCCGTTCCTGGTGAGTAGCTTGCGCTATATTAATGCCTGATTGATTGATTGAATGAGGCAGTCAGAAAGGAATTCAACCGACTTATTATGATGCGGTCGGAAAAGGCTTCAAATGTCGGTTGGAGCCTTTTCCAACAGCAACGTAATCGGCCCCGTAGTGTCAAATAGATAATGCATGGAAATACTGGAAAAGTGTGGCCTCTCAGTGATTGAAGGTCTAACACTTATTTAACTTTGTAGGTTCAGCTACATATTCCATGAGGCAAACATAGGTGTGATTAAAATATGTAATATTTCATATTGTTATTTCCCACTTAATTTTCAAACTCCTATTTACTGGTGAAATCTGATTTTGATGACTTGAGCGGAGAACTAACCTTATGAAAATGTACGTGTGGCTGCAAGAGACAGAACTGATAAAAAAAAATCATATCTCTGGTTCCCTTCACCCTGTTCTGATGATCTTTGTGTCTTTTCACTCATTAAAGCATTTTCTATTTTCTGGCATTGGTTTGGGAATTTTATTGTGTTGCTTTTTTGTCATTGTAATTATTGCTAGTGCTTGAACTTAAGATGCATTTTTCTGGAGATTGTCTGCTGCTTATGCCAGAGCTACCAGGGTTAGAGCAGAGATTATCCCTGAATTGGGTTTTGACCTTATCAGATTGTGGTTTTTAAGGTGAGCAGTATCACCCTCTCCAAAATGAATAGCCCAGTTTTTGACAGTTCATAAATTCAAAACGTCCCATTGTGTATACGATATTGGATGTGTGTTTAGTATTAACCTTTGGAGATTTTAAGGCGAAGCAAGGAGAAGGCTATATTTGCAAAACACTTATGTTTTAAACTTCGAACTTTGCAAAAGGAAGGCCAATTGAGATTGTAAAGTCATATACATATTTGGCATCCTATTTGATAATAAAGTCTTGATTATAAGCTGTTTTATCGTATTAAGAGCAATATTTACTTTTAAGTCATTATGAGATTCTCTAAACTTCCAATCATATGAACAACTTCTCCATGTTATCGGAGTCAAGTTGCTCCTGACTATTTCCAATGGCTCTCCTGTCATCAAGGTAAAGGATGTCAAACTATTGAACCTATTGATAATAAAGGCCCACGAGCCTGTCTTTAAAATTCCAAAAGCTATTGGTCAAGCTGAAATACGTTTGGAATTTGAACTCCGAAGCCAAATCATAGTGGGTTAAGGGTCGTTCTTGACATGTATGCATTATTTGTTTCAATCAGAAGCTGGCTCCTTAACAAATAATTGCTGGTATGAAGTAAATCATTCTCAATACCCTGGGGCTTGGGAATCTTACCTGTCAGAGTGCTTCTAAAGCTTTGATTTACAGACAGGGTTTCCTGATATGAATAAGCACAGTTTTAAACAAAAAGATAACTCATTCATCGTTAATGAGGAGGCCTTAGCTGCAAAGAACATGCCTGGAAGGTGATAAATTATCATCAGAGACTTGAAATTCTGCTTTATTTGACGCCTTTTTTCCATCACTAATGAGAAATACATTTCTAAAATTGTGTTTGAGCAGATATCAAACTTAAGATGATTCTCCAAAATCGATCCAGCAATGGTCATTTAGAGATTGTAGACTGTGCGGGCTTTTGCAAGTAACTCTATTGCATTTTGTATGTGTCTGCCCAAACTTACTTACTGAAGGTCACATACTGTTGAAGTCATCATTTCTCGATGCTGAGGTTAGGTTCTCATATTATGTTTATCTGGTGATATAGTTTTTCACGATGTAAAAGAATGTCTGTATCTTTACCATTAGACATTTGCTTCTTGCTCTGTGTGGGTAGGTCTTCATTTTAGGATAATAGGAGCTATACTCCCTTGGAAACTGTTGATGTGCAAAGTTTTAATTACAGTGCAAGAATGTTTAGTGTTCTATAATAAGTGTTACACCTTTTTTATATTTGTCTTCTATGTTTGGTCGGGTTGAGGTACTTTCTTAGGGCAACATTTTTGGCACTTTCCCCCCAAAAATACGTTTGTCTGTGCCTAAATAAGGTCCTAGGCTTTATCAATTAAGGACACATTGAATTGAATCACTTTGGCACTTTTACATATGCATTTGTAAGTATATAATGTTTAGAAGCAAGATTTTGGGCTAGGATAATGTCAACTTTATTTTTATCCTGATGAATTATACATGTATTGGCTCTAACTGACCTGTCAAACTATTTTCATGTGGCACTTTGATGCATTGTTTAACTCTAATGAATGTTTTATGTATAGCACTTTGACGTATGCATTTCAATGGATATAACTGTTCACAAGCACCTGGCACTTTGTATGGTTCTCTGTGGGCTAGGATAAATGCAGCTTTATTTTTAGCATGATGAAATCTTTATGCATTGGTTTTAATCGGACTGGTGAATGATTTCACATGGCACTTTCATGTATTGTGAGCCGTGGTGCATTTTTACACACATAATGTCTATATGCACTTGGAACTTTGATGCAACCACGTAGCTTTTTTTTAATCTTGATGAAGTTATGTGTTTTATTTCTAAATCGAACAACCAAGTGATCCCCCAACATGGTGTGGTCTATATAAGAATATCGTTTGTTTAATTCTGGGAAATGTATTGTAATGTATCACTTTGTGATGATTTTAATTATTCAGACAATACATTAATTTCATTTTATCTATGTATTACTGTATACCAGCATTAATAAAAAAAATTATACATCAAGCAAAAACACAACACGATAAAACAATTCCAAGAGCATCATGGCATCATGTGTAATAGGCCATCATCCCTTGGCAATAGACTCCTTACACAAATCCAATCCAGATTGCAAAAAATGATGCTTTCAGGTGCTAAGTGAGGTGAGAGCAGAAGCAATTGCAGTCCAGTCATTTGTGATCAAAGTCCTGTGGTGGCTTTCAAAACTGGACTCTGGTTTTCTACACTAAAATGTGCAAACAAATTAGGTTTAAAAAAGAAAAACGAAGCACGTTTTTGAAATATATTGAGAACAGAGAAGAGAGTAGATGGAAGTCAAAATGGGTGGCACCAACACAGTACCTAAATACGGTAAGAGTGACAAGTAAAAGAGCATTCATTCTGATTGGGCTGATGCTAACGATTTAGGGGCAAATAGGAGTTTACTGTTCACTCTTGATTATAAATACACTGTAATTAATGCGCAAGCACATTTGCTTTCTCCACACACAGTTTGTCAAGTAAAACGAACAAAATAGGCTTTAGAGAGAAATGGCCATGTTCAGTTTTTTTCCAGATTGTAACTGATGAAAGTATGTGGAATTTCCAAGTTCTTCCATGTTTGAACCTAGGGTACCCTTCTTGTTAAACTCTCTGACGTTCATATCGGACTTACCTGTCGATGGAGTCTTAAAACCTCTGCCTTTTGATAACAAGTCAATTAATGACATTTAGGTTATAGAGAATATTCAAACTCTTTGAAATGCGGGGCTGACGCCTACAGCTTGGTTGGGAAAACTTAAGCTTATTCAAGTGAAAGTGGTTGACTTGTTAAAACATTACATTGGTTAGGTGAAGTCAACCTTCTGTCCCTTGCTCTAGGATCTTTTCTTGGATAAGTATTCAAGCCTTCCAGGATACCTCTGTAACTTTAAATGAATCTCTTCACTAATCTTTCAATGCTTTTATTTAGCCCACCACCCATAATCATCCCTCTTCAAAGTTTAGGATACCAGAATCTCTGTCTCACCAAACTTGAGATTTCCCCGCCTCATTTAGGGAAGATGTACAAGAAAGTGATGCATCTGTAGAGGTGCGTGACTTTCCCTGAGCCACCATGAGATACTTTTGCACCACCATGGATGCGCGGTATTTACAATGTGGCACACCATGGCGCAAGCATTGACAGATGGTTCAGAAATTCTGATTAATCTATTGGCGTGTTAACGCGGGATTTCTGGTATATTGTTATAGATCTAGATCCCAACTCCGGTCGACTGAACCGTTGGTACCTGTCATAGAGTAAAAGGCAATCCACTACTAGGTCAATCAGTTAATGACTTAGTCCACTCTAAAGAACCACTTAAACTTAAAAAGTTTAAAAGTTTATTACAAAGCCAAACTTAACTGAAGATACAAACATCTCAATATAAGGTTCAAAAGATATACGGGTATCAATACAAACATAAATTTTCTAAATGCTCTTAGTCGGCAGAAGAATATTACCAAAACCAATTCAAAAATCATCAAAGTTGCAAGAATAGACACCAGCTGTAGCTTATGAGTCATTTACAGAAAGGAAGAGAATCAGATTAGACTGTCCCTACACTAGACTAAGTGACATCCCTACTTAGCAAGATTTTAACCTAAAAAAGGTGTCAGCAGTGGTGACTTCCAAAGAAAATCACACACTTCCCTTAGTCTCTGTTGCAAAAACGATGTCTCGCAGTTCCCTATCTGCCTACCCATCCGCTCTCTTAGGTTCCTCAGACCATCTGCCTTAACTCCACCCAGGGGTGCTGTCCCTAATACAAAATCACATTTACAATAGAAACGCCCTTTAGAGACGCCCCTCACGTGGTGTTGGTTCTGGCATTTTCCATGCTGATACTCCTCTGGGCCCATCGTTAGCGTTGACCTTGCTTCCCAGGCTCCTCTCCGGCAGGACGGTACCCCCCAGGAAATTCCTGAAGCCTCCTCCAGGCCTGTGCCTGGCTCTCTTGAACAAAAGTCTATTCATCACTTTCTTGATTGGAACCTCCTCGCACCTGCAAACAGACACTTGTACTGTGGGCCCCAAATTCCGGCCTCCACCATATCTTCAAGTCGTAAACCATCGAGCAAGCTCCACAAATTGTGCCTAGCACGACCTTTCTCTAACGAGCACATACAGATCAAAAGAAACAACTTTGTCTATTCAGGCCTATTAGAATTACATGAACGGGCCTGTGCACTCTGCAAAACATTTAATTTCTTAATCTAAACAGTATTCTAACTTATTACACACAATGATTATATGAAACACTTCTATAAAACATAATTTTCAGCTCTATGATTGGTAATACTTTGAATTACAGTAACATCAAAATCCACCATCGTGTAAGAGTGAAACAGCATCTTGTACTCTATGTGAACTGCCATGTGGCCTACACATTTCTACATTAGCAGAATTACAATTTCCCCTACCACTGCCACATAACATGGGATTTCAACATCATTCTAACATCTCTACAAACATCTACATTAGTTCTTCACACTTGATATAAGTATTCTATTTTAATTAAACACTCTTATGTATTTTCACTCTATAGATTTGACACTCTTATAAAATGTTTACTAAACTAATACAACGTGCTTGTAAATATGGTGCACTTCTAATTTTTCTTGATTTGCGCTCTCTCAATCCCCCCTTTGATGACTTTTAGTAGTCATCACCATTACAACACCATCCCTGAGGTATGGACTGAGTTAAACTGAAGTCGTTTCAGTACCCCCTCGTTTCATCATCTCTAGAGCCTTCAGACTCCTGTACTGATTATCCTGCATCGCAGTCAATCTCCTCTCCTGCTCTCTCATGGTTCTTTGCAACCTGTTTGAGCTATACCATTTGTACAGCCGTACCAATCCCCACAGGGTGATTATACAAACCACTATTATGATGATAGGTTTCAGTATGTACCAAAGGAAACCCTTTCCTAGGTTGGCAAACCAACCTCCAACTTTACCCATTCCTTGACCTACTTTTTCCCACACTTCGTCAAATCCTCAATCTCATGATGAATTTCAGTAATGTTCCGAATGTACTTTTCTAAAGGTTTTGAATTGTCTGGAATGTAAGTATAACATTCTTGGACCTTCAAAGCCTTACAGACTCCTCCCTCTTTGGCTAACAGAACATCTAGAGCAAGTCGGTTCTGAAGAACCATTGCCCTTATCGATTGCATTTCTCCCTCCACCAGCATTAGTGATCTAGCAGTACTGGCGGACAACCTATCTACAACTGTTGCCAATCTTCTTATCTTGACATCATTTAGTGCTATCCCTAAAATAGGAAACATAGCACCAAATACGTCTCCAATTACCTCCTCAGCACTTACATCCCTTCTTCCTCTAGCTTGAGTTCCTCCCTCTATAATTTCCAAATCCTTAGCATGGTATATTTTGGGGAAGACAATTGCCAAATAACATGATCCATACCAATTATCTGGTAGTTTCACGTATGCATTTCTTCCACAGACAAAATATACATTTGGGATCACCTGCATTTCCTTCAAGAAGTCTTTTGAATAATATTCTAATTGGAAAGCATGCTCACAACTCACTTTTCCCACAAACACATTCTCGTAATAGGTTTCACCCCTATGTATACACAGTTTCCCCTTTTTCTCTCGGTCTAAAGCTATTGGACCACTGCTACCCTTTCTTTGGTGTGCCCTTTCTTCCTCGGTCCAATCTGTTTTCCATTGACCTGAAGCTTTTAAAATCTTCTGTCTCCGGTATCGATCATCCACTTGTCCTACAAACTTTTTCTCAATTTCTGACACTTTACAAGTCAAATTATTTCTTCGGGCATGTGAAGTATCTAATGTTTTCCAGGGAAGGAAAAATTTCTGTAATCTGTCTTCACTCTTATCATAATCCCACTTATTTAAATGCTTGTAGTTCGGCACTTCTGGTAAAACAGCATCGAAGTATGAAAAATAGTATTCAAACCCATCAAGTTCATAGAATATACTAAGCAACAAACGACATGTGATTCCATAAGTCAATGGAAGATGATGATATCTGATACCTTCGTCTACAGAGGCAGGCAATTTCATGCAAACGTAACAATTCTTGGCCTCCATAGCGTCAATGTATTCATAAAGCAATTTAGGATATGCATTTGATTTAAAATTTCTCTGTGATTCATCTACATGTAACCTACGAGTCTCAGCTGCTAGTAAAGCTTTGTCTTTCTCTGTATTATTCCCCTTTTGACCAGCAGTAGTAGGTTTCTGTATCAATGCAATCTTCGCTTCTTTTGATGTTTTCCCTTCATTTTCATGTCCCACTACATAAGATATAGTAACTTCTAAAACTATAAGAAAAATCACTCCTACTAAAAGTGTGCCTACTATACATTTGGTCCTGCGGTTCGGGTTGCCAGCCTCCATGATCTCAAGTCAGTATAGCTCTGGTTTTCTTTCACAGCACAATGTCTCTTTCCTTGTACAATGTCTCTTCTCGAACCACACCTGGAAGCTGATAATCTTTTCCGCAAGATCAGTCTGGTGTTCTATAGCAACAGACAACCCTAACCCTTCTCCGTCCTCTAAATGGAAGTCCCTAGTTTCTTCTTCTTCCACTTGGCGCTAGGTTATCTCTCAATTTGTTTATTTACAAAGTCTTTCACACAGTCTTTTAGCAATCCGAAATTATACGTGTTCCAGCGACTCTAATCACGGCTTCTAATATTTCCAAACGAAGAAGGACCTCCTCAAGTATTGACCTCCTTGGACAACAAATCGGAAATTCTATTCTGTTTAAAACCAGATCTCTTATTCCGCTCAGATAAGGAGGATAGGGAATATTGAGTGTCAGCAACCCTTCTACCTCCACTCCCGGTATCAAAATCACTATTTCCACTGTTATGATGGGGTCAGTACTGGTCAGGGTCACTTCCCTCACCCTCCCGGATCTCTGTACACTGGACATCTGCAGCGAGGTAGGTCCACTCAGGAGTAGCGTATCTTCTGCTAGGAGCTCGCGCCCTCCTCGATCTTCTCATACCTTCCTGTTCCTGTCCTTGTGCACTTTCGTCCAAATCCGAGTCTTCAGATACAGGGGCAAGAGTTTTCTCTGGAGCTGGCTTCAAGCTTGGCCTCTTTCTTCTTTCACTTGGCCAACTAGCTTCTCCACGCCTCTCTCTCCTATATCTTGTCCTCACACTCGGTTCTTGATCACTCTGGGCTTGATCTGTGCCTGAGCCGTATTCAGAGCAACTTTCTCCTTCTGTGGCAACTTCAGTTTCACTGCCGTCCTGTCCCTCTTCTTGATCTGTAGCGCTCCCAACTTCTTCCGACACCCCCACAGCTTGACTGATCCCCTCTTGTGGTTCACCGTCCACAGCTGAATTTTCATCTGCGAGAGGAGCTGTTTCTTCTAGGGGTGCTGGAACTCTTCGAGTATGGGAAGCGTGAATCCAGTTTGGCAGCCCTCCACACTTCACAGCGGTATTCGTAGTCAGGATAACTTGGTAGGGCCCCTTCCAACGCACGTCTAGGCAGTTCTTCCGGACGTTCTTCTTCAGCAGAATCCAGTCACCTGGACACAAGTCGTGACATAGATCTCTTGAAGATGGAACTTCAGCAGCCGGCACCTGAAGAGACACAGAATGAATGGCGTCAGACAGACCCTTGCAGTAATCCAGGATCAGGTCATCTGTAATATTCAACAAAGCTGTAGTGGGTACAGATGGAAGTCTCATTGCCCTCCCAATTAAAACTTCATGTGGAGAGAGACCTGTCCTCCTGTCTGGTGTGCTACGCATACTCATGAGTACCAAGGGCAGAGCATCAGGCCAGCTTAAGGACGTCGATGAACATACTTTGGCTATTCGGGACTTGAGTGTGCCATTTATTTGCTCCACAATACCTGAAGCCTCTGGTCGATAGCTACAGTGCAACTTCTGATCAATGTTCAATGCAGAGCAAAGCATCTTCACAACTTCACTGTTGAAATGAGTTCCTCGATCTGATTCCAGGGAGGTCGGCACCCCGAAGCGCGGGATCAACTCTCTAAGCAACAACTTTGCTACTGTGAGTGTATCGCACCTGCGTGTAGGGTATGCTTCGACCCATCTGGAAAATATGCATACAACCACCAGAACATACCTGAGGCGGTTGCTTTTTGGCATCTCAATAAAATCTAATTGCATTCTGTTGAAAGGCCCCCCAGACCTCCCAATGTGACTCATTGTAACTGGTGTTCTTTTCCCTACATTCAATTGCTGACATGTAACACATCTCTTACACACTGCTTCGGCTGCAATCCTGAATTTAGGGCAATACCAGGTCTGCCTGAATACCCTCAGCATAGCATCTCTTCCTAAATGTACTGGACCATGTATCTGTCGTGCCATTGGACTCACCAATTCCTCAGGTAACACTGCCCTTCCATCTGCTGAAACCCAAAAATCCATTTCACTTTTCACGCACCCTGCTGTTTCCCATGACTTTTTCTCAGAATCAGGAGCGTTCTCCTGCATGTTTTTTAAATCCTCCCAAGTATCAACTGTTTCTAGCATCATGTTTAACTCGGTCCTTTCCTGAGCCCCACCCACTTCCACCTCCGTGAAAGAATATCCTTGCTCCGCACAATAGCGGGCAACTTCGTCTGCATATCTATTACCTTGTGACACAAAATCTGTATTTTTGGTGTGGGCTACGCATTTGACAATTGCAATTGCAGCTGGACCTTGTAATGCTTCTAACAGCAGTCGCACAAATTCCCCATTTCAAATAGGCGAACCAGAGGAGGTCATGTAACCTCTCTGAGACCACAACTGCCCAAAATCATGAACTACACCGAAACCATATTGGCTATCGGTATAAATGGTGACTTTAATTTTGTTTCCTGCTAAACAAGCACGTGTCAATGCAATGATTTCTGCCACCTGAGCGGAGTGTACTCCTTCCAGGCAAGCGGCTTCTACAACTCCAGTAATGGTGCAAACAGCATAAGCTGCTCTCAACCGACCAGTATCGTCTCTTAAACATGAGCCATCAACAAAGAAAATTTCATCAGGGTCGATCAACGGCTCATCCACAATATCTGGTCTTGGCTTCATGCATAGTTCAGTCACATTAAGGCAGTCGTGATCTTCACATTCCTCGCCTTCTATATCATTAGGAAGTGGCATCAATGTAGCGGGATTCAAAACAGAGCACCTCTTAAGGGTCACGTTCTACGCAGCAAGTATAACTTGCTCGTAGCGCGTGAGCCTACTGCTGGTCAAGTACTGTGTCTTGGTCCTGGTCATTAACAGTTCTACAGAATGAGGTACATACACCACTAACTAGTGTCCCATGACAATATTTTCACACTGCTCAATGCTGACACCTGTTGCAGCAACGGATTTGAGATATCCGGGCAACGCTGCGGCTACTGGATCTAAGGTAGCCGAAAAGTATGCAACTGGTCTACGGGCATTTCCATGAATCTGTACCAAAACTGACAAAGCACAACCCTCCCTTTCACAGCAGAAAAGTGAAAATGGTTTTTCATAGTCAGGCATCCCCAAAGCCGGAGCACGACACAAGTCCTCTCTCAGCTGTAGAAATGCCATCAAACAATCCTTGTCCCATGGTACCGGATCACTCACCTCCTTGTGCGTCAGTTTTTGTAAAGGTTTTGCTTTCAGTGAAAAGTTAGCTATCCACTGTTGACAATAACCAACCATTCCTAGGAACATCCTAACTTCTCTCTGTGTCGTAGGCGCGTTCATCTTCATTATCGCCTCTATCCTATCTGGTGACACTTTGCGCTTTCCTTTTTCTATCCTGTGACCCAAGTACTGTACTTCTGTCAGACAGTACTGCAATTTGTTCGGAGATACCTTATGCCCATTTTCAGCTAAATCGTTCAGCAAGGCAATGGTATCTATCTTACAAGCCTCTTCCGTTCCTGACGCAACAAGTAGGTCGTCTATGTACTGGACCAGAACCGAGTTCTGTGGCAGTACTAGACTTTCAAGATTTTTCTTTAATAGCTGGTTGAAAATTGATGGGCTTTCTGTATACCCTTGTGGGCTACGACACCATGTTAGGACACGATTTTCCAGCTTAAAAGCAAAAAGATACTGGCTCTCCTCATCCAATGGGATTGAGAAGAAAGCCTGACAAAGGTCTATCACTATGAACCACTCAGCTTGGAATGGTATCTGAAACAATATCACTGATGGATTCGGTACCACTGGACAACATGAAACAACTATGTTATTAATCTTTCGAAGATCTTGCACTATTCTAAATTTCCCACTAGGTTTTTGCAAACCCATAATCGGGGAGTTGCATGGACTTCCCACGATTTCCTTCAGTATTCCCTGTTGAATCATAGAGTCGATTACGGGTTTTATTCCTGCAATCGTCTCCGGGGTCAATTTATATTGGGGCGTTCTTGGATATTCAGCATTTGGTTTTACCATAATCTTCACTGGTTCTACTCCTTTGATCAGTCCTATCTCTTCTCCAGTAAAATCCCATACCTCTGATGACACTGCATCTCGTAAGTCCCAAGGAAGGTCCTCCACAGTCAGGGTAGGACACAGTTCTATGCATGTTCTCGAATTGGTAACTTTAAAAGTAGCATCATCGTCTGTAGTCTGTACCTCTACTCCCTGAGGTGTGCAGTATATTGTGCAGTTCAGTTTGCACAATAAGGCCCACATGCATCAATATCGGCTTTTGCGAGTTCTAAATTGCGAAAAATAACGATTCGCAATTTAGAACTCGCAAAAGCCTATGCATGAATATTTTTGCTTTTTTTTTGCAATTCGGTAAAAATCGCTATTTTTACCGATTTGCAAAAAAAATGCACATTTTCAATTGCGAATTCACAATTCCCATTCATTCCTATGGGCCAAAATGCCCATAGGAATGAATGGGAATTGCGAATTCACAATGTGCAATTGCAATTCATCAATGCATTTCAAGGGTGGAGAGGGGGGTCAAAATGACCCCCCCTGCACCCATGAAATGTACTTTTCAGCATAAGTTACATACACACATGTCCTAAGGACATGTGTGTCTGTAGCTTAACAGTTTAAAAAATGCATTTTTAAACAATTTCGCAAATTACCACGAAGTTGAACTTCGTGGTAATTTGCACTTCCAATTTTAAAAATCGCACATTTTTCTGTAATGATGCATAGCATTTAAGAAATCGCACAATTGCGATTTCTTATATGCTAACGCAATTTTAGAAATCGTAAAAAAGATGCGACTTCTAAAATGGCATGATGCATCCCAAACAGCACTTTTGCATTCGCAAACGGCCGATTTTAAGGAATTGCACCGTTTGCGACTACAAAAATGCTTGATGCATGTGGGCCAAAGTCCCTTCCTAACAGACACACAGGACTAGAATCACATACCACAAACTGATGTTCATCGGTGTAGTTTCCTATTTTCTCTGATACTGGTTCCGTCAAAGGGCTATTCATTCTCCTATTTGCAACTCCTACCACCTGAATCGTTTCCCCTGACATTGGTAGATCTGGAACCACTGCCGATCTCAAAGTTGATCGAGTAGCTCCAGTATCCACCAAGAATGTTGTAGGACACCCTGCCACTTCAGCCTCAACAAACGGTCCTCTTTGATCTACCTCTAGAACTGCCCCGAGGGTACAGTCCTCCTGTCTGCTTACACGTCGTCCCGTCAATGGATCAATGTAGTAACGCTCTTCTTCACCTGTGAAAAAAGGCATTTGTCTATAGACCTTTCCCCCTGTCGTAATCTTTGGTGGCTGCGGGAACTGAGCTCGAGGAGCCGAAGTCCCCCCTTTGGCCACCTTACCCTTTGTCACTGTCACCCTTTGGACTGGAACTTCCTGAACTTCCTCCTCTAGAACTTCCAGTTCTCCGTTTTCAGGGTTATAGGGACACTCGCGTCTCCAATGTCCCACCTGGTGACACTGGTGACACTTTGTCGTTTTTTTCAATGTAGCAAAGTCTATTCTAGGTCTCGGATTTTCCTCGTTGTCCTTATTCTGACTGTTTGATTTCCGTCCCATTGTCCCTGTTCCCTGTTGCTGCTGTCCTCCCTTTCCAGCTGACTGCATCTGCACCATCATCAGTTTCTCCTTTAGTTTCTTTGCTTTGGACTCTATTTCATCACTACAATACCTTGCACATCTCAAAATCTCATCTAATGGTTTGTTTTGCCAACAAATTAAATGTTGCTGAATCATCAAACAAATATCAGGTCTCAACCGCAAAACAAACTTTGATACAAACTGTCCTATATCCTTGGGATCCATTACATCTAATCCACTGTATTGTTTGAACGTTTTCAGCAATCGTTCATAATACTCATGAACTGTCTCCTTGGGTACCTGTCTTGTTCGGTCTATTTTTACCCAATCTATATCTTGTGGTGGCACCTTATCCTTCAGCCATGTCATCACCCTTTCATATTTTACCATTACACTTTCTGATGGTCCATTAGTACGAGTATCCCTTTCTGGTTCTGCAGTTGGCCACTCAACACTAACCTTGCATGCTATCCACAAGTCTCCTGGGACCACAATGTCGAATAAGGTGTTCAAATCAATCCACAATACTTTTGAAATCTTGACAAACCTCTCTACCTGCTTGTACCACTCTACAGGATCCTCCCTTAACTTCGGAAATGAGTTTGTAAATGCAGCCAAATCTCCCCTACTCCAGGGTACGTGTACATAATTCCCATTCGCTATTTCTCGCAAAGGGAATGCCTCCATCTGCATTAGCCTTCCCTCCGGAGACATCACATTCGTACTCCGCATAACAGTTCCCTTTTTGGACCACCTCTCTTCCCATTTGTCCAGATCTCTCCATGCTCTTATTCCTGTGATCAGTTCCCTTATGTGTGTTTTTAATCCAGTTGTCCTCCTCTCTTCTAGGTCCTGATCTGAATAATGCAACCTGTGGTTACCCTGTAATGCCTTGGTTCTGGACAAATCTACCATATACTTGTCTGCCAGTTCAGACAGTTTCTCATGAGTTGCTCTGGCCTTTCGAGTGATGTCCTTTGCTATAAACAGCAGCTCATCTTGTTCGTACATGTCAATCCTTTCTAACGGCACTGTACCATCTATTACTTCGTCCAGGTCAGATTTTAAGCTGGTCACATCGAGTCTTTTGGCTTTTATCACAGCTTTCAGTATGCCATCTCTAGAGAGTCTATTTACATCTCTCCCATCACAGCTCTGAGTCCTACGTCTAGGCTCAGGCGAGTTATGGGGAGTCCTCCCATGCTCCCATCTCTCCAGGTCCCATGCAGTTCCATCCTCTCTGGGTGTATAGTGAAACACTTCCCTATTTCATATAGTCCCACAATCCCCATTCTGTCTGGTTTCTCTAGGTGCATGGCAAGACATTCCATTATTCCCCATGTCTTCACAATTTGCCTGTGACCTCTGATCACTCGACGCATGGCAAGATCCTTCGCGGTTCCCCATGCTCCCACGATTCCAGTGCTGTACATTATCGCCAGGTCCGTGGTGAGTGCACCTAAACCTATCCCTGTATTCTTGGGTCCTTTGGTCTCCCTCACTTTGAATGAGACAAGATGTCTCTCCACACTCCGTACTTCTGCCTTTTTGCTCCTGTCCATTTCCTCCGTCAATATGACGTGCAACTCCTCTACTCTCCTGACTTTTACCTTCCCACTCCTGACTGCTTTCGCTAGCCCCGCAGTGAGATAATATTCCATTTCCTCGACTTCCCCATTCTGCTTCTGCTCTTGACCTGTTGCTCGGTACTCCTGTGGACCCATCCCATTCCCTCAAGTCAGCCCTCAACTCTTTATAGGATTTCGGCCGTGGTCCCCTTAGGTCCATCGGTCCTCTCTGACCCCCCTGCTCTGTTACGGGACCCACTGCTGAATCCAATGGGGTGCTCCACATTATCGGTCCTGGCATTTGCCTCCAGGCTTTTGTCGTGTTATTCCTTCTTTCCATCTCAACTCTCTCTCTCTCTAGCCGTACCTGTTCTTCCTCCCTCCCTTTCTCTGGGTGATAAACCGACACTATAGGGCCTATGGTAACGGGTACTTGAAGAGCATCTGTTAATCCATAAGACTCAACCCTCTCTGTTGCTGGCATCTTCTGCACCACAACCCTTCCGACTACTCCCTGTACAGGACTATGTTGAGGTGTTTCCTCACCTTTGGTAGGTACCCAATCCGTGATAGGGAGTGGCCTATTTCCTTCCATGTCAACCCTGTCTTCCTTTGGGAGCTCCGTACCTTCTGTCTCCCTATAGTCCGGAGGCGGTCTATCTATCAACAACCTATTTATTAGGTTGTCCTCCGTCTCGCTCTCATCATCCTCTTCTATTGGTCTCTTTTCTCTTGTAACCTCTCTCACTGGGTACAACTTATCCACTTCAATCGTCTGTACCCTCCCTCTCTTAGCCTCCGCATCCCATTTGGCATCTTGCACTGCCCTTACTGATCGCCTTACCCTTTCCTGGCGTCTGTTCTGACTCCTGTCGTGCGCCGCCCTAATCCACGCATTAAGCGCCTCAAACTGTGTTGGTCTAGGCAAAGGTCTCAATGAGGACATAACTGCTTTCAACTGATGAAACACTTCTAGTCTAAACGTTCCGTATTTCGGAAAGGTCAGTTCCTCATTCCCTTCTGTAATCTTACTCCAAGTACCAAGCCACAGTATAGTATGCAACCCAACATTAGTTGCCATATAGTGAGCTGGTGTACCCTCTGGCGGTGCCTCTTCCCCGTAATAAGATTCTCTTCTTTTTCTCTTAAAAATCCCTCTCAAACATTTAAAACACTTCATGTTCAAAATTTACGAATTTCTATTTTCTCCGCGTTCGTTTACTTCCTGATGACAAGCCACCAATCCCAGCGCGGTTTTCACTAACTGGCCTATCACAGCGCAGCTCTTCGCTGATGTCACACCAACCGCCCTATCACAGCACGGCTTCACACCAACCGGCCTATCACAGCGTGGCTCTCGCTGACGTCACTCGTCTCAGCGCGGCTTCACACCGACCGGCCTATCACAGCGCGGCTCTCGCTGACGTCACTCGTCCCCCTTTCGCAGCAGTTCCCCTCCTTTCTCCGCTCGTCTCCCGGTCATGCATGCGTCCCATTCATACTCTGAAAATGATTACTTCCGACCAAGCGATCACTTTCCTTGACTGTACGTCCACAGTCTAACTGTAATTGTCACCTTAACTGACGAAATGTCTTTCCGTTGGTCCGGACAATCGCCTTCTCTGATAGGTTACTTGCACACGGTAACTTTTGACCTGCGTCCGTTACCCACACACTCACTCTTGCATTCCCCCTATCTCGGTCCTGCGGGCGATCAATGGTACCTCATGACCCCCTTTACTCTGGTCGACAACTACTCTGGGTGTTCGATACACCCGAACCACTTAAGCTCTTCCCCGAACTTAAGATTTTCACCAGTTCACCGGTTCCCCCGTTTCCCAGGTTACCAGTTTACCAGTCTGCCAGGTTGCGCGCGCTCACAACCCTCTCTCATTCATACTACAGGCATTCAAATCCGCATGACATTACAATACAGATACAACACAAAACACCGCAATCTGTCCACGCATGACCCTTGTTATACTCACTCTCGTCCGATTCTGCTGCTTTTCTCTCGCGCCGTCAGCACCCTCTTCAGCAGGCCACCTCTCGATCTCTAGGGACCTTGGGGTAAACTTAACCTAGTCTAGATCACCTTCCTCAAGAAGGTAACCATCCTCACTCTGCTACCAACTGTTAACGCGGGATTTCTGGTCTATTGTTATAGATCTAGATCCCAACTCCGGTCGACTGAACCGTTGGTACCTGTCATAGAGTAAAAGGCAATCCACTACTAGGTCAATCAGTAAATGACTTAGTCCACTCTAAAGAACCACTTAAGCTTAAAAAGTTTAAAAGTTTATTACAAAGCCAAACTTAACTGAAGATACAAACATCTCAATATAAGGTTCAAAAGATATACGGGTATCAATACAAACATAAATTTTCTAAATGCAGAAGAATATTACCAAAACCAATTCAAAAATCATCAAAGTTGCAAGAATAGACACCAGCTGTAGCTTATGAGTCATTTACAGAAAGGAAGAGAATCAGATTAGACTGTCCCTACACTAGACTAAGTGACATCCCTACTTAGCAAGATTTTAACCTAAAAAAGGTGTCAGCAGTGGTGACTTCCAAAGAAAATCACACACTTCCCTTAGTCTCTGTTGCAAAAACGATGTCTTGCAGTTCCCTATCTGCCTACCCATCCGCTCTCTTAGGTTCCTCAGACCATCTGCCTTAACTCCACCCAAGGGTGCTGTCCCTAATACAAAATCACATTTACAATAGAAACGCCCTTTAGAGACGCCCCTCACGTGGTGTTGGTTCTGGCATTTTCCATGCTGATACTCCTCTGGGCCCATCGTTAGCGTTGACCTTGCTTCCCAGGCTCCTCTCCGGCAGGACGGTACCCCCCAGGAAATTCCTGAAGCCTACTCCAGGGCTGTGCCTGGCTCTCTTGAACAAAAGTCTATTCATCACTTTCTTGATTGGAACCTCCTCGCACCTGCAAACAGACACTTGTACTGTGGGCCCCAAATTCCGGCCTCCACCATATCTTCAAGTCGTAAACCATCGAGCAAGCTCCACAAATTGTGCCTAGCATGACCTTTCTCTAACGAGCACATACAGATCAAAAGAAACAACTTTGTCTATTCAGGCCTATTAGAATTACATGAACGGGCCTGTGCACTCTGCAAAACATTTAATTTCTTAATCTAAACAGTATTCTAACTTATTACACACAATGATTATATGAAACACTTCTATAAAACATAATTTTCAGTTCTATGATCGGTAATACTTTGAATTACAGTAACATCAAAATCCACCATCGTGTAAGAGTGTAACAGCATCTTGTACTCTATGTGAACTGCCATGTGGCCTACACATTTCTACATTAGCAGAATTACAATTTCCCCTACCACTGCCACATAACATGGGATTTCAACATCATTCTAACATCTCTACAAACATCTACATTAGTTCTTCACACTTGATATAAGTATTCTATTTTAATTAAACACTCTTATGTATTTTCACTCTATAGATTCGACACTCTTATAAAATGTTTACTAAACTAATACAACGTGCTTGTAAATATGGTGCACTTCTAATTTTTCTTGATTTGCGCTCTCTCAGGCGCAAAAGTCACGCATTGCTAGAGTCGTGTCACAAGCACAACGCAACTCCAGAAATTCATGGGACACCTATCCTCATTGTGCTGCGTCAATCCTTACGCCTCCTCCAAGCAGGCATAAGGTTTTGATGGAGTGGCGTCCTAGTTGTGGCGCAGTGAAATTTCGTTAATTTCACTGCGTCACTCCTACGAGGCTTTTTTGCATGGGAACGCCCACCCTGCATACATCATACCTAATGCAGGTATAATGTGACGCAGGGCTTTACAACGTGACGCATCTCCCTAGATGTGTTATGTTGTAAATGGGCCACATTTTTACACCGTCGCTGCATCACAAAAAAGTGACTCAACGGCGGCGCAAAAATGGTTGTAAATCTGCCCCCTAGTGTCAGGTGATCCGTTGTACTTCCGAATGAAGAGCCTCATCTGACTCGGCCATTGCAAACCCCTGACCTGCAGATTAGTCCACTACTGAGCCTTCATGTTAAAATGACAACTGCTACACCCCACGTAGAGCACAGATATCTCCATTCATTTTTCATGCCTGGGTCCCTGTTCTGATGTTTGGTGGGTCCATGTAGGTAACACAAAAGTGGCTGCTGCACACAGGGGGAAAACGTCTGGAGCTTCCAGAGCATTGTTGTTTGCTTTTTTTCAGAAAAAATCGGTTTTTGATAAACAAAAACAAAAAAATTACCAAATGGGCAAAACAAATAGGGCAGCGTTTCAGCTTTCAGCAGGGTATTCAGGGCATTCGCCACACTAATGAAGGTCCTGGTGGCTCAGAGATCTCCATCAAGTAGATGGAGATCACAAAGTATGCCAAGAAGTCCATCACCAGGAAATGGTATCGAGGGCCTCCACTATCCAAGTGGGTTGGGCGGTTACTCACTAAATAATCGAGGACATAATACTTTCCATTAATTCCTAAATATGCAGATAGCAATTAATACAGAATATGAAGCAGATGCCTTCTCTTCTTTATCTAGCTCCTCACCACACAGTTTTGTGGTGATAAAACATCAAAGATCATGGCCCAGACTTCTTTGACTAAGTACTCAATAAGCAGAACATGACACATATATGCATGCAAAGTGGGGCTTGCAGTTTTGGAAGTCAAACTTCAAATGTGATGGCATAACCATAAGTTGTAAGGTGCCCGTTTTGACATCATTACTTTACCAAACATACAGAAAAGGCATGCATTTGGCCAAAATAAAATGACTGAAATGCAGGCAAATGCAGTTGGAGCTGCACTAGGAGTGCATTCCCAAAGAGGCTACATTAAGATCTGTGAGATAAGCAATCCTTAACACATCTTGATTCATCATATCAAGCTTGCTGGCAATGATGTAGAAGAGAAAAACGTCCCATTGTCAGATTACAGGGCATGATTTTACCTTCTGCACAATTGCCGTAAATTAACATATGTGCCAATAATGCTTTAAATCTCCCATTAATCTCTATAAATAAATGTACCACCTCCCGTAGCTTTGAGCTCTTTCGGAGGTTTTGCGAATATATGCTCTGGAAGAAAAGATTTGACAAGGTATTCCCCAAGACGCCATCATTTGGCTACACTGAATCTGAAATGGCAACATATTTTATTCTGAAATCTACAATGAGGTCAGCAGTAGAGATAACAAACAATTTGTTATCTGTGAAAATGGAAATTCAAGCATTCTTCAAATTTAACATTGGATATCTTATTTATTTATTTCTGTAGCATGCACCGAAGCTTTCTAGGTTTCTGTACAATGTGGTAAAATGCCATTAGCGAGGCATATGGAAGGAAAATGTCAGAGTGCTCTACAAGGTATAGTAATAAAAACTGTAGTTAAAGGAAGTGACGGGGCAATTTCAGAGGGAGGTATAAAGCTTTTCCAGAAATATGATTGGAAGAAGTCTTTAGTAGATTTAAAGAGATGTACAGAACAGGTTCGCAATGACAGGAGTAATTGAATCATTTAGTGTAATAATTCAAGAATATTATAGAGTTTTTAAATAACAGGAGTAGAAGGATAATTAATTAAACTGGGACAATTTAGAGCAAATTTATGATTAAGTCAGTAATTAAAAAATGCACAAAATTGGGAGTTAGTCTGATTAATCCCATTGATTTATAGCAGATTAATACCAATTCACTTTTTTTCTTCTAAATTATATATTAAGAAACATAAGTAATCAGAGACGAAGTTGAGTAGCTATTACTACACTTAAGAGGATGAACAGCAAAGCATAGTTGATTGCAACCAAGTGGTTCTGAGAGTAACTGAGGGATGTGATACAGCTATGTTGGGTGAAATTGTATGCATGTCATCATTATGTCATAGCTAGAATGTAGAATGTTTTGTTTCTAAGGAATATTAGAGAATGTAGTGTTCAGTTGACTTTGTGGTGCTTACTGGTGCTGGAGGTTGTATGTTCTCCTCACCGTTGGGTTTATATGTTTATCTTAAATAAACATTTCTACTTCTGAAATAGACCAAGAACTCTTCTATACATTGGCGACAACTGGGAATTAGATTTCACCCATTGTGAAGGATTTCAGGATTTCACCCACTGTTAAGGAAGAACCGGATATTCTACCCACCTCTACTTCATTTTCAAAGCATTTCACTCGGATTAGGACTTATTCGATATACAAATTTTCGAGCAAGTTTCATGGTTATCTCAGCACTGAAGTCTCAGTTTCATCAAAATTCAAGGTACAGTTTCTTACTGTGCGCATGGTTGTGATGGGCAGTTGGATTGAATTTGGATGCAAGACTCTTTTCTTGAGACACCTGCTGCTGTTCACTCAACCTCCTTGCCTGTACCACTTCACTGTTTTGTTTCCTGCTCGCGCTATTTGTCACTGTGGTATGTCTTACTGAGAGTCAGTTGCTGCTGGCTGTGTAGAAGTGCAGTTGTACCTTCCTGTTTTCTACAATAAATATACTTCTACTTAAATTTCCTGCGTTGGTGGTTACTACAAATTTTTGACGATTTGGGATAGAACCAACCACCTCCTCCTCAACATTGAACAGGCAGAGAACAGAGGAGCCTAATCTGTTTCTTTTTCCAAACTGGGAAGAATCACAGAAGAAACTAAGAACTCTTACTTACTATGACTAAACCGTGTTCCGGTGGCATGTTCCGGTTTCTTACTAGCAGAATTGGAAGAATTTGAGGTACAGAGCTAATTGGGGGCCCAGACTGACTGTTGGTGGGTGCGAGGTAGTTGTTCGAGACGCAATTGCTTCATCCTGCGCTCGTGAAACCCAACGCGTGCGATCTCTGGCATACACCAGCGATATTACGTCAGTGCGCATCCAGTAAATGTGCCGCCATATTGATACAACTCCACTCACATTCAGCTGCACAGGAAACATGGTGATACGCACACCAGACTTTTTGCGTGTATTCCACCGCAGTACCCCAGAGATTATTATAAATCACTTGCGAGTATACCGGAAGCATTTACCCAGCAAGTGAGTTACGGTGACATGCACACAAGAGCACTTCAAAGACTTTACGCGCGTGTTAACTGCTTGCATTGTGAAACCTTTTGTCAGTTTCATACATCAGAGCTACAGGCACACGATAACAGATTTCCTTTGTGTTATGTTGTATTATGTTATATTATATATTGCTTTAAGGCTCGTGTTGGAGCGAGCCTCTGGAATACTTGTTGCATCACTTATGTTCTTAAGGAATGAGTCAGTTGGAGCCTGGCTACATATCTGTACGGTTGTGCTTCCTGGCACTGCCTGTTCTTCCATTATTTATCTTATCTAAATAAAGAACTATAAAGGAATTATGCATTACATCTCCTACTTTACAATTGGCGACGATGAGGGATACGGATCTTTTTATGATTTTGGACGTCGTGGTGAAACTTCGGACATTCATGGAAAAAAAAAACATATATATTGGAGTATGCTGACAATAGAATAATCACGGAAAACGATGCCTGCGTGAGCCTACTGAGAAGCTGCGACATCTAGCAAGTTTCTTTTAAGGTAGGCGGGAAAGATCGCTTTAACTCACTACCTTTAGTTAGGCGGCGCCTGCCTGCATCTTTTAATCGGGTGCAGAGTTCCAAGCGCGATCTCCTGGCTAGCGCGATCTCCACGATCCGGCTCAGAACGTCTTTCCCCTTTCCTGCGCTATGACGTATTCCCCGCTGGATTAGTTGCGGAATGACAGAAGGGCGCAAGGTCACGCAGCGTGACCCTGCGTAGCAGCCATATTTTTTTTTGTTGTCTCTTTGTGTCGGAAATAATTTCTTTTGTCAGTTTCACACGACGAAGCACTGAATAACTGAATAAGGAGGAATATTGGATTAAATTAAAGCGGTTCATTAACGCTTCACAGGAAGAACAGGTGAGACTGTCGGGACACTATTACATTGTATTGGGTGTTATTGGAACATATTAACAACTACTTTTTACACATATATAGGTAAAATACAATTTATGGAAACTGGGGATCAGCCTCAGAGTACATTGAAAGAGGAGATGGCTCAACAAAGTTTTGTAATCAGCCCTCCACAACCTTTCTGGGCAACAGGATCTCAGCCAGATAAGAAATGGGTAGAATGGAAAGAGTATTTCACCAATTATATTTGTGCTATTGATGAAAACGCTAAAATGAAGCCAGAACAAAAGAAAAGAATACTTTTACATTCCTTGGGACCGAAAGGTTTAAAAACTTATTCACGAATGCAAAAATTGGTTAATGCAGATTTATGTGAATTTGATAAGGCCATTGGAGATATGGATAGATATTTTGCACCAAAAGTTTGTATCGGTGTAGTGAGGCATAAATTGTTTCAGAGGAAGCAAAAGAAAGAAGAATTAGTTGAAGAATGGTTAGATGACTTAAAAAAAACTTGCAATCGACTGTAAATTTGGAAACTTGCACGATGACCTCATTCGGGACCAACTAGTTATGCACAATGATAACTCACTGATACAGGATCGTCTTTGGGTAAATGGTGATGCACCTTTAGATGATGTACTTGCTATTATGAGGAAGTCGGAAATGTCCGGGAGATGTGCCATTGTTGTCAAGGACACAGTAAAAGAATCGGACAAAGCGTCATCAGCAGTTTTCAAAATACAAGGAGCGGCAAAAGGTCAGGCTAGACAATTTCAAAACAAAAGTTTTAATCAACCTTTCAGGAACCAAGGAAGAGAAAAGAATGTAGAAGAGAGAAGGTGTTACCGTTGCGGCAGCAAAGAACACATGGCTTACAGCAAGTTGTGCCCAGCTCTAGGGAAAAAATGTGGTGTGTGTGGGTTAATGGGCCATTTTAGCAACATGTGTCGCAAGCGTAGTAATGTTAAATGTATCTGGAGTGAAGATTTGAGTGCTAATGAGAGTGGCGAAGATGAAGAAGGTTGTGTGAAAAATGTGAGGGGGAATTATATGCTCAATATCACTGATGAAGCAATGGAGGGTAAACCCGTTTGCGAAGTGTCTTTAGGAGGTATAAAGGTAAAGGTGTATGCGGATTCTGGATCTCCATACACTATCATTAATGAAGAGATATGGAAGAAGAAATTTACACACAAAATAGGGGATAAGTTGAATATCTCGGATGTTAATCCTGTGAGTTACACGGGAGAAAGGATAGGTTTGTTGGGTTTCAGATGGCTCACTTTCCTTTTTAAAGGTAGGTTAACAAGAGGGAAGTTATACATAGCCAAAACGGGACCATCTGTCCTAGGGTGGCATGACCAGAAAAATCTTCACATCATTTTGGACCCTAACAGCAAAGAGAAGGTGTTGGTCTTAGATGAGTGTAGCACGATAGAAGATGCCTTGAAAGTAAATTCACTAATGTAGTGGGAGAAAAGTTGAGCAAATTGAGAGGTTTTGAGCATAGGATCATGCTCAAAAGTGATGCACAACCTAAAGTGCACAAGGTCAGACCTATTCCTTTGTTAATAAGGGATGAGGTAAAGAAAGAAATTCAAGGCCTTTTGGCTAAAGGTGTTATCGAAGATGTAGATTCATCAGAATGGATGAGTCCACTAGTAGTAGCGAGGAAACCTAATGGCAAAATTCGTTTATGTATAGATTTACGCCATCTTAATAAAAATATTGTGATTGAGAGGTTCCCGTTACCAAAGATTAATGAGATGGTCTCTTCCTTAAGAGGAGCAACTTGGTTCTCCACGATAGACCTTTCTGCTGCCTATCACGAGGTGGTTCTGGAGCCATAATCGAGGCATTTAACGGCTTTCATCACGCCGTTTGGTTGTTACCAATTCAGAAGAATGCCTTTTGGGCTTGCATCAGCCGCGGCTGTTTTTCAGCGGTTAATGCACAAATTATTTGGTGATATCGAAGGTATTTGTTTCTTTCAAGATTATGTTTTAATTGCAGGTACCAACAAAGAGGATCATGATGCAAAACTGTGGAAGGTGTTTGACACGCTAAATTCAGCAGGATTAACTGTAGAGTTATCTAAGTGTAAAATTGGTGAGAGAAGTGTCTCTTATCTAGGACATATCATCAGTGAGGAAGGTGTCAGGCCAAAAGTGTCACTGGTAGAAAGCATTGTTTCATCGCCTGCACCAGAATCTAAAGAAGAGATTAAATCCTTCTTAGGAATGGCAGAGTACTGCGCTAAATTCATAAAAAAATTTGCTTCAAAAGTGTTTAATATTAGATCATTATTGAAGAAAAATATGAAGTTTGAATGGACGAAGGAGTGTGAAAGGGAGTTTGCAGAAGTTAAATGGGAATTACAAAAAGTAAATGCCTTGTCGAGCTTTGACCCCAATTTGGATAGCCTTTTGACAACTGACGCAAGCGATAAAGGTTTAGGCGCTGTACTATCGCAGGTTGGGGATGATGGAAAAGAGAAAATAATTTTGTTTGCGTCCAGGGCTTTGTCACCAGCGGAAAGCAGATACCCAATAATAGAAAGGGAAGCTTTAGCCTTCGCGTGGGCGTTAGAGCACTTTCGTGCATTTGTATGGGGAAAAATGGTAAACATCAGGACGGATCATAAACCATTAGTTCACATTTTGTCTACAGATGGAACTGCAACGGCTTCAGCTAGATTGGCTAGAATTTCAATGCGTATGAAGGAATACATTTACAATATTAATTATGTACCAGGAAAAGATAATGTAGTGGCGGATTGTTTGTCTAGACTGCCTGCACCGCTAGAGGAGTGTGTTGATGACCCATGGGGGAATTTCAACATAGCTTTTGTACAAGATTCTGGGGTTCCTGCCATCAGCAGAGAAGAATGGTCTAAGGAACATGATAAGGATAAGGAGTTGGTGGAAGTTTCAAAATTTATTTGCAAAGGATGGCCTAAAGAAAAGTTTATGACAGGCAATTTGAAACCATTTTGGGAAGTACGTTCTGATTTATCTTTTGAAAAGGAAGTTTTAATGAGGGGGGACAGGATTGTTCCACCTGCAGGATTAAAAAAGAAGATTTTACAAATGTGTCATGAGGGACATTTTGGAATAGTAAGAACTAAGTTGGCTGTCAAGGGTTTGTTTTGGTGGCCGAAGGTTGATAAGGAGATAGAAACTTTTGTAAAAGTTTGTCCAGTTTGTAGTTCGGCTGATAAATCTTTGAGGATGTTGAGACCAACGATGAGTGAGGGACTGATTCCGGATCTTCCTTGGGAAACTATTGCGGTAGACATTTTTGGTCCAATAGGTGACGCAAAAGAATATGGTCTGGTTGCGATCTTTTTACTAAGTGGCCCGTGGTTAAGTTTGTGGAAAAAGTGGACACTCAAACGGTTCTGAAATTTTTGGATAACATTTTTATGATGGAAGGGTTGCCTGTCAATATTTTAACGGATAATGGAGTGCAATTTTTATCTAAATCTGCTAAAGAGTACTTTGAGAAGTGTGGTATCAGACATAAAACAACATCTTTGTACAATCCAAGTGGGAATGGAACGGTTGAACGCTTTAATAGGGTGATTAAAGGTATTTTGCAGGTGGCTAATAACAAGAATTTGGATTGGAAAGTAGAGATACAGAAGGCGGTTTGGTCTTATAAAGTAACTTTGAACAATTGTACTGATGTATCCCCTTTTGTGATGATGAGAGGTAGATTACCCAGGTGTAAGTTTAATCCAGGTTGGTTATTTAAGGAGAGTGTGCAAAGATGGTCACCTGAGGAAGTGAAAAAGAATTTGGAATTAGTTCATTTCAAAAGCAAGGAGTACTATGATAAACGACATGGTGCCAAAGATACTATAGTGAAAGTTGGAGATTGGGTCAGGATCTGGAAACCATACAGGGTCCAGAAGGGTGAAAATAAATTTGAATTGCCGAAAAAAGTTGTTGATGTTTTTAGGAACTCTGTTAAGCTAAGTGATGGTAAAGTTTGGAACCTTAAAGATGTTGCCTTTGACATTTGTCAAGATCATGATGAAGAGCAAGTTATGAGTAAAAGGTCAAGTGATTTTGATTGGGTGGAGGATTACTTTGAAAACAGTGAGTTACAATCCCAGTTAGCTCCGGGTGAAAAACAAACTGGAGATTTACTAAATGGTGCTGATGAAGGTGGTTTGTTTCCTCAATTAAGGGAAGGAGAAGGGATGGTTAATGATCCTGTTAGGGACTGTCAGGTCGGTGGGTCCTTGTCAGGTCTAGGTGGTGTAGAAGGCAACGTAGGGAACAAGAATGGAAACAGAGATTCTAGTTTCACTGACATAGACAAAAAATTAGAGCCTTATATTATTGGTGCTGAAGGCTCAAAAAGGAAAAGAGTTTTGCCTAGTTGGCTTAAAGAATATGTTAGGTAGGATTTCTTAGGTTCTGTATTATTGTTTTTTCTTTTTGTTTATTTCTCTCTTCTTTTTCTTTCATTGTTATTCCCAGGTTGTATATTTTGTTTCATTGTAAGGGGGGGGGGGGGATGTGTTATGTTGTATTATGTTATATTGTATATTGCTTTAAGGCTCGTGTTGGAGCGAGCCTCTGGAATACTTGTTGCATCACTTATGTTCTTAAGGAATGAGTCAGTTGGAGCCTGGCTACATATCTGTACGGTTGTGCTTCCTGGCACTACCTGTTCTTCCATTATTTATCTTATCTAAATAAAGAACTATAAAGGCATTCTGCATTACATCTCCTACTTTACACTTTGTACCTTGTTATTGCGCAAGTCAAACTTTTACACATTTATATTTCAGTTTTAAAAATGAGCACAGCCAACTCAGGAATCACAGCTCCCATTCCATTTTTGGCAACCCCTGGAGACCCAGTCTTAAAACGGCCAGAATGGAAAGACTATTTCCTAAATTACATTTCTGTCCTAGAAGAGGAAAGTGAAGATACGTATTCAGCTGCACGGAAGAAAAAGAAATACTTTTACACAAGTTAGATCCTGAAGGTCTACGTGTATATTACCAAATGGAAAAGAAAGTTAGAGCTAATAGCACTGATGTATTTTTAGAAGCTCTAGAGGACCTGGATTTACATTACCATTCCACTGTGTGTGTTGGCATTGACAAATTTACTTTTTTCCAAAGGAAACAAGAAGCCAACAAAAGTGTTGAAGATTACGTTGCTGCACTAAAACAATTAGCAATCACATGTAAATTTGGAAATTCACATGATGATTTCATCAGAGTCCAACTTGCCATGCACTCTGCCAATGAAGGTATCCAGGAAAAACGTTGGGTAGTTGACGAAGCGCCGTTATATGAAGTTACTGCCTTGATCGAAAAGCAGAGATGTCCAAAGGTGTGCCAAAGCAGCTTTGAAAACGAAATGTGAAGTAGATGGGAAAGTGTCAGGTACTCAGAAATGGGAGAGCAAAAAACTTGATAAGCCAAATTTTAAAGATCCAATTAAACATAAAACAACGGAGTACGACAAAAGTCTAGGAGACAGAGTACCCACTTGTTACAGGTGTGGTAACAAAGGGCACTATGCTAAAGATAAAAATGGTCCCACATGGAAATCGAAGTGTACATTTTGCAGATTTACAGGTCACTTCGCAAACATGTGCAGGAGGAGACTAAATAGAACAGGTCCTACACAAGTCATGTGCGTCTGGGACAATAGTAATGATGATAATGAAGAAGAAGCTTCATTAAATGAAGATGGTGTTTTGTGTGTTGATGGTGAAGAATGTTGTGATGACATAGTTTTAGGAGTTGAGTCTAAGTTTTCAAAGAAACCTCGTTGTGACATAATTATTGATGGTGTACAAATTCAAATTATTGCAGATTCGGGTTCCCCGTACACCATCATTCAGAAGAGTATATGGGAAGGAAAATTCTCAAACGCCATCAACAAATAATTATGCCCTACTGATATTCATCCTGTTACATTTACTGGGGAAGAAATCCCTATGGTTGTGTTTACTGTTGTTAACTTTAAATTCAAGGACAGATCTGCAACGGGTAAGCTATATGTAGCTGAGAAAGGTCCCTCAGTTTTGGGTTGGAGGGATCAAGGAGCCTTAGGCATTATACTTGATCCATCAAAAGTGATCACGTTTTATTACTAGAAGATCAAAAATAATCCTTGACTGATTCTCGTAAAAATAAGTTCCCAAGAGTATTTTCTGGCAAAGTGGGTAGACTCAACAGCTTTGTACACAAAATTATTTTGAAAGAAGGGGCAATTCCTGCTTGTCCTAAAGCCAGGAATATTCCCTTGGCAGTAAGAGACAGAGTTCTGGCTGAACTAGACTCTTAAGAAGAAAAAGGCATAATTGAGCCTGTGGAATATAGTGAGTGGTTGGCCCCATTGGTCGTCGCTAGAAAATATGACGGCTGTCTCCGTCTTTGCATTGACCTGAGAGACCTTAATAAAAACATCATTGTGGATAAGTTCGCACTGCCAAGAATAGATGAATTATTGGCCCAATCACAAGGAGTAAAATGGTTTTCGACAATTGATCTGACCTCGGCCTATCATCAGGTTTTATTATATCCTGAAAGTAAGAATTTGATGGCATTCATTACCCCTTTTGGATGTTATAGATTTGTATGTATGCCCTTTGGGTTAGCATCAGCCGCCCCTGTCTTTCAGAGGCTGATGTATAGAATCTTCAAAGGCACCTAGGGGGTAATGTACTTTCAGGATGACATCCTGGTTATGTGTCGAGATAAAGTAGAACATGATCAAAAGTTAGATTTGGTTTTGGGGAAACTTTCAGCTTGTGGTTTGACTACAGAATTGAAGAAGTATAAAGTTGCTATGAATTCTGTTACTTATCTTGGTCATGAGGTTGGAGGTAATGGGATTTCACCAAAAAGTAATTTAATCAAGACCATTAAAGAGGCTCCTTCTCCAACTTCAATAGAGGTTCTCAGATCCTTTTTAGGATTAATTGAATTTTATTCGAAATTTGTCAAAAAAATGTCATCGAAAATTCACAGTTTAAGGAATCTACTGAAAGTCAAACAAGAGTTTGTGTGAAACTCTGATTTACAAAAAGAATTCGACTCTATCAAAAATGAACTTTGCCATGCTGTTCCTTTGAAAGGTTTTAACGCTCTAGCCCACAGCATGGTAACTACCAATGCTAGTGGTAAAGGGTTAGGGGCATTACTTATTCAAGTGAATGACTTGGGTGAAGAGAATACAGTGGCCTTTGCATCCAGATCGCTAACTCCCTCTGTTGGCAAATTCTCTGTAATTGAAAAAGAAATGCTGGCTACTGTTTGCGCTATAGAAAAGTTCAGACAATACATTTGGGGCACTAGATTTACCATCCGCACTGATCACAAGTCACTAGTAAAAGTTCTTACCACTGAAGGATTTATGAAAGCTACGCCTATAATTGCCAGGATGACTTTACGCATGCTAGATTATGTCTATGATGTGATTTATTTACCTGGTAAGGAAAATCATGTAGCAAAATTTTTTGAGTAGAACCCCTTTACTTCTTTTGGACAAGGTTGAGAACGAGTAGGACAAGTTTAGTATGGCATGCATTTCTGATTCAAAATACTGGATTTAGAGGAAACGCATGTAGCTAATATTCAAGATGTAGATCCTAAAGCGATTTTAAATGTAGAGTGGATTGAAGAATATACTAAGGACACTGTGCTCCAAGTCATCAAGGGATTTAAATCCAATGGTTGGCCTTGTAAGAAGGACATTTTATCTGTCCACAGGAGTTTTTGGGAAATTAGAGATGAGCTTTCTGTTGATGATAATGATGTGATTTTAAGAGGAGAAAGATTTGTTGTACCTGAAATGTTAAGAAAGAAGATCCTAGATATTTGTCACTGTGGACACCTTGGCATTGTGAAACTAAAAAAAAGAGTTAAGCTGTGGTGTTGGTGGCCAAACATGGATAAAGACATTAAAGGATTAGTGAAATCATGTAGTGTTTGCTCAAATGCTGACAAATCACAAGTATTACTCAGACCATCCTTAGGTGAAAGGAAAATCCCTAATGGTCCTTGGGAAGAACTGAGTGTAGATTTTCTAGGTCATGTGTCTCACATGGATGGCAAACCGTGGTTTGTATTTGTCATTGTAGACAATTTTTCAAAATGGCCTGAAATAGTTTTGATTGACAACATTGAAAGTAGCACTATTGTTGACTGCTTGGAGAATTTATTTCTGAGAGAGGGAATTCCCAAAGTCATTTTAAGTGAAAATGGTACTCAATTTTGTGCAGAGAAGTACAATTGTTTTTTGACTAGGAATGGCATTAAAGGGAAAAAGACACCTATCTATCACCCAGTCGGGAACCGAATTGTAGAACTGTTTAATAGGGTTATAATGGGCAGCATTCAGAACTCTATTAGTGTCAGCAAAGATTGGAAGAAAGAACTGTTTAAAACTATTTGGGCATTCAGGATTACACCCGCTGGAACTGGTTACAGCCCATTCAGAATATTAAGAGGTAGAGAACCTTTTACAAGGGACAATGTGACTTGGAATCAAAAGAGAATTTGCAGTGAGTGTTCACCTGCTGTTGTAAGAGCTAATCTTAAAAAAACTTCAAGATAAAAGTAAAATCCATTATGATCAGACACACAGCACAGAGGATGTATTTCTTAAAAAAGGTGATGTGGTTAGAGTAAAACATGCACATAAGCTAAAGAAAAGTAGCAGTAAATTCTCAAAACCACTCAAAGTTTTGGATGTGTTTTAGATCTGCTAAATTAAGTGATGGTAAAGTGTGGCACTTCAGCAGGACGTCGAAAGGCAATAACATTTTGAATTGGGGTAGTATTGGTGAAGACAAAGCCAGTTCTGCCACCAATTGGTTATGGGATGATGTTACTAATTTAAACACTACTGGCAATACTCAAGGTAATTCATCCTCAAATACTCATTGTGATGGTCTGAACATGAACCCTATTGCTTCTTCATCAAGATGTAGACAAATAGTTCTTCCAAAGAAAAGTAAAGATTTTGTAATGTAATTTATTTAGTTAACTTTGTTGTGTAAAGAAGGGGATAGTGGGTTACAAGTACACTCTTATTTTCATTCTTATTTTCTTGCCTTATTTATCTTTACATTGCTATTTTTATTGTGTATCCTTAGGTTCTCCATTGTTCATTTGTGCTAGTTACATGATTACAGTATATTTCTGTTTCAACTAATTTTATAACATTGTAAACATTCTTTAGTAATTTATGTTAAAGAGAGGGGATGTGGTATCTAGGTTACCTGTCTCCAGGTAACTGGATGCCACTAGTTCTGGAATGTCTTACTGAGAGTCAGTTGCTGCTGGCTGTGTAGAAGTGCGGTCGTACCTGCCTGTTCTCTACAATAAATATACTTCTACTTCAATTTCTTGTGTTAGTGGTAACTACAGTCACCATACAAGCTCAATTGCCAGAGAAAAACGATGTCAACAACGCTGTATATGGCGACCATTTTTAATCAGCATTAAGTTTGGCTTTACTTAACAAGCTCTTTTTCCTGTAGAAAAGCGATGTTAACGACGCTGTTCGTAGCGGCCATCTTTAATCAGGATAAAGTTTGACTATTACATCTATTTGCTTGGCTGTTACTCTGCACTCCTCGGCATATTGTGTATCAGCAAAACACACGCCAATTATCATTGGTGTGCCTACATAAACAGTTGTCATTCTACAGCTCTGTGCGCTGTGTATCAGTGATACACAAACTTTTCATCCTTGTGGAATATTATTTTTGTAGTTTTTTTTCTTTTTTCTACAATAAGATATCTTACGCTATTTCTGCTTACTTCTCATCGGTGATGCACTTGGATTGTGTGTGTACTTTTTAGGCTACTTTTGCATAGTGATGTGCACACTTTACCCTGGTGCGTGGTTCTATCCGTGATACCCACACTTTGTATATATTACCGCCTACATTTTTGTTCAAGTTTATATGCATTACATTTAACGTATTTGACGTATCTCACCTTTTCTCTATATTTTAGTCATGGCAACTTCGCAGGATTGTAACCAACCTTCAATATTTTTACCTGTACCTGGCAAACCAGCAATAAATTGGAAAAAATTGTATAAAACCTCTGATAACTACATTGTTGCTATTGATGGCAAAAACTTTTGTGCTGAGTGGAAACATGCACTTTTGTTCACCTATTTAGTTTCTGCAGCTAATGAAATTTTTGAAAATGTACCTCCTATAGCGGCACCAGCGTGTGCAGGTGATTCTTGGGATGTATTTGAAGAGGTTGTTGCTAGATTGGAAAAACAATTCACTGATGAACCAAATGTTTTAATGGAACGTCATGCTTTTCACAAAAGTAAACAATTTGGGGAAGAGACTATTGAAGAATGTGTTGCAGCATTGAGACTACTTGCTGCTAATTGTGAATTTGGATCTAATGTAGATATTTGCATCAGGGACCACTTTGTGTTTAATTGTGAATCTAAAGAGATACAGGAAAGATTATTGGCTTGTCCCACACTCAATGAAATTTTTGATATTGCTAAGGAGATTGAGAGATCTATTCAATCTTCTAAAGTACTGTCCTCTTCAGAAGGAAATGTTTTTAATCCAGTATGTGCAGTTAAAGTTGTAAAGAAAATTGTCGAAACTGGTAGTGGGGATACACCTAACACATTTTTTGCTTAAGATGCAGATCTATGTCACATCTTGCCAACAGTGCTGAATGTCAGGCTGTTAAGAGAAGTTGTAACAAATGCAATAAAATTGGTAATTTCCAAAGTGTGTGCAGAAATTTTAAGAGTGGGGCGAGTGTTAATACTGTCAGTGATGACATCTTCGAAGATGGTACAATTCCTCAAGAAATGTGGTAACATGGCTGACAGAGCTCCTTTATATTGTTCAAAAGCAAACAATCAAGTTGAAAGAGCTAAGAGATTTATTAAGGATGGCATACAAGCTGCTTTTGGGAACAACAAGAATGTTTTTTATTTTTTCAAAAAAAAGTTGTGGTCTTATCACACCACACCTCATTCTGTCATTGGAGAATCTCCCTTTTACAGGCATTTTCCTCTTTCAATGTGTACTGTAGAATGCAGCACGCAATGAAAGAGGAAAAACGAGGAGAGATGAAAACATTTCTCCTCGTTGCGCCTCGTAGCATTCACACGCATTTCTAGATTTACGATTCCTCGTCAATCTGGAAATGTGTCTTGTTCCATGGGTGTTGCGAGGGAGCACGCACAGCAACACCCATGGAACACCTCTTTCACGCAAAGTGCTGCGTGTAAAGGGGCACATATTTACAAGGACAGGAAAAGCCATCCTGCGTGGCTTTTCCTGTCCTTGTAAATATGGAGCAGTAAAATAAGCCACTAGTACGTCATAAAATGTGACGTATTGGTGGCGCAAGGGGCTTGTATATCTGCCCCCGAGTTTTGATGAAAACACATTTCCATCAAAAATGTGCATTGCCAAACTGCAAATAGGCCCAGAGTGGAGCTTTGGGATTCAATTATGAGTCTGAGGAAAATGGAATTTGGCAACCTTTAAAACCAAAGTAGAACATCAAAAATAATACTTAAAACTTTAAGGAATGAAACTTGTGCTGCGCCGTTTTTAGTTTTATTTTAGATGCAAAACAATACAGAGTGAAATTAGAAGTAAACATATGTGTTTCTTTTTTATTAAACTACTCTGATATCATGAAATGTCCCACTGTATACATAAACAGAGGTGTGTTAATGTGAAATTAACATGAATATTTTGAATTAATTGAAATAAACGTAACCTAGTGATAAGCATATTGGCATCTGTTTAGAAGAAATCTTCATGGATACATAACCAGAAATTGAGTGCGCAACCGACGGCTGTAAAGTTTACTGTGGTGAGTCAAACTCATGCTTTATCTCACATTTCAGTAGGTTTTAGATATAGCTGAAGTATATTTTGCTACAGATCAGAGTCTATGCTCATTTTAAGCTGCTCCTGGAAGATAACACCTTCAATAATCTCTCGTATTTGTACAGATAGAATGTGTTTGTTAACAATTTAAATGGGGTTTGTTACAAATTCCACATTGTACATTTATAACAACAGAAGAAGCAGAAAACTGGTCATGATGTTAAGTCTGTCAACATTCGACCCCACATTTCATGAACTGGATCAATTAATCAATGAACCATATGTAAAGCGCAGCACTGTCACCCCTATGGGTAGCTGGGTGCTGAGGATGAAATGAAATGAAATGAAATTGGGTTTTGTAGAGCGCACTTCTACCCTGAGGCCTCGTAGCGCTTAGGACATGTGGCGGGGACAACAATCAGGCTGTGCAAATTAGTGAAAGAAGAAGGTTTTCAGAAGATTGCGAAACTTTAGTAGGTCTGGTTCTCTATGCATGGTGAGGGGCAGGGAGTACCAACAGGAGGCAGCATTCCCATCTAGCTCTTTTAATTTTCTGTGATACTGCCAGAAAGGTTGTACTAGAATGCAGATTTCTGGGGGGGTGGTAAGGAGTCACTAAGGAACAAATCATAGCAGGGCCTGTGTGCCACATAGCTTTGTGGGCTATGCACATTGCCTTGAATTGAAGGGCAGCTAACCCTGAGTGTCTCCGAGGCAGCCTCAGCAGTAAGCGTGCCGCAGAGTTCTGAGTCACCTGAAATTTTTTGATGATACTCGCCGGGGCACCCAGATACAGGGCGTTCCCGTAGTCAAGGCAGGACAGGATAAGAGACTGCACCATGATCCTATGGGCCTGAAAAGGGAGAAGGGCAACATTTTCCTCAACAGCCTCATCAGTCTGAAGCAGGTGGCAGAGAGCTTGGTAGCTTGATGATTGAAGCAGAGGGTACTATCCAGCCATACTCCGAGACTCTTGATCTGATCTTTATGCTCCGGTAGAGTGCCCATACATGTCGGCCAGTCTAAGGCTGCTCTGGGTGACGGGGACTTACCCAGAAACATCAGTTCTGCTTTGTCCCCATTTAACTTTAGATGGGAGAGTGCCATCCAGTCGGCTACTGCTTCAAGGCAGCTGCCCAGGGTGCTAGATGATCCCTCAGGGTGGTTGAAAGCAATCGCCAGTTGGATGTCATCGGCATAGGTGACAATTTCAATGCCGAAGGGACGCACTATCCCCGCCAAAGGCTCCATATAAATGTTAAAAAGGGTTGAACTCAGGGAAGAACCCTGAGGGACCCCGCAGCTGAGGGGCCATAGTTTGGATTGAGTGGCACCCTCCGAGACCTGAAACACCCGGTCTTCCAGAAAAGATTGCAGCCAGGTGAGAGCCAGCCCTGTCACTCCAAGAAGTTTTAGGCGTGAGAGCAAGATGTTGTGATACACCGTGTCAAAGGCGGCACTGAGGCCCAGCAAAATAATTGCTGCCATGCCGCCTTGGTCCAGATACCTCCGAGCGCACTTTGTCACTACCAAGAGGGCTGTTTCCGTCCCGAGCTTTGGGCGGAAACCTTCTTGAGAGTCATGGAGTAGATTGTTAGACTCCAGATGGTGAACCAGGATGGAATTGATATGCTTCTCAAGCAGCTTGCCCAGCCATGGCAGGAGGGATATCGGACGATAATTGGCCATGATGGAAGGATCAAGGATCAAGATTGGGTTTTTTCAATAAAGCTCTGACTTGGGCGCATTTCCACGCCAGCGGCACCTTTCCTGTGGTGATAGGGGCATTTAAAACCTTCCGGAGCACTCGTCTGATTATATCGGCGACTAGCATCAGATGGCGGGGCTGAGTCAATCGGAGAGCCAGATATTACTCTTGACATTAGAGTGTACAGTGAGTCCTCGTCAAGCAGGGGGAACTCCAATAAAGGGCAATGTGTAGTCGAAGGGCTACTCTTGGCACAAGGGGACATAGTTTTACCCTGGGATGAGGTAAAAGATAGGGAAATATGCTGAATTTTTGGATAGAAACCTTCAGCCTGCTTATCACATCGATTTTGGGCCTCTCTAGGGTCAGGGTTTTTTTGTGGGATGTTAATGAGCGATTTGGCAATCTGGAATATTTCCCTCGGGGAGTTGGCTGCCGCGCTTATCTTGCACTCATAAAAATGTGGATTGCACCATTTTTATTTCCGCCTTATACTTTCTGATCGCTTCACTGTAAGCGATTCTGCTTTCAGGCTCTGCCGCCTGCCTCCAGCTCCTCTCTAATTTCCTACACCTTAGGATGCTGTGTCTCCGTTGAAAAGCCAGGTCTTCAGTCTCCTTCTGAAATCCTCCAAGGAGGGTTCTGTTAGTGGGGGGAGGGCCAGGTTTTTCCACGTCTTGGTTGCGATGTAGGAGAAGGAGCAGTTTCTACTACAGCTTTGAAGGATGCAAGGGGTGAGTGCATGACTGAGTGTGGGGGGAAAAAGGTGCCTGGAGGTTGATGGAAATTGAGTCGATGGTTAAGATAGGATGGTCCTAGCGTGTAGAAGGCTTTGAAGGTGTGCATGAGGACCTTGAAATGGCATTTCTTATGGATGGGGAGCCAGTGGAGGTGACTGAGTTGCGAGGTGATGTGATGTGCCGTCTAGGATGAGTCTGACTGTGGTTTCTGTATGGTCTGGAGTCTTCTGAGGAGCCGGGTGGAGATGCCAATGTAGAGAGCTTTGCTGTAGTCAAGGCAGATGGTGTCCAGGGCTTGAGTAACGGTCTTTCTTGTGCTGACTGGGATCCATCTGAAGGATTCATCATGACAGAGAATTGAGTTGACAATTATCGTAGACTTTATTCAGACAGGCAAGTTGTAAAAAAAGATTAAAAATAAGGTAAGCAATAAACCCAAATAATATCACCCAGGAAGCCCAATGCGTCGACAAACTAAACAACCAGAATGATTTTTCTATCTCTATTTAACTCCTTCTGAATTGTATGCAGATACCCCTGTTGTTTTTTCATAACTGGCTGATTAATCATATTTATATGCCATTACACACTTTTTATTCCTCTTGCAAATGCTCACTTTCTACCTCTGCCAAGCAATTTTGTCCCCATCATGAGAAAAGTATAATGCACAAAAACAGTCCTTTGAAATTATATTTTTCACAGGAATGGTATCCAACGTTATTTTGTGAATATGACATAATTCGTGGGAAATGCAATAGAAGTTCTCATCTCAGTCTGATGTCTTTTACCACATTTAATTAGTCTTGTTTTTTTTATTTCACAAAAGTTTTTTATTGGGAGTTTCAGCAAAAGAAAGGCATTACATACATAAATCATAAGAGAATACAAAATCATGATACGTTTACATCACAAAAAGCAGAAATCACAGTTAAAACAAATAATAATAATAATAATATTAATAATAATAATAAATCGATAAATCAGGCATAGTGATGCAGATACACATCGGTGTTTGGAGGCAACATTACAGATATGGGATCGATGCACACTACCAGTTTAGAAATGAGTAGAGGAGCGCAAAAGAACCAAGAGGCAGCTCGGGTGATCATGGGGGTTTGTCGAGGTTAAAGTAGTCATCTAACGAGGTCCACATTTTTCTGTGGGGGGGGACACCAAGGGGTGTTCATGAGTGATATGTTATCGGTGCCCCTTAAATTGGAGACCCAATTAAGCCAATGTGGAAAGGATGCCTTGCGAGTGTCCTTCCAATTGTTCAGGATTATCTTAACAGCAGCAGTGACTAGGAGGTCAAGCAAGGCCCTATCGTCATCATTAAGTATTTCAGCCTTGGCAACGCCCAATACAAGGGTGGAAAATTCTCGTGGTAGGGAGATGGAGAGCACCTTGTTAATGAAATCAAAAATTCTATCCCAATAGTTTATAACACAAGCGCATTTAAATACTAAGTGTTCGAGATCGCCTCCGTCCTCTGTGCAGTTCCAGCATGTATCGTCGTCCCTAATGTTATGTAAGAAGAGTCGTTTGGGAGTCCAAAAGGCTTTGTGGAGGAGCCAGAATTTAGCCGGGGAGAGAGTAGGGCTGATTTAGTGTTGTGTGGTGGATTCCCACCTTCTGGCCCACTCCACCTCTGAGGTTCCCAAAAGAGTCGTAGAGGTTCAGTGAGGTTGGACTGTTGCGGACGCATCAGCTTGTAAAGTTTAGAGACTTGGTGACCTAGCTTATTGAGGGTAGCTAGATAGCCAGGAAGGGATGGAGTGTTGTTGTTAAGTTTCGCTTTGGAAATTGCTACCTTGACATTCAAGAAGTTGTAAAACTCTATTTCCCTAAGGTCACATCTATCTCATATTTCAGCAAAGGAGAGTGGTCCGGAATCGTTAAAAAGTTGGTGTGGAAAGAATATTCCTTTTGCAACCCAAGTTTCATTTTACAGAGGTTTCCCTTTATTTGTCAATGTAGGGTTGTGCCATAGAGATTCCCATTTTGATCTTTTAAACTGATGTGGTAGGTGCTTGCTTACTTGTAGTAGGGCAGATTTTGTATTCTTAAAAATGGGTCCTGAACAGATGGAGGGGCGCAGCGTAATGGTAAGGAAGGAAGTGGGGTCAAGGGATTAGAGGAGGGCCCTTTCCACCGTGAGCCACACTGGGGTGTATCCTGGCTGAGGCATCAGCCAGTGTGAGCCCTGTTTGGCAAGGAAAGCAGTTTGGTAAAGTTTGAAGTAGGCTAGGTTGAACCCACCTTGGGACTTGTCAAGGCGCAATTTTTTTAGGCTGATTCTGGCTCTTTTCCCCTGCCATAAGAAGGTGGATATCAGTGTGTCCAGTCTGTGGTGGAAGTCCCTGGAAAGTGTGAGAGGTATCATGGTGATGAGGTAGTTGACCAAGGGGAAAATCATCATTTTAATGGTTTCAACCCGTCCCCACCAAGTGATAAAACGAGGGGACCAACCATCCAGAAGTCGTTTGATTTTGTCTAGGGTAGTGGCCTCGTAATGGCGAAGCGTACCAAGCAGGGAGTCCGCAAATTTGATTCCTAAATATTTGATAACGCCATTTTGCCATGTCAGGCCAGAGTCACCTAGGACGTCTCTGGTGGTGTGCACATTAAGGGGTTTGACCTCCGATTTATCCCGGTTTCATTTGTATCCGGAGAGGGCTGAGTATCTGTCAATTGATTCCATAAGGGCTTTTATGGAGGTCTCAGGGTCTTCTGTCACGAATAAAATGTCATCGGCATATGCCGCTAGTTTCACTTGAGATTCCCCAAAAGTCACACCCGCTAATTCCCTATTGCACTTGATGTCAGTCAAAAGGGGTTCAAGGGCCAGGAGGAACAATGCAGGGGAGAGAGGACAACCCTGTCTAGTGCCTTGATATAGGCGGAATGGGTTAGAGAGGGTGCCATTAATGGCGATTCTGGCGGACGGAGAAGAATATAGAGCCATGACCATTTTGGTGTATGAGTGACCTAAGTTGAAGGATTGCATGCAATGCTGTTAAAATGTCCAGGAAACCTTGTCGAAGGCTTTTTCGGCGTCCAAAGCTATGACAACCAGTGAGGCGGGGGAGGTCTTGGCTTTTTCTAGAATATGACACAAAAGCCTGGTATTATCGTTTGACATTCGATGTTTTAAGAACCCTACCTGTGAGGTGCTGACCAGTTTGGGGAGCAGGACATTGAGTCTTGTTGCCAGGATCTTAGCATAAATTTTGCAATCTAGATTTATCAATGAAGTGGAGCGATAATTCTTGGTTAAAAGTGGGTCTTTACCGTCTTTGGGGATCAAGATAATGGTAGCCTCACTCATGGAAGGGGAGACGCTGCCACTGACTGCTATTGAGTTGAAAAGTGTCTGGAGGGTGGGGGTAAGTTGTTTGTCAAAGGCCTTGTAAAAGGCCGCGGAAAAAACGTCAGGGCCAGGTGCCTTATTACCTTTAAGTGTTTTGATGGAAGATAAGATCTCTGTGTTTGTGATGGGGGAGCCTATGTGGGCACTATCCTCCTCCGATAGTTTAGGGAGATTCAAGGATTCCAGGTAGCTAACACAGGCATGTTTGTCGAGGGTTAGATCGTTTTTGTACAGGTCCTCATAAAAGGAATTGAAGGTCTCTAAAATTTTGGCCTGCTTTGTATGAATATTATTTGCGGGGTCTTTGATTGAGGCTATAGTAGTCAGCTTCTGTTTGTGTTTAAGATAAGAAGCAAGGAGTTTTCCAGCCCTATTCCCATCACATAACTTTAGAGCTTTGAATCTATTGATCCAGACCCCAGCTCGTTTGCTAGTGATAGTGTTGTATTCATACTTTTTCCTGACTAAGAGATCAAGGGCTGCTGTGTTATCAGGGCTGGACTTGTGGGCGGCTTCTAAGTTCTTAATATCCTGTTCGAGGTTTTCCAAATCCTTATTTAGTTTCATGTTGGTTCTGGCTCTGATGTTAATGATAACTCCCCGAATTGTGGCTTTGAGCGCGTCCCACATAGTGGAGGGAGCTGTTTCAGGCAAGACATTCAATGAGATATATTCCTTTATGGCATCAACTATTTGTTGTTTGTTATCAGGATCGGCTAGGATTTCTTCGTTGAATCGCCATCTTCTAGGGGGTAGGATCGAGTGGGAGCCAGCAAGTTTGGTGCTAATACATGCGTGGTCAGAGACTAGTTTCGGGGCAATATCTGTTTCTTCAATGAGGTGGGTTAAGGAGCTCGAGATAAAGATAAAATGAATTCTAGAATATGAGTTGTGTGGGGCAGAGTAAAAGGTGTAATCCCTCCCATTAGGGTTTTGAAGGCGCCAAGAATCTTTTCATAGATATCGATTGCAGAGACGCGTAAGTGCCTCATGTGAGCGTGAAGGGTAAAACGTGCATTTAGACTGTCCATCAAGTATTGGGTCCAGAGGGAGGTTAAAATCACCCCCTACCACTAACAGGTCGTCTTGTGGGATATTTTCTATGGCCCGGGAGATCGAATCCCAGAAATCCGGGTCGTCCGAGTTGGGGCCGTATATATTCACAACATGTATGGGGTCGTCGTTCATTAGAAGATGTGTGACGAGCAGCCTGCCCTCCGTGTCATGTGTGTGTAAAACAACAGATAGGTTAGATTTTTTTGCAATCAGAGTGATCACTCCACCTTTCTTGTGTACAGCGGGGGAACAGAGTGTGTGCGAGATCCAATTGAGATTAATGAATCCTGTGTCCTCTTCTGAAAGTTTGGTTTCCTGTAGTAAAAGGATATCCCCTTTTGATTTAGCGAGGTACTCAAAGACTTTCCATCTCTTTACCGGGTGATTAAGACCCTTAACGTTCAGGGAGACTATGTTAAGGTTTTCTGATAGAGACTTAGTGTCGACCATCGGTGACAGCCGGTGTCGTTGATTGGAGCATCAGGGCAGTGTTATAGGGTGTGTGACCTACCAGGATCCGCAGGGAAGGTCTGAAGGATAGACCCAGCCAAAGCCTCATGGTGGCGTGTGAATCGTATGGCCTAACATCGGTGTGGGATACTACATCTTTAAAAGAATATGAAACATAACAACAAAACACAAATAACATACATGCCAACTCCCTTTTCATCCCCCCCCTTCCCCTCCCTCCTCACCTCCCTCCCCAACTCTCCATCACCCCTCTCAACCCCCCTCCCTCCCCTAACAACATTTAATTAGTCTTTAAGCATTACAGTACATTGGGAAAATAATAGTTCCCACATGACTGTTCAGGCTTTCACTGTTTTCTTTTCTTTAATTAACACCTTCTACAGGAACGTTAGGCAAACCTAAATATTACATTTGCAATAAAGACCCTTTCTTACTGAGCCTTACATACACTAAATTTGAAAATCTTTTACTGCACAGCAAAACATATTTTTCCCAAAACTGTATCTCCTTTCTACTTCATTTGTATGTTTCTTTTCCTCCTTGCACTACAGACAATCAAACAATATCCACTATCGCAAATTTTCTATTACATAGTTCTCTATTTGAAAAGAAAGGCGGACCAAATGCACCAAAATATATATTGTGCCTACAAATGCACAATGGTGAATATGAGCTATGTTTCTATATTGTTATCTCCGAGTTTTGGTACCATTTACAGTCTAATTGGCCTACTGCCGTGTAGTGTATGATGGTACCAGAACCCATCAATGGCAGTATAAGGCATACTATAAAGTACCTATTTTGCATACTGTATATCAAAATACATGAATGTACAATACAAGTATAATCACTTTAACTGACTGTAATTCATTATATTACTTGGTACTCGGCACTAATAGAGCGCAAAGATTTCGAACAGTCCATAAGATCCGTCAACAGGAAGAACATTTTGAGACAATAAATACAGAATAGAGTTAAAATAACGAAATAACAATCACATGCCTTTTCTATATATTTTAACAGTTTAACCCACCTGAAAATCATGCTTGTCTCTTACACAAATATTAGTTGCTACCTCATTTTGGTATTTCTGTTGACATTTTAAACGTGTTGCATTCCCAAAATATATTGAATTCGTCATTATTATACATGTACCTCAAACCTTCCGCTAATAATGCATTGCTATTTAATTTGAGATGTTTTGAGAAAATATTAAGACAGCTTCAATCCTCTAGAACAGTGATACTCAAAGTACGGCCCAGGGGCCGTTTGCGGCCCTCTTGACGTTTACTTGCGGCCCCCCTGCTGAACAGCAGTACAAGCTGCTATTTAGTGGCTGAGCAATAATATTTAGAAAATAATGTTAAATAAATGGGCAATCATTTATTATCCTGAAAAGAAATGCTTGCCTGCTTTTGACACCTCTTTACACCTCTTTTGACACCTCTTTACACAATCCATGACCCACCAAGACCCCCTCCCATCACCCTGCTTTCATCAGTGCGGCCCTCGGTCACACCACAGACTGTACTTTGCGGCCCCTGAGCAAATGTTTGTGAGTACCCATGCTCTAGAATAACGCCTATCTGATTCCCACTCTACACTTTTCATTGTCGTTTTTTCGGATCTTTCAAACAGCATCATTTTTTTCTTCCTTGCCCTGTTCTTCAAGGCTTGATGGGTTGTTTAAAGCTATTGTAAAATCGTTACTAAACACCAACAAGTATTGACTGTTCTATTGGATAAAGTGCTGTAGTCCAAACCCAAACCCCTTAAAGTGAGCCATACAAATGTGAGCCATACTAGTCGATTTATTAGGAGCCTTGCAGACATATTGATTGAACTAAATGACCAATTAAGACCTAGGCTGATAGCTAATTGCGCTAGGGATATACAATACGGGAAAGCCAGAAGAAAACGTGATGTGCTAGCAACTGCACAGCTGGTATGTTTTATTTTGTATTCAAAGGTGTCGATTTAAACAGAAGGCGTGCAGGTGATTTTTGTACATTTCTTTATTTCTTGGTGGGTTTTACAATTTACATTCAAGAAAAAGGTTCTCACAAATGTAGTGTTGTGCTGGACACATTCTAGTGTATCAGCAGACACTTAGATAGTCAGTCGCTCCCTCCTGGGAGTGGACACACATGTACACCTCACCCATCCATCAAATGTGTAATAAAAGGGTCCGGGTGCATGTGCTTGCGGCCAGTTACTGTACCCTCCTCAGTGTGTCTGTGCAGTCATTTACCCAGCATGTGAGCCTAGTGCCCAAGACACCACAATGGTGATGAGCGGGTCTGACCCAATGTGGGTGCTGGCAGGAACTCTGTTGTCCCTTGTGGGGGAAAGTGCAGCCTGCGCCTAAGGCACCCCGCACCTGCTGCCTACACCACTACATCTGTCACAGAACAGGACAAGAAGAAAGTCGCTCACGAGTACACCGGCGTCCACTGTTAAGGCCTCGGCAGCCACCCATATGTTCGTACCCCAACAGCCACCTGCGGAACAGACTAGCCCCATGGCGCACCCCTAAAGTGCCTGCATGGGCGAAGTGACTTCAGCGATAGCGATACAGATTATGTGCCTACCGGAACAGCTTCCAACCGGCTGCATCCCCTGGTGAGCACCACCCACTGCATTGAGTTAAAAATGCAGGCAGGTGAGGCATGGCCCTCAACGCTGGGTCAGGTGCTCTGGACCACGCACTTAAGGTAGCCAAAACACTTACCTGGGGAAATTGTGGATAGAGTGAGTAATCATGAAGAGACACTCTGCCGCACCCGCAACGCAAGCTCCAGTCTTCAGCCTCAGCCCAAGCATGGACCATGGTTGCTGAAGGACTGCCACCACAGGGAAGAAAAGGAATCTTCCAATGCAGCCTGGCTCACCAGCAGCCCACCTGCGGAGCAGGTAAACACGTCAACACCCCCAGCAGCAACCCAATGACCCACACTAGATCTGCACACACAGTACTACCCGGAAACCAGTGCCTAAGCAGCAGATGTGAGATTGGGCAGTGTGCCTGCAAGTCGTGCAGCATGAGGAGACTCAACCAGCGGCCCAGTGAAAAATGTCATAGGCCACCAGCCCACCCCTCAGCCAGGCTGCGGCTTGGCTGATGAGCCCTCCCCTGCAAGCAAGCCTACAGGTGCTACCAGAGGAGTTTGGGTGGCTGCCCTGCATCACGTCTTCATACCTGGTGGGAAGAATGGCCTCCATGTGTCGATGCTGCAGGCCTCAACATGCGATAACCTGCTCACCTGCAAGGTTAAAAATAGCCACTCCGTGCACCGCTGGGAGGGCTGAAAAGCAAGAGTCAAGCAGGTAACCGCAGTGGCACCTCGCGGTGATTTGCTGCATGGCACACAACCCGGTGAGCAGCTCTGGGGGACAGAACACTGCAGCCCTGGCCTCAGGGTACACAAGCCACCCTGCTACCCTACATGATGCCCACAGTTCCCACTCATACCTCATCGGAAGGTCTGCAGCAGCAAGGGTGGCCTCCCCTGAGCATGTGAGAACTGCACTACGGCCCCTCGCGGCGGGATGCCTGGCTTTCACCTTGTGGACACCCTGCCAGGGTTTCTCACAGGGGAATACCAGGACGGGTTCCCTAAGCAAGCGCCGGGACGCTTACGGGCAGCTGTGCGCTTTACAAGTCCAGCACATTTACATTTACATTTACATTCACAGCACACATTATCAAGAAAGTCTGCAGCATCTTGTAATAGAAAAGTGCTACAGTGCCACCTACCATTACAGGTACCGCACCTGAACACAGAACACAGCCTGCACATGGAACCCCCCAAATGAACATTCCTGCCGTGCAGAAAGCTGTCCTACTGCCTAGTGAGCATTACATGGCGCCTCTGGTGCAAGGGACAAAGGACGGTAACACATGCTGCACCACCTAGCTACCACATCCCCACACCACGACTGCCCTGAGTAACAAAGAGCCCATGGTACCCCCACCTCAAGCAGCAGTACTGAGACGCTGCGAGAAAGGACCCACTCCCCAAAATACTCTATCCATGGGCAGGGAGCAAACCCCCAGGGCTCAAGGACAATCAGTTGATAAGTGCCGCACTGCCCACCCCTGGAATATTGCTGCCGCTGCCTGCTGAAGGAACATGCCCAATGAAACTGCAAGGGAGAAGAAACTGATTAGATAGAGTACCTCTACAAACAGGTCATCAGCCTGCAAGATAAGCATGGCATGGACGAAAGCACTGCACTGATTCAATAAGCAATGCAACAGTAAAACAATTACACACAGACTGGGAAAGAGAGGCACAGCATTAACATTGCCTGCACAAGAATTGGAGAGTGCGCCCCCCCGCCTACCAGCGGAATCCTACTGTCACAGCAGGACTGACAAAATATGTGCATCCTGACACACTGGCCGTACTCTGCCATAGCGGAGTCAGGAGAGAGACTGATCAAAAGAGTACCATTCACACTCAAGTGAGTTGCCGACCCTTTGCAGGTCAATAGACTGTGATTCCATGCACAAAAGAACACTCAAGAAGAAAGGGAGTAGCATAACCCGCAACGTCAGCAAAGTTGTCCTGTCCCCCAGAGGTGGCAATAGCATTTCAACAGGCTGTTAAAGCCTGCAAGTTCCGCTGCCACTGCTGGCAGCCAGAGATCTGGTTCCCCTGTAAAGCCTCACTGCTTACTGGTCTGAGAGAAGAGGCCACACAACGAGAAAGAAACATCCCCGAGCGAGAGAAGTGAGTGCTACGCAGTCCCCAGTAGTGATGCGATGCCACTGCAAGCAAGGAAATAGCACCACAGGCCCCAAGTGGTGAACAGCCACCACTACAAGAAAGAAGAGAAAGCACACCAAGCGCCAGAAGAAACAAGAGCGTGGAGTGCAAGGTGCACTGACGCATGCACCCCGAAGATCGATAGCACAGTCAAGCATGTCACTGCAACATGTGCCCCAAAGACAAGCAACTTGTGGCAAGACGCCACATTGCTCTGCATGCAAGGAGCACGTCACACGAAGTGATCGACCCCTCTAAGCATGCCTGAATGGAGGTAGAAGAAGGTGCCATGACAATGCAGGCTTAAGGCTCAAGCACGACACCCACAAATAAAGAAGGTGACCTGCCATCCTGGTAGAGGAGCACCGCGAAGACCCCAGAAGAAGGAAATGGACTGGCAAGAGGTCAGCGCAAAGAAGAGTGACAATCCCGTCACCATGAAGAACCGGACAACCACAGGTGTGCTGAAGAGTCTTAGGGAAGAAGAACGAGCACTCGCACCACCACAAGACAAGAGTGCACTCAGAGACACCAGACAGCCACCAAGGCAGACCAACATCTCTGGAGACAGCACAATGGGAGAACCAAATGTAAGCCGCAGCTAGTGCGAACCGCGACTCTCTCGAATGCTTCCCAGTGTGACCGTCCAGTCCCGAGTGTCAGCAGTCCAAGTCGGACTGCTCCTGATGCTGTTGTGTAGTTCCTATAAACCTATATAGGATCTGTACATTTAGACAACATAGACTATGGGATTGGTGTCTAGACAGATTCCAGAAACCCCACCGGGTGTTTGCCTGTTTACCAGCTAGCTCCCAGTGAAACTAGAAGCCCCTATTACAAAGGAGAGAATAGTTCTTGGCAACTATCGAACATGACAATTCTGTCCCATCAGGGATCGTGGAAACAGTGCAATACTCTTCGCTCAGTCACTCGTGCTCACAGAAACAGATATAAATGATTATAGACACCAACAGAGTAAAAGGATAGTAGATTTCCACCATAGTGCTAAAACAATGAATACAGGCAGGTAAAAAACAGACATGACAATAAAATGCATACTCCTACGATGCAACCCTAACTAGACGTACTTAAGTGTACCTAGCACGTATGTAGGTGTAAAGCCAAGAACGCCTCTAGGATAAAGTCAACCCCATTACCTGAAGTGAGGGACTCTGGGATCCCGTCCTGGTCTCGAGATGGATACCCCGCGAGGGATGTCAGTCCACTGCGAGCTGGAGTGTCTGCATGCAGGAACCTCAGTGTCTTGTGTCAGTGTGTCAGCATGGAATTTTTTTTTCTCCTCGCCCTGCCTCAGCAAAGATATGGTATTTATATACCCAGAGTGGATTTAGGATGATGGAAGGAATGACCCTTATACCATAATTATTATGCAGGAGATGGTAGTCCTGCAGAGTTTCCAAGAATCCTCATCCATAGTGGATGAGGCCTGTCCTGTTAGCAGTACCTTCGTTCATAAATATGATCTGCTGTGGAATGAGGTACCCTAAAAATAGTGCTTCTGTTCCCTGAACCTGCCATGCCCTCGAACTTCAGATTGATTTTATGTCTATAGTATCCTTCCACTAGTCAAAACCCTGTTCAGACAGTTTAGTTATAAAGGATGCAGAGTAAACCTGTTTGATGTTAGTTAGCACATTTTTCTGTGCAGTTGTAGGTACAACCTTAAAATAATATGAGGTCGGGTCAGAAGTGTTAAACCCTAAAAAAGTTCTGTGCAAACGTTCTCAAACAACTTTTTGGTGGTGTTGGGCAATGTTCCCTTTTGTAGTATGTAAAGACATTACGTGGGATACTGGATTTATGTAAAAAGTGATGACAATAATGTTGGTAACAGTACATTGTGTCATGATCAGATGTGTCCTCTAACATTTCAATGCTTGAAAATGCAGTGGATTGTTCTAAATCAGACAACATATAATTTACAGTTTCAAAGTCCCAATCGTCAGAAAATGTACTGGAGGTAATGATATCATTTAGAGAAATTTTAAATACATGAGGTATTTTCAAAAGTTCTGTAGGACCAAATACATCATATGAAACTGTCAAATATTATACCATCAGGAATTGGAACAGCTGTAATGTTCACGAAAGACAGGTCTCTTCGTTCATGATGAGATGACGTATGAGGTTTCAGGACCAAGTTCACATTTGATACTGCAAAGCATTCTGGGAGACAGTTTCCATTGATGAGTAAGCAAAAGATAGTCACTAGGCCAATCCAGAGTAGAATAAACAGTATTCCAGTTATTATACAGAGCTGTAGCCAAGGTGATACTAGCTAAGTCTTTTTCATAAGAATGTAGAAGTCATGAAGTTGTTGTTTACATGAAACTTGAGTTGGGGTTGTTTCAGATTCACTGGGATCCAGAGAGAAGGTATCAAAATCGATGAAGTAGCCAGATGCAGTTCGATTTATTTTTGGTAGCTCAGCAGGTTTTGTCGAACTGGCAGACATCTCTTGTAAAGGCATATTGATATAGATTATGGTGGTAGGCCGAATTGATAATTGTCTTTCATTTGGATACAGATCCCTGGACCTGGCACCTTCCCACGCATTAACACACTGGCCATGTGTGTTTTTATCATTGTACATCGGATATTCTATCAGAGCTCACTGATATGCTCCCTTGCCTCCTATGTTTCTAGGACACCACGAAACTGGTGTCTAGATTTCTAGCCGAACACCAAATGGAGTGACACTCTCCTTACAGATAGGTGAGTGACTAGGACTCACTGCCCATTGGTCTAATAGAAAAATCTTGACCTTCTCAGACTCCTCTGACTCTGAGGGAGACACGGGACCCAATACATATAGGGGCAACAACTATAGGAGACCGTACGCCAATCAACAACAAAGAGGTGGAGGTTTTTTAGGCTATCGACAGTTTACACCGAGAACCAGATTCAGGTCTCAAGGGAGGGGTCAATACCAACCGATGGAAGAATATTACCACTCAGAGAATTACCCTCAATATCAAACCAGGAGAGGGAATCAACATTGGAGATATTGAAAGAGAACAACATAGTAGATCGAGGTGTTGACAGTATGGGACAATTAGGACAATCTGATATGATTCCTATTTTTAACCTCACTAAGGTTCCGTTTGACAACTCTACCATTAGTCTTCTCTCCAAAGGGCTCTCCTTTGTCCCAAGTACTGGAATGGACAGATTTGAACTTAATCGTGATTTGCAATCATTTTTCCGAAAGATAAGACTCAAAAAGTTTTTTGAGAACCATGATCCACCTACGGTTCTGAACTTATCAGGTCTTAGACCAGACTCCCTTTTCACACCTTCTTTAGATGAAATTGGCCCTGAGGTGAGGGTGTTTGAAAAGGTGGTGTGTGTGAAAATCCATAAGATGGTCAAATTTGTTCCCAAGACTAATTACAATCTTGAATATGGTGAATACTTGGCCCTCAAATCCCTGTCACAAAATAAAGAGATTACTTTTAAACCGTGTGACAAGGGAGGAGGGATTGTGGCTCTCAACACACAGGATTATGTTTCTCAAATTGAGATTATGTTGAGTATCCCGGAACAATATCAACATGTAGCAAGCTATCCTGAAAGGAGAATTAGAAATGATATTGCATTTTTTACTCAGAGTGCCCTTAACAGAGGTACCATATGTAAACAGGAGTTCGAGTATCTGAACCCCCCGTATACCGGTATTCCTGTGGTATATGGGTTGCCTAAAACTTACAAGAGCATTCAGTCACCTCCGTATAGGCCCATTGTTTCGACAATTGGCTCAATCACTGAGCCTCTGTCGAAATATGTCGACAAATTTTTGAAACCTCTTGTCCTGAATTTGCCGGCCTATATTAGGGACACTGGTCATTTTATCAGTGTTATAGAAGGTTTGACATTTAATCATCAGGCAGATATACTCGTCACTATGGACATCGAGGCACTTTATACCTCAATCCCCCAAAGAGATGCACTTGAAGCTGTAAAGATGGCATTAGAGAGATCTAACAGCCACCTAGATAACTTATTTGTCCTGGAATGCTTGAGCACCGTGCTCCAAGAGAATTACTTCGAATTCAATCGGTCCATATATAAACAGGTACAAGGAGTATCGATGGGCGCGGCATGCGCCCCGAGTGTGGCCAATATATATATGGGCGAGTTCGAGAATCGTTTCATCTATAACGAAATTGCCCCCTTTTTCGAAAATATTCTACACTGGCATCGTTATATTGATGACGTCTTTTTTATTTGGAGCGGACCCGAAGAGCAACTTGAGAAACTTTCTCAATGGTTAAACCTTTGCAATCCTTATCTCAAATTAAGGGGCCGATTATGATGGCGGACGGACCTGAGTCCGTCCGCCACCATAGAGTAGAGGGGAACGTCCGCATGGGCAGCGGCTTTCCCCCCGTGAAGATTAGGATGTGACCACCAGGGTGGCGGTCACATCCTCTATCCTTAACATTGTGGCGGGTGCAGCTTTAAGCTGCACCCGCCGCAATGTAAAAAATGCATACTTTGCTTTTGTATGCAGAAAGCAGCAGGCACCGCGCGGTGCCTGCCGATCTCTGCATACAAATGCAGGGGGGTACCATAGGTACCCCCCATGTGCACCCCCCACCCCCCTTCACCTAGGGGGCCTGCAACGGGCCCCCGCAGTGAAGATCAACATGCTTTTCCACGGCGGAAAATCCGCCGCGGAAAAGCATCTTCTCAAGCATTTCCTGATATGGTGGACGGTGTCTGAGAGAAGCCAACCGCGGCGGAATTGCTGTGGACAGAAAACAGGACCCACCAGCCATCCTAATGTGGCGGTGGGTCTCTGGTGGGTCCGCTGCGGTTTTCCGCATCCTCTGGGCCGGCGGTGACTTCCGACGGCCCAGAGGATGCGGAAAAACCGCAATCCTAATAGGCCCCTTAGTACCAACAAAAGTAAGAGCAGGATTGAGTTTCTGGATATCTGCATTTTGGCATCGGAGGGTAAAATCGAAGTGTCTTTGTATGTGAAGCCTACGGCTCGTAATACTCTCCTCAGATATGAGAGTTTCCACCCTCGTTGCCAAAAGGATGGAATACCATTCAGCCAATTCTTGAGGCTGAGATGTAATTGTACGTCTATGCGCAACTTTGAATTGCATGCTGAAGAACTGAGAACAAAACTTCTTAAACGAGGATATCCACCCAGGCTACTTAAGGACTCATACAAAAGGGCCAAGTACTATAACAGAGATGCGCTCCTCAACCAGGAGAAGAAAACGACTGAGTCGAAACTAGTCTGTGTGACACGTCACTCCAACTTCAATAACCAGATACTACAAATTGTCTGTTCCCAGTGGCACATACTGAACTCTGGATCAGAAGGAAGGGCTATTCCCAAACCGAATTTTGCATTTCGCAAAAAAAAAACTTAGGAACTACTTGGTCCACTCCAAATTTACATCAGGACCTTTAGCAATCCAGAAATCCATTACTGGATCTGATCCGGTGCTCGGCACCCATAAATGTGGCCATTGCCACGCTTGTGACTCAGCAATTGTTTCTTCGGAATTGACATGGGGCAAAAATAAATTTATTGCCAAAGAAATGACAAACTGTAGATCAGCTAATGTGATCTATCTCATCTTGTGCCCTTGCCCCCTTGGGTATGTGGGCGAAACCAGCCGAGAATTTAGATTCCGATTCAGTGAGCACAAGTCAGCCATCAAGAACAAAAAAAGTGGGGCACCATTGGTAGCCCACTGGCAGGATAAACAACATTGCCTTAGCGATTTGAAATGGAGAATCCTAGAAAAAGTCCAGAAACCTATTGATAACAACATCAATGGCTACAGAGCTAAGAGAGAGGTTTTTTGGATCTATACTCTGGGCACAGCTGAAGTTGGGCTGAACGAATCCATCCCATGGCACAATGCCCTGATATAATGACCTCTCATAACTAGTTTATTTCCTACTTGGATCAGACTGGGTTCTGCTTACCCCGCTTAGTTTTTATTTAATCTCGCCTTGTATGCGAGATCTTGAGATATATCCGATTTGTTAGTGTGTTTTTCACTTTGTTCTGTGTTATTTTTGTGTGTCTCACCACGCCTCATTTGGGATGTCTCCCTGTTATGACTACCTTCAGGTGGTTTTTTCAATTCCACCCCGGATCTATCCTCTATCTATTAGCACCGCGGGCAGTCCTCTTTCTACCTTTGTCACCGTGCATGCCCACGTGGTTGGATTCGGGCGCCGGTGGGCCGCCCAGAGTGAGTCCAGGTGCCCCTTGTTTACTCGGGCGGGAGTTTGCTCTCTGTATATAAAGAACCCTCCGAGGATTGGCTTTTCGATCCTATCGGCAGTTGGAACAGAGCCCCGCCACGATGTTGTTGGAAGAGATGTGCTGATTATTTTCGGTAAGCCCTCTTCTCCCGGATCCTGTTAGTTGTCCTCATCTTGGTGCCTCGGTATTTGATTTCGTCTTACTTGGGGTTCTGTGTTTTATTTTTTTTCCAACAGTCCCGGGAACCTCCTCCCCGGTTTTCCCCTTCGGAGGTGCTCGAATTATCTATTGGAATACGGACTGCGATTTCAAATTTTGTGTCGGCCAGCAGCCCTCCCGGGGCAGGTAGTTATATTATTTCCTGTACCGTTTTATAGCTTCTCTCTACCCTGAGAGGTATATATTTCTGATAGCATATTACTATCTTCGTGTTTACAGATCCTGAGAAAGGGGGTGGTGATGGACAGAGCATCTGAATTAAGCAGAACACTCATACCCAGTCAAAAGATCAGGGCTTGATCCATCACCGTTTTTTAGCTCACTGCACCATCCCAGTTCAGAACCTGGCTACATGCAAATGAGTCTGTCCCTGGCCCAGTGCATCATGGGAACAGGGCAGACCAAACTACCAAGCCTATTCTTTACTGGAAAGGAAACAAGCTTCCGGGGACCGGTTTCTGGCATTGCCGCCGTCTTCGGCCCGGCTTGCTTGAATCCTTGCTTGAATCCTGATGGTGCAGTGAGCAAGGGACTCATATCTGCTCTCAGGCTCTATATTTTGGCAGAACAATCCACTTGAGATATCTAGTGTTGTTTTGTATCTTTTCTGCATAATGTTATTCATTAAAGCGGCACGATGTGCATTCTATACTGTGAATGTTTTAGTGCATGTATTCAGATGTCTGTAGTCTAAAACTAGATGGTATGAATATTCAGGTTTCATTACAGGAAACAAAGGATTATTCATTAAAGAGGTGCAACTTTCAAGTTGATCTAAGTTCTCTCTGACCTGTTTTTTTGCTTCTTGTTTTATTGGGTACTGTCTCTGTGGAGTTGGAGTCGTTTTTACTGGCATTACATGGTGAGGTTACTCAGCATTCCACCCAACATGGTTGTGATATAATGCTGGAGCAAGTCCTACCGCCCACTCCTGTGTGTATGTTTTAAGTATATTGGAACGAGGTCGGAAAAAGCTGGTAAAATGAGTGTTTCTCCCTTTGGGCACTCCATAACAATTTCAGGCGGCCAATCTTTTTAAACCAAAGGGATGTCATATCCATGAGTCAGGTTCTCCCAAAAGAGACTTAATTTTTCTGGGTTTATCCCCTTACATTCGGAGTGTTATTTCATGTAACCTATGTGAGACACTTACCCGTGTATTAGGTGTTTCCACCCTGATATGTTCATTCAACTCCACTGTTACCAGAAATTCCATCAGTTTCTGTCAAGCTGTTGTTACTTCTGCTGTACTGTCTAGCATCATCAGAGCCCATTCCCCATTCAGAAGTTGAGTCCTCAGAATTCTGGGCATGTCTATCTTTAAGACCTGCTACCTTCTTCTTTTTAAATTGAGATTTTGATATTAATCTCTCTTCCTTTTTAGAAGTATAGTCTGAAGCGTGTTGCGTGTCTCTGGATTTTGTACACTCTTCTTGTCTGTGTTCTGACCGTCCTTCCCTCTCTGAGTCTTTGGATGAATCCTGAAAGTAATGAGAGGAACGTGTATCAGTATCCTGATACTTGTGAGGTTTTTCAATGTTATCAGTATTCCTAAAGTTGTGCCTCCTTTCGGAGGGATCCTGTTGAGGAAACCCACCCCAGGATTGTGATCTATTCTTTCTATTGTTTTGTTTTTTATAATTATCCCATTTCTTCTTTGAAGAATCAGGTGCTTGCTTGGTATCCTCTTTTTCAGGACAACCCATGAGTTGAGTTTTTTGCTCTAGCTCCCAACCTATCTCTAGCTAATTCAGCATAGGTGTCTTTGATAATTTTAGGTAATTCGAGTTCCTGTTGTAAAGGAGTGAAGTCCCTCAGGCATTGGCGTTTTGCCACTGCTGCTGCCTCCCTTTTATGTTTGCTAATATAATAGCTGATATCTGGGCAAAATTTCCTAACAATTTCATCCCTAAGTACAGAGCAGGTTCTGCTCCATACTCATTCTGTATTTCTATTAATACATCTGGTATTACTGCTAAAGAAGGGATATATATACGTATATATGGCAGCAAACTCTGTACCCCAAAAGGTACATTCCTCTATCTGGGGAGCTATCCTCATTGACAAGAAGATTGTTAGCATTCTGTGTTTTTCTTGAGGGCTTGTATGTGGAAATACTGCCTCTAATTGTATTAATTTTGAGCTATACAGAATGGCATTTGCTCACGTTTAGTGGGCATTTTACCCATAATGGTCTATAGCATTTGTGGTGTTATTTTGGTGGTAGATCCCTGAATTTGCCCTTGCTGGCTGATGTGTCAGTGTTCTCATCACAAATTGTGTCAGGTTTCCGTAAAGTTGAATTTTTTCCTTCATGAAGTGGACATAAGTCTGCTACTGGCATTGTGTCAATGTCTGGATGCAGTGTGTATGCTGCTAGGACTTGCCAAGTTGCTCTATCTCGTCCGAGCGGACCGAGCATCACTTTTCCTTTTGTGTGTGGGTGGGCGCCTTTACACCAGTTTATGTGCTCCTGGTAGGTGAGTGGTAGTTCAATGTCCTCATACGGAGAGTATTCATTTGGTGTTTCAACTTCAGTGTAAGAATGACATGTATTTGTTTGTGCATCTGCTTGTGGAAATTTAACCCATGAATAGAATACCTCTGTTCTATATGATTTGTGTGCCTCAATCACAAATGTTACTGTCCCACCCCTAGCTGTGACTCCATAGTCTGCTATTAAATAAGTACCTAACCAACGTTGGCAGCGCCATGTCATGTAGTTCCTATAAGCCTATATAGAATCTGTGCGTTTAGACAACATAGCCTGTTGGATTGGTGTTCAGACTGATTCCAGACACCCCCATCGAGTATGATTGCCTCTATACCGGCTAGCTCAAAGTTCCACTAGAAACCCCTCTTACAAAGGAGAGAAGAGTTCTTGGCAACTATTGAACATGACAACTCTGTCCCATCAGGGATCATGGAAACAGTTCGCTAAGTCTCTCGTGCTCACTTTGTCTCAGAGAGATACACAGAATAAATGGTGGGGATGTTTTCAATAAGCATTTATTGAACCAGCATCCTTCTAGTGTAAAATAGGTGTGCTGAAACAAACATAAGACAGAAACAGACAGAAATGGTTATAAGCACCAACAGAGTGAAAGAATGGTAGATTTCTACCACAGTGCTAAAAGAATGAATACAGGCAGGTATAAAAACAGATGACAATAAAATGTGTACTCCTATGATGTGATCCTAACTAAATGTACCTAAGTGTACCTAGGATGTCTGTAGGTGTAAAGCCAAGAATCCCTCTAGGATAAAGTCAACCCCTTACCTGAAGTGAGAGACTGTGGGACCCCCACGAGGGATGTCAGACCACTGCGAGTTGGAGTGCCTGCGTGCATGAACCTCAGTGTTTCGCCTCAGTTTGTCAGCAGGGAAGTCCTTTTGCTCCTCTCTCTGCCTCAGCAAAGATATGGTGTTTATATACCCAGTGGTACCCTCAGGGGATCTACCTTGCTGTGTCATGTCAGACTTAGGATGACAGAAGGAATGACACTTATACATAGTTATTATGCAGGAGATGGTAGTCCTGCTGAGGTTCCAAGATTCCTCATGCATAATCGATGAGGCTAGTTTTCAGGGAAAACCCCACGTTCTGTTAGCAGTACCTTAACTAGGTAAAAGGTCAGTCCCAAGAAATATTATGTAGTGAAAAGGCAGGGGAAATATAGGTGAAAGGTTAGGTTGCTACCTGACGCTATATTGGGGTACCTATATGAAACATAGAAATGCCACGGGTGGAGAACAGCCTAAGCAAGCTCAAGAGACGTGGCGGCAAAGTCCCTCCAGACAACCTCTCTCCCAGCAAGTCGTCACCACCTGTCAGTCAGGTTCAATGGCAACCACAACATCACTTCCATGTGCATCACCCCATCCAACCAAGAAGCGACATTGCCACCAAGGCGGAGCCTTGCACCTGCAGAATTACCAAGAGACCGAGGCACCCCCATTGAAATGAGAGATAATGTGGCCAGGGGCTATCCAACAGTCCATTTGCCCCTATGTCCTGTTGGTAAGCCCACCGACCATTAAGTAACACACCCGGGTGGTTGTCCGAACAACGTTGTTGGATCCTGTCAGTTTTCCTGTAGCAGTGCCTAGGCGGCCCACAAGCAGTTCTGCACAGTTGATACAGTATTGTGGCAGCCCTGCACAAGGGCCTCAAGAAAACTCCTGCACCCAGGGATCCTCGCATGAGAGATGATCGAGAAGTGGCTCCACTGACTAGGTACTGGGAGGCACAGCGGCCTAAGAGGATAACGGCTGCATTTCAGCTCTGCCAGATAGGTCATTATAGTGCCCAGATACCTCAGGCAAAGACTCTGCAGCAGGACTCCAACAACGCTCCAGATGCACCATAGTTTAGTTGACAGACACCAATAGCACCACTGACAGAGCAGACAAGTTCATCTAACAGCGTACATCTAACAGAGTACATTGACCTGACGGACGGGCTGCAAAGGAATTTGGACTCCATCGACGCGTCATTTGTGCCCAGTAGACTCTTGTTAAATTATGGACGTGTGCTGAGATGCTCGGTTGCTCCCAGCTGCACCTGTCCACTATTGTCCTGCGGACTGCCTCTTTGGACCAAGGGACTATGTGGTGTCCTGTGTGAATAGTTTGTTTCCAAAGGTTGGACTTTGTTTTGTTTTGAATAAAGTTTGGGAGGAATGTAGTGTTGTGCTGGACACATTCTAGTGTTTCAGTAGAAACTTAGTCAGTCAGCCACTCCCTCGAAGTAGTGGACACACATGCACCCCTCACCCATCCATCACAGGAGTCACAAGTGATGTGACCCTTCTAATAAAAGGGCATGGGTGCACGTGCTCGCGGCCAGTTACAGTACCCTACTCAGTTTGTCTGTGCAGTCATTTATCCAGCATGCGGACCTAGCGCCCGAAACACCACACCGCATAGTCACAGAAATTGGCTTGTGATATGTTTGTGATATCACTTCGAACAGCAGCACTTGTCTGTCGCAGACAGCATTGTATGCAATAGAACAAACAGTTAGCCCTTGCTCATAACTCAATGGCTTTCTCGGCAATCAAAGTTTCCTGATTTTTATTTGTGGGTTTGCTTTGTATTCTGGATTTGTCAATCCTCTTGACCACAGGTTGTTTGCCCTTGCTGATGTCAGGGACCTACGTTTTCAGTTTTTGAATTTTTTAAAAGCATTTCATTACTTGTTTAGCACTCCATTACAAATCATGTTTTGGTATTCAGAGCACACTCAAGCTGCTTACTTTGGTCCCCATGACTCAACTACCTTTCCACTCCTGCTCTTCCTCCTCAAGATCCCTGGTGGCTGGTGCCCTTGGTGATACCCAGCATGTTCACCTTACCCAGTCTCCCCCTACAACCCTGTCTCTCAATGTTTCTATGTGGTGCAACAGACTTTGGATGGCACCCATTTTAATGCCCTGGATGTTGTCCCATTGCAGCCCTTCTCCGTTGCAGTGAGATAGCAGATTTAAAAATAATAACTAAATAATACACTTTATAATAAACGTGCAGAATTAACCTGTAAGCTCTGATTAAAATAATGTGTTTTAAAATCCAGCAGTCAGTAAGCAACATTTCCATCTGTACCCTGTAAACCGCGACCCTGTATATATGTATTACATGGACCATAATGATTAACTGCAAATCTATGTATAGGAGATTTAACAGTGTATATACACATGTAACCATATATTTGTGAAACAATATTATAATCACAGTGTAAATATAAATTTACCCCACAGTTCTCACTTGACACCATAACAATGACTAAATAGTCACCACTAATACAGACTATATTTATTTTCTGTATTACACGTTATCAGAGGTAGATCTAAGAGCACTAAAATACTGAAATAGCGAAGATATGGTGTTTTTGGTTATCACCTACACACCACTCAAAGATGGCCGAAGACGTTTAGGTGTATCTCCACCACGTCTGATTACTTAACCGGAAGGGCAATCAGTTTGATATATACCGGCTTCCGGGTCGGATTTGCCGACTCTCAGAATACGGAAGACCGGTGATTGACTCAAGTGGAACTATTGTTGCCCCAGGACTCCGCAATATTGGGAGGTAAGCGACGCTCACCCTACGGGTCTCAGTGACCCTTCTGAATGGCAAAAAAGACTCGATCGTGTTACAATTTGCCCGCATTAACACGAGCCATTGGTTTTATTTTGGCAGCGGGCGCAATCCTGACTCCGTCAATACTTCGGGAGGAAGGACCATTATTATTTCAAAAATTTTTTGCCGGAACTCAATTAATAGATTACCGGAACACGGGATATTTGAAAGAATTACCGATTGGAGGGTAAGTTTCTATTAGAGATTGGTGGTTTTTAATACTCTACGACGGCCGTTTTGGATAATAAAACGGGACTATATGCATTTTATTTTATTTTGATTTCAGCGGAGACGCTTGATACTGACTTAAAGAGCAGATAGAGAAGAGATATCATTGCCCATGCCATAAGCTGGGCCGGAAGTATAACCAGCAGGAAGGTACGTCCCATGCCTTGGGCTAACCATTTAACTAACTGTGTTTGGATGGTGGATATACACACACCTTGCTGGGGGTTTAACATCCCATTCTAACCTGGTTATTTTAGGTACAAAAGCTTACTAGCAACTGATTTCAGGTAAGCCTGAGTATTTTCATACTCAGCATCTTTATAAAGCTAACAGAGCACTTCCACAATATAGTATTTCGAACAGATTTTAGAACCGGCACCATTATTTCACGAAATTCATCACTTAGATGACTGACAACTACTGGGGTGAGCACAAGCCTATTGACTAGACTCACTAAGGCACGTTGGTCTTAAGAATAACCAGCACGAACTGTGGGGTATGATTTCTTCGCTTAGACCTACTGGTCGCTATGTATTTCAATATGGGAATTGACTCTAATCCCTCCTCCTTTTTTCCTTCAATGCACGGATTCACATGGCACAATGTGGTGCATGAGAAATGTTTTCTCCCATCCATTTGCATGTATATTTTAATGACTTACTGTGTATTTGTAAGTCACGAGATAAATGATCTCGCGATTCCAATATATGTTTGTATTGCTTTTTTTCCCAGCCCTGATGAAGTCGAGGGTTTAAGCCCTATCGACGAAACACGTGTTGGCTGGACTGAGGGAAAATCTTTGAAATTAAAAGAACCACTCTTCTTCTGCACGTCGTGTAATTGTGTGAATTTGGAGAAAAAATTTAATGACAAGTCTTTATGCATATATCTTTATTGGTGTGATAGGTGACAAACTTCAAAATATTTACTAGTACTAGGCCTCAAATAGCTAAAGCAAAGTTGCTTGAAAAAACTGGCTTGACTAAAAATGCTAAAATGTGCATAAAATGTTTAATTTTTGACCTTCCCATAAACACATTTGTCTTTATAAATAATAGTTGTAAAATGTTTCTATTTACACAAAGGCCACTGTTAACTGTTGATTCTTACAAATACTATATCATGTTCTGAAAATAAAACAGCTAGTTTCCACACTTAGCATTGTGACGTACTTATTTCATAAGATTTATCTCTATCCTAACATTAGACAAAAAAACGCTAGGCTAATTTTTTAAAGTATAAACACATACAGTGCATAACAAATTATACGGAGGGCATCATAAAATATAATAAAAAAAGATTAATGTATTTATATATATATTACCTACTGGCGGTCGCCAGTAGGTATATATAGTTAGGATTTTTTCTCTATGGGATTTTTGAAAATTCTATGTCTAATAACTTTGGCGTTTGTGGACGGAATTGGCTGAAATTTTCAGGAAAATGGCACATTTTGTTTCTGAGCAGCCCCTGAAAATTTTGGGGGGGTTCGTCAAGGGGGGGCCGAGAAAAAAGGGGGGTCCCAAAACGCATTTTTCCCATGTTAATTTCCATAGGGCGGTTGGCCTCACTTTTAGCCCGAACGGCTGAATGGATTTGCACGAAACTTGGCAAAATTGTAGGGACTGGTAGCCCAATGTGCCTTTTGTAGGTCTCAATATATGTGCTCCAGTGGATTTTGAGAAATTAACGTTTAAAAAAAGATATATATCTGTAACAGCGGACCGGGCAGCGCTCCAGTACGCGTACTTTTCGCGCAACGGAGCTTTGTGAAGCGAAGCTGATTGGTTCTCCGGCGTCTGTAAACATTCCAAACAGTCCGTAGCGGCCGCCATCTTGTCTCTCGGTAGGATCGAGAGACAAGAGGAGGCCAAAGCGAAGGGGCAAATGATCCTAAGGGGGCATAGTAGATTGTCGCTGACCCCCTAGGTTTGATGTGGAGGTTTTAAAAGGGCCCCGCGGGGCAAAAAATAAATAAATAATAATAATCGAACGGCTGAATGGATTTGCACGAAACTTGGCAAAATTGTAGGGACTGGTAGCCCGATGTGCCTTTGCTAGGTCTCAATATATGTGCTCCAGTGGATTTTGAGAAATTAACGTTCAAAAAAAGATTTATATCTGTAACAGCGCTCCGCTTCGCGTACTTTTTGCGTTACGGAGGTTTGCGAAGCTGATTGGTTCTTCGGCGTCTGTAAACATTCCAAACAGTCCGTAGCGGCCGCCATCTTGTCTCTCGGTAGGATCGAGAGACAAGAGGAGGCCAAAGCGAAGGGGCAAATGACCATAAGGGGGCATAGTAGATCGTCCCTGACCCCCTAGGTTTGATGTGGAGGCTTTGAAAGGGTCTCGCAGGGCAAAAAAAAAAATATACCGTTTTTTTAGTTTTTTTGCGTGGAGTGCGCCCGGTTCGCGAACCGGGAAGCGTTCTGGGGAGCGTACTTTCTTGAAAATTAGTGAAAAAAGTTAGAGTAAAATAATAATTGTGAGTGATCAGATGTAGGGTAGCTCTGAGAAGAGCTTTTGGGTTTATGGTACATTTAGGTACTTATAAGTAGGTACCAATGCACAGTCTTAAATTCAGAGTGAAAATTCTGTTGCCCTCATCTGAGAAGTGAACTCCATCTCCTCTGTAGATATCTTGCATGTAGTAACGCAAGTTATTGTTGTACAGGGAGCCCATTCCATGGTCTCTCATGTAAGCTGAAACAGATTTGTTTACATGCTTCCTCGATTTCTCAATTTGTGGACAAAATTGGTTCGACCACCTCCATTTCTGTCTTTGGCATATATTTGAATATACCAAGGCAGTCTGAGGAAAAAGTGCCATCAATTGCTCAAAGGTGTCCTTTAAAAGCATTTCCAGACCTACCCCAGTCAAAGTGCCCAAATCATTACCTCCACAGTGCACAATTAACAGGTCAGGTTTTGGCAAATGCATAAAGGTTTTCACCAATGGTATCAATTGGTGACATTTTAATCCTCTGTGGCCAAACCACTTAATTTCCACATCTTGTAAATTGAGGTTAGGTAAATTCCTGTTTTCAGCGTACCTTTGAGCCCAATAGATATAACTATGTCCAACAATCCAGACAGAAAACATGGCGAGAGAAGGTTCTCCTGCAGTCAGATGAAGTGTGGCAATGAAATGGCAGTTGAAAAAATGAGAGTGTAAAATGAAAAAAACTGAGGAGTTTCTGTGTTAATGAAGCAGTAAGAGTGATTGGTGGATTTTGATTGCTGAAAACAGAAAGTTAGTGTGCATGGATGAGTTCGTTGAAAGATGTATTTTGAGTGGCGAAGAAAAAATCATTAAATGAAAGAATGCTCTGGATATGCAGGTGCACTGAGAGTTCAGAGTTCAATTGCAACATTGTTGTGTGAACTTGCAAACACCAGAGGTCTTGCAAGAGGTGGTTGCTATGCAGAAAAGGCATGAAATGGCAGAGGGGGGAAGGGTTTTCATTTGAAAAAAAGTGAGGGAAGAGTTTTGATTGGGTGACATGAGAGATATGTGTGAGGAATTACAGCATTTCTGTGCTTTTGATAGCTGCAGACTCTGGAGTGCATACCTTTTGCTCTGCTGAAGACAAATTGGTGTGTTTCTGAGACTGTTTTGAAACTCAAAGTATTTGCTAAGGTGAGAAAAGATTTCTTTAATTTAGATAGAAAATAGTGTGCTTTAAGGAGAAAATTATGAAGAAAGTTGTGTTTTTCAAATGTTGCTTTGTCTCAAGTGTTTTACAAATAGATTTTGTTTCTTTGAGAAATTGTAATTGGAGAAAATGTGAAGTATTAGTACTGACAGGGCTTTTATGTGCATAGGAGCTGTGGAGTGTTTTCAAATTATGACTTGTAAATCGTTTTTGAGAAAAAGCAATGGTTTTAATATTGATGAGAAGGACATAATGGTGTCTGCTTCTTTATAAGGTAATTGAGAGTCTCTGATGTTATTTTTCCCATTTCAATGTAAGAAGTTTGTCTGTGGAGCAAATTGCTTGTAAATATGCTCCCACCTGTGCATGGCAAATTTAGATTTTGAATGTTTGCGTTACATAGGCATGTTAAAGGTGACTGAAACATGCTGCAAAGGCAATCAAAAAACGCTTTTATGTGTCTTAAGGACATTTTAAGTCATTTCCCCATGTGCAGTGTTTTCAAATTATGAGTTGAAAATCGTTTTTGAGGTAAAGGAATGTTTTCAAAATTTATGTGCGCCATATGCCCCCAAATTTCTTTTTCAGGGGTGCAGCAGGGTGTTCTTGAGACACCCCTGCACCCTCGGAAAAATTCGTAATTTGCGATGAGGTAATTGCTAATCGCAAATTGCACCTTCATTCCTATGGGCCTCCTGCTGCATGGAAATGAATGGGTAATTTGTAATTAGCAAATAGGTCATCGCAAACTAGGAATGGTAAAGAATCGCTATTTATTCCTTAAAGTTCGCTATTTAGGAAATGCAAAAAACTTTGATGATACATATGGCGGTTCATCTCTAACAAGATAAGAAGCATAGGGATAGATTTATGATGACTGGCGCATCACCAGGGATGTGTTAGTCATTCTGTGCCGCTGTTCCGTCACCTATGGTGTGCTGCATTTACAATGCGGCGCATCATGGGGCAAAAACAGCACAGATGCGTGACGTATCTGTGCCGTAAAGGTGGCGCATTGCTGGAGTTGTATCGAAAGTGTGATGAAGCTCCAGCAAGGCTCAGGGGTGCCCCTGTCGCAGGGTTTCTGTTCTCAGACAGAACTGTGGACAGAGGATTGGAACCTCGGCGAATTAGGGTGTCCCAAAACTCACCTTAGTAATCAAAACCCCTTAGCAAGCTAGGTACAGTGTCACATTGGATATAACAAACTCTCAATGTTTAGACAATCCAGAATATGAACTTATAGTACCTCAGGATACGTGGAACTCATGAACAGTCGGTCGTTATATATTTCTTAGAAACCAGAACATGGAGTTAAGAAGAACACATGTGTATTTGAAATGTTTATTTACTAATGCCGTCTTCTCAGGCATAGTATCTTAGATTATACAAGTACACATATTATCAGTAGCAAAATTACCAGCATAGTTAGTAGTACATAAAAAGCGAATGGTGACAGTATGTTAACATGCTGTAAATGAATAAGAGTTAGCAACACTTATAAGCAGCCGCGGCCCGTGGAGGGAGTTACGGTGGGGCAGGGAGGCGGGGAGGGGGAGGGGCAGGGTGGAGAGGGCTCCACCCTGCCCCTCCCCCTCCCCGCCTCCCTGCCCCACCGTAACTCCCTCCACGGCCCGCGGCTGCTTATATCTCACCCTCCCTAATACACATAATATATTATTTGCTAAGAAGGTCTCTTTGTGTTGGTTTAGGGCGTGCCGATACTTTAGTGTCTTAGATTTGAAGGAATCACATCAGCATACACCAGCTCTCTCTTCATGTGAACCGCATCAAGTGTTGTGTATGTGTGTTCGGCAAAGCAATATAAAACCCGCCTCATGCCCAGAATTGGCAGAAGCTGCACTTATGTTATGAGTATGAAGTCGTGGAGATCAGACCTCATAACAATTCTGTATCGTGTTGTTCTTGAAACTTCAGCACTCGCTGTACAGATATAGTTTAACAAGTAAAGCAGATAGTAGAGCAATAACATATTATTGTCATGTAAATCACGATGAACTATTAGGTTGAAAGATAAAGCAACAACTAAGTGTCGTGTGCAGAAGTTGCAAAAAAGGAAAAAATGGCGTTTAAACCGGTAATGAGTCCATGCTAACTTAACACGGTGTAAAGATATCCAGGACCTAGATGACACCTCCCCATGATCCGGAAACGAACTGAATAAGATAATAGAAGTGCCATCTCATGAGAGCAGATTGCAAGTTTATATGTGGACGGTCCGCAAGGTAAAACATTAAAAACTAGGAAAATTTAATGCTAAAGAAAAATAAAACAGCCAAGTACTTTATCGAGTCTTAAGCCAATAGGCAAGCTAAATAATAAAAACTTGACAAATAAGTCAATGAATTGTCAATGAAATGCTAGTACTCAGCATATCAAACATGAAAAAGGTCTATGACATAACTGTGTATGCAAAATAAGCTGCAACAGTCTCCAATAGGAAGTCACCGTCTTCATCCGAAAAGAGTTCAGCCATCCAATTTAAAAGCGGAAAAGAACATACGTGCTCTCCCAGCACCGGATCCTCTATCAACATCAGAGGACAGCTCGGTGGGTTTTCAAGAAAGCTCTGTTCCAAGAAAGACTGTGTTGCCGCCAGTAAATTCCAGGGACCAATTAGTCCATGCATCAATGCCACAGCCATAATCCTTTCGCCAGGACAAACTAACTCGTGAGTAATGATAGGAGTCATCAGCTGATTAAAGTCGACGTCAGGAGAAACCGGTCCGCAGAGACACAAATCAATGGCCCAATCGAAATCACAGGTCAGGCAGTGAAATACAGGCTGGACACAGGTGAAGTAGGAGAATCGAAAAGATAATCCATATGCCGTGCTTAATATCGCCAACGGCATTGTGCCATAATATTCTAGCATGCGATTGCGGAACAGTGTCAGCAGCTGCAGGGCGGGAGCTTGCACAGGAGGGACATCCATATTTAAAAATGTAAAAAAGCACAAGAGCGTCCGCTGGTAATGCAAGTAAAAATGGGAATCCACGAAGCAGAGTGGAAAAAATAGAATGAAAGAAAGCAGGGATGACTCCAAAGATTTTCTCAAATGAAGTCACGAGACCACTGGTAACAACTTTAAAAAAGTGCGCCAGGCCCTTTGTGGAGGACGCGTTAGAGATAGTCCGAACCATCTTGCTGAAATGGAAAGGCGAATCTGTATTTAAAAGGGTCTGCACCTCTGTACGGGTGTTCGCTATGTGAAGCACGAAAGTTTCACGGGCCGAAGTCAAGGCCACCTCTCTCTGAGACAAAAGAGCTCTTATTCTTGTCATGCCGTTGAAATGTGCTCCCAAGGTTGGTATTTGTGGCTAGATTAAAAACTCCCTATGTTCATGTGTGGGAGGAAATAGAACATTTCTGCAGCAAATAACCCGTTCATTTACTGTTACGATAAAATGAATACTTTTAATTAACCCAGAACAATCTTCATTATTGAGCATCAAATAACTACCATTTTCCAAGAACTTGAACGTGGGGATGATAGCAGGAACTGGTGTGCCTTGCAACACGCAAGCCATATTTGGTCGGTGTTTGTTGCATGAACCGTGTAACTGTATGTGCCTACACATTAGTGAATGATCTGGCGTCTCAGTGCATTCCTCTCCATTCAGATAAACTTCTTGATCATCTTTGAAAATCTGTATGTGTATGGAAGCGACCAGACCTCATGAAGAAAACCACTACCTAAAGGTTAATAACGACCTATTGGTATATATTTCATACAATTTGAAAACTTACATAAAGCAAAAGGCAGCGTTATTAAACCGTGGATAAGGCACGTTGCCAAAGCAGTCAACCTTTTGGATTTATACTGGAAATGTTAAAGGAAGAATTACGGAGTAGGGCCTGTAAATCTTTAATGGACAACGAGTAAAATTACTCCAACCATCATATTCCTCTAACTCCGGGATAGTAGGGGTGTTTAATTTTTTAGAAGTAGCCAATCCAAAGCATTTGGTCTGGGAAATTGTTTCATTCACAAACAACATATGATTTGGGATGAGACATGCACGGTGGAAAGCCTCAGTGCCTTGTACCTGCCAGGTTCGTGAACCCCAAACTGATGTAGATCCTGGATATTTTTACTCTGTGTTAAGTTAGCATGGGCTCATTACTGGTTTAAACGCCATTTTTCCTTTTTTGTAACTTCTGCACACGACACTTAGTTGTTGCTTTAGCTTTCAGCCTACCTGCGTCAAGATCTATGCCTGCTTCAAGCAGGCGCAGGGTTTTGATGTAGCTTTGTCCTATCTGATTGTAAATGCGGCACACCGTGGGTGGCAGAGCAGCGGTGCACGTTAACTGGTGCATCCCTGGGGATGTGCTAGTTAATATAAATCTGCCCCTTTACATTTAATTATGTGCAGGGGACACAGAGTAGGTGAGGTTTATCCAAGGTTAAGAAGAGATGAGTCCTGTTCAGTGAAAAATTGGAGATAGGCTTCAGTATATTATATACTTAAGTAGTGTGTTAAGTTTTTGATGACTGTTATTAATTTACTGTTGGGTAATAGTGGTTAATAACATTTTTTATTATATTTTACCACAGATTCAACTGCAGATTATTTCAAGATTTTAGGATGCCAAGCAAAGAAAGAGTGAGAAAGGCTGCAAAACGTCAAAGACAGCAGGACCATGGAATAATGCAGCAGTCCTCTAACAAAAAGATTTGTCAAGTCACCAAGAAAGCACCGGGTAAGAGTCCAAAAACAGTCATAAGAAATATGTCTAGTAAAAAAAATATTACTACAGAAAATGTTTCAGTCCAGAAAAGGAGAAACAATTCAAATGGTAAGGAAAGGCCAATGAGAAATGTTACTGCTAGAGTAAGAGATAACTCTATGCATGAAAGTAGAAGGAAACAACAGTTTAGGGACATTCGTAAATGAATGTTCCGCAACAGGATAATTGGGAATTTGTTAAAAAATATTAAGAAAGGTCAACAGAAAGTGGTTTTTTATAAGAGAAAAAAAATAGTTGAGAAAGTTATTGATCAGGCATTTGAAATTAAACGTAAGTTATTTATTTTGACAATCAATAGAATTAGGAAGCTAAACAAGGCAATTTATGATTTCAAAAGAAATAGTAGATGGAAGAGAATAGTTAATCGTAGTAATTTTTGTGAAGTTTTTTCTGGAGAATGGATGCATAGTTCAAGCTCTGAGGCATTTTTTAATGAGGAGAGTTATTTCCAGGATAATGATTTGGTGCATGCAGTTGACACCAGTGGTCGAGCTTATGAAGTGAAAGATGGTTGTCCAGTTGAAAAAGAAAAAGTTGTGAGAACAGAGATAGAAGAGGTGTTAGGTAATGAGGTTTTAGGGAGACGTCCTAAGGGTCCTGTGTACACCTGGAAGTGTAGTAGTATTTGCAGTGTACGACAGGATTCCATCAATTTGCTTTGTGATTTTATACGGTCATTTAATAAGAAAAGTTTGAAGCAGAAAATGAAGTTGTTGCAAGAATTAGATCCTTGCAGAGTGAGAGAAGTGATAGGTTTGCATGGTCATTCACTGGCTTGTCTTTCCAGGAGAGTATGCCAGAGTGTTTTTCATCATTTCAGGATGCTAGCAGTGCATCATAATAAAGTGAGGAAATTAGTTAGAATGTTGTATTATGCTAAGAGTCCAGCAATTATGCTTAAACAATTATGCGCTGCTCTTTTGCATGGTTCTGAAATAGATGTGAAGAATATATGTGAAGAAATTGAGTTTTGTTACTTTGGAAGTAAAGAGGAGAATGTTGAAATTGACCAAGAAAAAGAGAGTAATGTGGAAGATAGTGTACAGGTTTCCAGTACAGATAATTTCCAGAGGGAAATTGCGACGTTTGAGGTGAAATCAAGTGAGAGGCCAAATTTCACTTGTGTGTGTTGTCGACGCACTTATTATAAGAATCAGACTAAGTTAGTGGATTTGTATGGAAAAAGTGAAAGGGAAAATAATAGTGAATGGAAGGATTTTACAACATACTTGATGGTAGAAAATTTTTTGATTTGGGATTGGATCAACGTGTGTGTACTTATTGTTGTAACAAATTAAATCAAAACCAGATGCCTGCTAGAGCAGTTCATAATAATCTGGAATTGGTTGAGATTCCTTCTGAATTGAAGGATTTAAATACTTATGAATCTATTTTGATTCAAAGTATCCATCCCTTTCAGGCTATTGTAAGAATGGAGCCAAAGACAGGGAAATTGCCTCCATCAGATTTACAGAGAGGATTAAAGGGAAGAGTTGTTTATTTGCCTCTAGATTTGAAGAAAAACATTAACACAATTGGAGTAGAAAAAGTGGAAGAGGAACCTCTTGTTATCTTAGTTAATGGGGTTCCGACAAAGAATAAGAAAATATGGCAAGATTTAGTAGATGTTAGGAAAGTCAAAAGGGCAACATTGTATTTGAAAAAATATAATAAATACTATAAAAATGTATATGTTGCAGAAGAGGAAGTAAGTGAGGAAGAGGATAGCGATTTGTGTGCTGGTCAAATTGAGAAAGTAGAACCCTGTACTAGTGAATAAATATATGAACATTATAGTGTTCATCCTTTGCATTCCAAGGAAGTCATGGGGAATGCTATTGAGTTGTTTCAAATGAAACAAGCGAAAGGGAGTCCCATTAGTGTTTGGGAGGAAAGTTTGGAAGCTCGGTGTTTCCCACAGCTTTTTCCAACAGGTCAGGGAGGAAGATATGATGAGCGACCTCATCAAATTCCTGCTTCTGAATACCGGACTTTGCGATTGTATGCAGGAGATCCTAGGTTTCGACAATGCATTCCTTATTTGTTTCATCTCCTGTTTGAAAGCGATCTGTCTGGACTGTCATATGCAGTGAACCACATCTTGAAAAGTGGTATACACATGCAAAACATCTCGGCAAGTGACTTTATGGATAAAGTCAATGTCCAAGACAGTATTTTGGATTCTCACCTGATTAATCTCATGGCGTGTCAGCGTGGTACTAATGAGTACTGGTACCGTCGTCATGGTGATTTAAAATGTATGCTGAGGAACTTAGGAACTCCCACATGGTTCCTCACTTTGAGCTGTGCTGAGTATGGCTGGGAAGACTTACTTGAATTTCTACGAGAGGCAAATGCTAACGTAGAAAACATCGAATTCAAGACACCCTGAGAACTGTGCTCTTTAGATCCAGTCAATGTATGTAGGTACTTCAATCATAGATTTGAAGGTATGATGTCTTTCATCATGAATAAGAAGAATCCACCTCTTGGAGAGGTGTTGGATTTCTTCTGGAGGAAGGAGTACCAAGCAAGAGGTGCTCCTCATATACATATGTTGCTGTGGATCAAGGATGCACCTAAATTTGGAACGGATGCAGAAGACTCAGTGATGAGTTTCATAGAACAGTATTCTACGTGTGCTGTTCCAAACGCAAAGGAGAAAAAAAGCCTAAGAGAAAAAGTTCTACGTTTCCAAAGCCATCGATGTGGAAAGTACTGTCGTCGTAAATTCCGGAACAAAGACAAGTTCTACACCAAATGTCGTTTCGGCTTTCCACGACCGGTGATTTCTAAAGGAAGAGTGAACAGTTTGATGTCTTCGCTGCGACATAATGTGATGAAGAAATCACCTAAAAACACATACAATTTGAAGAGGAACGAAGAGTCTAAGTACATCAACGACTACAACCCGGTGATTTTGTCCATGTGGAATGCTAACATGGATATACAGTTTGTGGCTGATAACTGTATGGCTGTGGCTCGGTATGTGACATCTTACATCACCAAAAAAGAGAAGACAGAATTGAAGGATATGTGGGAGGACATTTCCCATGAAAAGAGCCTCAGCAAGAAGTTGTACAGTTTCAGTCTGAAGATGTTGTCGCATCGAGAAATCGGAGCTTACGAATGTTCTGACCGGTTGTCTTCAGCAAGTCTCTATGCCAAGTCCAGGAGTATCGTTTGGGCGAGTGTTGGTCTTGCTGCAACGCGTAATCGAGTTCTGAAACCTGTGCGGGAAATTGAGTATTTGGCGGAAAAGGAGCCAAACAGTACCGACATTTTGAAGAGCAACATGTTGGATACATATTATCCAAATCGAAGCAGTCACCTCGAGAATGTTTGTCTGTATGAGGTTCTGCAAAATTACATATTCAAGAGGAACATCAAAGAAGATACTGAGAAAGGAGTGTATGCTGTAATAGGAAGTGAGGGATGTCTGGTCAAGCAAAGAAAATGCCACTTGATAAACCATCGAAAATTGAGTGGCGAATCTCCTGAAAAAAAGGAGTTTTTCTATTTAGCACTTTTGCAACTTTTTAAGCCTTGGCGTGCAGAAGAGGAACTGCTTGGAGATTTCCTTTGTTACGAAGACTCATTCAATGCTGCCAAGGAGACCATAGAATGTCCTGCTTTTCCCAAATATGTAGAAATGTTGAATGTGGAAATTGAGCAGGAAGCAACGATTGCAGCCGAGATTGCCAGAGACAGTTCTCAGGACAGTCAGAGTTCTGCTTCATTGAGTCAGGATCCACTAGGAGGACCTCTTATCGAAAATGAAGCTGCCACTGCTATGAATGAAGTGGAAAGAGCCATGGCACATGCTCAGGAGGATGCAGTTAACTTAGAAGAGTTGGAAAGACAACTCAACGTTGAGCAGAGGAAAATATATGACGAACTTACCATGCAAAATGATCATGGATTAAGTCATGACAAGAAAGAGTGCTCATGTACGTCGTTGAAGCCTGTCCGACTGTACGTGAGTGGAGAAGCGGGAACTGGAAAAAGTTTCCTTATTAAAGCAATTTCATGTTATTTGCAGGAAAGGACAGAGTCATCGCTGTCTTGTGTTGTCACCGCTCCAACTGGACTGGCAGCACATAACATTAAAGGGATTACTTTACATCGTTTACTGATGCTGCCAGTGGAGCATGACAACAAATTAGAATATCACAAGCTATCTGAAGATGCTTGTTTTGAAGTTTCAAGAGTCTTGAGGAAAATGAAACTTCTTATCATTGACGAAGTAAGCATGGTTTCTAATGTCATGCTTGCCTTTGTGCTTTTGAGAATGCAAGAAGTTCTCAAAACAGAGTATGATGTGTTATTTGGTGGCAAACACATCATTGTTTTCGGAGATCTTCTGCAGCTGACACCAGTGAAAGGGCAACCTGTGTTCAAAATGCTCACGCATGAAGATACCAGGAAGTGCTTAGGGAGCATTGGCAACGTCAATATATGGTTAAACTTCAATTATGCTGAACTGCATGAAAATATGCGTCAGGCAAAGGATGAAGTTTACAAGACTATTCTACAAGATGTTAGAATTGGAAAAGTGACCGAGCATGGGAAAGAAGCTTTACATGCACGATTACTGACAAATTTATATCCAGACGAAGATGTTGTGCCTGAGAATATTTTTCAGAAAGTTACTGAGAAAAAATCTGGAATATGTTTGATGCCAACTCTTGCAGAATGTGCCAAATTCAACAACAAAATGTTGCATTTAGAAAAGCAAGAGATTGTGAAACTGGAAGCTATTGACAGAGTAGAGCATATGGGATCAACAATTATTTTGTCTGAGAATCTGAAAACAAAATTAGATTCATTAGAGAAGAGTATATCTAAAACTGAAAAGAAAAGAAAAGACTCTGAATGTGTGCTTGAACTGCCGTATAATTTTAAGAAGGAATTTACATGTTGAAAGAGGTCTGGTAAATGGATCAATGGGTAATGTTGTTGATTTTGTGAAATACAGAAATAGAGATGGAATTGAATTTTTAAAAATTAAATTTGATGGCATTGAGGAAGTACAGCTAATTGCTCGTTGTTGTGCTAGATTTTTGCTTGTAAAAGACTTATATGTTCGTCGTAAGCAGTTTCCTGTTTGCTTGGCATATGCGGTGACAATCCATAAATCGCAAGGTTTAAGTGTAGACTGTGCATTGGTGAATATTGGCAGTTCTGTGTTCAAGGAGGGTATGGCATATGTGGCATTGTCACGAGTTAGGACTTTATCGGGATTGTACTTGATTGAGTGTGATGTCACAAACATTTGTGCGGATCTAGATTGTGTTAAGGAATACAATAGGTTGAGAAGAGAGTATGCGCCACATTTGCCTCAGTATCCTTTGTTTGAGAAACGTGTGGTAGGCCGGAAACGAAGAAATGTGACCAATACTGGGGAGGTTGTAGCAAAAAGACGAAAAGTCGATGAACCTGAAATTATAAGCAGAAACAAAAAGGATTCTGTTGAAGATGTTGTTGGTTTTCAATTTGAAAACAGTTCTGGTGTCAACTGCTATGCTAATGTAGTGGTTAATGTTTTGTTTTCTCTAGAAAATGTAAAAGAAGAGATTGTGGTCAATTCTGATCAAAGATTTTGCAGTTTGTTAAATTCTGTGTTAGAGAAATGTAGCACTGATAGAACAAACATAGAAAGTGTGTCTGAAATTCGAAATCTGTTAGACAGATGTTCAGGCCAAACACAATTCTCTCAAAATAGTCAGCAAGATTGTCAGGAGTTTTTAATGTATATGCTTGATGTATTGCATGATGAAGGTGTAGATGTAGATCACCTGTTTGGGCTTTCTTATCAATGGCAGCATGACTGCGAGAACTGTAGGGTATCAAGTACTACTAGTGTAGACTCAGAAAGATTTATATATTTAACTTTGCCAGACAGTAAATCAGTCTCTTTTAATAAGCTAGTAAAAGCAGCTGATCACAACATGGAGTGTAGCCAATGTAAATCTGAAATGATGTCCACATTATTTATACGAACATATGGCCAGTATGTCATTTTAATGTTCCAACGATGTAGGCCTGATGGAACAAAATTGACAACTTTAATTAAAAATTTTGTGGCTTCACAGTTGTCAATATCAGGAAGGACTTTTGTAACTGTAGCAATTATATATCATGATGGTCCTTCAATAACATCAGGACATTATACAGCTTATTTAAAGTGTAGAAATGGCTGGTCATTCTGCAATGATTCTGTTTTAATTTAAAAAAAAAAATTGCCATATGACCTTAAAAACTCTTACCTGGTGTTTTTAAAACCAAAATTTTAGGGAAAGAATCTCGGGATGTGCTCTGAGGAATTTCAAGAAGTTCTCATGGCTCCTACACTATTTGGCCTTGAGGATAAGTGTAGTACAGAGACATAACTTCTTACCATAACACTGGACGTCATGGAGAAATACGTGCACTTTGAATGAGTTCAGAAAAACTATTTCTTTTTATAAGCTAATTGAAGCAGCCAATCAAAACATGGAGTAGAGGGAATGTAAGTCTGCAATGCTGTCTACTGTTTTACATTGCTTTGTGATTAAAAGTGATGTAGAGAATTAAATAATTGTACTAGTCATAAAGGTAGTGTAAGTCTGCTTCATAGTAAGCAGTATCAGTGTGATAGGAAATGTAGAACATGATTGAGCAAGAAGGGGAAGATATTACTAGTCCAGGATTGTGTAAATGATCTTCAACATTTTAATTCTGAAAGTTGCGGAAATGCGAAAAGACGGGATTGGCTTACAAGAAATCCAAGAGTTATAAATGGGTCTGACAAGATTTGGCCTTGTGGAAACTTGTGGTAGAGAGCAAGAAGTCATTTATTGTATGTAACATGTTTTTGAAAACGATGGAGGTTTTCTTTCAGAAAGTGGCGGGTTGAAAGTAATAACAGCACAACAGAGTGTAAGCTGTTCATAGGACATCCTTGGCCGTCATGGAAAGTAAGTTAACTTTAAGGAGTTCTGAATTCTGATTTGTTATGTTGTATGGGTTTTTTCAAACACAATCATTTTGATTGTGTTTTTTTTTCCCCGCTGTTATATGATGAATACCTTCAAGTCACTGTTTTTAGTGAAATTTGATACATTCTGAGAACAGCAAAAATAAACCATTTAACATGAATAATTAATTCTGTTCTGTTTGCATTTATGATGTACATGTAGAACTGTGTAGGAGGCATGGAGAAGGTGAGGCTTCTGTAAGTGTCAAAGTTGTTGCATACAGTGAACACATTCACACATCGGTCCACTCTTCCTTGGATGTGGTGGAGGTGGTGGGGAAGCACCAGCTGAAGCTACTAAAGAAGCCATTGCTCACTGGTAACAAAGGGTCTTTCTCTCACAATGATGAAAGTCAGAGTGAGGAAAGAAAGAGGGATTTTCATCATTTGGGAAAAACAATAGTTCTCAACCAATGAAAAGTGTTCATTTTAGATTATATGACCTAGTCTTACATCATTAGGAAACCAAAAGTGAAATGAACCAATGAAAAGTGTTATTACCAAGTCACATGACCTGCTGTGTTTACGTTACACGCTTTGCAGGGCCTCCCGGTTTGCTTCCAGAAACCTGTGCTTTGCGACTCGGTAAGCGTACCAGTTCGCTAACGTAGTACGTCATATGACGTATCACGCGACAACGCGAAACGTCATGCGGACGGGAGGCGTCACGATGTTGTTTTCTAACGCGGCAGTTGCGGTAAAGAAACGTTTACCGGCTCGTGGTCTATTTCGCGGCATCAAGGTCAGCTAACGGGAAGCTTCCCGATTCGCGAAGTGGGAACGAAGAAATTTTTTTTTTTTAAAAAAAAGTTATTAATAAACATATAAAATATATTTTGGGATTTAAAGAAGAATACATTTTACAGCTACAGATATTTGCTATTAAAAAACCATTGAAATTCACTGAAAAAACCATAGGTTATAGATTATATATAGTTAGGAATTAGCATTTACAAAACCTTGAAAATTCACTGAAAAAACCATAGGTTATAGACCATATATAGTTAGGAATTAGCATTTAAAAAACCTTATTTTACTCACACAAAACCATTGAAATTCCATATATAGTTAGTTGCACTAACTATATATCGCGCACCCGCAATCCACTGCTGATGATGTCACATATTACATCATTCATGACATGGTCAGCGACATCACTGATGACATCACTGATGACATCTCAAATGACATCACTTATGACAACATCCAGTGATTATGTGTTTCTGTAAAGTTTAAATATGTTTTACATATTGAAGAATGAGTGGATGTATAAGTGTCTGAATGAAGGTTTTAGTAGGTGCGTGATTGACTGTATGAGTGAGTGATTAAATGCGTCTTACTAAATGCACGGGTTAGTGACTAAACTGTCTGAAAGTGTGCATCAGTATGTCTGTTGTTGTGCAAGCTGCTGCATGTGTTGATCAGTAGCTATATAAGTAGCTATATGGGTTATTGACTGGTTGCCCAAGTATTTGTATGGGAGACTGAGTGTGTGTATGGCTGGCTGGGAGGTGTGTGACTCTGTGCAGATCAATGTGTACTTGTATCAGTGATTCTATAAGAGAGTAAGTATGTGTTAGTATATGTTTGAAAATGTAAGGTACTCTATGTTTAACTGTGTAGATTAGAAAATGGAAGTGTGATTGATTCTTTACAGGACTGACTAGGTGTGTGAGTAACTCCATGGATGAGTGGCAGAGTGTGAGTGTCTGTATAGGTGTATGAGTGCATATGATAGTGTTGTAAAGATGAGTGATTGTATGTATGAATGATTGTATGGGTGAATGAGTGAATGTGTGTGTAGACGTAGGAATCAGTGAGTGCATATGTAGTAACTAGTATTGGTGTGTCAATGGTTTCAAAAATTATACTCTGTATTTAACACTGGGTGTAACAGAGGTTATATTAAAGTGTGAGGAGATGCATTGTATTGTCACATTAATGATATCATCATTGATGTGACCATTGATGTCAAATGAGATATCATCAGTGATGTCATTTGAGATGTCATCAGTGATGTCATCAGTGATGTCACTGACCATGTCATGAATGATGTAATATGTGACATCATCAGCAGTGGATTGCGGGTGCGCGATATATAGTTAGTGCAACTAACTATATATGGAATTTCAATGGTTTTGTGTGAGTAAAATAAGGTTTTTTAAATGCTAATTCCTAACTATATATGGTCTATAACCTATGGTTTTTTCAGCGAATATATATATGAATATCTTTACTCGGTGTGATAAAAAATAGACCATAAAAGCAAACAAAATTGAACACAAATCCATTATATATCAGTATCATAAGTACAACTTTAATTTAAAACTGTTAAAAATATCTTCATAGTAGTCGAAGTTCAATTCACCAATTTCATTATACGGACAAGTTAAGAAAAAGAACATTAGCACAATTTTCCATAAAATGTTTTTAACATCAATACCCACATGTCACAGTTGGCCAAGGTTAAACACAGAGATTACAAGCGAGGAGAACTAAAACCTCAAATAGGGTATGCCATGTACGGGTGTAGGGGATTCAAAACGGGTATTAACATATTTAGCGTGAGCACATAGGCAACATAAAAGATGACCTCACATAGCGATTAACCAGCTAAATGACCCATGACATCAAATCAGGTGTTTGTTAAGCGCGACTACTACTCACCCGTAAGGGGCTCAAGGCGCTCGGGGGTGGGGAGGGGGGTTCGCAGGTTCCAGTCCATCAAGGAGGGGGTCTGTTGAAGAGCCAAATTTGAGGTTTCTTGCAAAGATGAGGAGCCATGTTATCTATCTGAGGTGGAGCGGAAGGTTCTTCCCGGCTCTGGCCAAGCGGAAGGAGTAGGAGCGGCCTCCCAATCTGGTATTTCTGTTGTGGGGGACCACGGCGTAGGAGAGCTGGGCTGATCGTAGGGTCCTTTGGGGTGCGTGGAATTTGAGTTGCTGTTCAGGTATGCTGGTCAGGTGTCGTGGAGGGCCTTGTGAGCGTGAGTTAGCATCTTGAAGGTGACTCTAGCTTTGATGGGGAGCCAGTGGAGTGTGTACAGGTGCTGGGAGATGTGGCAGTGTCTTGGCAGATTGAGGACGAGTCTTGCGGTGGCGTTTGGATGTTCTGTAGCTTGCGGGTGAGGTCTTTGTTTATTCCGGCATAGAGTGCGTTGTTGTAGTCGAGCCTGCTGGTGACCAGGGCGTGAGTGACGGTCTTTCTGTGTTTGGGGGTGTTGGACACGGCCTCGTGGCGTGGTCCGACCCCTTCCGCATGGAGGGCCCAGGACGACATCGGCCCTCCATTTACCTACTATCGACCCCCCTGACACGCACCTTCACGAAACCATCGGCGAGAGCAGCCTCCCCGGCCGCCTAGAACCCCTCCCGGGTACCCCGGCGGAACCGGCTCGCCAACGCTGCCAGCCCGGCAACCTGACCAGGCCACCCGTTCCGGCCGACTCCATCTCGGGGCCATCACGACCCGAACACGTGGCCGCAGCCATCCCCGGCCCCGGCCCCAGCAAAGCCCCGACATTGAGGCACCAAGATCCTCCTAGGTGGTAAAGTGGCCACTCGACAAGATCCCGGAGGAGGAGAGTTTCGATGGGCCCCCAGCCGCCCCCGGACGCCTGGTATCAATCGCCCTCCAGCCTCCCTGGGCGCTGGCTCCACCCCCCTGCTGGGTGTCTGGACACCTTCATCCCGGCCCCTCTGACCCCCCAGGCGCGAGGGTCCGGACATCAAAGCCCTCCAGTCCTATATCTGGGCCAGCCCTGGAGTAGGACGGCAGTTGTATCTGGAGTCGAAGCCCTGCTGACCTCGTCGCGGCTGATCCTGATCCGAACTCTTGCACCTGGAACCTTCGAGGCCCTGCTGACGCTGTCGCGGCCTGACCAAGCTGACCCACCTTCGAGGCCCTGCTGACGCTGTCGCGGCCTGACCAAGCTGAACCACCTTCGAGGCCCTGCTGACGCTGTCGCGGCCTGACCAAGCTGAACCACCTTCGAGGCCCTGCTGACGCTGTCGCGGCCTGACCAAGCTGAACCACCTTCGAGGCCCTGCTGACGCTGTCGCGGCCTGACCACGCGGAACTATCTTCGAGGCCATGCTGACGCTGTCGCGGCCTGACCAAGCTGAACCACCCTCGAGGCCCTGCTGACGCTGTCGCGGCCTGACCACGCTGAACTATTTTCGAGGCCCTGCTGACGCTGTCGCGGCCTGACCAAGCTGAACCACCCTCGAGGCCCTGCTGACGCTGTCGCGGCCTGACCCCTTGAACTATCCACGCACCAGTGGGTGCCAAGACTGTTCCGCTACCCCCTTTCCCCGAGACCACGACTTTACGGATCCCTCGATCCTTGCCCGCTATCCCGCCGAGAACTTGCTTTGATTACTTATATAAAGATTCTTATGAATATCCTTCCTGTGTGGCGTCTATCTGTAAGTAGTGTGATTGCTCTGCTGTTACGATTGTAGGAGAGCAGCCTCGCCAAGGAGGCCTCCCTACGGCGCTCGGCCTGTTCCAAAAAGAGAGGTGGGTCTCGGGGCGGACAGTCAGACACCTTCTGTCTCCCCTGGGTCGCCTTTCCAACATTGGTGGCAAGCGACGGGATCCGAGCCCGCGCAAATCGTACAGCGAGTAACACGTCACTACTGACAGAGGCCCACAGCCCAGATGACTACTAAGGAAGCCGGAACCACTGCAGAATTCCAGAAAGACCTGTTAGAGGAGTGTACCCATAAAGAACTTAAACAATTTTGCAAAGACTTGGGTATCGCTACCACCGGACTAAGCACAAAGGACGACTTCAAAGAAGCGCTGCAAACCTGGGTGGAGACCAGAGAGACCCCACCCCAAACGAACGATGACATTGTCCGAGAAGTACCCGTGAGTACCGTCATAGCCCCCATAGAGGAAAGAACCGCCAACAGGGACCCGGGCCTCTCCCAAGAAGACGCCCGGGAGCGAGAGAGGAGTCGGCTCCATGAATTAGAGCTCGCCCGACTCCGGCTGGACGGAGAACTCCAATTAGCAGAAAAGAAAATGGCCCTTGAACAACTGCGATTAGAGGGAGATCTGGAAGAAAGGCGGCGGCAAAGAGAATTGGAAGAAAAAAAACTCGCATACGAACACGAGCGTGGCCTCAAAGAACTAGAGATCAAAGCCAAACTCGAGGAGGCTGGCGCCGCGGTAGCCCGGAACCCTCCACCTCCTACCGACCCAAAGGTCCACATCCCGAAGGATATCGTCAAGGAGTACTACAAGAATGACGATATCCAGCAATGGTTCAAGGCGTACGAAGTTGCCATGACCGCGCACCGCATTCCGCGAAAAGACTGGGGTGCCGGCTTATGGGGGAGATTCGTCAGCGAAGGAAGAGACACCCTGCTGGAGCTGGCCGACGACGTAATGTCCTCCTATGACCACATGAAGGACGCCCTGCTCGTCCAGTATGGCCTCAACCCCGAGATGTACCGGCAGAGATTCAGAGACTGCAAGAAAATCCCCGGTACCACATGGGTCGAGTACGTGAACTTTTATAGCAGGGCCCTGGAAGGACGGATAAAGGGCAGCAAAGTGTCCACCTACAAGCAGCTGTTCGACCTCATCGTTTGGGAGCACCTCTCCAACAACTGCTTTGTCGAGCTCAGACAGCATCTACTCGACAGCAAGCTAACCGAGCCCCGGAGACTCGCCGTCGAGGCGGATCGATGGGTAAGCACCCGGGTCCCCCAAACACCGATAGGGGAAACAGGACCGGGCAGCCGGGGGCACCCCCGCCAGCGTGGAGGCGGAGGAGGACAGAACCAGAGCCGAAGCTTCCCGCCGGCCCCGGGCCGGGGCCCCCCTCAGGGGTCCCCCCCGAATAACACTTCGCCATCCCTGATCAGAGGGGGGACCCCCCCAGCACGGCCGGGGCCCCACCCGAACATTACTTGCCACAGATGCCAGCGGACCGGTCACTATGCCAATGACCCCCTCTGCCCCATGAACCAGCGCCCTGGCCCCACTGGGCCTCCGACCCGCCAGTTCGCTGCTGCAGCCCTGGGAGAGGAGGGAGAAGAAGACGTAGAGGTCTACGAGGAAGATCAAACCGAGTATGAACCGGCCGCCATGGCCCTAGCCTGCCTGGGCAATAGAGACCTGGTCCCCCAGACCCCGCTACCGAGCAACACTCGAAAATACCGTCAGTGGGTACACATCAATGGACGACGGACCGAAGCCCTCCGAGACACGGGAGCCAGTGTGACGGCCGTCCGCTGCCACTTGGTGACCCCCGAACAGATCATCCCGAACGTACGATGCCCCGTGAGGGCCGCCGACAACTCAGAAACTCTATGCCAGATGGCCCGAATTCCCTTCGAATGGGGGGGAGTGTCGGGTACCCTCAAGGTGACCGTCCGGGACGACGCCCCCGTGGACTGCCTCCTGGGGAACGACCTCGAGAGCTCTCCCTGGGCCCAAGTCGAGCGGAGAGAGCACCTAGGAATGATGGGACTACCCGAGTGGGTCTGTGCGACGACCCGATCTATGGCGGCCCGAGCCCCGGCAGCGACCGAGGCTGCCCCGACCGAAGAGCCGGAGTGGCCCGAGCCACCACCCCCTGCCATCCATGAAGAATGCGACTCCGAGACCAGGCCATCGGAGCCCGGAGACCACCATGAGCTCAGTGTGTTGGACACGGCCTTGTGGCGTGGTCCGACCCCTTCCGCATGGAGGGCCCAGGACGACATCGGCCCTCCATTTACCTACTATCGACCCCCCTGACACGCACCTTCACGAAACCATCGGCGAGAGCAGCCTCCCCGGCCGCCTACAACCCCTCCCGGGTACCCCGGCGGAACCGGCTCGCCAACGCTGCCAGCCCGGCAACCTGACCAGGCCACCCGTTCTGGCCGACTCCATCTCAGGGCCATCACGACCCGAACACGTGGCCGCAGCCATCCCCGGCCCCGGCCCCAGCAAAGCCCCGACATTGAGGCACCAAGATCCTCCTAGGTGGTAAAGTGGCCACTCGACAAGATCCCGGAGGAGGAGAGTTTCGATGGGCCCCCAGCCGCCCCCGGACGCCTGGTATCAATCGCCCTCCAGCCTCCCTGGGCGCTGGCTCCACCCCCCTGCTGGGTGTCTGGACACCTTCATCCCGGCCCCTCTGACCCCCCAGGCGCGAGGGTCCGGACATCAAAGCCCTCCAGTCCTATATCTGGGCCAGCCCTGGAGTAGGACGGCAGTTGTATCTGGAGTCGAAGCCCTGCTGACCTCGTCGCGGCTGATCCTGATCCGAACTCTTGCACCTGGAACCTTCGAGGCCCTGCTGACGCTGTCGCGGCCTGACCAAGCTGACCCACCTTCGAGGCCCTGCTGACGCTGTCGCGGCCTGACCAAGCTGAACCACCTTCGAGGCCCTGCTGACGCTGTCGCGGCCTGACCAAGCTGAACCACCTTCGAGGCCCTGCTGACGCTGTCGCGGCCTGACCAAGCTGAACCACCTTCGAGGCCCTGCTGACGCTGTCGCGGCCTGACCACGCTGAACTATCTTCGAGGCCCTGCTGACGCTGTCGCGGCCTGACCAAGCTGAACCACCCGCGAGGCCCTGCTGACGCTGTCGCGGCCTGACCACGCTGAACTATCTTCGAGGCCCTGCTGACGCTGTCGCTGCCTGACCAAGCTGAACCACCCTCGAGGCCCTGCTGACGCTGTCGCGGCCTGACCCCTTGAACTATCCACGCACCAGTGGGTGCCAAGACTGTCCCGCTACCCCCTTTCCCCGAGACCACGACTTTACGGATCCCTCGATCCTTGCCCGCTATCCCGCCGAGAACTTGCTTTGATTACTTATATAAAGATTCTTATGAATATACTTCCTGTGTGGCGTCTATCTGTAAGTAGTGTGATTGCTCTGCTGTTACGATTGTAGGAGAGCAGCCTCACCAAGGAGGCCTCCCTACGGCGCTCGGCCTGTTCCAAAAAGAGAGGTGGGTCTCGGGGCGGACAGTCAGACACCTTCTGTCTCCCCTGGGGTCGCCTTTCCAACAGGGGGGAATCCATTTGAAGGTGTTACGTAGGAGGCGGAGGATGTGGAAGCAGGAGGACAAGACGGAGTTGATCTTGCGGTCCATTTTGAGCTCTGAGTCCAGGATGATTCCCAGGTTGCGTGCGTGGTCCGTGGGGGTGGGCGGGCTTCTGAGGGGGGCCACCAGGTGTCGCTCCAGGCGTCTGGGTTTGGGCCCATGATGAGTACTTCCGTTTTGTTGTTGTTCAGTTGTAGGCAGCTGTTTTTCATTCATTTGGTGACGACTTCCATGCCTTCTCAAAAGTTGTGTCTGGCGGTGTCGGGTTCGTTGGATAGGGAGAGGATGAGTTGGGTGTCATCTACGTATGACACAATGTTGAGTCCGTAGGTTCTGATGATGGGGCGAGTGGAGCCATGTAGATGTTGAAGAGCGTAGGACTGCGGGATGACCCCTGGGGGTATCCGCATGTGGTAGGTGTGCAGTTCGAGAGGAAAGGGGGGAATCTGACCCGTTGTGTTCTGCCGGAGAGGAAGGAGAGGATCCAGTCGAGGGCCTTGTTTGGATCCCTGCGTCGTGGAGTCTGCGTATTAGGGTGCGGTGAGAGACTGTGTCAAACGCCGCTGAGAGGTCGAGGAGGATGAGGGCTGCTGTTTCTCCTTTGTCCAGTAAGGTACGGATATCGCCTGTTGCAGCGAGGAGGGCGCTTTCCATACTGTGTTTTTTTCTGAATCCGGATTGGGAGGAGTTGAGGATGTTGTGCTCTTCGATGAATGTGGTGAGTTGACTGTTGATGGCTTTCTCGATGACTTTCGCTGGGAATGGGAGCAGGGAGATAGGTCTGACGTTTTTGAGGTTGGTGGGATCTGCCGAGGGTTTCTTCAGGAGGGGGTTGATCTCAGCGTGTTTCCAGTCATCAGGGAGCAAGGTGGTTGACAGGAAGTGGTTGATGGCGTGGTAGAGCATGAGTGCAATGGTGTCGGTAGCTTAGTTGAAAATGTGGTGGGGCAGGAGTCCAGGGGGCCACGGAATGGATTGACTTCATTGTTTTCATTGTGTCTTCGGTAGTGAGGGCTGTCCAGTTGTCGATCGCTGGCTTCAGGGTGTTGGAGGTGGTTGGTGAGGGTTCAGTGTGTTATGGTTATAACTAAAAAACGTTAGCTTGGTCAATAAGGTCTAGCAATGATACCTGTGGCTACCAAGGAATCCACAAGGTAGGGATGGATTCCTCTGAACAGGCTGAATCTGTCAAGGAGGAGAGGCATACCAGCATGTCAGTGGGGCTTATGTCATAGTTATTAATCACCAGCCCTCTGTGACATGCTTTTTTTATTGGTTTCTCTTCTTCGATGCATTAATAAATGTTTTACCTGTTTATTCTCGTAAATATTTTTTTACATTGGAATATATCCAATCCCAATAACTTTGAACCTCTGTTTGTAATTTTAAACGGGTCAGGAAAAACTCATGGTTTTCCTCAGTCTGTAAACTGTTACAATTTTTAAAACCCCAGGCAACTGTGCCATTAGTGGCTGTGCTGATTCACTGTATATTGTACACCTTCAAAGTTACAGACAATCCCTGCGGGTCTACTAAGCTTTTAGCTAGCCCGTGCAAGATGAGGAGTTCAGGACCCTGATGAGCTAAAAGGTAATCCTAGATAACAAAAGTTGTCAACAGTTGTTAAATCATGTCCCTTTAAACTGATTTTATTTAGCCTTTTTTTACCTGGTCAACAGGACATAATTTGCAAGCCTGCTGTTCTTGGGATGTCTGATGGGCTGTTAATCCATTTATATATAAAATAAATAACAGGGAGGGCCAATATGCACCCATGTCGTACTCCACTCTTCAGGGGAAAGTCAGAGGAAAGCTCACAATAAGAATAGAATTGAAATGCACTCTGGCAGAGAGGTCTGAGTGCAATGAGAATTAAAATTTGACAAGTGGGGGTCCACTCCTTGATCCAGCAACATTGACCATAACGTGATTCTGTCCACTGAATCAAAGTCAGTGGGCAGATCAATAAAAGCAAGCTCGATGGGAGACCGCCTGGCGTTAGTGTACTTAGAAATTATCAAAGCCATTTTCAAAAACTGTTTGTTAGTGTCTAGGTTTGGACGGAAGCCAGATTGAAAGGGGGAAACAATGTGCTTGTCCACAACCCAATTAACAAAACGGCCATAGATGACTCTGCCAATGACTTTAACCGCACTGTCATAAAAATGGGGCCAAAATATATCCCTGGCGTACACCCTCTCTGGACGATATAGGACTGTTTTTTTCACCTCCTGGTCCGTAACGTATAGAAACAGAGGTAGATAAATGCATCCTACGTAAAAGGGTGATAAGTGTCTCCTCGAAGACCAACCTTTCCATAAGTAACCAAAGCTTCCACCTATTAACTGTGTAGACTACAGAATTGGATTGCGGCCATGCTGGCTGTGCAGAAAGAATTATCAGGGGCCTGTATGTTTTAATATCGCCGCATATTGCTTTTTTCATTATTTTAAAATTTCTAGTTGTGAATGCTGCTTACTTGATCTTTTTGTCTAACTGAAGCCACTTACCCGCACCAAAAAAATGATCCTTCTTCACCCGCTGTTCGAGCGGGGTTTAAACACTCAGTTCGTGTTACCAGCGCCATCTTGGTTGAGGGAGTTCTAGTCATAATGCCATTTCTCGGAGCCATATTGGGAGGCGCTCTAGGGGCTGGGCTGATTGCACGGCCTGCATATTTAAGCAGGGAAGTGCGAGCGCACTTTCTCCTTTGTCCAGTAAGGTACGGATATCGCCTGTTGCAGCGAGGAGGGCGCTTTCCATACTGTTTTTTTTTCTGAATCCGGATTGGGAGGAGTTGAGGATGTTGTGCTCTTCGATGAATGTGGTGAGTTGGCTGTTGATGGCTTTCTCGATGACTTTCGCTGGGAATGGGAGCAGGGAGATAGGTCTGTAGTTTTTGAGGTCGGTGGGGTCTGCCGAGGGTTTCTTCAGGAGGGGGTTGATCTCAGCGTGTTTGCAGTCATCAGGGAACAAGGCGGTTGACAGGAAGTGGTTGATGGCGTGGTAGAGCATGAGTGCAATGGTGTCGGTAGCTTAGTTGAAAATGTGGTGGGGCAGGGCTCCAGGGGGCCACGGAATGCATTGACTTCATTGTTTTCATTGTGTCTTCGGTAGTGAGGGCTGTCCAGTTGTCGATCGCTGGCTTCAGGGAGTCGGTGGTGGTTAGTGAGGGTTCAGTGTGTTATGGTTATAACTAAAAAACTTTAGCTTGGTCAATAAGGTCTAGCAATGATACCTGTGGCTACCAAGGAATCCACAAGGTAGGGATGTATTCCTCTGAACAGGCTGAATCTGTCAAGGAGGAGAGGCATACCAGCATGTCAGTGGGGCTTATGTCATTGTTATTAATCACCAGCCCTCTGTGACATGCTTTTTTTATTGGTTTCTCTTCTTCGATGCATTAATAAATGTTTTACCTGTTTATTCTCGTAAATAATTTTTTACATTGGTATATATCCAATCCCAATGACTTTGAACCTCTGTTTGTAATTTTAAACGGGTCAGGCAAAACTCATGGTTTTTCTCAGTCTGTAAACTGTTACATTTTTTAAAACCCCAGGCAACTGTGCCATTAGTGGCTGTGCTGATTCACTGTATATTGTACTCCTTCAAAGTTACAAACAATCCCTGCGGGTCTACTAAGCTTTTAGCTAGCCCGTGCAAGATGAGGAGTTCAGGACCCTGATGAGCTAAAAGTTAATCCTAGATAACAAAAGTTGTCAACAGTCGTTAAATCCTGTCCCTTTAAACTGATTTTATTTAGCCTTATTTTACCTGGTCGACAGGACATAATTTGCAACTTGGTATAGATAGTTTTCAAATTCAAGTTTGGCATAAAAGAGGCAAAGAGGTCAACCTGGAGCCACAATGCATTTGGGGTGACGGCTAGCAATACCGCATTGTCTGCATACAGTAACACGGTGATCGGCAAGCCTGCTGTTCTTGGGATGTCTGATGGGCTGTTAATCCATTTATATATAAAATAAATAACAGGGAGGGCCAATATGCACCCATGTCGTACTCCACTCTTCAGGGGAAAGTCAGAGGAAAGCTCACAATAAGAATAGAATTTAAATGCACTCTGGCAGAGAGGTCTGAGTGCAATGAGAATTAAAAGTTTACAAGTGGGGGTCCACTCCTTGATCCAGCAACATTGACCATAACGTGATTCTGTCCACTGAATCAAAGTCAGTGGACAGATCAATAAAAGCAAGCTCGATGGGAGACCGCCTGGCGTTAGTGTACTTAGAAATTATCAAAGCCAGTTTCAAAAACTGTTTGTTAGTGCCTAGGTTTGGATGGAAGCCAGATTGAAAGGGGGAAACAATGTGTTTGTCCACAACCCAATTAACAAAACGGCCATAGATGACTCTGCCAATGACTTTAACCGCATTGTCATACAAATGGGGCCAAAATATATCCCTGGTGTACACCCTCTCTGGACGATATAGGACTGTTTTTTTTCACCTCCTGGTCCGTAACGTATAGAAACAGAGGTAGATGAATGCATCCTATGTAAAAGGGTGATAAGGGTCTCCTCGAAGACTAACCTTTCCATAAGTAACCGCAGCTTCCACCAATTAACTGTGTAGACTTCAGAATTGGATTGCGGCCATGCTGGCTGTGCAGAAAGAATTATCAGGGGCCTGTATGTTTTAATATTGCCGCAAATTGCTTTTTTCATTATTTTAAAATTTCTAGTTGTGAATGCTGCTTACTTGATCTTTTTGTCTAACTGAAGCCACTTACCCGCAGCAAAAAAACGATCCTTCTTCACCCGCTGTCCGAGCGGGGTTTAAACACTCAATTCGTGTTACCAGCGCCATCTGGGTTGAGGGAGTACTAGTCATAATGCCATTTCTCGGAGCCATATTGGGAGGCGCTCTAGGGGCTGGGCTGATTGCACCGGCCTGCATATTTAAGCAGGGAAGTGCGAGCGCACTGCTACCTAGACTACAGAATTGCATTGCAGCCACGCTGGCTGTGCAGAAAGAATTTCAGTGGAAAGAAGAGAAACTATAGCAAACATTCAATTATCATATGCCATCTCATTTTAGGTGAAAAGAACATTTTCAAGACAGTAGCGACCATAAACTCATGACTGAAGAATCAAAAACATTTTTTTATAAAAAATATATATAAATATTTCATTTTATATTTTTGATTTGTTTTCATTCTTTTATCTTCAGTATATCCAATTATTTAACAGTCAAATTGATTTTATTTTGACACATAAATTCATATCATTTAACATACACTGAACAATATAAAAAGCCACATAATAAGAGACAGAAACATTTTTTTGGAGAGGTCGATGTACTATTGAGGTAGGCAATGCGGTCTGTTTACTACATTTGACTTTGTTTATAAGCAAAAAACAATATAAACTACATTTTTCTCTCTTCTTTCCATCTTATAAAGGGCCCCTTTTTAAACATTTGAGGTTCGTTTGAGAAGAAGCATCCCAATATCAAATATTTCGTTCTACAAATCGTTAAAATTAGGGATGGTTATCAATAAGCTTGTAGTAAGTAATACTTTGATATAATTATATAGAAATGCGCAAACAAATAGTGCATGAAAAAGTGGTCCTTAAATCTGCGCAAGAATGAAGGATGGAATATAATATTCACCCTCCGGGCTCTCTATTTTTCCCTTCTGATTTTTCCCTTCTGATAATTTTGGTCCAAATACATTACTTCTATCTTATATTCTCTCTACCTTATTCTTATTTTTATTTTTTAATTTTTATCCTGTTTCTTCATCTTTTTTCTTTCCTTTCTTAAATTTCTTTAGAATAACGGTTTTGATAAACAGTTTGATTGACATATGTTGAACATTTATGTGTAAAATGAAGATATCTAAACCGAACTGTCCTGTACATAAAAGGTGTGTAAAATAAGACTGTGTAGCACATATTAGTATCAGCTAAGTTTTGTTAAGATATAAGCTATTAAGAAGTATGAGATAATTAGCTGCGAACTAAAAAAATCTAGTAAAATTCAATTGAGAAAAATATGAAATCTTGGACCATGTGTTTTAGGTGATATTTGTTAGCTTAATGTATAATAATAAGTAGCGAATGATGTTCCTTTTATATATCTTTTTTGTATTTTATTTTTTTCTAGTGTTGTTCATTTTGAGTATTGCAAATGACGGTCACCTGATGAAGGCAGTATGCCGAAACGCGTGTGGCTCCAATCCACCGCATTGCCTACCTCAATAGTACATCAACCTCTCCAACTCCCCCCCAAAAAAATTTCTGTCTCTTATTATGTGGTTTTTTATATTGTTCTGTGTATGTTAAATGATATTAATTTATGTGTCAAAATATAATCAATTTGACTGTTAAATAATTGGATATACTGAAGATAAAAGAATGAAAAACAAATCAAAAATATAAAATAAAATATTTATATATATTTTTATAAACAAATGGTTGTGATTCTTCAGTCATGAGTTTTTGGTCGCTACTGTCTTGAATATTTTCTTTTCACCTAAAATGAGATGGCATATGATAATTGAATGTTTGCTACAGTTTCTCTTTTTTCCACTGATATTTGAACCCTACGTATAGCAAACGTAGTAATTGTAGGGGTCCCCTGTTTTTCAAAATATATGTGCAGAAAGAATTATCAGGGCAAATTTAAGCAGGGAAGTGCGAGCGCGCTGCTACCTATACTGCAGAATTGAATTGCGGCCAAGCTGGCTGTGCAGAAAGAATTATCAGGGACCTGCATGTTTTAATATCGCCACAAATTGCTTTTTCATTATTTTAAAATTTCTAGTTTTGAATGCTGCTTACTTGATCTTTTTGTGTAACTGAAGCCACTTTCCTGCACCATAAAAACGTTCCTTCTTCACCCGCTGTTCGAGCGGGGTTAAAACACTCAATTTGTGTTACTAGCGCCATCTTGGGTGGGGGAGTACTAGTCGTACTGCCATTTCTCTGTGCCATATTGGGAGGCGCTCTAGGGGCTGAGCTGATTGTACCGGCCTGCATATTTAAGCAGGGAAATGCAAGCGTGCAGCGCGTGCGCAGCGGGCGTGCCATTGGGGCAAGCCTGTCTGTGACCGTCCGTGCCCGTCCGCGCCCTGGATGCGCTCAGCGCCTGCCATGCTGCCCGTTTTAATGGCGACCGAGGGCGCCTAACTTACTCCAGGTAACAGCTTCTGAATCTTGGTAAGACAGATTGTAAAGATATTCACCCGACAGCTACTATGAGAACTGTGGAAAAGTCCCTCACTTGTGGACTGATTAACAGCCGGTCACTAGTCAAGCATTATGCGGAGGCTTCAGGTCTGATTGAAGATCTGAAGCTGGACGCATGGTTTTTTAACAGAGACATGGACTAGTGCTGAGTCGGTGGTGGAACTAGGACTTGTCTGTCCTAATGGATATAAAATCCTTCGTAAGCCTAGAGCAACGGGCAGAGGTGGAGTAGTGGGAGTGATTTTTAAGGAGGAGTTGAATTTTGTGTCTCTGATGATAGATGAGGTGGTGGGGATAGAACTTATGGGCTTCTCGCTGCAGGCACCCAGAGGTAGCCTACTCACAGGATTGTTATGCTGTACACCCCCAGGATGCACTACGCAATACCAAACTCTCTTGGATATTATTACTAACCTAACTTTGGCACACTCCAGAATGATTATACTAGGAGATTTTAAACTTAGGGAGGACGTGAATCGAAGCAGCCACAAATGCGCAAACTTCAATCTATCACAGTGGGTGGAACATTCCACCCATCAGGGGGAGTACACTCTTCATTTACTGTTCGCCAATCAATCTATAACTAAAGTGCTAAATATAATACCACAGAACAGGACTGACCATCATTTAATTCATTTAAATATTAGGCTACCTTGTCCAGAGGACAACACTAGTCATTTATTTATTTTAATTATTTATTTAAAGAGTTTTATATAGCGCTGGCTAGAAGCGGAGGTATCAGAGCGCTTTACATGAGAAACAACAAAGTAACAGAAAAAGTTCAACAATAACACAATAAATCCCCAAAATTAGGCAATACAATTAGGAGAGGAGAGAAAGGAGAGAGAAAAGTAGTGGAGGGGGCAGGGGAGGTGAGAGAGGGAGGATAGGGAAGAGACAATACGGAGAGACGGAAAGAAGTCTGTCTAAAGACCGACTAGGTAGGTGAAGACCAAGGAGGAAATCCATGGCCCATCACACCTAAAGCTAAACCAGGTAGCTCCATCGGGCATCAGACAAAAAAGTTCAGTCTCAAAACATTGAGAGAGGGGAGAAGGAGAGACATAAATAGAGGGAGGATGCGGTAGGAGACGACAGGAGGGAAAAAAGGAAGTGCAACAATATGGTTTAACAGTATGATAGAAAAAGATCAACAATTACACATTACATTAAACCATCAGCAAAATATTAGGAGAGGAAAGGGAGGAGAGAGAAAAGAAGTGGGGGATAGGTGAGGTGAGAACGTGAGAATAAGGGAAGAGACAACTGTAGAGACTAGAGGAAGTCTGTCTAAAGATCGACTTGGTAGGTAATGACCAAGGAGGAAATCCACGGTCCATCTCCTCTATAGCTAAACCAGGTAGCTCCATCGGGCGTCAGACAAAGTAGTTCGGTCTCAAGTGTTGAGGGAAGAGGTTAACATAAAAACAGGATGGGAGGGAGAAACGGCCGAAAGACAAAGGAAAATCTGCCCAAAGACCGGCTGGGTAGGTGACGTCGAGGGAGAAGTCTCAAAACCCATTTCCTCTATAGCTATCAGGTAGCTCCACCGGGCTATGGCCAAATAGCTAGGTCTCAATGGGAAACAATTAAATAACACGGAGGGCAAAATAAATAGAGCGTAGAGGGTAGGGAACAGGGAAGGTGAGAAAGGGAGGATAGGGGAGGAGACAACAAGGAGAGACAAAATGAAATCTGTCTAAAGGCCGACTGGGTAGGTGACCACCAAGGAGGGAATCCACGGCCTATCTCCTCTAAAGCTAAACCAGGTAGCTCCATCGGGCATCAGACAAAATAGTTCAGTCTCAATACATTGAGAGAGGAGAGAAGTAGAGATATAAATAGAGGGAGGAAGTTGGAAGAGACAACAGGAGAGACGAAAGGAAGTCTGGCTAAAGACCGACTGGGTAGGTGACGTCCAAGGAGGGAATCCCCGACCTGTCTCCCCTATAGCTAAACCAGGTAGCTCCATCGGGCATCAGACAAAATAGCTAGCTCTCAAATGATGTGGGAAATTCACAGGTAAACAGGGAGGGGACGAGGGCAAGGACAGATGAGGGAAAATGTTGTGTATAGCGCTGGCTTACCCGGAGGTATCAGAGCGCTTTACATGAGGTTCCACAAATTACAAAATTACATCAGTTATGATTTACATCAGTTGCTAGACACACATTACAAGAGCATAGAAGACGAGATGAGTGAAGTGTAGATGGGAAGAGGGTAAGGGAAAATGGGTAGGAGTGAGGTACGGCAGAGAGACGAAGGAAAGTCTGCCCAAAGTCCGGCTGGGTAGGTGACGGTCGAGGGGGAAGTCCCAAAACCCATCTCCTCTCTAGCTATCAGGTAGCACCACCGGGCATTCACCAAATAGCTAGGTCTCAATGGGAAAACATTTAGAGAACATACAGGCATATGCATCAAAGTAAATACCGATCGCAAATGGGCAGATTCTCAGAATCTGCCCCTTTGCGAACGGTATTTTTGCATTTGGGATGCATCATCCCAAATGCAAAAATCGCAATTTAAGGAATCTCTAAATTGAGATTCCTTAAATTGCGATTGCATTTAAGGAATCCCAAATTGAGATTCCTTAAATGCAATGCATGAAAGTCAAAAAATAGCTAATTCGCTAATAGGAGTAGCAAATTACCATGAAGTTGAACTTCATGGTAATTTGCTAAAACTTTTGTGCACTTTTGTGCATTTTTCAAAGTTTCATGTTGCGCACACACATGCCCTTAGGGCATGTGTGTGTGCAACATATGTGCAGAGATCAATTTCAGGGGTGCAACAGGGTGTCATTTTGACACCCTTGTACCCTTGAAATTGCATGAGCAATTTGCGAGTACCTACTGGTACTCGCAAATTGCTCATGCAATCTCCAATTCATTCCAATGGGCCTGTAGGCCCATAGGAATGAATGGTACAGCATTTCTTAATTGCGACTGGCAATTTGCGAGTAGCAATTAAGGAATGTTTAGGAATCGCTATTTTCATAGCGATTCCTACATGCATAGGCTTTTTCTATTCCTAAATAGCGATTCCTTAAAAATCGCTATTTAGGAATAGCAAAAGACCACGTTGATGCATCTGCCAGATAGAGGGCAAAATAAATGGAGCGTAGAGGGGTAATGGGGTAGGGTAAAGGAGTAGGAGGGAACATATGACAAAGAGACGCAGGAAAAATATGCCCAACGTCCAGCTGGGTAGGTGACGGCCGAGGGGGAAAGTCCACAGCCCATCTCCTCTTTAGCTACTAGGTAGCTCCACCGGGAGTGGGCCAGAAAACTAGGTCTCCTCGGTCGGGGGTAAGTTCACAGATTCAATGTCTGGATGGGGGAAAGATCCATGTCAAATTAAATATCTCAAAGTAGGAGCATAACATGGAAGGGACTACAGTGGCAGCCATCTAGGGGTCAGGCAAGGGGTTCTGATCTTGGTGTTAACATTCAGCCGGTCCCCATTTTAATCTTTTGCTCAACAGGGGAGGGGGGGAGATTGTTGTGCAAAAGAGGAGCTTGAGGCAGAGTCAGTATCCGCTTGTCTCCCCTTGTTAAGAAACCTGGCTCCAGTGTCAGCATCCCCACAAAGGCTCCCACGTTGCTGGAAGGGTGTTCAAAGTCAGCCCCGTGGGTCCCTAAGGTGCCACAAACAGGGGGAGACACGCCGCCATCTTAAGGTAAGGCATCAGCAAATGCTGGTGAGCATGCAGCCGATCTCGGGGAGGGGAGACCCATCACTCCTTACCGGCGGTCCCAGTGGGCAGTTGGAGCAGGCTCCTCTCGCAGTACCACCTTGGATGTTGGAAGAGTTGTGCTGGGGCTTGAAGATTTAAATGTTCCTTCTTTGGAATAATTCCAATAAAATCGCAATAATTTGTGCAAGGCGTATTTATTGGCACATCAAGTGAACAGCCAACACGTGTTTCACCCCTGAACGGCCAGCAGGCCTGGGGCTTCTTCAGGGCAGTATTGATATAATCTTATGGTTACGGTTCTTAGCGTAGTCAGGAAATTTAACTGTTTAATCTATTAGTCACGGCGTAATGCCTAGTCTATCCAAATCCGGGTCTGGTAGCTCGTCCTTGGATGTTGCCTTGACTGCAGGGGCTCGCCAAGATCCGCGGGTGCTCCGCACGCGTGCTTCATGCAGCCCCGATCTCCGACATGATGAAGTCAGGCATGGAAGGCACGCACCAGGAGCGCAGGCAAGGCCCCACCGCTGATCTCCGGCAAGTGTGTTCCCTATCTAGGGGGAGTTGCATCATAATCGCATGCCCCCTGGGACTGGCTCCGCTATTCCGGTGAGTGTGCAGATGGGCGATCTCAAGATCTGCTGGTGGTGGGAGCAGCATCAAGGGCAAAACGCTGCAGGATTGCCTCGTCCGTCGCGCTCCGCCATTTTGGTAAAACTTGAACCCATGTGACCGCCCCAGATGCTAACCACTTTACACCCAATGTGACAGTAGAGGAAAATGATAAAATCTTTTCCAGCTATGTAACCGATATTTTGGATCAGATAATCCCAGTAAAGAAGCTAAAAAACAGGAACAAAATTATGGCTCCCCGGTATAATGAAGAACTGAAACAGTTGCGTATGATCCGCAAGAAGGCAGAGAGGAAGTGGAGAAAGAGCTACCTTGAGGAAGACAAGAAAGACTTGAGATTAGCACAGTTGAAATACAAAGAGCTCATCCTTATGTCTAAGGCGGACTTCTACGCTGCATCTATTACACAAGCGCCGAATGGGACAAAAGCGCTTTTCAAGATCGTTAAGGATCTTTCCTCCCCTACTTGTCTGAATAATAAAGTGGCAACATCGCAAAAATTGTGTGATGAGATTGCCTCTTATTTTCAAGACAAGATTGCCAAAATTGTCAGTACACTTCATCCTAATAATACCGATGGTCAAGATAACTCTGATCAAATGATGGATGAAGACCCACAACAGCTAACGCCCCTGGATAAATTTCAGACCCTCACTGATGCTGCTTTCAGTAGTCTGGCGCACAGTGTGTCCTCGGGCTCCCCCCTTGACCCCCTCCCCCATAAAATCTGGAAGACATTTGGCCGAGAAACCTTCCCTTGGCTGCGGCATATTTGAAATCAGTCCTTAGAAGAAGGATTTGTCCCAGAGGATTGGAAGCAAGCGGTGGTGACTCCACTGATTAAAAACCCCTCGCTGGACCCGTCAATCCCTGCAAGTTTCAGACCCATCTCTCTCCTGCCATATCCGGTTAAAATCCTGGAAAAGGCAGTTAGCAGGACACTATTGTGCTTTCTGAAGGACAATCACTTCCTTGATAGAGACCAATTTGGGTTTCGCCCAGGTCCAGGACTGAGACGGCTTTGGCCACCATGCTGGACAATCTGCGCATGCGAGCCTACAATGGGAATGCCACTGTTCTAGTGCTCCTCGATATGTCGGCCGCATTCGACACGATGAGCCATTCAATCTTAGTGGAAAGATTGGAGAAGATAGGAGTGAAAGGACGGGCATTGCAATGGCTTCAGTCTTATCTAGCGGGGAGACAGTAGGTAGTAACCTTGGCACCGTTTTCCTCCAGCAAATCCCCGGTAGTCCATGGGGTGCCACAGGGCTCTGCGATCAGCCTTATTCTTTTCAATGTCTATCTGCAGCCCCAGTTCCCCATTATTAAATCTTTTGGCGTCAACCTAGTCAATTATGCCGACGATTCACAACTGACATTCTCCTTTGAAGGAGAACATCCAGTATCTCTGGACATGTTCCAGCAATGTATGCGTTGGCCGGCTGGCTGGCTCAGAAGAAACTCCCTACAATTTAACGGCGGGAAGACTGAGGTGGTGTACTGTCAGGATGTCTGAACATCTACCATTTTAGTTTAGACTTACTCCTGAGAAGGAATCGCTGACTCCGGTCAGCAAGGTACGCAATCTGGGGGTTCTGATTGATGACAATCTGATGTACAGTAAAAATAACATAAAAGGCTATACCTACCACATAGCCCCAATACCATTACCAAATATCCAGTCAGTTGGCAGTGAAGATATGATATGATAAAAATTTATAATGCGCATAAACAATAACCCGCAGGTATCAAGGCGCCTAACAATACAATCAAAATTGAAACAGACGTCCTTACATATAGGCTTGTCGAAAGAAGCGAGTTTTTAGGGCAATGCGGAAATTCTGTAAAGATGGAAGGGATCTCAAATCAAGCGGAAGGTCATTCCACCATTTGGGGGCTAGCGTGGAAAAAGCCCTGCCACCCAATTTAGCTCTTCGTACACGGGGGGCTTTAAGAAGCAATTTCCCGGAGGAACGCAAGCTCCTACCAGGGGTATAGTGGGAAATGATAGACCCGATACCTGAGTCACTATTTTTAGCGATGGCTCTGTAGGTCATACATAGGACTTTGAACCGGATTCGAAATTCTACCGGTAGCCAATGCAGCGATTTCCTGGCCGGAGTGGCTGAGGAGCGTCTGGGAATGTCCAGGACAAATCTGGCTATCGCGTTTTGGACTACCTGCAAGCGCTGTAGGTGGCTCCGGTTTAGCCCAGCATACAGCGCATTACAGTAGTCCAAACGAGAGCCAATCAGTGCAACAGCTATTTGCTTTCTTGCCTGCAAGGATAGATATTTCCTGATCCTTCGCAGGGTGTGGATCAAGCCCCAACAGGTGGAGACAGTTCTACTCACCTGAATGCCCATATCAAGGGCTAGATCTAACATCACCCCAAGATTCTTAGCAGATGTTGTGGGGGAGGGACATATTCCTAGTGAGTCAGGCCACCAATTGGCTGACCAGATGTTTTCTTTCCCCCCGAACACCAACACCTCAGTCTTCTCCCCATTCAGTTTAAGAGAATTCTGAATCATCCAGTGACCAACCGCCTCCATACAAGATCTAAACTTGGAGGCGGTAAGCACATCGGAATGGGGGAGAGAGACGAGTATTTGGGTGTCGTCTGCATAAGAAACTACCTCCATCCCGAAAGATCTTATTAGCCTGGCTAGTGGGGTCACATAGATGTTGAAAAGGGTCGGACTAAGCGCCGACCCTTGAAGGACCCCACACAGCACTGGTCGGGATGGAGATAGGAACTCCCCCAACTTGACTCTTTGTTCCCTCCCGATGAGGAAGGAGGTCAAAAGATCCAAGGCTGCACTCCTCACCCCCACCTCCCTCAGGCGAGATGTAAGCACTGAGGGGGAGAGGGTATCGAAAGCCGCTGTTAGATCTAGCAGGACCAGGAGGGTGGTCTGGCCCCCATCTACTGTCGTGCGGATCTTATCAAGCACGATGGTGAGGTCTGACTCGGTGCTGTGTTCCCTCCTGAATCCATGCTGGGAGGAGTCCAGACATCCCGTGCTTTCCACAAAAATAGCGAGATGCTTGTTAAGATGTGCCTCAAGCATCTTCGCTGGGGCAGGAAGCAACGAAATGGGGCGAAAGTTTTTTAGGACCTCCGGATCAAGGGATGCCTTCTTTAACAGGGGTTTGACTACCGCCTTCTTCCACTCCATAGGGAAAATACCATCTCTGATGGCTAGATTCATTATTTCTAGCAGCGGTGGTAAGAGAGTCTCCCTACACTGCTTGATGATTTTCAGTGGGCAGGTATCCAGGGGAGATCCAGATTTGATCTTATTAAGCAGGATCTCCAGATCTTGTAAGGCCAACGAAGGGAAGGAGTCCAAGGTGCACAGTGGGGAGATGTCTGTAGTAGTCATATTCATCTCAACCCGAGTGATAGATGCACTAACACAGACTCTTTGTTCCTCGAGAGCCAGATGGATATCCTGTATTTTGGTGTGGAAAAAGGAGGCAATCCTGTCACACAGGTCCTGTGAAGGAATAACAGGATCAGGGGCTTGCAGGTTGACTAAGGAGTCAACAGTTTTAAAAAGCTCCTTCGGCGAAGAGAGCGAGGTGGTCAGAGTTACAAAGTAATCTTGTTTGGCCCGTATAATCTCAGCTTTATATTTCCTAACAAGGAGTTTATGGGCTTCCTTGTTCTTGAGGTCCCAGCTGGCGTGCCAGAGCCTCTCCTTTCGTCTCACTTCTTGCCTAAGAAGTCTGAGGGAGTCGGAAAACCAGGGAGCGGATGGTCTCTTTCTGGCTCGGCGGCGGAGCTGTACTGGGGCCAGTTTGTTCAAGGCCTCAGTAGTGACCTGTTCGAAATGGCCAACTGCAGTCTCTACGCTGTCCAGGCTAATGACAGAGAGGCTTGCAGCCCAGGGCGCAAAGGAATCACTGCTAAGATTCCTAAAATTTCTAGCAGTTTCCATAATATGATTCCCTCTTTTACAAGAGTCCAACCTATGGTATTCCAGGATAAAAGGAACCGCTAGGTGGTCAGACCAGGATAGGTGCATCGGATCCTTGATAGTTAGCCGAGAGTCATTAGAGAAGAGGCCATCCAGAGTATGGCCTGCACGATGGGTCGCTCCGCTAACTCGTTGCTTAAGTCCACAGGACTCCAGAGCCTCGATAAGGCATGATGTATCTGGTAGATCATGTCGTTCTAAGTGATAATTAAAATCACCTAGGATTGAAAAGTTTTGTCGGCCAAAATAGGGTTCCAGAGCCTGGAGAAGGTTGTGAGTGAAATGAGTTCTCGAACCAGGTGGTCGATATACTAAGATCCCATTAAAAAAGGGACATTGCGCTTCCTTTATTGTAAAGTGGAATGCTTGAAAGCTATCCGGGAAGTCGGGTATAGGTACAATATGGCATTGCAAGTGGTCTTTGTAAAGGATCGCTAACCCCCCTCCCACTCGACCCTGTCTATCGAGTCTGACCAGACAGTACCCTTCTGGGACCGCCTCAATTAGGTCAGGGTCAGAAGAATCCTTAGCCCATGTTTCCGTAATAAATACTATAGTAGGCGTTTTCTCCAGTACCAGCTCTTTAAACATTATTTTATTCTTAACAAGAGAGCGGGCATTAAGCAAAAAGCCCTCTACTCTTACTATCTTATGGCTGGGAGTGGCGGGGCGACCAGAGGGTGGATTTCTAGGGACAGAAATGGGAAACCTACGCATGGGAGAGCAGCCGCAATGGAGGGGGAAGAGGAGATCATCCGGCTCATATGAATGCGAGCATCGCAGTCGATGCGGTTTCAGGCCCAACAGTTGCTGATGAGAATAACTATAGAGGGCGGGAGAAGTGTTGTCGGAGTCCAGAGTCCAGTCGTCCAGCGCGTCCTCAGCGCGGACGGGCGCAGACGGGCTGGACTCTGGCGTGACTCCGGTGTCACTACGGCGCACACGCTGCGCGTCATATCCCGGTGTCTATGTGGGGCTCTAGTCAGACCACGTGTCTTCTTCAGCCAATGGCTGAATAGCGCTAGTGACTCACCCAAGATGGCGTCCCAGACAAACAAAGCGCGGGGACCGGGCCGCCCGAATGGCGGTGAATGCAGACCTGTTAGAGTGCAGCAGTGCGATCCGTGTCTAAGGGCACAGGTAGGGACCTAGTAATTCTAAACAATATTCTGGCAATTAAAATCAGGGAATAACGAGCGCGAGTCCAAAAGTAAATACAAAACGGGGTTTTAAAATTACAGTTACGAGCTTCTAGCGCATAGCGCTATATGCAGGACGGGGATCAGGCAAGAGTGAGAGGCTCTCCTACCTGGTTTAAGTACTGTAGCCAATGACAGCCTCTAGTCAGACCACGTGTCTGCTTCAGCCAATGGCTGAATAGCGCTAGTGACCCACCCAAGATGGCGTCCCAGACAAACAAAGCGCGGGGACCGGGCCGCCCGAATGGCGGTGAATGCAGACCTGTTAGAGTGCAGCAGTGCGATCCGTGTCTAAGGGCACAGGTAGGGACCTAGTAATTCTAAACAATATTCTGGCAATTAAAATCAGGGAATAACGAGCGCGAGTCCAAAAGTAAATACAAAACGGGGTTTTAAAATTACAGTTACGAGCTTCTAGCGCATAGCGCTATATGCAGGACGGGGATCAGGCAAGGGTCAATCGTTTATATAGCAAAATACTCTATAGAGGAGCCTCTCCGACCATCCCCCATCAGGTGTGCAGAGAAGCCTGCTGGCTTACAGTCAAAACCAAACATATATACTTTCAGTTCAACACATGAAGTCACCGTAAATGGAAAAATACCACTCGGCCCGTGGGTTCCAAGGAAGGGCCATATATGGCACACATGATTGGTTCAAAGCTTTACTATTTATTACTGGGAAGGTCAGTAGGGGTGATTCCCTTTCATCCTGGTGCCCGGGAGTGTAGGCACGGCGCCTCCAGGAATGCGCTTATCGCACCCAAAGCCAGATGCGACCTTGAGTCCCAGGACAGAGGGAAAACAGTTTACCTTCTGCTGCTCTCAGTAACTCAAATGAACTGGGACTTGACAACTACTGGAGAATAACACGTGATCACAGCTTGTGCCCTGACACAGACGAAAGAAGATGGCGCCTGTATGGTTCTTTGCCTGCTCTATTAGTATGGAACATAATGAGAAGATACACCTTTTCCTACCGGCTAAAGCATATATGGGTTATGTTGCGTGCATATTAAGCAGAGAGGATATATAGATACATCATGTTAACACAATATATATATGTCCGATACTCCTCGTGTATTCAAAATCCAATTTTTATCCCTCAAATCTTCAGATGGAGTCACAGGCAAATAAGACCGCCAGTGTGTGCTTCTCCCTAATGCGTATGCTACGTCAGATACTCCCACTACTACCAAAAGAGTCGCACTCCCTGGTTGTAAGGAGCACAGTGATAAACAGGCTGGACTACTGCAATCCCCTGTATCTGGGGGCTCCACAATACATCATTCAGGGATTGTAGAGAGTCTAATCTGCAGCAGCAAAATTGGTGCTTGATAGGCAGCGGCGCTCATCTACCACCCTGCCCTGAGAGATCTACACTGGCTGCCTATCAAGGAAAGGGTCCACTTTAAGTCACTCTGCCTGGTGTCCAGAGCGGTGCACGAGTTGGGTCCAGTCCCACTGCAGGAAAAATTTACCTGGCACCAGCCCAAGAGGCAGCTTCGCTCCTCTAGTGTCAGTCTACTGTCGATTCCCAGGTTCAAACGTTCTAGGATGGGAGGGAGGGCTTTTAATGTAGTTGGTGCCCGTCTATGGAACGAGCTACCCCAGAACATCAGACAAACTAATTCTTTGACTGAGTTTCGAAAGAGTCTCAAAACGTGGCTCTTTCCTAGGATCTGATTTCTTTTTCCCTGATCTTTTGTTCTGACCAATTCTACTCTGGTCAATTCTTTTTAGTCTGAAGCGCCAGGATACCTGTAGGGTGACAGCATGTGCTATATAAAATTCACACTCATTTATTCATTCATTCAAATGCACTGGATAAGTCCATGAAGGCCAAGTTTATTGATCCTCTCTTGGCCTTCATGAACTTACCCATGACTAAGGAAAGATTAAGGCATTGTTCGTTCTTGCCCATTCCTTTTCCAAATCCGTATTGTGAATGGGATATCAGGCCAGAGTCATTAGCCCTCGATTCAAGACGGGCAAGAATTACACTCCCCAAGAGTTTACATGTCGCATCAATTAAGGTGATGGGCCTATAGCAAACAGGATCATTCCTTTTGCCCTTCTTGTATATCGGGACCACCACGGCCTCTTTCCATGAGACAGGAATGCGGCCTACTATTGTTGATTTGAAAACGTTAGCCAGTAGTGGTGCCCATAAGAGTGGGTTGCCTTTAAACATGTCCAAAGGGACACCATCTGACCCTGGGGCCTTTGCAGAAATACTCTTCAACAATGCGTCTTCAATCTCACCAATAGAAATGGATAAGCCATGTTGGTTTGTAGTTACAAGACTAACAGCTATGTCTTCTTTTTGGTCTTTGAATGAGACTCCTTTGGGATTAAATATCTTCGAAAAATGGACTATCCAGGCATCCCCTGTTAATAACGATTCCATATTCCTAGCCTCATTTGAAAACAAGGGGCGATTTATCACTTCCCAGAAACCTCTCGAATCCATTATGGGCACTAGCTTTCTCCAAATCTTCCTATGTGAGTCTTCCTAACTTGTCTTTTCTCTGCCCAATTACGTGTTTTTAAGTTTGTCTTGCTTTCCTAATTAAATCTCCAGCACTAGGGACCATATGCAAGGCTTTTTAAGGTCTTTTTTCGCCTTAGATCACGTAGCATTAAACTATTTTGTGTCCGTTGGTTCTTTTTTCTTCACAGACCTAGTCCGATTAATAGCCAGGTCTTTACAAATATCTTCAAAGCTCTGTATTACCAGCTTCGGGCTAGAAGCAACAGATAAACATGTCATGACCTTTTCCATGTTAGATCGCACAATCGTCTTTTCAAATTTAACAGGGTTTATTTTACTCCATTTTAATCTCACCCCCTGGTTAGGATTATAATTCAAAGGGTAATCATCACTAATGTCCTTCAATGCCTTTATTTGCAAGTTAGCAACCAGAGGGTTATGATCACTGGTGGGATTGGGATCCACTGCAAAGTTGTCGACAAAGTGGGAGTATTTCCTAGAAATCAGTATAAAATTTATAGAATTTACCCTAACTCCCCTCCCCCTGAAATGTTGGAAACTTTTTAAGTGGAGTCCAGACCAGAGTATCAACAACACATAAATTATTGATTACAATAATATAATGTAGGGATTCACCCTGCACAGTGTGTTTAAAATGGGAGAGAGATTGATTTTCGGAGTCTGGCACCCCAAAAACCATGTGCGTGCTATACTGACTTAAAGTACAGTTAAAATCTCCCAGCCAAATTATGCATACAGAAAAACATTTAGCCACAGCCTTATTGATCTCCTCATTTAGACTATTAATGACCCCACATTCATTATGGTCAAAGATGTTATAATGCCAGTTGATCAGCAATATTGGGACATCAGTTTGAGATTAAAATAATCTGAAACCAAGGGGAGTCCACAATAGTGTCTGTCTTTAATGGTCCAAATTTTACAGAGATATGGGTCACTAAGCCACCCTTTGCCCTTCCTGCAACAGATGGAATTGTCTGCACATTTGATGAACAAAACCCATCAATAACCACCTCATCCCTGCTCCATGTTTCTTGGAGACAGATGATGTCAAACATCTTAACATATGATAGCCAGGCCTCGTCTAAAATTCTTGATCTAATGCCCGCGATGTTCCATGAGACCATTCTTTGTGCATGTGCGTTTTGAGCAAGTACATCTGCCTCCCACTGCCAAAAACACCGCTGGCCGTTATTGCTAGCAAGGTACTTGAGTCCCCATTGTGCCTCTCATCCCCTACTAAGGGTGATTGTGATGATGGGAAATATCTACTTGGTCAGTTACATGAGAGCAGACCACCAAACCATTAGGGGGATCAGGAACTATCTTTGGGTTGCTGTTTGTGATTTCCAGTTTCTCCAGCCCACTCATATTTAATACCACTCTATATCACCAATGCCACTCAATGGCTCATACCAGTTTGAGTGATACCATGGAGGGTACATAGGATGTTGATTCATTTTTCTGGGTCTCGCCCTTTCTATGTCATGCTCTAGATCTGTCGATGGGTGGTAGAAAAAGCCCAATGGTAGAATGGAGATTGCCCTTGCGGACCAGGGCCATGTGTTAAACCTTTCCAAAATAGTTTTAACTAAGCCCGGGGATCTAAAAGATAAAACAATACAGTCCCCTGGAAATTTCTTGGAGGATTCCCCAACCCACCCAGTCCGTCGTACCATTTTAAATTCAATGAACAATGAGTCATCCATCCCAGTCTTCTCTCTCAAAAAATGCAATGATTTGTTCCTCAATGAGGACCAGTGCTCAAAAGAGCCGGGCGACAGTGGAGGGACATTAGTTAATATGACAGTGTAGGGGGTAGCTACAGGAAGTAAATGGAGGTTTGTGTGAGCACCCTCAATGGTTTTTAATTTGGGATGTGATGTCTTTTATCCCCTGGATAATTGCCACTTAGGACATTTACTACCCGGGCATGGGTGAGGGCCAGGTCATTTACCTTTAAAGAGTCTTCCACTCTATGTTGTGACAACCCCTTCCCCCTTGTGAGTGACAGCATATTCTGAGTATCCATAGTAATAGTAGGTATATTTTTATCCATATTCCTGTGGATAACATCACTCTCTCCCGAGTACATTCAGACATATTTTGATTATTACTTGTCATAGGTCTTTCAATGACCAACAATCTAGTTTCAATAGACAAGAGCCTTTGAATCAAAGGATCTCGAAGGACTGCTACCATAGTTTTGAGCTTTTTCCAAAAGTCAGCCTCTATGGAAAATGACCCCCCCCCCTCCGAGACAGACTCAGCATTGTCCAAATTTGGCTCATTAATGAGCTATATGTCGATAGATTTGTTCCTGAGAAGCTTGGGTGGGGGAAGGTGTTGTTTACTCACGGCTTGGCCTTTTCTTTTCTTTGGGACTGGTGCAGAAATGTTCACATGATTGGTTTTGGATTTAGCTTTTCGGCCCCGGGTAACCACATTTGGCTTATTCAATGACCCTGAAGTGAGTTTCCAGAATTTCAGGGCCTGCAACTGTTGTATGGAAATTGTTATTTTGGGGTGCAGGGCCTTCCAAGGTTAGACAAGAAGCAGGGACACCAGGAGCTAAGGCCATAGGCTCAGATCTATTATCAATATTTATTACAGGTTCAAGGGAAAGTCTCTGCTCCGGTAATTAAATTTGGTGCATAAGTACCGACTCAGCACTTAGTAAAGAAGCGTCCAATGTCCCCACGACCCCCTGCCCATTTCCGGGCCTTAGCCTACTTATACTGGCCAGACCCTACAAACTAGGATACTATTTGTTATGACACAGTACCTTTAAGATGCGTGTAAGAGAGGGTCCATTGCCAGAATGGGATGTTGGTGATATGGCCCAGCCTCGGTCAATCTGGGGCGGGCTCAGATGGGCCCATTCTTGGTCCGGGCTTGGTCTGCCCAGGTGCCCCACATCGCGTGGGTCAGCGTGTGCTTTTGTAGCACCCCCCAGCGCTAATGGGTTACGTGGAGGTCGTTGGTAATCAGGAGGCAGGCCGGTCATTGAAGCACAACAGGAGAAAGCAGGAACAAGGTAAAAATCACACCTTGGAGTCCCCTTCAGCAGCAGTAAAGGCTTTGCAGCATCCCACACCACTGGATAACAAGGGCGACATGTATTCAGTGGAGTATGGGGCTTGGAGTTCCATTCAGCCGTTTGTATCAATGCTCTTGTCCGCAGCTCCCCAAAGTGCCTCCGGAGGGGGAACATCCTTTACAATGCAACTTTTACTCTGCACTACCATTACGACGCAGCTATTACAACGCAAGTCATTACAACGACTTGCGCTGGAGGGCGCTGTAGGATAGGAAATAGTTGAATTTTTTATCCAACACCTTCCCTACTGTCCACGGGGACTGGAGTTGGAATAGAAAATTAAACTATTCCACTATCCAGCGCCCCCCAACGCAAGTCGTTGTAACGACTTGCGTTGTAAAAACTGCGTTGTAATGGCATGCGGAGTAAAAGCATGCGTTGTGATGTCATACATCCCCTCCAGGGACATGTGAGGAAATAAAATCAGCCAGCCGGTGCTGTTCGTGACAAGCAGGCGATAAATGGAACTCTTGGTTTGTATATCATTTAAGAAATTAAACTAACTGGTAAAATGTGTTCAAATGACATTGATGAACTTAATATTATAGAATTTTATCAAATAAAAAACTATATTTGTGTTTGGAAAGCGTATCATTAGCACTAAAAAAAGAGGATGAGCCAGAGTTAACCTGTAGTACCTCTTCCTTGAGGCTTAAACTGACCCAAATAGCTAGTCCACCTATGGCTTGGCCACGAGTTGATGGAAATAGAATTACAGAAATATTAGGCATAACCCTCAAAATGCGGTGTGGTGGTAAGCCAAGTTTCTTGTAGTGCAATGATGTCATACTTTGACACAATTACCCACCATTCACTATTGTTAATCTTCCCCTTAAGACCTACCACATTCCAGCTAAGTAAAGAAAGAGATCTGTACTGTGTGGCCAGAGTGAAATAAATATTTGCAGTTGGCTGAGAGACGGTTGGGACAATAGGTATTACTACTGATTTTTTGGCCTGAGCTGTAATAGGGGGGACAGCAGGTGGTACCTTATTACCCATATGTCAATCCAGGTCAGAAAGTGCATCAAACCTGTTCGATATCGGTATAGTGCACAGGGGCATAATGTTTGTGGTGTGACCTGTGTCCGGCTAAATCGCTCGTAGAAGATGTACTGACTAAGCATGGGGAATTAGAAATAATTGAACCTAATTTATTAGGCCCATGATAGGTAGGGGAAAGCAGATCCGATGTGCCCTGTCCATTCTCAAGAAAGAAATTACATGACTGTAGCCATAAAAGAGGAGGAGGTCAGTAGAAGTAACTAAGTGGGGCCAAAATAATTGAACTTTGTGGTAGAATGCTGCGCCTGGAGTTAAAAGCAATTATAGTCAAAAAGATTATTGTCCTCACGATTATAGCAAATGTGTGCATAAACATAAAACATGTTATGTTTCATATGCTAGTATATTACCTGAGTAAGAAAATTTCATTTTAGTATGAGAAACAAGATTTTAAAAAATCTTACCTGTTGCACTGATGAGCTATACAGTTGGTTGTACTGGGACAGGGTCTCATCGATTAGGATTCCTATTCTTCTGTGGTGAGGTTTGGGGCCATGTCTCACGTATTATCGACCATTGTAGATTGCATGGTTCAGAGAGCAGCAATGTTGGAGGAGTTCTTCAATGTACCAAGGTTAGAGGGCAAGTCAATCAATCAATAAATCAATCAGGGATTTGTAGAGCGAACTACTCACCCGTGAGGGTCACAAGGCTCTAGGGGAGAGTGGGGTTTCAGGCAGCTCCAGCAATCCGAAGAGCCAGGTTTTGAGGCTCTTTCTGTATGTATGCAGTGTGAGGCTTCATCTGATGCTGAGGGGGAGTTTGTTCCAGGTCTTGGCTGAGTTGTAGGAGAAAGATCTGCCTCCCATTCTGGATGCAGGGGATTTAGGCCAAGTCTAGGTCAGCACAGCAGAAGTTTTGTTTGGGGGCATAGAAGGAGATTCTTTCCTTGAAGCATGGGGGTCTGGTCTTGTAGAGGGCTTTGTAGGTGTGTGTAAGCAGCTTGAAGGTCACTCTTTTTTGACAGGAGCCAGTGGAGGTCTTGTATGTGCTGGGTGATGTGGTCTTGTCGTGGGATGCTGAGGACAAGTCTGGCTGTGGCGTTCTGGATGGTCTGGAGTTTGTGGAGTAGAGATTTGCTGATTACTCCGTAGAGGTAGTTCCCGCAGTCCAGCCTCTTGGTGAGGAGCGCATGGGTGACGGTGTTCCGGGATTCAGGGGGATCCATTTGAAGGTCTTGCGGAGTATGCGGAGTGTGTTGAAACGTGGAGGGTACAGCGTTGATCTGTCGGTTCACGATGAGGGAGGAGTCAAATATGATGCTGAGGTTGCGGGAGTGGTCTGTGGGTATGGGAGGGTTCCCGAGGTGCCACCAGGTGTTGTCCCACATGGAGGGGGTGGATCCTAGGATGAGGGCTTCAGTTCCCTCCGAGTTGAGCTTCAAGCAGCTGCTGCTCATCCACGATATGAAATCGTTCATTCCTTCCTGGAAATTGTGTCTGGTGATGTCAGGTTCCTTGGTGAGAGAGAGGATGAGCTGGATGTCTTCGGGTTAGGATACTGTGCTGAGTCTGTGATTTCTGATGATGGTTGCGAGGGGGGCTATTTCGATGTTGAAGAGCATGGGGCTGAGGGAGGATCCTTGGGGTACACCACATCTGATCTCTGTGGGTCCGTAGAGGAAGGGCCGGAGTCTTATTCTTTGATTTCAGCCAGCAAGTGAGAAATTGTTAAAGATATGTGTATGTCACTGTGTTGTACACATTTGTCAACAGACACCAACATCAAGTAATTGTTTGAATCTTCTAATTCACAACATGTTCACCGATGATTGTCTATGTCGTGAACAGATAGAAACTCAAGTAGATGCACAATGTTCGCTTGTCATGATGGGCAAGTCAGGCAACCGTGTACAGCTTGCTCGATGGTTTGCAAGACTGAATAAAAATGGTGGCTCGTGTACACAAGTCGAATTTTTCAAAGACATCCATCCCTGAATTTTTAAAGATATGCAGGAAATATATTGTTTTATTATCATACCTACACAGTACGCTGTTTAAAATAAACCTCAGTTGACTGATTTGAAAAAAATATATATATTATAAATCATGTAGGTTTACATGCCCATAGCTGCCAAATTTCCCAGGTCCAAGAGTGAGGTGCTAGTCCAGTCATGTTTTTTATTTGAAATCTGGAAATTTTAGTCCTGTTTTATAAAGGATTGAAAAATACTTCAAGTCCTATAAATCAGTTAAAACATCCGAACTGGAGTGGTACATAATGCAAGGACAGGGGAAACCAGACCAGGCTACATAAATTTTCATGTATACATGTATAAATTAAGTTTAATTGTGTACATTATGCATTCTCCCCCAAAAATGAAGTTAAATATATTTATTTATAAATTATTTAATGTTCATTGTAGACAAAGCCTTCAGCCACCAAAGATGGCCCAGGCAGAGTGAGTAGACACCAGATAAGAATCGTCTATTAATTTCCTGACCTTGCCACCATGCTAGAAAGGGAGGGTATTATGAAATGTAGGCTGAACCACCAAACTCTTTTGGATTTAGCTCATCAGCTGGAGCCACAACTCCTGTCACATAATCAAAATCCCATTGTTGTTAAACCACTTATCAAAACTATGGCAGTACTACATTTTGCAGTCACTATAATCCTTTCATTACACCATTAGAGATTGTAATCGGATGTCAAAAACACATTTCTGTTGTTTGTTATAGCAGTTTTTAATGTGATAATGTAAGAACTTGGGTTGCTGGATGGGGTGAGGGGAGTAAAACCCTACTCAAACAGGAACCACAATCCTTGTCAGGGTGAAGTCACAAGCAACCCCAAATTAACCTCTACTCAAAACTCTGATAGCTTGGCATAGAGGAGTCAGACATAACTTAGAAAAACTGCACTGGTACCTAGTAACAACAGTTTAGACGCAAAGAACTGAATGGCAAATCAAATTTATTAAGAGAAGTTTATGAGAAAAAAAGTCAAGATGCCTGCGACAGAGTGAAAATTGGTGCAAATTAAACGTGCCCTGTGCTCTCTTTAGAGGTGATAAGCTCAATTAATAAATCATGATTAACAAGTGTATCAAAAAACACATGAACAGCCCTTACCATTACAGCAAGATCTCAACAATCATGAAGAGTACATGTTTTAAAGTCTACGCTGTTACAATTAAGCCTGGGCAGAGTTCACATAGTTCTGCTACGTGGAACTGTACGAAGTGCAAAGAAAACTTTAGTAAATGCTGTGTGCTCTGATTTTCAGCACCGGGTAATTGTCCGCACTGTGCAATCATTGTGAATGGCACCATGCACAGCGCAAGTGGGCGTTGCTTCCTTTCTGCCACTCGAGTATATTTTTTACTCAAGCGGTAGCTTTCTCAACGTGTACGGACGGTTTTTCAATGCGAGCAGTCGCGAGCATACTCGACCATTCGCAATGAGAAATCTGACCACCCGCAATGAGAAATCTCCCTGGGAGGTTGTTTTTCCACTCTCGTGCTTGCCAACTTAACGTTGATGATTGCAAACGAGGAAAAATATCTCCGGGAGGTGGATTTTCCTCACTGGCACTCACCAACTTGATGTTGACAAGCAGAAAGAGAAAAAAGTTTTTGGGAACTATGCGAGCTTGCGTAATGAAGAGCGTGGAACACTCTGCAAAGTCCAAGAGCGGAGCAGAGTTCATCTCCCTGGATTAGTTACAATGCCAATAAAAATGGCCGGATCCTCATCAGACTCAACGGGATACAACACATCAGATAGAGAGATTATGAAATGTAATTCAGTTGCTAAAGGAGGTGGATCGCTGGTGAGAGGCCTCAGGAACAGGGTGGGCAGGACTGCCTTGAGCTGGAAATATGCTGGATACCTATAGGGGACACCAATCAGCCTGCAGTGGGAGGCATGCTTGTGGTCTGGTTCTTAATGTTGAGCGCCAGATAACTGAATGGCAGCACGGAGTCCTTTCAGAACAATGCTATGCTATGCGGTTTTATAAAGCACACAGCTGCCCCGGCAAAGGGGCGTCCCAGTGCTGAAACAGAAAACATCCGAACAATAGACAACATACAACAATCTATGGGGGAGGAAAGAGGTGCATTTTGTTCGCCTTGCGAAGCACCAGGTAGTTTTCCATACTACGAATAGCGGTGGGGAGCGGATTCCAAAGTCTGGCTGCCAATACACCAAAGGAGCGACCACCAGCACGAACCCTCCTTACCCGTGGAACAACCGCCAAATGGGCCAGCCCATATACAGGAGTTGGCGGTAGGGTTTACTGGGTGTAAGCAGATTGGCCAAGATGTCTCGGGATGAAAAATTTAGGATTTTAAAAGACAAGCAAAGTTTTTTTAACTCAATGCGTTTAGCCACAGGCAGCCAATGCAGCCGACGGATAACACTGGAGGTGGGACATGTCCTGGGCACACCTAACAAGGCTCTAGCAGTAGCGTTCTGATCCTTTTGCAGTCTTGTAACTTCCGCTTTGTTAGCTCCCAAGTAGAGTGAGTTGGCGTAGTCCAATCTAAACAAAATAGATGCCTGGATAATCACCTGCCTAACAGCCAGGTCAAATAACTCCAGCTCTGGTTTGAGCCCTAGTAAAATGCCAAAGCATGTTCCTGCTACTTTCTTTGTTTTTGTCTGAAAGCTAAGGGCGGAGTCCACCCACACACCCAGATTGTTTACCACCTGTTTGGGGACTAGTGCACAGCCCAACTTGGCAGGCCACCAATGCTCACTCCGCAACTCAGTGCTTTTCCCGACCAGCAGGACCTCGGACTTGTTGGCACTTAACTGAAGACAGTTGGCAGTCATCCACTTAGATATGATCTCTAAATCCCTCTGAAACTTGCATGCGCCCTGACCTGAGACATCTGAAAGACCAACTACCAACTGTGAGTTCTGCCATGGACTCCATGCTGCCTGTCAGCACTACCAGCGGATCTCAATTTTTGGGCTGATTCAACCCAAATAAAGGAATCTAGCACCCTGATGATGATCCTTCCATTTGGTTATTTGCATCTTAAGTATTACTAGGGACCAGTCTGTTTTTTGTAATAGTTATTACCGTAGGTCCCCTGCAATCATTGGGTCTTCCTTGTTGCTATATTATTAGGCTCAACTTAGAGGCATGGTATTTCGTATCTGTGCAGCACTTCAAACAGTAACACAGTGAAAAACTATCACAAAAGAAAACCACACTGTATTTAGAAAAATAGATTAATCTTTAATAAATAAAATGAGACCAAACATTAAGATCCAAACAGTAGAGCCTGAGACATGCAATTTTAAAGATTTAATTGAAAATAATGGCACAAAGCACAAAGAACCAACTGTGGATACCTGGTTGCACTGGACCCGGACAAAGTGACAAGGTTAGGCCAACCGTGAAAAAAAGCATTGGTGGCTACAGGGGCACCATAGGCCTGTTGAACAAGAGTACCTTAAATTCTGGTACTCACACATAGAAGATGTGTCATGCAGCCAGGGCAATGTGTTGGTTCTGAGGAGCTGCAAAGCTGCAAGATGAGGTCCAGCACTGCCGTTGAGGATCCCATCAATGAGACAATTCAAATGTGAGGGCCTGCGTCGGGTAAGCTTCACACAGCAGAAGGTCCGATGCAGGCTGCAAGGTCAATGTAGAGTCCTTGTGCTGAGAGGGACCTTCCAGCAGGGTCGATACATCCATTTTGCTTTGTATTGCATCACACACGAGAGAGAATCTGTCAGTTCTGCTGGGTCCACAGTTGGGCTGATAGCGCACCTTCAGCCCCACTTCTAAGTGTCCAGGACAGGTGTGGCCCAACTTGGCAGGGTAGGACTCACAAATGGCAGAGTTCAGGTGCTGAGTTTAAAGTTGTGGGAGCCTTCTGTCCCTGAAGCTGTAGTCAGGAAGCCAGCCAAGTAGCCCTGGAGTGAGTCACTCTGGGGTTCTAGGGTAAACAGATGTAGGTCCAGTCCTTCTCATCTAGGCAAAAGAGCAGCAGGCAGCAGGTCAGCACAGCAGGGCAGCAGTCCTTCATAGTAGCAGTCCAGCAGAGTGGCAAGTTCTTTCAGCAGCACAGCAGTCCTTCTTTCTGGTAGAGTTACACACATGTCCAGAAGGGTTAGTATCTGAGGTCCAATATTTATACCTTCCTTTGAAGTGGGAAAAGCTTCTAGAGGTTTCTCTTTGAAGTCCACAGGCTTCTTGCCTTCACCGCCCTGGCTCCAGACTAATGATAGGGGGTATGCATGACTTTGTGTGGACGTAGAACTTAACCTATTCATGTGTAACTAGGGATGTGCTCAGCTCCATCCTCCCATCCTGCCAATGATGGCCCACCCAGACACACCTAAGCTCTCCATTGTTTGTGCCTATTTAAGGAGAATACATAAAGCCCCACTGACAGCTAACCTAGTCATGTAACCCAGAGACAGGCTGCAGACACAAAACGGCCAAGGCAGGAAAATGCAAATTTTCTGAAAGTGGCATGTTTAAAACTGTAAATTAAAATCAAACTTCGGTAAACAAAAGAGAGGAGGCTCAACAGATCCCAGGGAACTGAGCACTTTTAACTGTAAGCAGAAAGAATGTTCCCTGGACTGCAGTTCACATATATTAAAAAAATAAAATTTTGGTCATACACTCAGAAGACTGTCATACCTATACCTCATCCAAACCTTACTTGTTAACCATTTAGTGACTCCATATACTGTGGCATGAAAGTAAACCCAAACTGGAAAGTAGTGCTAACATATTTTTATTTATAAAAATGACACAAGAATGTACTTGCATCAATAAAAAGTCAAAAATCCTTCAGCTGATTTCTCAAAGGATACAAATCAAGTTAAACAGATAATATAAAAACACTCATCTTATACATTGGACAATACACTGGTTAAAACACAAGACCCCAAGACCCCAGCAATACAGTTCTGATATTCTATTATGGCCAAAATTTGCAGAGATTGTATGTTAAAAAGTATTATTCTTATCCAGAAATTCCTTGTTCTTTGGATTCTTTAAAAAAAAGTGCATTGACGCGCTTCGGTGGTGCCAGAACTCGTTACCCAACCACCTTCTTCAGGACAGTTTATATATAAAGGGACAATTTTCTCCACTTTATTGAAGAGTTATCTACACAAGAATAAACAGGTATCAGCCCAATGTACAACACTTTTATATCTTTTACAAAACACAGAAACTTGCTTTACAGTTTACTATATTTATCTTCTTTATGTTTTCTCTAAACATGTTGATATATCAAATAGTCTACTCCTGGAGCATTACATGTCTGTGAGCATGCTGGCATATTGAACAGTTTACCCCTGGAGCACTACATTCCACTTCAGAGCCAGATTAAAAGGGTGCCACTCCCCTGTCTACCATTTTAGCCATCTATCTCCCCATTTCACATCCTTTCCACCAATCCTCAGGCATCCATGCTAGTTTTGATATGCTTTTATCTCCTTTTTATACTAACTGTATCATATGTAGGGTAATGTCTGCTAAGGTATATGTTTCCTATCTTGCAGAGGCACCTTATTTTAGATGGTCACCACTCTACTGTAATCTGTATCTGGGAAAGAAAGCAACAAGAGTGTCCTTATTTACTCTAGGTGTTTTGCTAGAAGGAAGGAGCTCCCATCTTTTACTATTATATCTGAAACCTTACCTTTAAAAAAAGGATCTTGTTGTTATGTTTATAGATTGTATCACCACTCGAATTTACACCTTCCTTACATGCCCATCGCCATAAGCATGGTATTTATGCCCAATAGGTCAATCACCCTTGAATAAAGTAAAATCAAACTTCACCATAAGTTAGGATTTTTCATTACAATCCCAAAGCACCAAACATGAACTGGTTACCTATTCACATTTGGAAGTTGCAGCTTCTTATATGTAATAAGGTAACTGCAATGTAATCCTATGGTAGAGTGAGGCTTTGCAATAGTGAAAAAAACGTAAGGGTTTGCATTACCAGAGCACGTCAAACTTAAAATGACAAGTCCTACTTTTTAAATACACTGCTCCCTGCTTTGTTGCCTATTTGAGGCCTACCCTAGGGGTGAGTTGTGTCTATTGAAAAGGACGTTTTGGGCCTGGCAAAAGGTTTATTTCTCCTGTGCAAAATAGCAGTTTAAAACTGCACACCCAGGCTGCAATGGCAGACCTGACACATGTTTGAGAGGGCTACTTAAGTGGGTGGCATAATAAATGCAGCAGGCCAACAAGTAACATTTACTTTATAGGTCCTGGGTAATTGTAGTATGTTATGTTATGTTATGTTATTAATGGGTCTTGTATAGCGCAACGGCTACTCCAAAGGAGTGTCCCGGCGCTTTGTGCTCCAGACCCAGAAAAGAGACTAAAAAAGAACATAACAGTAAACAGAACAACAGAAGAAAGGGGGGAACAAAACTCTACCCAGCGAATAACCAAGTCTTGAGACCCTTCCTAAAAGCTAACAGATTGGAGATATACTTTTACAAGGGACTTATAAGTAAAGTAAATACGTCAATTGGGGAAAAGCCAATGTTGGCATGTTTTTATGAGTGAACGAATGCACTTTAACACTGGTTAACAGTGGAATAGTACAAAAGTCCAAAGGCCTGAAAAAATGAATCAGCAAAAATGAGAGGGGCAAAGGCAAAATGTTTGAGGGAAGATGATGTAATCAATAAGAAGCTGGAACTTCCAAGTAGATTATGTAAGTTACTTTATTTAAGTTAAGATGTTAGATAATAAGATAAAGCGATAACCCCATCAGGAGCAGCTGTCCTGCTGCTCAGCCCTCACCCAGCTGACATTCACAAACCTCTAACATTCCATTCATCCAACATTCCACATCACATGCATTCTAGCTGAGCAGCAGGAAAACATAAGATACACCATATCTCCCTTCGTTGGGGAATAAGATGAAGGAAATAAAACAATGACAATATGGCTAGTACGTATGATCAATACATTCAGACAAAAAGACTAGTACATATGTCAATCAATTTAAACAATGCATTCAATAAATGGGTGCAATTCTAGACACCAAACAAACATAAAAGATACCTCTTGTCACTCCATACTACAACCCATCAAACAACAAAGAAGATACATCCAGAAACGCTATACCACAACTCACCCGACTAACGATATAACATCTCACCTCGCACACTACAACCAGAGCAAAGCACCACATAGCTTCCTGACATAAACCACTAACCTTCATCACACGCCCACAATCCTATATGCCACAAATCATACCAGTTGTCCAGACCAGTACAACAAGCAACACACACAAGAACAAACCTTTACACCATATATATATCAGGAAACAACGTGTACACCTCTGACAAATGAACAAGCACTCACATAACCCATTCATACGCCAATCAACACTACACAAAACCAGATAATGAGCGACCATATACAACATAGCCAACTCATACACACACGCGTTATTGAGTTGCCTAACAACTTGACACCAACTCACACACAACACCTGTTGTGAAACAAAACAAGTTATCGGACAATAGTCTCCAACTTGAGCTCTTGGTGATTTATTCACCTGCTACACCAATACTGAGAGACTATACTGCAGTCATCTCATACACACACAAACCAATGGTTGGCCTTACTTGAACCAACTCATACACAGCACCTGTTGTGGGAGAGCTCCTGGTGATTTATTCACCTACTACACCAATACTGAGAGACTATACTGCAGTCATCTCATACACACACAAACCAATGGTTGGCCTTACATGAACCAACTCATGCACAACACCTGTTGTGGGACAGCTCCTGGTGATTTATTCACCTGCTACACCAATACTGAGAGACTATACTGCAGTCATCTCATACACACACAAACCAATGGTTGGCCTTACATGAACCAACTCATACACAACACCTGTTGTGGGATTTCTCTTGGTGACTTATTCACCTGCTACCAAACTACACTAAAACTGAGAGACTATACTGCAATCATCTCGTACGTAACACAAACAAGAATGAACTAACATCTTGACTCGACCCAAAAACAACACCTGTGGATGCTACACACTGTTGTGCTCTAGTTCTAGGACCTATGTTGCCGACGTTGGCTCTTCCACCCCGTCTTCATGCTTCCTTCGCATTTCCTGTCCCAGGACATTGCCCCAAACATGGTCTCTCACAGCCGCCACTATTACTGGAAACATCGTCTTCTTACTGCGACCTATGTTTTCCACAGCTTAGACTGTGTCCGCCGACCCGCTTCTATTCTTGAGACCTTTGAGCAATTCCAGTAACCGCTGTGCTCTGAAACCAGTTTCCAGATCTTGGACCTATATAACTCTTCAATTATGTTTTCTTCCGTGCACCATGCCATTCTATTTTCTTTTTTTTTTCCTTGCTTAACTCCCCTTAATCCATTTGTCAACATACGTAAAAATGATCAAAATGAACTGATGACAGTACCTGGTTCTCGAAAACAAGCTTGTGATAACACCCTTGGCAATACCTTTCTCCCACGATGTATGCCTTGATTTTCCACAATCAAAATGGAGGCACGCACAACCACGTAGAGTCGGGTGGTTCACAGCACGCACATGGGCCAAATCACCTTGCCAGATGAAAACTCGTCACAGAAGATGACGCTGATGCTCACTGAGAAAGAAAACCTATCTTGTGCAGATTTTGAAACGGAAACGGTAACCGTTACTTCTCCTTGCTCATGCTAACGGTCATAACAATAAAATGTACATTACTTTTTTTCCAAAGTTAATATTTCCAGATAGGTTTCCCCCCGTGTCGTTTCCTCAACCTTCACTCAAAACATAAAATGTTACCACAGCGTTGTTTCACTTCTTTGCTCATTTCCAGGACAAACATGAGCAGCATATGTATCACAAAAGCACAATTCATCCCTTTGCACTTTCTTCCGAGGATCGATTTTCTGCCTCCGAACCACAAGATAATTCAGATCAGCTGTTGTTAAACCCTTGCAAACGCTGCAAGCACTTTTGCGCCTGGATTATCAGATGTTACTGACACTCAATGTTTCACTTCATGGCTCGATCTTTGCTCATGAACATCTGTCAAAACAATGGCAGGAAATTGCTCCCACTTCTCTCTGAGGCCCGATTTTAGCCCACGAACACAAATACACAGCAGAGCGACAGTTATTACTCCACCACACTCCACCGAGGCTCGTCTTATCCTTGCCCCCGAACTTCAAACAAACAACAATTCGGCTTATATTAAGTTGTTCTGGCACACCTGGGTATTAGGGCGATCGATGGCAGGGTCACTGATGGGGTTTTTCCTTTTGTGCCAGACAACGTTTAAGCCATTGATATGATAAATCCTAAAAAGTAATTTACCTCCATATTATCTTTTCTTTAATTTTCTGTTTCAGTCCAGTTTCACTTCCTTCAACTTGGACCTCTCTTCACCATTTCACAAATTTTCTTAAAAGTTGCACGCATAGATTCTTCTTCTCAACAATCGCCAAATGATGTAATCAATAAGAAGCTGGAACTTCCAAGTAGATTATGTAAGTTACTTTATTGAAGTTAAGATGTTAGATAATAAGATAAAGCAATAACCCCATCAGGAGCAGCTGTCCTGCTGCTCAGCCCTCACCCAGCTGACATTCACAAACCTCTAACATTCCATTCATCCAACATTCCACATCACATGCATTCTAGCTGAGCAGCAGGAAAACATAAGATACAACAGAAGACCAACCTAAGGCTGACAGGTATAACAGATTATGAGCCGCAGCATCACTTTTATTTAATTTCTCCATGATAGCAAAACTCTCAACAATATAAATGCAGTATTTTGCGCATTGGGTGGCATACCACATTTGGTATGTGCCACTGATTGAACACACATTGGTTTGGTTCCAACACACAACAGAGAAAAAGTGTACTGCAATGTGCAAGTAGTGTGCATTCCCAATCTTTACATCACAATTGTTTGTGCACAATTTCCTGGACCCTTTGAGCATCCTACAGCAAATGGTGCAAGTTAGAAATGTGATGGCCTGGCTTGCTGGTAGGTGCTACATACTGAAATCATGAAAAGAAATAAAAACTTTATGACTAAAATATAGATCGGAAATAGGGTATCTTACATAATTATTTTCTTTTTAAAGGAGACTGCTTGTCCAAACCAACTATAATTGTTACCACCAATAATGCCGGTAGAAGTCTGATTCAATGAGGCACATGTTAGAACTAGGAGGACTATGGAGTGGGCTTTTGGGCTCCTTTAAGCAAGATTTGGTTGTTTACATAAGTCAGGTGGAACCCTCATCTACTCACCTAATAAGGTGTGCCACATAACAATTGTATGTTATATTCTGAACAATAGAACAAAATTGCCCTACAGTGGAACATTCCTTTAATCCTAGATGATAAGTACTGCAAGGATGCCTAGGGTTATGATAAAGATTTGAAAAATGAAGATGACAGTGGCGAAGAAGAAGAAAATTACCTAAGACAAGATGTAATAGACAACAATTGTTTTATGGTGAGTATTACTCAATGTATATATATATATATATATACACATTAGTTTAATGTTTCCATAAACCTTACAGTCGAATTTGGTATATTATGTAGTTGGCCATATTTTATTAAGTAAAATGTATTTGCTAGTACATGATGATGGCTTTTGTATGTTTAACTTTGTTACATAGAACAGTAGCATACCTTGTATCTACAAGATACAACTCGCATAATAAGTGTTACCTGGGAAGGTAAACATAGTAATTAGGAAAAGTGATGTCCTGCAAATGGAGGATTTAATTTGTACACAAGTGTAACATAATGTATTGAATTGGATCACACACATTTATGTTCTAGGTTACATCACACTATCATCTTCTGGAGCACCACGGACTCATAGGTGGCTCTTGGAATTGGGGTAGTGACATTACTTGTGATGTTCAGATGTTGAATGCAAACAACTTGTGTCATGTTCTGGTACTTTTTATTTTGTTTCCATAAAACATTTACAGAGTTGTGGAAGAATAGCAATTTGTGTTTTCATTAATGGCTACTACTATTGTCTGTGTATGTTATTATTTTGGATTATAAGCATGATGTGTACATATATTATTTCTTACCAATTAAATGCCCTGACACATAATAACCACAAGATAATGTACTTTTTATGTTGAATACATGTAAATTTCAATTTAATAACATTAATGCGTTAATGCTATTTAGTTGGAAGTTAACCCTCTATATAAAATATTAACAATTATGTTTTCAAATATATTATCATGTTGACAAATTGATGCTCTGCGTAGCGTGGGCAGGAAACTCACCTGCACACGTTGCTGCTGTTGGCCCTTGTATTGTTGGATGCATTTGCTGGTATCGCTGAGGCGTGGGGACACTCACCGCCGGTCTCCCCTGCTGCCGCTGCCTTTCTTGACCTTAGTGCACGGCCACCGAGGGGGGAGACTACATCCCCCAGGAGTCCTTGTGGCCGTACGCCGCATACGCCCATTTCGTGCCAGGTGGCGCCTAAAAGACCGTTAGAGGTGCGGTGGAGCGGGTGCTCTGCGGAGCGTGGGCAGGAAACTCACCTGGACCCTTTGCTGCTGTTGGCCCCTGAAGTGTTGGAGGCATTTGCTGGTACCGCTGAGGCGTGGGGACACTCAATGCCGGTCTCTCCCGCTGCCGCTGCCTTTCTTGACCTTAGTGCGCGGCCGCCGAGGCGGGCGACTACGTCCCCCAGGAGTCCTTGTGGCCGGATGCCGCATATGCCCATTTCGCGCCAAGTGGCGCCTAAAAGACTGTTAGATCTCCCGCATCACGGGACACGCGCGGGCAGCGCAGGGCTAAGCCCGGGCAAAAGACGGGCCGTCTTTGGCCGTCCGGAGCAGAAAGGGGCAGGGCAGGGCCACCAATCTTGCATTTGAACAACTGCCCTCCTGCCTATGAACCCGATTGAACCCGAAATGGTTAGTGACTCTTGACTTTTTAATTAACAAGGTGTGTACCCTATTTCTCTAAGTTTTGTTTATATTGTTTGTCTCTAATATGAGTATGGGTACTCGTAAGGGGACAGGGTGTCAAGGGGTTGTGGGCACTCTTGACTCCTTCCTTATTAGGGCAGAGTCGGTCTTGATCCATGAAATAGAGCTTACACAAAGAAGAATCTCCCTGGATACACGTAGAGTTTCCATGGAAGCCATTACAGGAGGGGCTTTTTCTAATGAAGCCAGCCCGGTTGAATGCAACTCGCCAGAATGCCACAATCGGTCCCAGAACCCTTGGTAGTAATTCTTGAAGACTCACCCATGTTAGCTCCCAAATCAATCGTTATAGCACCACCACCAGTACTATCACCACCCATCATTGAGACCCAGTTGACATGACAATCGCAGTTCAAAGTAAAGGGGGGCACGGTCCCAGTGATCACAAGGAAAAGAATGGCGGGTGGTGTACCACTTACTGTACAATAAACTAGTAAAGTGGCAAAAACAAAAGGATCTGCTCATGGCAAGGAAGGCCCCGTAGAAGAAGTAGCTGCTGGCAGCCCTATTTGTCCGAGTATATCCAGAAGTCAAAATTCCATTGTGCACTCTCAAGCTGAGTTGGGAGATGGTATATTGGCAAAACTTGAGGGGAAGTTAATAGTGTTGCTAAAACCGCTGTTAAATAAACTCATAGACATTCACACTCGCTTAAACAATATAGAACACAAACTCTTGTCACCAATTAGCCAAATACCAAATGGGGGCTCAATAGCTCAGGGTGATCAAGGAACACGCCCGGCTGCCGACTCAAATAGGCCCCCTGTACTTAATGATGTTGTCACTAATGCGGGCACACAGGCCGCCACATTAAATAGTGTTAACATCCAACCAGCACAAACTAATCCTGAGTAAAACCCGGGGGAATTCACAAGGGTTTGAATAGGGGGTGTAGTGTAGTTCCTATTTTCCCAATAGGCTCTGCCCATTGGAATAATATCTTCAATAGTATAGACGTAGGACTGTGGTTAACTAGGTCTTCTACTGACGATATTAGACTTAAAGTTATGTGTGTGCCAGCTAGCTCAGAGTTCACTAGAAACTTTCTCGAATAGGCAAGGAGGAGTTTAACCTCCCTGGATAGACAAGAAGGGATTTAGTTTCTGACAACCATAGAACATGACAACTTTGCTCTCCCCTAATCAAGAGTATATCTCTAGAGTCGTGTGAAAACAAAAGACAACTTATTTTACTCAGTCAGTACGTGCATTCTTAGTTTCACCAGATTGTAGAGAAAAGGAAGAGACGGGCGTGTTCAACAAAAAGGTGTTATTTATTGATCAGTCTCTTTTCTCGTACAAGAGAAATGAATCGCTATCATTGCAATACTTATAGTTAAGTAAAGTGCATACAGTAAAACAGAATTATAAAATAATACTGTAAAAGCATTGATATGGTTTCTTAGCCATATAATACTTAAAATGGATAAAAGTTATATACATATATACATTGACTAATCGTACTCAACTGGTGCTTCTAACTACGCCTACCCCGGTGTACCTGACCTAAGTCTAATACGTGGGCGGGAGTAGATAAGTAGCAGTTTTAGTTAAGTTTGCTTTGCCAAGGATCTGATTCAAGAATTCTCTGTGAGGGGTTATTCAGTTCAGTACCTGGGATTTAGAAGGCTGGAGGGCTGGTATCTCTATCTCAGGACTCGATATCCCAGTTGCCCGCAAGGGCGGCTAGGAACGCCGGAGCTGGATTTCTCGGCAAGAGAAAAGGCCGCGTCCCTCTCTCAGCGCGTCAAAAGGGAGGGGCAGCGTCCGTGGGCTTCCTGCATCAGCTGGGCTCCTCGGCAAGTATCGCTGCTCCAATCTCGTCACCACCACCGTGTGTTTGCTTAGGGCAATGTCGGTAATATTTATACCTGAAAGGTGCCGAGATTGACGTAAGGATGGACATAAATACGTCAATAAGGATGTCATAAGAACTGGTCGTTCGTACATTCTTTACTGGAGTTCTTGGTTAAATCAAAACAATAGCTGCGGGGGATTTCCCAGGTTGCTGGGGGTTTGATTTGTTTTGAGAACTCTGTATGCTTTCTATGGGGGCTGGAGGAATAGTGCTTGCCTAACGTGGTAGCATGCGCTATGACCTAATCAGAAAACGGGTTTCTGTGCCGTTGTATGGCCATTAGTGAATTATTAACCCGACAAGGGTCAGAAATAGGAATACCGATACAGTTCCCATAGGAAACATATCACACCCACTCCACGGAATCTATGGCCATATTTACTAACCTAAGCATAGTAAACATAACTAACATTTGTATGTGTCTTTAAACCGCCCCAAAATACATTAATTTGCATAATAGCGTAATACATGTAAAATGAATATAGTTACTGTATGCATGTAAGCAGTGTAATCATTCAAAAAGGGGATGCATATGTCTTATAACAGCATGAATGATTTGCGAAAATAACACATGAAATGGCTCTTAATACAGAAGAAAAAGTGCGAGACCATTTCATCACATAGAAATGCATTCGTATGTATAAATAACCTAGAGGTCGAGGTAATGTTTCCTAGAGTTATCTAAAATAGAAGTTTCTGTTCTCTAAGAATAGTTCACCTTAAGCAGAAGATAAGTGCCTGAAAGGTAAATATTTTGGATGTTGGAGAAAAAGTTCCTGTTTGCAGGAGCAGACTTGAAAAAAATTCTTAGTTGCTTCGTTATCAAAATTGAAGGCCAAATTCAGAGTTCAGGGAACGCTGCGTGCAACTTTTGCTCAAAATCATTCTCTCTGTTCTGGTGAAAACATCATATCATTGAGATGTTCGAAAAAACAGTCAACAGCTTCAGGTGAGAGTTCGACAAGGTTGGAAAATGACGCTACCATGCACTCATGAGCATGATTGCTTTCATCGATGGTTTGATCAGCATAGCTGACAGAAGGTCGTACCTGATCGATGCTGCTTTCATCTTGTACTTCACTACCCTTCAATCGCAGTGGTGAAGTCTCCACGAATGCCGTCATCTGGATTGGTAGCCGCTGGGGACAGCACAATGCCTGAGCCTTTACTGGACTCAACAAAGTCTCTGCATCCAATGGCACTTCTGATTGTAGTGTGAGACAGGTGTCCAACACGCATTCTTCGCCGCATAGCAAGCACCTTAATACAGGCATAACACAAGTCTGCCACAAAGGTCTGAATGAAAGATACCAGGTCATATTTAAATCTCGTAGCCGTGCTAGTCCAAGGACTTTAGTTATGCGGTCCCGGTAGCGTATAGCTAGGATCGTTTCTTCCATTGTTGATGGAGTCATGTCTGTGACACGGTTTGCCATATCGAAGCAAAAGTAGCAAAAATAGGACGCCTGCTACTAGTCCCAACAGGAGATGTAGTCCGCCAAAGAGGGAATGGACGAAGTTTGGAAAAATACCAAGGATGGCTTTGAATGGGGTCAAAGCTCCTGAAAAAACTGTCTTAAATACACTTGCGATACCACTTGTATCAGAAATATTTAAGATTTCGTTTAGTATTTCTGCGAAGTGTAGGGGGCTATTCGTTGATAGCAGTGAATGAATCTCTGCCGTTGTCCTTGCAACTTGGAGATCATACGTTTCGTTTGATGACGTCAACCTGGTTGGCGTCTGTAGGAGCACAGTCTTCATTCTGCTTAAAGTATCAATTCGAATAGAAGAGAAATTAAAACTGGGCCATAACCTTGCCTCCCTGTCTGGAGTATCGTTCGGGAACAATACTCTTTCACAGCACATGACCCTGGTAGTCACGCTTACGAGATAAGGTTTTCCGGGCATTAGGCTGCAACATCTGCGATCTACAATTAGAATGTAACTCCCGTTCGAGAGTCTCCTAAAGAATGGTTCTATTCGTGTTGCAGGTGTGCCTAGCTGGTGACATGAAAGGTTATTTGAAGTCCCTTCACAGGCCCCATGCAAACTTAAACCCTGACACAGAAGTATACCACTTAGTGACTTTGCACAATTATTGCCACTAAGAAATACACTCTGTCCTTTATTACTAACACATGTGTGTGTATAGGGCAAGTCCCATGTCAACTTAATTTATCCTTTACCCAACCTTTCATACTGGCCTGCCTGTATATATTTTTGGCAGTATTGAAACTGGAAAGTTGTCATCGGAATATTTATTATCCCATGTATTATCCATTCAATTACAGGTCGTTCTGACATTGTCAATGGTAATCTCTCAAGTTTTTCAATGCTCAGAATTGTATAGTCAGCACCCTTCTGTGCCAAACTGATTTGTTTATCAGTAAGGTTAAAGATATTAAACAGTGACGTTGTGTTGATTAAACGCCAAGGCACATAGCCTGAACGCAGATTTTGTAACGTCCAGCCAAGCTGTACAATAGAACGTAATTGAGACTGACCATGTTGTAAAATCAGTAAGTCTTGCTTTATTATATCGATTGCTGAAGACACAATACTGTCCAGTGAATATATTCTGGAAGACAGAGTCATTAACCCATTGTCCACAACAGAAAGTGATTTTTCCAAATTAACACGGTCAATTTCCCATATTTTTTCTGCTGTCTCAATTTGAGTTTCTTTCCAAGCTTCGTTATAAGCTGCATATATAGAGGCCGCTATGAAACGTTTTTGACGCTGTTTGCGTGGTCCCATAATGAAATCGCGCAAGTCAGCACCTTCTTTAAGTAAAGTTAGGTGTTGCTTAATTTCTGCCAGTGTGGATGTATGTAGCCACTGAAGGCAGAGCTTTCCCACACTGTAAGTAGTTACTATCCCTGGATGTTGTCTCTGGGAGTATCTTGGGTCTGGCCTGGTCAATGTGAACCCCTGTATTTTGTTCAGGAATCTGTCTTGACAGTTATTTGTGTATGTGGGCCAGATCAACCATTGTTTCCATTCAGGATGTGTTCTGTTTTGGTTTAAAATACTGGTTACGTCTATCTCAACATTTATTTATTTATTTATTTTGGGCTTTTATAACGCGCTCTGTTACTAAAAAAATTGTATCCTGGCGCGAAGAAGGGGGAAGAAGAGGTAGAGGAAGATCCTATACATTGATGTTAAAAAGATAGGTCTTCAGTCCTTTCTTGAACAGAGTAATGGAAGGAGCTGTTCTCAGCTGTTGTGGGAGGGTGTTCCATGCTCTCGCCGCTCGGACTGAGATGGATTGGCCGCCAAGCCTGCTGTATTTGAATTTTGGAACATTCATTTGGTGTAAATTAGCTGATCTAAGGGGGCGGTTGGGAACATATAGGGAAAATCTTTTTCTTAAGTACACAGGACCGGCTTGATGGACAGCTCGGAAGGCAAGGACCAGGATTTTAAATAAAATCCTGTGAGCAACCGGGAGCCAGTGTAGGGTACGGAGAGATTGACGGACACTTGAGCTTTTTGGAATGTTAAACAAAAGCCGTACAGCGGCATTTTGTATAACCTGGAGACGATGGACCAGATAGGCAGGAAGGCCGCAGAAGAGGCCATTTGCGTAATCTAATCTGGATAATATCAGGGCACGGATGACGGTCTCTTTGGCCGCTCTCGGGAGAAGTGGAAAGAACCTGCGTAAAGTTTTAAGTGTAGCAAAGCAGGTCCCGGTGAGTCTTTTTATGTGATCCTCATATTTAAGGTCATTATTAAACCAGACTCCGAGATTTTTAGCAGGGCCACCGATGGATTTGGGACAAGGTAGATCGGGTGGCCAGAGAGAGTTGCCAAAGTTGTCTGGGAAGGAGCCATAAAGCAAAATTTCAGATTTGCTTTCGTTGCATTTCAATTGGGCGAGGGCAAGCCAACGAAAGACAGATGACAAACAAGTTTGGGCACCAGATGTATCCAGGTTGTTTTTGGGCCAAGTAAACAGGAGTTGAGTGTCGTCAGCGTAAGCCATTATTTTTGCTCCCAATTGTTCAGCAAGAAAAATAAGCGGGGTTAAATAAATATTAAAAAGCAGGGGGCTAAGAGTAGAGCCCTGCGGTACACCTGTTACAAGTTTCTTGGGGGAAGAGGCGAAGGGCGGCATCCAGACTTGTTGGAATCTGTTGTCCAAAAAGGACGTTAGCCAATCAAGAGCAGAACCTGTAATGCCTATGGCCGCTAATCTAGTAAGCAGAAGGGAGTGAGGGACAGTATCGAAGGCGGCAGAGAGGTCTAATAAAATCAGAGCCGCTCTGCCTCCTTCGTCCAGGCACTCCCGAATGGCCTCGGAAATTTCCACCAACGCCGTCTCAGTGCTATAGGCTACTCTAAAGCCTGACTGTGCTGGATGCAAAGCCTGGGAATTTTCGACAAATTTGTCTAGCTGAGTGAAGGCGACCTTTTCACATACTTTTGCTAGGGCCGGTAGCAATGATATGGGCCGGAAATTAGCAGGGATAGCAGGATCTAATCCGTTTTTTTTTATAAGTGGGAGCAGTTTAGCCTGCTTCCAGCATGTCGGGACGGTGGCAGTAAGGAAAGAGCAGTTGATAATGTGCGTTACCTCATTGCCCACTGTGTCCGCGAGGCGTGCAAGCACACTAGCAGGACACGGGTCAGAAGGGGATCCGGAGTGTAAGGAAGTAAGGATGCTGACAATGTCCGTATTTTCTACTGGGGAGAACTGGTGAAACCATTCCATGGGGGCAGGTAACACAGGGGACGGAATGGTAAGTTGTTGCATACAGTAAGTAAATCATCCTGAATTTTGGTGATTTTGTCCACAAAGAAAACGGAGAGTTCTTCGCACCATTTCTCTGTGGAGGCAAGTATGGATTGGGCAGCACATGGTGAAGTAAAACTTTTCACTATAGCAAAGATTTCTTTGCTGTTATTATTGGCGTTAATTATGCGCCCTTCAAAATATTGGCCTTTAGCGGTTCTGATCGCCGCATAGTATTTCTTTTGTGCCGTCCTTAGGTTCTTTTTTGCCTCGGGGAGATAGGCTTGTCTCCATGTTCGTTCAAGTTTTTTGCAACCTGACTTAAGATCTCAGAGGTGCTATTACTATCCATTGTTGGCTTTGGAATAGACGGTTTGTTTAAGTCTTTGATTTTGGCTAGACCAAGACAGGTGGTCTGCTGAATTGTGTCATTCAAAAATATAATTTGTTCTGGGATCATGCAGGCTCTAAATAATGATTCTATACCTTGCACTTGCCAGTCTTTTGTGCCCCAGATCGTTTTCGTTTCAATGTTATTGTTCCAGAAATCAAAACCAAATGTATTCATTTTATCAAAAAATGAGTCTGAATATATCAATTTTGTGTTTGTAAGCATGGTTTTCACTCCTGTCTTATTTAACAATTTGAAATAGAATGTTTCTGCATTACTTGTGTTAAACCCTGAAAAGTATGAATATTTATCATAAAATGTTTTTTAACTGCCTTTTGGTGGAGTTGCACAATGTTCCCATTGGTTAAAATGTAAAACATTTCTAGGCTGAGTAGATTTATGCAGATAATGGTTACCATAATGGTTATAGCAAAACATTTGATCGTAATTAGATGAACCTTGTAAATAATCATGTTCTGTAAATTTAGCTGACATCACTAGATCAGAAATCATATTATTAATACTTTCAAAGTCCCAATCATCAGCAAATGTGCTTGGTTTTACAAAGTCACTCAATGAAATCTTAAATTGGTGTGGATACTTCAGGAGTTCAACCGGACCATATATTTCATATTCAGTTTTGTCCCATGCTACCCCGCCGGGTATAGGATTGGCTGTGAAGTTTACAGACGAAAGTTCTCTTTTCTCGACGTGTGAAGATGTGTGTGGTTTTAGGACCAAGTTGATATTCTGGCTTGCTGTGTCCATTTTAGCATAATTTCCCTCAATGAAATGTCCCAAGCATAGTACCATGATGAGCCAAAGTATGAGGATAAATGCACCAAATGCCACCCAAATTTCAATCCATGGAGAAATCAGATAGGTTTCTTTTAGTTGATGAAAAAGTTCCTTTGCTTTGTCTTTAAAAGTTCTTTTCGTTGGATGATCGTCAGGTTCATTCAGATCCTCCGAAAAATCATCGAAGTTGATGAAGTATCCGGATGCTGTTCTGTCAATTGTTTCAATTGCTTCTGGATTACTTTTTGCTTTTAGAATTTGCTTTGTTTCATTAGCATAGTCTGTGGTTACATCACTGTAGAATGGAGTTTCTTGATGTAAAGCTTTGATTTGGGTTTCAAGAGGTTTAGGTTCCCTTGCTTTGTTGCATAGTCCTTGTTGTTTCACTGTAGGTTTATCAAATGTGATTAGTCTTTCAGTTTGAACCTCTGTATTTGTAGCAAACTTTGGTGTTCTGCTACTTCTTGGGAGTCCACTTGGCCTACAACTTGTTATCGGCCACATAAGTTGTGGTTTAACCAGGTCGATGGACACAACTCGGTTCTCCTTTTTACCAGCAAGGGGCGGTAATACTACTGATCTCGTCCCGTTGACAGACAAGACAGGAACTGCTTTTCTGTAAGAAGGCCCAAATTCCTTCTTTACCGCGATCTTCTCTCTGACCAGATCCCCGATTTTTGGAATCCAGACAGGCCTTGCTGGGACAGGTGGTTTCTCTTCAGTGGTTGTTGGCTGTTGTTTCAACTTTATGTTGCCCAGGTCTCTTCTTGTTTCATTTAAGACCTGTAAAATAGCCAAGCGATCCTTGATATCAAAGCATTTTTCTTTAACCACTGAAGTCTGACTATCTAAGTCCTGGACTAACATTCTAGTCCCAAATAATAGTTCGTACGGACTGAGACCTCTCAGAGAATTTCTTGGCAGATTGTTTAGACTACGTTGGACACTTATTAGATGTTTGACCCACCCAGCTCCCGAACCTAATACCTTTGCTGTTACCGATTGCTCTATGCCTTGGTTTTTTCTTTACACCATCCCGTTTCCCTCAGGAAGGAAGTGAGAAGAGTCCCGCAATGCAATGCTCATTCTGGCCAAGCACCCCCCCACAAGCTTTTTAGAGCTAAAGGAAAGATTTTGGTCAGGACGTAGCATGCTTCTAGCGTATATGCCATTATAGACTCGCAAATCTTTTATAAATGTTCAGACGTCAGCCGAAAGTTGGGGTCTACATTACAAGTGAAAATAGTCCCTACATGTTAATAAGACGCATTATTCATTCTGGGTGAGTTTATGTTGTTAGCCTATTCCTTATTGAGCAAAAAGCCGTGGGAATACACCGTTTCGTTTACCACTGCGATCTCTGTTGCAGTTTGAACAGTTTCTCGCGAATAGGTGTTGGTCCAGACTCATTCCTGGCCACCAGTATGTTGATTGTAATTCTGCTAGAGAATCCTTAATTGTGCGATGTCTAAGACCCTCGCCAATATGTGCGTCTACTATTAACAAGATTCTCCTGTTCATGTTTGGAATCACTCTATCCCCCACTCCAGGGATTCGAGCAAAAGGAACGGAGTTTGCATCGATTATGTATGTATAATTGAGTGGATAGTTGATCGGTAACGCTGAGCAGTCGCCTTTTGATGACGTTTTCACCGCCAGCACTGTTTCACCGTCAATGTATTTTACTGAATGCTTTTTTGTAGCTACGGAAGCTGATTTAGTTGCTACCGCTAAGGCTTTCTCAGCCAATGAATTCCCTGCAACGTGAACGCCATCACGTTGATGACTCAGTGAATGTATCACGTGAGTTTTTGGTAGTTCTTTCTGTAAAAGAACTACTTGTTCCCAAAGCGATTTTTGCTTTATTGTTGCACCTGTGTCATCTTTTTAACCGTTTTGAATCCATTTCTGTAAATCGTCATTGTATGATTTGACGCAGTAATACGAATCGCACACTATAAGTGTCGGGAATTCGCGATCGGCATTATCTAGCGCCATTTTTAACGCTATTATTTCAGTTTGTTGTTCTGAGTTATTTTCTACTGAGTGTGTTTTTGTAAATAGAGGTCTCAGTTTACTTCCGCGCCACACGTCTTTTACAATCTCGCATGTGGCGTTGTATGCTTGCTCTCCCCAAACTGAGGGTTGAGCATGTCCGTCTGTATAGATTACACAGGCGTACTGTCGTAAAGGCAGAATGTCGATTGGCAGAGGATATTCTCTTTCATATTCTAGATATTTTAATTCATTCAATTCCAGATCAAAATAGTATTTTATTTTGTCTGTAGCAATAGAATTTACCCATTGTACCCATTCTGGATTCAATGCTGTTGTCGGTAAATTACATGGGGTTTTTAATGCCTCAAAAGCTGATTCTGCTGTTCTGACTGTAATACGTCTACCGTCAGCTTGGTCTTTTTCTCTTGCTACAGCCGTTTGAACCGTATGAACAATGTTTTCTTTAATGCTGAACCTCTTTTCAGCTTCTGTGTACAAGTGTGATTTGTATGCTATTGGTACCTTTTCTCCCTCATTAGAGGTCAGGTATGTGAATCCGCATCTTCCTGGGATGACTCGAATCACAAGATTGCGTGTGTTGTCACATGTTTGTAGTTTTGTTTTAACTAACATGTCTGTTCGTAAAGATCTCAAAATTTCTGTGTGTTTTTGAGTCCAGTTGATTCTTTTAAAATCTGGTTTTATTAAATCATAGAGGGGTTTAACCCTCTCTGCATAATTTATAATGTAAGTTCTTCCGAAATTTAGGAAACCTAGAATTGATTGTAAGTTTTTTAGTGTTCTTGGTGCTTGGATTACAGCACATTTCTCTAGGAAATTGTCAGCCAGGCTTTTGCCTTCACTTGATAATTCATATCCTAAAAATAGGACAGTTAGATGGGCAATTCTTGACTTTTTAAAGTTGAATTTGTAACCCTCTGCTGCGAACCCAAGTATTATGGTGTTCACTCTTTTCAAGTGAGTATCCAAGTCATCATCTGTTAGATAGATGTCATCGACATAAGATAATGCCTCGTCATCATATATTTGTAGTAACTCTGTTACTCTCGCTGAGAATAATCCTGGGCTATTCTTGAACCCCTGTGGTAAACGACAGAATTTTTTTTGTGAGCCATTTATTGAGAACGCGGTCAAATATCTGCTTTCTGGTGCTATATTTTGACAAAAGAATCCGTTAGAGATGTCTAATGTTGTTTTGTATTTTTTGCGCACTATGTTATTCATTAGTGCTGCACTGTGTGAGTTTTGCACTGCAAAAGTTTTGCAACATGAGTTCAAGTGTCTGTAGTCCAAAACAAGACGATATGAATCATCTGGTTTGGAGACAGGAAACAAAGGATTGTTCATTTGTGAGGTGCAAGTTTCAATCACCCCCTGGTTATTCAAGTTGATCTAGGATCTCTTTTACCTGTTTTTTAGCTTCTTGCTTAATTGGGTACTGCCTCTGTGCAGTAGGTTGTGATTTTAACTGGATTTTGTGAGGAGGAGAGTCCTCATTCCATCCCACATGATTTTTATATAATGCAGGAGCTGGGGCTACTGCCCACTTTCTTGCAAGTGTATACTTTTTATGTATTGGAATATGATTAGAGAAGGCAGGCATAATTATTTCTTCGCCATGAGGGCACTCCCTGACAAACTCTGGTGGCCAGTCTTTTTCAGCTAGAAGGATGTCATAGCCTTTAGAGAGATTATCCCAAAATAGACCCCTTATTTTCCTAGTCTTATCCCCCTCTATACGCAATGTTATTTCATATATTTTATGAGGTTTGCTAACTCTAGTATCTGCAGTTTCCACCTGAATGTATTCATTTGTGTCCACTATCTCCAGATGATTCATCAGGATCTTGCGAGCTATGCTCACTTCTGCTGCGCTGTCTAGCATTGTCTGAGTCCATTCTCCGTTTTTCAGCTGTGTCCTCAGTATTCTCGGCATGGTTGATTACTTTAATACTGGCTACCTTCTTCTTTGGAAATTGTAATTTTTTATTTTGATAAGCAGGTTCCTTGTCTTTGGACTTGACGTGCTCTTCCCTGTGTTCTGATCGTCCTCTTCTTTCCGATTTCTGCGAGGAAGTCTGAAAAGATTGAGAGGGACGTGTATCAATATCTTGATATCTGTCAGGTTTCTTTATATTATCCCTATTTCTAAGGTTGTATTTTTTCACAGAGGGCTCCCTTTGGGGAGACTTGCGTCCTTGGTCCGGAGATCTTTCTCTCCGCCGAGGAGACCTTCCTCTGGTTTGGAATCTTTTTTCTTTAGGGGTGGATTGTTTATTTCCATCCCAGCTCTTTTTTTGAGTGTTTAGATTATTTTTAATAAATACCTTTTCAGGATTATCAATTAGTTGGGGTTTCACAGGTATTCCACCCAAACTATCTCTTCCTAGTTCTTCATAGGATTTTTCTATGATTCTGGCAATTTCAAATGGTTGGTCTGCTATATCTGTCTCTTTCAACCTCTGGCGGATTGCCACATTTGCTGCTTCTCCCTTTATATTGGCTTGTAATATTGCCGAGACCTGCTTGAAGTCTTTTAGTAATTTCATACCAAGAGTTAAAGCAGGTTCTGGACCGTATTCATCTTGAATTTGTTTTAGCACATCTGGTATTACTGACATGGATGGAACACCATGTGTTTTTGTGTAAACGGAAGCAAAGACTGTACCCCAAGTGTCACAGTCCTCCACATGTGGTGCGATTCCCATTGGAAGACAGATAGTCAGAATCCTGTGTTTCTCAAGAGCGGTGGTATCCGGAAATACTGCCTCTATTTGAGTGATTTTTTGTGCTAACCAGAATGGAATTTGTTCCCGTTTTGCGGGTACTTTACCTAGACAGGACTGAATGTTCTGTGGTGTAATTTTATTTGTGTTCCCCTGATGAGGGGTCAGCTGTGGAATTTTAATAGCTGGTTGGACTGTTGAAGTCCGCATTATATATTGGACTAATTGTCTGTGTATTTTAATTAGTTGTTTTAGCTGTGCTAAAAGATCTGGTGCAGACATTTCTTCAATGTCTGGATGTGGTGTGTATCTGGCTAGGACCGGCCACGTTGCTCCTGGTCTACCTAGTGGACCGAGCCTGGTGATGTGATTATTATGTTTTTAGGGCACCATTAAACCAGAGCAGGTGCTCTTGGTATTTGAGTGGTATCTCCACTTCCTCGAAAGGAGTGTAGATATCCGGTGGTTCCTCTATTTCATAATAGTGGAACTCTTTTGTTACAGCGTTTGCTGCTGGAAAGTTTATCCATGAGTAGAATACCTCTGTCTGCCGATATTCGTGTGCCTCAATTACGAATATGACTGTACCACTTCTCGGTGTTAGTCCATTTTCTATAAGTTTTAAGGTTATAGTTTTTCTTATGTTGACCAGGATGAGTATTGCCTCCGGGTCTTGCTGTAGGAGACTTCTGTCATTCGCTAGGAGTTGAGCTGCTATTCTAGCTGTCTCCCTTTCTTCTTCAGTTTCTGACATTTTTCTGTCAGGAAGGTTATTTTGTTTATTTGCAGATCAGGTTTCTATGGAAACAAAGATTAGATGCACAATATTGTGGAACAGTGTATCCTTCAACGTTGAATAAACCAAGAACCATACATAGGAGTCTCCTCCTACGAAGTTTGGCGGATTTAACCTTTCACCCACTCCAGACGTCTTTGGAGTATTATGGGAAAAAGGGGTCTGTGTGAAAAAGCACGACTGAGTTATTCTAATGTCTTACGTTAGATTTATCGCCTATCCAAACCGTTGGGCGCCATGTAGTGTAGTTCCTATTTTCCCAATAGGCTCTGCGCATTGGAATAATATCTTCAATAGTATAGACGTAGGACTGTGGTTAACTAGATCTTCTACTGACGATATTAGACTTAAAGTTATGTGTGTGCCAGCTAGCTCAGAGTTCACTAGAAACTTTCTCGAATAGGCAAGGAGGAGTTTAACCTCCCTGGATAGACAAGAAGGGATTTAGTTTCTGACAACCATAGAACATGACAACTTTGCTCTCCCCTAATCAAGAGTATATCTCTAGAGTCGTGTGAAAACAAAAGACAACTTATTTTACTCAGTCAGTACGTGCATTCTTAGTTTCACCAGATTGTAGAGAAAAGGAAGAGACGGGCGTGTTATTGATCAGTCTCTTTTCTCGTACAAGAGAAATGAATCGCTATCATTGCAATACTTATAGTTAAGTAAAGTGCATACAGTAAAAACAGAATTATAAAATAATACTGTAAAAGCATTGATATGGTTTCTTAGCCATATAATACTTAAAATGGATAAAAGTTATATACATATATACATTGACTAATCGTACTCAACTGGTGCTTCTACCTACGCCTACCCCGGTGTACCTGACCTAAGCCTAATACGTGGGCTGGAGTAGATAAGTAGCAGTTTTAGTTAAGTTTGCTTTGCCAAGGATCTGATTCAACAATTCTCTGTGAGGGGTTATTCAGTTCAGTACCTGGGATTTAGAAGGCTGGAGGACCGGTATCTCTATCTCAGGACTTGATATCCCAGTTGCCCGCAAGGGCGGCTAGGAACGCCGGAGCTGGATTTCTCGGCAAGAGAAAAGGCAGCGTCTCTCTCTCAGCGCGTCAAAAGGGAGGGGCAGTGTCCGTGGGCTTCCTGCATCAGCTGGGCTCCTCGGCAAGTATCGCTGCTCCAATCTCGTCACCACCACCGTGTGTTTGCTTAGGGCAATGTCGGTAATATTTATACCTGAAAGGTGCCGAGATTGACGTAAGGATGGACATAAATACGTCAATAAGGATGTCATAAGAACTGGTCGTTCATACATTCTTTACTGGAGTTCTTGGTTAAATCAAAACAATAGCTTCAGGGGATTTCCCAGGTTGCTGGAGGTTTGATTTGTTTTGAAAACTCGGTATGCTTTCTATGGGGGCTGGAGGAATAGTGCTTGCCTAACGTGGTAGCATGTGCTATGACCTAATCAGAAAACGGGTTTCTGTGCCGTTGTATGGCCATTAGTGAATTATTAACCGGACAAGGGTCAGAAATAGGAATATCGATACAGTTCCCATAGGAAACATATCACAGGGGGGCTTGGTTGTTCTTCATGGTAAGGGACATCTTAATTTATCTCCTGAGTCCACACCTTATACAGTTGTGCTTTCAAATGTACCACCAATACCATCTAACTCTGAGGAACATTGGACCACCTTAAAAAATTGGGCTCTCCACTTGTTAGACACTAAAACTGGATTGGGTATGCACTTGTTTCAGGAGTTTAAAATGATCCTTAGGGTCCCCTGGATAGGGAAATCAAATAAAACTAGCGGGGGTGATTGCATAGTTTTGAACTTTGGGTCTCCTGACCTAGTCAGAGCAATCTTAGAAAGAGCAGGGACAACACAAATGGGCAGGGAGGGGATTCATATTCTACCCTTGGGGTTTTTCTATCGTAACCCCCCGACCCTACCTATATATAGATGCAACAACCCAACTATTTCCCAAACCCAGGAGAGCTATGAATATAATGTCCCGACTTATAATCGTTTTGATTAGGCCTTCTCAGATCTAGACGCACAAGATTGACAATTGGATAGGTTGGTTAGTAATAATGGTTATGAGGGAAAATTACCAAGGGAGATATCAGCTCACCAATCCACTATTGCAGTGAAGGAGCAAGAAGTACAGGAACCTACACCTATATACCCAGCTACTTCAGCTGATCAGCACTTACAGGTAGAGGATGCCATGGGACTAGTATCAGCCATTAATGTTGGTACACCTAAGTCTTCACATAACCCAAAAAGAAGTAAAAATGATTCCGACCTCAATATTTTGAGCTGGAACGTTACAGGCTTTGAGCCAAGATTAGCTGATACAGACTGGATGCACATAATATCCGGCCAATAAATTATAATGTTTCAGGAAACATGGGCCACACATGATCTGCATATAGAGGGGTATCATTGCTTTAGTCTGACAGCACCCAAACCAGAATTTGGGCGTGCATTTGGAGGTCTATTTATTGGGATCAGATTAGCCTCTGGAGGGAGTATTAAGGTGATACCAACTAATAGTCCCAACATACAAATCTTGGAATATATAAGACGGGTCCCATTCTACCTAATTCATTTTTACAAAAATGATTTTTACTCTGTTCCAAATAGGAACTTCATTGAGCTTTTTAAAATTATATCAAATTTAGATAAATACCAAGGTGCAGATGATTGTATTGGGATACTCTTAGGGGGGACTTTAATGCTAAAACCCCGACGGATTATCAGGATATGGACAAATCCAATGCAGATTCAGCAGTGCGAAGGGGATTGGAAATAGATATTTTAATTAGCGAGCAGATCCTCAGTAATGTAATGGATTTGGTTCAAGCCCCTAGAAATCAGCGGGCACCGACTTTTAGAGGTAGAGACTGTTTTTCAATTGTTGGTTATATTTTTGTCTCTTCTTGCCTTGCAGACCGCCTAATAAGTCCATGCAACGGATTTTGAGGATCACAATCCTCTGACAGTGGTATTAAGATTAGCACCTCGCCCCATGTATACCACCTTTCATGGTGCTAGGGATGTCACCCCTACAACAGATAATCTAAGGTTGAAGTGGAGGGGAGTAGATAGTGGTGGAATAGTCAAGACTGTGACAGAAGGACACCCGTACCTAATTACCTCATGTCTATCAACTAGAAGTAGCCACCTAAGAACAATCAAGGATTTTACCAAACTCTGCTCTCTCATTAGATCCATCCTGTTAGTGCCACTGCCCAAGGTTGACAAAGAACCGAGATGGTTTGACCATAAATGCTCAGTGGCGAATTAGAACTTACGCAAGGCTCTAACCTCCAAACCTATGGACGTAAGGACAGCAAGGAAGAAGTATACAATAGCAACCAGAGAGCGGAAGGATACTCTCCTGGGGGAGCACTGGGAGGTACTAGCTGATTCAGCTGTGGGAAAGAATGGTAATTCATTCTGGTCTGCTGTTAGGGACCTGCCCAAATGGGCCAACATTTAACACCAGTCAGCTGTACTATCTCTAGAGACTCATGGGAGACTCACTTCTCTAAAACATATGCTACACCAACACAAGGCACAGATCACTATGTGCAGGGACATCTTTGCTGTCTACAGATCACGCTGCTTGAGGTAGAAGAGGCGATTGCACAGAGCCTTGGCAACAAGGCCCCGTGCCCTGACGGGTTACCGATAGATATAATAAAGTGGAAACCGGAATTTTGGGCTCCAATTCTCTTGAATGTTTTTAGTAGTTTACCCCAAGCTCCGATGCCGGATACCTGGGCAACAAGCATCATTGTCCCTATATATAAAAAGGGGGACAGATCTGATCCAATTAACTATACACCAATTTCGCTGCTCGATTATACATTGAAGATCTTGGGACGAGTAATATATAACAGGGTTTTGAAATGGACAGAGGAAAGTGGAATGTTAGACCCATGTCAACTGGGTTTCAGAAGCAAGGTCGGCACAAAAGAACAGTGCTTGAACTTTAATCTGGTCATCAGCAAATACAATCTTGCCCGATCCTCCCCTGTTTATTTAGCGTTTATGGACCTATCGTCTGCTTTTTGATTTAGTCAATAGGTCCAAACTTTGGTCTATTTTGTTGGATTACGGTTTAGATGAACCCCTGGTACATTTCCTGGCATTTTTGCACATGGATCTTAAAGCACAAATCAGGATTGACATGGGTGGGCAGGTTTCTGGTGCCATTAGGGTGGGAAGAGGAGTTAGACAGGGGTGCGTTTTAGCACCCCTGCTTTTCATTATTTATATTAATGGGCTGAGCAATTCCCTGAAACAATCGACCCCAGACGTCCCGAAAAACAATGGGAAATTACTATCGGTACTGCTTTACGCAGTCCTTATTTACTTATTATACTTATGCGGTCCTTATTTAATTCTCTGCGTATTTTGGTTAAAAATGTTGTACAGTATATGGATGGTCTGGACCTATGCGTGAACTTTAAAAAATCGTTCATTATGTCATGCGGGCCAGGGAAACGCCAGCTCAGTTCTATACTAGTGGGAAATGACAGATTAATTTCCACCCGTACCTTCCCATATTTAGGGATGGTCTTTGCTGCGAACGGCTCATGGACTGGGCATATGGCACACTCCACAAGCAAGTTCTCAAAGGCCATCAATTCAATTCTTAGTATCCCCCGTCCAAGGCAAACAGGTGCTATTGAAGTTATAACATTTTTTAATTACAATGCGTTCCAGTAGCCACATATGGGGCTGAGATATGGGGTTTGGCAAGAAATCGGTGCATCCTACAGGAAGAAAATCGCTTTTGGAGGTAGCTTCTGGGTGTACCAATCTCTACTTCTGAGTACATTTGCCATAGGGAATTAAACTTGCATTTCTTTTGTGATTTCATTAGGGCAAGACCAGGGTTATTTTGGCTTTCAGTTTGGAGGAACAAATCAGCCACTCTGATGCAAGAAATCATAAGTGACTGCCTTAAGTGCGAGAAAGGAATGGATATTCCTTGGCTCTCAGGAGTCTATAAGAGTTTATGCAGTGTGGATAAAGGTTACCTCTTTTTAGAACCAACTAGAGTTGACCTATCACATAAGAATGACTTAAAAAAGCACTCTACGTACTTTATAACTCAGATAGGATCAATAAGGAATCTAAGACATCTACAGTTTCTAACTATATGGGTAAGGAGCTGTACAGGTATCCCTTACCACTATATCTCACTTTGTGAATGGCAAATTGGGAAAGAAGCCTCTTATTTCGATTAAGGGTCGGAACCGTAAGATGCCTATAGAGTTTTCCCTTGGGATATTGGTCAAACCTAGAATATATACCATGCCCTTGTGATGGAGTGAGTGCTCAAAATGACTTGCATTTTTTCTTTTTCTTTAAATATTATTTAAAATATGTAAAATGGTTTTTAACTCTGTTTTTTAAAAAACATAGATCCCTTTCTTTGGGGGAATCTTTTCAGTTGCTGCTTTCCTTGGACACCAAAGAAATAGTTTTTCGCACCTGCACTTTCTTGAGACTTGTTGTTCGAGCCCGTAAAATGATGGATAAATCCTTGATTTCCTGCTGTATATTGATTCTTACAATTGTCTGACGCCCATTTTGTAAAGTTTTAATACGGATTTTAGAATATTATTGTATAAATGTGACATGCTTTTATGAATTCTTGGAATTCGAATAAAGATTTTTGAAATTAAATGATACTTTACATTTCATGAATGCAACATGTCATACACAGTAACGATACATGGTTTACTTCAATCTAATATTAACAAGTCAAGGAAAATCTCTAAATGAAATATTAAATATATCGAACAATAGATCATGAACACCATCCACTCCGGATCTCCGTCAGACCTATGCCCACACCACATCTTCAACAAAGCCAGAACAGCCATCGCACCCCATATCCGGAAAGTCACCAACACCTCCTTCGAGACAGCAACTTTCCTGGAGAACTGGAAGCAGGCTGAGATCAACGCCTTACTCAAGAAACCAAAGGGGGACCTCCAGAACTTCTGGCCCATCTCCCTGCTCCCATTCCCGGCAAAGGTCATCGATAAGACCGTCAACGAACAACTGACCTGCTACCTCGAGGAGAACAACATCCTGGACCCTTCCCAGTCCAGGTTCCACAGCAACCACAGCACTGAGACTGCCCTCGTCACCACCGATGAAATCAAGTCCCTGCTGAACAACGGAGAAACAGCGGCACTCATTCTCCTGGACCTGTCAGCCGCCTTCGACGCGGTCTGCCACCACACACTATGAAAACGCCTCCACAATGCCGGCATCCAAGAGAAGGCCCTGGACTGGACCACCTCCTTCCTCTCTGGCAGAACACAGAGCGTCCGCCTTCCCCCCTTCCACTCCGAAGCTGCCGAGATCATCTGTGGCGTACCCCAGGGCTCATCCCTCAGCCCAACTCTGTTTAACAGCTACATGGCACCGCTCACCCACGTCGCCCATTGGCACAACCTCAACATCATCTCCTACGCCGATGACACCCAGCTGATCCTCTCCCTCACCAAGGACCCCCACACCGCCAACACCAACCTTCACGAAGGAATGAAGGCCGTCGCTGAATGGATGAGAAACAGTCAACTGAAGCTGAACTCGGACAAGACTGAGGTCCTCATCCGCGGCTCCACTCATTTGGCCTAGGATGATTCCTGGTGGCCGACCGCACTGGGAACCGCCCCAACACCCACCGACCACGCACGCAACCTAGGGGTCATCCTCGACTCCACTCTCTCCATGACTAAACAGGTCAACACCATCTCCTCCTCCTGCTTCAACACCCTCCGCATGCACCGCAGGATCTGCAAGTGGATCCCCACTGAACCAAGAAGAACAGTCACCCAGGCCCTCGTCAGCAGCAGGTTGGACTACAGAAACACCCTCTATGCAGGAGCCTGAGCCAAACTCCTGAGACGGCTCCAACGCATCCAGAACTCCTCTGCACGCCTGATCCTCGACATCCCTCACTACAGCCACATCACACTCCATCTGAGAGACCTGCACTGGCTCCCGGTCAACTAGAGGATAACCTTCAATCTCCTCACCCACGCACACAAGGCACTCCACAACACCGGACCAATGTACCTCAACAATCGACTCAGCTTCTACACCCCACCCGCCTGCTCCGCTCCACCGACCTCGCCCTCACCACAGTCCCCCGCTTCCGAAGAGCGACCTCCGGCGCCGGGTCGTTCTCCAACCTCGCTGCCAAGACCTGGAACACCCTACCCATCCACCTATGGCAGACCCAGGACCTACTGACCTTCAGAAAACTCAAGACATGGCTTTTGGAGCAGTAGCAGCATTCCCCACCCCAGCACCTTGAGACCCTCACGGGTAAGTAGTGCGCTTTACAAATTATTTGATTGATTGATTGATAGATTTTACTGTCCAAAAAACTACAACTAAATTAGGATTAGCTGTACATAATAAAATGGAATAACAAATGTATTTTCAGACTCAGAATGAATAATAATAATGGCAATAAATTATCAGGGTAAAGACAGATTTTTGGCATCCGTGTCCACAATAGATATATTCATACCAGGGCAAATATGTGTAAAACATAATCCAAAGAATTATTAGTAATGCATCACATAAGGACATTAGGTCTTGTGCCTCCTGGTGGTGGATCCTCCCGTTGGTCCAGCCGAACAATCCCTCCTCAGGGGGATTGATGTGCGCATAGTTGCAGAGTCTAAGGAGATGAAAGGTGTCTCCAGGAGTGGCAGGGCCTCCATTTCTCTGGATGAGCCTGGTGAAATGTTAGTCCACAGAAAAGGGTAGATGACTCTCTAATAGCCCTTCATATGTCCTTAAACACATTCTGGACATCCAAGAAAAGAAGCACAACATAGAAATGTGCTTCTCCATAAGGTAATTGATCTACCTCTGCAATTGGTTTTGCTCACCCTGAAGCTGATTGTTTTTGGAATAGACCTATGACCTGGCCTTTATTTCTGGAGACTGCTCCAATGATAGTGTGGCCCATAGTTTCATGAAAACTATGGGCATTGTTGGCCTCATTCAACTATCCCAATACTTACCTACCCCCACCCGCAAAACTATGTGGCCTTTGAAAAGTGTGCACCATGGCAGTGGGTCCTGGCTCAACTTCAGATGTTGTAGGTGTTGCCAATACAGGAGCAAGGCCTGGGTTGCACACTACAGAGGTAGTGATAAATATTTGACCACAGGGAGATATAGGCTGTTGAGGAGGGGCAGGCACTACATTACTGGTTATAGGAATTATTGGCTGAATGAGGCTCATCCTAGCAGCCGTCTGACCAGACACACCTGACAGATCAGGCTGCTCCTCATCACGATCTAGACCAGCAGGTATTGTGCCTCCACTGACGAGTTCTGCAGGAGAGGTGGTTGGTATATTTTGAGCAGGTTCCTGGACTTTCATTCTGGCTGATGCTTCTACAATGTAAAATACGATAAAACGTTTGTATATTAAACCATTGTAGAGCAATTATCTCTTAGATCCTTGGTTTTGAATGATTTCTCCATAGGTTAACCTACTATCCTTAGTAATATTTCTAAACTCCTTCATGTGTTCCTAAGGGAGAGATGAGACCAATTTTATTTGTGGCCTAATATAAACACTTATTTTGTGAGACTGAGATGGGGGCTTCATACACAAGTATTACATACAAACAATCAAATAAGATGCAAGGGGATTGATATGATGTGATATGATGTGACACTTTTCAGTAATTATAGAAATTATAGAAAATCTACTGAATTTGTTAATGAGAGTACCTTGATTTCATTATTTTGCACATGCATCTTCTTTAATGCCCAACACACAGTCAGATGACTAACTTGAGCACTCTTGTATAACTTTATTTATAAGAATATTTTGTACACCGATGTATTAGCTATTTTTTTATAACATTTGGAGCTAGATGTAGGTGGCTAAATACGGGTCGGTAACGGTGAAAATCGGCAAATTTCACCGTTACCGACCGGTATTTAGCCATGTGCGATGTAGGTATTACCAATTGGCCTCGGTAATAAGGAATCGGTACAAATAAGGAAAAACAGTTAACGATTCCTTATTTACTGATTCAGAGAATAAAAAATACCGAATCAGAAAACAAATAACGAATCAGAAAAAAAATACCGAATCGGAAAAAAAAGATTCGGAAATAAGGAATCGGTAAAAATTCAGTAATGCGATGTACCAAAAATTGGTAATACCGAATTTGTCAAAAATCGGTAATTAAGAATCGGTATTTAACACTAAGTGAAAGCAGGTGGTAATCAGGTGCACTGCATTAAAACAGCCCCAAAATGCATCAGTGTGAACACAGTGGCGGCCCTGTACATGATAGCAAGGTGGCTACGTTTGCGTGCAGCAGGACTGAGGATCTGGAGACGGGAGGAGCGAGTGTACAGAGTGCTAATAACACTGTTCCAACTGACTGAGGCTGAAATCCATGAGTGCTACAGGCTACACCCAAACACCAACTTGGACCTCATACGGGACCTGCACCCACTCCTGGAGAACCAGACACCAAGGGCGCACGCAATACCCACTCATGTACAGGTACTCTGTTGCCTGCACACAGTTACCAAGGAGTAATAGCTGTGGCAGGTGGTGTTTCACAAAGTTGCGTTTTTTCCGCAAGTTCCTGGATGCCATGTTGCAAAGGATGGCACACTACATCAAATTCCCCAGCACACAGGCAGAACTGCTGAAGACCAAGTTGGACTTTTATCAGAAGGCCCACTTCCCACACATCATAGGTTGCATTGATGGGACACATATACCAATTTTCCCCCCTGTTGCGATGAGTACATCTACCGCAATATACAGGTTATATGTGATGCGAAGAACATAATCACCGACATAGTTGCCAAGATTCCAGGGAGCACCCACAATTCATACATATTCAGGAACAGTGGGATATATACCCGGGTCCTTGCAGGTGAATTTGGTGAAGGCTACCTGCTAGGTAAGTACATGTGACACCCCCTGATGAGATTGTACGCTGTGTAATACTTACTTACATCTCACACACACGTGACAGTGCCTATGCGGTGCACTCTTTCATTCTGACTCCATACCAGCACCCATCCACCCCAAGTGAAAGGAGATACAATGTGGTACATAGATCGACACGCAGTGTGGTTGAGAGAACACTTGGACTCCACAAAAGCCGGTTCTGCTGCCTGCACAAAAGTGGAGATTCACGGCAGTACCAGCCCCTGGTGTGTTGCAAAATCATAGCGGTATGTGCCATGCTGCATAACCTTGCCACTAAGAAGGGTACACCTGTTGAAATGTGTGATTCTGAAGAGGAGGATGAGGATGAGGAAGGTACACCGCCACAGCACAGCAGGCGGCGCAGCTGCAGCAGGTGGGAGACAGAGACGGTCAGAGATCACAAATAATTATTTTTAAGTAAGTAATGAGACAAAGCCAGGTAATGCATTTATGTCAGGGTGTTTAATAGAAATTTCATCAGGAAAATGATCAGCACACCATGACACCAGCTATGTGTTCAAAAGGGTTACTTCACCTACTACAGATCTGAATTGTAGGGCCGAGTCTACCTCCTGCGCCCCCGCACACCACTGCCACGTCCTGCTTGCACATTGTCCTCAGGCTCAATTTCCTCGGACCTGATAATTCTCACCTCGTGCCTATTCTAATCATGAGTCCCACTCTGCACCTCTGGGCAATAGCTTGCTTAATCTCTACAACGGCCCCAACAATGCTGAGGATGCCTGACTTCACCTTGGGGGTGCCCAGGAGTGGACTCCTCACAGGGAAAGGCCAAGAAGGTTTCCTCGGAGGTATTCGTACAAGCGCCGGGATGCCTACGGGTAGTCGTGCGCTATACAAGTGCGTAATCATTTCATTTCATTTCATCTCCATTTGCATGGCCACAGATCTTCGACTCAGCACGTGGGTGGCATTTCACAGTCTGTTCACAGACTTCGTGAAGCCTGCAATCACCTGCCTGTCTCTCCGCCTTGCAGTGCGCTCCCCCTCCATTCTGTCACTTAATTTGTTCACTGCCTCAGATGCCTCTTTCAGTCCCTGTGCCATTGTATTGTTGAGGCAGTAAATGGCCTCCTTCATTTCATCCACCTTGGGGTTGTTTGCCACCATCTGCCTCTGAATGGTCTGCATTGTCTTCCCCTGCATTTTCTGCACTATCAGCATTTGGTCCTCCAGGTCTGCAAAGACATTTGAGCCTTGAAATTCTGGACTTTGTGACCTTGGGCGTTGTCTACGGACACCTGTGCTGCGTTCACGCATGGGGGACAGCGCCCCAGATCGCTGTGTGTCTGCGCCTGGTGAAGTGTGCTGGACTTCCTGCCTGTCCTCCTCTGTGGCATCTATCTCTGGAAGTGGAGCAACTGTGTATCGCTTTGACTTTGTAGGTGGTGGTGGTGGAGTAGTTGGTGCAATGGGTGGAGCTGACAGAACTTCCCTCATCACTTCTTGTATCATCCCTGGGAGCAACAGCAGTCTCCCCCTTTGAAGCTTGTGGCGCTGTTCCGCCTATGGATACAGAATGTATCATTACTTACTTTTCTTGCAGCAAATGTGTGCTTATAAATTTCACAACTGACATCCTAGCTGTCTGACCTCTGCTATCTCATCTATAGATGTGTAACAATTGTCTAAGCTAATTGGGGAGTGGCTGTTTTGCTACCCATTGATAGGGACTACATTTCCCATGATGCATTGCACAGCTTACATAAAACATGGCCTGGAGTGGCATTGTTGCAGGGGGATTGGGGTTAGGGAGGGGAAACAGTACGATGTAATGCAACTTACCTTGTGTGTTGGAAGGTTTAGCAGAGCTATCCACATCCCCAATTCCACGGACACTCTCTGGCCGGAGGGTGGATTATATCAGTTGGTCCAGTGCAGTAGTAGCAGGTGCTGTGGAGCTTCCACCACCAGTTTTTCCTGATTGTTTCTGGCGCTCAGCCATTCTCTCCTTGGCACGTGCTCTCAGGTCGCACCAACGCTTTTTAAGGTCCTCAATTTTCCGTTGTGTGACCCCAATGGCATTTATTTTTTCTTGGATTGCCATCCAAATGGACTTTTTCTGGGACTCAGGCATGTTTAGTGACCTCTTACCAAAGAGCTGGTCATGGTCTTTTACTACTTCCTCAATGAGGACCTCCAACTCCTTCTCACTAAATTTCATTTTTCTTTTTCTCTCAGCTGCAGAATCCTTGCTTTTCTCAGGTGTGTCCATGGTGCAGTTTGTCTCTGTGAACTGTGTGTAGGCTGTTCTGCTCCTCTGCTGTTGCTGCTGCTCCCAGTCTCTCCAAACACCAACTGATTCAGTTCACCTGCATGGGTGTGGCCACTTCCTGTTTGCGAGTCATGTGCTTGTTCTGTATTGGCTGATTCCAAAATTCCAGTTTTTTTGAATTACCGATTCAGTATTTAACGAATCGGTATTACAGAATCGGTATTTTACCGATTCGGTAATGGGTTTTCCATAATATTTTTACAGAATTCTAAGGAATCGGTAACTATTACCGAATCTTACTGATTCGGTAATTTTTACCGAATTATTACCTACATCGCAAATACCGATTCCTTATTACCGATTCGGTAAAAATCAGTAATAACGATTCGGTATTGGTGATTTACCTACATCTAGCCCATAGATGTGTATGTTTATAATAGTTGTAAGATGGCAGGTGTATGTGAAGTGACCATGCACACAAGCCCATTTGTGTTGCAGTATTCCGTCAGTAGTAGTATTTACCAGTACAAAATGATCAATGTCAATTTATTTGTATAAGACCACAGAAGTAGATACTTATGTATGAAAACAGTGCTGTTTTTCAGCCTGGTAAGAGCAAGAGTTATGTGACATGCACCTTTGTCATTACAATTTTGACATACAAGAGTACATCACATTTTCCGGATATCTGTATGATCTAGAACATTATTTTGAAAGACTAAAACCAACTTGAGAAAGCAGCACTAGGAATTTTAACGTATAGACCCCATGGAGCACAGATTGCATATAAATACAACTCAGAGTGTGAGGCAACAGCCCAAAACTAAAACATATTTTACTATACACAGTTTGTTAAATGTCTACAAAGGTTTATTTATAAGTGCCACACATGTCAAGGGTGGTTATCAGTGCAAAATATAGCATGATAATAAAATAGCAAACATGAACATTATCTACAAGGAGGCATTGTGGGAGAGGTGGTAGTGACCAATAACACAGTTGAAGTAGTGTGGACTGTAAGTAACAAGCAATAATTAAATAAAAGAAGATGTATTTGATTATTCATTAAATATTATTCTCTGTAAGGACAAAAATAAAGCTCTAGTTTTATGCAGAAACATACAAACAAATATACAACATGAGGTAGTTTAACTATAATGAAAATGCTGGGAATATCTATAAACCTCTTGGTGTACTTGGTAGCAGAGTAGAACACATATAAATGATTAGAGTTACATGGCTGTACATATTACATGGTGAGAAAGAAGAGATATGTGAAATAACAACAAAGATGTATAGGATTCTGAAAAATGTGTAATAATAATATAACGTGTGTTTTTGTTTAAGTCAAAGTGCACCTTAAAATATGTAAGATAAATATTTATCAATATTAATTGAAACATGATGAGGCCATAGTTGCTTAATGACATACAGTAATGTAACTTACCAGTCTCCTCCCCATCAGGAAATCCTGCAAAAATATCAACGTAGAGGATTCCATACACCTTTTCCTCTCAGAGGAAGAGGTTAATGGGCCTGGGAGAACCACCACCAGTGGTGTAGCAAGGGGGATCCGGGGCAGTCTGCCCAGGCAGCACAAGCTTTGGGGGCAGCAGCCTCTCCCGCTCTTACCTACAGTAACGGGGCAGGCATCCCCCCTGCTCTTCAATCGGCCCCGTGGGCGGCAAATGAAACAGAGATCTCACCAGGCAGGACATCCCACCCCACCCCACTCTCTACTCTGGCCGCTGTGGGCAGAAAACTCAGGGACCGCCACGGGCGGACAAAAGGCTAGCTACACCACTGATCAACACCAGTCTTCTGGGTCGTTGGAGGGGATTTTGAGGACATGGGATGCACACTCCGCTGCTGATAAATCCACAGCTTCCTAATTTCTTCTTGTGAACACCTTTCATCAGATACAACATTCATTCTTGTGGCAATTCTCTCCCACATCTGTCTTTTCTGGGTAGTCGTGGTAATTTAAATGAGGGCACCAAATAACTGTGGGTCTACTATCATAATCTCACTCTCGATAACAGTGAATTCTAGTCTGCAAATCTGGGGTTCCCTCTTCCAGACATGGTGATGAAAAAAAATACAATAAAAGATTAAATAATAGTTAAATAGAATAGGGCAAGGCAACAAATACAACTTATGTCTTGCAGCTTCGAAATGGCAAAGGATTGTTGTGTGGAGAGGGGTGTGTTTTATATTGTGGTGTGTGTGAGATATTGGTTTTTTGGTTGACTATGGTGTGAGCCCTGGTAAAGCAACAGCCAAAATCCCCTCCAGGGTGAGCCAAAAAAGTCTCTAAATTAACCCAAGCTTGACCCTGGGTAGCCTGGCACAAAATCTAACAGACTTAATTCAGAATCAATGTTTAAAGCATTTATGCAGCGCACAAAAAGCAATTAAGTGAAAACACAATACAAGAAAAATCCAAAACCAATTTAGAAAAATATTTTGCAGTTTCATAAATTATTTGACACCCAAACATCAAAAATCCGAAGATATTGGATTCGAAAGATTTAAGTAAAATTGCGCCAAAAGACGCAAACACCAAGAAGGGATATCTGGTTGCACTGGACCGATATGAAGTCAAAAGTTCAGGCTGACTGCAATGGAGCATGGACCACCCACATGGACCAGGCTGTCCCACTGAACAAAGGCTCCTTAGTCCTGATTGCTTCGACTTCAAAGATCCTGTCTATGGTGAAGTTGTGGGGTGCAGACAAAGTGATGCACTGATGCCGATCCAGGCCTCCCTGGAGATGCACTGACCCTGATCCATGCAGCAGTGATGATGCATTGGCTCTGAAGAGCTGGGTGCTGCAATGCGGAGGTTCTGCAACATCGTTGAGGCTGCCATCGATGGGGTGATGAAGACCTTGTGAAGGGAAGGGTTCCATACAGTTGTGGTTCCGAAAACAATGACTCGACTCCGATCCATGTGGCGATGAGCCGGTTACAATCCATACAGCAGTGGTGATGCATCAGTGTTGTCCCATGCAGTTATGACGACATGCCAATTCCGAACTCTGCAGTGATGGTGATGAGTTGGTTCTGCTGGAGCAATACCTTAAACTCACTGCCAAGGGTCCAGGACTAGGGTGGCACCACTTGGCAGGGCAGACTCACAAATGGCAGAGTGCAGGTGCAGAAGCAGTGTGGTGTGGTTGGAAGTCTTATATGTCCCTGAGACTTATGATCAGGAGGCCAGATAACTAACCTTTGGAGTCATTCTTGGTTCTGGGGACAAGTGATACGGGTCCTGTCCTTCTCACCCAGGCAAGGAGGCCAGCAGTTCCGCATATCAGGGCAGCAGTTTTTCCTGAGCAGCAGTCCAGCAGAGTGACAGTCCTTCAGCAGCTCAGCAGGACTTGTTCCTTGCAGAGTATCTATAGAGCAATGAAGTATATTGAAGTGGTCTGAGGTCCAGTTCTTATAGTAAGTGGTGCCTTTGTACTGGAGGAGACTTCATAGACAGACCTTTGAAGTGCATAGAGGTCCTCCCTACCTGCCCTGGCTCCAGACTCACCACAGGGGTTATGCAGTCCTTTGTGAGTGGATAGAACACATCCTATTCAGGTGACGGTGAGGCTGTGCCCAGCTCCTCCCTCCCAACCTGCGAGAAAGTCTCATCAAGTCACATCTAATCTCCCATTGTTTGTGGCTGTCAACGGGAATACACAAATACAAACTGTCACCCAATCCAGACATTCAATCAGAGACAGGCTGCAAGCACACAGGATTAAGAGCAGGAAAATGGCAACTTTCTAAAAGTAGAGCACAATGCATATGAGACCTGCCCGCTACTAGATAATTAATTTTAATTGAATGCACAAAGCAACACCTTAGTCCTGTTTGTAATTATATACTTTTTACATTTCCTTACTAAATTGGTGTCATCTTATTAATTACACAAAATAGCCCTGTCTTCTATATATACAAATTAGTCAAGACCACAGTACAATTATTTACAAAGAAATGTGGCAATTACAAAACACAATAGCATAGTGATTCCATATGCCCCAAGAAAAAATATTTGACAACAACACTAAATCTAAAAGAGAATTCTGCGATGCAGCTGCTGAAGAACTTTTGCTGGGGTATCATTGGTGATTTACCGCCACTGGGGACTCCAAGCTCCAGATGCCCATCACATTGCGCAATCAAGCTCCAGCACAGCCGCGCTGACACTGGGTCTGCAATTCCACTGGATAACTTTTGCGGGGGGTGCCATGGGTTATTTACCACTGTAGGGGACTCCAAGTCCCAGAATCCCCTCACTGTCTTGCCCATAACATTGAACTATTAAGCCCCAGTGCAGTCACCCTGTGTGAGATGTGTGTGGGACGAGCCCGGGCAAAGCTCGGGACAAGGGTGGCTCATCAGAGCTCGTTCAAAGACAGACAAAGCTTGGATTGGCGGCACTATTGCACATCTACTGTACCTGAGTGAGGTGCTACGCAGCGACAAAGTTGTTACCATTACTATACACAAAAGTATGTATTCCATGAGTATTGAAGGTGTTCAGTGTTGTGCCAAGCTTTTGTGCCAATACCTTTGATGGTCACAACACACACTAAGGTAGCCTGAGGGTTTGAGGCAGTGTATGTATGAGCCTACCTAGGTCACATCCTGCTGCTACTATGGGGAAAGGAAATGGCGGAGGGGGCCTATTTCTACTTCACCTTCCTCAAAAGTCACCTCAATTGACCGGTTGCTCCATAGGGCGACAGAGATTGAACTGACCTAAAGGAGATTGTCCCTAGGTTTTGGTTTGCATTTATCCTTTCCAATTGTTTCAAGCACATATACTGTCCCAGCTCTTGGAGCTCCTGAACACCTGGTTTAGAGCCATGCATCGTCACTCTGCACTTTGGTGAAGGTCTCCCACCTGAAGCACTCTGTGAGGATTTTCATCAGTCATTGCCATCAACCAAAATGGTTAAAAGGGGAACTAGGAAAACATTTGTTGAGACTCGTACACCTGTAAACCTTGCTATCTCACCCCTCCAACGGATTTTCACTCTAGCTTCCTCGCAGGAGGTGGGACTGTTAGTCGGCAGTTATGGATGATGCAGTTTGTGGATGATCTGACTGCTTCAATTAAGGTTTTTTTCCAATCCTGGGACACCATTCAGCACTGGAGCAAGGCTTAAGTGACCTACATAATTTGTGAGCTTCGACCACACAAGCTATTGGGCTCATTTTCTCAGGTGGGGCAGAGAGAGCGTTTCTGGTCCTAACACAGCCCAGGCCCCTTTGACCACACTGACTCCTCAGATTCCATCGATCCATCCACTTCTTCCAAGCCTGTTGTGCCTACTAACTGTGTTTCACAGAGTGGAAATCTTGCTCCAATCAGCTCTCATTCATTGCAGTCTTAAGTTCTCATGCAGCAAAGTCCCACTTGAAAAATGTGGCGAAAGACACATGGATATATAACAACAACCCATACAATGGACACATAAAAATATGGCGTCAATATATCGACGATGTGTTCATGCTATGGAGAGGAAAGGATGAAAACCCATTGCATTTTTAATCTGGTTGAACAATAGGAATCCAGATATACAGTTTACACTGAGTACAAGTAAGACAGAAATTAACTTCCTGGACCTCTTGATCAAGCATGAAGAAGGGCACCTCTACACCACCCTCTACACAAAGAAGACTGACATGAATACATTCCTGCACTTCTCCAGCTTTCATCAGCGTAATCTCCGAGAAAATTTACCATTAAGCCAGTTCCTTAGGATAAGGAGAAATTGTACAAAGAAGGAAGACTACTTTGAGAATACCGCAGAACTTATAAAAAAAATTCACAGCGAGGAATTTTCCAATAAAACTCCATTGAGAATACCGCAGAACCTATAAAAAAATCACAGGGAGGAATTATCCCAAAAAACTCCTCAAGCGGGCTATGAAAAGGGCGTGGTATACCCCCCGAGATTCGTTGCTCACTCCACGGAAAAAGAAAGAAAGTATGCCCCTTGTTTGTGTTACCACTTTTTCTGGAATAACCAGTGAGGTACATAAAATTGTTCAAAAAAACTGGAAGACGGTGAAAGGTCTTACACCGTTTACACAGACACCAATTTTTGCATTGAAAAAGAATAGCAGTATAAAAGATAAACTTGTACGAGAAAATACTGTAATTAAAAAACAAGACACTTCCCGAAGAACACTGCTGGCTCTACCACCCATTTAAGGCCATAGAAAGTGTGGCAACTGCATATCCTGTGACAGCACTGTGGAAGGAACAACATTTACATATGGCAAGAAATATATAAAACATGAGGACACCCACAATGTCATTTACTGTGTTATCTGTCCATGCACCAAAGTATACATTGGGAAAACAAGTCAGCCCGTCAAAAAACGTATCTCACAACATCGTTCTCACAACAGATGTAAGACCCCCAATGCACCAATGGTGGCACACTGTATAGAAAAAGGACATGGCCCAAAGAAATGAAATGGACTGTGTTACACCACATAACTGGAAACAGCATCGAAAATGTCCTAGAAGCAAAAACTATCATGTTCTTGGGGACAACCGAAAACGGTCTAAACGAAATATCAGAACTGACAAATTGTGGATAAGTAGGATTTCGGCATAAAATAAAAAAATCTATCAGTATTAAAAATCCCGCCTTAAACAGCAGTAGCCCTTGTAAATTGTAAAATAACATAGATCCTATTGACTTTTCAAGCACCTTGATTCAATGTGAGCAATCCCAAATATATGGGATATATACCGGCCACCTGAAGTTCAATAAACTTTATTGGCATACAGCGAAGAAACTGTCCATGACCAAGAACCCCTGGAATGAAGGCTTGCTTAAACAAACTATTTCCGGCGACTCGCAGTACCATGGAGACGGGAATACATGTACCCCTACTTCTCTCATTTAGCAGATTCCATTCCCCTACTTTTTTTAGTTTAAACGTGCGTCCCAGGACGCCAGAAATAGCAAAGATCTATAGATAAGTCTTGACGTTCGTGGCCGTTCGGGGAGGCGGGACAGGCAGAGAAGGAAAAGGTCTCTGTTTCTTCCTTCCTGCCCAGAGAAGACAAGGACAGTGTCCACGTCTCCTGCTCTGCTGCTGGCAGCTGCCCCCTGCCCCCAGCAGCTGCCCTGCACACACTTTCTTACTCTGCCTCCGTCTCTTTCCGTTTTTCTCCTCCTCACTTATTGACTTCAAACAGTTATTACTTCCTCATTCCTCTCCTTTCCTTTATTTGTTTCTCCGTGAAATCGATCCAAAAAAAAAATAATCACTCTGGAAATGTCGTCTTTTTGGCCCATTTTTTCTATTCCCAAGTGCAGCCTTCGGAAGGAGAGAAATTAAAAGTTCAAAATGTGGAAAATAATGAATGTAGTCGGCTAGTAATCTCTCCTGGAGAAAGGAGCGTGGTCAGTGTACTGATCATCAAGAGCAGTCTGTTCCTGGCTATGAACAACAAAGAAAAACTCTACCGATCTGTAAGTAACACCTTGTTATGGGGATGAGGGAGGATGTGTGTACATTGAGAGGACATGACGTGCACGAACACAGGCTGCACATACCTTCAGACTGCTCCGTCCTGCTGCAGGCCTCAAAGGGTTAGAATACCCTGCTAAGAAGCATGCTAAATCTTTGAGGCTCATGCATGCTGGACTGTGCAGAGCAGCTGTTGTGCCTTTTAGTACTGCACTGCCACACACTGCTGTTTGCACTCACGGTTGAAGAGGGGCTATTGTCTTCTGGGGGTGCAAGATGCTGCCAGAGTAGGTTTACCATATCTTAGGACTCCACAACTGGGAGATTTTGCAAAAATAGAGGAAGGCCCAAAATTCTACAACAGCGAAGTGGCATAGAATGACAGCCCTCAGCAGCACAGAAGACGCACTGAAATACATATATAATGTCATTTTTAAAACCAGCATCATGCCTGTTCATTAAATGACTTACTTATAAAAGATGCTAACTAACCATGCTCTGGGACCCCTAAAAAAGGGATTCTCACTGTTTACAGTTGACCCTCTCTAAAAACCGGGACATGAGCCAAATGTGCTGAAATCTATGGGGACAGCTGTTGAAAAACTGAGACTGTTCCAACAAATCCGGGACGCCTGGTCAGTAATGCCAGGGCCACAGAGCCTTCATTCATTCAGTCCTGCTTTAGTTGGAACCCACACATACATGCTGTTGTTCCTAGCGGCATAGATACTGACATCAGGGAAGGCTTGCATGACCATCAGGCATGGCCGCGTCCCTGCCTGCTCTCACATTATGCACTCTATCTAGGGGATTAATTAGACTGCCACACAGGAGACAGTGCTGAGGAATGGGCCTGTCAGGGCCTTTTCAGAATTGTAATTGTAGCTGCATTTATATAGTGCTTCCTACTCCAGACGAGTGTGGCACTCAGAGTGGAGGGGATTCAGCAGCATTACGCCTCCTTGCATCCCCTTATACCCCTTTTACTGTTCCGATCCCCCAAAACAAGCCTTTCTAAACCTTTCCCTGACTCTTCCCACTACACCTCCCTTTTACTCAATCCAAGCTCCAAAACAAAACCTAAAAGATTTCTAAATCCTTTCCTCTTCCATCCCTGAGCTATCCTTTTAAATCCAAATAACAGACTAACATATCCACCACTCAAATTAATTTCATTTTTCACTATACTAATTCACCACTAATCCTTTATTGGTTCTGGAGTAGCATGCTACTCGCCGAAAAAGTGCTTCAACACCCCATCAGGGGTAACAAGCGCTATATAAATGCAAACCTTTCTACCTTTTCTATCCCTATACTATCCTTCTTAATCCAAAAAACTGACTAATATATCCACTACTCAAATTACTTTCATATTTCAGTATACTAATTCACCACTAATCCTTTATGGGTTCCGGAGTAGCTTGCTACTCACCTAAAAAGTGCTTTGACGCCTCGTCAGGGGTAGTACATGCTATATAAATGCAATTACAATACAATAAAAATTAGAGTGGAGTCAAAATGGCCAGATTGATTTTATTCACACAAACACATTAGCGGCACTTCACTGAGTTTGAAAGTGAAGTGCTACTTTCGATTTCTCGTCTTTCTTTGAACAACATTGTTTTCCATTGGTGGAGAAGTGCACCATTCCTGGAGGTACTGACTCGGGTGGGGGGCGTCATGTTCGCAAGTATATTATTTTTCTAAAATCACATGCTGCCGCCTTCCTGGCCTCCAGCAATTTTCCGCAACAATAAAAATGTACTCATAACTCCGTTGATGATTGTTCTTCCTATTTATTTATTTTTTTATTTTTATTTGAAAGAGTTTTATATAGAGCTGGCTAGACCCGAAGGTATCAGAGAGCTTTACATGAGAATCAACACTGTAACAGAAAAAGTTAAAAAATTACACAATACATCAAAAAATAGGCATTACAATTAGGAGAGGAGAGAAAGGAGAAAGAGAAGTAGTGGAGGGGGCGGCGAGAAAGGGAGGATAAGGGACGAGACAACAAGGAGAGACGAAAGGAAGTCTGTCTAGAGACTGACTGGGTAGGTGACGACCAAGGAGGGAATCCACGGCCCATCTCCCCTATAGCTAAACCAGGTAGCTCCATCGGTCATCAGACAAAATAGTTGAGTCTCAGTACATTGAGAGAGGATAGAGGGAGAGACAAAAATAGAGGGAGGGTGAGGGAGGGTGAGGGAGGAGATGACAGGAGAGACGAAAGGAAGTTCAACAATGTGGTTCAACAGTATAACAGAAAAAGATCAACAATTAAAAATTAAATGAAATAATCAGCAATACATTAGGAGAGGAGAGAAAAGAGAGAGAAAAGTAGTGGGGGGTAGGGGAGGTGAGAAAGTGAGGATAAGGGAGGAGACAACCGTAGAGACGAAAGGAAGTCTGTCTAAAGACCGACTGGGTAGGTGATGGCCAAGGAGGGAATCCACGGCCCATGTCCCCTATAGTTAAACCAGGTAGTTCCATCGGGCGTCAGACAAAATAGTTCAGTCTCAGTACATTGAGAGAGGAGAGAGGGAGAGATATAAATAGAGGGAGGGTGAGGGAGGAGACGACAAGAGAGACAATAGGAAGTTCAACAATATGTTTCAACAGTATAACAGAAAAAGATAAACAATTACACATTACATCAAATAATCAGCGATACATTAGGAGAGGAGAGAAAGGAGAGGGAAAAGTAGTGGGGGGTAGGGGAGGTGAGAAAGTGAGGATAAGGGAGGAGACAACCATAGAGACGAAAAGAAGTCTGTCTAAAGACCGACTGGGTAGGTGATGGCCAAGGAGGGAATCCACGGCCCATCTCCTCTATAGCTAAACCAGGTAGCTCCATCGAGCATCAGACAAAATAGTTTGGTCTCAAGTGGCGAGGGAAGAGGTTCACAGAAAAACAGGGTGGGAACAAAGGGCAAGGGCAGATGAGGGCAGAGGACAGAAGCTGGAAAGAGTGGGAGCGGAGGGAGGTGAGGGAAGGGGGAGAAGAAAAGGTCAGGAGAGACGTGGGAGCATTTGCCCGAAGTCCGGCTGGGTAGGTGAAAGTCAAAGGAGGGAGTCCAAAGTCAATCTCCCCTATAGCTCGTGAGGTAGCTCCACCGGGCATCATACAAAAGTAGCTAGGTCTCACCTGTCTAGGGAAGTAAGCAGGGACGGGCAAAGGCTGGTTGAGGTACTCGGGAGATCAATGATTAAAGAACAGGGGAGGAACAAAAACATCGCAGAGGGTCTTACTAAGTCGGCCATCTAGAACTCAGGCAGGGAGTGTGCGACATTGTTCAGCTATAGTCAGTCAGAGGGGATGAAAATTGGCCTCAGAAAGAATCGCTCCTCACAGGCAACTGGCAGCATCAGCGCAACTGTCCAAAGTCGCCCAGACTACAGCGACAGTATAGTGGAGGCGTGCTTCTTCCTCCCCCCCCAGGTACCGGGGGAAACGTCACGTATTTTAAGACCCCATCCGGCGCTGTTACGGCTCCTCAGGGTTCTCTGGGGGCCTGTCGAGGGCCCGCTCCCACTCCTCAGCTCGTGGCTCGTGGGAAGGGTGCTGGCTCAGCAATACATGCAGGAGTTCTTCGCAGGGCAGGGGAGAGGGGACACGAATGGCAGCTGGAGCTCACTCCTCCTCCACCACCGGGGCTGCCAAAGTCGCCAGCGTGGGATGTTTCAACCTAGATGAGTTTGCAGCATTGGATCTCCCAGCGGGGTGGTGTACACGCAGGGCCACATCAAAGCTGAAATGAGCAAGAGGGTGTCAAGAAATTAGGCCGCATGCATCAGTTTTCAAGAGAATGAAGACAGCAGGACGCCAATTTCCTCAAGTGGAGGGCCCCCCACCCTGGAAGAAGCAGTCAATCCTAGCGCACAAAACGGGAGTAGGTACAGAGTATGTACATTGAACGCGGCTCCAGTAAGTCTCTATTAGCCGCCATTACAAAGTCAGGCAAGCTGACGCAGGCACGCCACGTATCGCCGAACTCAAAAGAAGGTTTAAAAACCTGAATTGCAATACAAATGCGGTACACATCTGTTCGTGCGGGAAGTTCATGCAGCATTTTGGTTTTAAAAATCAGCTGCTCGATACCTTCGTATGTCGAGTATTAGGCAGCCGCCATTTTACGCCGACAGTCATTCGATTCCTTGTGGGATTACGAGCTCCAATTTTGATCAAATTAAACCACCGCAGAACTTATTGAAGGCATCACCTTGTGCTGCGGTTTCATGGCGATCCCCGCTTAGCAGCAAAAGGCGCTCAGTCCGGGGCAGATATTCAGTGCCGCAGGGGGCGTCATCATAGATGCCTGATCATCATACGTCTTCACAGCATTTTTCCCCATAGCCCCGTCACTTTTGCTGGGTAAGTCTCAGTTCGCACTTACAGCATACCGAGAACACTCATGAGCAGCTGGGTCTGCCTTAGTCGCCATCAGCTCAGGCAGAGTTTCCTCGCCGCGCAGATCTAGGTCGAGCGCCATTTTCGCAATCTGATATGCTGCCACTCAAGCCGTCCGGCATTCTCGCGAATGGCAGCGCCTTGGGCAGTCTGACCTGCATCATTATGCTCCGCATGCGTTCCGGTTTTCAATACTCTGACCTTAGGTCACTTTTGGTCGGTGTATCCGTTTTCCGCCAATTCGCTGCTCCGGCCGTCAGAGCAGCTCCTAGGTTTGTCAAGTGGAAGATAAGATCCATGGACAGCCACCTTAGCTTCAGAAAACTACTCAAGAATTGACTCTTCCTCACATAACCACCACAAGCAAACAGAAATATACAGCATATCCCTCTGTACAAAAGCATTTATTTGTACTATAGATATATACCTATATATGAATATTGCTTTGTATAAAGGTGTAAAATACTTGTTTGTCATTCATGTTTGAACTGCTCTTGTGGAAAAAGGGAAACGTGCTGATGACAGAAACTTCATAGCTCAGAGACAAATGGCTTGTGATTCCACTTTTAAGCGTATTTGAGACATTCTGTGATTGGAAACGAATCCCACTTTGTGAATGTATTTTAATGTCAATAACTCATTAAACCTTAATACATGTGTATCCATTGGTTGAATTAAATAACATAAAAAGTTGCAACTAGGTAGTAAAATGCCAAACAAACACAAAAAATTAGAATCATTTTCTCTTTCTGGTCACACCTCTGACTCCGCCCACTGACCCAAGCCTCAGGTTATTCCCGCCCCCTGATCTCCGCCCACAGTTCCCCTACATTTTTCCCCCACTTCGACCACTGATCCATTTACTATGTGAAACTCCCAGGAAAAAGTACAGGCTATACACGAAGTACTGTTCACCATGCACAAGATGCAGTAAAGATATGAACAGAAAAAACACGCAGAAGTGGACAACTCTGCCATGACAAACTGACCAATCAAAACAGTTTACATCACAGCATTACGTCGCACCATGGTAACGGTAAAGCATACATAATAGATGCAAGCACGCACAACGCTATCCGTGTAAAACCAGGAAACGAGGGTACCTTGAAACGCTAAGGAATCCAGTCAACCGCGGGAGCACGCAAAGACGATCCACATTTAAAGAACCGTCTCTGGAGAAATGGTACGAACGGGTGTGAACAGAAGCACTAGTCTGCACTTTAAGATCAAATGCGCTCGAGACTCGTGCTCAGGAGGCAACGGTTATTGAACTCTTTTGAACAAAGCAGATAAAACAGGAAACTAAGCACACCAGTACATGTAGAGAAAATGAGAGTAAACAAAAATTGAAAACGAAGTAAAAGCCATCAAATGTCATTTACGCAATGATATCCCTGGAACAAATCAATTAAGTCATGTTTATCTCTGTAGCAGGAAACGCACTACAGAGTACTAGAAGCACCAATACTGGGAGGATTTAACCTACACAACCTGGAAGGTGCTTGAACTATATAAGGAATATTGGAAATGTTCACATGATATGAGAAGGTTCAGGATAATTAAACATTTGCAAACATATGTGACAAGAATTTTCGTAGGCGAGGATTATGCTATCTCATTTCTTTACTAGAAATGCTCAGTAGCCAATCACAATACAGTAACGAAAAACACAACTACATTACCCATGAATACTCTGGGTATCCCCTGGTAAACCATAGTGTATGCACACTATATAAGGAACCATAGAGAATAACACATCCTCTTTCTTAGTCCATAGTAAAACAGTTCAATTGAAGAAAATCGTAGTCCCAAACGAAACCATAGATGGAAGGACAACACCATGAAGCCGCAGTCCACTGGAAAGGAAGACGCAATGCTTGCAGCAACGGAAGAACTTCTGGGACGTGAATCAGCCATCAGGCAGAAGAAGGAACGTCCAGCAAGACCTTCATTTAGGATCAGATCCTGAAAAGAAATTCAGAGTTGTAATACACTATATATACCCTCAATGGAATTAAAACATAAGAACCAAAGAGGGGGGGGTAAAATGACAAGGAGCATGGCTAAACAATGCATAATACAATTGCATAAAAAGCATTAACATCAACATTAGAAATGCAAGCAGATAACATGGGTGGGATAATCCTCGCCTCCGAGTCCTTAATAGAATTGAAAATTCTTGTCACGTATGTTTGCAAATTTTAATTCTATGGCAGGACCGGAGGCTCCGATTATGCTTGTTCAAAGCTGAGCCACCACAACAGAAGCAATATCAACAATAGGCCTAAAATAGAAAGTTTTAAACATAGAGTCAGAAGACCAATCAGCGGCCTTCATGATATCAGGCAGACTCACACCCATAGAAAAAGCCTTAGAAGCCATAGTCCCTCGTGCGGAATGCGCACCAAAAATGGAAACATCAATACCGGCTTCAAGCATTAGCCAACGCACCCATCGTGCTAACGTAGCAGGAGTCACAGGCTTAAAAGGCTTCTGTAGAGCAATTAACAATTGACCCTGCAAATCTTGTCGAAAAGGAGCAGTACTTACCTCATAATCCTTAAGGCACTGAACCACACAAAGTTGTGGATTATGTGGAAAAGAAGGATATGCTACGGAAGTTGTATTACATTTGGTGCGCCTGGAGATAGTAAAAGTAACACCTGCAGGTGAAAAGGAACGACCAGCAAGGTCCAGAGCTCGAACATCGGAGACACGTTTGCACGAAACCAAATACAGCAACATTTGGCGGACAACAAAGAGTTGCGAGTCAACAAAGAGTTGGAAGGCCAAGACTCCAAAAAACGCAAAACAACAGAAACATCCCATAAAGCCACGTATTTCGGACAGGGCGGTTTTACCAGTCGTATACCCCTGAGTAATTTAGAAACTAAAGGATGTTCCCCAGCAGGCTTTCCATCAATAGGAAGATGGCCTGCAGAAATGGCAGAATGACAATTATTGACAGTTCTATAAGCCAGACCTGAAGAAGCAATAGAAGCTAGGAAATTGACAATCAAAGCAAAATCCGCTGAAGAGGGATCCACCTCCCGTTGTGAACACCAATCACTCCACCGTTTCCAAGCTGAAGCATAATGTTTGTGTGTGTTGGGGGACCAAGCCTCACTGATAAATCTGGCAGCGTTGCTAGAAAGGCCTGAGACTTGCCAGCGTTCCCCGAAATCCTCCATGCCACTAGAAGGAGCTGACCCGATTGAACCAGTGGGTGCGGATTGAGAAGAGGGTCCAGCAACAGATTCCACTTCTGGGGAAGAAGGAGCGGCGTCGAACAACTCATCTCCAGAAGAACCGGAAACCAAGCCTGAGCCCTCCAGAGAGGAGTGATCAGAATGAGTTCCGACTGGAAATGCTTTGTGCGAGCCAGAACCCTGGGGATCATCACAAATGGGGGAAAGGCATAACACAGGTGAGGAGGACAGACCTGGAGAAACGCATCTGTGGCTAGTGCCTCCGGATCCGGACACCAACTGAAAAATCGGGGAAGCTGAGTGTTGAGGCGACATGCAAACAGATCGATATGACACCGGCCCCAAATCCGGGACAGAGACCGGAAAACCCGAGGATGAAGCCTCCAATCGCTGAAGTCCCTCAGATGACGAGAGTTCCAATCGGCAATCAGATTGTCGCGACCCGGGAGATATTCGGCAATAACAGTAATCTGCCGTTGCAGGCAAAAATGCCAGAAATCCTTTGCAATCTCCGCCAGAAGTCTGGACCTTGTCCCCCCTAACTTGTTGACATACCGAACCGCTGAGACATTGTCCATGCGGAGGAGAATGCAACAATTCGTCATGTGTGGTGCCAGACAACGAATCGCGAAAGATCCCGCCAGGAGCTCCAAGCAATTTATATGGATAGACAACTCCTCCTGAGACCAACAGCCCCCCGTCGAGACTTGACCACAACGGGCTCCCCAACCCCACAGGCTGGCATCGGATTCCATCACCACATCTGGGGATGTCCCGAATAGGGCTCTCCCGTTCCAAGATTCCATGTGCTTCAGCCACCATAGCATCTCCCACCTCACGTCCTCTGTCAGAGGAACAAGATACGAATAGCGAAGGCCTTTCTGGAGATGCTTGATCTTTAGACGCTGAAGAGTCCGGTAATGTAAAGGACCCGGGAAAATCGCCTGAATCTAAGATGCCAACAGACCGACAGTGCGAGCCAACGATCTCAATGACACACTCTGTCTGGACAAAAGTAACCTCAACTCCCTCTTGATGGCTCTGATCTTCTGATTGGGCAAGAGGAGTTGACAGGACACTGAGTCGACCAGAAAGCCCCGGAAGTCTATCGACTGGGAAGGGCGTAAAACAGACTTCAGAGAGTTTACCAGAAAACCCAGAGATTGTAACAGATCTATCGACCAATTCAAATGAGTCTGCAAAAGGACAGGACACTGCGCCATAATAAGAATATCGTCGAGATAAACTATCAGTCGAACGCCGTGGGCCCGCAAGGACTCCACAACGGGTCTCGGAAGCTTCGTGAAGCACCACGGTGCCAACGAGAGGCCGAAGGGGAGAACTTGGTATTCGAACCAAGTCCCGAGCCACTGGAATTGGAGGAATCTCTGATGAGGGCCGTATATCGGAATGGACAAATAAGCATCCTTCAGGTCGAGGCGGACCACCCAGTCTCCTTCCTGAAGAAGATCCCGCAGAAGATGGATACCCTCCATCTTGAAGTGGCGATAAACGACCCTGCCGTTGAATTCTTTGAGATTTAGTACCAACCTGGATCCGCCCCCTTTTTTCTGGACCAGAAAGACATTGCTGACGAACCCCCGAGGATGATGGGAAGTCTGAACGATGGCCCGTTTGGCCAAAAGAGACTCGATTTCTGTGGAAATTACTTCCTGATCTTGACGGGAAAAAAACAAGGGTGAAGAAGGGTGGGGTTGAAGAGGACAACTGTAAAACTCTATTTTGTAACCCTTGACTGTTTCCAACACCCAAGCATTGCTTGAGATCAAGCGCCAATTGGGGAGGTAAAATTGTATCCTGCCCCCCAACACAACCTCTGAGGCTAGAATCAAACTCACCTGCGGTGGAAGAGTCGTGACGACCTCCTTGGGTACCTCCGTAATGACCTTTCTTGAACTGGCCCCTTCCTTTGCGGGAGGGATAGAAGGAGGACTTGTTTGCGATATAGGAGGAATCCTGACCACCACCTCTTTGGGACTGAGAACCTCGCTGGTTGTACTGATTGGACCCTCGGCCGAACGAACGTCCCCTTCATCCGGCCCTGCCGAAAACCAGGCGGAAGGCTCTCCGAAGAGAAGATTGAGCTTTGTCGAGCCCACTGAAAGTGGCCACGAACTTAGTCAGCTCCTTGAGGAAAGGCTGTCCAAATAACAAGCCCTGAGCCAAAGGCCCCAATTCCGAGGAGGCCAACTTCAGAAGTTTAGGATTCAATTTCAGCAAAATAGAGCAACGACGCTCGCTGGAAATCGCACAGTTAGCATTCCTTAACTGACAGATGGCCCTCTGGGACCAACCAATCAATTCATCAGGATCAACTACAGCGGCAGACTCCTTGGCCCGAAAGCCCAAGTCCAGAATTTTGGTCAGGGTACCGAGAAGATCCAACATCTTATCCTGACAGGAACGCCAGGCCCTGTCGATGCCCTTTTTTGGATCCTTGGCATATTTTTTAAGTTATGTCACCATCGTAGGATCCACTTCAGGTGTATCTACCAGTTTGTCCGCCAGATCAGGGCGGGGACAATCAGATCTAAGGCGGGAGCGTACATCTTGTTCAAACGGCTGGCGAATATGTGCTTGGACATACTCCGCCACCTCTGGAGATGGAAGCCAAGATGTAGAGTTGGGATGTACAATATCAGAGGGTTCAAAGGTGAGTAGCTGGGGGTGGGATGGCGCATCAACAAAATGTTCTTTGCGAGATTTTTTAGCGGGAGGAGGATCTTGGTCAGAGGAGGAAGTAGTGGAAGATGTATCATCATTATCTGCGTGACGAGCTGGCGCGGAGCGTGCATTAACGGAAGATGTCCCAGAAGCCTGATCAGTGGCCAATGCCTTGGCAAGTTTTGCAAAGTCTGACTGGTGCGGATTTTTGGGTGACTAAGAGCTGCGACCTGACGAGGACGGCAGCCAGCCCTGCAGCAGAGCGTAATCTGAAAGATGGCGCTTCAAAGGGGCAATGGCGGGCACCAGCGCCTTGTTAACTGAATGCTGGACCCCTTGATCCAATGCCTCTAGCAATTCGTGTTCCAGGGAACCCAAAGCCTCATCATATTCATAATACATGTCTTCCTCATAGTATTCACCCATGACAACACAACGTGTAGGAATATTAGCCCACCAGAGGAAGGAAAGTCCAAATTGCCACAAGCATTATCCGGGGGAGTGGAAAAAACCCCACAGCAAGCCAACAGAGTGCAGGTAGCCACCTGTATAAACAACTTTAAATGTGGAGGGAGGGCTTGCTGACAACTAGCCACTCTAGGCAATGCCTATGTAAATTGTACAGCCCCAATGCGTTATCTGCAAGTAGGGCGTCAAAGGGGCACCAAAATAGCGAGCTGTTGGCAAGAGCAATCGAAAACGCTGCTCCGGCGTGTCAAACTCCGTGTGTACCCGGAAGAAAAGAAAGGAAATGGCCCCCGCGCATGCGCGGAAACGGCTGCTCGCAGTACAGAATACAGAGAGGGCAGCGCGAGCCACGCGCGCCGCCTCCCAGTCCCCCGGTCTCCCACTCCACCAGGAAAAAATGTGGACGCGCAGCACCCACACCGAAGGAGGTGACCACACGCTCCTGAACACAAGCGGCACAAAGCAGCGACCAGAACGGCAGCGCGACGCGCTGAAAACGCCAAACAAAGCCAGAAAAGTAGAAAGCACACAGCGCAATACAATGCAGGTAAATGAATCAATATCAAATCACACAGTGACAATATACAAGTAGTAGAATGGAAAGTGAACTTAACTGGCTGCGGAGCAGCAAAGAAAGAGGATGTGTTATTCTCTATGGTTCCTTATATTGTGTGCATACTCTATGGTTTACCAGGTGATACCCAGAGCATTCATGGGTAATGTAGTTGTGTTTTTCGTTACTGTATTGTGATTGGCTGCTGAGCATTTCTAGTAAAGAAATGAGATAGCATAATCAGAGCCTACGGTCCTGCCATAGAATTGAGGCGATGTTTTCAACTCTATTTAAACAGGCAGGGAGTCACTGCACCTGTAGCAGTACAAACCCGGTACGTGAGTACATGAACATTTAGAAGCGTGTATATTTAAATTATGTAGGAATATACACTAAAGTAATCCATATTGTCACCTTTACAGGCAAACAGATTTCCTACCAGAATTATGTCCAGCCCTGAAGAAGACCTTAACGCAAACAGAGTTTTTGGTCTCACCTTCATAAGATCGAAACGCTTTGGCATTGACTAAATAGTGGCTCAGAGCCAACTAGGAAAATAATATACTGTTCCTTTTTGGACTGGTTAGTGGCAGTAATTCTGCTCCTCTACACTAGCTTTTGGAAATAGTCTCTAAACCTATACAGGACTATATAATTAGGAAGTTCTGAGGACCAAGAGATATATGGTCCCAGTATACTGTGTTTTCAAAACAGTAGGACCAAAAAAAGATTAGGTATTTTAGTTTGTGAATCAAACATCAAAAAATCTCTACAAATATCAACTGAGAATGCATTTGTTTAGTGTGTAATGTAAAAAAGATTTATTACATGTTTTTGTCAAGTAATTAGTTTATTTATGTACAATCAGTCCAGAGTTCATCTAGGAAACGATATAAATATGTATATGTTTTGGATATAACTGTTTTATGTGTTGAGATAAATATAGGAGATGTGTTAATATATTTGATGAAGGGATTCTCAATTTGAAAAAAGCTTTGAAGTAAAAGAAAAACTATGATGTGATTCCCAAAGTCAATTTAAAGGACAAGTGTGGCCAAAAGAAATAGTGTGATCAATGGTGCCAGAGGTATTTTGCTCGTGAACTTATTATATTGATTACGGTCTCTGGTTTCCTAAATTGAATCATTCCCCCTTGTTATATGTCCACTTTAAAAAAGAGCTCCCCTGGTGAACTGACATACAAAAGAAAAGGCAATAGTGGGTCCTCTGGACTATCAGGTTTACCATGTAAGCAGAAACTTCCAGTGATTAACCTTCCTCCAGCATCATGCCTAGACATTGCAGTACTAAAAAGAGTTCCCCAGCTATGTGACGGCAAAAGGAAATCATACAATGAGTTAGCAAATAAAACCTTGGTCTAGCTCACACAAAACAAGGACTTGCCACTTTTCATGGCCAACATTATCCTATTCACTCGCAGGGTGGGGTGGGGTGGATTGGACCAGGGCCATTGGACCGCCCCAAGGAATGTGGTATAATAAATTGTAGAAATCCACAAATGGTCTGCAGATTGCAGATGACTGTTAGGAGAAACCAAGATGGTCGGTTAGGTATTATATTATTGCCAATAGGTTATTTTTATAATCCAAATCAGTTCCCTAGGTCTGGCATGATCCGCTGAAACAGAGCTTCTTTTTTTCCACCAGTAGTAGCACCACTGGTTGCAGTCAGTCCTGTATAATGTGGCTTTCAACATTCCTACTTACAATCGGTGTATTCCCTAGAAGAAGTTGACTGACTAACTGATCAAGTAGGTGTTGAATATATTGGGCAAGCCATAACATTTAGCAAAGTGCGGTGCTTGGATGGGCTTAGTCAGTAGCACAGAAGGTGAGTGACCGCCTTTGCAACCCAGCAGATTGGACTGATGGGTGAAGTCATTCGCTTGCCTTTGCCACAGGCCAGCTATGAGATAGGAGTAGGGGTTCATCTCATGATAGATTACAAACTATATAGACTCACATACTCTGACTTTTGTTGTATCGTGAAGTACTTTCCTCCATGACAGATCTGCCAAACAAGATCTGATTTTTAATCCCCTTTACTTTCCCCCCTCCTTCCATGATCCATAGAACTTGCTCTCTATTGTTTTTAAATGTACTAAGTAACTGATGTAATTTTGAAATCACGTTTCATTTCTCAATGCTATGTTTATGCTCCAGTATCTTATGTAACCCTGTTACCCACTGTACGCTTTCCTCATGTTAAGTGCTCTGATACACCCGGGTCAAGCATGCGCTATATAAAACTTTTCTAATATACTCACCCAGGTGCCCCAGCAATGTTGGCCGATGCCCTGAGGAGCTGTCCTATGCAGTTATTGAGGAGTTTGGCTCTGGTTCACCCCTCTGCCGTCACCTACACAGCCAGACATCGCACATGGTTTTCCGCGTCAGCAATGCCACCAGACCCTTTTACAGGGACTGCCTTTCTCTACCAGCTTGACTCCTTTAAATGGCCCCATAGATATTCCCTTGTCCAAAGCACTCCTACTCCCCTTGTTGGGGATGGATCCAGCATCTTTGTCCTGGAGTCTCAGAGACCCCTTTGAGAGAGTCCACAGTGACAAGGGTGACACTCATAGTGAAGGACGGGGATTGATCGCCTTACCACTGGGATCCGTCTACTACCTTGCCGGACATCAGACACTGGGTTCCCGCTGGGCTTCCTTCCCCCCTCCCCCACCTCTTCCCTCCTTCATTCTTCAGAGTGTGCCTGTGACCAAAGCAGCAGAAAATATGACTATTGCTAGGTGCAATATTCTGAACCCAGCAACATTATTGCCTGATTCACACGTTTCAGAAGCTAAAAATGAAGTCGAACACAATTGTATTGATCTTACAGAATACTGTACTAAACCTCATCAAGATATAAGAGAAGAGCCACTGATAAATTCAGAACATGAACTATTTGTAGATGGTTCATGCATGCAACATGAGGAAGGAGGTTTGAGTGCTGCTTATGCTGTATGTACTCTATGGGGTCCAGTCGACCTATTCACCTGGAGTCAAATCTGCACAAGTAGCTGAATTAATTGTATTGACGAAGGCTTGCAAAATTGGGAAAAATGTAAAAGTGACTATTTATACTGATAGCCAATACAGCTATGGAGTTGTGCATGATTTTGTCCAACTCTGGATGCAAAGGAGGTTTCTGACTTCATCAGGTACTCCTATTAAAAATGGAAATTTTGTGAAAGATTTGCTGAAAGCAATCCAATCACCAGAAACAGTGGCTGTGGTCAAGTGTGCTTCTAACCAATCTGGCAATGACAGAGCGACAGCAGGTAATCGATATGCTGATCAATTAGCTCAATATTGTGCCAGAAAATAAAATGCCAATAAACAAGCAAATTGAAACAAATGGAAACAGCTGCCAACTTATGTTGCTTGAAAGAGTGAAAACGTGAGAAGAAGTGAGAGATTTACAAAATGATGCAGAACAAAAGGAAAGAGAAGAATGGGCAAAGTTAGGTTGCCAGAGAAGGGCTAAAGATGGTGTCATTGTTTACCTTGATGGAAGGCCTGTGTTGCCAGACTGTATGCTTGCTCCTATGGCTAGGATGTACCATGGTGATTCTCACCTAGGGCGGGATGCCATGACTACATTGTTCAGACAAACTTGGTTCAATGCGAAGTTCAGCAATGTAGCCTGTCCGCCCTCCGTTGTGCGGAGGGCGGACAGGCAAGAGCCAGGCAGACAGCACTTCCGGTTCTGCCGGAGCTGAGGTTAGCGCTCTAGTGGCTACCTCACTCCGGGCTATTTAGGCCGACCTGACCCTCGGGCCAACGCGGTAGGGAGACGGTGGCAGTGTCTCCCAGACCCGCTGCTGTGCCTGTGAGTGTTTTTTACTGATTGCTGCTACTTGCGAGGGCTGCGAGAAGCATTTTGCACTAGCGGACTGATTTAATAGTCTATAGTATTTTACTTGTATTTTAATTTAGGACAGACCCACGTGTCCCACTAAAAATAGCATTCTCTCCCTGCAACGCCTGGGCTCGATTTTCCCGCCTGCCCGCCTCGTTCCGACTCGGCAATCAGTGCCGTTGTGCGGAGGGCGGACAGGCAAGAGCCAGGCAGACAGCACTTCCGGTTCTGCCGGAGCTGAGGTTAGCGCTCTAGTGGCTACCTCACTCCGGGCTATTTAGCCACGCCCTTCCTCCAAGCGAGCAGCGGTTGCGCGCAGGGGGCGCCTTCGAGCGCGCCTAAGAAGCGCCGAAGAAAAGCCCGTCTGCGCCCGTCCGCGACAGGACGGGGCGAGGGGCGATGGACTTTGACTCTGCCCAACGAGCTTCTACCGGTAAGGGCACACGGATAATTTCTTATTCTGCCCAAACGCTACTGTCCCTCAGACCATCTTTGTTATGTAGCACTAAAATTCCATGGCACCGTGTAGAGGGAGGCTTCTCTTGTCTGCAATGTCGGCGTCTCTCTGGAAACAGCATATCTCCTTCTGTCCCTAACATTCCCACACTAGGCCTTAGGAGCTTCTTTCTAAATGTGCGATCATTACCCAAACACCAACACCAGGTTTGGGATTTAATTCATTCTACGCAGCCAGATATCTGCTTTATTGTTGAAACATGGCTAAAACCTCATACAGTCACTGCCATAGCCATGGGGATCCCTTCTGGGTACAAAATCAAACATTTAGATCGAGAAATAAAAACTGGAGGTGGTCTTGCAATTATACATAAAGACTGCATAAAAGTCACCATTATTGAACAACATATGCACCCACAGCTAGAAATAATGATTTTTAAATTCACTCTTACTAATCATATCACCTGGAAAGGTGCTTTGGTTTATCGACCTCCAGGACCTAACCCGAAATTTGCACTTACCCTCCAGGAAATTTTAGCCCCTCATATTAAATCCAAAGAAGATTTTCTTCTTTTGGGAGATTTTAACACACATGTAGATCAACCAACACTCTCCGAATCAACTGCCTTGATTACAGACCTTTCTAACCTAGGTCTTGAATTACAAAATCAAGGACCAACCCACAAAGGAGGACATATGTTAGATCTACTTTTTTGTAACAGTGCCAAAGCAATCTGTTCCCCGGTAAAAGAAATATCATGGACAGATCATTCCATGCTTGAATTTTTATTAGTAACTCCTCTAAGAATTGTAAAGAGTGCTTCCCTTCCTCCTACCTGGCGACGACAATGGCACAAAGTCACTGCCAACAAAATCCAGGAATCCTGGACAAATCCGGAAATTTTAGCAACAGACACAGCTGATACGGCCTTAGCTAAGCTCAATGTCTCTATTAAGCAAGCTATTGACATTGTAGCTCCTTTAAAAAAGCATAAACAGTATCCTGTGTCCAAACAGGATAGCTGGTATACCTACGAATTGAGAGTAGAAAAGCAAAACTGCAGGTGAGCTGAGAAGGCTTGGAGAAAAAGGAAGACCCAGAGTAGCAGAGCAGTTTTCTTAGATGCTCAATCAAAGTATTATAAAAACATAAAGCTAGCCAGGAAACAACATCTAACGCAACAGATAGCACAAGCAGGCAATTGCTCTAAGGAGCTTTTTAATATCCTGCAGAATTTTATTAAACCGACTGCTTGTGAGAGCTCAGAGGACTTCTCACAAGACCTATGTGATGAAGTTTCGACATATTTTGAGGATAAAATAAATAATATCTATGAAAAAATAGTAGCAGCTAACAGCGCTATAAATAACACCAACAATTGCCATCCTCAGACTCCGGCAATAAGCAATAAACCCTCTCTAACATCTTTTCCTCCGATTACCAACAAAGAGCTCCTCTCCCTCTGCAGCCATATTAAATCAGGGTCGCCAAGTGACCTTATTCCCGCCAAGATGGTTGGCCCCATGATCTCTATCCTGGGACCGCCCATATTGGATGTGATTAATATCTCCCTAACAAAAGGTCAGGTCCCAGCAGACTGGAAAAGGGCGGTGGTGAACCCGATTAGAAAAAAAGCATCTTCCCCATGGACAGACCTCTCCAACTTACGACCTATCTCCCTCCTACCCTACCTGGGCAAGGTTACAGAGAGGCACGTGAACACCTATCTTTCTCAACATCTTGAAGCGACGGAAGGCCTGGACCATTCACAATCTGGTTTCAGGCCAAACAACAGCACAGAATCAGCCCTTCAGACAGTGACCAATAACATCAAAATGGCACTGGATGATGGCAGCTCAATGATTCTGGTGCTGTTGGACCTTTCCGCCGCTTTTGATACGGTGTCTCACACGGTGCTTCTCAACCGCCTAGGTGAGGTGGGTGTGGAGGGAGGGGCTCTGGCATGGATGAGGAGCTTTTTGACTGGTCGTTTCCAAGAAGTTAGGCTGGGCTCCCATAAATCCATTCTAAGGGAGCTCAATAAGGGAGTGCCACAAGGCTCGTGCCTAAGTCCTACACTCTTCAACGTGTATGTGGCCCCCTTAGCCAACCTGGCAAGATCTTTCGGGTTCACCCCGGTGTCGTATGCCGACGACACCCAACTCCTTTTTCCTTTCAAAATCCTTACACCTGCAATAAAAAGATCTTTTGCAGATGGCATGAGAGCCATTGCAGAATGGATGTCAACAAACTGTCTGCAGTGTAATGTGGGGAAGACGGAGGTCATGTGTTTTGGACAAGCGGCAACACACTGGGCATCCGACTGGTGGCCCTTAGAGCTTGGCCCTGTTCCCATCCCCAAGAGTACAGTTAGGAACTTGGGAGTGCTTTTTGATCAGCAACTTACCTTCAAGGGACATGTAAATCAAGTTGCTGGCACCTGCTTTCGGGCTATTGGAATGTTAAGACGAGTCTTCCCCTACATACCGGACCATCACAGAAAAACGCTTGTGCAGGCTCTGGTCATCAGCAGGGTGGATTACTGCAACGGTTTGCTCCTCGGAGCTAACGAGGAACAACTTAGTAAATTGCAGGTAATCCAAAATACTGCAGCAAGGATTGTCCTGAATGCTCCATCAAGGACTCCCTCCTGTCCCCTGCTGATGAGACTCCACTGGCTCCCAGTGAGGAAGAGAGTCCAGTTTAAAACTCTATGTACAATCCATAAGAGTATGATAGGGGAGGGCCCAAAATATATGACCGAAATCTTCCAGCCTTACATTCCCGGGCGCCCTCTGCGCTCCAGCCATCAGCAGCTTCTGCAAACACCCAGAGTAAAAAAGGCCAGACAAGGCGGCTGTGCATTAGCTTATGCCGGACCAGCACTCTGGAACTCTCTGCCCCCAGAACTAAGATCTCTCTCCAGCCACCTGACCTTTCGGAAAATCTTAAAAACTTACCTGTATCCTGGTAAATAATGCTTTTTTAACTTACATCCCCACTCCCTCTGGGCACACATTCAGAATTAGTACACTCTAGTGTTGCAGCAATAGCGCGGAGATACCCCTTCGGGGGTCTAGTCTGGCGCTTTATAAGAATATAAAATAAATAAATAAATAAATAGCAGAGAGTCTTTGCCGTAGGTGCTTAATTTGTCAACAAATGAACCCTGGAAAGAAGACTGGAAAGAAGACTGTAGTGTGGCCAGGAAAAATTGGGAAAGCAGAAGGTCCTTTTGTTTGTCTTCAGATTGACTTTATTCAGTTACCCCCTTGTAGAGGAATGACGTATGTTCTTGTCATTGTCTGCCTATTCTCAAAATGGGTAGGAGCTTATCCTACACGCAGGAATGATAGCATCACAGTAGCAAGATTACTACTCAGAGAGGTCATACCACGTTTCGGTTTTCCAGTAACAATTGAATAAGACTGAGGAAGTCATTTTAATAATGAAATAATTGGTCTAATCTGTGAAGCATTCAAAATTGAGCAAAGACTGCACTGTGCACATCTTCCAGAGGCTTCTGGAGTGGTAGAACAACTGAATGGCACAATCAAATCAAGATAGGGAAAGATATATGAATCTACTCGGTTAGCTTGGCCAGATGCTTTACCTCTATATTTGATGGGACTCAGAAGCATTCCAGACAGAAACACATGCTTGAGTCTTCATGAGGTACTCATGGGAAGAGCAATGAGGCAGGCATGGGTGCCAGGACACAAGCTGATAAATATATCTGATGACTTCGTACTAGAGTACTGCAAACAACTGGCTGACCAAGTGCGTTCTAGCTGTCACCAGACAAGCAACTCCAGCACATGATCTGATTCCAGGTGACTGGGTTGTGATAAAGAGACATACATGAGAATCTTGTCTAGCTCCAAGGTGGGGCAGGCCAAAACAAGTGATATTGGTCACCACTACAGCTGTAAAGTGCAAGGAATTCTGAATTGGATCCATGCAAGTCTCACTAAAAGAGTGACTGAACCTGATGAAACTGAAGCAGAAGGTTGTGCAGCTGAGGACTCTCAAGAAAATGATTCCGAAGTAGTTGCTGATGAACGACCGAGCACCAGTCAGAATGAATGGATTCCAGTGATTGACATTCCTGCAGATGTTGTGACAACCAGAAGTCAGACTTATTTAGATAGACAGAGTGATAGTGAGGATGAGTCAGGAATAGAAGAACGTACTCAGACCACAGAAATCAAAGCCAATAATAATTCTGAGGAGAAACAGATAAGGAGAGATCAATATACTCAGACAGTCCAGATACCTGTCATAGTTCCAAAGTCTGAGGAGGGACAGATAGGTAATAGGGCGAAGGCTCAGGAAGAAGAAAAACAAGAAATTGAGATACCTGAGCAGGATCAGATAGATGTAGAGAAACGTGTTCAGGAAGAAGAAAACAAACAAAATCAAAGCCAAATACTGTGTATTCCTGAACAAGGCCAGATTAGCATCCAGGCAGAAGAAATAGAAGCAAGACCTGGACCAAGTCAGATAGGGAAAGATACAGACGACGAAGATGTACAAATTGTGCCACAACTGAAAGAGAATAAAAGAGCAACTCAAGAAAAACAAAGCACATTACCAGCCTAAAGACTCGGAAAAGGAGATAAGTGGCCTGGTTTTGTTAAAAGACTGACATTTCGCCTTAAACCAATAAATGAAGAACCAGAGCAAAATAATGAAATATCCAGTCAAACTGGGTTTTCTACAGAACAACCAAGAGGGAGAAGTCCACGGCTGAAAAGACTGAATAATAAGTTGAGAGGCCCTGACATATGTCATTCTAAGTGATGAAAGCGATGACAAATTAATTGATGATCCAACAGATGAAGAAGTAAGACCAACTTGAAAGATTTCACAGGTTGAAATTTTATGAAAAGTCTCAAAGAATGGCTAAGTCTCCTTTGTCGAAAAATGGTTGATCATACTGTTAATGGTAAACCGAAAAGAAACTGCTTAAAAACATGCTGTAGAATATGCACATGTAGTATAGTAATAGAACTCATAGTATGGTTAGGATTGACGGTAGCTATTCCTTATCTAATAAGTAAAGACAAAAAGAATGACACTAACATTCATGAGAAAATAGATGCACCTGAAAAATTAAATATACATGAAAGAATAGTTAATTTTAGGCAGCAAAGAGTAGAATTTGAAGCATCAGATGAGGAAGAATTACATTACAATACCATTAGAAATAGAACACATTTGAATGTATTTGCAAATTTGTTAGTACATTATGTAGAGAACAATGGAAATAAGCAATTGCTATGTTCGTATGAAGCTACCATTATCTGTAGCCGAGGGCGTCACTTATCACCATTTTCCCATGACCTATGGTATTTCATGCAGTATTCTAGCTAGTTTATTTTATAAAAAAGGTCCTTTGCAATATTATTATTCTAATTCATACGTGATTTTTTCTGAACTACCTGTTTATAGTAACCTGAATCCTGTACATACTAAGGGTGACATAACTCATCCTATGGGTGAATATTTTTTAAATGTAAATGTATTGTATTTGTAAAGCGCACGGCTGCCCACGTGACGGGGTGTCCCGGCGCTGCACTCATACCGCTGTGGAACCCTTCCTGGCTTTTCCATGTGAAATGTCCACTCCTGTGCACCCCCAAGGTGAAGCCAGGCATCCAAGCGCTGCTGGGGCCGTTGTGGAGATTAAGCAAGCTATTGCCCAGAGTCACAGAGTGGGACCCATGATTAGACTAAGCACCGAGGCGAGAATTATCAGGTCCGGGGAGATTGTGTCCAAGAGCCGCCGAGGCGGGAATTGAACGCTGGTTCCGGGCCAGACCTCTGCATCATGGTCTGCCACTCTAACCATTGAGCCACGCTTCTCCACAATTAACCAATAGGTACAATAGATATAGCTGAAGCACACAAGAATAATTTAACATGCATTTTACATGAAGAAGAAAAGATATTTTTGAATTTAGTTGAGCAAAGGAGAGAGGATTTCCAGAGAAAAGCTACAGAACAGAAACGAAAAATTCCTAAATGGGCAGAAAATAAAGGATACACCTTGAATGGCAAAGCTCATGCTGCTATGTTGCTGGAGTTTGAAAAGAAAGGCAAACTCTGTCTCCACAGAGAGAAAACAAGTTATTCTAACAATATATTTATTGGTTCTAGTGAATGTGAACACAATTATAAAGTACTTGGGGGGTGGGGTTTCAAAGATGGAACTGAGCCATTATTCCTGGAATTTATTACATATATGGGAACAAAGCATATTACAAATTGCCTGTTCATTGGTATGGGAGTTGCTATTTTGGAATAGTATTCCCAAAAGTAGTATATCATGTAAACACAATCACTGGAAGCAATGAAGAAACACATAGACTAATACGTAGTAAAAGAGCTAGTTTTTCAGAAATTGAAGGTGATATATTTAGTGCATTGATACCTTCAGTGGGAGTGGTTCTGAACAGCCACGGCCGGTGGTAGGTGTAACTGCAGAGCGGTGACGCAGCGAGGGGGAGGATTTCGTTGTGCGCACTGCATCGCATTTGGTGATGCAGTGCACACAACGAAATTAGTTTTATTAATTTATATGTTTACTTACCTGTTAAAGTCCGTAATCCATACATTAAAACCCCCCACCCTGCCCCTCCCCCTCCCTACGTCACCGCCCTGCAGTTGCACCTACCACCGGCCGTGGCTGGTTCTGAATACTCAAAGAATTTGCAAATTGTCATCAGTGGTGGATCGTCTATCGACTGACACTGCTGGAGGATTCTTAATGATCAATACTGAACTGGTTGGGGTAAGGTGAATGGTTTTACAAAATCGACTTGCTCTTGATACATTGTTGTCAAAAGAGGCCGGTGTCTGTACAATGCTGAAAGCGCAACACTGTTGCACTTATATACATGACAAAAGTGTAGAACTTAAGTGGTATGTAAGGAATATTACACGTTTAGAAAGAGAACTCGAACCACTGGAGATTGATAGTGCATGGAAGAGACTTACAGATGGTCTCTCCTCTATAGGTAGTTGGTTTTTTAATGTAGGAAAAAGTTTTGTAGGTAGAATACTGATGCCAATGGTGGGAATAGCCCTATTTATTTTAGGGATAATAACTTGTTGCAAATGTCGCAAGAATAAAAAGACATAAACAGTAAATAAGACTGGAAAGAAAAGAAATATTAATGAAATTGAATTAGAAGAGCATAATGGACATTTATATAAGAAAGTGAAAGATCTTCACATGAAAAATGAAAAGAACTTTAATAGAAAGTTTGAAGAAATTGAGTTGGGTGAAATATAAAAGTTGCCATCTGTTTAATTAATTAGTGATGATATAAAGTATCATCAAAGAGTGGATTGATGGAGCAAGGTTTCACACGTAAAGTGACTTGCTTGTATTCAGCCATCTCGAAAATAATATTAATGCACTAACTAACATGTTTTGTTATATTAATACTGCATTACATGACATTACTAGAATCCAAGCATCTGTCACACTCAAGTGACGTGACGTAATATCTCGCTTGGTGGGAAACTTTTGCTTCTGCGCACTAGAACTAAGATGGCTACTCTGTGTCCTAACATGCAAGAAGCTTGCATCGCTGCTTTTGCTAAGCTGTTTGTTCTGCTTAACCTCTAATGCAATAGTTAAAATAAAATAATGGGAATAGAATAAAGATAAGTGGTATACAGTGCATTTATTAATTCTGTGCCTCTAAAAATGTTTCTCTTCTATGTTTGCATCTTTACATATATTGTGGAGGAGTGTGGCTCAATGGTTAGAGCGGCAGACCCTGATGCAGAGTTCTGGCCTGGGACCAGGGTTCAATTCCCGCCTCGGCGGGTCTTGGGCTCAATTTCCTCAGACCTGACAATTCTTGCCTCGGTGCCTATTCTAATCATGGGCCCCACGCTGCAACTCTGGGCAATAGCTTGCTTAACCTCCACACCGGCCCCAACAGTGCTAGGATGCCTGGCTTCACCCTGGGGGTGCCCAGGAGTGGACACTTCACAGGGAAAGCCAGGAAGGGTTCCACAGCGGTATGAGTAATAGCACCAGGAAACCGCTTGGTGACAGTGCGCTCTGCAAATACCTTGACATTTACATTTATCGTATTTGGGCCTGAAATGTATTTCTGAACTCCATCTTTGGAGGAACTGCACCTGTGCAAAGACACTGAAGTCAATGGCCTTCAATCACTGCCAGAAAACTGACTTGGACTAAGAAACTATGAAAAGCGACCTCCTCCCCCTGCCAAAGGAAGCTGAATTGAATAAATTGTTAAAGTATTAAATGTTATTGTTACATTCACTGCCGGGTGGAATAAAAGATAAAAAGTACATGGGAAGATAAAGTCATGGGAGGGAACATTTGAATACATGATTGACAAGTTATCCCATATCAATATGGTGTGATGACTTCTCCTCGTCTTCTGACCAATACAATTGTGGGATTTACTCATTTGCAACATTTGGGGGTGGTACACTGACCTGAAAAATAGTATAACTAGGGTAGGCTTAGTTAGTTAGATTGTCCGACTTGTCTGAATAGCTGACCTGTCACTGACGCAACGCAGTCAATAGGTGATCGAGATCAGAGGTGCTGGCGGAGCACTCTGTCAGAAGATCCGATAACCCAATCGGGGTTCTGGGAAAGAGTTTGATAACCCAATTGGGGTTCGACTGTTAGCTGCAGAGAGGAGTGTAACGCTGGCGTTGCACTTTAGCTGTGGGTGCGGGTCCTAGCCTGTGGTGGTCCTGTCCTGATCCAATTTGGTCTGTAACCTGTCCTGATTCTGATCTGTACCTGTTCTTCCTCACTGGCACCTGCACTTTGGGATTCTTATACTTTGTCTCAGCCCGTGGCCAGGGTTGGTCTTTACACAATTCTAGGTAACGATAAAGTGTGGGTTTGTCATTGTACTGGTTTCCCTTCTTTACCCACCCTTTGCCTAATGCTTAACGATATTTCTTTCCAAATTATTGCATATGTTTGTTTTAATCTTCATTATTCTAAATAAGAAATTATTGATTTCATGGTTCCAACATTTAAAGTTTTACTTAGATAAAAGTACTTAAACCTTTCCCGAGTTTGTGGTTATTTAATGAAATGCTAAATGTTATTATTCTACCTATTTTCTTGCTAACTCCCTTGATCCCATAGGAGTTTAGGTATCGGTGACACGGATTGGTAAGTTAAAGGTATAGATTCCGTATGGAAAATTCAAAATTGATTGAGTGTAGGTTTACCTGTTTGGAATACATAATTTTATGGGCCGAGGTGAGTATGTTAAGCAGGTGAGCTTGCGCTCTATCAACCTGCCGGACATCAGACACTGTGTTCCAGCTGAGCTTCCTTCCCCCTCCCCCACCTCTTCCCTCTTTCATTCTTCAGAGTGTGCCTGTGACCAAAGCACTCCTCTCTCCTTCTTGGGGAGGGATCCAACATCTATGCCCTGGAGTCTCAGAGACCCCGCTTAGAGAGTCCGCCGTGGCAAGGGAATCCCACCCAGCCGGACTCCAGACACAGTTACTTCCCCGTCTCAACGCTATGTCCCCTACCCCTTCCACCTCCGCTTCCCTCCTTCATTATTTGGCTACCTCCCTTTTTCCTTTCCTATCTCCCCTGAATTCCTCTCTACTTGCATGCTTTGTCTGCTCTTATGCCCATACTCTGCTTAATCTCCCCCTGACCCTTTTACATTACCCCCTTACCCCTCTACACACCAAGCACCAACAGATGTAACTGTAACTGTTGTACCACTACCATCTGTAACAATGTGTAATGTGTAACCTATGTAACTCTCCTTATGTAAAGTGCTCTGATGCCTCCGGGTCTAGCCAGCACTATATAAAACTCGAGTAAATAAAATAAATAAATATGATTCTGGAACTGGTGCTGATCCCAGAGCTTATTTCTCTTGTAGGTGTGAGGGTGGGAACATTACAAAGGTATACTGAGCATTTAGGCATACAGCAGACTCATCCTCTCATTAAACTACTTTATTGGAATGTTGCAGGACTGGGATCCAACCTGGATTGTGCTGATTGGGGCCTTTTCACTGACTTGCATGACATTTGTCTTTTTCAAGAAACTTGGCTAAGCACAGAAGTTCAGCGTGTATGGTTTTTAATCCATAGTGAGGAAGCAGCACAAAAGGGCAAGGGTAGACCTTCAGGTGGCCTTATGACATGAGTTAGCAGTACACTTGGATGAACCATTAAGGAAATAATGATTACCTCTGGTGATATCCTATGTGTAAGCCTAACATTCTCCCCAAACCTAGGGGCATATTACCAAGCCATAGCGATAATTATCGCTATTGCTTGGTTAGAGACAAAATGTTACCGCTGAGCTGCAGCGATTTTTATCGCAGATAAACCTTGATATTACCAAGTTTTATCGCAAATGCGATAAAAAACGGCCGCAATGCATGAATATCGCTGAAATGTCAGCGATATTCATGCATTACCGAGCTAATGCTCTTAACCATGTTATCCACCTCCCATTGGATAACATGGCTAAGAACTGCTCAGGGCAGGTGTTAGCTTTTGGAGATATTCACGCTTAGCACGAATATCTCCAAAAGTTGGTAATAGGAGATAGCAATGTTAGCGACTGTTTGCAGTCGCTAACATCTTGACACGCCCACTTTGCATGTCATTAGTGATAAATATCACTGACATGCAAAGTGGGGCCCAAGATGGTCGCTATCTCCTACTAGCTGTCGCTAACTGGTGTTAGCGACAGCTAGGTAATAGGGAGATAATTTCATCTCCGCTTTCTTGGCTTTTAAAGTCAAAAAAGCGGAGATAAACCCCCTTGATAATATGCCCCCTAGTGTTATACATTTGTGATGTCTACGTTAGACCTGTTGGTAATACACAGGAAGCACCAGCAGTTGAGGTCCTGTACACACCTGACATCCCTTTCAGAGAGGGTGTATAAAACTGTGGGCAGGGACTTCAACTATCAGTATGAGCCCGTTGCTAGTAGTCATGTTGACCTCTCAGTGGAGGAAGAAAATGTTTGGTCTATTCCCAGTTTAACAATTTCTCCAATTAGGAATTGGTCACCTATGTAAGGGTGGGCGGAGCTCGTGGAGTTTTACTCTGAGGAACTCCATGGAGTTACCTAAAATCTCCGTGGAGTACTTTAATGAGTGGAATTCCGGTCTGCCATACACGGGACGCTTTTTTTCCTGATGATTTGAGAATAGGGATGTTGACTGTCTCCCTTTGATGGTCGCGAGGTACCCGCCTGGCCCACTACTTCTAATGAGAAGCTCCAGGTGCACCAGTAGGAAGTGGGCAAATTTGTCAGTTGATCGATGTGTGCCGTGCTGAATAAAACATGCAAGGCTAGGGTTACGCGCACCACTGGGGATGGGAGGGGCTCAGATAAGTTATTCTGCTGGCAGAACTCTGACAGAAGGCTGCAACTGGAAGTGGTGGTAATGCCCTTCCACTCATCCCTGTGAGCCCCTTCCTTCTCTATCTTACAGCTCCAGCACTGCGCTGCTGTTGCCACAGTGGCCCACAAAGCTAGCCTTGGTGCCTGCACCACTACACCATTAATAAAAGGGATAGTGCCTTCATCGTGGGAATTCTTGTTGCGTCTCATTCCCTTCGCTGATTTACTATGTGTGCATCATCAAGGTGCAGGCAGTGAGTGCACTTATCATTGAATCCAATGTTCACCCCTGCCTGACAGATAAAGTGCTCCCCGCCGCCAGTGAGTACCATTGTGTAACTGAAGGTGCAGGCAGTGAGTGCACTAATCAGTGACTCCAGTGTTCATGCATGCTTGACAGATGCAGTGCATTCCCACCACCAGCCAGTCATCACAGGCACACTATGTGTGCATCAAGGTAAAGGCAGTGCACTAATCAGAGACTTCGGTAGATTATACACGTGCCTAACTGATGCAGTGCCCCCTGCCACCAGCGAGTCACTCACCACAGTAAGGTGCAGGCAGTGCATTAATCAGTGACTCCAGGGTGCATACCTCCCTGCCAGAAATAGTGCACCCCACTGCCAGTGGCTCACCACACGCACTCTACGTGTGTTTCAAGTAACTCACCACTCCACAGTAACAAATGCACAGAGGGGTTTTTAAAATGTTCCAATCCTTCCTTACCTGAAACCAATGCAAACTTTTGCATTCATGCTGTTATCCCTGCCGGACCATGGGCATAGGCTGGAGGCAGGTGTCAGGAGTCAGGGCACGGATGAAGGCGGTGATGTGCACAGTCAGCGGGCAGTGGAACCTGCTTCTCTCCAGAGGATTGGCCACTGTGCACCCACTGCTCTCTCCATCAAGCTGCACGCTCTCTCACTGCCACACACCAACAGCATAGGCTTGCTCCGAGTGCTTGCAGTTTCCTGGGGACAGAATACACCTGCACACCGTTAGAGCACATGCAGACTGCAGATCTAGGCAAAACCATCAATCAAAGTTCCCACCCAGCACTTCCAGCGGGACTGTTGCACGAGCTGCATGAGGACACATTTGCATTTCAGCTTGCAGACTGCCATCGTTAGAGTGGGGCCCTTTGGTTAGGGATAGGAAGCACACTTTTAATCGGACACACAGTACCAGTCTTATAGATTATATATGTATTGATCTGCAGCTCTGATTATCCCAGATCAACGTGTTACTTACACCCAGGCATGACAGTGACCATGATGCCCTAGTACTTAACATGGGTTTTATAGATCATAAGGGGTCAGGAAGCTGCCCCCTATCAGCCTGATAGTAGGTTACATGTATCCACTAATAGGCACTGAGTTACATTGAGCAACATGGCTCACTCGCTGGAACAGGTTGGGATAGTTTATAGACATGCGGAGGTAATCTTGGGTCAACTGCTGGGTCTGGGCTTGGTCTTAGACCAGGGAACAACACTCCAGATAATTGGAGGCTTACATAAGTCAATGTTCATTGCCTTAAGAATTATTTTTCTGAAGACTCAAAGCCCACTGCAGCAAAGAGAGGCCCCTTCTCCAGGTTTAACCAAACTTGTAGAAAAGCTAAATCAGACCTAATCGATTCAATCAAACAACAGGATAGAAGGGTTATACGACTAAGGAGGGTGGGATATAAATTAGCTATCTCTGAGACCAAAATGGATTGGGACCAAGGTAGGTGGGTTGGCCACTGTGAGAGCAGGTGATCAACGTGTCTTTTGGTACTTAGTAGCCACTGGGAGAAAGGAGGGTGTCGGCCTCATAGACAATAACATTCCTGAAGGCGCTTGGATTTCTCACTACTCTGTCTTGTATTATGAGCCTGCTGACGAAGGCGCTTCCACCCCTGTGGTTGGATTAAGTGATGAGATAGGGAGCAAAGAGTCCCCCCATTAAAATTCAAGAAGAGTGCTCTGCAATTAGGAAAATAGTTCCCAACAAGGCACCAAGATTAGACAAAATCCCCTGGGAGTGTTCCGTGCTGAGATGGACTTTTGGAGCACGTACTTCACTTTACTCTTTAATGCAATTATGTGTGGGGCGCTTATTCCTCCAGCTTGGGCAGAGTCGGAAATCATACCGATATATATATAAAGGGTTCCCTTCTTTCCCCCTCCAACTATAAGCCCATCAGCCTTATATATAGTACTCATAAGCTTTTTTTGCAGAAGTATCCTGGACAGGCTACTTGATTGGATGGAGATCAGTGAGATACTCACCCTTCTGCAAGCTGTTTTTCAGGATTGCACCTACACTATTGATCAAGTGTTTGGGCTTCAGCTAATTTATTGGAAAACTGTGGCCCTAGGTGGAGTTTGACCCTCTTTCAAGTCTGCCTTTGACCTGGTTCTATGAGTTACACAGTGGCAAGGGCTAGCCAATATGGGGATCCCTACTTACCTTCTTGGGGTTATTGTGAGGTTGCATGAGTCTAACTTTGCCCAGGTCAGATGTAGTCAGTCAGGCGAGGTGACCAAGCCATTCCCTGTCTACCGGCAGATGAGACAGGGTTGTCTCATTGTCCCTACTCTCTTCACCTTGTATGGTAATGACCTGATTTCCCATCTTAACTCCTGTGAGGGTGATGTCCCAAGGATAGCCAAAATGAAGTTGCCTGCATCAATGCTCACAGATGATACTCTCCTGATGTCTACATCTCCAATGGCACTTCAGAAAATCCTAAATAAATTCTGTAGTTTCCACAGACTGAGGAGCCTGGAAATCAATGTGGCAAAAAACAAATACATGGTGTTCAACTCTAATTCGACATCGAAGTTAGGGACTTTGCTAGAACGTGTGCACACCATTAATTACCTTGAAATCATCCTCACTCAGCCCATGGAGTGGCCCACCCACATCGCAAGGCATAGACCTAAACTGGAACATCTAATAGTGGTACTATTAACCCTTTCCGTGCTGATGACGGAACCGCTCCGTCATCAGCCGCGGTGGCGCTGTGCTGATGACGGAGCGGTTCCGTCATGGCCCACCCGACGCGCCTGCGCGGCGCTGATTTCGTGCCTGCGCGGCTCGTTCTATTAAGCGGGCGGGGCCATGACGGAACCTCTAAGTCATGAGCACAGCTCAACCGCGGCTGGTGACGGAGCGGTTCCGTCACCAGCATGGGCGCGCCGCGCGGCCCCCCCGCCCCCTTAGCGCTGCGGCGGAATAGCCGCCGCAGCAAAGGTGTTAAAGGTAAACTGGGGTATTTACTCTAGATCTTTTTACTCTGTTATTCAAAGTTATACCCTGCTAGCCCTGGGCGCAGCCCTTTATTGTGCCTAGCTGTAGGGGCACAAGGGTGCAAGAGCCCTGGCAGTATCAGAGAACAGCTTCTTGTAACAACTGATCGGTCTCGCAGTTAGTACCCCACTGCTTCCCCTTAGGAGGATAAAATATTGCTATTAAACTATTATTAGTTTACAGTTACCAGTTACAATCCGATCACCAAGTGCTTGAAGAAATACAGAGCATCCCGGGGTCAAAGCCAGCTTCCTTGGCTCAAGTACCCGAGAGACTCACTTAGGGCAATGGGGGGGCGAGATCTTGTGAGGGGAACCAAGAGGGGTGTCTCTTCTTGTTTTCAAAGCAGCCCTGAAGTCCAATTATATACAGCAAGTCACTAGCTCTTAATTATCTGGGACAGCCATGGCCTCTTTGACTGACAGCTTTATACGATGGAAGGATAAATACTCAGCAGAAAAATATCTTGATGAGATTCAGTCTGCTTTCCCCAAGAAAATATTCATTCACTTTAGGTTTGGGACCTTCCCTTTGAATTATTTCACTGTCAGTTGCGCATGTCGACAAAGTTCAACAGGGTCAGCTTGCCCGTCTTGCGGCTCAGTCCGGGAATGGTGGCTTCTTTTGCCCTGCATATAAAAATATCAGGATCAAATGGCTGATTGCAATTTGCTGCAACCTTGCAACCAGACAGCATAAGGAGGCTTATAGGATACTGCAAATTGATACCAGCCAACATATAGTTTTTGCAGTGCTCAGGTTCCTCACTCAGTGTGGCACACTGGGTCTAAAGATAAAACCTCCTACTTCAGTGCTAACACGAGAGAAGCTGATTGAATAATCTGTTTGCTTTTCCTTTCACCTGAACCATTCTTGCACTTTATGATTGAGGGGATATGTTGGCACGGTATTAATTCTTTCAATATCTTTTAAGTAGGCTAACCTTGCCCAACCCCACCTCAGGGTTGGTGGTCTTATGACTAAAGCTAATGAAAACCTTTTATCTCTATCCTGCTTTAACATGTTTTATTCTCCATGTAATACAAATTCGACTTTTTAGCACTGCTTTTCCTGCACTATCTAATGCAATATGTATTGGCATTGCAGTTTTAACCTATTAATTTATTTATTGTATTGTGCTTTTTAATCTGTTCTTTTATGGCATTTGCCAAAATAAAGATTACAATGATGAGGAATTCTTTACATTTAAACATATGTTCAGAGTCCTGTCTACATTAAATCATGAAAAGCCAAAATTGACCAGATAACAGGTCATGCTTGAAAAAGTGTATTGGGAGCCCAAACCACACATTAACACCTTCAGCGCTACCGCGTTTACCTGCCCTGCGCTGAGAAAGGAGTAAATGGCTTGTTTGTGACAAAGCCAGCTCGTCATGAGCGCAGGGCAGGTAACGCCCATGACGAGCTGGCTTTGTCATTAGCGTCGAAGTGGTTAAGGAATAAAGTATATGTATTTGTGTACATTGCATGTAATTACATGTATGGTGAGTGCCCAGTCTTAGTTTTATAGTTCTCCTAGGGTGCTTGCTATTTAGCTTTTTCAGTAGTGCGGGAAAGGACATACCAGCTTCCTTATACAATTTTGAAAATTTGGGCAAAATTCCACAAGGAAACTTGATCGTCCTTTCCTGCACTGCTGAAGAAACGAAATAACAAACACCCTAGGAGACCTAAGGAACTGAGACCAGTAGGAAAGGGCACTCACTATACATACAATATTCTCCTTATTGCGTGGTTTGGGCTCCCAATTAACTTTTTCAAGCATAGCTGGTGGGGATTTCATGTGTATTGTGGTCTGCTTTATTCGATTCAACCCCCACATAGGTCATATAGGTTGAAACCCCTTTACTTTTGGATCTTTCTTTGATAAATTTAAATTTGCCAGTAAAGAGGATTCATCATTACAATTCCATAGGTACCAAACATGATCTAAATACCTCCTCTCATTTAGGAATGACAGCTTATTAAGTGTAATAAATAACCCCAAATGTTATCCTATGGAAGGGGTGGGCCTCACAGTAGTGAAAAACTAATTTGGGATTTTTTCACTACCATGACACGTAAGACTTAAAAGCACATGTCCTACTTTTTAATTAAACAGCACCCTGCCATATGGGCTACAAAGGTCCTACCTTAAGGGTGACTTATATGCAATAAAAGGGGAGTTTAAGGCTTGCCAACGTAATTTTAAATGCCAGTCGACATGTCAGTGTGACACTGCATTCTGGCTGCAATGGAATGCCTAGGATAGGTTTTAGAGTGCTACTTAAGTGGCTGACACAATACGTGCTGCAGGTCCACTGGTAGCATTTACCTTACAGGCCCTGGATATATGGGATATCACTCTGTAAGGGACTTCAAAGTAAATTAAATATGCCAATTAGGTATATGTCAATCAAACCATGTTTAGGGGAGTGAGCATAAGCACTATAGCATAGCAGTAAAGTGCACAGTGTCCTAAGGCCAACAAAAGCAAAAGGCCATCAAAATTGGAGGCAAACAAGCATCGTATGCTGACGACACCCAGCTTTTATTTCCTTTCCAGACCCTGACGCCAGCAGTTAAACACACTTTTGCTGCGGGTATGAGAGCTGTAGCCGATTGGATGACCTCCAATTGCCTACAATGTAATGTGGGCAAGACAGAGGTTATGCTTTTCGGAGAAGCCTCTCTCCTCTGGTCACCTGACTGGTGGCCCCTGGAATTAGGGCCTGCTCCCTGCCCCAAACAGGTAGTAAAAAATCTTGGTGTACGCCTTGATCAGTCACTGCTCTTAAAAGATCACGTAACTCAGGTAACGGGATCTTGTTTTAGGGTCATAGGGCTCCTGAGGCGTGTATTTCCGTATCTAGCAGATAGTTACAGGAAAACACTGGTTCAAGCACTTGTGATCAGCAGGCTAGATTACTGCAACAGGCTTCTTCTTTCTGCCAACGAGGAACAACTTGGCAGATTGCAGGTAGCCCAGAAATACGGCAGCCAGACTGGTCCTTAATGTCCCAGCCAGATCCCCCTCGCGCCCTCTTTTGAACAAACTCCACTGGCAGCCCATTCGCCAGCGGGTTAAGTTCAAAATTTGTTGCGTAATCCATAATTGCCTATTTGGTACTGGTCCAAAATACCTGACCGAAAGATTTAGAATCTACGAGCCAGGTCGCTCTCTGCGCTCTAGGAACCAACTGTTGCTCCAAGTCCCGCGGATTAAAAGGGAAAGGCAGGGTGGTCGAGCACTCTCTTATGGGGGTCCCACTCTCTGGAACACCTTACCCCTTACCCTGAGACAAAACTCCAATCTAGGAGCCTTCAGGAAATTCTTAAAGACACACCTGTTCCTGACTATCTAAACCCTGCACCCTTCTTGTTTGTTTATTGGTCTCTGGCTTTTGGTTTATGGTAAGAACACAAGCGCGGAGATACCCCTTCGGGGGTCGAATTCCTGCGCTATATAAGCAAATAAATAAATAGTTTGGGGGGGACCACCCTAAGGCTGACAGGTCTAAAACTCTGCAAGAGTGGTTACTTTGCACATTAACTGCAAGTGTATGATGTGTGCGTCTGCCTTCAAGACGCCTGGATACAGCAAGGGGGAAAAGGAAAGTTACATAATTAGTAATTACTCCATCAGCACACCCCTGCAAGGCCAGACATAAATAAATTTGGCAGTTGGTAAACTGTCACTGCTATGGAGTAATGACCGATGCCAGACTATTGCATGCCGGGGGCGGAGCAGACCCCCTGTCAGACGGTAAAACCTATGTCAAGGATGATGGAGGTTCTCCCACTACATATATGAATTGGGCGGGAGAATCTCAGCCAACATGATGGGAGAAATGAAATCTCCATTGGGGATGACGGACGAGCCGTCTGACCAAGATATTAATTGGGCCCTTGGGGCTAGATGTAGGTAATTCTATTTTACCACTTCTTAAATACCGAATTTTACCGATTCGGTATTTAAGAAGTGGTAAAATAGAGGGGGGGATGTAGGTATTTCTGAATCGGTAAATACCGAATCGTTAAGATTCGGTATTTACCGATTCTGTAAATACCGATTTGGTAATGCCCATTGATTCCTATGGGCATTGAAGCCCATAGGAATCAATGGGCAATACCGAATCGGTATTTACCGATTCGGTAAATACCGATTCCAGCAAGGGTGCAGGGGGTGTCACTTTGACACCCTCTAGCACCCCAAATACAGGCATGTGCGCCATGTGGCACACAGACATGCCCTAAGGGCATGTCTGTCTGTCACATGGCATAGGTGTGCATGCACAGATGTGCATGCACACCAGAATTCGGTATTTTACCACACAATAGGATTGTGTTGTAAAATACCGAATTCTGAATGCCTGTAGCACTGTAAACAGTGCTACCTACATCTTGGATTTACCTAATCGGTAAAATTACCGATTCGGTATTTTACAGATTCGGTAAATTTACCGATTCGGTAAATTTAACGAATCTGTAAAATGATGCCCCTACATCACAAATACCCATTTACCAGTCGGTAGTGGCCGAAATCGGCCGTTACCGGTCGGTAAATGGCCTCCTACATCTGGCCCTAAATCTCTGCAATGGAGACCACTGCAGCAAGATTCACAACTAAAATCAGTTGAATAGTTGTAATGTTGAAAAAATAATTACCGTCTTGTGTTTCAAATCCGAAAAGTCAAACATGTATAAAATGCAGTTAGAAATTGTAAGGCCAAATAAATATACACACTCTATTCAATAAAATGGAACTGGTCCTCCCAAACAATATGAGTAGTTCTGTAGAAAATTGATTGTATCTTATATGAAACTGTGTGATTATCGTAGTCGAAAGGATTACTAATTTGTCCTAGGTAAACAAAGGTGTATCTCTTAAATTGAGTGAAATTGAGTCTCAATAGAACAGGAATCATTTTTGAATCCATGTTGAGGTGTTTTTCTTAGGCATTTAAGAAATCGTGGATCTTATGTAAAACATCTATGACCATTTGTTTACTCTCACAAAAGCAACCCCAATTTTACGAAGACATATTTTGAATGTAAGGGTAAAACATTTCTGAGTATATGCCAGAGCTGCTAACTCTTTTTTCGTGGGGACTGCCAATGTCCCAGGAAAAGGAGACATACAGAAAGTCTTAAAATTAGGATTTTTCTCAGTTTAGTTGTAGTAAAGTTGAGAAAAATCCAATTTGTAAGACTTTCCGTATTCACAGAAGGCATTTAGGAGTCTGAAAGTTAGGAGCCCTAACTTTACTACTACTAAATTGAGAAAAATCCTAATTTTAAGACTTTCAGTATTCATAGAAGGCATTTAGGAGTCCTAAAGTTAGGAGTCCTAACTTTACTACTACTAAACTGAGAAAAATTCTAATTTTGAGACTTTCGGTATTCACAGAAGGCATTTAGGAGTCCTAAAGTTAGGACTCCTAACTTCTGTGACTACCGAAATGAGTAAGTGCCTTCTATGAATACCAAAATGAGTAAGTGCCTTCTGTGAATACCAAAATGGTAGTAAGTTTAGGATTTTGTCTTAAGTTAGTTCTGTGAATCGGGCCCTAAGATCCCAGAGCACATTTATTTCAAAATGTTTTTTTTTTCAGTAAACGCATTAGAATCCTGTAAAGCTTCTGAGTATATCCAATTAATATTGTGAGACAATGGGTTAGGCTGCTGTATGCCTCTCCCATGGCACATGTAGTAGCCAACTGGCATATCTCTGGGGAGTTCCCACTACACTGAGGCACGAGACAGGGCTGCCCTTTATCGCCGCTTCTCTTTGCCCTTATACTAGAGCCCTCAGCGGCGTGGATAAGACAAGACCCGGTCATTCATGGACTCCGCAGGATGGAAAGCTATGAGGATTGAATATCCCTCTACGCAGGCAATGTTCTCCTCTATGTGGCCTCTCCTAGGCGTTCCCTTTCATGTCTATTAGGTATAGGCAGCTCATATAGAAGATATTCAGGGTATATGATCAATTGGACTAAATCAGTTCTATATATACTGCACGGGCCTCCACCAGTACTACCAGCTGGCTGTGATGTAACAATAGTGAGGGACATTTTCAAATACTTAGGAATCCTTGTCACCCATGACCCGGAGGTCTTTATGACTTTAAATCTTCAAGCTCCTTTGCAACGACTGCAAAGAGACACAAAACATTGGCAATCTCAGCCTCTGATGCTCCTGGAAAGGGAGGCACTTTTTAAGATGATGGTGCTCCCGAGTTTCTGTACGCCCTGCAAATCACGCCATTCCTGGTTTCTCTGTCGTACTTCTGGGCCAAAGAAACGGAGGTCATCAAACTCCTGTAGGATAATAAACCGGCCCGCATAGCTAAGACTAAACTGTTCCAAATCTGGTATGATGGTGGCATTGTACTTCTTAATATACAGACGTACTATTGGGCGTCCCAATTAACTGTAATCAACCAATGGCTACATATCCCCCATACAGACCCGGCTTACGGCCTTGATAGACTTGAGTTGGGTGAGGAGAGACTACTTTGAGCACTCTATAACAAGACCCAGGCACTGACAGGCCCACACACTTCAGATATGGAACATAGCGTGCAAAAAACTGGGATGGTACAACAAGATCACACTAGCAATGCCCCTATGGGTCACAGACAAACTAGGCCGGTTGGGAAAGAGCAAAGGCTTTAACCCCTTGGACGCTCATGACGAGCTCAGCTCGTCATGGAGTTTCCATTGATTTCAATGGAAATTCAATGAAGAATCTGAAAGTGCCTTAGCATCCAAGTGGTTAAGTGCTGGGACGAACTAGGAATCTCTAGGGTGGAAGATCTCTGGGCGCGAGGACAGGTGATCCCCTTCACCCAGCTACAATTACAGTACCAGATGGCACCCACTGAACAATTCCGCTATCACCAGATCCGACACGCCCTGGAGGCAGTAATCCCTTCTGACGTGAGATTGAGGGGAGATAGCATTTGGTGACACACGGGAGAGAGTGCTTCGTGGTGCGAACTGAATGAGCTTTTCTTTTAACTTTGCAAATTGAATGCCCTTTTCTTTTCAAATCTGTTACGTGGTTTCTCGCGTTTTTATGCTGTTTGTGCCTCACTAATAATTCATTGAGGAGACATCTAAACGCCCAGTTGTATTTTTGTATATGTAACTTTGCCTATCTGTTGTATTTTCTCCCCGTTCCACCGCGACTGAGTCGATTGTTGTGGAGGGAGAATATGCCCACATCCAGGTTACAGGGGTTAGCGTTAGAGCGCCTGACCCCATAAAACCGGATGTGTATTCGACCGCGCAGCGGACGCGAGATTGAGGGGAGATAGCATTTGGTGACACACAGGAGAGAATGCTTCGTGGTGCGAACTGAATGAGCTTTTCTTTTAACTTTGCAAATTGAATGCGCTTTTATTTTAAAATCTGATACGTGGTTTCTCACGTTTTTATGCTGTTTGTGCCTCACTAATAATTCATTGAGGAGACATCTAAACGCCCAGTTGTATTTTTGTACTTGAAACTTTGCCTATCTGTTGCCTATTCTCCCCGTTCCACCGCGACTGAGTCGATTGTTGTGGAGGAAGAATACGCCCACATCCGGGTTACAGGGGTTAGCGTTAAAGTGGCCTGACCCCATAAAACCAGATGTGTATTCGACCGCGCAGCGGACGCGCAGCAGACGCGCGCAGCGGGCGCGCCGGCGGTGCACCCATCTTGCGCTCGTCCGCGTCCCGGAGGCGGACAGGATAGGAATCGCTACCGGCCCTAGTCTACATCATGACATGCTTATCAGGTATGATAGCGCTACACTAAAAAAGTATACTCCCCCCCTTAAATGCTATAGCCATGTGGAGTTGGACTGGGATAACTGTTTCATGCATTGTAACAGGTGCAATTGGTCCAGCTCTTGCTACCCTGCAAAAACTCTTGGGCCCCCATCTAGCGCGTTGGAACGTGATAAGAGGAGCCAGGAGAAACTTAATATTCACTTGCTCAATGTGAGATCTTTAAACAAAAATGTTCAACATGTCTACGACTTGATCTCTGAGGTACGACCTGACATATTCTTCCTAACGGAAACCTGGCTTACTGACACCTCCAACTCCACTTTGGCTATAGCAGTACCCCTGGGATATTCCATTCTTAGGAAAGACCGCATCACTGGGAAGGGTGGGGGCATTGCCATGATCTTTAAAAACGATATTGTGGCCAAATTTCTCCCCATGGATGACATCGTGGGAGCAGAGAGCGTTTGTTTTTATTGTACATTATCCGCCCACCAATCCCTGGTGGGTGTTCTCTTATACAGACTTGCCAGGGCACCCAGGTCCTTTCTTAAAAGCAATTATCAACACCCTAGCACCACTTGCTTTAAAATACAACCAATTTCTGGTTCTAGGAGACTTTAACGTCCATGTGGACAAATTAGAGAGTGCTTACAACATCACACTAGGTGGGACCTTTAACTCCCTGAATTTGCTTCCCCTCATTGATAGACCTACTCATGAGAAGGGACATACATTAGACCAAATTTTCTCTAACATCCCGTGTCAAACTGAAGTGCCCACTCCTCTTGTCTGCACCGATCATTACCTGCTAAGAAGTACATTGGCGAAAATCAAGAAACCTGCATATACCATCACTAAACCCCCCCTTCTCAAAACTAGAGCTCCCCATAAGCTCACTCCGGAGGCCCTTAGCTCCGCACTGCAGGTGCACCCTTTTGTCTACAGTAATAAATTAGCACTCGATGCCCCCAACCCGGAGAACTGGATAAAACAGGGTGTGGATACCGTAGCACCTGAGACTCTTAGGTACCAACGGACCATACATCGTTCTGCACCATGGTTTAATGAAACCTTGCGCAAGTGTAAAAGTGTCTGTAAGCAGTTAGAAAGGACTTGGAGGAAAAACCTCAGTGAGTCTAGTAAATCTCTTTACAAAACAGAACTAAAAGTTTACCACCAGAAAATCCAGGAAGAAAAGAAACGGTTCTTCGAAACTAAGATTGAGATATCAGCCAATAAAAGTAAGGCCATTTTTAAAATTGTAAAACACTTTACCGCACCTCCAGCAGTAGCCTCCAACTGTGAAGTTTCGGAAGCCTGGACCCACCAATTAGCAAACTTCTTCCATAGGAAGATAGTCGACATTCAGGCCTCTCTCAACTCTTCATCTAAGACAATCATTTACACATTACCTCCACACGTTAAACCACCACCCACTGCCACCTTCCTTCAATTCCCTGCTGTCACGTTTGCTTAATCTTTGAAAATCTTGAGGAGCTTAAAATCTTGCTCTCCATTGGACCCCTGCTCAGCTAAAACACTGGCATCAGTGGCCGAGGTGATCAATACCGAGGTCAATACTGTACTGAATCTATCCCTGAGCAGTGGCCAGGTCCCAGTCACCTGGAAACATGCCAAAATCCTGCCACTGCTAAAAAAGCCTACAGCAGACCCTTTATTAGTGTCTAACTATAGACCCATCTCACTCCTGCCTTGCATTACTAAGGTCATCGAAAACTATGTGAATTCTGTTACTACCGAATTTATGGAGACGAACAACTGTCTCCACGTGAGCCAATCTGGATTCCGTGCCGGTCTCAGCACTGAATCAGCTCTCCTTGAAATATCGGAATCTATCAAAATGACTCTTGACTCTGGTGGGAGAGCGGCTCTGATACTGCTTGATCTTTCTGCCGCTTTCGACACCGTGCCCCATTTGAGACTCCTACAGAGATTGAGAGAATGTGGGGTCGGGGCACGGTGTTGAAGTGGTTCTCTTAGTTTTTAGAAGACCGCAGGCAGGAAGTTTGGAATCCACCTTTCTCCTCCCGCGTGCCTCCTTTGGAGGTGGATGTAGCTCAGGGCTACATATCCTGAGCCCATTATTATTTAATCTTTACGTGGCCCCTCTCGCCCTAATAGCTGAAGCGGCTGGAGACATGATTATATCTTACGCTGATGACACCCAGCTTTGGTTCACCTGTAAACAAGGAGAGGCCATGGATGGTGATAAAATAAGGAACTGTTTAAATCAGGTCTTCTCCTGGTTTATCCAGAATCAGCTTTAGTGCGACTCGGCTAAATCAGAAGTAATTATTTTCAGAGATTTAGACCAGGATGATTGGAGACAATGGTGGCCGCCTGACATGTCCCCCCCGCAGACCTCCGTGGGAGTAGCTAAAAACTTAGGGGTCAAACTGGACAATTCATTGAATATGAAGACACAAGTTCAATCTGTGGTCAGCACCTGTTACGCAATCCTGAAAATGCTCCGGAGATTTCTTCCACTCTTGTCCCTTTCCCATAGAAGGACCATGGTCCAGGCCCTTATCACCTCTAGGCTGGACTACGCGAATGCCCTTTACCTGGGCCTCCTAGAATGCCTTCTTAGGAAGCTCCAGGTCGTGCAGAATATGACCGCCAGAGCCATACGTATGCTGGGACCGAGAGTCCATACATCACCACACCTTAGGAAGCTGCATTGGCTACCCATTCGCCACAGGATTAGGTTTAAGGCCTTGTCCATTGCCTTTAAGGCACTCCATGCCTTCGGCGCCACATATATTAGGAAAAGAGTGAGCTACTACATCCCCGGTAGAGCCCTTAGGTCATCTCACCAACACCGGCTGAGTGTGCCTAAATTCAATTCTGCCCTTTTGGGCGGACGCTCCTTCCAAGTTCAGGTTGCGCACCTTTGGAATGAACTACCTTTAACGGTCAGACAAGCGCCAAATATTCTGCACTTTAGGAAATTACTGAAGACATGGCTATTTCAGCAGTAACTCGGGCCATACCCCCTTTGCTTACCCCTTTTCTACTTCTTTGCTTCCGCTAGCGCCGGGACACTCATCTGAGTAGCTGCGCGCTCTATAAATATGTTAAAATAAAATAAAATAAATACCACACCGCCCGAGGCCTCACCACTGGAGCACAGATTATTGACTGATCATATGCACACTAAAGCAATTTCAATGACATATTGAAAAATCATTAATAACACGCCTGACCTCGTGCAAAGGTTATGAGATAAATGGGGGAGGAGGTAGGCAACCTAGATGACATTGATTGGCAAGAAGCACTAGCATCACCTAGAGAGGTAGCGATTATGTCTAAGCTACGCCTTGTACAGCTCAAAATCCTCCACAGAATCTATTACACTAGAGTCACTCTCTATAAGATAAGCAAAGCTGATAACCACTTCTGCCTGAGACAATGTGGGCGCTTGGTACCTTCTCCACACACTCTGGGCCTGCCCCGCCAAAATGGAATACTGGAAATCTGTCATGGACACAATTACGAGAGTTGGTGGGAACACAGTCTCTCCAGAACCCAAACGTTGTTTGTTAATCATCTGGGAAGCAACGGACCTTACCGTCACGGCGCAGACATGGCCGACATTAGGGATGATGCTGGTAAAAAGAAGCACAGCCCAACATTGGGGTGTATCTGCCATCCCCACACACCCAGAATGGTGCAAAGATATGGACATGGCCATGGTGGCAGAAAAAACAATATATGTACGAAGGGGATGCCCCAAAAAGTGGATAGGACTGTGGGGAGGCTGGAACACCTATAGGGGAGGAATATGCGCATTACCAACAGTGACTACTGACCTAGAAATGCATTAAGGTGATAGAATTCAATACCTGTGGGAAAGTATGTACGCACAGCAAAATACCAGCAATGTCATAACAACGAAAAAGACTGATGAATATGATAAGACTGTATAGGTACAATGTGTATTCTGTAACTAACTGAACAACCTAACTATGCCAATTATGTTTAAATGAAAAGAATTTTAAAAAAGTGTGAGACAAGGAAATTTGCTTGGGAATTAATAGTTCTACTGAAAGTGCCGTTCCATTATTAGATTTTACCAAACTGCCCTTCATGCGGTTGTGATTGTGATTCTCCATCATAGTCGACCTACAATGGTCTTTTAAAAAATATATTTGTGGCGATATAAGGAGCAGCTTCCTTTCATATGCACGCGCGAACAGTAAGTTACCATCAAACAGTGTTCAGCATTTCAACATTCTCAAAAGACAAGCAGGGGTTTTGCAAATTCGTCTGATAGTGTGGATGTACTGTCATCAGCGGCGACAAACCCATTCGAAAATACGTCATCTTTGTTAACTTGACAAGTATGAAAATGTCAAACAAGAATTTTTTTCCACTTTGTTGCATTCCTTTTTAGGGTTGATGACTAAGGCTTGTGTTTTGGTATATTACACCAACCATCTTGTTATTTTCAGATTGAGCCATTTTAAAGAGCATTCGAAATGCTGCAATTATTTTTAATTGCTGTGCTCAAGCTAGAGCAATTTAAAATAACCAAAACAATTTTTCTGCACTATCGTTTGGGAATAAGTTCATTTATTTTCCACCATGCTGATTTAAAGTATTTTGAATCAATTTACAAATGTAGCATTTGAAGAGATACACATGCTCACCCTAATTAATGGGAGAACAAAAACTGGACCATGCTATAAAATGAAAAATACAAACATGTAACAGTAAATCACAAAATGCTAGGCAAATGTACAATACAATTAAACTGTAGAAAACTAAAAAAAATGATATTCATGTTGTTCTTTATACCTAATGAAATATGCTATTATTGGTAAAACTTGCATAGCAGATAACCTTAAAGTGAGTTTACTCGCCTAGAAAAACGCTGTGTATAGTTAAGCACCAGGGGCCTTATTTATGAAGGCCTTGCGCCACCGGTGCGTCACTTTTTCCTATTTTAAAAGTGACGCACCGGCGGCGCAAGGCCTTGATAAATAAGGCCCCAGAGTGCTTGGTTTTAAGTTTGAAAGTATGTCATGCAACATAAACATTAGGGAGCTTATTTACAATCCCTTGCGCCACCCGTACGTCACTTTTCCCATGTTAAAAATGATGCAAAAGTGGCACAAGGGGCTTCTAAATTTGCCCCTAGATTGCTATATAGCTCGTTCCCGTGCCTCATGTATGTGCTTATTAATGTGCTATTGGGTGCCCATGACGAAAAATTGAAAATTGACCTGTGATTCAGTCTGTGTATTCACGCAGCAGTCTCGATGAGTCTAGCACGTTCTGAGCTGTTGTTTCAGATTACTATTGCATGACATGGAAATACTTGTAACTGTTTCTTCTTACACGGGTATTTAAGTCGCTACTGTCTTGCAGTTTGCAGCACACATGAAAAAAGGAAAAAAACAATGAGAAATAAATATGTTGGGGGAGGCATAAGGTTTTGGAGCATCAGCAGGTTTACTTGGTTTTGTTAATGTGGGGAAGCATCAAAATCCATGAGTGTTGTGTCCAAGCCTTTTTTGTCCTATTATTCACCTTCAGGACACTCAAATATATATCCTCGGTCTGGTTTCTCAAAAGGAGTAGATGCTCAGCACATTATGTGACTCCTGCCTGAAAGCCTGCCACTTCTTTCAAATTCTTCCATCCGTGATGGATGTCAGCGCGCAGCATGACCAGTGCATCTTCACAGGCCATCACATCGAACCGCGGCAGCCTGACTCCAAAATACATTGGGGAAGATTTATGAAGGCCTTGCGCCGCCGGTGCGTCATATTTAACATGGGAAAAAATGACGCACCGGCGGCGCAAGGCCTTCATAAATCTGCCCCATTATGATTTCCGGTGGCGTACTGACTTAATACCTGTCTCACATGGCTTGACATGGCACGCTCTGCAGCACTCTACTGTTGCATGCAGTCCAACCCCGCACTGCAGCCACCTCGGAGGCAGGGCTGGACTGGGCATAGCAGGCACCGGGCGTTTCCCCGGTAGGCCGCTAGGGTGGGGGCCGGTTTTGGGCCACTAGGGGGCCGTTTTTGTTACCAGGGGTCGGCAATATCGGCCCCCTGTAACAAAATTGTCCGAAACCGGCCCTCGCAAAGTGCTCAGCTGCACTCCCCCTCACCCCAGGGGGGGTCACCTGAGCAGTTTGCCAGGGCCGGTTTCTGTTCCCAGTCCGGCCCTGCACTGAGGTGTGGTATCCACATGATGTATACTGCGTGCTGAGGCAGTGGGTTGTCATGCTCGAAAAAGCGTCAGAAGCTTAAAGAATGCGCAAGACTTGCCATGTCAGATGGATGTTGGTAGGCTCAAGAATAATGGAAATCCTTTTTTTTTTTTTTACTTTGGACTATATGTATCAAAATTGAAAAATCTCGGATACCAAATTCCAAATTTCTATTTTCGCAATTTACAAGGCATGAAACTCAAAGAGTTTCAGATAACGATTCCTAGGGGATCGCAAATTGCTCTGCCTCACTAACATTAATGAGGTAGATTGCAAATTGCGACCCCTTAGGAATTGCAAAAATCTTGGGATGGAGGCCTGCTTGGGTCAGCAGACCACCATGTCCATGAATGCTTTTAAAAAAAGCAATCTTTTTGTTTGTAAAGCAGCCGGTTTTCCTTAAAGGAAAAAGATGCTTTACAAAGAGTAAAATTAAAAGTTTTGTTTTCATTTTTTATGTCTAGGCAATGGTCCATGGGACCAATGGACCATTGTCTGCTCTGCCTGCTCTTTAAATTGCTTTTACAAACATTCACAAAGGAGAAGGGGTCCCTGGGGCACCCCTTCCCATTTGCGAATGGGTTGCCATCTACTTGAAGTAGGTTTAAATATGCGAATGTTTTGCGACCGCATCCATGGTCACTAGATATTCATACATACTTTTAGGATTCGTTATTTGGAAGGGACGCCCTAAACACGTTCCTTCCAAATACCGAATCGCAAACCCATTTTGCGATTCAGTAACAGGTTACCAAATTGCAAATTAGGGTTTGATACATGACAAGAGCATTTTTTACATTCGCAAATGGTCCCGTTTGTGAGTAAAAAAACCCTTCACACTCGTGGTCCACAAATTTAACTCCTTCCCCGCGGGGCTAATTCCCCTCCTGTGCTGGGCGGAGGGGGACGCGCGCGTCGCTGCGGTGCTCATGACGAGCTCAGCTCATCATGCTGCACAGAGGAGCTGTGCTCATGACGAGCTGAGCTCATCATGACTCCGCCCACTCAATGGAATGCCCCGCACAGGAGGGGAAATATCCCCGCGTGTGTGTTCCACAGCGGTTATGATGAGCTCAGCTCTTCATGAGCACAGCTCCACTGTGCCTCATGACGAGTTGAGCTTGTCATGAGCGCCCAACGAGTTAAGTATACTCAGGCTACCACAATCCAGGGGCTTGTGTAAAGTTCATTATAGCACAACACACTGAGTTCTGACAGACTTCCTTATGGGATGTTGTTGGATTTCCTGCCCCTCTCAGGTCGCCAGTGTTGAAAAGAACTTCTCGAAGCAGGTGTTTCTTTCAGTCTTATTTATTTCCATCAGCGTAACAGCACAACTCAGTGCAGCTTTTACCACTTCAACAGTCAACTGTCATCCCATGTCCTGTAGAGTTATATTGTTCCCATGGTACCTTTGCTTGGCGCTTGGCACCTAATGGAACTCCATTGAGCCAATGATGTTTCAGCCCAATCAAGTTATAATACAGAAAAGATGGCCACAGTGGAAGAAAAATATTTATTCTAAACACATCACCCTAAATAACCACATTAATCAATCAGCGTTCACATTCAAAACGATATTTTATCAGCATTTGGCATGGAGCAAGTGACCAATACAAAAGGTGCTCCGAAGGAAAGTGATAATAGTGTGAAGGGAATTGTGCTCATGTGAGGGCTTCACAGGGAAAGAATAGAAATTGTGAAATATTTACAATCTATTTTCAAAGACCTGTCTGGCCATTACAGTAATCAAAGTCAAGATATACAGTATTAAGAAGATACGGCCAGTCAATAACTGTTATCTAACTGTGGATACAGAGACAGTACTGGTACATTGGGAACAGTCGACATTTCGACCCCAAAATTAGAGGAACATTCAATCCTCAAACCAGGTCTTCATCAGGACAGGGGGAGCCAGGGGTGAATTGAGGTAAGAAATCACGAAATTAAAAAAGGTGACTTGGACAATGCAGTTTGTATGATACATGAAAAGGCAGTGAATGCTCACCTTACTTTCACAGCATATATGTCAGTGGAATAAATCAAATAGATGGGCCCACAGGCTCCTAAGGCACAGGAACGAGTTGTCTTAGGGTTGTCAAGTATTACTGGAGCTTGCTGGGAATAAAGGAAAGCACGTCAACATTTTCAAAAGGGGAACAACGTTTCTAGGATTTAAATAAGGTTTACCAAAGTTTTACACTCACTCATCATAATGGTCAAACACTGAATGAATGATTCAGCCAGCATCAGCAAGGAAAGAATTCTTGTTATTAAGAACATGTCCGTATGCAGGAATTAGTTAATCTGAAATGAGGGGACAAAGACGTAATCAGACGCCAATCGGGCTCAGAATAAAAATTGCACACAGTGTTAAGTGGGAAAACGCCTACTGGCGGCAGAGAACAATTACCTTTGTCCGTTGAGGAGGTTTCAAGCCGTGTGTGTGAAGCGTTGATCTCCTCGCATCTAAAAATAGGATGCACAGTCATAATATTGAGTTTTTATTTTCAGATTACAAAAATATTGAGTTGGAAATAACGAAGGGAGAGAAAGAATATCGACATCAAGAATATCGGTGACCAGAATATCGACATGAAGGTAAAAAATATCGTATTTGTTCATATCGCAGTCAGTAATATTGCTTGTAAAAATATAGTTGTTAATAATATCGATGTTTATATTAGTATAATGTATTTAGTATGTATTTTAAATGTATGTGTTCTATATTTTTTGTGAAGTATTGTATTTTTTTTAAATATATATATTATATTTTTAGAAGGTATTGATTCTTTTTATAGTAAATGTTATGTTTTAGTTCTGTAGCGGGTTGTGGGTTTATAGGGGAATAGGGTGGGAGGTAATTTAATTCAATCAATCAATCAATACATTTATAGAGCGCGATACTCACCCGCGAGGGTCTCAAGGCGCTGGGGGGGGGGGCGCTACTGCTCGAAAAGCCAGGTCTTGAGGTGTTTCCTGAAGGTGAGATGGTCCTGGGTCAACCGAGAGTGTGTGGGGAGGGAGTTCCATGTCTTTGGCGGCCAGGTAGGAGAAAGATCTTCCCCCGGTGGTGGTTCTGCAAATCCGTGGGACGGTGGCGAGGGTGAGGCTGGCGGAGCGGAGCTGACGGGTAGGAGTGTAGAACGAGAGGCGGTTGTTAAGGTATTCGGGGCCCGTGTTGTGGAGCGCTTTGTGTGCATGGGTGAGGAGCCTGAACGTGATCCTCTTGCTGACGGGGACTGTGGTTCCTGCGTATAGGGCATTCCCATAGTCCAGTTGGATGGTGACGAGGGCCTGGTTTCGGTGGGGATCCACCGGAAGATCTTACGGAGCAAGCGCATGGTGTTAAAGCATTAGGATGAGATGGCGTTGACTTGTTTGGTCATTGTGAGGGAGGAGTCCAGGATGAATCCTAGGTTGCGTGCGTGGTCCCTGGGTGTAGGTGCGGTGCCCAGCGGTGCAGGCCACCATGAGTCGTCCGAGGCGGATGGGGTTTGTCTGAGGATGAGAACCTCTGTCTTGTCCAAGTTGAGCTTCAGACGGCTGAGCTTCATCCATTCCGCGACGTGTTTCATTCCTTCCTGGAGGTTAGTCTTGGCGGTGGTAGGGTCTTTGGTGAGGGAGAGTATCAGCTGGGTGTCGTCGGCATAGGAGATGATGTTGAGGTTGTGTTTGCGTGCGATGGCGGCGAGGGGGCTCATGTAGATGTTGAAGAGGATTGGGCTGAGCGAGGAGCCTTGGGGTGGAGAACCGTAGCCTTAAGGCCCGGTGGCGCAGGGTACGCCTGAAATCCCTGGGATTCACCTACCTTGTCAAATACAGAGACACGGACTCTTCGTCTGGTGTAGAAGATGGTATTTATTAGCTGCAGCTAGTACAGTGGTCTTAGAAGTCGTCAGTACAACGAGGTTCAAAAGAGACTGCCACTTAACTCCGTGGCGCACAGGTTTATATATGGTACAAAACAATGCAAAATGCAAACACACAAGAGCAGGAGACATAAACAAATGTTATAAACAATGCCTTAAACCCAAAGTAACTCAAGTTTCCCGGTTGCGTTTGTTACTCGACCCCTTAAGTAAAACATCGAGTGAATCCACACAATTTGGTTTACAAGCAGAGAAAACACAGCTGTATGTGTTAGAAGAATAGTCGTGAAACAGGAGAATACATGAGACATGTAGCGAAGGACAGCAGATAAGATAACCTGGAGGAAAGAATGGTGTGAGCCAACAAATAGTCCGGACGGGGATTAATCAGCTCAGACAGGAATTAGTGTACTCGGCCAGACCCTGACACTCGCCGGTAAACATGAGCAAAGAAGCCACCTGACACGTGAATGCAGAAATGACAAAAACATCGCGTTCGCCGCGCTGCCTGAGTGAGGGCAACACAAAATGGCGGCGATTACAAAATGGAGGCTGAGCACGAACAAATTCGTAATTTACAGAACCTCAGCCCCTCCTTTTGCCATTACTCAGGCAAGAACAAGCCAACTCATGCTAATATGAGTCAGACTCAGCATCGATGTTCATAAAGTCTTCAAACTGTTGCAGCACCATCATCCTAATATTCTCTGTCCTCTGTGTTGCAGGACGCGGGACGCATAGAGTAGCAAACAGGCCACACACTGCGGGACCACATTGAATGCACAGGCAACAAGAGAATATGATGGCCAAAATTGCTCCTAGGAGCGTCAGGATCCTCCATCCCCATGTTGACAATATTTTCCAAAACCATCCCATAAAAGACCAATCCCCTTCATCCTGATGAATCGATTCGGAGATGGTATGCAATTTGGAAATGGCTTGATATACTGCCGGAGCATCATCTGGAATATAAATGCAGCAACTAGATCCGATCAATTGACAGACACCTCCTCGGACTGCTAGGATCACATCTAACGCAATTCGATTTTGCAACGTCATAAGACGATCAGCCTGAAGCTCTGCTGTAATGTTGCCTATTGCGCCTGCAGTAACATTAATAGTGGTCTCGACCACTCGAACCAATTGTCTGATGTGTCTGCTGTTAATCATCGGACCCCAAAAGGGAAGGAATCCTTTAAGGAAATCCCCTCCTTCATGGGCTGCTGTGTCCTTGGTGTCAAACATACCTCGGCTATATCTGCTTCTATGGTGGTCCGACGGAGCCGAATAAGTAGGGGGAAGAAGGAAAGCTACATAACTGGTTCCAGAAAAGTTAGAAGGGAGTCAGGTGTAAGCCCTGTCCTTACAGACAAAATATGTTCCCTGAGATGGAACCAATGGAGGGAAATCAGAAGACGAGAAAATGTAAGTGTGTAAACAACTCTGCTTATTGTCAGCTTTCTTACTGTTTACTTGGAGACAAAAATTACCTTGATAGGGAATAGTCCATACAGGAGAGGACTCACCCTTTTTAGTTTTGTCACCAATGCTCGAAACATAGTGTGTGACATTCCATCCATCATAAGTAAATGTAAATGTACAGGAATTTATATAGCGCAAATCACCAAGCGGTCTCTAAGCGCTTGCTTAGGGAACCCGTCCTGGTATTCCCCTGTGAGATAACCCCGGCAGGGTATCCGCAAGGTGAGAGCCAGGCATCCCGCCGTGAGGGGCCGTTGTGGAGATTAAGCAAGCTATTGCCCAGAGTCGCAGAGTGTGAACCCGTGAATCGAGTAGGCACCGGAGCGAGAATTGTTGAGTCCATGGACATTTTAGGACTCAAGACCCCGCCGAGCCGGGAATCGAACCCTGGTCCCGGGCTGACCTCTGCTTCCAGGTCTGCCTCCTCTAACCAGTGAGCCACACTTCTCCACATAAGCTCTCTTCTCATCTACCGGAATTTTTCCCTTTTCTACAATCTTAGCCATCACAACTATACCTTTTATTAAGGAGCTGTGGCTGAAATCCAATCCAGTTCCGGATGTTTTTACAGGATTTCTAAGCTTGTTGTGGTATGCGGCCGAAAACATAGTCAGATAGGCCCAAGCTGAACCTTCATATGAGAAAGGGAGGACCAAATAAGGCATTCCCTTCTGCGTATTATGTGGCATAAGACTGCACACCCAACAATCAGTCATATTGACGGCCAACTGATGTTGGTGCAACAACTGAATGAATGTATTATTCATGTATTCAGCTCTCCTTATCTGTTCATGAGGGGGTAAAACATGCATTTTATGTGACAGGACAGAAAGACGAGAGGGCAAAAAAGTTGTAGAGTTAACATCAATCTTTGGTTGTAGAACATGGACAACCCAGCCGATGCAAGCTAATAAAATACACAAAAACATAAAAATACACAAGGTTACGCCAAATCGACTACGCAATAATTTGCAATATTTCAATCTCATTTCTTGTTTCCTATTATCCCTACCTATGGTTGTTGTACCATCCATCTTTATCTAAAAAAAAATGTCGCTCACGGCAATCTTCTTAAATCACTCTGCTATGTACTTCTGTATATCCTGAGGCGCTAGCCACTTACTAAAAGAACAAAAACCAGGTTACCTTCTGAGTCTCCTACCGTGACCCTGCGACAGAGACGGATGGCACTTCTAATACTAATACTTCACTAAAACAAAAGGACAACAAGAAGACAAAGCAACCAAAAAGTGTCTTTAAATGGTATGAGAAAGAAGGAGAAAAAAATATGTTCAAAGTATTCAGTTCTTCTGATCAACTCTCGACCTCAAGTTATACGAGTTTTGCTCGGCACTGTCTGATCCTTAAACAATGTCTCTGGATTCGTAGTGTCTATTCGAATGTGCGCAGGCACAGCAGCTTGAAGAATGTTGTCGTCTGCTTTTTCGGACTGAGTTCCACAAATTTGAGCATCACTGAAGGGCACAAAACAAGGGACTGCTGCAGTATCTGATTCTCTTACACCACTGCGAATCCACTGGTCAAAGGGTAATGGTAATGGCACTTTTTTACAGTGCACACCATGCACCCAGTTTCGCTTGCCGGCCACTTTCACAGCCGTGCGGGTGACGAGCAAAACGTGCGTAGGTGTAGACCAACGAGGCTCAAAGTTTTTAGTACGTTGGAAATTCTTGATGCAGACCCAGTCACCGGGCAGGATGGTGTGACCTGGGTCCGTGGAGGCCTCTGGCAAAGCACTTTGTACCTGTTGATGAATGATACTTATTTTAGTAGTCAAATCGTGCAAATAGTCAATTAGCAAAGGATATGGTATATCAGAATTCTTTTTGGGGCGGGGGACACCCCAAACGTTTGCTGGGTGTCCAAATACCACCTCATACGGGCTAAGTCCCATACGAGAGTGTACAGTAGTTCTGGTTGACAAGAGAGCTAGGGGCAAGGCATCTGGCCAAGCAAGACCCGTACTGGCTTGAATCTTGGCTAGTTTAAGTTTGAGTGTACCATTATAGCACTCAACCAAACCTGCTGACTGTGGGTGGTTTGCTGCATGAAATTTCTGTCTGATCCCAAGACCAGAACATATTTTCTGCATAATTTGACCCACGAATTCACTGCCATTGTCACTCCAAACAATCCGCAGCAAACCAAATCTAGGGAAGAACTCTTTAAGTAACACTTTAGCAGTTGACAGAGCAGTGTTATCGTTCAAGGGGTAGGCCTCTATCCAACGGGAAAAGGCACATACCACCACCAGAACATACTTAAGGTTGTTACATCGATCCATATGAATGTAATCGATCTGCAACACCTCAAAAAGATATGACGGGGGAGCAAAATGACCTGCCGGAGTTGGGGTACCCTTTCCTGGGTTATGCATTAGACAAACAATACAATGCTTAACCACGTTCTCTGCACATTTTGGAATTCCTTCATTCTGCCACACAGGAGCCAAAAGCTTGCAAATGCCTTTTGAACTAATGTGTGCTGGACCATGAGCCATAGTTACAACCGGCAATACATAAGCGTCCGGTAATACCCATCGCTGATGTTCCAACAATTCCGTCCAACAACCCGTCGAGTCTAACATCCCTGTACTTTCGTTCCACATTCTTAATTCCTTCTCAGTCGCTTCTCCCTGAATCGTTTTCACACTCTCAATCGTATCTTCACACATTCCAATTTCCCTAACCCAATTTGCTGGACCTGCCACATACATTCGGCTAGCTGTGTTTCTAGCTGTAGTTTTCGCTACCTCGTCTGCAAACGCATTTCCACGACCCACATCATCTGTGACTTTCTTATGTGCGCTGCACTTTATGCTTGCTATCTGTGCAGGTAAGGTAAGTGACTCAAGAAGATCAGTCACTAACTGACCATGCTGGATCTTTGTCCCGTGAGAGGTAAAGAATCCTCTCTCCCTCCATAACCTACCAAAAATATGTGCAACGCCAAAAGCATACTGGCTGTCGGTGTACACATTCACTCTCTTTCCTTTTGACAACACACACGCTCTTGTCGAGGCTATCAATTCAGCTGCTTGGGCTGAATTATGTCCAATACGTGCCGCCTCGACAATTGTACATAAGGTGGTAACAGCATAGGCAGAAGTAGTTTCCCCATTTGGAAGCTTAAAACAGGAACCGTCTACCCATAGGATCCCATCCGGGTCCTTGAGCGGAGTGTCCTTCAAATCAATTCTACCCTTCGTTTCTTCTTCCGTTCGAAGAAAACAATCATGTTTCTCCTGAACATCTTTCTCATCTGGTAATGGCGGTGTGTATCACTTACAACGCAACTTTTACGTCGTAATGCTGTTACAACGCAGCTATTACAACGCAGGATCCATTACAACGCATGGCATTACAACGCATGGCATTACATCGCAGATGCTATTACAACGCATACCATTACATCGTAAGTATTGGTAAGTATATAATTTATTTTAATTTTATTTAATATTATATAAATGATTTAATTAATATTAATTATAAATAAAAATAAATAAAAATATTTATTTATGTTTTTAAATATTATAAATTAAATTTATTAATTTAAGTAATTTTGTACAGGGGTGTTTTTAGGTTTCAGGGTAGGGTTTAGGTTTTGGGGTACAGGGGTGTTTTTAGGTTTCAGGGTAGGGTTTGGGTTTTGGGGTACAGGGGTGTTTTTAGGTTTCAGGGTAGGGTTTGGGTTTTGGGGTACAGGGGTGTTTTTAGGTTTCAGGGTAGGGTTTGGGTTTTGGGATACAGGGGTGTTTTTAGGTTTCAGGGTAGGGTTTGGGTTTTGGGATACAGGGGTGTTTTTAGGTTTCAGGGTAGGGTTTGGGTTTTGGGGTACAGGGGTGTTTTTAGGTTTCAGGGTAGGGTTTGGGTTTTGGGATACAGGGGTGTTTTTAGGTTTCAGGGTAGGGTTTGGGTTTTGGGGTACAGGAGTGTTTTTAGGTTTCAGGGTAGGGTTTGGTTTTTGGGGTACAGGGGTGTTTTTAGGTTTCAGGGCAGGGTTTGGTTTTTGGGGTACAGGGGTGTTTTTAGGTTTCAGGGCAGGGTTTGGGTTTTGGGGTACAGGGGTGTTTTTAGGTTTCAGGGCAGAGTTTGGGTTTTGGGATACAGGGGTGTTTTTAGGTTTCAGGGTAAGGTTAGGATTTTGGGGTACAGGGGTGTTTTTAGGTTTCAGGGAGGGTTTGGGTTTTGGGGTACAGGGGTGTTTTTAGGTTTCAGGGCAAGGTTTGGGTTTTGGGGTACAGGGGTGTTTTTAGGTTTCAGGGCAGGGTTTGGGTTTTGGGGTACAGGGGTGTTTTTAGGTTTCAGGGCAGGGTTTGGGTTTTGGGGTACAGGGGTGTTTTTAAGTTAAATAAAATTAATTATATTATATTAATTACATTTCTTAATTAAAATAATTAAATTAAATACATTATTTTAAATAGTTTATTTTAATTACAATCAAAAAAATATTTAAATTAAACTAATTTAATTATATTAATTAAATAAAATTAATTACATTTTTATTAAAATTAATTTAAATAAATAATTACTATTATTTTGATTAAAATAATTTAATTAAATTAAAATAATTACATTTTTTTTAAAAAGGTATACTTACCTATACTTACGATGTAATGCCATGCGTTGTAATAGCATCTGCGATGTAATGCCATGCGTTGTAATGCCATGCGTTGTAATGGATCCTGCGTTGTAAAAATTGCGATGTAACGGTCTGCGTTGTAAAATAACGCGTTGTAACATCATAGATCCGGTAATGGCAACAGTGTAGCTGGATTTAACGTGTTACATCTCTTGATGTGCACATGGCTCGCCAAAAGTGTCAGATCGTATCCAGACAAACGAGCACTCGTAAGATGCTGTGTTCTGGTTCTATTCAACAAAGTATCCACTGCATGTGGAACCATAACAATGAGTGTGTTATCCAACACTAATCCAGCCGATTGTCTAATAGAAATTGCCGCAGCTGCTGTGGCTCTAAGACAACTGGGCAAAGCTTTAGCTACTGGGTCTAATGTAGCGGAGAAATAGGCACATGGCCTCTGCTTATCTCCAAATTTCTGCGTCAAAACTGACAATGCGCAACCCTCTCTCTCGTGAACATACAGTGTAAGAGGCTTACTGTAATCTGGGGTACCCAACACTGGAGCAGATTACTGAGCAGCATGTAGGTCAACAAAGCTTTTTTGGACATTCATCCGTCCAAGAAGCGGATGTGGCATTTCTTTCAACGTTAAGTCCAACAGAGGTCTAGCCAAAAGTGAGAAATTGGGAATCCATTGTCTACAGTAGGAAGTGATACCCAAAAAGGCACGCACTTCTCTCTGTGTAGTGGGTACAGACATCTGTGAAATAGCATGAATACGTTCTGGGGTCAATCGCCTTCCCTCCTTCGACAAGAGATTACCTAAATAGGTAACCTCTTGGCGGGCATATTGCAACTTAGAGGGGGACACCTTATGCTGTAGTGCAGACAAATGGTGTAACAACGCAACAGTCACTTCCTTAGACACATCTTCCGTATCAGCAGCCACCAACAAATCATCCACATACTGAATAAGTGTAGCACCAGTAGGCAAAGAAAAAGCATCAAGTTGCAACTTAAGAGCCTTGCTATAAATAGATGGACTTTCGTAATAGCCTTGAGGAGCTCTCTTAAACCTAAAACTTCGGCCTCCGAGAGAGAAACCAAAGATATCCCTACTTTCTTCAGCAATAGGAAGACTAAAGAAAGCATTCTTGAGGTCTATAACTGAAAACCAAGCTGCCGAGGCAGGAATCATTGTCAACAAAGCTGTAATGTCCGGGACAACAGGAAACTGTGGCACCACAATTTTATTAACCTCTCTAAGGTCAACAACAAATCTGTAAACAGGAGGTTGTGAAGGATCAGTTCTCTTAAGAATCGAAAGAACAGGACTGTTCCAAACATTACCTCTTGTTTCCTCAACTACGCCTTTCTGTATAAAATCATCGACAATAGCCAAAAGTGCTCTCTCTCCATCACTAGATATACGATACTGGGGAATGTGTGGCATGTTCATATTCTCCTTAACTGTGACAACATATGGTGGAATTGCAAGACAACCCACGTCATTTGGGCCCGTAGCCCAAAGACTTTCAGGAAGAGAAAGCAACTCGGGTGGAAACTTGTCCCGTGACAGATACACGGAAGATGTCATTTTCTTCCCCAACGTCAGATGCACACCCGAAGGGGAACAATATAGTGTTGCATGTAAGCTTTTCAATAAATCCAGACCCAGCAAGTTTTCGCCGCAGCCAGTTGTTAGAATAAGCGGAGCTTTTAGGTCATAAGGACCAATCGAAACAGGCAAGGGACAAGAAACCGGATTACGAACTGGGGCGCCAGAAAATCCTACAGAAGTATTTATTAAGCCAGACAAAGGTGCCCCAGGGAGTTTAGCATGCATAATAGAACTTCTCATCGCGCCAGTATCCAAAAGAAACGGTTCTGAAACACCCATAGTATTGATCGTGACAAATGGCCCATTTTGATCTACTGGAATCGACACAACTCCCTCACTTCGTCCATGGCTGTCCTATTCGATCTGAAAATCGTCAGCCCTTTCTTCACAATAATCGTCATTATAATACTGTGTGGACTGAACTCTCTGCTGATCAAAATAGTTCGTAGTAGATGGAGGAATAGAACGCTGCTTCTGAGAGGACACACCTCGTCCTCTACCTCTAGATCCTGACTGAGAATTACCACGACCTCGTGGAGCAGACATCCCATTATTACGCTGTAATAGGACCGGACAACTATTCTTAAAATGTCCCTCTTCTCTGCAATACACACATTGATTAGGACCCAACGGAAGATGTGGTGCTAAATACTCAGGTTTCTGAAACACTTTCTGGAACTGTTGGGGTTGAGAAAACTGAGGCTGCGTAGATCACGGAGGATAAGCTTGCTGCAAAAGCACCTTCGTTTTCAAATCTTTATTTTTCTTTTCTTGTTTCTCTTTCTCCTCCTTATCTCTATTCTCATGATACTGTGCAGTAGCCAGTATTTTAGCAGGGGAAGAAACAGCCAACGCACTTTCAGAACTTTTTAGTTTATTCGATAATTCAGGAAGCAAATTGTATACAAACGTATCCACAAACAACCGTTGTCCACCCTCTACACTCAAATCCTGACCACTGTGATCAATAAACGTCTCTTCAAAATGGGTGTAGAAATCCGAAACACTTTTGCTTTCTTTTGCTTGCATGCGGCCAGCTTATCCCAATTAACTTGTACCGCGGGCATCATACTTTTCATTAATTGTATTATTCTGCCTGGTAGGGCCGCAATCAGATCATCAGGTTTTGCACCACCCACTTGACCTGCATCAGCGGCTCTAAAAGCAGCCCAATCACCACCTAATTCAGCATTATGATTTTCCCTACGAATCCGTGCCCACAAGGCTTGTGGAACAACATTCCCAAACAACATATCTATATCAGCCAAATTCATAATACAAGCATCAACTATGTGAGATAATTCTTTATAATATCCAGCCGGATTTTTACGAGGGTCCGGAAGAGTTTGCTTAAGCGCCAACACTTCAGACCTTTTCCAGCGTTCATGGACCCATATACGCTGGAAATGAGCAGGAACAGCAGGTGGACCAACTATCGCATCTCTCCATACAGGAGGAACTTCACGCATCGGATAATTCTTAACGCCTGTGTGTTTGGCAGGATCAGCCTCGGAAAGGGATAAAGACAAGAACATTGTTCGAAACGCAATAAGTTTAGAGACTGCGTCTTCGACTCGTGGCCCTACAATAAAACCTTTATCGAAATCAGCTTGTAATTTCAACAGCTCTGAAGGAACTGTTTCCGACCCCATATCTTCCTAACCTTTGATGAGAGTCTGACACATGACATTAAAAACATATCTCTGTGTGGGCTCTACCCATTGGCGAAAAGAACTCATAATATCTTCTGTACTATAATCTAGTCCTTTTTCGATCTATTTACGAGCGAGGGAACCCAAAACTACCTTCTCGTCCATAAGAGGAAGCTGACAGCCTCAGCCAGTCTCCTATGTGATGTAGGGGAATCCCTCGAGAGAATGGGAGGCAATACAGATGCAGAAGGTAACGGAGACTGAAATGTAGCCGACTGAGGAACGAGAGTGGGAATTGGTAGAGGTGGGGGTAGAATTGCAGGCTGTAAAGACGGAGCAAAAACAGGCAGGGAAACATTGACGGGCTGAGCCGGTTGCTGAATAATCGGCAATTGAGCAACCAGTGGTTGAGCGATAAGAGGAGGTAACGGAGGTGCGTTAGCATTTTGGGCATAGGGCGGAGGTGAATTCAATAAACAAGACATTAGGGAATCTTCTTCTAATTCCTTATTTTTATCTGAAGAGGAAGTAGGCAACACCGGATAGCATCTATCTATAGCCATGCGATGTTGTCTTTCTAATACCTCATTTGCACCATCTGCTTCATTATTTTTAAATTGTTGAGCAGCCTCTATAATTGACATATTTTGTGCTTTCTTATCTTTTTTTGCTTGCTTAATCTCTTTCTGTTTGGCTTCCTTACGCCAAAGGCGAAAAGAGTCAAACATTGCCGGCCGGGCTTTTCTTCTAAACAAAATCGTTTCCAAATTATCTAGTATGGCAGGATCAAAACTACCATTTTGGGGCCAACTCAAAACTCCACTATTTTTCGTGTATCGGACCCATGTCTCGTTAAAGGTAATGGGACCAATACCATGCTTAGAATAGAGCTCATAAGTGGGAGTTCCGACTGGAGGAATCAGACATGAATCCTCCAACTGGGAGTCCCTTGTACAACCTAAACAACAAATCCTTTCGAACTTACTCAGTCCAGGCATCGTTACTTCTCTAGACTGTTCACAAACAACAAGGGGTATAAATCACTGAAACAGTACAATCGTACTTAACCCTTGGCTTCAGGTATTGCAATACCTGAATAAAGACCCAAAAGCAAAACAAAACAAAGAATCGTGGGAGCGACCCACCAAATACTTAACTAAGGATCGTCCTACACCAGCGAAGGTCCGTCTATCGTCTCGCTTTACCAAACGTCATCAGAAGGGTCCAAGGCAGGGCGACAGTCAGGGCAGCAGTTTTCAGTAGCCGTCGGAAAGGAGTAGCCGCGCTGTCAAAGATCTTCGGTCCACTTCGACATACAGGGGTCGATCACGTGGTGCGCGTCCTCCAGAATTTTCTTCCGGGGCTCCTCACGACCCTCGGGCTTAACCGCTTCCTCTGAAGTCGCCCCACGTTGGGCGCCAGTTGGAGAACCGTAGCCTTAAGGCCCGGTGGCACAGGGTACGCCTGAAATCCCCGGGATTCACCTGCCTTGTCAAACACAGAGACACAGACTCTTCGTCTGGCGTAGAAGATGGTATTTATTAGCTGCAGCTAGTACAGTGGTCTTAGAAGTCGTCAGTATAACGAGGTTCAAAAGAGACTGCCACTTAACTCCGTGGCGCACAGGTTTATATATGGTACAATACAATGCAAAATGCAATCACACAAGAGCAGGAGACATAAACAAATGTTATAAACAATGCCTTAAACCCAAAGTAACTCAAGTTTCCCGGTTGCGTTTGTTACTCGACTCCTTAAGTAAAACATCGAGTGAATCCACACAATTTGGCTTACAAGCAGAGAAAAAACAGCTGTATGTGTTAGAAGAATAGTCGTGAAACAGGAGAATACATGAGACATGTAGAGAAGGACAGCAGATAAGATATCCTGGAGGAAAGAATGGTGTGAGCCAACAAATAGTCCGGACGGGGATTAATCAGCTCAGACAGGAATTAGTGTACTCGGCCAGACCCTGACACTCGCCAGTAAACATGAGCAAAGAAGCCACCTGACACGTGAATGCAGAAATGACAAAAACATCGCGTTCGCCGCGCTGCCTGAGTGAGGGCAACACAAAATGGCGGCGATTACGAAATGGAGGCTGAGCACGAACGAATTCGTAATTTACAGAACCTCAGGGGTACGCCGCAGATGATCTTGGTGGCTGCGGAGCGGAACGGCAGGAGGCGGACTCTCTGGGTTCTGTTGGAGAGGAACGAGGTGATCCAGCCGAGCGCTCTTCCTTGGATCCCAGTGTTGTAGAGGCGGGTTACTAGGGTGCGGTGGCAGACGGTATCAAATGCGGCTGAGAGGTCTAGGAGGATGAGGGCGGTTGTTTCCCCTTTGTCCATCAGGGTCCTGATGTCATCGGTGGCTGCGATGAGGGCGGTCTCGGTGCTGTGGTTGGCTCGAAATCCGGACTGGGATTGGTCGAGCGAGTTGTTTGCCTCGAGGAATGCAGTCAGCTGTTTGTTGACGATCTTCTCGATGACTTTTGCCGGGAAGGGAAGAAGAGAGATGGGGCGGAAGTGCTTGAGGTCCTTAGGGTCAGCTGTGGGTTTCTTCAGAAGGGCGCTGATTTCTGCCTGCTTCCAGCTCTCCGGGAAGGTGGCTGACGTGAAGGAGATGTTAATGACGTTCCAGAGGTGGGGTGCGATGATGGTGTCTGCTTTGTTGTAAATGTGATGTGGGCATGGGTCAGAGGGAGTGCCAGAGTGGATGGTGTTCATGACGTGGGTGGTGTCTTCCATGCTGATCGGGGTCCAGATGTTGAGTGTGGTAGTGGGGGTCGTTGGTTCGGTGATCGGAGGTGGAGTCTGGGTGTCAAAGCTGTTGTGTATGTCTGTGATCTTGCTGTAGAACAAGCGAGGGAGTTGCATAGGTCTTGTGATGGTGTGATGTCATTTTTGCTGGAGCTGGGGTTGGAGAGCTCTTTTATGATGTTGAAGAGTTCCTTGCTGTTGTTTGTGTTGTTGTCCAGCCACTCTTTGAACGATGTCCTTTTGGTGGTGCGGTTCAGCTGGTGGTGATTGCGAGTGGCGTTCTGGAGGGCTGTCATGTTTTCTGTCGTCCGCTCGTGGTGGCAGGTTTTTTCGAGAGTTCGGCAGGATTTCTTTGAGTGTTTGAGGGCGTCAGTGAACCATGTGGTTTTCCTGTTGCTGGTCATGTCTGGGGGGTTCTTCAGTGGGGCAAGGTTGTTGGTGCAGTTGGTGATCCATTTTGTGAGATTGTGGGCTGCGTCGTTGGTGTCAGAGGTGTCAGCTGGTGGGTTCTGGCTCAGTGATGTGGTTAACTGGTCTGTGGTGACTTTGCTCCAGCATCTGCGGGGGATCTGTAGCATGCAGTGGTGGGATGTAGTCTTCGTGAAGGTGAAGTGGATGCAGCTGTGGTCGGTCCAGTGTAGTCCGGTGGAGTGGCTGAAGGCGACGTGGTTGCTAGCGGAGAAGATGGGGTCCAGCGTTTGGCCGGCATAGTGGGTGTGGGTGTTCACCAGTTGCTTGAGTCCGAGGTTGGCGAGGTTGTCGAGCAGGGTGGTGGTGTTGTTGTCATTTTTGTTCTCCAGGTGGAAGTTCAGGTCCCCTAGAAGGATGTAGTCTGATGAGGCGAGGGCATGCGGGCTGACAAAGTCGGCGATGGTTTCGTTGAATTGTGTGCGCGGGCCCGGGGGCCTGTAGATGAGGGTTCCTCTGAGTGTGGTCTTGGGGTTGATGTGGATCTGGAAGTGTAGGTTTCGGTGTTCGGCGGAGGAGAGTGTGTAATTATAGTAAATGTAATCATAATTTGAGAAATTATTAATTTGTTTTATTAAATTTTGCGTTTTAGTACCGTAGCCGGTTGGGGTTTTTATAGGGGAATAGGGTGGCAAGTAACTTTATTATAGTAGTAAATTTTATAATAATTTTTTGAAATTATTCATTATTTTTAATTAAATGTTGTGTTTTTATTCCATAGTGGGTTGTAGGTTTATAGGGGAATAGGGTGGGAAGTAATTTAGTTATAATAAAGTAATTATTCATTTGTATCTGTTGGTATTGATAATTAATTTATTGTGAATTAATTATTAATTGGCAATTAATTTTAATTAATTGTTAATTGATCATTGTATTAATTGTGTTAATATTTTTAGGAGTGAGTTTATGGGGGAATAGGGTGGGAAGTAATGTAATTATAATAAAGTAATTAATAATTAATTAATAATTTACATTTATTGTTATTGATAATTAATGTATTGGTAATTAATTTATTATTGGTAATTAATTTATGGTAATTGATAATTGTATTAATTGTGTCATTTTTTTTAGGAGTGAGTTGTGGGTTTGTAGGGGAATAGGGTGGGAAGTAGTTACATTTTAATAAAGTAATAATAAATTTTTATTTATTGGTATTGATAAATAATTCATTATCAATTAATTATTAATTGATAATTAATTTGTATTAATTTGTATTAATTGATTAATTGATAATTATATTAATTGTGTTATTTTTTTAGGAGTCGGTTGTGGGTTTATAGGGGAAAATGGTAGGAAGTAATGTAATTATAATGAAGTAATTATTAATTTGTATTTGTTATTATTTATAAATAATGTATCATTAATTAATTATCAAAGATTATTTAATTAAAAAAATATTGAATTGTTAAGTATGATCAATTTAACCCTCTTCTATCCAACACTTTTCCTACTGTTGGACCTATTGGTGTGGGAATAGTAATTTTTACCCCTACGCTATCCAACAATTTACCTACTGTTGCACTCTCTGGAGTGAGAATAGTTATTTTTACCCCTACGCTATCTAAATATTTCCATACTCTTGCACTCTCTGGAGTGGGAATAGTCATTTTAACCCCTACGCTATCCAACACTTTCCCTACTGTTGCACTCTCTGGAGTGGGAATAACAATTTTTACTCCTTCGCTATCAAACCATTTTCCTGCTGTTGCACTCACTGGAGTGGTAAAAGTAATTTTTATCGTTACGCTATCCAAAACTTTCCCTACTGTTGCACTCTCTGGAGTGGGAAAGTAACTTTTACTACTACCCTATCCAACACTTTCCCTCCTGTTGCACTCTCTGGAGTGGGAACAGCAATTTGTACCCCTTCGCTTTCCAACACTTTCCCTACTCTTGCACTCTCTGGAGTGGGAATAGTAATTTTTACCCCTATGCTATCCAACACTTTCCCTACTGTTGCACTCTTTGGAGTGGGAATAGTAATTCTTACACCTTCGCTATCCAACACTTTCCCTATTGTTGCACTCTCTGTAGTGGGAATAGTAATTTCTACCCTTACGCTATCTTACACGTTTCCTACTGTCGCATTAGCTGGAGCAGGAATAGTAATTTTTACCGCTACCCTATCCAAAACTTTTCCTACTGTTGAACTCACTGGAGTGGGAATAGTACATTTTTACCCCTACGCTATTCAAAAATTTCCCTACTGTTGTTCTCTCTGGAGTGGGAATAGTAATTTTTACCCCTACGCTATCCAACACTTTCCCTACTGTTGCACTCTCTGGAGTGGGAATAGTAATTCTTACCCCTTCGCTATCCAACACTTTCCCTATTGTTGTACTCTCTGGAGTGGGAATAGTTATTTTTACCCTTACACTATCCAACACTTTACCTTCTGTTGCACTCACTGGAGTGGAAATAGTAATTTTTACCACATTTTGGAATGAGGTTTGGAATATATGCATGCCAATGTTTTGTTGCTCAGCCTCATTATCTCTACAGAATGTTTTTTTAGGATCTTTGTCAAATGATATTGATATTGTATCGTCTTCTGCGAGACTGTTGGACCTGTTTATTGCTCTTGCATTTAAAGTTATTTTATCGTGTTGGAAAGATAACTCTAAGCTTTCTGTTCATACTTGGTGGAATTATATTTGTGATGAACAGAGGATCGCTATTGCTGTATCCTCTTCTATTCCCCTAAAAATTAAATCCGATATCCTCTGGCTCCCCTTTACCACTTATCTTTCTTCCAACTCTCCTACTTGACTGCTATATATTATTCCCACATGTTAAATCCTGTTCTCTCTTTCATCTCCTTTCCTTCTTTCATTTCTTTCTTTCCTTTCTTCCTCTATCTTTTCTCTCCCCCCTGAATCTCCCTTTTCCCTTTCTCTTTACTTTTCTCAATCTTTACTTATTTCTTGGTACATCTGTTTTGTAATCCTTATTAATATGTACTTTTTCCCAATATTTATGACATATGTATTGCTTTCTTTTTCAAAATGATTAATAGTAGTAGTATAGCTTTATTTCGATACGGTACATATCATAAAAGCAGTACAAAAAGTAAAATCATTACAAAGGTGCATAATATAAAATACCGTAGGGAATCATAATAGACATTAATACATAAATACACATTTAAGCAATCCTTGCAAATGTTTACACTAGTATCTAAAAACAGGTCACAGAAGGGAAGACATTATTGAATCAGTAGCTTTTTTGCAGATCTTATGCGCCATGCCCAGCCAAGAAATTTTGCCATGCAGCATGCAAAAAATGGGCGAGCATCAGAGCGCAGTATACGTAGTGCTTCTAAGTGTGATCTTGTTCCCAGACTTCTGCACAAGGGCTTTAACCATTTCAATCTAGGGGCTGCATAAGCACTACACTCAAACAGAAGGTGGGCGTCAGACTCAACCCTTAAGTCACAAAATGGACAAAATGGGACCGTTTGAAAGGGAGGATTCCAAGAGGAAGTAAACAATCCTAAGGGGAGAACACCCACCCTAAATTTGAAGTAGAGTGATCTGTCTCCAGAACTGTGGATTAGGTCCAAATAAGGTTCCCTAGAGGGGAAATCTTTAACTAATAAAAATTGGGCAGCAGATTTGCAAAGGTTGGAGTTACGCATTCTGTTATTTTTTACCCACAGCCAGTAGGCATTCTTTAGAAGCAGCTTGGGGGGTGCTGTTTTATTGGCCCAAGCATCTCCCAATCCCAGCTCATAGAGCAATCGTTTTACCTCCCTAAACCAGGGTATCTTGTTACAACCTGGGAGGGACAACAGATCTTTCAGGGCGTCAGCGTAACTACACAATTCTGGGACATTCCATACCCGGGACCAAAGAAGCAGAGGGCACAGTTTTGCTTGCTCGCAAATTGGGCGAGTGCCTGCATCCAGCAAGAGGGGGATTGTAGGAGTGCTGTGGGGTAGCCTCATCAGATCTTTATGGAAGTTGTTTTCCATCTTTGCCAACGTGTCGACTCTCTGCGTACCCCACAGTTCAGCGCCATATAATACTGTGCTTACAACCCTTGCTCTGTAGATATCTAGCACTGCCCCGATTGGTTTCAATGAGGAGGCTCGTTGTTCCTTGAGCAAAACACCCGTGACCCTTTTGTGCATCAGGAACATCTTTTGGTGGTGTGCCTTCCAACTCATTGAGTCACACAAGCGAATTCCCAAGTAGTCAAATTCTTTGACTCTCTCCAGGGGGGTGGAGTCTAAAACAGGTGGGGCGACGGATTTCTTGGGGGGATTAAGGACAAGGAATTTGGTCTTGCTTATATTTATAGCTAAACCCCTGCTATCACAGAAGGATTTAAAGCTAGAAAGCAATTTCTGGATGCCTGCTGGAGATTTCGAGATCAGGAGGGTGTCATCCGCAAACAGGAGCGTTGGGATCTTTCTGCCCGCCAGGGTAGGCGCATCTGCAGGGTGTTGCAGCAGATGCTCCACCACTCCGTTGACATATAAAGAAAACAGAGTGGGGGCAAGCACACACCCCTGGCGGACGCCCCTGTCTACTGGGATGCGAGATGTTTTTTCTCCCTGGACACCCCACCTGATCTGGGCGAAATTACCTTCATGAAATTTTTTAAGCAAGAACAACAGGTAGTTAGGTAGACCTAGACCATCGAGGACGTTCCATAGTAGTTCCCGTGGAACTAGGTCGAAGGCCGTTCTCAAGTCTATAAAGACTAGATATAACGTACCCCCTCCCAGCACCACCACCTTCCAATATAACATCAGAAGGCGGAATGTTTGCTCGATGGTGCCTGTCCCTGTTCTAAAACCTGCCTGAAAATCAGACAGGATCTTTTCCTCGTCGACCCATTGGAGGATCCTACCCAGAACAACTTTCCCCGCTACCTTCTGGGTTGAGTCCAGCAAGCTTATGGGGCGGTAGTTTGCTGGGTCGTCCCTACTGCCTTTCTTAAAAATAGGCACAACTTCTGCACCCCTCCAAGAGTCAGGGAAGGATCCCCCTAGCAGAGCCTCATTTAAAAGTAAAGCAATTAATCTGCTCCATACTACCGGGTAGGATTTAAGTAAGTCCCCTGGGATACCATCAGGGCCTGGAGCCTTGTTGGGGACAATGCCTCTAATAGCCCCTTCTACTTCCTGACTAGTAAAAGGGAAGTCTATAGGAAGAGAATTAGCTATTGTATTGACCAAAGATCCCGGGCATAGAGGTGACAAGTCCAGTGCAACAGAATAAGGCTTGGAGAAGTGGGCAAACCAAGCATCACCCGGAATATTGCAGGTTATTTGTTGGTCAATGGGCTTGTTCCTTGCTCTTAGGAGATCCCAAAACCGTTTGGAATCCTTCAAGGTACTAGCTTCAGTTAGGTCACACCAAAAATGGTAATCATGAGCCTCCTTTGCCTCAACCACTGTTTTTTTGTAAGATTTCCTCGCGGAACTAATGGCGACCTTGTCCCTACTCTTTACTGCAGCAATAAGCTCCCCCTTGGCAATGCGACATTTAGGAGAGTACCAATTGTCTCTAGCATTGGAATCACATTTGGAACCCACCCTGGGTTTAGTATATTGAATAGTAAACAATTTACTCAGTGATGCAATGGTCTCTATAAAGAGTGGTAAGACTTTTGTACTGGCTGGGCTTGTAGCGTCAAGCCGAGGCTCCACCACTGACAAGATGGACCCGGCTTGCGCCATCCTTGCCTCATTAGCTTTAACTTTTGCCCACTTCAAGCGCCTACCACAATTAGACGGAACAATTTCATGGGACGACTTCCAAATGGATGCTTGCTTGTACTTCTTCTTTTGCCAATTTGGAGAGAGGGTTAAGCAAAGGGGGTTGTGGTCGCTGTCGCAGGATGCTACAACCTCCATATCCATGTGGAATGGCCAAAGATTATAATTCAGGATGATAAAATCGATTCTGGAAGAATAACCCATTCTATTGTAGGTGTGAGCTCCCATAAGGTCCGATTTTGAGCGGCCATTCACTGATCTCAAGTTATGCTCCAAACAGAGTGCATTGATATCTAACGCACTTTGTGTCCATTTGGGAATCGGGTCCAGGGACAAGGTCGGGATACCCCTTCTTGCATCTTCTTCGAAAGAATTCAAAATATCCTCCTTTGCCAACGGTTCGAAACAACAGTTGAAGTCGCCTGCAAGGAGAATATAAGAGTCAATCTTGCAAGCAGCTAGGTCGTTGCTAAGACCTGTCTGAGGTAGACTTGATGTCCCGCGCCTGGCGCCCCTCAGATATAGGTTGAAGACCTCTAACATCTTACCCCCCTTGCAATGAACTGAGATCCTCTGCAAGTCAGGAGAATTAGTGGACCGATGGCTCACTTTTAAACCCAAAGCAATTCTAATCCATATTAAAAGGCCTCCAGACGGACGACCCTTTGAACCCCTTTGTTGGAGTGCTGGGACAAAGTAGGTAGTAAATCCTACTCTATACTTTGGGTCCAAGGTCCAGGTTTCTTGCAAAATGCAAATGTCAAATGGCTCTATGAACACATTCCATTCGGGATTATCAAAGTTCCGATTTAGCCCTGCCACATTCCAGCTTACAATCTTTAACGGAGGTGCAGTTGTGGTAGGTTGACTGGGGGAGTAAGCAAATGCAGTTGAAATAGGCACAGCCGCTAGGGGTAACCTATCAAGGGGCTCATCTTGGGAAATTTTGTAGGAGGTTGTAGGGGCCATGATTCCCTCAGACTGACTACCTACAGATGAAGGTGTGGCCTGTACAGGGGCCTTTGGTGGGATATGCGAGGATTCCGACTGGGCATTCCTACCTTGTGGACTAAAGGCTCCCAATACAGTCAGCTCGACTTGATCTGCACTACACTTAGCCATCAAACCCCCCTCAAAAATTGAGCTGTGTGGTGTTCGAACTAGGCCAAAAGGATGTGCAGTTGCTGAGGGTTCGATGCCTACACAAAGGGACCTGGGACGCCCATGGGCTGGGAAGGATGGTACATTGCCCGCTATGTGGGAACCTGAGTGCCTAGGGAGTCAATCTACTTCCTCCAAACCTCCGAATCTGTTTGAGATTGGGAAACCATTCCAATGTGAAAGGGGATCCACTTGATGGTTAAAATGGTTACTCCTTGGTTGGTGATGGAGTAATGACCAATTGTCCGTCTGATTGCGGATCGGTCGTGGGGGATAGAAGAAGGACAAGGGTTTTGGAATGACAGAGGACCCTTCACTACAAGGCCACGAGCATATGTGCTGTGCTGTTTGCGGGTCATCGAAAGTTACAACTATACAATCCCCCGCATTTGTTTTCCTGGTTGGGCCCACCCAGGGAGTTCTGCGCACCATCAGCACTTTACTTCTACGGCCATTGGGGATAGGTCTATTGACATTAAGCCAATGCATTATTTTATTTGTCAAGGACCAATGGTCCTCATATTGGCCGTTGCTGATCTGTGGAACCCCCATCAACACGACTACAAAGTCATTTGCTTCCGGGGGAAGGTCAATATAGCCCCCTCTAAAATTGTTCTTAACCTGGAAGTCCCGGGTAGGTGGTATAGTTACCTTGTCAGGCTGGAGTTTTGGAGTTAGCCCAGCTTTAGGATTGACAGGTAGGTGGGTTGGGGTCCGCTTCGGGGCCTTAGGGATTGTGACAGTAGATATTTGATCCACCTTCACAGTCCTCTGTTTAGGAACCGGGCGTAGAATCGTGGGTATAGTAGACTGGCTTTGGTGTGTTTGCGCTAAGGAAGCTGGAGAAGTAGCATCAGCTACAGGGAGGCCCTGATTCTCAAGACTTCTCAAACCGAGAGTGGCCAGAGCAATAATGCTCTTTTCCATCTCAAGTAAATTATTTTCGATTCGTGAAAGTCTGAGGTCTAAGGGGGAAAGAAGCTTTTTAAGGGATTCCCAGGCCAGATCTATAAATTCCCTATCATTATTACCCAAACCATCTATCTGTGGACCCTCAGTCACTGGGGTGAAAGCAGGTAATTGCTCCATGGATGTCCCCACCCCAACTTCCTCCAGTGGTGGCTGCTCCCCAAACGGCCGAACAACTTTGATGGTGGGTGTTGGGCCATTCGTCGGTGTCAAGTGTAGTGGCACCGCGATTTTTGCCTTCTTCCGTGAATAGGCAGAACGAGAGCGCGCCTTCCGGTTTAATTGGGTGGCACTAGGGGCATTAAAGACCACTGGGGGGGGGAGGGTAGGAATGGCATTCTGGACGCAAGAAGTGACGGGCGCGCTCACTTCCGGTAGATTGGGTTGTGAGGTGTGGTATGGGGAAGGGATGAGTTGGGGAGGAGTCTGGTGAACCTCAGCCTGGGAAATTATACAGTGGGGGATGGGAGGACGCTCTGGAGTGACCGCCACAGCTATAGAGCCCAAGGAGGATTTTTTGGAAGTTGCAAAGACTTCAGACAGTCTTCTGGCTGCTGCCAACTCGAGAGATACCCGAGTCTGAAGCTTGGATATTTCCTGGTCGATGGCGAAGTTAGTGCGGGTAATGAAGTCATCCATTGGACCACTAATTGGGTGACCACCTTGGGAGGCCATACTCCTGGTAATTCTAGTGCACATATCTTAAGCAAGGGGCAAGGCCAACCAACAAAATATATATTGGAAAAGAAGGGCGTGGATCGAACTTTGCGGACCTCTGTGGTAGAAAGTAGCGGGCGAAAGAGAGTAGGCCAGTCCAGTCCGCTCAGTCCTCGAACGGCCTCAAACGGCCCGCTCTTTGCCCGGTCTTAGCCCCGGTCGCTCCCGCGCGCGCTCCCGCGCAGCGAGGGACAGCTGATTCTATAGGTCCTTGGGCCAATGGGCAGAGACGTTCGAGGTGGGGCGGGGCGGTCAGGGAGAGCGGGGCCAGGTGACTCGGCCTCTCACACACCGGGACTCCTGGGAGTGTGAGTCCCGGGTTTTGCGCTCGCAGCCCTGCCGCTTTCCACAACCCCACAGCAGCGTCCACAAGACGGGAGAATCCGAAGCGGGACCCGCGTAGCGGGTACCGCGAGGCGTTGGTCAAGGACAGAAGAGCCTCCAGCAATTGGCAGCGCCGTCCAGGTTAGGCAAACAGGCAAACAGTGTCCCGCAGTACAGAGGGTCCTTCCCTCTTTTCAGCTGTTCGAGGGGGGGCGGGGCGGTCAGGGAGAGCGGGGCCAGGTGACTCGGCCTCTCACACACCGGGACTCCTGGGAGTGTGAGTCCCGGGTTTTGCGCTCGCAGCCCTGCCGCTTTCCACAACCCCACAGCAGCGTCCACAAGACGGGAGAATCCGAAGCGGGACCCGCGGAGCGGGTACCGCGAGGCGTTGGTCAAGGACAGAAGAGCCTCCAGCAATTGGCAGCGCCGTCCAGGTTAGGCAAACAGGCAAACAGTGTCCCGCAGTACAGAGGGTCCTTCCCTCTTTTCAGCTGTTCGAGGGGGGGCGGGGCGGTCAGGGAGAGCGGGGCCAGGTGACTCGGCCTCTCACACACCGGGACTCCTGGGAGTGTGAGTCCCGGGTTTTGCGCTCGCAGCCCTGCCGCTTTCCACAACCCCACAGCAGCGTCCACAAGACGGGAGAATCCGAAGCGGGACCCGCGTAGCGGGTACCGCGAGGCGTTGGTCAAGGACAGAAGAGCCTCCAGCAATTGGCAGCGCCGTCCAGGTTAGGCAAACAGGCAAACAGTGTCCCCAAAATGATTAATAACAACTTCTTAAACAAAAAAAAAAGTTATTTTTACCACTACGCTATCCAATACTTTCCCTACTGTTGCACTCTCTGAAGTGGGAATAGTCTGTTTTACCCTTACACTACCCAAAACTTTCCCTAATGTTGCACTCACTGTAGTAGGAATAGTAATTGTATCCTCTCCACTATCCAATATTTTCTCTACTGTTTTAGTTACTGTAGTGTATAATGTATTTTAAAAAATATTGTAATTTTTTAATTCGTTACATATATATATTTTTTTTTTTATACTAATATTGTATGCATATATAGATGGTTTTTTATAATTTTCAATACATTTTTTAACAATTTATGTTATTAAAATAATTATTTATAAATAGTATTAAGTAAGTATATATATTAGATTTTATACATTTATATTTTGTATTTGTTTTTACATTATATGTATTAGTTATAATTTTAAATATTTAAAAATAATTTGAACTGTTTCTTTTAATTATATGTATTATTTACTTTATTTTATATCGTTTTTTAAACATTAAAAAACCCAATATTTTTAACAACTATATTTTTGACAACAATATATTTTTTTCGATATTTTTGTAGTTACCTTTATGTAGATAGGGCTTCGATATTCTGGACAATGATATTTTTGTGTAGATATTTTTGTACCTCGATATTTTGACTGTCGATATTCTGTCAGTGATCCTAAATATTGACAGCGGGGAGGTCACCGTGCACGCGGCTGGAAATGCGTTGGGAGCACAGTCGCTAAGTGCTTGCCCCGACGGTCCGGTTCGGCGAATGTAGTCATAAGGCTAAACTTGTAAAAACATCCAAAACAAGGGTGTCGGGCCATTTGGAGAGCCCAAGGGTAAAGTGTGTGTCAATAGGCCCATATCGGATCAACTGTTCATGATATAACATTGACCACATGTTTATAAGCCACAGTTGTGCAATAACATGCATTGAAAGCGTAACTAATGGATGACAGATGTTGAAACATTAAACATTTTACATTTTGCATGAATGATACAGAGAGTATTATGCCATTGACCATATGTTTATAAGCCAAAGTTGTATAATAACACTTGACATCAAGAGATGTCATTTATATTCAACGGAAACATTAAACAATGCAACATAAATATATTGCACTCTTGGGCATGAATCACACTTGACAATATTACTAGCAGTACTAGGCCCAGTTCACGTTGATCATATATTGACTCCCACACACTCACACTCACTTTGAACCACTACCCAATGTGACAGGTACCAGCCCGGTCCGTATGGGCACATTCACTCACATACGCGCCCGACATCTTAATGCAGTGCCACTGACACCAAGCAGGTCAATAGGTAAAACTCCACAGACTCAATGGCCCCAAACCTGCTGCCCCCTTCTGGTTGACCTTCTCTATCCCAGACACCCCAGATGGAAGCTCACCAGCCCCTCCTTCTGGACTCAAGGCCACTCATGGCTGAGGTCACAACTTGTCTGGGTCCCTGAAAAGCAGGTCAGGTTAGACAATAAGTATAAACAAGAGGTAGACGTAAACAAAAGGAGTCTTGCCACCACTCTGGAAGTTCACCAACACGTTGCAAAGCAGAAACTGGCTAAGGGCAACAATTTGTTACAAAAAGGGGTCCACCACGGCCTTCTCACACAAGCCCAGTTCTGCGAAGCACAGTCTCTTGGCCTGCTCACAAACTTTCTCAGAAGTGTACCTCCAGCATAGTCAATTTCTCTCACTCCTACCTGGCACCACAGAGCCTTTGGAAGGGCCAGATGCGGGAGGGCAATTGGTCCACTGTGATGGGGCCAGTGAGAGAATAAGGACTGCATGAGAAATAACACATAGGGGGACCTTTTGGCTTGAGGAGGCTCTCCATCGGTTAAATGTTGATCTTGGTTGTGCCCCGACAATCTGGGCACACAATCTGGTGCACAACAAGATGAGTCACACCAGACAGTTCAGGTTACATGAAGTAGAGTTGCAATTCCATACCTCCCTGGAAATGATGTCCTAGGTTCTGAACACCTTGATGTTGGTTGCACCAGCACCAGATGTTTCCAGTCGCACAAAAAGGTGCAAGTTCAGCAAAGCCTCATGAGGTAGAATGAGACTCTGCAATAGTTGTTTCCCCCACCTCAGAGAGCCACAACCTGTGAATTGGACATCGCATGCAATGAGAATGTAGACAGTGTGGCGCATGAGAGAAATGCGACACTGTCGACAAAGCGGGCCCCGTTGGATCTCGCAACTGGTGAATCCACTCATAACCAACAAGACGCTTATGTGTGCCAAGAATTCCGCAGTACAGAAACCACTTTGCTGTAGATGCAGGCAATTTCTTGGGTTCCATACTAGGCACCCTGGACTCCAGGCATGATTCTGTAATTCCAAGCTCAAATTGTGATGTCAAGCTTTCAGCAGGCAATGTGTGCATTTAGAAGGTACTGCTCTCCAGATGTCACTGGTAGGTGGGAGATATTTGATATACCTTCGAACTCAGATAGAGCAAGAGACCAGCCAGTTGGTCCTTTGCAGCATACTTCAGGGTGCCACACATCAGCAGGTTGTTGGCCCAGGTCATCCACATTCAGGAAGGCACGCAGTATTTTCCGCCGGCAATTATCCTCCATGTGTACAACAGTCATCTTGCAATGTGCCCCATGCAGAACAGGTTCTCCGATCCAGCATCCCCACAAGCAGATCTATCCTCATGGTGAAGTGGCACTGGGAAGTTATCCTCCATTGGGCCTTGAAAGTGGGGGGAAGGTTCAAATGGTATTCCTTTGAACCACAGATGTTTCCCATAAATGTTCATCCTCTCTGCCATGAGGCTGCCATTTTCAGATCTCTGTCTTTCTGGGGGCCTTGATCCGGCCCCTGGAGTGCAAGTGTCAATATCTCTGCCCCCCATATATTCCACCAGGCCCACACATCTCAGATTTGCATTGCATGCCAAATGGTTTATGGTCATTGCTGCGAAATTCCCAGATGTGCTCCCCTGGCCTCTAGTGTTGACTGGCACCAAATACCTAGGGATTTGGTGGTAAACTCCACTCCTTTGTAGGAGTTCACAGAGCTGTGCCCACTCTGCACTCTGCTTGGAGCACGAAGCTCAGCTAAAGACTCCTCCTATGCAGCGTGGCGGAGTTTGCCGGCATTCATGCTCAAACGTTGCGGAGCAGATACAGTAATGTTTACCATGCTCAAACCAATACCAGAGTGGACATGGGCAACACTAGTTTACCAGTCCTAATTTAAATCTTTGAGCTGTTAACACAAAAAATCAATGTCAACCCATCCATTTTCCCCGTTTTATACCTGTCCTTTCGTGTGTCACGCTGCACGTTTGCTACTGTTTATTCAGAGTCTGCGTATACCATCAAGGAAATGAGAGACAGTGGTTCAGCATTGATGGCAGATGGGGGCACTTTTATAGGTGGTTGCCCCCTTAGAGAGTGCTGAGTACAGAAGGTGCGATGAGGCCTGAGGGAGTGTGAGAAGGGAGGGGAGGGGCCGAGCGAGCCAGGAGAGCACTTTAATGGGGTGAATTTATCTCGCTGATTAGCCAGATGGGGAGAGCTTGTAGGTGACCACAGGGAAGAGGGGTGAAGGGTGGTTAATATTGCAGGTGAACACTCGAGAGAGGGCAAAGGCGTGAACAGAGTGTGTCAGTAAGACTGACAGGGAAGAATCTGTCAGAGGGAACTGACAGAGACCTCTTCAGCAGGAGGGAACTATTAACAAACTAGACAGACAAAGATGGAAATCCCACATGGGCAACACCACAAGACGGGGTAGCCAGAAGGAGAACAGAGTGACAACTACAATTGATGGATGGAGAGACTGCCTTAAGAGGAGATAGTGAAGAGACTGCCTGAGGGTATGCAGAGAAACAGCAACATTGGAGAGGCAGGGAAACTGGGTAAGGGGTGAGCATTGAGAGATGAAACGGCCAAGGAGAGCACTAAATAGAAAGCCACAACTGAGGGGCAGGGAGACTAATTTAGAGTATTGAAGAGACGTACTAATGTTTCTACAAATTGCTTTGGTGACTGCTGACTACCCAACACCAATTTTTACCAGAGGCATGTGCGAACTTCATAGCCAATGAGCATTTTCGAATTATGTGCAGTGCACATTGGATGAGATGATGCTGTTCCCCAATCATGGTTGAGTTTACAACACATTAAAGAAACAATCCCAATTCACAGATCGCTCGCAAAATACGTCCAGCCATGGGAGTGGTTTTCATGTAACCCAGAAGTACTGAGTGATATTACGGACAAATGTCCCTGAAACAATCAATAATGGAACACGAAGTATTAATCAGAGCAGTAGCGGCTCGTACAATGAGTGTTGCAGGGTGGTGAGGTGGGGGAGGGGCAGGGTGGAGGGTAGTAAACTCCGGCATACGACCAACCGGAGGTAAGTACATAAACAAATAAATAAAACAAATTGGGCGCGCTGAAACGCAAATGGCGTTGCAACGCTCGCAATGTAATTTTATTTATTTATTTGTTTTTATGCCAGAGTTTACTACCCCCCCACCCTGCCCCTCCTCCACCCCGCCGACCGCCCCACAACACTACGAGTCGCTACTGTATCTAAGTGTATGGACAATCCATGTAAGTAATTGTGTATTATTTCTTTTCATTAAGTGCCTCATGTAGCATGTATAGCTTACTTGTGCTTGATTATCTTACAAATTGCTACCAGCCATTGTACAAAGACACATTAGTGAGCCTTAATGTCGGCCAAACCCTTCTCCTCTGCACAGCCAGATAAGTAATGGTTTAATGGCAGTTCTAACTCAACCAAAGCCGATATTCACAGTACACCAGCACCATGCTCTGCACATCTTCTACCCTAGAACCATTGCTTGTCCTCCCAGGCAAAGGCGGTCTAGTGCCTTGTTCCCAATGATCAGACATAGTCCTGATCAATACGAGGGTGGAGCAGAACACCACAGAATTCCAGAGTTTATATGCATCGTGCAGAATTCTGTGTAATGCAACTCCGCGAGTTCTGGCCATCCTTACAAATGCCATGGCACAAAAAGAGCTTGATGCATAAAAATGTCCACCCTCCATAAGTGACATTTCCACACAAGATATGCCAAGCCCACCGTTGTCATTAGAACGGGTTTGGCCTAGCGAATCCATTGATAGGAAACATCATAAGGCTCTGCCACTGCAATCCCTTATTACAGGTTGATATACCAGCCACCCCTTCCCCATGCTCACTTAAGCTAAGAGCAATCCTCCTCATTAGGGGAACTCTGTTGGGTCTTCCTTCCTACCCAGGCAGCGAACACCCATATGCGCCTGCCAAATCCCTTCAATTCCCATCCTAGTAGAGTTAAAAGACCTTCTCTGGATGGACCGGATTTCTACAGGCCAGCCAAAGTATGCATGCAAGGGTGCTCTCACAGACCTGCTGTGGCAGGTCAGGAACATGTTTGACACAAGCTGTCCATGCAAGTGTGCACACCGGCCTGCCATTGCAGATCAGACGCATAGGTTAACCACACACGAGGATTAAGTCCTCACTAAGGCTGCAATGGTGGGCCTAACCTACATTTACAAACATCATGTCCGGACCACTTCCTAACATGTTTTAGAAGGGTGCAAGCACTTTCACACTGCAGTACAGTGGGAAAGGGCTCAGAGCCTTATGGCTCTACATGACAACCAGCATGCACATCGGCTTGCCATGGCAGGCCAGCGGTCTGGGTCTCCAGGACAGCCGTGGTGACCGTGTGCTATCCGGCTGACAATTCGAGGACCTGACTCAGGCTAGCCACTTCAGTGGTGCCACTGCCCACAAAGGCCCATCTTGGCGGGCCGGTGGCGGGGGTCTATAAACATGAAACATCACTGGCGCAAGGGCTCCGGCTAACCAGCACTAGCGGGCCGGACATGAACTCAGCACAACTTTGGGGCTAGCGTGCCCACCGTATATTATGACAGGCATACGATCTGTTTCCCCCCCAGCTAAGCACTAAACCTAAAGGACAGAGAGGGTCCTATGGCCGCAAAAGGGCTTCTGCAACATCAGGAGGTGTAAATGTAAAATCCGTATTTGTAAACTGCAAACTATTCACCCTTACCGGTCTCAAGGCACTGGGGTCAGTCGTGGGAATTAAGTGAGCTATTGCCCAGAGTCTCATTGTGCTGGGCTGAGCTGCCACCAGATCCAGGATCGAACTGTGAACCCTGTGTGCCAAAGTAAGCCACCCTGGCTGCTGCACCACACCTCTCCGATAGGTGTTCCATAGAGGGGGACTGACCTCTAAAAGAGGGGGTATCCAACCTAGGGGTTCTCCCCAGTTTGGGCAGTGGTCCGGCTTGCTCCCTACCCGGCCACTCCCCTACCCCGAGCTTCACCCCTCACGGCATACCCTAGGGTTGCTCCGGAGGTAGGGGAGGCCCCCTCTAGGTTGGTCCACCCATGCCAACCCCAACCTGATAATGGGCCAGCGAGCCCTGAGGGGCATGATCAGTGCTATGTCCCCTGACTCACCAATGCCATTCTCCCTTGGGTATGTGATGTATCCTTCCATAGGGCACTGCTGGAGACACTTAACGCAATCCTGTGAGCACCCTGCTCTTACCGCATGTGGGGAAGGTGTTCGTACCTTCCTGCAGCAGTACAGTGAAAACAGGTTCAGAATTCCAGGGTCATGAACAGAGAGTAAGTGAAGACTAGGAGCATTTAGCAGTTACAGGGAGGTACCCTTAAGAAGGCCATGTCCAAAATCTCCACTATCCAGAGGGGTCTCTGCCTGCTAAATTTTGAGATGACCACCGGCCTAGCAGTTATCTCTGTACATTGAAGTGAACAGCAATTACAGAGGCTGATTTCAATATACTTAAAGATTTGTATACAACTGCAATAGGTTTTCACATTCATAAATATACTTTTGACATTTTTTGTTTTTTATGAACAAACTCACATAGTGGCAGTTTACTTTTGAAAAACAGAAAACTATTGACCCCGATACCCTTCAGAATTTTTCCCAGGGTGTTGCAGCATTGTTGTTATTTTCCTCTGCCTCACTATTAGGTTTTCCTCGAAATTACATACAGAAAAAAAGGTATAACACCACTCATCCTAAGTAAGGCGGATGGTATAATGGCTACCAGAACAGAAAATATGTTTATTGTGTACTCTTCCAGTGTCAAAATTAAAATTCCGCCCAATAGTAAGACATTATAACTATATGGGGGCGTAGTGCAGAGTGGTCAACATGTTTCGGCTATGTGGATAAAACTTATCCAGCTTTCTTCAGGACCGTGATTATATAGCAACTGCAAGCAAAGTTTCTTTTATATAAGAAAAGACGATATCAAATCAGAATATTCCTACCAGCAACTTGGGTCCCCAATGTAAACAGGTAGAAAATGAAATTATTCGTCCCCTCCTACATGGAAGAAAGTGAATGGAATACATAGTGTAAAATAATGTTCACAGTGATCCGCAAGTTACACAAGAAAACAATACAAACAAACACACCATTAAACAAGAGCAAAAAAAAATTTGTCTCAATATCATGCAGACAATGTTTGTTCTGCATATATACATGACTATTGGTCAAAGGATAATATGGTTGAAACCATGTTCCTACTTACCCAGCATTATGTGGGAAGTCGCCACACCTCACCCGGCACCTGCTCGGGAAAAAGTGGGGCCCGCTCTATTAAGAATGGAAGAATTTGTGTAAGTATAGGCCGCAACCAAAAGATTTTTAAATCGCGACGAGTGCTCAGTTTGTAGCAAGCTTCCAGAAAAGGATTCTTAAAAAAATCACCAATCGCTCTCAGAAGGGCACCCCGCCAGTCCAAATGACGGACAGTTACTGGTATGGAATGAACTTAAAAATAAGGACCTCAGGAAAGGAGGTACCTCCACTCCTACTCGGACGACGGCGTGGGGTACCGACGGACAGGTGAGCGCTGTGAACTTTTGGTCAACTTGAGTCAGTGGGGGGTGGGTTTTTACTAACCTCGCCATATTAATAATAAAGAGCTATGATAAGCTGTATGTTGAAACCTCCTTTCCTGAGGTCCTTATTTTTAAGTCCATTCCATACCAGTAACTGTCCGTCATTTGGACTGGCGGGGTGCCCTTCTGAGAGCGATTGGTGATTTTTTTAAGAATCCTTTTCTGGAAGCTGGTTGCGGCCTATACTTACACAAATTCTTCCATTCTTAATAGAGCGGGGCCCCACTTTTTCCCGAGCTGGTGCCGGGTGAGGTGTGGCGACTTCCCACATAATGCTGGGTAAGTAGGAACATGGTTTCAACCATATTATCCTTTGACCAATAGTCATGTATATATGCAGAACAAACATTGTCTGCACGATATTGAGACAAACATTTTTTTGCTCTTGTTTAATGGTGTGTTTGTTTGTATTGTTTTCTTGTGTAACTTGCGGATCACTGTGAACATTATTTTACACTATGTATTCCATTCACTTTCTTCCATGTAGGAGGGGACGAATAATTTCATTTTCTACCTGTTTACATTGGGGACCCAAGTTGCTGGTAGGAATATTCTGATTTGATATCGTCTTTTCTTATATAAAAGAAACTTTGCTTGCAGTTGCTATATAATCACGGTCCTGAAGAAAGCTGTATAAGTTTTATCCACATAGCCGAAACATGTCGACCACTCTGCACTACGCCCGCATATAGTTATAATGTCTTACTATTGGGCGGAATTTTAATTTTGACACTGGAAGAGTACACAATAAACATATTTTCTGTTCTGGTAGTCAATTTTAACATTTTTCTTTAACATTTTTCTTTACCATTCACATCTTTTCACAGAGCACTGCACTCCATCAGTACTTATCTTTGAAATATACTGTGGCTAGATATTCATCATGACAGTCCATCTTTGTACCATCACGTGAAAGGATGGACAAGCTTTGGATTCATCATACGTATCCCATGTGATGATATTCCGCCACATTGGTGGTCTGATGGGAGTTTTTCAGCCACAGTAGATTTCTCTATGTTCTATGATCCCATATAGTTCTCAGGTGCAATACTACACACATCTTTTGTGACCGTATATCTCTTGTTTATTGTTTAACGTATATTGGGTTTGAGATTACAGGGTCATTAAATTAACCCATCTAGACCCCCCCACCTTTCCTTTTTTTCTAGGATGGTATAATGGCCTTCATCAAACAGCCCCAACTCTATTGGGGTACCAAAAAAGTGTTCCATTGACAGAGCCAACAGTGGTCCCATCAACTGAATAGTATTGGCCTGCCCACCTCTAATTGAGGCAGTCAGACAGGGTTTGGCAAGCAGGTTACTCCATTGAATTTGAGCTGGAGTATCCTGTCTGCCAAACTCCAAATCAGGTTGTTGATCTCTTTCTTGGAACTTTTATTCCTCCAGCATGGCAAGCCTGGAAGCTGCACCTGAGAAAGGCCTCTGAAATCTGATGCCTTTACTGCAAGGTTCAGCTAAAGCTCAGGAGATCTTGAAAGTCCAAACATTTTTCCAAGTCCTAACTTTTCAGACTTTCTGCTGCAGGGCCTCCTAGTCGCTTTCAAGGCTTCCAGGACCTCAGGGACAGCACCTAGGGGCCAGGAATCATTCTGACGGACATCACAAGCAGGATTCATTAATGGTCCAATTTCTACTTGTCTGCCGGTCACTCCAAGAAAAATACCTCATGCTGTGTCCCAGGAGAAACACAAGAAGTCAGCTACCTGGCCCTTGGACTCTTCTTCTCAGTCTGGGGCACACATGGGAACATGTACAGCCCTTCTGGTCTCTCCACATAGGTAAAAGACAGCAGCTTCAGCCTTCTTCTCCCTATTCCTAAGTCCAGATAGATTCTGATGAGATCAGGGTGAAGGGTTTTAAAAAGCTGCAGCACCCAGGATAAATATATAGACTTGAAACCATTTTTGTCCTTGTCAGCTTAGGGGATGGCACAACTGGTGTTGCATTCCACAGGTGACATTAAGCTTTCTATGGCAATTGGAGCTTTTGACTGCACATTGAATATGACCTTTCGGGAAACTTAAATATGCAATCTGGGGATCGTAGGAACATTTCAATTTTGGGTGGCCATTCTCATGTTTTGTAGACAGATGCTTCTGCCTTTTTTCACTAGGCCCCAGTTGCATGTGCTCTAAGCCCTAAAACATTACGGAATTTGTAATACTCCTACTTGCCATATCTAACTTATGTTATACCTGGAACCATTGGAGTGGGTCTCCCCAGCATTTTTGCCTTTGCCTCCTGTGTTTTTGCTGTGTGTTAGACTCCGTTTCGCTGGTCTAGATGCTTTGGGCACTTTGCCACTGCTGTCTAGTTCCAAAGTGCAAGTGATCCTTTTGTAAATTGTTATTATTGATTAGTGATTCCATGATTTTCATATTTGATTTACTTGTCAGGCCATAGTATAGTGCACTGTGTGTGCCCAGGGCCTGTAAATCAGATGCTGCTAGTGGGCTACAGCACTGAGTGTGCCACCCACAGAAGCAGCTTGTAAAATGTAACTCTGGACTGCCATTGCAGAGCCTGTGTGCAGTCTGGGACTGCCATGTCGACTTGGAAAGTGCACACACTGGAATTGAAAATGGTCCGATTTAAACCATTTTTTAATTGAGGCCTCCCACAGCACTAAATAAAGTTATGTCCAGCTAGTGAGTAGTACCTCATTTTAAGCGCTGGACATTGCATTTTTTTTCTCACATGGACCAGTGGGCACTCTAGTGACATTAGCAATTACAGTGCATCTATATTTGTTCTTTCACTGTCTTTTTCCTTTCCTCATTTTTTGAGAACTTCACGATGGAACACACACTTTTTCTTTACGGGGAGAAAGTAACTGATGATGAAAAGTGGGTGTGCTAGTGAGTACCAACCAGCAAGCCCCCCTTGGTGTTACTACAGTGAGGTGCTTTCTCTCCTTTCTCCTTTTTTTACAAACCTTTCTGAAAGTTAATCCCTTTCCTGTGGAGTACTGACATTTAGTTACAAGCCGAACATATAGACACATAAACGATTGGCAGTGATTCGTGCTGAAGACGGGGTTTTTGAAATTTTTTTACAGACCCCTCTAGTGTCTTGAAGATAAGAGTGTTGTTCATTTTGAGTCAGGTCTTTTTCTGTTGATAGACTGTTGAGTGGGGGAAGCCTGACTGTTTGTTTCCCCCTTGTGCTCCTTCTGTGTTGATAAATGCACACACTTGCCAGCCCCTAAACCTACCCTTTTCGATACATTAGTCACCCCTGAGGTATGCCCAATGTACCTATGTGGGCAGGGTGCATTGTGTGTGAAATTCAGGACATGCCCTGATGTGTGTGGCATGTCCTGATAGTGAAATACTGCCAATTTCGTTTTTGACTACTGCAAGGCGACCTGTCCCCATAGGACAGAATGGGGAGTTTGTTTATAACATTTTATAAACAAAACTGGCCTTGGGAACAAGGTAGAAAAATACATTTTAGTATACCTGAACTCAGAATGTTAAAATGCATCTTTTAGTGAGGTTGATTTTTACATTCTGTGTTTGAAAATACCACTTTTAGAAAGTAGTTATTTTCTTGTCTAACAATCCAGTGTGCCTCTGCTAGTTTTGTGTATTGAATGTCTGGCTTTTGCATGACAGGGGCTGGAGAGGGGCAGCAGCTCCAGATGTCTGATGAGTTAGGGCTGGGCTGAATAGGTCTGGGCTGCATTTAGATTAGGGGAGGAGATTTCCTTTCACCAGAATGGGCCTGGTCTGCCTTGAACAATGCTGTCTCCACCTCCTGCCAGGAAGCTGCACCAGTGAGGACAGAACTGATTTTTGCTGGGTACAGACACTCTGCCTTCAGAGAACAAAGTATTTTGGTGTATAAAAAGAGGAGCCAGACCCCAGACTTTTAGCTCACTTCTGGGAATCAAGAGAAACCTTTGCCAAGGAGAAAAGCCAGAAAAGCTGAGGAGAAATACTGCCCCTGTGCTGTTTGCTGTCTGGGTTTGGTCTGCAGTGGCTACTTGCTGCCAAGGAAAGGAGAAAAGGACGTTGCTGTTTGCTTTGCCATCTTGAGGAAGATCTCCAATGGCTTGAAACTGAGCTTGCCTCCTGTTCTGAAGTCTCAGGGACACAAATACTTCATCACCAGCTCCACTGAACTTCCTTGCTGGGGGTTATGATCTGCAAGTGGTGCCTGCTGTTTTTTTGGACCTTTAGAGAACTGTTTTGCGCTGGGAGCTGGAAAATCGACGCAACATTGAAGAAGCGTGATGCATCCGTACCCGTTTCTGATGCATCGCCGAAGAAACCATTGCAGCACCTGCCACAACTCAATAAATCGCTGCACGCCGCATCGAGAGAAACGACCTCCGAAGTCCGAGATCACCGCACTGAGTGTGATGCAAACCTTGCTCTGCAGCTGCAAGAATCCATGCATCATCCCACATCGTTGCATCTCATCGAGGTGACAATGTCTGTGGCATGGTTGCATTGGGGGACGCAGTAAGAAATAACTCCCAACGCTGTTTCCATAGTCCCAGATCTCTGACTGGGGGTGAATGTTTGACAATGTACAGCATTCCATCCATTATCTTTTTGTGTTGCTGTAAGTTGCTTTTATTGGGATGGGTATGCTCAGATGTGGGTCATCTGCGCGCTATGCCACTGCAGTCAAACTAGCCCAGCTGATCAGGGCTGATTCCCCAAAACTGGTTCTAAGACGTTTGTTTTCTGGTCCAGGGAGGACCTGGCCTGGCAGTTTGAGCTGGATGAGTCCCAAGGAGAGCAGAGTTATGACTGATTTGAATATGGTTGGGTCCTAATTAGGGTGGCATGGTAAAAAAAACAAATATTCATTTAACCCAGATCTGTGACTTGGGTGAATGTTTGATAATGTTCAGTATTCCATCCATCATTATTTGTGTTGCTATTAGTCACCCTTAGTGGAAAGGGTATGCTCAGACATGGGTCATGTGCTCAGTATGCCACAGCAGTCAAGCTAGACTCGATGATATGGGGTGATACCCCAAAACTGGTTCTAAGTGGCTTGTTTTCCAGTCCAGGGAGGACTTCTCCTGGCAGTTCGGATTGAATGCTCCAATGGGGAGCAGGGTCAAGGTTAATTTGCATATGGCGTGGTCCAAATTTGGGTGGCATGGTAAGCAAAAAATGTATTTAACCCAGGTCTTTCACTGGGGGTGAAAGTTTGACAATGTTCAGCATACCATCCATCATGTTTCTGTGTTGCTTTAAGTCACCCTTAGTAGGAGGGTATGCCCAGATGTGGGTCCCATGCTCGTTATGCCACTGAATTTAAGCTACACAGGGTGATGAGGGTGATACCCAGAAATCAGTCCCAAGATACTTTATTTTATTTATTTATTTATGCATTTTTATATAGCGCGGACTTTACCCGAAGGCGTCAGAGCGCTTCACACAAGGAACAGAACTGTTACATGAGGAGAACATTACACGTGAACAATTACAAAAGCAGACGTTAAGTTACATGAGGTAAAAGTGACAATTGTGATCAAACAAAATACATGAGGTAGCAAAGGTGCCATGAGGAAAAAGTGACAAGTGTGCAGGTTATAAGAGAAAACAAAGTACAAATAGAGGTATAATACTGCAAAATAAGCTAGACACTCAGGCACGAGAATAAACGTAACGTAGGCAATGGTGGCACTCGTGCAAGTATCAAAGGTAAACAAAATGTGAGAGGTAGCATACTATATGTTACAAGGGAAAGTGGTGTGTGCAAGTTACAAAAAGGTACCAAACACAAGTACAAGGATAATACAACAGTGAATGTTAAATGTAAATGTAAATGTGGGATACTTGTAAAGCGCACTGTTACTCTACCCGAGTGTCCTGGCGCTGTAGACCGCTGGGGAACCCGTCCTGGTTTTCCCTGTGAGATGGTCCCTTTCTGGGTATCTCCAGGGTGAAACCAGGCATCCCCGGCGTCTGTGGGGGGCCGTTGTAGAGATGAGGCAAGCTTAATGCCCAGAGTTACCAAGTGTGTTCCCTGGTTAGAGTAGGCACTGAGGCGAGAATTATCGAGTCCATTGACCCTGGTCCAAGACCCTGCCGCGTCGGGAATTGAACCCCTGGTCCCAGGCCGTTCTCTGCTTACAGGTCTGCCGCCTCTAACCAGTGAGCCACACCTCTCCACCTTAAACACTCCAACCACAAAAACACACTGGGAAGGCACTTCCATAGTCAAGGAGAATAGACTTTTCAGTAAAGGGAGGTCTTCCTTCAGATAATAGAGTGGGCGTGGATTACTTTTGGACTTGTTTTTGGAGGAGGAGAACTTTGAGGTCCGTTTTGAAGTCCTGGGAGGAGGCGGTGGTCTGGAGCTGCGGCAGAAGGGAGTTCCAGATTCTCACCACGTTGCCTGAAAAGGATTGTGCCACCGTTCTTTCCTTCTTGAAAGTGGGAGGTTCAAGCAGAAGATTTTCAGCATTACGTGATGGTCTAGAGCCTCCTGAGAGTTTCAGTTTATTCGCCAGGTAGCGAGGAGAGGAGGAGTGCAATGCTTTGTGGGTGATACAAGCAGTCTTGTAGATAGCTCTAGCCTCGATTGGAAGCCAGCGGAGGGTGGATAACATTGGTGTGATGTGGTCCCTTCTTTTGGCCCCATAAATGAAACGAGCTTCTGAATGGAAAACAGATTTAAGGGGGGACAAGTGGGATTTGGGGAGGCCAGTAAGAAGAGAATTGCAGTACTCAACTCTGGAGAGGACCAGCGATTGCACCAGTGTTATAAGGTCCTGCTCCGGGAAGAAGCAACAGATTCCCCAAAGAAGGCGCAGATGGTATCGAGCAGACTTTGCAATGGAATTGATGTGGGTTTGAGTTTTTTGTCGAGAATGACACCAATGGATTTTGCGCTGTCGGCAATGATGGGTTTAGTGTTAAGTAGATTCAACTGATCCATCCATGATTGCACATGGGGAGGAGAGATTGAAGAGGAAAAGAGGAGGAATTCGGTTTTGGAGGGATTCAGAATCAGTTGATGAGTAAACATCCAGTTATGAATGGAGTCTAGAGTAGAGCTTAGGATAGAGAGATCGTGAGTGGAGGTAACCTTGAGGTAGATTTGAGTGTCGTCAGCATAGAGATGATAGTGGATCCCGGATTTACTTAGGAGATTTCCTAGTGGTTCTAAATAGAGATTGAACAATGTGGGTGCAAGTATAGAGCCTTGAGGAACACCATGACCTACCGCCACAGGAGATGAAAGACTGTTCGCTATTTTGATCATTTAGGATCTATCAGAGAGGAAGGAGGCAAACCATTTAAGCACAGTGCCCTCCATGCCCATTCTCTGTTTAAGAATGTTGAGGAGGGTGTTGTGATTAACAGTGTCAAAGGCTGCAGAAAAGTCAAGAAGAATTAGAAGACAGGACCCCCCCGAGTCGAGGATCCTCAGCGCGTCATCAACCACTTGCAGTAGGGCTGTTTCAGTTCTGCAGTTTTAAATGAAGCCAGACTGGAAATTGTCAAGAAGATCATTGTCCTTGATATGAAGAGAGAGTTGTTTCGCTACACATCTTTCTGTAATCTTCGCACGAAAGGGTAAGTTAGTGATGGGGCGGAAGTTGTTGAGGTCAGACGCATCACAAGTTGGTTTTTTAAGAAGCGGGGTGACCTGCCCAGTTTTGAAGGAGACAGGAAGGGAGCCTTGATAAAGGGAGAGGTTGACCAGAGTGGTCCAGTAGGAGAGGGAAAGGGTATAAAAGTCAATTGCAATGGCACTGGGGATGGGGTCCAGATAATAGTTGGAGGGCTTTGTTTCGCGGATGCACTTGAGAAGGGCATCTTTAGATATGGGGTCAAAATTTTGCCAAATGGCTAAGGATTTGCACTCCTCTGGAGGGGTAGGATGAGCGACCTGATCCACAAGTGATTTAACTTTTTCGTCGAAGAATATAGCGAAATCCGCTGCTCTCTTTGCAGAATCCTCCAACTTGGAGGATGGGGGAGAGCAGTCAGGAATCTTGATGAGATCGAATAGTTTTTTGGGTCTATTTTTGGCTGAGTCAAGGAGGCTTTTGAAGTGCGCCGCTTTCCCAAGGAAGATGTGCTTGTGGTACTTGGATCTTGCGGAGCGAAGCGTGGACAAGTTATCGGTGGAGGGCACTTGCCTCCATTTTTTCTCCAGGAATCTAAGCTGCTTCCTTTCTTCATAGAGGGATTTGTTGAACCAAGGTGCTGAGGGGGTGGGCCTTAACCTTTTGCATTTGAGTGGAGCGACGTTATTGATTTCATCTGCAAGAACTGTGAGGCATTGGGAGGTGAGTTCATCAACATCTAGGTTCGGGTCTAGCCTTGGAAGTGATAACAAAGCTGATTCACAGAGGGGACCGACATCAATATTTTTAACATCACGGAACCAGGAGATAGCCCTCTTGGGTTGGCCAAGTGTTATATAGTGTGATAGTTGAATAGAGAACGGGATGAGGAGGTGGTCAGACCAGTCTACATGAATAGGGGTAGTGATGGAAAGCATGCCTGCTTTAGAAATAACAAGGTCCAAGATTGAGCCCTTAGAGTGTGTTGATTCTGTGCAGTGTTGGATGAGATCGTTTGCAGAGAGGAAGGTGGCCAGGGAGTTTGTGGAAGCGTCTTGCGGTGAGCCCCAGTGGAGATTGAAGTCACCCACGAAAGTCTGATTGTCACTTTGCGAGTATTGGTCACTGATGAAGTCAGTGAGTTCCTCCAAAAACGAAGGGCCACTACGAGGTGGGAGGTAAATGACATGGAATCTGAGGGGTGAACGGTGGTGTACTTGCAACTCAAGAGAAAGGCATTCAAAGGTGTGGAAGGAGCTGATAGGAGAGGCCTTATGTTGAAGGGAGTTTCTAAAGATGACTGCAACACCTCCCCCCGTGCTGTCAGTTCTGTCATTCCTAAGTATAGAATAGCCTGTAGGTAATAGGAGATCAAACATAAAATGCGAGGTATCTTTGAACCAGGTCTCTGTGAGGAAGAGCATGTCAATATTGTGGTGGGTGATGGTATCTGAGATTTCAAGTTTGTGTTTTACTGCAGATCTGCAGTTGTGGAGCAGACAGCGAAGCTCTATCAGGACTGTTTTGGTGACGGGGGCACTTGGGCTCGGAAGGGTGATCGGGATGTTGTGCTTATGTGGGGGTGCTCGGGAGGGTTTAGGTGAATCCTTGGTACTGACAGAGGAGATGGTTGGAATAGTGTAGATAGTAGGATTGCTAGTGTATGCAGGTTGAGGAAGGGCGGCGTTCAAAGGCTTATGCGAGTTAACAAAGTTTGCAGACGAATGATTGAGCTTGGCTAAATTGAGGTGGGGGGCGAAGTGCATCTCGTGGGAAGTTGGGAAGGAGTGGGGGTGCAAGGAAAGGTGGAAATCTTAGAGCTTAGAAGTGAAATTGCAGCTGTAAGCTGGGAGATGGAGGTGATAAGAGAACCTAGCTTATTTTCCAGTGAGAATAATGCAGAACACGGAAGGTTGGGTGGATCGATGGAAACAGGGGGGGGTGGAATTGGTGGTAGAAGGCAGGGAGAGGTGGGGGACAGGAGGTGAGTTGGGGTGTAGGGTTCAAAAGTGGGTAAAGGGGGAGGTTGAGAGCGGGACTTAAAGAATCGGAGGTTAAGGGAGAGTTGCCTTTTTTGGTGTTGCAAGGAGAGGAATTAGGGATAACTTTAGGAGGAGAATGGTGCGGAACACAGTGGTAGGGAAGAAGGAGAGGGGAGGACTGTGTGGAGTCATGGGAATGAAGGAGGTTTGAGAGGAAAAGAGGTGAGGTGGTTGTGGTGGGCATGTCATGTAGGAGAGGTGGCTGTGAGGGAACGGGCATCTGGCAGAGTGGGGGGGTTGAGAGAAAGGGAAGTTAGGGAGAGGAAGTGGTACTGTTGGACCCGAGGGAGGGAAATGGACAGGGTTACCAGGGGGGGAAAGGGAGTAGCATAGCATTGCTGGAGGAGTGGGAGGGAGGAGAGAGATGCAGTGGGATTGTGGAGAAATCGGGGTGAATAACGAGGGGAGGGGGTGGTGGACAGGAGGTATGGAAGAAGGGATAAGGGGAGCGTAGGGAAAGTTCACTGGGGGAGAAGGTTGGAGGAGAGGTGGACTAAAAAGGGGGGTGACTGGAAGGAAAATGGGGGAGGAGAAGAGATTGGAGTACCGGGATGAAGCAGATTGGACGAGGAGCGCATTAGCTAGCGGTAAGGCTGAAGTGAAGTGGGAGGGGGCATACTGTGAGGGGGAGGAATAGGAGAGGAGGTCACAGGGGAGGGGGAGGGGGAGGGAAGAGGGCCGACCTGTGATTCTTGAGAGTGCAGCCAATTGGAGTGTAGGGGGGTCAGGGGAGGAGAGAGGGAGTAATGGGTGGAGCTAGAAGGAGAGTCGGGGGAAAACCCGGTCGCAGAGGAGGGGAGTAGGGAGGGGAAGAGGTGGTCAAAGAGCGAGAGACAGGTGTCATTGTCTTGGATCATGACAGTACTGTTGTTATAGAGTGAGATAGTGAGGTAACCGTTGAAACGCGCAGAGGGGGAAATTTGTAGCTGTTTCCCATGAGGGATAGAGGAGGAGGAGGTAACGTTAAGGGAATTGTATACGCTGGTGGACCAAGAGGGGGTGTCGTGAGTGAAGAAAATGAAATAATTTTTGAACCTCCCAAAACGACTATTGTGAAATTGATCAACAAAAAGGGAATCCGGGAAACGTTCAATAGTGTTATGCTTCAATCGTTTTGTTGCAGCTTTAGTCAGGCTGGGAGGATAAATGATTTTGTAGCAATTAGTTCCAACCTTAACTCGAGTGGTGGCCATGATGGGAAAATGTGGCGGAGGGGGGTGGGGGGGATAAGAGGAAGGTGTTACTGGGAAAGCGGTAGAGAAGAGAAATAAAAGGGCATAAAGGGGGCACATAATCCAGACGTTAAGGTGAGGATATCAGAGCTAATGTGCCGTCCAGGACTAGCAAAGCCTAAGTATGCACAACAGCCTCATCATCTTAAGACCACCTGTAAAGGTGCTCAGAACAGGGTGCTGAAAACATATTACATGAAAAGCAATTTCTAGCACCAACATATATGGACAGGCCTGGCGCCCTACCAACCTTGCAGACTCCCTGGCCAACTGGCCATCTCAGAGGGGGACTCAAATGCCCTGAAACCATAGTGTCAATGGTGCTATCCCTGCAGCAGGACTCCAACTTAATCAGACCTGTCCCCACGGAAAAGTAACTTAAAAGGTGCAGCTGGCACTAATAGCCGCGCAGCTGAAAAAGGTCTAAACAATGCAGCTGGAAACAGCTCTACTTGCTGCACATCTGTTAACGGCCTAAACGATGCAGCTGGCACTACTTGCTGCGCAGCTGTAAAAGGCCTAATCTGTGCAGCTGGCACTACTTGCTGCGCAGCTGCGAAAAGGCCTAAACGAAGCAGCTGGCACTACTTGCTGCGCAGCTGTAAAAGGCCTAAATGGTGCAGCTGGCACTGCTTGTTGCGCAGCTGTAAAAGGCCTAAATGGTGCAGCTGGCACTGCTTGTTGCGCAGCTGTAAAAGGCCTAAACGGTGCCGCTGGCACTACTTGCTGCGCAGCTGTAAAAGGCCTAAATGGTGCAGCTGGCACTGCTTGCTGCGCAGCTGTAAAAGGCCTAAATGGTGTAGCTGGCACTACTTGCTGCGCAGCTCTCACTGGTAGTCCGGGGCTCCCATCCCCCGCGGGGGGGGGGCGAGTGCCATCTTGGAGAGAGCCGTGGCGCTGGGGCAGGGCTTCCCACTGAGTTTGGACTGCAATGGGGAGTTAACCATGACAACCATGACAAGTTCAGGCAGCAGACACCATTGCAATGTATTTAAATCTGTTTCCGACAACCATTTGGCTAAATTTGGCCAAAGCAGTAGATTGGAAGCGAGGACTTTATCACTCATGCGCTGTGCCCAACAAGTTAACCGGGACTTCAGTGCCGATCCGACGCTAAAGAAACAATGCTCACCTCGGTCTTACTTGGCGGCCATGACGGGGTCAGGCACAGTTAGTTGATTGAGACAACAGCTGGGTCTGGTCTCAGCTTCAAACCGCTGCGCTCAGCCGCTCTTACAGTCACACCAAATCAGCTGATTACGCGCTTACCCAAGTTGCTCGGTTAATTTCAATTGCTGTTGAAGAGACGGACTTCTCTCGTCCTCAGTTGCAGCCGCCATTTTAAGATCAAAGCGCCGTAGCGCCTCAGTTCCCAGCGTGTCAATTAGCAAAGGTTGTAGTCCTTTAAAAATACGTTTCCCCGCGTTTCTGCTACTTTTAGCAAGTTTTGGGCAGGGTGTACGCTTCGTAGCGCTCCTGTGCGCTCCGAACAGGAGAAATGGACAGCCCCTACCAATGCTCACGCATCTAGCGTGAGCAACCGTACGTGGCGTACAGCTTTGCAATGAGGATCGAAGCGTACGGGTCTTTTCAAAGGGGGGGAAGCGGAAGCGTACAGTTCACCAGGCAATATGAAGCGCACAGTTTATATTCCGGCAGAGTACAGTGGGAGCGCACGATTCTTTTTAAAGGCAGTCCAGATTGGCAGAATGGTGTGCCCAGGTTACGGGCGAGCTGCCAAGCGTACAGTTAGTTTTCCTGAAGACCACATCTTTTCGATGCGCACCGTACCGGCAAGATGCCACGCAAAAATACTTGTTTTCGAGTCCAGGGAGGACCTTGCCTGGCAGTTCGGGCTGGATTAGTCCCATGGGGAGCAGTGTCAAGATTGATTTGCATATGATTCGTTCCAAATTGGGGTGGCATAGTGAACAAAAAAACTATGCATTTAATCCAGATCTGTGACTGGGGGCAAATGTTTGACATGGGTCAGCATTCCATCCATCATTTTCTGTGTTGCTATAAGCTGCCCTTAGTGTGCAGAGTACGCCCAGAAGTGGGTCCCATGTTCGCTATGCTACTGGATTCAAGCTAATCTGGCTGCTGAGGGGTAAAACCTCGAAACCGGTCCTAGGATGCTTTTTCTCTGGTCCAGGGTGGTCCTAGGATGCTTTTTCTGTGGTCCAGGGGGCAGTTCGGGCTGAACTGTTCCCATTGGAGCAATGTCAAGACTGATCTGCATATGGCTGGGTCCAAATTGGGGTAAAGTGGTGAGAAAAAAACTATAAATTTAACCCAGAACTGTGACAATGTTCAGCATTCCGTCCATTTAAAAAAAAAAATTTTGATTTTATCCTGCACAATAACAGTCAAATTATACATCTTAACCAATCCCCCAATTTCTCTTCATTGGCAAAATCTCATTATTCAATTTCAGTGCGATCTTATTTTGCTACACAATTCAGCAATACCTGCTAATATTCAGTAGTACATTCCTCATTAGACCTATTTGATTGTAACTTGCAGTTTACCTGTCTGACATCCGTATAACAGTTATAATAATGGGTTTGCTTTCCTACTCTATTAACAACTAAAACTATAACAAATTAACCACCCCCCTCCCATCCCACCCGCCACTACCGGTGTGTCCCTACCATCTGCTGTCAATCCACGTTAGAGCACCAAGTTGCTTAGCATCGCTAGACGTGCCTACTTTATTACTGTACTTCCCAATCTCCATTCCCTCTTCTTAAAGAACCATACATTATGTCTGTGCACAGGGGCATGCTTCAAGGCATACCATCATCATTATGTGTTGCTGTAAGTAACCCTTAGTGGGAAGGGTGTGCTTGGACGTGGGTCCTGTGCACGCGATACCACTGCAGTCAAGCTAAACTAGCTGATGAAAGGTGATACCCCAAAATTGGTTCTAGGGTACTTGTTTTGTGGTCCAGAGAGGACCTGGCCTGACAGTTCAGACTAAACTGTTTCCATGGGGAGCAGGGTCAAGACTGTTTTGCATATGTCTGGGTCCAAATTTGGGTGGCATGTTGATCAAAAAAATGGATTTAACCCAGATCTTTGACTGGAGGTGAAAGTTTAACAATGTTCAGCATTCTGTCCATCATCTTTTTGTTTTGCTATAAATCGCCCTTAGGGGGACGGTATGCCAAGGCATGGCTCCTGTGCTCACTATGCCACTGGATTAATTTGATTAATGCTAGCCAGGCTGATGAGGGTGATACCCCAAAATGAGTCCCTACATGCTTCTCTTATGGTCCTGGGATGATCTGACTTGGCAGTTTGGGTTGGACTGTACCCATGGGGAGCGGAGTTAAGACTGATTTCCCTATGGCTGGGTCCAAACTAGGGTGGCATGGTGAGCAAAAAAAGATGAATTTTACCCAGATCTGTGACTGGGGGTGAATGTTTGACAATGTTCAGCATTCCGTCCAATTTATTTTTGTGTTGTTACATATTTCCATAGACCAGTATACTGGAAATAAGGGCTTAGGTATTCATTTTTCTGATGTTACATGATAGCTAATTGAAGATTGTCTGCAGCACCCTTAGTGTGTTGAAGCAGGATGAGCCCCCTGCGTTGACTTGAGCAGTCATGTCCATATTTTCCTTGTGAGGTGGGCATGGGGGTGAGTCCAAGCTTTGTCTCCTACCAAGTGGAGTCCCATGGTGAGGTTTTTCTCCCAAAGACTATCACCACACTCTTGTGCTTGTTCAGACTGAGGCAATTGGATTTCATCGAGGTTGCTACTTGTGTCATGAATGTGGTGAACATGTTCTTGGTATTGGGTGTTTTGACGGAGATGGAGAGTATCAGTTGTGTGCCATCAAAGCGAGGATGTTTATGTTGTGAGGTTGTATGATGTTCAGCAGCGGGGTCATGTAGATGTTGACCAACATTGGGTAGAGCGGGTAGCACTGCGGAACTCTTCTAATTAAATATCATGTTTTTGAGGAATAGGGGGGTATGTTGATGGTTTGTGTTCTTCTGGTGAAGATGGAGCAGAACCATTTGAAGGCAAGTCCCTAGATGCCTGCTTCATGGAGTCATTGGATTAGGATGCAGTAGGAGATGGTGTTGAAAACTGGTAATGGGTCTGGGAGGATGAGCGCTGGTGTTTTCCCCCTGTTGAGAATCATCTGGATATCATCTACTGCTGCTATAAGCTGAGCTTCCATGAAGGGGTTGGGTCTGAATCCTGATTGAGTGATGTTGAAAAGCTGTGTTTGGCTGGGTGGTCAGAGATGCCCTTGTGGATGGCATTTTACTGGACTTTGGCTGGGTAAGGGAGAAGGGTTATTGGTCGTTAATTGCCGAGGTTGGTTGGGTCAGTTGAGGTATGAATTTCATGAGGTCTACTCACTTATTTGACTTTCTGTAGTATATCTATGTGAAAAGTTAATTCCAACATTCACAGTGCAATGTCAGCATGTACATAGACTAATGCAAAGAGATTTAATAAGTGTAATGTTTCAACTATCAAAAGTCATGCCCCAAGTTATGCAAACAGCTCTGGATCCATTGCCATTAATTTATGTATTCGGTTCTAGAAATTATTTCAAATGTACTTTTCATAGCATTTCTTCAATTGCTGTGACATGGCAAATGGCAAAGTTGACCCAGCACACAACTGAAAAAATACCTGTTTAAAATAATGTTATTAAATGTCTTTCTGTATGAAATTGAGCTATCGGTTAAGGGAGTGAGAACCTTTCTCAAGAAACAACCACAATCCTTTTCAGGGTTAACCATCGAAGTCACCACATTAAACTGTGCTTAACTATTCTGGAAGTTTGGCAGAAAATAAGTCAGGCTTAACTTAGAGGCAACGTGTAAAGTATTTATGCATCACATAGATGATAATACATTTTGAAAACAAAACTTAAGCAAAATCCCAAACCAATGTAAAAACATAGAGTCAATTTTAATAAATAAAATAATACGAGAATGAAAGAAATATTCAATCAGTAGAATCGGAGATATGCAATTTCACAGAGTAAGGTAAGTATAGCACCTAAAATCAAAGCCTGGGTGTAAAATCCACTCCGCTCGCAGAGTTTGCAGATTTTTGGCAACTGCGCTACTAAAAACTCTGTGCTCCGCAGCAGAGTTATTTTTGTGTTCACAATCTCAAAATGCGTTTTCTGGCATGAGGGAGCGACTTACTGGGATGCCTGCGATCGTGGACGAGATTTCCCATCTGTTCGCGAGTGCCACGAGAATTGGTAGCCAGCCACACGTTCCCGCGAGAGAGTGCGATCGTGAACACGTCATTAGGGCATGCCATCGGACTTCCGGTGGAAGTTTTGCGAAGATCCTGATCCCGAAAATGCAGAATTTGCAATATGGAGAAGATACTCTCTCGAGCAGCAACAAAACCTTCTCGAAACAGTGATTCTGATTTAAAAAACTCCTCAGATTGACATTTGGCTGTACTTTTTTGTGCAATGAGTCCTTTTTCTTTTTTCACTTTTTGTAATAGGAAGGAAGTGCCCCAGAGTCTCCAACTTCCTGTTTCTGTCCAGCTGGCTCCTCCCAGTGGTTTGTCCATCTCCTGTTCACTTTTCATTTGGATTTGGAACTGGAATGATCACTCTTAGTGGCTGCTACGTCATGTATCATTGGATTTGAGGACTTTTGAATCTGAGATTTCACAAGTAAGTTGGAATAGTAGTGTTGTTTGCTTGATTGGGGCATTGCACCTACTTTTTTTGGTACTTTTCATTGTTTTTTCTAAAAATTGTTTTGGTGGGTGGCCTGTAGTTCTGTAGGAGCCTAGGTATTTCTTTGTAAGTAATATTTCATCTTTTATAAAGGAAACATGGGGCACAGTTCACGGCATTGTCTCCAAATTTTGAAATTAATTAATTTTCAATATTTATTTAGTTCACTAGCCCAGTAGTCTGCCAATACTGTAGAGCTACTCATAGGTGCATCAAACAACTGTTTCTGTGTTGTCTGTTGAATTTAAACATCATTTAGGTCCTGGATGGCATTGGATTGAATAGCAAAATGTGTTTTTCGGGGGTATTTCACTTTCTTCATGTGCGTTCAATAAATGCATTTGTTGGATGTTTGTGGTGTGGTTGGTGTGTAACTTGTAAACCTTTTTTAGCCCTGTGGTTTTTCATTTTTGCATTGTTGCATTAAAGCTTTGTTGTTTATCATGCCTCCTTCGTCTGGACATATGGGGGCTGCTTGAGTTCATTGTTTTCCAAGCCTCCTACTAGTTGTGAGTGAACATGTGGCTGGTGGCCATTTTGTGGTGGTACTTGGGGTGCTGTTTTTTCCATAGGCCTACATGTCTTTCCTTTTTTCCTCTTGGCTTACTTATTCTTGTTTTGTGGCCTGGCCATGTTGCTGGTGGCCATTTTGTGCAGGAAGCCAGTGTGTTTTTGCCATACGCCTGCATTGTCTGTCTTCCTTTTCTTGTTGTTGTGGCCTGGCCATGTGTCTGGCAGCCATTTTGTGAAGGCAGCCAGTGTGCTTTTGCCATAGGCCTGCATTGTCTGTCTTTCCTTTCTTGTTGTGACTTGGCCATTTGACTGGCAGCCATTTTGTGTAAGCAGCCAGTGTGCTTCTGCATTAGGCCTGCAAGCCTTGTTTGTGGTGCCCATGCCTTGTTGTTGATTTGCATGTGATTGTTTCTTCTTTTACCCAGAAAAAAATGCATCACAGTTCACTACATTTTCTAATACATTTGCCTAGTCTGCCAATGGGTTTTCCAACCAAGAGGCCCAGAGCTATTCATGGGTGCATGAAGCAACTGTTTCTGTGGTGTCTGTTGAATTTAAACATCATTTGGGGCATGGATGGCATTGGATTGAATTGCAAAATGTGTTTTTAGTTTTAATTTTTTTGTATGTATTAATTAAATGCCTTTGCTGGATGTGTGTGGTGTGGTTGTTGTGTAACTTGCAAACTGTTTTTAGCCTTGTGGTTTTTCATTTGTGCATTGATGCATTAAAGCTGTGTTGTTTAGCATGCCTCCTTTGTCTGGCCATATGGGGCGTGCTTGAGTTCATTATTTTCCAGGCCTCCTGCTTGTTGTGACTGTGAGTGACTATGTGACTGGTGGCCATTGTGTGGTGGTAGTACTAGTTAGTAGGCTGCTTTTGCCATAGGCCTGTATGTCTTTGTTCTTCTTGGCTTACTGCTTCCATCCCCATTGCCAGCTGCAGCTCCATGAATGCAACATTCTACATGATGCACAATGCCAAACAGGTTCCATTACATTTGTATTTTTTGTTGTTGTTTTTCTTTCCTATTCTTTCTGATGTACACAGTACACCATGAATTCCCTTGTTGTCAAATGCTCACGCATGGCTACAATGTTGTGCTATGTTTTGTTAATAACTAAACAGAGTTAATAAATGTATTAATATTAATATTAACACTAACAAGTGTGACCACACTCTTAGTTATATATCATTATATTTGTTTATTTGTACTAGTAGGAATTGAACCACATTAACAAATGTCACATTTCACTGATGTTCTTCTGGCTTCTTTGCTTTTAGGTGCAAAAAGACTGAGGGGGCGGGGTCATTATCACATGTTGTAGTACAAGACAGAAGTCCTGCTGGGCACGACGTCACGTGACGTGTGACCACAGATAGACATCTCTTCAACTTGTGCCACTGCGTGCTGCTGACATCTGAAGAAGATAGCCCAAAAGAAAGGTACTGCCACTTACCAAGACTGGTGTGCCGCACAAGATGTTTTTTGGGAAACATAAAACTGTGCCTGCAGCATCGGTGTCCGGGGAGCCAGCTGGGAGCAGTACCCCTGCATCAGTGGACACACCCCATAAACCTGGGTGCAAGCCCATGTCTGTCGCAGAGGCAGCCAGTCTAATCATGACAACACCGACAAGCAGTGTTGTTGAAATTGACTTATCATTATTGCAAAATAGTGCCCAATCAACGCAGGAAACTCAGATAAGTGGATAACAACAGCCCCAACCACCGCCCACAATAGTAGTTGTTCCTCCCGAAGTAGGGGCAATTCAGGAGATAGAGCTTCCTGCAGAGGAAGAAGAGCAAGTCACTATTTCAGAAGATCTATTGTCTACCAATCCCCAGCAAGGGAGGAGGGTTAGTCCATCAAGTTCTTCTGCAAGCCCCCCTTCAGATGATCTAGATGCCAATTGGATGCCACCACCTCAGTCTGATAGTGAGACACGCCACAAGAGAAGGCTAGGGAAAAGGCACGTTCCAGAAAGCCTTAGAGTTATGGAGGAAGTTGTAGAAGAGGAGGATGATGACAAGCCAGTCATCATGGACATTACTCCTGCCCCAGTGGAGATCGCCATCATTCCTCCATCACTAATTGCTCTGAGGGATGTGGCATGGATACCACAAACACAGATAAAACCAACCCCACCTGCAGCTCCCATATTTGCATTTGCAAAGGCCCTGTAGCGACCTACGTCCAGCACAACCACCTCAGTAGAAGTAGGTACTGCGTCTGCAGAGAGTCAAACTCCACCACACCCACCTTCCAGTTCATCCAGCATGGCAAGTGTCACCTCCAGCAGCACCAGAAAGTTCACCTCCCCAGTTTGGGACTTCTTTTCGGTTAGCTGTAAGGAAGAGAACATTGCTATATGCTCCATTTGTGGACAAGGTGTTAGTCGGGGTAAGCTTGACACAAACTCTGGTACTGGAGGCCAAACAACCCATCTGAAAAAAAACGACTTGATCCAGTGGGAGGCGCACCTTAAAGGCTAAAAAACTGCACCCATTGCTGTTGGTTGTGATGAAGAAGTAGAAGATACGATTGTGGTGGAAGGTGAACAAGAGGGAAACATTTTCTCAAAGTTTCCCTGTCCCCAGCAGTGCAGTGGTACAACCCACATCCTCATCAGCCTCAGCAGCATCTCAGTGGCACAAAAGTAAGAGTCAGGCTGAGACACTAAGGCAAGAGAGTACCACAACAAAAACATGCAGTGTTGAGACTAACGACACCTGGCACCAAGAAGTCACCAGCATCAGGGGCACCAGAAAAGAAAAAAAATCAGCCTACCATTCTCAGCATGTTTAGGTTGGAGGGGCAGTATGAATGCAACCACCCAACAGCACGTTTGTACAATGCGAAGCTGGCTAAAATGTTAGCGATGGACCTCCTCCTTTTTTCTTTTGAGGAAGGAGTGGGTTTCTTGAATTTGTGACAGCGATCTGCCCAAAATGGAAGGTTCCCAGTCGGTCCTATTTTGCCAGAGTTGCTGTTCCAGCACTACATCACAATGTGCTGGAATTGCATGGACAATCTTTGCAGCAGAGTGCTGTTCACACTATCCACCTGACAACAGGCATGTGGACCAGTTGCCAAGCAACATATTCCTTGTGCATCACTGCATACTGGATCTCTTTTGTGGGGGTTAGAGAAAAGATATTTGCAGTTGTTGACACTGCTGAGATTTTTATTGCCACTCAGAAACATAGAACTGTAGCCATGTTCGCAATGGTGAAATCTCATACTGCTGCAAACATTTTGGTAGAATTTAATGTCAATTTCTTTGAATAGCTGCACCCAAGAGGGCTTAATATTGGTTTTGTTGCCATGGACAATGGCAGTAATATAGTTAGGGCCATGTCAAATGGTGGCTATTTCAGGGTTTTGTGTTTGGCGCACTGCAATAACATTATTGTTTAAGACTTTCTGAAAAAAGAAGACCGAGTCAGCAACTTACTGACCGCCTGCTGAAGAATCTGCAAACATTTCAGCCATTCTTTTAAAACCCGGAAGTAGCTGAGGATCTCAGTCTCTGCTGGTGCGGCTCGCTTGGGCGGGTAAGCAACCCAGGGTAGCTTGGCATATTTTAACCCGACCATATGCGGCGGGCGACCTCAACGCACCGGACTTGGAGCTCTACTACCGTGCGGCGCAGTCCGCCCATGCTTATTCGTGGATTTACGGCCCGCAGGAAGCCCCTTATGTCTGTATCGAGTGGATTGTTGCTGATCCGACTCCCCTGCCGGCCCTAATAATGCAATTTCGGGATCGCCGTACGGGCTTGGTAGATTCATTGCTGTCGGTTGGCCACGCCTGGCACTTCATGGCGAACGCGCAGGCCTGTTCGTTACTGTATTCCCCGAACGCGAATCTTGAGTGGTGCTACTGGCTGGCTCCCTGTAGGGAAAAGGGAGTAATCTTAGCCCTTCGACGGCTTGGTATCCATACCATGGGTGACTTGTTCTCGGGTGGCGTGGCGCGAGCATGGGACGAGGTGGCCCATGCGGTCTCGGACCCCCCCTTGATGGCGCGCTTCCAGTTCCACAGGGTGCGCAGCGCTCTGCGTGAACTCCTTGGGGCTGACATGGAGGAACCAGTGACGGTTGCTACCTTTGACTATGTGGTTACAGCCAAATCCCCTCAGAAATTAGTTTCTAACCTCTATCGGACAGCTCAATCAGAGTTATATGTGGAATACACTAAGCCGCGGATAGCATGGCAGCACGACTTAGGCATGGATATGTCCGAGGACCTCTGGAGCTATTGTTGCGCCAGTGTACGTAAAATCTCCCTTAACGGCAAGCATAGGCTTACACACTTTAAATTCCGGAATAGGACATATAATATGCCGGAGAGGCTCCATAGATACGGGCTCGAAGAGTCTCCGGAATGCGAGCGCTTCAGGGCCCCCCTGGCAGATTTCCTGCATGTTGCGTGGTCATGCCCCGTGGTCTTCTCCTTTTGGCAGTCGGTATACACTGAGCTCAACAGAACAGTGAACTTGGCCTTGACCCCAGACCCTTTATTGGCCCTCTTGGGCTATTCAAAAACCTTGCGCCCCTCTCAGCTGAGAATTGTGGATATGGCGTTCCTTATGGCCAAGCGTTGTATCGCTAGGGCCTGGATGAGAGGCCCACTCCCTACTTTACGTGTGTGGAAGAGAGAATTGGTTTATTGCTACACCCAAACTGAGCTGTACACTGAACTGATGCCCCCCAAGAACAGACCTAAGAACTACTGGGCGGCGATACTGGAGGGTGCGTTCACATCGGATACACATGCTGGGGCTGCTGAGGCTGAGGATGATGTGCGGGGGGATTCTGATGCTGAGCCTGATATGTTGCTGGATGCTGAGGCGCACACATAGGGGGCTCAACGGCTAACGTTGAAGTGTTTTAGTGTGGGGCTGGGTCGCGACTGATGGTTCCCTTCCCCCTGAATCGGTCTTTTCTGCCATGTTTTTCTGTGAGGTACATTGCCCCTGCAGTCTTATTCACTCTTTGTGTACTGCCATGATGCTTGCCCTAATGCTTGACCATCCGCCACTTGTGATTGCCTTCTTATCTGGATTGTGCTGATTGATGATACTAGAAACGTACATTACAGATTGGGATGATATACTGCTATACATGCCTGTGGTATTGTTTTTGTTATTGTTTATTTGATAAAATGAAAAATTGAAGTTCAAATGGGACTATTATACCATCTTTACCCAATACGGGTTGCTCATCCTTGGAGTGTATTCTCCTGAAAGGCCGCCAAACCCCCGGGATGTCGGCTCATGGGCTGTGTTACTCCAGAAGACCTCATCCTGATATGTGCTGCCCACCCCAGGATTGTAGGCAAGTAGCTGTGTTACTTGTGCAATAATCAATAAAGCCTTTTGAACTTTAAAAAAAAATAAAAAAATTAAAAATAAAAAAAGTAGCTGAGGATCATTCAATGGTATCATAGAGGGCCAGTTAAAGCACTCATCCATGTTGGAACTCAACGTATTACATGCGCTGGCAGAGGAGGGGGTATCGCCATCGTAGCTAAGCATAGTCTACAATGTCAATTGGATACTTCCACCATTTTAGATAGTGAGGCGGGGAGCTTCACCATTAAAGTAAATGAAGGCTGTACGCTGAAGAGCTTTCTTATCTATAGACCCCCAGGCCCTATGGCTCGGTTTGGGGAGAGTCTAGTAGAAGGCATCATGGAGGCGGCGCTGCGTGAAGACAAAATCTTGGTATTAGGGGATCTCAATCTCCACCTTATTAACCCCACTGACAACGCTACCAAGGATCACTGCCAGGCGCTAGCAAACCTCCAACTGAACCAGATAGTAGATGGTCCCACCCACCAGCTGGGACAGTTGCTAGACCCCATATTTGTCAACTGGGGGGATGTAGAAGCAATGACACCCATCCCTATCCCATGGTCGGATCACCATCTGGTACCATTCTCTGTATGTGTTCCAGGGACAAGATCACTGACGCCAGCTCCGCTATACCACTCTTGGCGGAGATGGGCAAACTTCTCGCAGACAAAGTTCTGTGCAGCACTCATCAGAGGAGGGAGTCCGGGGGGACGATGCGGACACTGCTAACTCTAACCTCTGCAATCGTATCACCGAGGCACTTGACTGCACAAAGTAGGTGGACGCACTCAGAAAACTGCCCCGTGGTACAGTGACGAGCTGCGGGTTGCAAAGGCAGCACTGAAGCGAGTAGAAAGCCAATGGCGAGTGGCCTTTTCGACGGAAACCAGGGAGATTTATCTAACTGAGAGGTGACTCTATCACGGACTAATTAGGAAGTCCAAAGCTGTATACTATGCCATCAGAATCAGTGAGGCCGGCAACTCCGCGAGGGAGCTTTTTCTGCTCTAAAAATCTCTCTCGGGCGGGATGCCAGCCACTGCCCCAGATGAGTGTTCCGCGAAATCTTGTGACAAGATCACAAACTTTTTCGCCGAGAATGTAACTAAAATCTACTCGTCATTCCCTAATCACCCCATGGCAGGGACTGAGTTTGTGGAAAGTCCGTGGGATTGGGGGAATAGACATAGACTGACCAACTTCGTTACCCCGCCCCCGGAGGACCTCTTAAAGATATGTAAATCCATCAAGTCCGGATCCCCTCGGGACCCCACCACGCCTAAACGACTAGCCGAAAGCTTGCCAGTGTTGGAACCTTACATCAGGCACTTGCTTGACCTGTCATTTAAGACTGGGATAGTGCCTAGAGACTGGAAGCAGGCGGTGGTCCTACCCTTGAGGAAGAAATCTAATATCAGTTTCGAAAAATTAGAGAACCTCCAACCTATCTCCCTTCTGCCCTACCTGGCTAAAGTGGCAGAAAAAGCTATTAACGCACAGCTGATGGATTTCGTGGAGGAGGCTGCCCTCCTGCATGACACCCAATTTGGTTTCCGTCCCCGCCACTCTACTGAATCGGCGCTCCTGATGGCAGTGGAGACCTTACGCCAGGGGGTGGATGAAGGACAGACCATGGCCCTCATCCTGCTGGACCTAAGTGCGGCATTCGACACTGTAGCACACACCACCTTGCTACAGTGTCTGAATAATGGCGGAATATCGAGCACTGCACTTAGATGGCTCCAGTCCTTTCTGACGGGGAGATGCTTCCAGGTCCGCCAGGGTGACTGCTACTCTGGGGAGACCTGTTTGGGACAGGGCGTGCTCCAGGGCTCGTCACTGAGCCCCACCCTGTTCAATTTATATGTCTCCCCAGTGGCCTCTATAGTGGAGGGTCATGGAATGCACATAGTATCTTACGCCGACGATACGCAGCTGGCTATCTCCCTATCGCGTGCACCTGGCCTTGCGGTGGACCAATTCAGAACCTCTATGCAGGAGTTGGCAACCTGGATGTCCACCAATTGCCTCAAACTGAATGGCAATAAGACCGAGGTGCTCGTGGTGGGGGGGAGCCCTTCTGTGTGGTCATCGGCGTGGTGGCCCTCTTGCCTGGGCGAGGCACCTACACCCTGCCGGGAAGCCAAGAATCTTGGAGTTTGGCTCGATTCTGATTTGTCTTTTGGACCTCAGATAGGCCGGGTGGTGGGTGTCTGTTTCAGCGTCCTAAAAAGTTTGCGGAAGGTCTTAGATCTTCTTCCCATATCTGCCCGCAAGACGCTGGTACATGCCCTCGTTACATCGCGACTGGATTACGGTAACCTACTGTATTTGGGAGGAACCAGTAAGGTATTAAATCGTCTCCAGGTGCTGCAGAATGCGGCAGCCCGCCTTATTCTGAAGCTTCCTAAAAGATCAGCCTCCAAAGCTGCCCTTCGGACTCTTCACTGGCTCCCACCTCTGCACCTGCCATCGTATCCTTAATGGGAGGGCACCCGCACCACTCCAGAGTCTCGTCTCCAGGTACGAACCCACGCGAGCACTGAGTTCCTCCCTGGGTGGCCTGTTAAAGGTCCAGAGGATAAGAAAGGCTCGCATGGGAGGCAGAACATTTCGCTACTTGGTGGCGAAGGGCTGGAACGCTCTACCCCTGGATCTTCGCCTAGAACTGTCTGAAGCCGACTTCAGGAAGAAGCTAAAAACACATCTCTACACATGGTAATTGTAGCTGACCTTGCGGCCTGCCTTCATGAGTTTTCTGTCTTAGCGCAGGGACACGCTAGTTGAGCGTAACCGCGCGCTTTATAAAACTCCATTATTATTATTATTATTATTACTGTGTTAGATGACCTACTTCTGGGTGAACTACCAGAGTTTAAGGATGAGCTCTACTTCCCTGACAGTGACAACTAGGCTTTCAACTTGTTACTCTCTTCCTTATTTACTTTTACTATTTGTATGTGTCTCTGTCTTCTGGTTCGAATCACAACAAATCCATCAACACTATCTTATTCTTGTTATTGCTGTATGAGAGTTGCAACTGTGAGCATTTATTAAATAAGTAGGTCCACTCCTCCAAGTCCTGCTCCATCCTGACTAGCCCTAAATCCATTTTCCTCAAGAAAGACATTGGATGGAGAATAGTACAAGAAATGTGTGCCTGCCTTGTTGAGTTGCTCCAAAAAACATGACTATAGCTGTTCTCCTTTCCAAGCCAAGAAGGGTTGCCCCTTAAGAAAAACAGGTAATGATGGATGGCATGCATTGGGTGCTGACTCTGAGTATTTGGTGTTTGTGTTGTTGTTGTGCATGAAGTGTACTAGTATTAAATAATCTACACACAAAAAAGTGACTCAAGTCAATGTTTCCCTTCTTGTGGTTTATTAACAAAATTGTACTTCTACTGCAGGCCAATCCATTCCATTTCTGAATAAGGAATCTTTTCCGGACTCACTTGGTACACTACAGAGTTGGACACCATGATGATGATGACCATACTACACGCATCGCAGTCAGTCAGTAGGATCATAGATAATTGATGTAGTACCTCGGGCATTTCATAAAGTGGCCTAAAAGGTAAACAAGTCAACAACCAAAGCAGACCTACAGGTCTGTGCAGTGGTAGAGGCGAGTGTAGTGGTATGACTGACAGTGATGCATTGATGTAATTACTTAATTTGGAAAATGCTATGTTGCTGAATATGTATGTTCAGTCTGGCTCAAAATCTAAGTGGAGGTTGGGTGGGTGCTGTGGGCCTGCTCTGTCCTGTTGTTGTTGTCAGGTAATGCTGGAAACAGAGCAGTAGACATAATTTAACCATGCCGCCTCTGAAAGTGTTCTTGTTACACTACTCCATAATTTATGCATTTTTTCTCTCAATATCCCTTTTATTTTTCCATCTACACTTACAGGCCGGCCTTTAGCCTGTGCTATACTGGGAAAAACAACTCACACTTACCATACCAATCTGCATCCACAAGGCAGGCAGTGGAACCCAAGATTGACGGACGGAGCATCCATGGAAGGGAGGACCAAGAGGAAGGCCGAGATGCACCCCCCAACTTCAATTTGACCAGGATAACATACCGTAACTTAGTATCATTCATCATCTTTTAATTCATTTGATTCATTTTTTCTCTTCAATCATTACGACTGTGTGTTGTTGTTTTTTATGTATGTTCTTTGCTTATAATTGATCCCTAGAGCTATTTTTTTCTTTGCCAGCTTTAAAAGGAAGCCTGGTGCAACAGAACATAACATGTATGTATTTTGAGTCTCAGTCTTAGTCTCTCTGAGGGCAGACAGGCAAGGCAATTGCACAATAATAATAATTAATAATATACTGCTGCCCTGTACTGTCTACTAGTCTAGTTCGTACTACTTATCATTAACCATTAAGTCATCATCATGCATGCATTTCCTTTTTCTCCCTTGACAGATTTATGAATATGATGGTTGTCTGCCAAGATTGTGTGTTGTCCATGTGTAGTATTTGTCTTTGTCAAACCTTTCCCTCAAATACCCCTTCCCAACCATTCATCAAACCCTAACCCTCTTCTCTTGGGCTGTGTGATTTATATTTAGGTATGACTAAATTAATTTACACCAATAATTGATAACAGACTTGCTGGGGCGGATGTGGTGAAAGCAACACTAACTTAAGGCAGGGCGAGGATCTTCTTCTGCTTGCCCACACATGCTCAGTATTTTCAAGTCAATTATTTTTCCGGAGGGACATAATCCATCATAATTAATGTCCGGCATTGATTCATCATACTTACAGCACTAAAGGTTATGCTTGTCCACTTCATATCATATGTTGAGTCAACTACAGTCTGTAACTTGTACTAGACTATCCCTGCCACCATTATGTTTTATTTTACTTTAGCATTGCTAATCATTATTATGATTTTTTGTTTGGCAGTCTTCTTGTGTGCTGTACTGTACTTCGTTCTATTACTCCTTCCAGAGTCTCCCTCAGGTGACTGACTGTCTCATTTTCTTTTTTGGCAAATGCTCTTGTCAGTGTCTACAACTACTACCACCACCATGGCATCTTGGGAAACCAAACCATCATCACCATGCAGCCATCACTTTGCCTAAGTTTAAATAAACATCAGAAGAAGTTTGTGGGAGGCATAATTAATGATGGAAAGAATTCATTAAGTCATACACCTACAACCTTCTGAGTCCAGTTGCAGATTACATAGACTAGGAGCAGAGACTGACAGTAGTAGTAGGACAAGTCACTCACAAGCACGGATGCCGCATTTATCTGTTTGTGTGTTACACTAACGGCAGATTGTTTAAATCAAAAACTGGCTGCAGCCCGGCAGCAGCAAATGAAACCATGTAAAGTAAAAGAGTTACACCCCCAAAAAAATTAACATCGTTTGTAAAGTTTAAGTATGAATATAATTTAATCCTCTAACAAAATAAACTAATGTAAAAATCCCACAACACCTGATCCACCCCTCTCCCAAACACCAACCAATGTCAAAAAAGATAAAGAAAGAGTCCAACCAATGTCAAGGGAATTCAATTGTCTATAATAAGTAATAAATATAAACCCCTACTTTTCCCCAACGCCAATGCCCAATTCCCACCCACCAAAAAAGAGAATAAAAAAGGGGGAATCTGACAGAAACTCTATTGGCGTGCTCGCTTGTTATCCTTCAGGACCTTTATTGGCTCCTCTAGGCGCCCTAACCCAGAGGAGGACGCAGCGCTGGAATGCTTTACAACTGCATCCGAGGGGGGCAGCAGTGTTGAATGATGAAGCGAGACGGGCAGCTGCCAGACCGTGGTGCCGTACCACTGGAGGGGCCTGGCTGGGGCCCAGGGCATTGGAGGAGGCTGCAGCTGCTGCCACCTCTTCCTCCTCCTCCGTCAGTACCACCAGCCACCGATATTCCATGCAGATGGCCTCCAGCTTCCGGCGTTGGGCCATGGCTGCCAACTCCTTCCTGTCCTGTTTTGATTTTTTTGCTTGTGAAGGAGTAGCTATATCAAGAAAGAAAAAAGACTAGTGTAACCAATACTCTTAGCAAAACAGTAACACAAAATGTATTCTACACATAGTGGCACAGTAGCACTAGCAAGCACAGTACATAACATTTGTGATATCCTCCCACTTACACGACTTCTAACATTTGTGGGAGTTTCAGGCATTACTACTACTAGGGACTATGGAGTACACCATTCTTCTTCTAATCCCTCTTGTTTAGCTAAACTAAACTTGTTGTAGCTTGCATGCCAGCTCAGTCAGCTTGCGCCCTAGACAAACATACTCGTGTTGTAGACTCACATGATTTTTATTTACTACTGTCTGTAGGTGGGGAAGCTGACTACACAATCATCTTTTTTTTCTATTATGGGTGGCCATACTCTGCTACATGAGGGTAACTGCTCAATTTCACTTTCACGTGACTACTACAACAAGGCAGAGGATATCTGATCCAAATGATCATTGATTATATATGGGACAACATGAGGTACTTTTGTTTGATTGTGTAACCATGCAGCTGATAGGCCACCCATGACCGTCTGGCTGACACAGTTGAAAATAAATGACGTCGGTAGGGAGTGGGCCTCGGAGTCTGGGGAAGGCAATTGACAACATACATACAACACATGTATGTGTGCTTGCAAACTACTGAGAGTCAAGGGAGTATTCTGAAAATACAACCTTCAATCAAACCTTGCATAAAAACTGTCCTGTTGTTTCTCTTCAGAGCAATTTTTCCATTTATCAATCATTGCATTGCTCTTCTAGCCTCATATGTTTTCAATTCCAATCTTCTATTCTCCTTGGCTTTGCTACTCTGGCACATTTTGTGTTTCTTTTTCTCCAAAGACTCTTCATCCAGTGACAGTCTCCACCTATGCTATAATGATGAAATACCATCCAGGCATCCATCCATTCAAAGTAAACATGTCTATGATTGTTCTAAATCTCTCAAGAATCCTTAGTTTCACCAACAACATACATTTGTATTTTTCTAAACCACCACCCATGCGTCCTTCCTTCCTTGCTTGTCTTTGAGTTTAACCTATGAAACACTGCGGAGGATTTCTCCTATCACCCATACAGTTTCACCCAACCACCCAGGCAGGCATCTTTTCTTTCACCTTCCACCCATCCTTCAACCACCCATGCATCTGTTTCCTATCAGAGACCTTTGCATCCCACGCATCCTTCTCTGACAGTCATATATTACATCTCGCCTGTTCTTCCTTCTTCCATCATTCTTTCCCTTTCTGTTACACCCATTCATCAAGGTCGTCTGACTCTTAGTCTTCTCCATAAAACTTTCCCAGCAGAGTTGAAGTCAGATAGAAGAGCCCATTAGTTACTCAACTCCCGCCGCTAATGCTCTTGCTCTAATGCTAAGTAAAGGGTGTCTTCTTCTTCAACCGTTGTTTACAACTTAGTCTCTCTCAACATACAGTGTACAGCCATGCAGCAAATGTGTAACTGTTGTCAATATGTAAGGAATATAGGTATAAGTTACCACCGCCCGCCACTGCTTCTGCCTCACCTACTCCTGTGGCAGCTGCTGCATCCGCTGCTCCCTCCTGGCTGGCGTCGCCTGCCCTGCCACTGGCCCCGGCACTGGTGGTCAGTATGCCTAGAAAAAACATTTCACATTTTTTAGATGCCATATACGCCTCCCCCTATTTATTCTTTTCACTAGCAAGATTGAAAAAATAGTTAAAATACATACATACATACATCACTAGTACAAATCGGGTACTAGAGTAGAATGGACAATAGTAGTATGTCCTATCCTATCATAAAATAGTAAAGTATCTGGTTGGGCATTTTGTTGGTGGCAATTGTCAAAAAGCCTCATAAGAGGTCTAGAAGAGGACAACCCAAAGGACTGGACTCAATGGCTAGAGCCATTGGTGAATCTGAGTTTTAAAACTTTTTGAAAAAATAAAGAGTGGCAAACTGGGCAAGCTTAGCGACAGACAGACTAATAGTAGTAGTACAGAGAGTCAGAGCAGAGGCAGTTAGAGGCAGGGATAACAAGACTTTAGAAACAGATAGATCAAAGAAGATTTGGTAAACAAACAAATAGGGAAACAGATAAAATAGTTCGGAAAAAATATGGTGCAGTAAAAGTTAGGGAAATATAAATATTAATGTTAACAACAGGAGGACTTTCTAGGGCCAGCAGCAGAGCCATCGGTAGACGAGCGGTCCTAGCCGTGGGAGGCATCTTCTCCAGCTCCCGCCGACTCTGATACCATCTTCTTGTCCCTGAGTGGCGATCATGTAAGATATAATAAAGAAAGAGACAAACATTGATGATTGGTGTGAAACAAGTAAAATATTTTTTTAAATGCTCAAAAAACATTTTTGAAAACACCAATTGCAATAAAATTGACCTATCTAATCTGTTCGACTAGTAGTATCGCCAGATTTGTGGACTGTCGTTATTTTTTATGAACTAATCCAGTGTTCCATCCTGATTCCTGTATCCTAAAATTAAGTACCACTTGACCTAGCCCACCTATTCCAGATGGGCCAATTGTTCACTAAGTCTGTATTTCCATTTATTTTACTCCTCAAAAATGCATAGATGGAGGACGCATGCATACATTTGGATACATCAAATTGTTGGTTGGTTGCTGCTGATGTTCTGCTGATGATGACTTAGTTGCTATATTATTCACTCACTAACAAACTACAAAAGTTTCTACTAAGGACTGGAATCAGCACTCAGAAGCACGTGATGTGACAGAGGATGTGTCACGCAGACCGCTAAAAAATAACCAACTAATACTAAGTAATTAATCTACCTATCAATCCACAAAATCCTAGTGACAGGAGGACAAACAAAAGGACTAGAGTCTCTCTAGCATTACCTAACTTAAGTTCTGTAAACTCTCTTACATAATCAGCCCAAGTGAACACATAGTTGCAAACAAGTCAGATTAGTAGCGCCGAGCACCTGTCTAGAGTCTACAAGAATAACAATCACAGAAGATTATTAAGCATAACTTACCTCCAATGTAAGCAGGAGCTTTTTTGCTATTTAGGAAAAAAATAATATTTACAATACACAGTAACATAGAACAGAACATGCAATACTACTATAATTAGCTACTCACCAAGCACCACAACCTCAACAACTAGCAGGTAGGTCCTGCTCCCAGTCCAAGATGTATGACCACCGGTGGGTCAGCTAGTTATGGGTGCACCGTAACCCAGAGCAGTGAAACACTGCCTGGCGCACCCTCGCCCACTGGCAGTGATGCTCCTGGGTAGCGTAACCGGAGCCGGGCCTGCTGCCAAGGTCAAGATGAGGTGGTGCTGAACAAAAAAACACAAGGGTGGCCACCTCTGCCTCGGTAAAAAGGGCCCGGGGTTGCACCCCTTCCAGGCATCATCTGGGGCAAAGAAGGCGGCTCTTCTTTGCAGCAGGAGCCTTCCTCTTGCTAGTGGAGGAGGTAGTGGTACCCTTAGCCATGGTTCTGGGTGGGCAGGGCAGAAAAGAAAATGTAGGAGTGGAAAATAAAGTCAGGAAAAGAAGTCGGAGAGTAAAAAAGCAACTAATATAAAACAGTAGGAAAAAGTCAAAGAACGCAGTAAAAGTAGAAATAAAATGCAAAATATGCACTTAGGGAGAGAGAGGGATAGATAATAAAAAAGGTCAGAAAAACTGTGTAAAAAAATAAAATTGAAAAGCTTAGAGCAGGATGAGAAACAGGCTCCAGAACAATGCAAAGAGTAGGAAAACAAGATGGTCGCACTAATTGGTGACCACGTGGTGAAGTTTGCGCAAAATTTCCCCCCAAACAGGCAATTTTCATTGCCAAATGTCAAAAACATCTCGCGAGCATGCGGAACAAGCAACTCCGCATGCTCCCGTAACTCTGCGTAGTGCTGCGGAGTGGTTTTGCAGCTTTACGTAGCCTCGCGATTCGTGGCTATGCGAACTTCGCCTTGGGTTTCTAAAAACACAAATTGCCACGCAGGGATATATGGTTGTGCTAGATCAGGGGAAAGTGAGAAGTTCAGTCCCACTGCTATGGAACGTGGGCTGGATACAGGGACCAGGTTAATCCTAATTATGGGGCATATTATCAAGACAGGCGATAAAATTATTTCCGCTTTAGCGGCAGAAAACTGCAGCTAAAATGGCGATAATGGGCTTGATAAAATACTCTATGGAATTCCAATTGAAGCCCATGTTAGATGTGAAGGACTTCTAACATGGGCTTCAATTGGAATTCCATAGCGCATATTATCAAGCCCATTATCGCCATTTTAGCTGCAGTTTTCTGCCGCTAAAGCGGCGATAATTTTATTGCCTGTCTTGATAATATGCCCATATGTTCTCAAAGTTTGGCATGAAAGGTCTAGTTCATTATTGTGGAAGCCACAAGGACCAATGAGAGCATCGAGGATGGTCATTGGCATAGCGCAAAGAACAGGCTGTGCATTACAATTAGTAATTGCTGTAAGGTGAAGATTCTGTTTTGTGATGTAAATGTCATTGTTGAAGCTTCACATTGGAAGTCATTGTGGGCTGTCTTTACTGTAGTGTGAAGTGCAGATCTCACATTTCCGGTTGTCACTGGTGGATTCCGTAACACAAAGAGTAGGGCTCACTGGAGTTTTCTGTTGACGATCATCATGGGTAGCAGAGACTTGGCATGAAAAAGACTGTTTGTAGTCCTAAAGAGTGCAAAACATATGAGAACCTAGGAGAATTCAACTGTGATTGCTGGACAGGGGTCTAGGACTTCTTAGAGATCAGGGACACATTCTAACAGAGGCCAGAAGGCCCAATTGTAAATAGAGCAAGATAGGCAAATGCAGAACAAGGCTCTAAAGCTTGTTATGTCTTTGTAGAACACACAGGAGGCCAACCAGCTAGCCCAGTCTGGTGGTCTGGGTTCAATGAGCAGGTCCAGGTTTCATTTTTCAAGCAGTAGGGCAGCAATGCAGTCCTTCCAGCATCAGGTCAGCAGGGCTGTACTTCTCCTAAGTCTTCCCCAGGTCCAGAAGTGATATGATGAGTGGCTCAGGAGGTCTAATATTTATAGCTGTTGCTAGCCTTTGAAAGGGGGACTTCCTACACTACCCCCACATCTGGTTCTGTAAAGTTCTTCCTATTACCTGCCAATACCCCAAGTACTCTGGGGCTGCACAACACTGGTTTCAGGTTTCTTTGTGTGTGTGTTGGAGGCAGCCCCTTGAAATGTAAGTGGGGCAGGGAACAGCTCTGCACCATCCTGGTAGGATGGCCCATTCTGCCAACACTTAGTTTCCCTTTGTCTCAGAGTCTGGGTGGAATACTCAAAGCCTACCCACCACACTATTTGCAGTCATGTGACCCAGGACACATATGCAGAAGGCATCAGATGGTTAGGTAAAGATAGGTTCAACTTTCTAAAAGCTGTATTTTCAGAATTGTGACGCAAAATCCAACTTTAATATTAAAGAGGATTTTAAATTACAATTCATTTGAGAGCAAGTATATTTTTCCTATCTACTCCTCACATTAAATTACCACTTGCTGAGTGTAATACGGTCAATCAATGTTACCTAATGAGAGAGTTAGGCATTGCAACATTGAAAGACAACTTTTGGAGTTTTTGACTACTAGGACATGTAAACCCCAAACCCACATGCCCTACTTTTTAAATGCAAATCACCCTGCCCAATGAGCCTTTAGGACCTACCTTACAGGTGAGTCAATGTATTCAAAAGGAAGGTTTGGGTCTGGTAACAGTTTGATTTTACTATACACACAAGGTCCGCCTGACTATGCGTCAGGGGAAGAAGAGAGAGGAGGAGAAAAGCAGTGAGGGGAAAAATAGAGACTGAGTACTATGTATAGACAAGGAGGGGAGAAATTCCCTTCAGGATAGGAACCCTCAATCACCATTAGGTGACATGCTTCATCATATGGGATCCCTCCTCACACTGTAGTGTGGGCTATGACTCCCCAAGGGGAGGAGCAGAGGTGTTTTCTCAATATATGAGCGTAAAGAGTACAGATGAATGAGGGGCAGAGTGCAGAGAAAATGTGATTTGGTTATGTTAAAAATGTCTAACTGGGTCCAATGAAAGTTTATTAAGTGGTCACAGTGACATAATTAAAAGCAAGAGTGATAGGGATTCAACAGATATGCCCTAGTTCATAAGGTCAACATGTTTCTGCCATTCGTGGGTCCCCTAAAGGGATCCAAAGGCATTCATCAGGACCTAAAATGTAAAGTCACTCTGCAAATGTGATAAATGTGATAACCATTAAAGAAAAATTATACAAGCCACCACTGGAACTGTGTGGCCAGTTGTTCAACGACACTCTTCCTTTCAGAGTGATTTACATACTATGAAGAAATTATCATGTTAGTGTGAATCAGGCATAATCAAGTCTTCAAGAACATAGTACAACAAGTGCTTCATTTCACCAAGTGTTTATCATGCTTACCTAAGGTGCGAAATCGCCAGGTACACTTTCCAAGCTCATGTAACCATCTCGTGGTGCACAACTGAAAGAGCATACAACATTGTGTCTAGTAATAATCAACCTGTTATACGCATGTCACACCAAGAAAACACAGACAAGACAGACAGGACTCATGATTTAGTACATTAAAATTGAGTGTATTGATGCTTCCAGTGTGGTGCGCGCTTTGCTCTGTTGTTTCAGATTGTGACCCCACCACTGGTGGTCTTCATAGTCCAGATGGTGTTGGTCTTAGTGCTGTGATGTGCACTCTTACCCATCAAAACCCAAAAGATGTTACATGCCAAGGATCCCTTAAGGGGGTCACCATATGTAGGTTATATATACAGGAAGACCTAACAATTAGGACCACTCCTGCCTGTGGGGTGCTCTCGAATATGTCCCCACCTAATGTTAAGGCCATGAAACCTTGCTTAAAGTGATCGCATACGGTGCATGTGTAGCAATCTCAGGTGGAGTTACTGCTAGGGCACTAGGATGTGGCAAAAGACACAGCTCAGGCAGGTCACTGCTGCACGTGCACTGATCATCTTGAAGTGCCCCTTAAGACACCAGGGGGTGGTTGTAGGAAAAGCATGGGTGGGGCACTAGTAGATGTGCACCAACCCACAATCGGGAGCGGCTAGTGACAGCACTCGGGTGTCCCGTCCTGCTGGGGTCCAGCCAATACAGGTTAGGAACACTGGCCCCCATAATGCATCATGCTGGCCATGTCCTGTGTGGAGGGAAAGTGAGCAGCGAGGGTATGAGCCGTAATGACGGCCCGGTTGGGAATTTGCTGAGGGTAAGGCTCACCTGGTTGTTCTGGTGCACAGTCCAGGAGATGTCTGGAGAGAGTGGCTAGCCGCTGTACCTGACATCCTACAGTACATGGAAATCGGAGTGCCAGATAACAGTGCGTCGGGAGGCGCAGCGCTTCCAATGACGTGGGCGCCCGATCACGTGATACTCAGCATTCTGGGGTTTGTAGTCCCCACTGGGTTTTGCAGGCCTAGACAGGGGCGCCGCTTGTGGAAACAAACCTAGGTGTTAATAAAACTGATATCCTGACAAGGCAGGGACATGAGAGCTTAAAGAAATACATATATGTGTGTGGATGCTGAGATTGAGAGGCACCCGCACAGAGTTCAGGGTGCCCGTCCACATATAGGTCCTAATGTGACCTGTGGGATCGTGTGGTGGTACCGGTACGTGGTGTTGTGGCCCAGGTTTCTAAGCACTCTGCCTGGCAGTTCACTTATAGTGAGCATTCTGTTCTACCTGGATTGGCACAGGCATCATAAAAGACCATAAAACAACAGCTCACCTATATTGCATGGTCTGCTATGATAACACAGCGGGTTGCAATGCACACCTAATTTAGCTGGTCTGGGGCTGCCGTGCACTCTAGGAGCCTCCTGTTAACGACTATGTGCTCACATCAATTCAGGTCAGCTAGATAAGCTTGTCCAGGGGATTTCATCGTTCAGGCCCCTGCTATCACTTTTTATTCTAAACACCCATTGCTGCTTTCTGTGAAAGAGTACTCTTTCTAGAGGGACCTCAGGGTAGACGAAACTGCACAGAGTTAGCTAGATTTAAAGCCCATGCAACCAAACTCAGTAGTATCTTAGTACAATGATAATATCCTCCATATTTGATCAGGAGAGCTGAAAAAAGAGCTCAGGTATAACAATAGAGAATGAAATGTTTTCAAAGGCTACTTTATGGGTGGCATGAGGGCAGCAGGCTCACTAGTAGCATTACATTTACAAGTCCTGGGTACATGTACTACCATTTACTAGGGGCTTACAAGTAAGATAATTGAGCCAATTAGGTGTAGGACAATTGTAGATTGTTTGAGGTGAAAGAGCACAAGCGTTTGAGCACTGGTTAGCAGTGGTAAAGTGCACAGAATCCTTAAGTCAACAAAAACAAATTTACTAAACAGGAGGGATGAAGTCAAAGAAATAGAGACCAACCATCCAAGGATGTCAGGCCTAACATTCTCACTTTATAAATGTATGCTATCCCCGATTTTTCAATGATACATAGTACAATTGGTTGCAAGCATATTAACTCAGCAGTAATTGTCAAACTGGAGAAAAGACAAAATAAATGTGTCATTAGCTTTTTGTCCTTTTCTCACTTCCTATGCTTTTGTATAGTTTTGTAACCAGACACAGTGGAGCCTATTCACTAACTGCATTTTGTAATATGTAAAGTTCTACTACAGCAGGTCTACTCACATATTTCAAAATACTATTTACAAACCTAGTTATGCATATTTCCATGTGAAGTGCCTCCATTTCAACTATATTTTCTGTGCAGAGACCAAAGCTCTACACAAATAGATGTCTGTTTTGGTGTTAAATGTGGAAGGGACTGGGGGAGTGGCTTGAAAACGAGGACTACAAATTCCTACTATGGAAAGCTAAGGAGGGGTTTAGGGATGGAAATGCTAAAACAAACACACTTCCACAAAAAGAGTAAGACCACTGACATTCACAATCTACACTTCTAAAGTGAATACAGCCCTAACATGTCAAAACTGGTGTAAATGTACTTTAGCCCAGCCTTGAAGGTAAGTACCACATTTGGTCAGTCAAAGGAACTCCAGCACCCCCTATATAAAAGAATGGGGGCAAGAAAATAAAATGGCATGCCATAGAAACTAAAACTAAAGTAAATATATTATTTCAATATTTAACTTTTGTTGTATTATTTATTATTTCTGTTAAAAAGGAAATACAATTATTCATTATTAAAACCTATCAAACTTAAATTAAAACAATGAAGTTAAACTTTAATTAATACATAAAAATAATCTATCTGACTTCAGAACATACATTTTAACAAAAAGTATAATATAATAAATAAAAAAGATAGTAAAGGTGGAATGTTTTAAAATATTGCAAACAATTTATATTTATAAATTAATTTAATACAGTTAAAACACGTATTATTTAAATACATATTTATTTGATGAGTTAATGTGCTGTCTTCCGGCATACATGATCTATAATCTTCCTGTTCCTGTATACCAGCATTCAACAAACAAGGAGAGAGGGAAATATTGTATCACTGTGACGAGGAAGGCCACATCTTATCTATCTCATCCCAGTCCCTATCAATAGAAGTTTTAACAGTCTTTTACTACAGAAATAGTAACAGTAATTAGTTAAACATAATATGCTTTATGCTCAGTATAAATATATTATAACATAAAATTAATAACCTGAAGACAAACAATTTCTCTAAACGCTGCTAAAACATAATTGCCTACTTAAATCTATAGAATTTAACAAATAAATATGGAACAGACCTAGGTGGCTGTCAAACACAGGGGCATAATATCAAGGGGGTTTATCTCCACTTTTTTGGCTTTAAAAGCCAAGAAAGCAGAGATAAAATGATCTCCCTATTACCTAGCTGTCACTAACACCAGTTAGCGACAGCTAGTAGGAGATAGCGACCATCTTGGGCCCCGCTTTGCATGTCAGTGAAATTTATCACTAATGACATGCAAAGTGGGCGTGCCAAGATGTTAGCGACTGGAAACAAATGCTAACATCGCGATCTCCTATTACCAACTTTTGGAGATATTTGCTCTAAGCGCGAATATCTCCAAAAGCTAACACCTGCCCCAGAGCAGTTCTTAGCCATGTTATCCAATGGTAGGTGGATAACATGGCCAAGAGCATTAGCTCGGTAATGCATGAATATCGCTGACTTTTCAGCGATATTCATGCCTTTCGGCCGATTTTTATCGCTTAGGAGATAAACCTTGATAATAGCAAGGTTCCTAAGCGATAAAAATCGCCGCAGCACGGTGATAAAAATATTGCCGCTAAGCCAACATAGCGATAATTATCGCTAGTTGTTGGTAATATGCCCCACAGTTCTTTTAATGTGGCTCCCCTGGTTCCCGTCCAGGATACTGCCACTTCTCTAAAAGATTTTTCTTGACCCTGTAAAGATAATGGCTTGTTGAAGGCTACAATAGCTTTGGAAATTGTTTTCCATAACTATCTACTTCATATACACCAATTGACAGTTTCTTACCGTTTTCTGAACCAAGAGAGACAAACAAGCATTACATGTTTGAAACAATGCAGTTTTTCTGGTGATTGAGTGATAGGCAAAAGAGCCGCCAGATTTATGGCCTTTTTTAAACGAAATGAAGAAATTACTTACACTGGAAAGAAGCATCTGTCTTAAGGCTCCATGATCCAATGGAAATCTATTACATAGGGGAGGGCTTGATAAAAGTAAATCGAATCATCCAATCATTTGGGCCAATGACACCAACACCAATTATGATGGTTGAGACAAAGCCTTATTGAGAAAAGACAGATATAGCCAAAGGTCCAGTGTAAGTTCATATGGAAACGCTGCAGGTTTATAATTCTCATAATTCCTTCATCTCCACGCCAACAGGAAAGGTTCCCTGGGCACCAGTTTTGTTTTCAGTTCACAACAGCCGTGCATTTTCTGATTCTCATATTGTTGTATTTTGTATTACCAAGTTTTATTATTGACAACTGTTCTTGCAACACTGGCAATGACAAATAAGAAATACTGACGACCCAATATTGGTGATGGTAACCATTTTCGATGTCTTTTTAACAGCCTTCATCATTGGTGAAACAAGTGTTGGCTGCTTGCAATAATTTTATAGAGGACCGTGTTCTTTTTCAAACTGAACCAACTTAAGATAAAAAAAATAAAAAGCTGCTCCTAGGTATTACAACTAATATTAGGGACCTTTTTGCAGACTATTTGAGTTGATCCTAGATCAAAGGGACGAACCGCAAACAAAGAATGGGAAAATATATATACAGGGGTCATATATCAGTAATGTCAGCAGTGATGTTACTGACCATATCATGAGTGATGTAATATGTGAGGTCATCAGTGCATTGCGAGGGCGTGAGTTATAGTTAGCTCATCTAACTAAAACTTCTCAATTTAATAGGTTTTGTACAAGTGAAATGTCAGCCTAACTATAATATTCCTGTTACCTGTGGTTTTTTCCAGGAATTTCTAAGGATTTTTAAATGCTAGTCCCTAACTATAACGTCCCCGAAACCTGTGTTTTTTCAGTGAATTTCTAAGGTTTTTTAAATGCTAATTCCTAACTATAATATCCCTGTAACCTTTGTTTTTTTCAGTGAATTTCAGAGGTTTTTTAACTAGCACTCACATTTGCAGAGTGGAGGAGAAAATGGGCAGGGCCTCCAACTAGCTCTCAGGGTTTCCACTGTGTAGTACTTACAGAAGCACCAGGAGGGATTGTTGGCCCTAAGGTCCCTCTGGAGTAAGGTGGACTTTATCTCCCATACAGTGGTGCACCAGGAGGCACATTTGCAGTGTGGTGGAAAAATGGGGCGTGGCCTCCGAAGACCTTTTAGCAATCACACTGTGTGGGACTTACTGGAGGTAACAAGATGGGTAGTTGGCCCCAAGGACGTCCTTGTGGGCCACCTACCCCTCCTGTTACCTCCAGTATGTCCCACACAGCAGGATTGCTGAGTTCTGACAGCAGGCCATGCCCGTTTCTCCACCAGTTTTCAAATGCATCTCCTGGAATGCTCTTTATTTGGTGATGAAGTCCCCTTCGCTGCTGGGGGTCCTTTGGGGCCAAATAGTCTATCTGTTACCTCCAGTAAGCCCCACACAGTGGGATTTCTGAGAGGGTGTTGCAGGCCATGCCCCCTTTCTCCACCACCCCATAATTATTTGTGTTTGCCCCTTAGACCTGGCCAAATGGGGGGGCTTGAAGAAAATGAAGCACAGGACTTTGTGCATAGTTGTTTTAACATTTTCCGGCCTGATTCACGGATCCATTGCGAATCCACTCAATTTGTTTAAAATATGCTTTTTTGGGACTGGGTGTCCCTGTGGGAACCCCCTGAGCAGGGCTAGAGCTTTTTGATTTTTTATATTTTTTTACCATTTTCTTTGTAACTCGGTTCAACTGAGTCAAAAGGTGGCGGCCAACACTTTCTGGTTTGAAGCATTGGCAGCCAATCAGATTGCAGGCACAAGATCAGGAGGGTTTGCGGATCTTCACGTCCCAACATGAATGGCTGTGAAATATTTAAATTTCTCAGGAACTACTGAACGGATTTACACCATTTAACAAAAAGAGTGCTTTCTGAACCAAGAGCTACCTTTTTGACAAATATGATGTCATTCTGTTCAGCAGTTCAGGCTGTAGCCATGTCCAAAGTTTCCTATTGAAATTAACATGGACAAAAAGTGTTTTGGGGAACCCTTTTACTCGGCCCCGCTGGATGAATCGTCCTGAAATCTTCAGCACAAGCAGCTGAAGTGAGTGGGCCATTAGTTCTGAACATTTTTCAAGGATTTGTTATACGGCGCCAGAGATACTGGCAAAAGAAAAAACAATTTTTGAATAGAAACATAACTATAACTATAACTATAACTACCAACTGCCGACCACCAGTAGGTAATATGTATATTTGCAGTTTCATATAGCGCAAACTCGACCGGATGTATTGAAGTGCTATACATGAGCAATAGTTACATTACACAAGCACATATTCATTATATTGGTACAGTCAACATTCTGAATGGTTTAGCAGTTATGAAGTTGTTGACTCAAGGTAGTTTAACATCAGACTGTACTCCCTTCGATGTTTGTGAACCACAAACAACACTGAACCATGTATTGTCTGTAGACATGATAGTAAACTAATTACTTGCAGCATTTCTGAAAAATCTATTGAATAACTCTTTATCAAGGTTTACCTTTCCCAATGTTATCAACTGCCATTATTTAACAAAGTGCGGAAGCGAGCCTTCCACCAGCCTATCTTGATGCTTAGCATACTTATAATTTTACCTGGATCAATGTGGCAGAAAGTGGAGCTGATTACTGGAGCTGGGATATTTCTTACAAGGGGGCCTGGCTCAGCGGCCTACTCCCCCTAAAAGGTGTCACTCTTGATCCAGAGAATTCAGAGGTCCTATCATCTCTGCAAATGAATGTCCTGTGTGGATTGTAGCCAGAAAGGAAAGAGCACATTCTGATCTTCCATTCTTTGCAATGTAATCTAGAAGTTCAACAAAAGAATCAGTGGGCTGTGTACAGAAGGTGTATTAATTTACTTTTCTGTTCATTATCCATTTTCCATAAACGTAACCATATCTTACAGCAAGCTGCTCATGGGCCCTTAGCAGTAATTATCGAATGGTGTCTCTGATAAGAACCTGATGCTCTTTATCTTCTGTGACCTCAAGGCCATCATTATCTTGCTGGAATTATTTAAACCAAGACCTGAAAATCCTTGAGCAGATAATGTGTAGCATTCACCACATAAATTGAAGAACGCATATTTAAATTTATTGCTCCACAATATATATTTACAGCTCTTTTTACTTTTTATTCTATGTGATCAGAAGCTCAGAACTCTTCAGGAACATATTGACAAGTAACGAGTCTACCCAAAGCATTTGTTGAAGCTCACTTTCAAAAATCTCTAGTTGATACTTCTTAACCAAAGCTCAAGGCACAGTGATTTATCTATTTTTGATATGTTGTTTGATATAATCTTCCTAATAGTTGGATGTGAAGAAAAACACCAGGGTCCAAAGGCTGGCACGCATCAAATGTCCTTGTAGTGGAGCTGGGATTTGATGATGTGAATTCATTTTTATATGCTTCGTAACCTCTCCCATTTGTCCGTCGTGAATATATCACTCTCTAAGTAATGCATCACCCAGTTCTTGATCAATGGATCAATGGGAAACTTAGCTTTCCTGCAGTTCATAAGAGTGTCTGTGCCATTTGTAATAAGTGTTAACAGGCAATGTGTAAAAGAATCTGGTGTGCCTCATCACAGAGACAAAACTGCCATGATTGAGACAGGCCACTGTGCACGTGACTCTGCTGCCACACTTCACTATCTCATCAACCAATTAATAGGCCACAAACACTTGCAAAGGCATAGCTGGTAGAACTATGGCCCTCTCGACTGCATTCAGGTATAAATCAACAAAAACGCCACACTCACTAAGGCATAGCAGTTGGAAAACCGTCATGAATGCAAGTCCTTTTCTACAACAACCAGGACTTCCAGCGCAACTATACCAGGAGAGTGGTGGCATGGAGGCGTGTTTCCAATCATTTTACTTATACACTTGAATTAACTCTTAATGGCCTTGATGAACTATTTGTGAAATATCTTGTGCATTCTAAAAGTCCAGATTTTAACATACATTTTAGAATCCAAATTTAGAAGAGAGCTAGGTCCTAATTATGTTCAGAGAGTAGGATATTTATTCTTAATTTAGAATATTAAAAACACAAATTCCTGCAAGAATGTAGGAGCAGCCCCACCTGTGGATATATCTGGACATATTGCAAATCATATAAGATTCCTTTGTTCATATAAAGTGTCTTACCTATTTCAAATATGTAGGACCTAAATATTTTTTTTCCGACAAATGGTCTTAATTAGAAACACTTTAACGTCATGCTTGGTATAAAGTATGAATTACTCTTTCTCCTACTCATTTTGCCTTCTTCATCAACCCTTAAGCGACATGCATCGAAGCAGCAACTCAGATACTTGGCATTGCTAGTGCAACTTTTGCAGCAGAGGCTGAAATTGTTCCTCACAATCTATTACAAATCACTGGTGATAATCCAAATGTATTTATTTATTTATGATGTTAAATAGTGAGGAAAAATCCCACTGGTGTCATCATGCTTTACTTAAGTTATGGGATTGCAGAATTTGTACACTGTATTGAACAATTGACATCAGGAGAGAGAGGAAATCAATGTTCAATTGTTAGTAACACGGCAATATGTAACAGATATTCAATTCCTGGTTGGCATAAAGTGCAATCTTTCATTGTACAACATTACATAATGTGAACATCTACAAACAGGAACATCTATGTCTACCTTGTTACTCATTAGATATATAAAAGAATTGAGGAGTGTTACTTGAAAAGTAGTTTTGCCATTGCATTTTTGAAGATTTCATAGAACAAAATAATTATGATTGTTGATTGGATGTAGTTCCAAATTTGGGGTGCACTCCTGAAAGAAACTATATGAGGTTTCGTCTTTCTTGGGATAGGTAGTTCGAGTAGAAGGTTGTATGAGCTCTGTAAGTTTAATTGCACACCATAGATGGACAGTTTCTTACCAAGGTGGTTCAGGGGGATTGGCAGAGTGTGAGGTTTTGTGAATGATGTAGGTCAGTTTAAGAGTGTCTGTTTGCTTCAAAAGGAAGTCTGTTGTAAGAAATTGGAGTATTAGTTAAAGGGTATGGGAACCCACTTCAAATAATAATACAAAACATTTTCAGGGTGAACCACCAAAGTCACAAAATAAAACTGTGCTGAACGCTCTGGTAGCTTGGCACAAAGCAGTCAGGATTAACTTAGAGGCAATGTGTATGTTCAGACTTAAAAACATTTATGGAAGCCAGATGACCTTCAGCAGGGCAAACCAGCAAGCTGAGGCCGACCGATGATTCAACATCGATGGCCATAGTTTTAATGGTGGTGCTGGTCTCTGATGGTTCTACAGGAAGAAAGTTGGCAAAAAGTTCCAAGTTCCAGAACATGGCTCACTTCTGCAGTCCTAGGTTAAAGGCAAGCATGTATATTCTTCCTCCAGGTCTAAGACAGTAGGGCAGTCCTTCTTATGATCTTCACAGGTCCAGGAGTGCCTTGAGGAGGGTACTGGGATGCCATATCCATATGCAGTGCATGTCTGTATCCAATGAGTAAATCTTCCCAAGGATAACCCTCCCCACTTTTGCAGCACTCTCTGTGTATTTTTCAGTAAACAGTCCCACAGTGTCTCACTCAACCTAAAACCAACATGTTAAAACCTTTCTTTCTCTGGTCAGAGCTCCCTGTGCCCAACCAGAGGTGTGACTTTGACAATGGGCAAACTCTTTTTATTTTATTTATTTCATTGATAATGTTTTGTATAGAGCGAACGTGACCCTATTGGGAATCAGAGCGCTTTACTTGAAGGGAGGTAGCGTATAAGTTGGACTAGCATATATGTGTAGTCACATATATTAATGACAAACACAGCAGTGAAAATAAAAAGACTAATAAGCTTGATCTCTAATAATAGTTAGCGATGAGTCAACCACTCCCAAGCACTGCCGATAATGCCAAGCTTATGTAGACGGGTGAGGAGAAGTGAATGGGGACAGTATCAAAAGCGGCCAAGAGGTCTAGCAGGACCAAAATGGCCCTACCCCCAGCATCCAAAGTCTCACGGATTGCCTCTGTTACTTCCAAGAGGGCCAACTCAGTACTGTAAGTGACCCTGAAAACTGATTGTGCAGGGTGGAGAAGGCCATGCTGTTCAATAAAAAGTGTGAACTGCTTGTTAATCATTTTTTCACAGACTTTTGCAATTGCAGGGAGCAGAGATATAAGGCGATAGCTGGAGGGGAGATGGGGTCAAGAGTGGTTTTCTTTATCAGGGGAACAAGCAACGCCTGTTTCCAATCAGTAGGCACAAAAGCAAGAGAAAGTGAGGTATTAATCATCTGGTTCACAAAGGGATTAACAACAACCGCAGCAGTGGCCATATGTTTCGCAGGGCATGGGTCATGCGGAGAGCCTGATTTAAGCCAAGATAAAGTAACAAGGGAGTCTGGCAGAGAAACAGGTTCAAATGCAGAAAAGGTGACACAGGAAGTGGAGTCAGTCAGATAGTTGGGGGACAGCTGAGAGACCTGGCTGTTAAAATTTTGAAAATGTGATTGAAGTTACCTGACCTTATTAATAAAAAAGGTGGAAAGTTCTTCGCACCATTCGAGAGAAGGGTGTGGGACACATTCTTTGCTATGGAAGAAGTGAAGCTTTTTACAATGCTAAACAACTCTTTCACATTATTACTAGACTGGACAATACGGTCAGTGTAATAAGTCCGCTTAGCCAGTCTAATGGCCGCATAGTAAGCCTTTTCGGCCAATTTTAATCTGGTCTTGGCCCCGGAGTCATAATCTTGTCTCTATGTTCTTTCCAGATTTTTACAATGTTGCTTCAAAATTTGAAGCTGGGGCGAGAACCAGGGTTTAGGCAATGGGATATTATGGTGTCTAGGTTTGACTTGTGGGGATAGATTGCTCACTACCTTCTCAATCCAACTGTTAAAATGGGCAAGAGCAAGACCAAGATCATCAAGAAGCGACAGCGGACATTCTGCTAAAGCTAAACAGAATGCTGTAGGCTCTACTTTAGGAGGTATCCTACCCCGGCCATTGAGAGAGGGATGACCTTTAGAAATCTGCCAGGAAAAAGGGATCAGGTAATGGTCAGACCAGGTGAATGGTAAAGGGGGAGAGACCATATTGGAAAATAACAAGGACCCCCTGTCAGATTGATATCACAATTCCTAGGGCAGGGAACTAATCAAGTAAAGTGTATATCCTTGGGCAATTTCCAGATTCATACAAGTCATAGATCTTTGTCTAAGAAAGTGCTTTTCGAATTGCAATATACTAAAAAAACAACTGAAGTGTAACAATCAATACTAGGTTAGTTGTATGAATTTAAAAACATTTTGCTGGCACATATCAATTTTTTCATATCATGTACACATTTGTATGAATCCTTTACAATTCTAAAAAAACAGTTCTAAATCATAGAATTTTTCTTTATGGCAGAGAAAAAGACAATTTTCAATTTGTTTAAAAAATACAGTTCTAATAATAACAACATTCCTTGTGGCAAGGAGAATAAAAAGTCTTCGACGCGCGTTTTGACCCAAACTGCGTCTTCGTCAGGAAGGCCACACGATAACTAGATGGTTTCACTTTTCTTTATTAGCAGTGACTGTTTTTCTTATATGCGATAGTCCAACTCTGGAAGAAAAGTGTGTTTTGATTCAATATAAGATACTATTTTTTGGAGGGTCCTTATCAATGATAAACTTAGGGGTTTCCTCCGGAGACTTGTTAAAGTCTTGAATTGGCTTCTTTTGTATATAGATTTTTTTTGATAAAAACATCCAGGTTTTGGGACACAATTCCCAGTTGTAGGTAGTCAGTTGGACAGTGCTTCTGATATACACTTGTTGTCCTCTGTATGTCCGTCGGCGTTTTCACGTCCTGACCGGGTGTTCAATTTAGCACCATATATATATAATAAAGAAATGTGAAACCATCTAGTTATCGTGTGGCCTTCCTAACGAAGACGCAGTTTGTGTCAAAACGCGTGTCGAAGACTTTTTATTCTCCTTGCCACAAGGAATGCCACAAGGAATGTTGTTATTAATTAGAACTGCATTTTTTTAAACAAATTGAAAATTGTCTTTTTCTCTGCCATAAAGAAAATTGCTATGATTTAGAATTTTTTTTTAGAATTGTAATAGGATTCATACAAATGTGTACATGATATGAAATGATTGATATGTGCCAGGAATTGTTAATCTTGTTTGTACTTTAATTTAATATGTTTTTAAATTCATACAACTAACCTAGTATTGATTGTTACACTTCAGTTGTTTTTTAGTATAGTGCAATTCGAAAAGCACTTTCTTAGACAAAGATCTATGACTTGTATGAATCTGGAAATTGCATAGGGATTTTCATTTTACTTGAAAGGGGGAGAGATCACCAGAGGCAAACTGGAACAAATTACATCAAGCATGTGACCACCACAATGATTCGGGGCAGTCACATATTGCTGGAGTAAAGACAATTGAATCACTGCTAAAAAATTATGCGCGTCACTCCTGTCGCTGTTATCAATGTGGATGTTACAGTCACCGAGTAGAAGAAAATGCAAACATTGCAAGGCCCTAGACATGGTCCAATCGGCAAGCAGTTTAGAAAAGGAACCGGCAGGTCCAGGGGGACGATATAAAAGTATCTCGCCCACACAATAGTGTGGGGACATTTTGATGCTGAAGTCAAGGGCTTCAATGTCAGAGGAATCAGTCAATTCACTGCATTGACAGTTCCTCTCATCCCTCACAATCAAGGCAAAACCCCCACCCCGCCCAACTTTGTGGTCGGCTCTAAATATCTTAAACCCATTATGGATAGCCATTTCCACAGCTGAGTTGGAGGAGGGGTTAAACCATGTTTCAGTAACGAAGAGCAGGTCCAGAGACTCATCAATCAACAGATCAAAAATATCCTGATGATGTTTAGGGATGGAGCGGGCATTGATAAGAAGAGCCTTAACAGTCTGTAGCTCTATTCTACCCATCGTCCCACTTAAGAAGGTAGGGGAGAGCTGGGGGAGTTCGAGTCTACACTTATCTTAGGTGTACTTGTCAGCAACCGCAACCTCCCATCTCATGCATACCCCACAACTATGAGGGTTTAAGGATAGTAGCTCAAAACCATCATACCTCAACGTTCCAGCCTTGGTTTCAGCCTGAGCACTGGCATAATGACTTGAGCCTGGTGCTTCTGGGACACTAACGGGCGCAGACAAGCTTACCTTAGGCATGCCTTCGGTGTGTCAGTGGCGCACCCACTACGCGCATCGCACATTTTTAAGTCCAGCCCTCTGGAAGCACTAGATCACGCACTAAGCAAGATGGCGTCTCTAGTTTAGGACAACCAGGAAGTGGGAGCCCCAAAGGAGAGAGAAGGTAAAAGCGGTGCGTAAAGCAGCAGAGAAAGCCCAATTTAGTACGTTGAATTCCCCATTTTCCAAATTCTATTTAAACACAGTAAAAAGTTGAATTCCCCGTTTTCCAAATTCTATTAAACACAATAAAAATCAGCAATATCCAATGCTAAAACATATGTTTATAACCAGAGTAAATACAAAATACGGTTTAAAAATAGCTGCAAGGTATGCTCGATAGAGATTCAAGGTACAGTGAGCTTTAGATTCTACTGATTGTCTTATAATAAAACCAACTGCCTGAATGTGGGAAAACACAAGATGAATTTTCTCTTATCTAATTGTTGGCAAAACACCCCAGGCTTCCTCAGAACTAATAAATGCTTCTTAAATCACCAACACTCATTGAGTCCTCCCTGTCAATAAACGGCCAACCCAATAGCTCTAATGGCCCAACATATAGCTTATCCGGGACCATCAAACTGATCAACCCTGCAACAGAATTGAAACAAGTCAAACAATACTTAGTTGCTGGCCACAATATATACCTTATTTCCAAGAATCTTTGATTAAACTGGTAACATGCTGCTTGGAAAAGGAAATGAGATATGAAGTAGTCTAATTCACAACTTTATGTAATCTATTTCACAATTGGTTGCTAGTCACCATATATACCTTATTTCCAAAGCACTTCCATTAAACATGCTGCTTGGTAAAGGAAATGAGAGACAAAGTAGTATAATTTGCGGTTTTATGAACTCTATTTTCCAAAGTGTCCTGAGGTTTGCTGAGTTAGTAAGAGCAGACACCAACCCACCGGTGAACATTAACGACTACATGGAGGGCTGACAAGTAAAAAAAACAGCACCTCACACCCAGGATCTATCCCAATATCGATACTGGGTGGTCATTATTCTGATCTTCTGAATCAGCACCTTATTTTTTCACCAGAGGAGTTATTTGACTAACATTTATTCAATCTGATACAACACTTTGCAATAATGATGCATTTATCGTGTTGATGCAGTCTATCATGACAGAGGTGCAGGTTTCCTTGATCATAGTGGCTTCTATGGGGGTAGTGAGGGTCTAGGGTGGCAAATATTTTTTTCAATACCTGTTATTAGCTTTCTATGAATTTAGTCCGGATGGTATTGGATTTCTCTATTAATGTTCTATTTGTGTGGGTCATTGCAGTATAGAGTTGAATCTTGTCATACTCCTCTTTGAGTAACGTGGCAAAGAGACTACAGTTTTCCTTGGGGTTTTGTAGCAAGATAGAGGGAAACTTAACCATACCTGGTATCACAAAACAGTTGGGGATCTCTGGCAGGCATGAGGGCGGTCCCAAAAAGCAAAAAGGAACATAGACAAGCAAGGAGACTGTAGGACAAAAAACAGAAGTCAGACTAGCAACAGTAACAGGAAAAAGAAGAAGGAGAGAAATGGGTATAGGTGGAAGAAAAGTTACAAAAATCAAAAAACAACATGCAATTTGTTTCCCAGGAGAACTAAGTGGGGCCAAGGTGGTGCAGGAATCATGTTGAAGTACCCTTCACCAGGCAGTGGGGGTCAGGTCTGAGGAGGAAGGAAGAATCTTGATGCCGCTACCTGAGGGGCAGTCAAGAAGTGGATCTTGAACAGGGGACAGTGGTGCTAAGACCAGGGAGGAGTTGATTCTTGCATTTCATCCAAAAAGCGTTCCTGCCACACGTTTGAAATGAAAGCGGGATCAGAAAGGGGCACAATGATTGAGTAAAACTGCATGGGATTCGTAGTTTGATGAAGAATTTAGAAAGATGATTGTGGGACAATAAAAAGAGAGATGAATTGAAAGTACAAAAACAATAACCTACAAGAGGAAGCAGGATGGGAATGGCCGCCAATTAACATAAAAATTACTGAATAAGGGAAACATGTTGAGCTGTAGAGTTCTATTATTTTCCCTTTTGTGTTTATTTATCCTTTTCTCTATTCTTGAAACAGCACATGTTGGAGTGGCTGGAAAAAAAGGAATGATGACTGATACCTATTATGATTCCTAGCATGATCTTTCTCTGATTTAATACATGATACCGTGCCTCCAAAATATTTTTCCTGCACTACTTTCTCATAGTGCAAAGTTTTTCAAGGTTCTTCAACGAATGATAATGATAACATAAAATTGTAACCATTTTGATGACTTTCCTATTTTATTTAATACTATTATGATCATAATTTGGATTTCTATCCAATCAATCATTCACGCAAGTCATGAGCTTGTTGAAATGGCTTCCAAGATGCATTATATTTGATTATAGAGTGAGTCACAGTTGATATCTCTGTGTTCTCTTTACCATTGTTTAAGTTACTCTTTAGACCTTTGTTAATTGATCTGGACGAGGGAGTACAGTATCAGGAAAGAAACCATACTGAATTCGATGGTGAGCCTTAAATTAGTTTCCACTGGCAATTAAGAGGATGAGAATTGCACCACTTGCATGGGTAGAGGTGGTAGTGTATCGAGAAAGGTCAAACATGAATAAAAAGTCAAATCATTCTTAACAGTGGGAGTCATTTTTGGTGCCTCCCTAGTAAACTGAAGTCACAGATAGAGAAATAATTGGCTCCTAATAAAAATATTTTATTGGACAATGAAGGATTATTGTCTATAGTAAGATCAACGACCTGTTTAACAAGATTTGTTTGTCTCTGGGGGAGGCATGATATTTAAGGAGGAATTTCATGAGATCGTGCCAATTGTTTTTATTTCAGCGGAGAGACTTTGCAATGGCTAACAGCTCTCGTTTCTCAGACCGCTACTCTTACTCATTGTAAGTGACCGGGTCTGAGGCCTCTACTGTGCATTTTGCATGTGAGTTGCAATTATACAGGAGACTCTTGAAAGATAACTACACAGTATTGTTCGTAAGTTTTGTGGACTGGATTTCAATTAGGTTGTCCATGTTGCATCTACAATTGTTTCATTTCATTGAACACTGCCTACAGATTTGATCTTATATTTAATTTCGGGAAGACCTTTCTTAGGGCCCAATTAGGATGGCGAACGGATCGCCCCTGCCGGGCCGGCGGTAGCCAAGGCTGGCCCGGCGGGAGCGATCCACCCGCCATCCATACCCAAAAGACCCCCCCCCCCGCCATATTAGGATGGCTGGGGGGGTCCGCGGTAGACGAAAAGTCCGTCTGACGCTTTTATGCTGGTCGAGTAGTCGACCGGGCGGAAAACATGCATAATATGGTGCCATCCATATTATGCTGATGGCAGCAATTGGCCTTTCCATGGCGGCGATGCCGCCATGGAAAGGCATTTGAGGGCATATTAGCAAGAACCTCGTTAAAATTATCGCAGTTTTAGCGGCAGGAAACTGCAGCTAAAACGGTGATAATGGGCTTGCTAATATGCGCTATAGAATTCCAATAGAAGCCCAGGTTAGATGTGCAGCACATCTAACCTGGGCTTCTACTGGAATTCTATAACGCATATTAGTAAGCCCATTAGCGCCGTTTTAGTTTCCTGCTGCTAAAACGGCGATCATTTTAACGAGGTTCTTGCTAATATGCCCCGCAGTTTTTTGTGCTGGGGGCCCGTTCCGGACCCACAGGGTGTTGGGGGGCCCGCAATTGTAATGGGGCCCGCAATCGTAATGGTGCCCTTAGTTATGTCTTTATAATGGTGTAGAAGGTATTTGATCTTTGGACTCTGTTAACTCCTCCCATGCCCGTGACGGAACCGTTCCGTCACAAGCACAGCTCACCCGCGTGCCGTGACGGAGCGGTTCCGTCACAAGCACGGGACCGCCGCGCCGCCGCCCCGCCCCCTTAGCGCTGCCGCGGAATAGCCGCCGCAGCGAAAGGGTTAAGTGAGATATGGTGCTCTTTAATTGTAGGATTTTGTAGTACGTAGGTGTGGAGTTGGGATCATACTCATTGGCTCATGCTAGGGGGACATCATCTGCTCTCAATTCATTTGTTATGTACTAGAGAGTAAAATTGTTTTTCTCTCTAAATGATTCTACCTGTCGCACATTTTTACACTTTACTTTCTAAGGTCATTCTTTCAAACATGTGAAGCCTATCTTAAGAATTTCAACCCTGAGGATAAAAATATTCATATTTCACAAAAAAAGTGTTACAGATGAGGTAAATGGCCACTCATAAAAAAGACAGATTTTCAGTGATAACGTTGAGCTACAAAGCATGATTTCTCTTTCTAAAACTGAAATGGCACCAGGTAGATGACAATAAGCAAACCTGATTTCCTTACAAGATTTGATCTGTTCTGTAAAGGCGAAAGTAGAACAATGTAAATCAACTCACCAAAAGAATTTTAAGACATGACTAAAAGTATTTTTTATTGTATGGCAAGACTTCAGAAAATACAAAATATTACCCACAGAGAAGACATTGATTCAGGCTTAAAATCACATCTCCATTTTAAAGATAAAAATCGGTAGTGTAACTGAAAATATTTCTGAGTGTGGGCATTATTACCATGCCAAGTGCAGAATTTGTAAACTTAAAAGAGTAACAAATAGAAAACTTACAGAGTTTATGTTCATACCATAACATTCAACCTTTTAAAGACAAAATTTCAATCAGCAGGTTCTCAAACCATTGTTTTTTTTAAAAAGACTACATTTCTGAGTATACAATAAATATTGTGCTACAGCCTTATTTAAAGCTGCGTTCAGCGGTAACTTCGTGAGATTTCTTAATTAACAAACAGTAGTGAAAAGCGAGTGAATGGAAGTGAACATACAACCAGCTATTGGGCATATGATTTGTTAAAGACAGCAATTACTTAACTCAGATATCAACTATTGTTCCTACTGTATCATATGTAGTCTACAGCAGCTAAACTCTCTTATACAAGTTCGAATAATGTTCATACATGTTTGAGATATCTAATAGCCAAACATGAAACGTGTATGGAAGACAATCGATGCTTGCATTACTACTTCGGCCCAAATCATACACATTTGGAACATTTCTAATTGCTCAGCTCTAGATTCCAGTGCTTATATAAACCCGTGATCCTGCATTTATTCCCAATATGTTTGTGGTGTCATCAACATTCTTAGGGATGTTTTAGAGTTTAAATGGAGAGGAGTACTGTTATAAATCAGTGGTCCTCCTGCCCCATTATACATGTAACTGCCTTACGCTTTTTATAATAACTGAACAGCTGAATGCTTGTTAGCCTAGAGAAGCCTTTCCCAACTATACCTGTTGTTTAACAAAGGCATTGGCCTATCCACTAATCGTTCAGCATCATTCATGCATCAGAAAAGCTGTACTATTTAAGCAGTTTTCCTGAGTGTATATTTTCACAACCTGGCTCTGCCATGTAAGCTATGGAGACCTGGGTGGTGAAAACAAACAAATGCTTCCACACGAGAGCAGTAAACATTGTGCATATTGGAACCACCGTCATATTTGTTTTTTAAGAAATAACCCCCCACTGTTTGGGTCTGTTTTTTAAAAACAATATTGAATGTCACACCAACATGAGCAAACAATGTTTAATGTCAAATCAACAAGGTAGCCTAATCAGAATCCTCCATTGCTGAAAGTGCTTCAGCTGCAGTGGGGTAAACCTTTGGCAAAAGAGATCACCGGTGACATGGTGTGTATTTCTAAGTACGTCCCGCAGCCTTTCAACTGGAAGGTGGTCCTGCTGACTTCCATCAATACAACTATACTTATAGGGCCTACTTGCATACTTGATGGCAGTGTTAAAATCTGTTGCTCCATTTTTCACAGTGTTATCATGAGATTGAAACCACTGTAATTGAGTAGTTCAAATAATTTTTAGGCAGTGCATAAGGAGCCAATCAATCAATCAATCAGAACATTTATAGAGCACGCTACTCACCCGTGAGGGTCCCAAGGCGCTGGGGGGGGGGCGTTACTGCTCGAACAGCCCGGTCTTGAGGTGTTTTCTGTAGGAGAGATGGTCCTGGGTTAGTCGTAGGTGGGTGGGGAGGGAGTTCCAAGTCTTGGCTGCTAGGTAGGTGAAGGATCTTCCTCCGGTGGTGGATCTGCGGATCCGTGGGACAGTGGCGAGGGCAAGGCTGGCGGAGCGGAGCTGGCGGGTAGGGCCCAGGTCGTGGAGAGCTTTGTGAGCGTGGGTGAGGAGTCTGAACGTGATCCTCTTGCTGAGGGGGAGCCAGTGCAGGTCCTTCAGGTGGGCGGAGATGTGGCTGTGTCGTGGAATGTCCAGGACGAGATGTGCAGATGCGTTCTGTATGCGCTGGAGTCTTTTCTGAAGTTTGATCGTGGTCCCAGCGTAGAGGGCATTCCCGTAGTCAAGGCGGCTGGTGACGAGGGCCTGGGTGACCGTCTTTCTGGTTCCGGTGGGGATCCAGCGGAAGATCTTATGGAGCATGCGGAGGGTGTTGAAGCAGGAGGATGTAACGGCGTTGACTTGCCTGGGCATCGTGAGGGAGGAGACAAGGATGAATCCCAGGTTGCGTGCGTGGTCCGTGGGTGTGGGGGGGGGTGCCCAGAAGTCGTCCCAGGCGGAGATGGATGGGCCGAGGATGAGGACTTCCATTTTGTCTGAGTTCAGTTTCAGGCGGCTGAGCTTCATCCATTCCGTGACGTCTTTCATTCCGTCCTGGAAGCTGGCTTTGGCGGTGGCGGGGTCGTTGGTGAGGGAGAGGATCAGTTGGGTGTCGTCTGCGTAGGAGATGATGTTGAGGTTGTGCTTGCGTGTGATGGCTGCGAGGGGGCTCATGTAGACAATAGACACATCAACATGTTGGGTGATTAGATGCTGCTCTAGAACTCACCAAACATCGGATCTCGGCAGATGGGTTACTCCATCACAACCGCGATGGATATCCCGTCAGCCGAAATATAAATCCCATTATTTCCTATTGGATTTATATTTCAGCAGACGGGATATTTCTCATCATTGTGATGCAGTAACCCCTCCGCCGAGATCTGATTCAGGCCCAGAGTATCTTCAGATAAGATAACATCTTATCTTTCCTTGTGGTTTGTAACCTCTGTTGGTAATTTGATGCAATTGCTCCTTGTTGTTATTGTTTCTTTATTTTTCTGTTTATTTTATTTTTCCACATAGTAGGGGATGAGCAGCCTAGTCCAGTAATATACCATGCAGTTCTTTGTGGCTGGAGCATGCCGATTTGAAGTTAGTTTCTTCCTTCACAGGGTGCTTTGTTTTTGGACGCGTTGAAGCCTAGAAATACATTTACTAGGGAGGCCACTGTAATAGTCGATAAGGATATCACCACTGTGATTTTTATGGAGAGGTGAAGAAGAGGAAGGACACTTTCAAGCAGGTGCATATTGCAAAAGCCAGCTTATGTAACAGCATTTATTTAAGGACTGAAGGAGAGGTTATTGCCAAACATCACACTGGGTGGGTTCGCAAGGATTCAAGCAAAGAGAAACAAGTATGGGTTCCAGAGAATGGTCCATTAGCAGTGTTTTGCCTTTCTCATTCTTAAGGCGCCGTCTACTGTCAACGCAGGTTTGAGTGAGACCTTGTTTACAATAATGGGCAGAGCACTGAAGGGCTCTTTGCAAGGTCATCTGTGTTGGTGATGATTCCTGGTCTCCCCGCCACTTCGGTTATCCGGTCCAACAGGCCCTGAAGCTTGGTTAAAAAAAAAACTACAAATAAGATATGCTTTTATGACCTGTTGTTTTCTCCGCGACAGCCAGAAGATTTAAGAAGGTGTTCCACATGCATGTGAAGAGTAACTTTGTGATTGCAAGTGGTCCACTGAAATGACAATTAACTAAGAGCTGTCGTGCCTATCAGCACACTCCCTTTATTTCCCTTCTTGCTGGCAACCTTTATTTTCTCCATTCACCCTTATATCTCCTTTAGGCTCTCTGATATTTAGCTATGTAGATCGCACTTAAACTGTTCTTCGAGCTGGGTAATATCAACATACATTTTGATATCGCACTGTACATCGATTTCTGCTACATGGGGGAACGGTGTCAAATGCATGCCAAATGCCATCTACTACTAAACATTGTCAGTTATATTCAATAGAGTTTGATTAAAGGAATTCAAAGCTTTCACTGTACTTTGTTTTGGAAGAAATGGGTATTGAGACACGTGAGTGTAATTCAATTAAATAGTTACCTCGGAAACCCGAGAACAAAATGTAATACAAAAGCTTCTTTCGAAAAAGTGATACATGAAAGTAGCAATATATAACTTTTGCACTAAAATGTTAAGCTTAGAAAAGATCAAAAGAACAATGCCAGACACTCATTTTCATAAAAACAATAAAGATGCAGGTTTTTCTAGTTATTGTCAGTAGTTATGAAGAGGACAGAATGTTCTGTGATATAAAATAGTTTGAAAAAAGCTCAAATTCATTTGGGAAATTAATTGTAAGAAAACGATTACACATATATTTGATTGTTGCACAGTGACACAATGTCTAGCGGTAATTGTAATTTTCCCAAAGAAAGGCAAGTAAAGTTTTTTCCAGAAAAGATTATCGTTGACAGTTTCTTGTTATATCAAAAATGAAAGTGAATTCACCCACCTCTGTGCCTGAAGAAGTTAATTACATTTTAGAACTACTCAAAACATACATTCCAAAATAAGATTAATTGACCAAAAGTTGATTGCAAATCATGCACGGTCAGGTTCCACCTCTTTATGCAGAAGGAATTACCTTTAAAAGTCGCTTAAGTTCATTCAAAAACTAATTTTTAGGTTCAAACCACGTTTCTTACAAACTTGTAGAACCATTTGGTGGGATATTTATGAAAGCTTTGCATCATGCTTGCATCACGCATGATGCAAACCTCTAGTCAGAAAAATGAAGCGATGCAAAGTCACTTTGTGTGATTTTCAATGGCTTCAAAAATCTGAAGTAATGCAACGCAGTGAAAATCTCTGCATTGCCTTATTCTATGCCATGGAGGCAATTTATGGTCCTTGCCTCCTTGGGTGTTCCAATACAACACCCTTGCAGCCAGATGTACATTGTGGGTCGCAAATTGTGTTGTTTTGCGAATCGCAATTTGTGTCTCGCAAATAGGAATTTTTATTTTTTGAAAGTAGTCAGTGGATTGTGGGACTACTGCCGGGTCTTGAAAAATATTTTTGTACACACTCACAAAGAGGCAGGCGTCCACTGAGGACCCCTTCCCATTTGCGAGTGGCTTACTGCCTACTTGAAGTAGGTGGTAAACTGTGAGTGTTTTGCGACCGCAATTGCAGTCGCAAAATAATCATACATTTAAGTGAGACTCGCTATTAGAAAGAGACGCCCTTGACACGCCCCTTCCTAATAGTGAGTCGCAAACCCTATTTTGCCAGTCAGTAATAAGTTACTGACTACCAAATTAGAGTTGGTACATGGGGCAGACCAATTTTGCGGTCGCAAATGGCCGATTTCCAGCTAGCGACTACAAAATATAGTCGTACATCTGGCCCTTGGGTTTTTATTCATTCCCAGATTCACAAGGACTTATAAACCTGGGAATACACCAAAAAGATACTACTCTCCAGGAGAGGCATTACAAGGAGAAATATCTTTGTTGTTTCTTCATTTTGTCCTCTTTCTATGTGTGCTGCATTCTGAAGCATATCTAGAAAGAGTAAAACAACTTCCAGGATTGTTTTTGCGCAGGAAGGAGGCTTTCCTGCACAAAAACAATCCAGCCTACAACACCGGCACCATTGCATCATGGTGCAAGGGTGTCTGCATTGGTGCTAGGCTGCAACAATGGTGGCAATGCAGTGGGAAAGGACACAAATGTGAACTATTGGATAAATACGGTGCATTCTTCCCCTTTCCCAGTGAAGCAGGGCTCTGCAGCAAGGTGACTTGCTGTGCTGCCCTGCACCACAAAACCCAAAATCATAACTTTTGCCCAGCTATTTGCAGTTTAATGTTTGTAGAGCATGCTGCTACTCGCCTGAGTGTTCCGGCGCTGAAGTCCAGTAACGCCAGTCAGAAGAAGCTTGAATGCTAAAAGGGCGTATTTAAAGCCAGGGCTTTCTGCTTCATTTGAAGGTGCTCTCGTCTTTGGTGGCCAAAAGATGAAGAGAAAGTGCATTCCGACTGGAGGCGGCAAGGGCCAATTAATAAGAGCTGCCCCATTTTTTCCTACTGGTTTCAGGCACAACAGCCATCAATGTATCTGAGGAGTGCAGAGCACTCATTGGAAGGTAGTGAATGACTCTATTGGCCAAGTAACGGGCATCCTTATAGAAAGCTCTGTGAGCCATCACATGTCCCTCGAAATGAACCCTTTTGAGGATTGGCAGCCAATGGTAATCCTTGATGTGCAGATGACATGGTTATGTTTCTAAATATGCACCAACTGAATTCTCTTGAATTGGTATGCCGGGATGCTCCAGTACAGTGCATTCGGGTAATTAATCCGTGAGGTTGCCAGTGCATGAATAACCCTTTTCTAGTATGAAGGGAACAAGAATAAAAACATTTTGAGAGATGTTAGGAGCCCGAAGCAAGCTCCTAACATACGGTCCACAATCAAATTGAAGGATAGTTTATTGTTAAACTTTACCCCCAGGTTGCATGCTGTGACTGTGACAGGGGTGGGGGGAGAAGGAGCAGAACTGGGCCAAACTTCACCGTCCCTAGACGGGGTCAGAAGCAAAAGGTGGCATTGATGCTGACAGACGTCTGTCAGATAGAAATTACCCTAACCATGGCAAGGCAGCTCCACCTGTCCAAATGTTACTCAGTCATTGAAGGAGAATAGGATGGGACTCCATATCGAATGCTGCCGTTAGATCCAAAAACAGGAGGGCCATCTGTTTCCTCTGATTCACTGCTTGCTTGATGGTATTGGATACTTCAACCAAAGTTGCTTGTGTACTGGGTCTAGGATGGAAGACCGACTGAGATTGATGTAGGATGTCCAAATATTTGGACAGCTAGGTGTTGATCAGTTTCTCAAAAATGTTAGAGAAGGCTGGCAGTAAAGAAATAGGCCTATAATTGGCCGAGATGGTCTTGTCGGCCATAGGCTTTATCATGAATTGGAATAAGCCTTTCTTTTTTCCAGCTGCTGGGAACAGTCGCTTGGAGTAGGTAAGCATTTAGGAAGGAGTTAAGAGTAGGGTTGATAGCCGCATGATTGTCCACAAAAAGATGAGGAGAGCAAGGATCATTTGGAGAACCAGATTTTCAGGATTTTAGGGCTTTTGACTGAGTCCTCCAAAGGGATGGCGGCAAAATCAGTCAAGAAGCAAGATCCCTCAATGGCAGGTTCTCCAGCCACTCAGGGCTCTATTACGAGGAGTCTGGCAGTCCATTGACTGCTAGACTTGTGTCGGTATGGTGGTTTCCCAGCCGCCCTATTATGATTAGGGCGATCTGACTGAACATTACCTAGAGTAGTGGCGGTCAGGAGGCCACAGTATGCTTGGCAGAACCACTGCAGTCCAGCCAAGCATATTATGTGTTTTCTCTCCATAGGAAGTTTGATATGGAGATTCAGGAACAATGAACAATGTGGCAGAGAGGAAAGAAAGGGGCCCGTGCAGGGCCCCCTGTGCCTCATCCTCAAGGGGACACAACATGTGCCCACCTGTATGCATGCACCTGAGTTCCTGCACAGCATAGATTTACTAGTCTATGCCATGTAGAAACTGTTTTTTGTGTTCCCATTATGGTGCTCATTTTGAAGGCACCATCATGGGAACGTAAAAGAAAAAGCCTACCAAACAGAAGGAAACTCCTACTCTGGTGAGTGGCCCAACCATGGCGCTGAGTCTGCAATGCGGACCCAGCGCTGCACCACCAAAGTTGTACTTAGGCCCTTAGTGTCTGAGATGTCAACCGGGCCTGAAACATTTAAGGCATTGACAAAACTTTTGATCTTGTCAAAACAAATTGCGAGTTTCATGCAGAGTTTAGAGGAAGCCTAAACTCTGCCTCATGTCGGCAATGTGTGGACCGGGATGATGTTCTCTTCCAATTGCTGTGTTAGATTAAAGCATATAAACTCTGATGCATACAGTTCCTTCACTGTCCTTTTTGGGCACTACCACTATAAATGAAACCCACAGAGTCAATGATATCATGATTTAGTAATGTCTGAAGCACTTTCTCAACAGCTTCTTGAAGATGAAATGCAATTTGTAAATGTCTTTCAGCAGTAGGCGAATGTTCTCATTGATATGCAGTTGCACTTCCATATCCTTTGTCTCATATTCCGTTCTGCATGCGGCCAGTCCGAAATGTGCATGTTTTTCTGAGGTCAACATCAACATTGTACATCTGTCTTCACTATCACTTGACATGAAACTGAAGAACTCTTAGACAATGATTTAGATGATGATCGACTTAGTTTAGTGATGATTACCCAGCTTCAGGATGTACTAATAACTCAAATGTTCAACTTCACTTACAATGATCAGTGTTGGTAAGGATAACTCTTGTCAAATCAATCTAGGACTGATCATTGAAACACGAGAGAATGTTTATATCTACTTGCAGGGGTACACTGCAGGTTTGGCCACCTCCTGAACCTGTGTGCTAAAGCAAATCTAATTGCCTAACTGGAACACAACATTTAAAACCTGCAAACATTGCTTGCTGGTGTACCAGGTCAAGTGATCCACTGAAATGGCAATAATTATTTTCTACATTAACCTTTAAATCTCCATCAGTCACTCTGATTTATTGTCCTATACACCGTACCTCACCTGGTCTCGCAGCTGGGTAATTTCAACATACATTTTGACATAGTATTGTTCATCTATTTATGCAGTGTTTTAACAAAATACCAGAAAAAACATTGTGAAACAAAAAATATGGTCAACAGGAATATCAAAGGTAAAGATTTCGTTGACAGTGTTGTTTTAAGTATAGTTACATGTATTATCCTTTTTAAGTATTAGTGTGAAATTTGGGACCAATCCTAATCCTTGCTGAGGCTGGAGGCACCCGCGAACAAGGTTTTTCTGGGTCCTGGGAATCGACCTGGCAGGAGGCCTGCCTGGGACCTGAGTGCAGGCCCCTGATGCGCAGACCTGGCCGACCACCCCCAGGGTATCTGAGGCACCCGGGGTAGAGCTTGCTTGGAGCCTTTCTGTCCTCCTTAGAGGCCCCCTTCTCCTGTGTAATTGGAGATCAGAGGGGGGCAAGGCAGTGATCTGAGCAGCCTGTTTCGAAGTGCTCATCAGACTTCTAACCTGGAGTGACTGTGGTGGTCTTGTGAGGGAGGTCTGTCCCCCACTCCCCTCTTCTGGACTGTGACATGGTGGTGCTGTGCTGGAATGACCCCCCTCCCCAGGTGAACCAGCTGAGGCTTATGGGGCCCAAGACTGAGGTACTCCGAGGCCCCGGATTCTGAGTGGGGTGGGGTCCTGCTTGGGACCTGAGCACTGGGAGCGGGCCCCTGGCTCGAGGCCCTGGCCAGCCACAGCTGGGAGGGCCCGGGTTGACTGGTGCAGTGCCTGATTTGAAATGTAGTGGATATGTTCTCGGAGGTCCTAGGAGGCAGCAGACCCACAGACACACTCCTGCTCTGAGTAAGGGGGGCATAAACGAGCCTGCAGTGAGCTGTCCCCTGGTTCTGGTATATGACCGGCAGGGTGCCATCTGGAAGAAGTGGTGAGCCCCAGGGGGCCTGCTTATCTTACTTGGCTGGGGGGTTCCAACACCGGGGACGTGGCTTATCCTGGAAGAGGGAGCCTGGGTGGGGTTCTCACCTTCCTCCAATGTTTCTCTCGCGTCTCCCTCTGACATCCACCAACAGGTGATATCGGGGGACTTGTCAAGATACCCTCATGGGGGCCTACTGGAGGGCCATGCTGTGGTCCTGGATGAGCTCCTGCTAAGAGTGGGTGTGACCTAGAGACATTGCGACCCCAGCGGTACCGCTGGAGCTGAGGGGCTGGTGAACCTGGAGGAGCGACTGCCGGGCTTTCTTCCCCTTGCGCAGTGGAGGTCCTAGGAATGACATGACCACTGGGACCCCCTCAGGATGGGTCTTACACGTTCCGGGTGACTTGGGGTCTAGCTCCACCCACCTGGTCAGGTGGAGGGAACGCCACTCTTACACTCTCTCTGAAGGAATGCATAGCAAATTTTGTTTTTTATTAGAGATTAAGTGGTCTTGTTGGCCCAGCCAGCCTCGGCGGCTCCACAATGGGGAAAGACAGGCCTGCACGCTTGGGCACTGTGCAGACTCAGACCAAAATGCCCAGCGACAAATTCAATGGCCTGACCTGGCAGTGAGGGGATGGGGCCTCAGTATCCAGACCTTGCCACAATACTCCAGGCCATCCAGAATTATTTGCAATCCGTGGTGGAAACTAATATCAGAGAGGTGTGCATGGATGTGGCCCTCCTGCACCAGGATTTCCGTAAAGCCACAACAAGGCTGACAGAGACAGAAACACGGATCTTGTCAAAAGAAGATGACATCTCCACCCTACAAAAACAAGTCTCTAGTCTGCTCACCAGAATGGCAGACCTCCACCCACAGACGAGCAGAGGATGCCGAAAACTGATCCCAGCAAAACAATATCCACTTAGTAGGCATCCCAGAACGGGCAGAAGGGGACGACCCCAGACTATTGGCAGATCACATGGAGAGTTGGATGAGCTTGTGGATGCCAGCCTACTGCCTGTCCCCCTGGTCTTCTACTGAAAGGGCACACCGGGTGCTGATTCCCCGACCACCACTGGGGGCCTGGCCCTAATATTACCCGCATCCTGTACTTCTGGGACAGGGATGCCATTCTACAGGAGGCACAAAAGCATGCAGATCTACGCTTTGATAGCATCTAAGTCCTCCTCTTTCCGGATTACAAGCAGTAGGTCCAACAACAGTGTCACCGGTATACGGAGATCAAGCAGAAGTTGAGGGTGATGGGAATGCAGTCCCGTCTTCTCTTTCCGGCATGTCTACGGGTTCAATATTTGTAAATCCCTCTTCCTTGAGATGCCCGTGGCAGCATGGCTATGGCTCATGGAGGAGCTACCGCTGCAAGGGACCACTGCTTCTCCAACCCAGTAGCAGGAAACACGGCAGACGAAAGACACACAGAGTTTGTCCAAGATGCACAGATCACAAAACAGATCGAGAAGGGGCAGAGTAAGTGCCGCTCACTATACCGTTTGGGATCTTCCTGGGAGACACCCTCATTGCTCTCCGAGAGACTGCCCAGCCCTCCTCTGGGGCATGGGTGCAGTGCACTGCAACAGAGGAACAAAGTTCCCTCACAACAAGCTTGCCGGCCCCCGCTCAGACTTGTCCCACAGCCCCAATATAGTTTGATTAAAACCTGACGATCACCTTGTAGGCAAAGGCAGTGGACTTGAGATTTGGAGGCCACCTTTGTTCTTGGTTTGATATAAATGGCTGAATGGAATTACGCCAAATTTGACAGAGATGTAGAGTTCGGTTCGCAGATTGTGCTGTTTGGCGTAAATCCGTTCAGTAGTTTCTGAAAAAATTACAAGTAAAATCATAGCGATATCTAGAGACGGAGTTCAGCACGTGTACTGAAATCCGTACAATTACGAGCACGAGCTGCCTGCTGATTGGTTGTCAACTGTCTCTCAACACTTCAAACCAGGAAGTGTTGGCAGCCGTGTTGTTGGTTGCTAGACCTGAGTCACAAGAAAACAGTAAAACAAAGTTGAGAAATAAGGAAAGGGGGCAGGGTCGAAACATGCTGTTCCTCTAGGCTTGCTCAGGGGGTCGTTCATGGATTTTTAGGCTTTTTATATATATATATATATATATTTTTTTTTAAATGGAAAAATCATGGCGTACGCGTATGGAAATCCGTACAATCATGACCTGCATGCTGATTGGCTGTCAACGCTTCAAACTAGGAAGTGTTGGCAGCTATCTTTTATTTTGAAGTATGTGGGGGGGGCTCATGGCCCTCGTACATGCCCCGAGGACCGCCACCTTCCTGGGGTAGTAATATTTCACATAGGGGGGTCCATGACGGCACGGACCTGCCAGTCCCTTTACCACTTTTCGGGGTTTTTTAATGTTGGGAGGGGGTCGCGGGGCCTCCGCCCTGGAGCTCTTGATTGTTCTGGGGACCACCATTACTCAGGGCCGACTCCTGCAGTGTCCCAGGGTGTCTACCCCCGGGTCACTGCTGTTTGGTATGGTTGGGCGGGAGCATCGCGGCTGACGATTTAGGACAGCAAACCGGTTTCGTATTTGAAAGAGAGAGCAAGTTAAGCTGCTGTGTCTTTCAAGTAGGAAAGCAGCTTGCTTTTCGTTAGAGAGCAGCCTATAAACTGCTCTCTCTGACAAAGCAATGCCGGTTCTCGAAGGACGCGGGGAGCCGGATGGGACCGTGGGAGCATTGGTGTTCCCCACACGGTCCCTAATGATATTTTTTTAATCCTGGGGAATGGGTTCCTTTGCAGCTCCTTAAACATTCGTACATATAATTTTTGCAAAATCGTTTCTTGTGTTGGGGAACAGAGTCTTACTCCAGTGACTTTGTCATCAATGTATGTTTTTTTCTTTTTCTTTACTTGAATTCCGTTTTATTTAGAGTATGTTTTTACCTCTCTTAGCTTTTTTGTTCTTTTGCATGCTTAGCACTTTGTTTTCAATGTTCGGTGTCCTGTTTGTGTAGCTTTCCTTTGTGTATCTTTTGTGAAGCCTTCTTTTGTGTATGTTTTTTGGAATCTGACTTTGTTTATTCAGTGCTTCAGTGTTGTGAATATAGCAGTACATCTGTAGACATGTATTTTACTCCTTTTCTTTGCCTCTCTCCACCCTAATTGACAACGTAATGGGGCGAGTCAAACTAAGACACTGCTGTCGTTACTGTTTTAAGTTTGCAACACAGTAGGTAGGATAAATAAATGAAGCACTTGACACAATGCAGAGTGACACTATTTATTGTATTTAATTTTGCAATGTTTTTAAAAGAGAATACACTCATGTACAAAGATTGATTTATTTGAAAAATAAATATTTAATATAATTCATATGAATCACCATATTATGCTGATATTACAGTAAAGATAAAATGAAGTGATTACAAGGAGCACCAATATAATTCAGTATGGAAAATCAACAAAACAATTTGGAAGACACTTTTGAAATTAGTAACAGTGTCAGAGAAGAGCTGAACATACTTTTTACAAGTAGCAAGAATGAAGAGGAAGATATAAATGCTGCAGATATTAGCTGTAATGTTCTAGACTTAAGGTTAGATGTTGATTTTCTGGAAGTATTAGATGACATCGAGTATGATCATATGACTTTTGAAATTGATAATGAGGCATATGAAATACATGATGAAATTATTTTAGAAGCTCTATTAAGTTATGAGATGTTATAAGAATACACTTATTAAAATGGTTTGAGACATTCTTGTTTCAGAATTGTAATCATTCAGGTAGTACAGAAGTAGTCATGTTGCAAAGTGGGCCTTAGGGCATGGAATGCTTCAAACCCCTATAGACTATGCATGCACTCTTCCATGCACCGGCAAATTTGTCTTTTATACCTTTAATTGCCCAGTCTGTATCCTTAAAGTTCCAGGAAACACTAACACACTTTTAGAAAGGCAGCAATTGTACACATTTCTTACTGATTTAGGCTGGGGTAGTTGTTACAACAAAAAGGCTCAATAATGGGCCTGCACTTTGAATACAAATATGAAATAGAATAGTTGATAACCATAGGCAAGAAAGGCAGCAAGTAGGTGTGTGTACGTGTAGATGGTGTGTTGATTGAGTGGAAGATGAATAATGTAAAAAATAAGAAAGGCTGCAAGTGTGCAAATTACCCACTGCTATTCACGGGTAGTAGTTACGAAGAAGGCTCAATAAAAGGTCTGTACTTTGAATTAGAATAATAAACAGAAGATTTGATAATCATTGACTATACTGGCTCTTTTTTAATATTGGTAGACTTTTATTATGCTTTTTATTATATATGCACGACAGGAAGTATGCAAATTACCCACTGCCATTCACGAGTAATAGTTACCAAGATGGCTGAATAAAGGGCCTGTAGTTTGAATTTGTATTACAAGAAGAATAATTGATAATCCAAGTCAAGAAAGGCAGCAAGTGTGCACATTTCTCACTGTCTTTGGCCGGGGTAGTAGCTACAAGAAAATGGCTCGACAAAGGGCCTGCACTTTGAATACTAATATGAAATAGAATAGCTGATAACCATGGCCAAGAAAGGCAGCAAGTAGATGTGTGCATGTGTGGATCATGTGTTAATTGAGTGGAAGATGAATAAGGTGAAAAATGACAAAGGCAGCAGACCCGCACAATACCCACTGCCTTATCGGGGAAGTAGATCTTTGCATACACAGCTCATTACACAGACTCTGCGTTACAAGAAAGGATGCAAATGTGGAAATTACGCACTGCAATTTACGGAAAGTAGTTAAAAAGAAGGCTGAATAAAGGGTGTGCACTTTGAATTTGTATTAAAAGATGAATAAGTTATAACCCTAGTTAAGTAAGTCAGCAAGCGTGCATATTTCCAACTGCTTTCGTTTGGAGTGGTTACAACAAAAAAGGTTGATAAATGTTTAATGAGTAATGTTGAGGACAGATATGTTCCTGTTTTTTATGAAGTTGAAAAACTGTTTCACGTAACACAAAAGTTCATTGCAATACATGTATAGAAATTTAAGTTTACTAAAATGAAGATTAATATGTGAGTATGGACTGCTTGTCGAAGATGATGTTGCAGCAGTTTATGTGCTTAGTGCAGCAGCAGGTGGGTTGCCCTGCAATTTTTGTGTTGCAGCTCAAGCAAAGTTGTTGTGGGTGAAGTTCTTCACGTATCGCACTATATTTGCTGTGCCAAAGAAGTCTTTTTTGGATGGATTACCCTTTGAAAGAGTTGCTTGGTAAAGTTTACAGATTACTTTTGGAGCATTAACCTTCGTCTGGAGTAGTAGCTACGACAAAAAGGTTTGATAAAGGGCCTTGACGTTCAATCAGAATATGACATTGAAGAATAATTGATAATCCCAGTCAAGAAAGGCAGAAAGTGTGCAAATTAAGCACTCCTTTTGGCTGAGGTAGTTGATACCAATTACAAGATAATGTCAAAAAAGTAATGTTGAGCATAGTGATGCTCCTGCTCCCTGCATTTTATTAGGTCGATAGACTGTTCCCTGTAAGACAAAAGTTCATCACAATAAATGCATAGAATGTTCATTTCACCGGAATGAGGATCAAGTTGTGGGTGTGGATTGCTTGCTGAATATGCTGCTGCAGCAATCGATGTGCTTGGTGCAGCAGCAGGTAGGTTTTCCTGTAAAGTCCATGTTGGAGGTCAAGCTAAGTTAGTGAGGTGCAAGTTCTTGATTTGTCGCATCATAGTACGGGGTACCAAAGGAATATTTTTTGCATGGAAGACTCCTTTAAAGAGTTGTTTGGCACATTTTACAGGTTACTAACAGAGCATTAATCTTTTTTTGCCCTTCAGGGATAGTAAATAAGTTGCAAAATAGAGCTTTTTTCTTCTTCTTTGGGGGCTCATCTTCTACATTTTCTACACCAATCGTTTCAGTTGTTTAAAAAAAAAATCTGCAGGCAAATATAGAACTCTTCTCTTTAATGGTGTTAGTAAATCAGAAGGAGGCAATTTTCCTGTCTTAGGCTCCATACGAACAATAGCGTGAAATGGATGCACACATTTAATAAGAATAGACTCATAGGTATTTAAATCCATCAGTTCAGAAGGAATAATTACGAACTCAAGATTATTATGCACAGCTCAAGCAGGCATTTTGTTCTTATCTAATTTGTTATAAAAATATTTAGAAATACGCTGATCAGAATCCAAATCAAAACAATTCTCTACCAACAAATAAGTTGCAAAGTGCTTCCACTCATTATTATTCACCTTTTTACTTTTTAAATACAGATGAACAGTCCTGGTTTGATTCTTATAATTAGTACGTTGAAAACAAATAGAAGAATAATTTGGTATTTCAAGTGAAATCACCTTAAACTTTGTAATATGTTGCTCACCATTTTCTACAGTACAACATTGTACATTCTGTTCCACATTTTCTTCTATTAATATCTCAGTTTCTGCACTGTCTTCCTGAGGACCAAAGTAGCTAAGCTGAATTTCATCAGAGACATTTGTTACATCTGATACAGATGCACGGAAAAGAGTACTGTTCAACTTTTTTTAACATTAGTGCTGGAATTTTTGCGTAATACAATGTTCTGACTAATTTCCTGATTTGAGTATGATGAACTGGTAACATTCTGAATTGGTGAAAAATACTTTGCCATACTTTTTTAGAAAGACAAGCCAGAGAATGACCTTTGAAACCAGTATTTTCCCTCACTCTGCAAGAGTCTAGTCCTTGCCACATCTCAATCTTTTGTTTAACACTTTTCTTAATATAGTTATGTAAGAAATTGCATAAAAAAATAATAGATACTTGACTTACAGTATAAATACTACTACAATTGCAAGTGTTCACTGGAGTTTTAGGACGTCTCCCTAAAAGTTCCTCATCTAACACTTCTTTTGCATTTCTAGGAAAAAATTTCTCTTTCACAATAGCACACCCATTTCTAACCTCATAGGCACAACTACTAGTGTTATCTGCATGCAACAAATCATTACTCTGAAGATAACTCTTATCATTAAAAAAAGGCTCAGAACTTGAACAATGGTTCCATTCACTCAAAAAAACCTCTGAAAAATTACTTCTGTTAGTTTCTCTTTTTTTTAAGCATCGGCGTAAAATCCGTTCCGCACGCGGAATTTGCGAATTTTTGACAAATTCACATTCAGCGAATCACGGGAATTTGTCAAAAATTGACAATTCGCAAGCTTGCAGATTTTTTTGCTTGGTCGCAAGACTTTTTGTCCGCGAGCAGGCAAAAACGGACGCGAACACGCAATTGCACAACGCGAGCATGCAACTAGCCAATGTACGACTGCATGGGTAACCTCGCAGTAGCTGCGCTGAAAAAATTCCGCGAACACGCAAAAAGCCCCGCGAACACGCAAAAAGCCCCGCGAACACACAAAAAAAAAGAACATTCACGGATTTCGCAGACCGCGAATTCGCTTTAGCGCGAATTTGCAAATTTCGCCCATACTTACTTTTTTTGCACTTACTTTTGGCCTTCATTAAAGGGATTGGTTTATCTAGTGATTGAATTGTATTGATTACTAAAACAAATTTAAAAAAATTATTTTGAAAGCCTTCTGAAGTAGATTTTCTATAGTTTTCTTTTTCTTATAATATGCGGTTTTAAAAAAAATGTGAACACATAATACAATTGTGTCTGCATTAAATAAATGAAGGCTGAATTTTCTACCGTTCAAAGTTTAAGAAAATCAAGATTACATTGAATGTTTTCTGTAGTGCTGGCGGTCTTTGTATCTAGTTGTGAACTCTACTGAGCACAGAATTGATTGAAGGCTTTTCTCAGCACACATAATGAAGAGAAATTTACATGCAAAACTGAATTGAAGTCCTGAACCCTGCTATCCTTAATGTGCATCGAAGGTGCTAATTGACACAAACATCGATGAATGCTATTTTGGACAGTTATCAGAATCTGTGGACAGAGTAGAATTGTATCTGCGTTAAGGAAAACAATGTTGAATGTAATGCTGTCCTTAATGAAGAAGGAAAGCTGAATTCAAGTTGTGAACCGAGCTGTCCACAGTGTCGATTGAAGGCAATTGTTGACACAAAGATTAATGAATGCTATTTTGTCACAGATAACAGAATCTGAGCACACAGTATAATTGTCTCTGCCTTAAGGAAAGCAAGGCTGAATACAATGCTGTCCTTAATGTAGAAGGAAAGCTGAATTCAAGTTGAGAACCCAGCTGTCCGCATTGTAGATTGAAGGCAGTTGTTGACACAAAGATTGAAGAATGCTATTTAGTCACAGATAACACAATCTGAGGACACAGTATAATTGTCTCTGCCTTAAGGAAATCAAGGCTGTATACAATGCTGTCCTAAATGTAGAGGGAAAGCTGAATTCAAGTTGTGAAGGCAGCTCTCCGCAGTGCAGATTGAAGGCAGTTGTTGACACAAAGATCGAAGAATGGTCTTTAGTCACAGATAACACAATCTGAGGACACAGTATAATTGTCTCTGCCTTAAGGAAAGCAAGGCTGAATACAATGCTGTCCTTAATGTAGAGGGAAAGCTGAATTCAAGTTGTGAACGCAGCTGTCCGCAGCGTAGATTGAAGGCAGTTGTTGACACAAAGATCGATGAATGGTATTTAGTCACAGATAACAGAATCTGAGGACTCATTAGAATTGTCTCTGCCTTAAGGAAAGCAAGGCTGAATACCATGCTGTCCTTAATGTAGAAGGAAAGCTGAATTCAAGTTGTGAACCCAGCTGTCCACAGTGTAGATTGAAGGCTCTAGTGAGCACAGTTATAGATGAATGGTATTTGTGACATTGTTTTACAAAATTGGAAGAAATAGAATCCATTAGTCTCTACCTTAAATAAAGCAAGGCTGCATTCAATGTTTCCTGTAGTAGTGGAGCTCCTGCTATCAAGTTTTGAACTCTACTGACCGCATTTTAGATTGAAGGCAGTTGTCAGCAAAGATATAGAAGACAAATTTAGTTCCAAAGCTGAATTCAAGTTGTGAATGGAACTGTCTGCAGTGTAAATTGAAGGCTGTAGTGCGCACAGTTATAGATGAATGCTATTTCTGACATTCTTTTAAAAAATCGGAAGACATAAAATCCATTAGTCTCTACCTTAAATAAAGCAAGGCTGAATTCAATGTTTTCTGTAGTAGTGCAGCTCTTGGTATGAAGTTTTGATTTTTACTGACCGCAGAATATATTGAAGGCTGTTGTCAGGACAGAAATTGAAGATAATTTTAGTTCCAAAGCTGAATTCAAGTTGTGAACCCTTCTGTCCGCAGTGTAGATTGAAGGCAGTTGTTGACACAAAGATCGCTGAATGCTATTTTGTCACAGTTAACAGAATCTGAGGACTCAGTACAATTGTCTCTGCCTTAAGCAAAGCAAGGCTGAATACAATGCTGTCCTTAATGTAGAAGGAAAGCTGAATTCAAGTTGTGAACGCAGCTGTGCGTAGTGTAGATTGAAGGCTCTAGTGAGCAGTTATAGATGAATGCTATTTGTGACATTCTTTGCTCCCGTTTTTTGTTTTTGGTGAGGTTGATAGACTGTTTCACGTAACACAAAAGTTCATCGCAATAATTGCATAGAAATGTAAGTTTACCAAAATCAAGATTAATATGTGAGTATGGACTGCTTGCCGAAGATCCTGTTGCAGCAGTTGATGTGCTTGGTGCAGCAGTAAATGGGTTGCCCTTCAATCTTCGTGTTGCAGCTCAAGCAAAGTCGTTGGGGTGCAAAATCTTCATGTGTCGCACTATATTTGGTGTGGTAAAGAAGTATTTTTTGTATGGATCAGCCTTTGAAAGAGTTGTTTGGCAAATTTTACAGATAACTTTTGGAGTATTAACCTTCAGCTGGGGTAGTATTTATGACAAAAAGGTTCGATAAAGGGTCTTGACGTTCAATCAGAATATGAAATTGAAGAATAATTGATAATCCCAGGCAAGAAAGGCAGGAAGTGTGCATTTAAAGCAACAAAGTTCTATGGAGTTTGCAATGAGGAGTGGTCCAAGCAGGACGCATTGGCAGAAAAGTCTTTATAATCAAGTTTTGTAATAAATATTGGTTGTCCATTCACAGAAGTAAGTTGAAGTATATCTCCAAAAAGTATGATATATTTTTTTCTAAATAAGTCATCTCATTCAATGCGGTCACATGGTGAGGATTTCTGGTGAACTGAGTTAATAATCTTTGGAGCTGACCTTGAACGTACCCAGTGATGATGTGTGGTCGGGGGGTGGAGGGTAGGTACAGTAATTGAAGTAATGTCTTTTGTTGATTGAATTCTGCATCAGTTCCATTTAAAAGTGACAGTATGTGTCACTGTGACATAAAACTATTTACTCTTCTTTGTGATAAATTATGGTGCACTGAGTAAGTAGTATCTTTGGCGCTGAGCTTGTACGTTCCTAGTGCAGTGAAGATTGAAGGCAGTTGTTAACAGACATAGACAAATGGTTTTTGTCACTTATTTAAACAAAATCTGAAGACATACAGTAACATCTCTAAATTAAAGAAATGAAGGCTAAATGTCCTAATGTTCAAACTTTAAGAAAATCTGAGGACATTGTGAAATTGTCTCTGTGTTAAATAAATCAAGATTGTATTGAACGTTTTCTGTAGTGCTGGCGCTGTTGGTATCTAGTTGTCAACTCTATTGAGTGCAGAATTGGTAACCTCAGCCAAGAAATGCAGCAAGTGTGCAAATTTTCCACTGCCTTTGGCCGGGGTAGTAGCTACAACAAAAAGGCTTGTTAAAGGGCCTTAACTTTGAATCAGATTATGAATTTGAAGAACAATTGATAATCCCAGACAAAAAAAAGCAACAAGTAGGTGTGTGTATGTGTACATGATGTGTTGATTGAGTGGAAGACAAAAAAGGTGAAAAATAAGAAAGGCTGCAGACGTGCAAAGTACCCACTGCCTTGTAAGGGAAGTGGCTGTTTAGTTTTCCTGTTCATTATACAGACAGGGCATCAGATTCCGCAGTGGGAGCCTGAGAAATGGGTATCTCATCCAAAGAGTTAAGCAAGTGCACAAAGTACACACAATGTGTGGTAGAAAGGACGCAAGAAAGGACGCAAGTGTGCAAATTATCCACTGCCATTCGATGGGTAGTAGTTACCAAGAAGTTTCAATAAAGGGCTTGGATTTTGAAGTTGAATTACTTGAAGAATAATTGATAACCCCAGCTAAACAAGGCTGCAAGTGTGCAAATTTCCCACTGCCTTCGGCCGGGGTAGTTGATAGAACAAGAAGGTCTTGATAAAGGGCTTGCATTTTTAATAGGAATATGAAATTGAACCATAGTTCATAACCCCTGGGAAGAAACGCAGCAAGTGCGCAAATTTCCCACTGCCTTCTGGCAGTTCAGTACCTACATGAAAAAGATTTGATACAGGGACACGCGTTTGAATTAGAATATGAAATTCAAGAGTAATTGATAACCATAGCGAAGAAAGGCAGGAAGTGTGCAAATTTCCCATTGCCTTCCGCCGGGGTAGTAGCTACAACAAAAAGGCCCGATAAATGGTCTTGAGTTTGAATCAGGATATGAAATAGGTGTTATACTTAGTTTAGTTTCCATTGAGTTAATGGTACGTGAAACAACAAGGTTTGTGGATCTTGTGAAGATGTGTGGTTTGGGCAGGACGTAGCGATAGTAATTTTTTTGGTCTTGTGCATTCTGGCTTAGTAAGGGCAATTGGCGATTTTGTGTAGGTTTGAGGGAGATTACTTTATTTGGCACTGTTCTTTATACGTAATGAATGAAGAATCAGTTAAATTGTGGCTGTATACAGACATGTGGTGATGGTAGGAGGTAGCGGTTACCAAGACTTCATGACTATGTGGCATTGATTATAGCTGCACAATATTGGTAATTTAGTGTGTGTGAATGCAGTGATGATAAGTGGTGGAATGAGTTAGTGGCACCTGAAGTAACAAAGTTCTGTTGAGTCTGCGAAGTTGAACTATATGTCCAAAAAGTAGGATATTTCTTTTCGAAATAAGTCATGTTATTCAATACGGTCATGTGGTGATGATTTCTGGTGCACTGAGTTAGTAATACCTTTGGCGCTGAGGTTGAACGTACCCTGTGATGATACATGATTGGGGGGGAGGAACAGTAATATGTCATACTCTGTTTTAAGAATTTTCTGCATTCTTAAATGCACAAAGGCAAGCATTACGTTTGATACCATGCTTAGGTGATCAATAATGAGAAGTTTCATTTACGTCAAGATTCTTGAAACTTCACAACAAGCTTCTCCAGATAGCTTGTTGTATTCTAATTTGTTGTCATGCTCCACAGGTAGTATAAGTAAACGATGTAATTTAGGATAGGATATGTTAACATTTGGTCATATTTTGAATATAAGGAACTTATTACAAATATGCAACAAGCAAATGATGCTGATTAGGGAACTATTCGACAAGATATAAGAGTTAGAGAAATTACTGAACATGGCAAAGTAGTTTTACAGAGACGATTACTTTGAAATTTGTCTCTAAATGAAAATATTGTAGGTAATTTAAAAAAAATTGACAACCCCAGTAAAGAAAAGAAGCAAGTGGGAAAATATCCTACTGCCTTCAGCCGGGGTATTAGCTACAACAAAAAGGCTCGATAAGGGGCATTGACTTTGAATCAGAAAATGAAATTGAAAAATACTTGATAACCCCAGCCAAGAAAGGCAGCAAGTGTGCACATTTTCCACTGCCTTCGGCCAGGGTAGTAGGTACAACTAAAAGGCTCAATAAAGGGTCACGAGTTTGAATCAGAATATGAAATGCACGAATAATTGATAACCCCAGCCAAGAAAGGCAGTAAGTGTCTAAATGTCCCACTGCCACTTAGCTACAACAAAAAAATAAAGAGCCACAAGTATGAATGAGAATATGAAATGAAAGGATAATTGATAACTCCTGCCAAAAAAAGGCAGCAAGTTGGTGTGTGTTATGTGTAGAAGATGTGTTGATTGAGAAGAAGATAAAAAAGGTGAAAAATTAGAAAGGCTGCAGACGCGCAAAGTACCCACTGCCTTGTCAGGGATGTGGATCTTTGGATTTCCACCTCATTATACAGATAGGTCGTCGAATTTCATAGTGGAAGCATGAGAAATGGCTACCACATCAAATGAAGCAATGTAAGTGCACTAAGTTACCACTGTGGGCGGTAGGGCTGAAAAATTACAACACCGGGTCCATTTCAGGGACTCCAGTTTGAATTATAATAATGTTTGGCAAAGGCAGCAAGAAAGATAGTAGGTAGGTGTGTTTGAGGTAGTGGATGTAGAATAAGGTAAAAAGGAAGAAAAGTAGCAGATGCGGAAAGAATCCACTGTCTTGTAAAGGAAATGGGTGTTTGGTTTCCAGTCCATTACAGACTGTTAGTCGGATTCCGTAGTGGGAGCCTGAGAAACTGGTATCTCATCTAAGGAGTTTAGCAAGTGCACAAAGTACACACACTGTGCGGTAGAAAGGACGCAAAAAAGGACGCAAGTGTGCAAATTACCCACTGCCATTCATGGGTAGTAGTTACCAAGAAAGTTCAATAAAGGGCCAGAACTTTGAATTACTTGAAGAATAATTGATAACCCCAGCCAAAATAGGTTGCAAGTGTGCAAATGTCCCACTGCCTTCGGCCGAGGTAGTAGGTAGAACAAAAAGGCTCCATAAAGGGACTTGCCTTTGAATCACAATATGAAATTCATGATTAATTGATAACCCCAGCCAAGAAAGGCAGCAAGTGTGGAAATTTCCCACTGCATTCGGCCGGGGTAGTAGCTACAACAAAAAGGCTCGATAAAGGGCCTGCACTTTGAATACGAAATAGAAGAATAGTTGATAACCATAGCCAAGAAAGGCAGGAAGTAGGTGTGTGTATGTGTGGATGATGTGTTGATTGAGTGGAAGTTGAATAATGTAAAAAATACGAAAGGCTGCAACGTCACCAACTACATAAAGAGCAGCTCTCTAAACATGAACTCGCACAAAATGAAGGTTCTCATCCTCAGACCCACCCCCTCAGCCTCGGACGACTTATGCTAGCTGACTACACTCTGGACAGTACCAACACCTATCAACCATGCCCACAACCTAGGATTCATCCTAAACTCCTCCCTTTCTATGTGTTAGCAAGTCTATACCGTCACCTCGTACTGCTATAACACCCTCCATATGCTATGCAACATGTTCTAATTGGATCCTAAACAAAAGGAGAAGAAAAGTGACACAGTACTTCATCAGCAGCAGACTACACTGTGGCAAAACACTCTATACAGGAATTCCAGCCAAACACCTACAACAGCTACAACAAATCCAAAAGACCTCCACCCGAGTCCCCTGCTGCAGCCACATCATCCACCTCCTGATACACCTACACTGCCTCAATATCAACAAGAGGATCACCTTGAAGCTCCTCACCCTCACTTATAAAATACTGTACAACACCAGACTAATCTACATTAACAGCAGTAATCCTGAAAGGCCACATTTTGATCTTAAAATGTTGTCTTTAAAAATATTAGGTAAGAATTTGGTAACTCTTTAGGCAAACGTTGCTTAAAAACTAATTGACTATCATTACAATGTATCCAACCTTTCAGAGATTTTAAATAAACAGTGCAATGTCCAGATGTTGTAGAAGGTCTGTCATGAAAAATAATTGCAACAGCTACAAACGTTCTTCTTGATATTGAAACTTGACCAGCTACAACATTTTTAATTAAAGTTTCCAATATTTATATTGGCTGCAAAAGTGTGCAAATTACCCAGTGTGTTTAGTTGGGGAAGTAGTTACAACAAAAAGGCTCGATAAAGTGCCTTGTCTTTGAATTAGAATATGAAATTGAAAAATAATTGATAACCCCAGCCAAAAAAGGCAGCAAGTAAGTGTGTGTACGTGTGGATGGTGTCTTGATCGAGTAGAAGATGAATATGGTGAAAAATAAGAAAGGCTGCAGATACGCAAACTACCCTCTGCCTTGTCAGGGAAGTGAATCTTTGGATATCTGTTTTTATTAGACAGACAGGGTGTCGGATTCCACAGTGGGAGGCTAGGAAATGACTACCACATATAAGGAAGCAAAGCAAGTGCACTAAGTTCCCACTCTGGGCCGTAGTGTTGAAAAAAAACAACACCGGGCCCTTTCCAGGGTCTGTACTTTGAATTAGAATAATAGATGGCAAAAACAGTCAAGAAAGGCGGCAGGTAGGTGTGTTTGTGCTAGTGGATGCAGAATAAGGTGAAAATTAAGTAAGGCAGCAGATGTGGAAAATACCCACGGCTTTGTAAAGGAAGTGAGTGTTTGGTTTTCCAGGCCATTACACAGGCTGTGCGTCGAATTCCGCATTGGGAGCCTCAGAAATGGGTATCACATCTAAGCAAACAATACAAGTGCAGAAAGTACACACACTGTGCGGTAGAAAGGACGCAAGAAAGGACGCAAGTGTGCAAATTACTCACTGCCATTCACGGTTAGTAGTTACCATGAAGGCTGAATAAAGGGTCTGCATTTTGAATTTCAATTAATTTTAGAATAATTGATAACTCCAGCCAAGAAAGGCAGCAATTGTGCACATTTCTCACTGCTTTAAGACGGGGTAGTTCTTACAATAAAAAATCTTGATAAATGTCTAATGACTGATGTTGAGGACAGCGATGCTCCTGTTTCTTATTTTTGATGAGGTTGATAGACTATTTCCTGTAACATAAAAGTTCATCACAATAAATGCATAGAAATTTAAGTTTACCAAATTCAAGATCAATACGTGAGTATGAATTGTTTGCTGAAGATGCTGTTGCAGCAGTTGATGTGCTTGGTGCAGCAGCAAGTGTGTTGTCATGCAATCTATGTGTTGCAGCTCAAGCAAAGTTGTTGGGGTGCAAGTTATTTACGTGTTGCACTATATTTGCTGTGCCAAAGGAGTATTTTTTGGATTGATCACACCTTGAAAGAGTTCTTTGGCAAATTTTACAGGTTACTAATGGTTGGTGTGTTTCAGTTAGTATGTGTCTGGACTTCGCTGGAATCTTTAACGGACACATTAGGGCTTACATAATACAGAAATACTTTGTACTTAGTGACATCCAATTCTATTTTATGATGAATGGTTGAATTCTACATCCGCCTTTATGACTAGTGGGAGGGTAGCATTTTAAAGTGTTTGACAGGTTACACTACATGTGTCCATACAGCTAAAGAAAGCTTAGCATGGTTATGCATTAGCCTCCTCTTACACAAAACGTAGCACTCAGAATTCAGGATTGCAAAAGCTTGCCTAGGAGTGACTGATGAGTTTATATATGTCAGTGAGAAAAGAAAAGAAAAACAAGTACGGTTGTATGCATGTAAATCCATTAAATCTTTATTGAAGGTATGGCAGAAAGCAGTGAAAGGGTGTTTAGAAGCAATACTGTCCAGCATAAAAAAGTGCACGATTGTTCTTTTTGTTGAGTGTAAACACACCTTTTTGATTATGACTATGGAATAGTGGTGTAACTATATCATAGATTCAATTGTCAGATATCTACCATAGTGATAGTGAATTACCACTACTTTTTAGAGTACCATTGAACAACCATGTGTAGAGGAGCGGTATTGCTTCTTCACCTTTAAAGAGGAGGAAGATTTAAATTTATATTTCAACACCTAAACCAAATAATTGCTGAATTTCAAAAAGAAAATTAAGTAGGAATGTTCGATGAAGTCCCGTCCAACTCTAAATGGATTGAGCAAAAAATGACAGCTGAAAGAATGATCTAAATAATAGTTTTTTTAAAGATTTTAGAAACAACACTCTATTGTAGGAGGCTGCAAATGTCTACTTAGATATGTTGTATGCGATCATATGTTACTTAAAAATACATTTTTTAAATATCTAAGCAGATAAAGATAAGTAACATTTACAATTGGATTTAGAAAGTTAAGGTGGAGTCATCTGCTGCATTCGAAACATTGGACCTGTTGGGAAAATAGTGAAAAGTAACTTGTTATTAACATTGCATTGTTTAAAGGTCAATAGCTGTTTGAAATGAAAACTTTATATGTATTTAGATGGTAAACAAAGTTATCTCTCATCACTTAGTGGAAACGTGGTAATGACTCCATAAGTTGGCAGGGTGCATAGGCAGCTTTCCCACATGGTGGACATAACTCTAAAAAGACCCTTCCAAATGCCTCAGTTATTTGAGTGAGAGTAACATACTCCCTGTATTAGACTAATGTGAACTGGAGAGTTAATGCGTTCTAAAGACTCCAAGGACTTATAACACTAATGAAGATATTGTGTATTTACACTCATTGAGGGTACTTACCATTAACTTTTGCACGTATGTTGTTGAAGTACCTTGGTTGCAGACAACAATTATTTTCAACAGACTCTAAATGTAAAAAAGATGTACATTAGGACATCTTAACAGCAATGCCAACAATTAAACACTTAGTTTGCAATATATTATTCATGAACCTAGGTGTTTTGAGCTCCGGGATTATAGACAGTTAGAATTGTTGCAAACATATTCAAATGGCTTTACTACAAACAATATTGAAAATTCACACCTATAATGACAATATCTTACTATACTTTGTTAAAAAGTAATGATATGTCTTCATCTATTAAAGATCTTGTATGAAAAAACAAAATAAAGAAGAATCCAATGTTCAGGACAACACTAGAGTGTGAGACCCTATTTATCATTGAAATGGTAAAGTCAAAAGTATTTATTACAGCTACACCAGAGGACACTATCATTGTATCTGTAATCCTAAACACAAACCAGGTCAGTCCACAGAACAGAGATCACTGTGGGGCAGTCTCCCACCAGTATTCATCTGGTGGGAGACTGCCCCACAGTGATGTCTGTTCTCACATGTAGATGTTGGAATTACTGAATAGGTTGTTGTAACTAGTATTGGTATCTCCATTTTTTTGAAAAAGTTAGTTTCTATTTTTGAATGTGTGTATCAAAGGTTATATTAGGGTGAGAGGAGGTCTGCCACTCTTTCACAAGGATGATGTCATTAGTGATGTCATCAGTGATGTCATTTGAGATGTCATCAGTGATGTCATGAGTGATGTCACTGACCATGTCATGAGTGATGTAATATGTAACGTCATCAGCAGTGCATTGCGGGCGTACGAGTTATAGTTAGCTGAACTAACTATAACGGGGAATTTCAATGGTTTTGTATGAGTGAAATGTCCAACTAACTATAACATGTGTGAAACCTAGGTTTTTTTCAGTGAATTTCTAAGGTTTTTTAAATGCTAATTCATAACTATAACGTGTGTGAAACCTATGGTTTTTTCAGCGAATATATATATATATATATATATATATATATATATATATATATATATATATATATATATATATATATATATATATATTACCTACTGGCGGTCGCCAGTAGGTAGTTATAGTTAGGACCTAGTTTCCTTAGGAAATCCACAACATTCTTTTTGGAATAACTTTGGCGCCAGTGGACGAATCTTCGCGAATTTCTCCAAGAAAATGGCCTCCTCCGCTCCGTCCTTCACTGAAAGTTGGGGGGTGATTCGTTAAGCGGGGGCTGAGAAAAAAGGGGGTCCCAAAACGTGTTTTCCCCATGCAATTTTCCATAGTACCTTCAGCCAGGGCTACAGCCCGAACGGCTGAACGGAATTACACCACATTTGGCAATAAGGTATAGTTTGGTTCGCAGATTGTGCTTTTTGTTAAGTGGTGTAAATCCGTTCAGTAGTTCCTGAGAAATTCAAAAGTAAATTCATAGTGATATCTAGAGACGAAGTACCGTACGCGTATGGTAAGTGTACCGAAAACCGTACAATTACGAGCACGAGCTGCATGCTGATTGGCTGTCAACTGTCTGTCAACACTGTAAACCAGGAAGTGTTGGCAGCCATCTTGTGCCTCGGTAGAACCGAGTCACAAGAAAATAGTAAAACGAAGTTGAAAAATACGTAAAGGGGGCAGGGTAGAAACATCCTGACACTCGATGCCTGCTCAGGGGGTCCCACATGGATCTTTTGGCCAAAAAATTGTTTTTTTTTAAAATAAAAAATCGCGGGTACGTGTATGGTACAAGTACGCAGTGAAAAAGGAAAAAAAAAACTAGAAGTTTTCCTTATTCTTAATTAGCCACCAGGGGGCCAAATTTTTTCCATAATGGGGGGCCTGTAAGGCACTCTGAGCCCCGGGGAACGCCACCCCCGGGCCTTTATTTTGAAGTATGTGGGGGGCTCATGGCCGTCCCGCAGCTCCGGGGACCGCCACCCCCTCGGGGCTTTTTAAAAAAATATATGTTTTTAAAAGTATGTTTTGAGCCCCCCCACCACACGCCCCGGGGACCGCCAACTTCCTGGGGCAGTATTATTTAAAAGAGGGGCGTCTGTGATGGACCCCCAGTCCCAGGGACCTGCACCCCTCGGGGCTTTTGAATGTTGAGAGGGGGTTGCATGGCCCCCCTCCTGGAGCCCTGGCTGGCCCTGGGGTCCGACACCTCCGAGGACCGGCTCCTGCAGTGTCCCGGGGTGCCCACCCTCGGGACACTGATGTTTGCTATGGTAGGGCGGGAGCATCGCGGCTCCCACTTTACCACAGCAAACCACTTTTCTATTTGAATGAGAGAGCAAGTTGAACTGCTCTCTCTTTGCAGTAGGAAAGCAGATTGCTTTTCGTCAGAGAGGGCAGCATGTAAGCTGCTCTCTTTGACAAAGCAATGCCGGCTCTCGAAGGACGCGGGGAGCCGGCTGGGACCGTGGGGGCATTGGGGTTTCCCCCACAGTACCCAATGTTATATTTGAGCCCCGGGCGGGGGATTATAAAAAATTAGTGATAGAGGCTATTTTTCTTTTTTTTACTATCTATGTTGAATCTATGAATGTATGTTGGCAGTGTGTGTTGACTAGGATTCGGCTGCCGTTGATGGGGAGCAGATACTATTTCTTCTCCCCGTGGTTTTGTGTACCCCCTAAGTCTAAATGGAACTTATACAGGCCGATTTTAGGTTGGCAGTGTGTGTTCAGCAGGTTAATGGTGTTTGTGTACCCCATTTACAGCTCCTTAAATATTCGAACATATAATTTCTGCAAAATCTTTTTTGTGTTGGGCAACAGAGTATTACCCCAGTGACTTATCTTTTTTACTTTTTCTTTATTTGAATTCCGCTTTATTTACAGTATCTTTCTAGCTCTCACACAAAGAGTTCCACAGCATAGCGTCTGTTGCAATGTTCTTAGCCTTTTTGTTCTTTTGCTGACTTACCAGTTTGTGTTCAAGATTCGCCATCCTATTTGTGTATCTTTTGTGCAGCCTTCTTTTGTTTATCTTGTTTTGTATCTGACTTTGTATATTCAGTGCTTGATCCAGTGTCCTGAATATAGCAGTGCATCTGTAGACATGTAGTTTACTCCTTTCCTTTCCCTCCCTCCATCCTAATTGACAACGTAATGGGGAGAGTCAAAGTAAGGCACTCCTGTTGTCACTGTTTTAGACTTGCAACATAATAGATAGGACACGGGTTAAGAAACCCAGCCTACACCACTCTTGTACCCTCCTGGCCCTTGTTGCCATCTCGTTTTCTATGTCTTAGGTATTTAATCTCTGCACTTGACCGTGGTCCTCCAATAGTGTATTCTCATCATAGTCCAAGCACATACAATCCATCATTTTATCTGCTCTTGCCCATTCTGTGTGGTGGTACCGCCACCACATATTGCACATTATAGAACCCCTTGAGTGTATGTGCCCTTAAAACGTCTCCACTGGCGATTGTACATGCAGACCTTGGACCACCCTTTTCATCCATTCTTGCATCCTGTGATGTAACCTCTTACCTCTGTTCTTCACTTCTTACTTTACCGTTTTAAATATTCAAATCTTCTTGGAAAGACATTACTAATCCTTATCATCGAAAAAGTAACACGTTTCTGAAATCATTTTATATGTGAGTTGGGTATGTTATCCTTATACCCAACATTCGAATGACATGCTTTGTACCATTATGTAATATGCTTGAGTTGCAGTGTTCTATCTTGTCTTGGTTTGTATGTCATTACAATCTAGGGTAACATATTTCTGTATATCCTAAATAAAGCACTTGACACAATGCACAGTGAGACTGTATTTATTGTATTTATTTTTTTAATGTTTTCAAAATAATATACACTCAAGTACAAAATATTGTTGCTTTATTTCCAAGATAAATGTATACTAATGTTATAAAGCAAGAACTTTGAACCTTTGAGGCGGGTAAACTCGGGAACCACAGCGCCAATCCACACACCCGATACATCATTGTAATCGTCAGGGTGTGCAGATGGACATAGGCTAGATAAACTATAAAAATATGCGTTATTTAAAAAATGTACCTTAAAAAAAAAGTAGTCCCTTCGAATTAGCGCCGGCCGTGACCTGCGTGCTGATGTCAGGAGCGCGGGGAGAAGCGGCGTCCAGGAGCGGCGGACATGGCGCGGGGGAGGAGTGGTGACGAGCGTCGGACAGACGGTGAGGACCAGCGGACAGGCGGGAGGAGCGGCGAGGAGCGGCGGAGCGGTGAACTGAGGAGCGCGGGAGAGGAGCGGCGGCTGAGGTAAGGCTCCGGGGGACCCACGGACAATGTCGGGGCAGGCGGGGGTCAGGGCAGGCAGGGGGCGGGGTGGGCGGGGGCCCGGGCTGCTGGACAATGTCAGGGCGGGCGGGGTCCCGGGCTGCTGGACAATGTCGGGGCGGGCGGGGGTCGGGGATCCTGATGTCTCCCAGACAAGGTCGGGACGGGCTGCTAGTATTTAATATATTTCATATGAATTACCACATATGCTGATATTACAGTAACGATAAAATTAAGTGTTTATGTTTTTGTACAAGGACCTACAACATAAGAAATTCAGTATGGAAAATCAACAAAACAATTTGGAAGACGGGTTGGAAATCAGTAACAGTGTCATAGAAGAGCTGAACATACTTTTTACAAGTAGCGAGAATGAAGAGGAAGAAATTAATGCTGCAGATATCAACTGTGATTTCCTAGACGAAACCTTAGATGCTGATTTTGTGGAAGCATTAGATGACATCGAGTATGATCATATGACTTTTGAACTTGATAACCAGGAAAATGAAATACATGATGAAATTATTTTAGAAGCACTATTAAATTATGAGATGTTACAAGAATAAATGTATTATTATAACATTATGTAAAATATAATATAATATAATATAAAATATTTTATGTGAGTATCTCAAACACTGATATTACAGTAAAGAACTTGTAAATAAGGTTGCAGTGTAGCTCAAAATATGAAAGTGAGGACTAAAAACACTGATAGAACAAGTTGTGAAAATAGTTTGAATTTATCAGAATAACTCATTTCACTTCACTGAGAACACTGACAGATCTTACATTTTATGGATGGAAAATGTCACTTACACAGTAAGCATTTGTTCTTGGTATGTAGTGCTGTAGAATCACATGGTTTCCATAGTCCTGCCATATCGTGTTGTGTTTGGATTTTTGCAAGTTGGTTTTCTTTGAAGAAGACTATTAAGTTATGTGGTAAGGTTTTCTCCTCCTTTTGATGATATTGCGTCTGGGAATTGACTCTTTTGTCAGGCAGCTGTCTGACTGAATGTCATACAAACAGCATATTACCCATCCCACTTGTTCTCAATGGGGTTCTGTTATAGACTTTGTAATCATCCCTTAATGTACCTCAGCGTAATTGTTACCACCCCATCAACTTCTTGCCTTCCTCCCATCTTCCTCACACCTCCTGCTGTCACACCATGAATAAGCCGGAGCACATTATATTAAGTTGAGCGTTAGACATGCATTATTTTTGAGAAAACAGGCCAGGAACGGCCACGTACATATGAAAGTCACGGGAGGATTAATGGATTGGCCCAACACAGAGCTAGGATTACACTTTACAGTACGATTAAATGCGAGGAAGCACTAGCTACGTGGCGTAGGAAAAAAATGCTAAACAGAAAGTGAACATTTCTCTATTATTTGTGAACAAGATCTATTAAGGTGAACAAGGTGTAAATCAATGTGAATAAAGGTGTGCAATTTTGAATGTAAAATCCTCAAAAAATGTAGAACTTATTAAAATATCTGGTTATGGATGTTGAGTTATGTAAGAATCTGCAAACTGAGGCATGATTGCACGTCCTTATGAAGACGACAATATGTTCAGATGTCTCCACTATCAACTTTTGATGCCACTTTCTGTGCCTACCATGGTGAAATATAAAAGAAGATTTGAGTAATTAAAGTAAGAATAAGAATTGTCAACCACATTCAACGAAGGCAGGAGATGCGCAAATTATCTACTGCCTTGTTGAGGAAGTAGTTACCAAAAACAACAATACTGGACTCTATCGAGGGGCTGTAATTAGAATTAGAATAAGAATTGGTAACCACATCCAACTAAGGCCTTTCGGATGTTTGGTTTTCAAGTCCATTACACAGAGTGTGAGTCGAAGTGCACAGTGGGAACCTGAGAAATGGCTACCACATCTAAGGAAGGCTGCAGGTGTCGGGACGTAGTATGCAAAAACAAGAATACTGGACTCTATTGAGGGCCTGTAATTAGAATAAGAATTGGCAACCACATTGAACCACTTGCCGCCTGAATTTTATTATTCAACAAAATGTGTAAATGAAATATAAGAAGTTCTTGAATGAAGCATAGTAAAGGGATATTGTATAGGGTTTGATAAATGTTATATAGTTTGGTATTGTAGTCTGCAAATAATAAATCAACAGTGTAATTAATTGTGAGCTCTGATGACTGCAGTGTAGGCAGGAGGCAGCGGTCAGCAAGGGCCCACGGCCACGTAGCATTGAGTAGAGCTGTACAGTATTGGTAAATTAGTATGTGGGCAGTCAGCGATGATAAGTGGTGCACAGAGTTAGTGGCACCTGAAGCAACAAAGTTCTGTGGAGTCTGCGATGATGCGTGGTTCAAGCAGGACGCACTGGTAGCAAAGTGTTTAAAATCAAGTTTTCTAATAAATATTGGTTGTCTATTCACAGAAGTAAGTTGAAGTATATCTCCAAAAACGATGGTATATTTTCTTCTAAATAAGTCATCTCATTCAATACGGTCATGTTGCGAAAATTTCTGGTTGGCTGAGTTAGTAATACCTTTGGCGCTGAGCTTGTACGTACCCTATGATGATGCTTGGTCGGGGGGGCACAGTAATTGAAGTAATGTCTTTTTTTGATTGAATTCTGCATGAATTCCATTTAAAAGTGACAGTATGTGTCACTGCGACATAAAACTGTTCACTCTTCTTTGCGATGGTTTATGGTGCACTGAGCATCGCCATCGTCCACAGTAACACCATCCGCATCACGACCGACGCCAACGACTCCTTCGCCGCAGCCGAACATCTCCACTTCCAGATTCACACTGACCCTAAGACGACCCTCAGAGGCACCCTCGTCTACAGACCCCCGGGACCACGCACACAATTCAGCGAAGACATCACAGACTTCATCAGCCCGCACGCCCTCCCCTCCACTGACTACATCCTCCTCGGGGACCTCAACTTCCACCTGGAGAACAACAAGGACCGCAACACCACCGCCCTGCTGGAAAACCTCGCCAACCTCGGACTCAGGCAACTGGTCAACACCCCCACCCACTACGCCAGCCACACGCTTGATCCCGTCTTCTCTTCCAGCAAGTACATCACCTTCAGCCACGCCACCGGACTCAACTGGACCGACCACAGCTGCGTCCACTTCAGCTTCAAAAGATCCACGACCCACCACCACCCGCAACAGGTACCTCACAGGAATTGGAGCAAGATCACCGCAGACCAGCTCACCACCTCCCTCAGCCAGAGCCCACCCCCCAACACAACGGACCCCAACGAAGGAGCCCGCAACTACACACAGTGGCTGACCGCCTGCGCCGACGACCTCGCGCCACTAAAGAACCCTCCCAGCAGACCCAGAAGCAAGAAGGCATCCTGGTTCACCGACGACCTCAAGGACTCCAAGAAGACCTGCCGCACCCTCGAGAAAGCCTGGCTCCTTGACCAGACCACCGACAACATGACTGCCCTCAAACACGCTACCAGCAAGCACCACCAGCTCATCCGCACCACCAAGAAGAAATCCCTGAAGGAACAACTGGACAACAACGCCCACGACAGCAAAGAGCTCTTCACTATCGTCAAGGAGTTCTCCAACCCCAGCACCGGCACCAACGACATCACTCTGTCACAAGACCTCTGCGACTCCCTCGCCTCGTTCTTCCACCGCAAGATCACCGACATCCACAACAGCTTCGGTGCCCCACCCACGCACCCAACCATCGAACCAACACCCCCCACCGCCACCCTTCGCACCTGGACCACGGTGACCACCGAAGACACAGCCCGCACGATGAACACCATCCACTCCGGATCACCGACCGACCCCTGCCCACACCACGTCTTCAACAAGGCCGACTCCACCATCGCACCCCAACTCCGGAACATCATCAACGCCTCCTTCAACACCGCCACCTTCCCGGAGAGCTGGAAGCACGCCGAGATCAGCGCCCTCCTGAAGAAACCTACAGTGGACCCCACCGATCGCAAAAACTTCCGCCCCATCTCGCTCCTCCCTTTTCCTATTAAAGTCATCGAGAAGATCGTCAACAGACAGCTGACCGCCTTCCTCGAGACGAACGGATCCCTCGACCCCTCGCAGTCCGGCTTCAGAGCCAACCACAGCACCGAGACCGCCCTCATCACAGCCACCGACGACATCCGGACCCTGCTCGACAAGGGGGAAACAGTGGCCCTCATCCTCCTGGACCTCTCCACAGCGTTCGACATGGTCTGCCACCGCACCCTAGTCCAGCGCCTCAGCAACATCGGTATCCAAGAGAAGGCACTGGAGTGGATCATCTCATTCCTCGCCGGTAGAACACAAAGAGTCCGCCTCCCCCCGTTTCGCTCCGAGGCCACGGAAGTCATCTGCGGCGTCCCGCAAGGATCTTCACTCAGCCCCACCCTCTTCAACATCTACATGAAACCTCTCGCAGCCATCGCACGCCAGCACAACCTCAACATCATCTCTTACGCCGACGACACCCAGCTGATCCTCTCCCTCACCAGAGACCCCGACACCGCCAGAACCTGCCTACACGAATGGATGAAAGACGTCGCCGAGTGGATGAAGGACAGCCGCCTGAAACTGAACTCGGACAAGACGGAAGTCCTCATCCTGGGATCTTCGCCCTCCGCCTGGGACGACTCCTGGTGGCCCCCAGCCCTGGGCACCGCACCCAAGCCAACCGACCACGCACGCAACCTGGGCTTCATCCTGGACCCCTCCCTCTCGATGACCAGACAAGTCAACGCCGTCTCCTCATCGTGCTTCAACACCCTGCGTATGCTTCGCAAGATCTTCCGCTGGATCCCGACCGAGACCAGGAAGACTGTCACCCAGGCACTCGTCACCAGCCGGCTGGACTACGGAAACGCCCTCTACGCCGGAACCACAGCCAAGCTACAGAAAAGACTCCAGCGCATCCAGAACGCCTCCGCTCGACTCATCCTGGATGTCCCCCGACGCAGCCACATCTCCAGCCACCTGAGGAACCTGCACTGGCTCCCCGTCGTCAAGAGGATCACGTTCCGGCTCCTCACCCACGCACACAAGTCTCTCCACGACCTGGGCCCCAAGTACCTCAACGACCGCCTGACCTTCTACACGCCCACCCGCCAGCTACGGTCCACCAGCCTCGCCCTCGCAGCCGTACCACGCATCCGAAGAGCCACCGCCGGAGGAAGATCCTTCTCTTACCTGGCTGCCAAGACTTGGAACTCCCTCCCCATCCACCTTCGGCTGACCCAGGACCATCTCGCCTTCAGGAAACAACTCAAGACCTGGCTGTTCGAGCAGTGGCATACCCCTCCCCCCAAGAACCTTGAGACCCTCCCGGGTGAGTAGTGCGCTATACAAATGGCATGATTGATTGATTGATTGATAGTATCTTTGGCGCTGAGATTGTACGTATCCTGCGATAATAGTGGTAAAGGCATTCTGGCCAATGTCTTTTCTCTATTGGATTCTGCTTGCATATGGCTATGTGGCAATGAATTATGGTGCACTGAGTTAGTAGTACCTTTTGGACTGAGCACGTACGTTAGCTGCGATGATGCGGAGTCTGGGCAGGCCGCACTGGGAGCAATGTTTTTTGACTAGTGATTTCTGCCTTAACAAGGCCATGTGGAGATGACTTGTGGTACAATGAGTTAGTGGTACGTGAAGAACTCATCGTGTGTTCATCCTGCGATAATTCGTGGTTCGGGCGGGTCGCACTTGTACAATGTCTCTTGGCTATTGGAAGGCCTCATGTGCAATCGCCATTCCATCTGTATCGTGAGCCCTCACAATGTAGATCGAAGGCAGTTGTCAGCACAGATATTGGCGAATGCTTTTATGTCACAGTTAACAAAATCTGAGGACATAGTACAATTGTCTCTGTCTTAAATAAATTGAGAATTAATTTAATGTTGTTTGTAGTGCATTTCAGTTTCTGGTATCAAGTTGTGAACCCTGCTTTCTGAAGTATAGATCAACGGTACTATTCGACACAGACATCGATGAATGCTTTTTTGTCACAGTTAACAGAATCTGAGGACACAGATTGTCTTTGCCTTAAATAAATCAAGACTGAATTTAATGTTTTCTTTAGTGCTAATGCAGCTCTGGTTGTGAAGACATATAGTAGAATTGTCTCTGCATTAAATAAATGAAGGCTGAATTTCCTACTGTTCAAACTTTAAGAAAATCTGAGGACATTGTGCAATTGTCTTTGTTTTTAATAAATCAAGAGTGAATTCAATGTTTTCTGTAGTGCTGGCGCTCCTGGTATCTAGTTGTCAACTCTACTGACCGGAGAATAGGCAGTTCTCAGCACAGATACTGAAGACAAATTTAGATCCAAAGGTGAATTGAAGTAGTGAACCCTGCTGTCTGCAGTGGAAATCGAAGGCACTACTCGAGACAAATATCGATGAATGCTATTTTGTCACAGTTAACAGAATCTGAGGACATAGTACAATTGTCTCTGTCTTAAATAAATCAAGACTGAATTCAATACTGTCTGTAGTGCTGATGCATGTCTGGTATCAAGTGGGAAGCTCTGTTGATCGCAGTGTACATTTGAAGCAGTACTTAGTACAGACATTGAGGAACATTTTTTGTGGCATCCATTAACAAAATTGTCTCTGCTTTACATAAATCTGTCCGTAGTGTAGATGGAAAGCTGAATTCAAGTTGTGAACCCTGCTGTCCGCAGTGTAGATTGAATGCAGTTGTTGACACAGACATAGACAAATGCTTTTTGTCACTGATTTAAACAAAATGTGAAGACATATAGTAGATTTGTCTCTGCATTAAATAAATGAAGGCTGAATTTCCTACTGTTCAAACTTTAAGAAAATCTGAGGACATAGTGCAAATTGTCTCTGTTTTAAATAAATCAAGACTGAATTCAATGTTTTCTGTAGTGCTTGCGCTCCTGGTATCTAGTTGTCAACTCTACTGACCGGAGAATAGATTGCAGTTCTCAGCACAGATACGGAAGACAAATTTAGATCCAATGCTGAATTCAAGTTGTGAACCCTGCTGTCCGCAGTGGAGATCGAAGACATATTTCCTACTGCCTTAGGCCGGGGTAGTAGCTACAACAAAAAAGGCTAGATATAGGGCCTTGACTTTGAATCAGAATATGAAATTGAACAATAATTGATAACCCCAGCCAAGAAAGGCAGCAAGTGCGAACATTTCCCACTGCCTTCTGCTGGGGTAGTAGCTATAACAAAAAGGCTTGATAAAGGGTCTTGACTTTGAATCAGAATATCAAATTGAAGAATAATTGATAACCCCAGCCAACAAAGGCAGCAAGTGTGTAAATTTCCCACTGCCTTTGGCTGGGGTAGTTGTTACAACAAAAAGGCTCGATAAAGGGCCTGCACTTTGAATAGGAATATGAAATAGAATAATAGTTGATAACTACAGCCAAGAAAGGCAGCAAGTAGGTGTGTGTACGTGTGGATGATGTGTTCATTGAGTGGAAGATGAATAGGGTGAAAAATAAAAAAGGCTGCAAGTGTGCATATTACCCACTACCTTCAGCCGGGATAGTAGTTACAAAAAAAGCCTCTATAGAGGGCCTGCACTTTGAGTTAGAATATGAAATTGAAGAATAATTGATGACCCCAGCCAAAAAAAGTAGCAAGTAGGTGTGTGTATGTGTGGATGATGTGTTGATTTAGTGGAAGATGAATAATGTGAAAAATAAGAAAGGCTGCAGACGTGCAAACTACCCACTGCCTTGTAAAGGAAGTGGTCTTTGGATACCCAGCTCACTATACAGACTGTGCGTTGGATTCCGCAGTGGGAGCCTGAGAAACGGGTATCTCATCTAAGGAGTTAAGCAAGTGCACAAAGTACACACACTGTGCGGTAGAAAGGACGCAAGAAAAGACGTAAGTGTGCAAATTACCCTCTGCCATTCACGGGTAGTAGTTAGCAAGAAGGCTCAATAAAGGGCCTGGACTTAGAATTTGAATTACTTGAAGAATAGTTGATAACCCCAGCCAAGACAGGCAGCAAGAGTGCAAATTAGCCACTGGCTTCTGCCGGGGTAGTAGCTATAACAAAAAGGATCGATAAAGGGCCTTGACTTTGAATTAGCATATGAAAATCAAGAATAATTGGTAACTCACCAAGAAAGGCAGCAAGTGTGTAAATTTCTTACTGCCTTCGGCCGGGGTAGTTGTTACAACAAAAAGGCTCCATAAAGGCCCTTGACTTTGAATCAGAATATGACATTGAAGAATAATTGATAACCCCAGCTAAAAAAGGCAACAAGTAGGTGTGTGTATGTGTAGATGATGTGTTAATTGAGTGGGAGATAAAAAAAAGTTGAAAAATAAGAAAGGCTGCAAACACGCAAAGTACCCACTGCCTTGTAAGGGAAGTGGATCTTTGGATACCCAGGTCATTACACAGACTGTCCGTCGGATTCCGCAGTGGGAGCCTGAGAAACGGCTTGCACATCTAAGCAAGCAATGCAAGTGCACTAAGTATACACACTGTGCTGTAGAAAGGACGCAAGAAAGGACGCAAGTGTGCAAATTACCCACTGCCATTCACGGGTAGTAGTTACCAAGAAGGCTCAATAAACGGCCTGCACTTTCAATTTGAATTACTTGAATAATAATTGATAACCCCAGCCAAGAAAGGCAGCAAGTGTGTAAATTTCCCACTGCATTTGGCCGGGGTAGTAGCTACAACAAAAAGGCTCATTAAAGGGCCTTGTCTTTGAATCAGAATATGAAACTCAAGAATAGTTGATAACCCCAGCCAAGAAAGGCAGCAAGTGTACAAATTTCTAACTGCCTTCGGTTGGGATAGTTGTTACAACAAAAAGGCTTGATTAAGAGCCTGCTCTTTGAATACGAATATGAAATAGATGTATAGTTGATTACCATAGCCAAGAAAGGCAGTAAGTAGGTGTGTGTACGTGTAGATGGTGTGTTGATTGAGGTGAAGATGAATACGGTAAAAAATAAGAAAGTCTGCAAGTGTTCAAATTACCCACTGCCTTCAGCTGGGGGAGTATTTACAACAAAAAGGCTCGATAAAGGGCCTTGACTTAGAATCAGAATACTTAATTGAAGAATAATTGATACCCCCAGCCAAGAAAGGCAGCAAGTGCGCAACTTTCCCACTGCCTTTGGCCGGGGTAGTAGCTACAACTAAAAGGCTCGATAAAGGGCCATGAGTTTGAATCAGAATATGAAATTCAAGAATAATTGATAACCCCAGCCAAGAAAGGCAGCAAGTGTGCAAATTTCCCACTGCCTTGAGCCGGGGAGGTTGATACAACAAAAAGGCTCGATAAAGTGCCTGCACTTTGTATAGGAATATGAAATTGAACAATAGTTGATCACCCCAGTGAAGAAAGGCAGCAAGCGCGCAAATTTCCCAGTGCCTTCTGCCGGGGTAGTATCTACATGAAAAAGGCTCGATAAAGGGCCTGGACTTTGAATCAGAATATGAAATTGAAGAATTGATAACCCCAGCCAAAAAAGGCAGCAAGTAGGTGTGTGTATGTGTGGATGATGTGTTGATTGAGTGGAAGATAAAAAAAGGTGAAAAATAAGAAAGGCTACAGACGCGCAAAGTACGCACTGGCTTGTAAGGGAAGTGGATCTTTGGATACCCAGCTCATAACACAGACTGTGCATCGGATTCCGCAGTGGGAGCCTGAGAAACGGCTACCACATCGAAGCAAGCAATGCAAGTGCAGTAAGTTCCCACTGAGGGCGGCAGGCCTAAAAAATTACAACACCGGGCCCATTTCAGGGCCTCTACTTTGAATTAGAATAATACTTGGCAAAGACAGAAAGAAAGTCAGCAGGTAAGTGTGTTTCAGGTAGTGGATGGAGAATAAGGTGAAAATTAAGAAAGGCAGCAGACACGCAAACAACCCACTGCCTTGTAAAGGAAATGGGTGTTTGGTTTTCCAGTCCATTACAGACTGCGAGTCGGATTCCGCAGTAGGAGCCTGAGTTAAGCAAGTGCACAAAGTACACACACTGTGCGGTAGAAAGGACGCAAGTGTGCAAATTACCCACTGCCATTCATGGGTAGTAGTTAGCAAGAAGGCTCAATAAAGGGTCTGGACTTTGAATTTGAATTACTTGAAGAATAGTTGATCACCCCAGCCAAGAAAGGCAGCAAGTGTGCAAATTAGCCACTGGCTTCGGCCGGGGTAGTAGCTACAATAAAAAGGCTCAATAAAGGGCCATGAGTTTGAATCAGAATATGAAATGCATGAATAATTGATAACCCCAGCCAAGAAAGGTAGCAAGTGTGCAAATGTGTTACTGCTTTCGGCTGGAGTAGTTGTTACAACAAAAAGGCTTGATATATGTCTAATGACCAATGTCGAGGACAGCGATGCTCCTGCATTCTGCGTTTCATCTGGTCGACAGACTATTCCCCGTAATACAAAAGTTCATTGCAATAAAGGCATTACATTTTAACTTCACCAAAATCAGGATCAATATGTGGGTGTGGATTGCTTGCCGAAGATGCTGTGTGGCAGTTGATGTGCTTGGTGCAGCAACAGGTGGGTTGTCCAGCAACTTCCGTGTTGCAGCTCGACCAAAGTTGTTGGGTTGCACGTTTTTGACGTGTTGCACCATATTTGCTGTGCCAAAAGAGTATATTTGGGATGGATCACCCTTTGAAAGAGGTGTTTGGCCAATTTTACAGGTTACTAATGGAGCGTTAACCTTTTTTGCCCCTTCACGGAAAGTGGTGTAACTATATTATAGATTCTACTGTCAGACGTCTACCTTAGTGATAGTGGATTTACCACTACTTGTTAGACTATCATTGAACAATAACGTGTGGATAAGCGGTATTGGTTGTTCACCTTCACAGAGGAAGAAGATTTAAATTTATATTTCAACACTTTAGGAAAATAGTTGCTTGATTTCAAAAAGAAAATTAAGTAAGAATATTAGAGGAAGTCTGGCCTAATTCTAAAAGGATTGTGCAAGCTGTGACTGCTGAAGGAAGTGTGTCTCAACTTTACTTCTTATGATAATCCGAACACCACACTACATGGCAGGAGTATGCAAAACATCTAATTAGACATTTTGCATGTGATCACGTTTACTTTAAAACATACATCTTTACTTTCTTAAGACATACATTTTGTACATTTGCGCTGGGTTGCGGGAAGACCCCTATGATGAAGCATGACACCAAGGGCCCTTTTGGTGTATGAGGGGTATTTAAACAAACACTGTGTGTGTTTCCAACCAAGATTGGAAACAAATTCCTTTAACACCTCTTCTGATGTGGATCCTTTTGTTTTGTATGAATCTCTGAGGGGGACGTATCCACCTCCAGTGCCCATGAGGTGCACTACCTCTTCGCTCCCTAATCCTGTGTTTCGTAGTGTAGACGCACACAGCCATAGGGCTGCAGCAGTCACATTCCCTCCCCAATTTAGCCTACGGCTGTGTCCCCCATGGATTGAACCGCTCAATGCGAAGTTGAAGACCGCGGAGGTAGAATGTTGCATTTGTCCCATATGTGAGGTCAGACTTCTGAAATTTTAGCGCTGGTATGGACAATATCATTGACTTAATTTGGGTATTTTCTGGGGCAGTTTTTGTGACAGTTATGTGTGTCACCACACCACAAACGAGGGTAAAAATGTTTACATTTGTAATGCTCCATTCCCACTGTAGTATGGCCTAAGGCCTGCTTTGCGCACATGTTATGTTAGCATGGCTTATTAGAAGTTTAAACGCCATTTTACCTTTTGCCGCTTTTGCTCACGACACTGCATAGCTGTTTTTGTAAGTTAGCCTTCTTGAAGGTCTACACATGAGAAAGGGTTTCGTTTTCGACATCTCTAGACTTACATTGTGCCCGTAGTCTGCATAGTGAGTGCTGAAGCCGTCAAGGTTATCAAAACATGGTAGCTGCTTTTCGACATGATCGAGTAACGCTTTCTAGACACAACAATTTGGCAGCTGTTAGCCAACTAAGATTCTGGCGCCCTTGTTATTGCACACTTGCCATGATTTCACAAACTTGGAAGATTTTCCATTTCCAGGGATGCAGAGAGCTTATGCTGAGCCAGATGTGATTTACTCTTACTAAGCGGAAAGGTAATGGGGTCCCCAAACAAGCCTAAGAGACCTTCTTTAGTTTATAATACATAGTTCCCATATAGGGAGGGTGTTAAAACTAGGCACTATAAGACCTGTTTTCACCATCATTATGATTACTATGATTTCTCCTTTTGTATTTTATGGAATTGTAACAATGCTGAACATATTATTTCGAATGATATGTCTGCTTATGTTAGCTAAGATACTGCACATGAGATCACGTCGTTAAAATAAATGTTTTAACCTTACCGTGTCTCTAATTTACTCCTGTTGTGGATTGGTACGAGAGTATAACAAAACAGTGTTCTCACTTCCCACCATTCCTGAGTTTGTACTAAGTTGCATGTTCTAGTTTGTCTAATCGTTGTTTACTTTGCTATAGGACGAAGAACTAATGTGACACTGATGCTAGCTGGTTGGGGTTTTTCTAGGTACTGAGGTGAGTTTCTGGTACACCACAATTCACTGATGTCCTAGGTCTCTGTGCACAATCTGTGTATGAGCAGGATCCTTGCAACATGGCGCCACCAACGTTGTGGTCTTATTGTGAGACTCTTGAATAGTGCTTATGTCAGTCCATGACCCCCTCACTATTGTTTCCGATTGACAGTAGTGACGGATAACAACTACCTATATTTACATAGGTCTTTTCAAGCTTGATAATATAAAATGGTTTTCTATTGAATTACTACGCAGTTGTGCTTTTACTATTGCATTGTACTTATCTTTCACTGTGTTAATATGGCTGCGGTTGATATCGCGGTTCACAGTCGATAGGCTGTGCGAAATCATTTGCAGGATTTCCTAGTTTCTTTGGAAGGGCAGGGTTTTTGTTGAATCTGTTGACGCAGCGTACCTGTTTGAGCTGTTTTACTCATGGGTCACGTTTCCTGCGGTTGATGCTGGTACTGGTGTATTTTACACTTACACTCCATCTGCTGTGCCTGTAGAGTACGCTCCATATGGGACACAGGAAGTACCGATTTCTGCTTGGCAGCATGCCGTTTGGTTAAATGGCGCCCTCCCACATAACCGCGGTCAGACAAGGACCGTTGTCAATTGCAGGCGCATCTTGCCTGTTTTAGCTGCTTATACTTCACACCCAAAAGCGCTGCGGTTGACAGCTGTTGAATTAAGACCCCATTATGCCTCTGCAGTGTCAGTGATACGGGGTCTGGTTCATTACATTTCCCGCAACCTCCTGGGTGGGGCCCCGGGTGGTGCAGCGCATCCAGTTGGGCCGAACGGGCTGAAGGGTAGTCCCGTTATGGTTAATGCGGTTATGGGCAAGTGTCCCCAGGATAAGGATGAATTGCCTTTTTGACTTGTTGAGAAATTTGAGCAACTGGAGGCAGTATTCCCGAATACCACTCCTGTAGAGAAACACAGGATCCTTACTATTAGTTTGCAGAAAGACTTTGGGCCCGATGTAGGTAGGCAGATACCGGTCGGTAACGGCCGAAAATCGGTAAAATCGGCCGTTTACGACCAGTGTTTGGAAAAGGATATGTAGGTGTCAAAAATCTACCAATTCGGTAAATATGAATCGGTAAAAAACCAAATCGGTATTTACCGAGTCCATATCTTCCGAATCGGTATTTACCGATTCCTTATTTACCGAGTTCTTATTTACCGAATCGGTATATAAGAATTCGGAAATAATGCCCATCGAGATGTAGGAAAGGCCAAAAATACCGAATTCAATGAAATTCGGTATTTAAGAGTCGGTATTTACCATAGACTAAAAGCAGGTGGTAACCAGGTGCAGGCTATAGAAAAGGGCCCAAAATGCAACAGTGTTGCAAGAATGGCGGCATTCTATGTGATTGTGAGGCGGCAAAGGCTACAGGCTGCAGGTGAGAGGGTATGGAGAAGGGAAGAGCAGGTGTACAGGCAGAGGATCACCCTGTTCCAATTGACTGAGCCTGAGATACTGCAGAGGTACAGGCTACACCCCAGAACCATCATGGACTTAATTAGGGACATCCACCCATACCTGGATCACCCAACACCCAGGGCCCACGCCATCCCACCCCATGTGCAGGTGCTCTGTAGCATACACCTGCTTACCTCTGGGAGCTACCAGAGTGTGATTGCTGCTCTAGGTGGTGTGTCCCAGAGCTGTCTGTCCCGTTTTTTCAGGGAGTTCCTGGATGCCATGACGCAGAGAATGGAACATTACATCTGGTTCCCTGACACACCTGCGGAACTTTCTAAAACAAAAACTGACTTCTATGGACTGGCACACTTCCCGCATGTGATAGGCTGTATAGATGGCACACACATTCCACTATGCCCACCTGCAGCCACTGAACACATCTACAGAAATCGTAGGTCAACGCACTCCATCAATGTGCAGGTGATATGCAATGCTGGCAACATCATCACAGACATAGTGGCCAACTTTCCTGGGAGCACGCACGACTCCTATATATTCCAGAACAGCGGAATATACACACAGCTTGTTGCTGAAGATTTTGGAGATGGATATCTGCTAGGTAAATAAGTGTTACAAAAGGGGGTGGTGATGGACGGAGCATCTGAATCAATCAAACACTCACACCCAGTCAGAAGATCTGGGTTTAATCCACCCCAGTTCAGACATGGCTATATGCAAATCAGCCTGACCCTGTGCCTCATGGGAACAGTCCAGCCCGAACTGCCAAGCCATGTCTTCCCTGGACCGGAATCAAGCATCCGAGGACCGGTTTCTGGCAATCCAGCCGTCTTCAGCCCGGCTTGCTTGAATCCAGTGCAAAGTGAGCAAGGGACTCACGTCTGAGCATACCCTGCCACACTTATGGCGGCCAAAAGCGGTACAAAAGGGGGTGGTGATGGAGGGAGCATCTGAATCAATCAAACACTCACACCCAGTCAGAAGATCTGGGTTTAATCCATCACCGTTCTTTAGCCCACTCTGCCACGCCAGTTCAGACATGGCTATATGCAAATCAGCCTGACCCTGTGCCTCATGCGAACAGTCAAGCCCGAACTGCCAAGCCATGTCTTTCCTGGACCGGAATCAAGCTTCCGAGGACCGTTTTCTGGCATTCCAGCCGTCTTCAGCCCGGCTTGCTTGAATCCAGTGGCGAAGTGAGCAAGGGACTCACGTCTGAGCATACCCTGCCACACTTATGGAGGCCAAAAGCGGTACAAAAGGGGGTGGTGATGGACGGAGCATCTGAATCAATCAAACACTCACACCCAGTCAGAAGATCTGGGTTTAATCCATCACCGTTCTTTAGCCCACTCTGCCACCCCAGTTCAGACATGGCTATATGCAAATCAGCCTGACCCTGTGCCTCATGGGAACAGTCCAGCCCGAAATGCCAAGCCATGTCTTCCCTGGACCTGAATCAAGCTTCCGAGGACCGGTTTCTGGCATTCCAGCCGTCTTCAGCCCGGCTTGCTTGAATCCAGTGGCAAAGTGAGCAAGGGACTCACGTCTGAGCATACCCTGCCACACTTATGGCGGCCAAAAGCGGTGCAAAAGGGGGTGGTGATGGACGGAGCATCTGAATCAATCAAACACTCACACCCAGTCAGAAGATCTGGGTTTAATCCATCACCGTTCTTTAGCCCACTCTGCCACCCCAGTTCAGACATGGCTATATGCAAATCAGCCTGACCCTGTGCCTCATGGGAACAGTCCAGCCCGAACTGCCAAGCCATGTCTTCCCTGAACCGGAATCAAGCTTCCGAGGACCGGTTTCTGGCATTCCAGCCGTCTTCAGCCCGGCTTGCTTGAATCCAGTGGCAAAGTGAGCAAGGGACTCACGTCTGAGCATACCCTGCCACACTTATGGCAGCCAAAAGCGGTACAAAAGGGGGTGGTGATGGACGGAGCATCTGAATCAATCAAACACTCACACCCAGTCAGAAGATCTGGGTTTAATCCATCACCGTTCTTTAGCCCACTCTGCCACCCCAGTTCAGACATGGCTATATGCAAATCAGCCTGACCCTGTGCCTCATGGGAACAGTCCAGCCCGAACTGCCAAGCCATGTCTTCCCTGGACCGGAATCAAGCTTCAGAGGACCGGTTTCTGGCATTCCAGCCGTCTTCGGCCCGGCTTGCTTGAATCCAGTGGCAAAGTGAGCAAGGGACTCGCGTCTGAGCATACCCTGCCACACTTATGGCGGCCAAAAGCGGTACAAAAGGGGGTGGTGATGGACGGAGTATCTGAATCAATCACACCCTGAAATGAATGGCAGATGTATGTGTCATGTGTATGTAACTCATGGACCTCTCATTCCCTCCTAGGCGATAGTGCATATGCCCTGCGTTCCTTTGTGCTCACACCGTACCTCAACCCAACTAGCAGAGGTGAAAGGCGTTACAATGTGGCACACAGGTCAACTCGCAACGTAGTGGAGCGAACATTTGGACTCCTCAAGAGCAGGTTCCGTTGACTCCACAAGAGTGGAGGTGCACGACAGTACACCCCCATCCAGTGTTGCAAGATAATAGTAACCTGTGCCATGTTGCACAATCTTGCCACCAAAGAAGGCACAGAGGTGGAGGTGACACATCACGAGGACATTGATGATGACCAAGAACATGCAGACCCCCAAGCAACGGGACCAGCAGCAACAGATGGAAGATTGAGACAGATAGAAATTACACGTCGATATTTCTAAGTAATGTATGACACATAGACAGGTATAGTGTTTGACGAGTGTAGTTTAATATTCACTACATCATCAGTACATAGGAAAAGCCATTGCCCATCAATGTCCATGTCCATGACTGCTTGTGCTCAGTTGCCGTCACTGTCTGCAGTCCTGTGGATCTTTGGCATTGTTCAGTGCTTACGCCCACGCACTACATTGCGGGATTGATGTGCCTCGGTTTCAATATCTGGGCTGGGGCCTGACTCAGCATGGATGCGCCTGACGCTCCTGCGCACCTCTGGTACAGGTGTGCTGGAGCCACTCCTGCTGGTTGACCCCTCTGTCTCCTCCATACCCGTGTCACCAGCATTGCCTGTGTTAGTGGTTCAAAAGGGGATGATGGACGGAGCATTTGAGCAAATCAAACACACACCCCCAAGTCAACTGATCTGGGTTTAATCCATCACCATTCTTTAGCCCACTCAGCCACCCCATTTCAGACATGGCTATATGCAAATCAGTCTGACCCTGTGCCTCATGGGAACAGTCCAGCCCGAACTGCCAAGCTATGTGTTCCATGGACCGGAAACAAGCATCCTGGGACCGGTTTCGTATTCATAATCCTCATCAGCCAGGCTATCTTGAATCCAGTGGCCAAGTGAGCAAGAGACTCACATCTGAGCATACCCTGCCACACTTAGGGCGAACAAAGCGATAGAAAAGGGGATGATGGACGGAGCGTTTGAGCAAATCAAACACACACCCCCAGTCAACTGATCTGGGTTTAATCCATCACCATTCTTTCGCCCACTCAGCCACCCCATTTCAGACATGGCTATATGCAAATCAGTCTGACCCTGTGCCTCATGGGAACAGTCCAGCCCGAACTGCCAAGCCATGTCTTCCATGGACCAGAAACAAGCATCCTGGGACCGGTTTCGGATTCATAATCCTCATCAGCCAGGCTATCTTGAATCCAGTGGCCAAGTGAGCAAGGGACTCACGTCTGAGCATACCCTGCCACACTTAGGGCGAACAAAGCGATACAAAAGGGGATGATGGACGGAGCGTTTGAGCAAATCAAACACACACCCCCAGTCAACTGATCTGGGTTTAATCCATCACCATTCGTGTGGCAGGGTATGCTCAGACGTGAGTCCCTTGCTCACTTTGCCACTGAATTCTAGCAAGCCGGGCTGAAGACGGCTGGAATGCCTGAAACCGGTCCTCGGAAGCTTGTTTCCGGTCCAGGGAAGGCATGGCTTGGCAGTTCGGGCTGGACTGTTACCATGAGGCACAGGGTCAGACTGATTTGAATATAGCCTAGTCTGAACTGGGGTGGCAGAGTGGGCTAAAGAACGGTGATGGATCAAACCCAGATCTTTTGACTGGGTGTGAGTGTTTGATTGGTTCAGATGCTCCGTCCATCACCACCCCCTTTTGTACCGCTGTGTTAGTGGTTAGCATCTGCTCCATCGCAGAAGTCACTCTTCCCATGCCCCATGTCAAGTCTGTGCAGCAGTGCACAATTGCATCCTGCATGGATATTGAGCGTCGGCAAAGTAGTGAAGTAGCTGTAGCAAATCTGTTAATTGACTTTGACTGCTGCCACATATATTGCCGCTCCCTGCGCCACTGTATGTGATCCCTGTCCAACTTATCAGACAGTACACCCATGTAGGTGGAGATGTCTGTTATCCCCTTTGATATTGCCTCCAAACTGCATGCTATGTGGCCTATTCCCTTGTCCATGTTGGTCATTTTATTGTTCATGCAGTGCACCTGCCTATGCACGGCCAACAGTGCCTTGGCCTGCATGCGCTGTACCTTGAACATTGTGGCCTCCAGGCCACAGAATATGCTCCCACCTTCCTGGCCATCGCCACCCTCACGTGCCCTCCTGCCTAGGACACTGGTGCGCGCAGAGCCTGCTGGAATCTGTGGTGTAGCCTTGTCAGCCACAGGTGCTATTGTATGCTGTACAACATCCTCATCCTCCGAATCAGAGGTTTGCAGGATCCTCTGAGGGCGCACATCAGGCCTACTTGCCCTTCCCTGCATGGACGACCTGGACTTAGCTTTGGTTGTAAGCGGTGTGCTTAACAATTCAGGGGATCCAAATAACAGAGGTGATAGCAGGACAGGTGTTGAGGCTCGCTCTGGTGATGAGGCTTCCTGGGTGGTGGTGTTGCCTCCTTCCACAGCGCTGTGACTTGTGCCTTCTTTCTCTTTTTCCCTTCTCTTAGTTGCTCGTGCCCTCTCCTCCCTTGCTGGTGCTGGAGTGCGTGAGGACTCTCCTGTAGAATCAAATTGACATAGGGTCAATGTTGTTGTTCATCTGTGTGTAGTTCTTAAGTAAATTGTTTACACACCTTTGCACAGTGTACATTGTGTGTTTGGTGATGTGTATGGCATGCCTTGCTAAGTCTTGTGGTGTATGCATTGCATGTATGTACTCAGGACTACGTCTGCCCTGATGCATTGCTGGCTCCAAATATGATCTGTTCTGCAGTGTAATGATTCTACACAGTGGGGTACGGGTTCAGGTAATGGGTTGTGGATTGGGGTACATGCATCTTACCTTGTTTCTTTGTTGCTCTTGCTGTACTGTCCAGGTCTCCAATCCCATGGATGCATTGTGGCTCCATGGTGGTTTCGACAAGCTCCTCCATCTCTGTCAGTTTTGGTGCTTTGCTCCTGCCACCTCCTGTCACACCTGCATCCTTTTTTTGCGCAGCAATCTTCTTTTTGGTTATGATGCGCAGGTCATACCATCGCTTTTGAATGTCCTCGATCTCCCGGTGGGTCACACCAATGGCATTGACTTTGCCCTGTATGCCAAGCCATATGTTCCTCTTCACACACTCTGCAACATGCAGAGACTGTTTTCCGAATATTTGGTGGTAGTGACTTACTATTTCTTCAACAGCCACCTGTAGTTCTTCTGGACTGAACTTTATCTTTCTTTTGCGCTCGCCACCTTCCTTTTGCCCTTCCTAAGACTACATTCTGCTGCAGTGCTTGCCTCTGGATGCTCAGCTCCTCTCACCTCGGCTCAATTGTTTGTTCAGTTGGTGTGCACCTGCATGGGTGTGGCCACTCCCAGGTACTGGGGAGGGGTACTTCATTCTGATTGGTTGGATTCTCTGGACCTTGGTTGTGGGGTGTGTAGGGTGTCCCTGATTGGTTGGCAGGCTCACATGTCAATTTTCATACTTCCGACTTGGTATTAACCGATTCGGTATTTACCGAATCGGTAAATTCCGATTCGGTAAATTCCGAATCGGTAAAACCCATTCATTCCTATGGGTTAGGAGGCCCATAGGAATGAATGGGTTTTACCGACTCGGCATTTACCGAATCGGAATTTACCGATTCGGTAAATACCGAACTCAGATACCGAGTCATTCCGAATCGGTAAGTTTTACCGATTTTTTATCTACATACCATTTTCCGATTCTGAAATACCGATTCGGTATGAGTCGCTATTTAAGAATCGGAAAATTAAAATTACCTACATCTGGCCCTTAGTGCCTGATGTAAATGACTGTACCACTTGGGGTGTGATTTTTGCAGCAGTCCATACTAGGTGCTTTGGTACCCCGTCAATGGCTGTCCTGCCCTCCATCAATAAGCATATTCAGGATGAACATGGAACGGAGGCAGCTGTGGAGTTGGGAATGCGACTTGTGGGAGCGTTTGTCATGGTTCGCAATCTCGTCCTTGCAGATCTTAAGGGGGATGCAGTAAGTTTCCAGGTGTCTAATGCTTTGCGCAATATTCCCGAGGACGAGAAACCCTGTCAGTTACCCAAAATTATTACGGAGGCTTATAAGACCATTGGCAGTAATATTTTGGGTGTTAGGCCTTTTGCTAAAAAACGAACACAGCAGCAAACTCAGCAGGCGTCATCTGATAAAGATGACCGCCAGTGAGTTCCAAAACAAAATTGGAGTAAGAACAAAAACCAGGAGAAACAGCAAAAGAAACAGGGGTCCCGTCCTGCTTCACCTACACCTGCCTCTACTGAGCGTACATATGAGTTGTGCTACCGCACTACGAATATGTCACCTGATAGATTACATGTTCCTGAACAACGTTCTCCTCTCTCTTTGCAGGAAACATCAGTCTCACCCACTGGTGGAGGAGGCGGCGGCAGAGGACAAGTTGCCCAACAGAGCCGTGAGCAGCCGCGCAAGGCTGACAGAAAAGGCAAGCAGGACGAGTCACCGCGTCAAAGGCCCCAGTTTCAGAAGAAGAAAGTTGCTGCAGTAACAGCGAGATATGCCACAGATAGTGAGAATGCAGCTGCGGAATCTGACATGGGCGCTGACACTGTTGGACAGAGCGGCGGAGATTACCATCATTCGAGAGGCGTTGTGTCCACTACTGAAGGTGACAGCAACTGCCACCTTTGTTGTAGTTGAGACAGCTGACACTAGAGTGGCTCCCCCTGATAAACTTTATGAAATAGTCCTTATGATTGAAGGTGACATAGAACGTACCATAAAAGGGTTTATTTGGGAAAATCTGACTACTACCTATATCCAAGGGGAGGAGGTAATCCTCCCTAGTTTTGTGCACATAGTGCTGAAAGAGCAGGCGCTGCATTTCGCGGAAGATTGGGCTAAGGTGCTTGCTTTGGATTTGGACCGTACTCACTGTGGATGGGTTACATTTTCCCCTCGACATGAGATTCCTTTGCGGTTAACGCCACAGCCTTGACCCCAAACCCTTCCGTTGCGGAAATCCTTCAACAAATGGAATATCAAGGTGTAATTGAAACGTCTGTGTCTCCGATGAATAACCCTCTTTTTACTGTGACCAAGCCAGAAGGCTAGTACTGTTTGGTATTAGATTACCGCCACTTAAACTCACTTTGTCGTATGTGCGCGGTGCAGAATACTCACAGTTCTGCTCTTGTGGATAGTCTTGTGCGTAAAAGGTTCAAAACCACACTTGACATGTGCAATGGTTTTTTGACCACAATCTGTCCCCTCTTAGTGGTCAATGGACAGCTTTTACCAGTGGTGGCAAACGACACCAATTTCGAAGTTTTGCCATGGGCTACAAGAACAGTCCAGACGTTTTTGCCGCCCACCTAGTCTCTTTCTCTTACAGGGACACTACGCAGATGTATGTTCATATGTAGATGACATCTATCTCCCAGACGACAAATTATGGCCGCATCTGTGCCATGTAGACCGCATAATTTGCCGTTTTGCAGATTTTGGCTATAAATTCAACTTTGCGAAAAGTCACATTGCAGAGTACACAGTGTTGTTCTTGGGCAATGAGCTCAACAATGAAGGTCGAAATTGAGCTCCTAACTTCCTGGAGAAATGCGCACTTTTGCGAGCTCCCACAACACTGAAGAAACTATAATTTTTACTGGGCTTTTTGAATTTCGGGCGTACCTATATTCCCAAATATGCCCAGCGTATCAAGCCTCTTTACGCTTTGATACAACCAACTTTTTCCAAATCGTGCTGGCTGCCTGAACATTCAGCCATCTTGCAATCTTTGCAGGCTGATCTTCTAGAATCTAAATCCTTGTTGACTCAAGATACCCACACCAACCTGGTGATAAGAACCGTACAATGGGCAGTGGGTTTCACGTACCTCACTATTAATGAAAGTGGCGCAGTCCCTATTGCTTACAAGTCACACTTGTACATTTGAGTTGCGGTTATCCGCTGTGGAAAAAGTTTCGACAGGAGAGCAAATGGCGATTCTTAAGGAACATTCACTGTCGCAGGGAAAACGCATTTTGGTTGTTCCTCCGTATCCTGCCTTAGAGGCAGTGACGAAAGACAGTGTACCATATTTGAAAGCTTTGCACCCACGGTGAATACAATGGGTCCCCGGATGTCACGTTCATTTTTGATTCCTCTCTGCAAACTAAAGAGTTCTTGCAGTATGAATTACTGCTCCTCTGACTATGCGCCCACTTGAGGAATTCTGTTGTATCATTTACACTGACAGAAGTGCGCAAGCGGCCACTGGTTCAAAGCACGCATATTCTTCGGCCTGCACAATTGTTGTTTGTACTATGGTGGATGGTGAATTCAAGTCCGATGTCGTGCATACACAGACATTAGGGGACTGTACCGCCCAATTGGCAGAGCTCCGTCCTCTGATGCTTGTGACTACTCTCTTCGTAAGTGCCTACTACTACTGTGTTCAATCATACAATGACAATCTAACATTTAGTACTCAAAATGATTATCGTGACTCCAAAGGTCGCACAATAAAACATAAATTGATCTGGGTTTGAGTGGCAGAACTTAAAGAACGGCTGCCACTCGTGTTTGTAATTCATACTCTGGGTCACGAGCGTGTTGGAGTTCACGCTGTTGGCAATTGTCTCGCAGATGAAGCCGCTAAGACATCAGTTGCAACATATGCAGTAGCAGCAGTTACACGTTCCAAAAGTAAGATTGATGATGACATCTTGGCAGCTATTCCCGCAACAGAGAAGGGAGGTAATTACCCTAGAGGTTCCCCTTCTAAATACTCTTATTATTTAAGCCCTGATAAAGTTCCTTATGTGAAAATTAACAACGTTGGTGACAGGTTAATACACAATGCAGACCGCAGGCGACTTTGATTACAGCAGCCTACGCTGGGATGGCCTCATCACATGCCGGCGTGTCAGCTACTGTATCTCTTCTCCAGCAACGGTATTGGTGGTGGGGTTTGTAAAAACATATGCGTGATTATGCCCTTCAATGTGGCATTTGGCAGCAAATTAAACCTTCTACTGCTGCACACCTGTCCCAAACACAGTTGTACATATCTAATAAACCACCTGCGTGTGTTTATCTAGATCACTGCGGTCCTTTCTCATCTGATACTACGTATAGGTACATCTTAGTAGCAGTTGATTCTTGCACGCGCTTTGTGTGGTTGTGGCCGCAACGTAGTGCTAATTCCAGAACTGTCGTAAGGGAATTGAGTGTCTTTGTGGGAATGTTTGCGTGTGGTACCTTCCATTCGGACCAGGGTCCAGCGTTTGCCTCTAAGGCAGACAAATATGCCATGAGTTGTTTGGGGGTGCAGGTAAAATTTTCGTCTCCATACCGACCTGAGGGTAATAGTGTTGTGGAGCGAATGAACCGTGACTTAAAGCAATCCTTGACACCTAAGGTTTTGGGTACTGGCCGAGACTGGCTAACCCACCTCAATAGCATACAGCGTACACTAAATAATCTCCCTAGAAGGTCTCTGGGTGGGCGGACCCCATACGAAATGCTCTTTGGCATGAAAATGTTTGTTCCGGACCTTGATGGTCTACACATGGCAGTGGCGGCTGTATCCTTTGACGTAGATGAACAATCTAATGTTTTACAGAACCTACAAAAAACCAGAGCCAGTCTTGCAAAGGAACATTTCCCCTCCACATCTGATGCTGCGTTGCAGATTCCGGTAGTCGGCAGGCTACCCCAAGTTGGAGAACTGGTCCGAGAGAAGATCGATAACAAGAAGGAATTCGGACCCCCTATCGAGCTCCAGTTCCCGTGCTTGGCGTGCAGGATACAAGAACAGTCATTTTATCTCCTCTTCCTGGGCAAAAGGGGAACAGGTACATCTCCATATGCAATGTCAAACTACACAGGGTGGCCAATTCTTCATAGTATGACGCCTGCGTTTTCGTGTCCAGCAATGGTGGCTAATCAATCCCGTTTTTCAATTGACACCGGCTCGTCAACATCTAAGTCCCCTTCAAAAGTTTTGATGTTTGCTGCATGGCTTAAAAACATTTTTTGATTCCACCTTGGACTTACATTTGGCTGGTGCCTTTCTCAATTTTTGTATTCGTGTCCATAGGATTTGTGGTGTATTTTTTCGTTTTGTAAATGGACACTACGTTCAAGAAAGAACTTCAAGTAGACTAATTGAAGGAACTTCGGCTCTCCACTCCTCTTCACACATAATGAAGAGGGACCAGACATTTGTAAATATAACTGCTTGCCCCGTTTTAGATGGGATTGTATGGGATGCTGTAAAGTTCCAGATTCATGGGCACACAGAGGCTATTAATGTTCCCTATGTACTCCGTGTTTCTATGGGGGATGTGGTTAAACAAAATATTTGCTCTGATGATTGGTACGTCCAGGCAGTAGAGGCTTTGTTTTCTGATTTTAAATATTATGCTGCCTTCGATGCTGAAGATTTATATCTAGAGTTTGCAAACTATGGCGATTTCTACTATTACCAGCATTTTGGCAATCCCTTTCTGCATAAGACAAATACATTTAGCATTGTGGTTAACTACACACAGTGGGAACATTGTCCTGCACCTGTTGAAGGCAGCTCCAAAACTCTTTTGAAAAAGTGTTTACTTCACTGATTTTGATCAAACAAACCCTAATGCATTTTATTTTAAGATGACTGGGAAGTCCTCTTCCAAGGTTAGACTTACCCACACTGAATTACTGTATTCAAAGTCCTTTATTGACCAGTTGGCTGTTGAGGGCTATGAACTGTGGAAGGATACTGTTGATCTTAAATCTGTTTGGGGTTCTAAAAGTTGGCAAGTGCAAGGCACAGAGGCTTTGCATCGTGCATGTCTCATCCCGAATCATATGTTGTTTCTGAATGCTACTATTTGACAAACCACCTGCTTTGAATTGGCTACTTCTAAAAAAGTTAATGCTCCTTCATTTCCTGATTTGGATGAATACCCCATTGGAATAATTATACCAGTACTTCGCTTAGCGATTTACAAGCCCTGTTTGGAAATTCCTCTTTTAATGTTTCCACCATTAATCCCGAAGGCTGGTTATTATGGCAAAAAAGTGCAGATTCCTACCAGCACCGTTTTCTGGGTCTGACCCTGGCTATACCGAGGTTAGAGTAGATCCCCGAGTCAATATTCGGTCACCACCTATTCTGTAGGCAAATTGTGTCAGAGTTGGCTCAAACACTCTACCTTAGCATCAGTTAAGTTGAATTTGTCCAAACTGACTGACGCCGTTGGTTTAAATGATTTTGTAAAAGGTCCTGAAGCAGGCAGATTGAAAAGATGGATATATGCTGCTTACAACGAAGTTTTGAAACTGTCCCAGATTGAAGCTGCTTCTAGGTTCAGAGCTACAGATCAGGCCAATTAAGAAAAAGTGCTTGCTGTTGTAGATAATAGCATTAACACCCTCTCTTCCTGTATTTACACATTAGATAACATTGTTTCATCTGTTGTTGATATCATACAAGAAGACGTTGCAGTTCGGTACCTTGTACAAAATCAATTGTGTTCTATTATGCAATGTGCTTGGACTCTTCAAACGTTAATTTCTGGGAAGGTGCCTTGGGATTACATGAACATGACATCTTTATTTTTACCTTTTAATTTGACTGTTAAACAACAATTTATGTCTATGAAAGATGCCACTTTTTCACTGCTGCATATTGAAAAACTGGAACCGTTACCATTTTCAGTGGCCGAATCGAATTTGGCAGTTTGGCTCATCCATGGGTTAATAACATTGCCCTTTCCTCTGTTTAAATTTGACTCATGTATGAAACACTATGCCATAGGTAGATTTGAGCCTTTAGGTGATGCTTATCTTCATGAAGTCTGGAATCCCCCATTTACATTTAGGTGCTTGAGAGAAGGAAAGGAAGTTTATGTGAAAGGTGAAGACTGCACATCCACTCCAGATCACTCATTAGGCTGCAGAAATCTGCAATTTGCGGTTTTTGTAATGTAATGGCACCGAATCTTGCATGTGTTTTGAAAGGCACCCCCACCCCGGCTATTACACCAACTTTCACGTTGCTTGCAAACGGTAGTTAATTATTATTAAATAATGAAGATTGCTGTGGTATGCTTGCCGGAATTCTGTACATCGTTACTGTTTCCCAACGCGTCGTTTGCTGTAAGAATGTTCTGTTTCCTCCTCCACATGGGAGGCTCGATGTTTCCATCTGGCCTTCTATCCCGACCATGAAAGCAGAGTTCAACAAGATGAGTCGAATAAGAGCTATTTTGTCCCAAAAGGAAGTCGCCCTTCCAATTGTGCGTGAAACATTTGTCCTTCATGTTGCAAACACTCGTACTGAGGTACATGCCTTATTAAATACTGAGCTGACCCTGCATTTTGGTGCTTTGATTCACACTATCTTTAATGCCTCGTCAACCACGGGCCTGGTGCACTTTTTTAAAGTAGTAAGTTCTGGCCTTGTGACCTCATTCCTAGCTATATTTGGTGTGTGGAAAAGTAAATGTTGCCGTGTTCTGTGTCCCTACGTGTTCCCCATCTTATGCTATATGTGCATGATTAATATGCAATATGTATTCCCCATGATCGATTAAAGACGCAATTACAGTTGTGTCCATCTCTAGTATGCCAGTTTCCAGTTCTCGTGAAAGCTACGAGTATCAGGCCTATGTAAAGTTATGTTGCCACGTTTCTCAGTGTGCACGTTAATTCATTGCAAAGTCCCCGTTTCTAGGCCTCAAAAGGGCCCGGACTCAGATTCAGCTCCTGTCTCCTGAACCCTCTCTGAGGAGCGATACAGCCCCCACCTGTATCCCTGACCCTTCACTTACTTCCTGCCTCACAGTGCCCGGCTCGGCCTGGCTCTGCCTGCCAGTCTGCCAAGAGTATGTTATGATTCTAGTTATCAGTCCAGCTCTCCTTCTCTGCATTCCTAAGTTACTGAATCGCATCAATAGTGTCCGTCACAGTCTAGCCTTTACGTCTCCATGTAAGAGAAATACTGTATTAATGGTCATTTAATATTCCTCAACACGCACCACATGTAGAATAATGCATGCACCAGTCTTAGAGTCTGTTAGCCTTTACCCTGATAACTTTTGGATTCTATCAATATGTTCTCTAAACATCAGATACTAGATAGTGTTTAGGTACATGTCGCTCTGACTCTCCAGACTTCAGTCTCTTCTTCTAGCACAGAAGTCATAGCCCCCAGTTCCTCCTAGTAACACGTCATTGCCAGTTTGCGCGCACCACTAGGTTAGAGGTCCCGGCTCCTTAGGTAGCCCCCTCCATGTTTCCGCCCCATTTATGACATATTCTGTTACGTTTGCATCACATGTCTATGTTCACGCCTCTTGTTACACCCACTTTATGCCTTATCTTTCGCGACTGTTACGAACCCCGCCCACTGCTACGCCAACTGTATTGAATACCATGTATTTTGTTTAAGTATATATGCTTGTGCACTGTTATTAAAAGTTGCTAGCCATCCCAGATCTTCCCCGTGCAGGTTGTCCTGTTCCTGTCCTTTCTGTATTAAAACCTGCAAACTCCAGCTACCTCGAATCTTGACTCTTATTTATTGAGCTATCTGTTAATTAATTATTCCGAAAAATAGATCAGGTATTTAATTATTTATTTACCACATAATGGCGCCCGAATAGGGACTTGCCCTTTCCCCACGCGCCGGAGAAGCCACGCCAGCCCCCTGATCCTCTGCAGCCGTGACGGAACCATACCGTGCACGTGCAGATATTTCTGCTTCAAGTATCCCTCAGGCCCACGGAGGAGACGGAGGTTGCGGTCCAGCATCCAGACGAGGCGGTGGAGGAACGCGGCGAGTCCCGACCAGAGCCCAAGCCGAGAGTCCAAGGTCCGAGGTATCCGGAGGCCCACCCGTAACTGAAGTCCAAAGTTCGTAGTCCGTCGTCGTAGCAGTCCAGTCCAGTCCGAGGCCTTCCGTTCTTGCTGCCCGGTGAGTACCGTTGCTGGGGTAGTATCTAGACAGGGTCAATTAATTTGTCTCTGGTCCGTGGGTTTGGGTACGCAAATCCAACACGAAGTATCCACCTAGGTGGATGCGGGTCCTGATGTGTCTCTTTATGAGACTGGTATGTTTCGTACTGTTTCAGCAGTGCATCTAGTAATTCTAGTAAGTTTTGTTCTCGAGAAATTCATGTGTTTCTGTTTTCAAGTATTCCAGGTAATGTTTCTGTTCGAACTGTTATTTTAAATGTTCTTCAATGTGTTTTTAATGTCGTGGTATGAGTGATCAGTCTCAAGTCATTATTGTGTTCATTGTGTATTGTATTGTGTCCAGATCCCAGTTCACGCCATGCCTCTGTTCTCAAAATTACGTCAGTTAAGAACTAGAAAAGGTCTGCTCGAGGAAGCAGTTCCTGTCCCACCTAGAGACAGTCCAGGTCATTTTATGTATCATAAGCATGGCATAAGTGCCATATTATATCTAGACTTATGGGTCGAGTACACTAAGGAATTAGAAGAGAAATATAGATGGCCTGTATCAGGCACATGGGATGCCGAGTGCATCATGCGAGTAGAAGAAGTATTATGGAAAAAGAAAGCCAGACAGTCACAGAAAGATGCCATCGAGTTATGGCGCAAAGAATCTCATAAAAGAACCGAAAAAGAAATCAGAAAGTCAGAATTAAGTAGAGAATCCTTAGAAAGAGCCCAGGAAAGGGAATTAATCGAAATAGGTGAACGAGTTAAAACCGAACAGTCAGACAGACAGAGGAATGCCCTCATTAAGGGTATGTATCCTCTTCTTGCCGAGGGCTTGCCAAAAGCAACCCCGGAGGCATCCAGTAATTTTCCGCCACCCTTAGTTCCGACCAGCTACGTCACAAACCGACCGCAGCTGATATTTTTCTCTCGTCCTATTTGGACGACACAGTCCCAGAATATGCAAATCCTGTTCCGCCAGCTCCTGTAAATAATGTAATTCATGGTCCTCCAGTCACCGGGGCACCTGTTACAGCACCTGTTACGGTACCCCCGGTCCAGCCCGTAGTACAAATTCCCGCCACATCAGTCACTTTGCCAGCACGAAGAGTATCAGTCGACGATTCCAGTTTAGGGGCCGCGGGAGGAGGTCCTCCGGGAACCCCGCCGCCACACAAACGTGTAACGTCAGTCGAGTTACATGAACGTGCGTTACAGCGCACGCCCAAACATCAGTCTGTTGCAGATATCAGACGAGCTCTTACCGAATGCCGTTATGATCCGGTCCCAGGTGATGATAGTATGGTTATATATTCATTACGTGTAAGACGGGTGACCGAGTATTTGGACACCCTACCAAATATGAAAGAAGATCTAGACAGAATATATCGTTTCATTCGTACAGGAACAGACCCAGAAAGTATTGGCGAAGTCATGTTTCTAAGAAAAGCTGAGATTCAGCTCATGCTATTAAAGTTTCTAATTAATTGTTTAATAAGGGAACAAGATTATCCGACTAAAGATCCGACCCAAATGAAAGTCCTGACAAGGTGGAGTGATAATATAGCCGAGGGAAGACACAGGACGCTCAGTTGTATAGAGAGTATGTACAAGAAAATTCGTAAGGAAATAATAAGGTTACACGAGAAACGCAAAGCAGCACAAGTAAGGGAGAAGGAAAACGACTCTTCTACTGAAGAGGTAGACGACGAGAATACCGCCAGAATAGCGTATGTAGGTAAAGCTAGACTTCCCGACCGACATTCACGTCTAGAACACAAGAAAACTGTTCCTCTTCCAGCACCAGAACAAGGTTCTCTAGAGCAAGTATTTCAAGCTACCGATCACATTCTGAAATCACGAATCGGTTATAGTGAACTTAGTACCATGCATGAACAAGAACTAGCCCGATCAGCAGTCCAATGGGCTACTGATTCTACCACTTTTTCAGACGAAATAGTGGCACAAATGTTTCTGAAACTGCCCCCAGCGGAGCAGCGACTGGTGGGTATGTATATGATCCAGCACCTCATTACATTGTATGAGGGTCAGCATTCCGATCCAGGTCCGTTACATGATGTTCTGAACGAGTTACTCCAGTATAAATGGAGAGGTCTAGGTACCGACTTAATTAGTATCATTCTAGAACAGCGCCACAAATATAGAACGTTTCTGAACCCGCATTTTGTTCACGTCTCACCCCCAGAAAGTAAACCCTTTTACATAGACAGACAGCATCCGTTACGAGAAGTACACCCAGTTAGGACAGCGGGTGGTGAAATGCAACGAGTATTTGTTTACACCCCGATTACAAAGATGGAACTCTTAGAGATGAAAAAGTTAATTCCCTGTCACGATAAAGATCCAGCAGGGTTCCACCGTGAATTAAAAGACATGCTCCGTATGGGAGAATACACGTATCCAGATATAATTAAAATGTTAAAGGTCCTGTTGCCCGTGGGCATATATGAAAAACTCAAGGAGAAAGAATGGGAGGTGGGAGAGAAAAAGATAGATTGGGCAGCTCTAGAAGCTGAAGAAAATACACGTGTACCAGGTACCGGTCAAGGAGATAAATGTAAAGAATTACCTGAACTGTTAATACAAGTTTTGCCAAGATTACTAGCCACGAAAAAGGAAGACTGGGATGCAATCTCAGCCTGTAAACAGAAACCAGACGAAGATACTAGTGATTTTTATTCTAGATTTGAGAAATGTTTTAGCATCAACAGTGGTTTGAAGACGAGTAGTGAGTCATACCCTCATCTTTTTGTTACTAAACTAGTCGAGAATTCAAGTCCACAAGTTAAAAATAGAGTTTTGAAAGTCGAGAGTACCTGGCAAGCTAATACTCCGTCCCAAATGCTCCAGATGCTCCAGTATCACCAGAATAGAATCAGGGAAGAGCAAGAACACGAAAGGAAACGTATGAAAGACACGAAAATGAAAGTATTAGTTGCACAATCTGTTCCACAGGACAGTCAGAAGAGGGGTCCAAATCAAGCCAGTCATCCTGCAGTTCCTGTTAAAGGGACCTGCAATTATTGTAAACAGCCAGGTCATTTTATAAACGAGTGTGCAGTTCTGAAACACAACATAGCCACTGGTAAGACTAAAGAAAGACCACGTCCGCCTAGACAAGAACAAGTTTCACAGACTTCCCAGTTACCACAGAATACACCACAGACAGTTACAGCACCGCAGCCTATAGCTGCAACACAGCATGTTACACAGCAGATGTACCAGTATGCACAGTCCGAGTATCCAGAGTACCAGCCGTATTCATGAAACAGCCTAGAGAGGGAGGTAGGCTTGCCTCTCATCGAGATTCCTGTAGATCAAGAGGGTCCCTATGTTCACAGTCAAGTATTAGGGAAAGACAGAAAGTTTCTGATTGATACAGGGGCAAGTAGGACTACTATCAGTCATGACGAGGTTCCAGGGGCTCCGCTCTCAGGCTCTAGAAATGTTTCCCTTGGATTTTCAGGAAAGCCAATTGTTAACGAGATTTCCAAACCAGTTACTCTAGAAGTAGGTCCATTGTCCCGAACTACTGACCTGCTACTCACGAAATCATGTCCAGAAAATTTGTTAGGCATTAAGACATTAAAAGAATTAGGTGCAGTTATTTGCTGCTCCCCAGAAGGAATACGTTTGTTTTTACGTGACTTTAAGGGTCACTATGTATTACGTGATTTTGATCCAAGATTATTGAATGTTCCGCAGCATCTATGGGCACAAGGTCCAACTGATGTTGGTTTTATGCAAATCACACCCCATCGTGTGACTCTCAAACCAGGTGTAGTGTTACCACGAATCAGACAGTACAGATTGCCACCTGAGGCTGTAGCAGCCTTATCCAAAATTATTGACGAGCTCATTGCTCAAGGAGTAGTTGTAGAAACTGACTCCAATGTATGTAATTCTCCTATCATTCCAGTCATGAAACGTACTGATCCAAATGCACCTCCAGTATATCGATTAGTGATAGACCTTCGAGAACTTAATAAATGTATCATTCCCCAGTACCCAGTTGTCCCAGATATTTCTTCCCTATTGACAGCCATTGATTCTGAGGCTACATTTTTCACAGTCATAGACCTCAAAAACGCATTTTTCAGTATCCCCATTCATCCAGACAGTCAGTTTCTTTTCGGATTCTGTTTAAATGGAAGGAGCTATAAATTCACACGAGCTCCTCAAGGTTTCACAGAAAGTCCTAGTATTTACAGTCAAGCACTTAAGAGACAACTAGACAATATTCACATGCCAACTGACACTGCCCTGCTCCAGTATGTCGATGATCTACTGATCACAGCCCGTTCTGAACGTGCCTGCGAGCGTGCGTCACTTACAGTCCTGTATTTCCTAGCCGAGATGGGGCACAAGGTGTCCCCTTCGAAGCTTCAATTCTGTGTCCAGCAAGTGATCTACTTAGGCCACTTACTGTCCAAGAGGGGTAGGCAGTTGACACCTGACCGTATCCAGTTAATAGCGAGTCTTCCTCAGCCCAAGACACAGAAGGAGGTACGAGCTTTTATCGGCCTCACTTCTTATTGCAGACAATGGATTCCCCAGTATGCATTTCTAGCCAAGCCACTGATACAGTTAACGACTCAGGAGGCAGCCGTATCGACTGTTCTCCCTTGGACATCTGAACATACACTTAGTTTTAATGAGTTGAAGAAAGCCTTATGTCAAGCACCTGTTCTAGCAACACCAAACTACAGTAAGCCTTTTACACTTTTTGTCACAGAATGTAATGGTACTGCATTATCTGTTCTCACACAAGATCAAGCAGGACAATACAAGCCCTGTGCTTATTTTTCGAGCACATTAGATCCAGTAGCCCAGGCTCTGCCTGTGTGCCTCAAGTCAGTTGCAGCCACAGCACTAGCTATCAGACAAAGTGATTCCATAGTATTAGGACACTCCCTGACAGTACAAGTTCCACACTCCGTGGAAGTTCTTTTAAACCGAACACAGACCCAGCACTTGACAATTGCACGTTTAACAGGTTATGAACTGACACTGTTCCAGCCAAACATAGAAATCAGACGCTGCAACGTTCTAAATCCTGCTACACTGTTACCGTCAGTTACTTCAAATCCTGCCACACATGACTGTGTGGAAGTAGTTAACACCATGACAAAGCCAAGACAAGACCTGACAGATATTCCATTACCAGATCCCGACCTGACACTTTATGTGGATGGTTCATGTATGAGAACAAGTACAGGAGAACTAGTAGCCGCGTATGCAGTGACTACTGAGACTGAAGTTATAGAGACACACCGTATTGACACTCTGTCCGCTCAAGCAGCAGAGCTAGTTGCTCTGACCCAAGCCTGCATACGTGCCAAAAACCTGAAAGTTAACATTTACACAGATTCACGTTATGCATTCGGAGTCGTACACGACTTTGGAGTGCTCTGGCAAGAAAGAGATTTTATGACTTCTCATGGAACCAAGATTCAGCATGGTCTCCTTATCCAAGCTCTGTTAGATGCAATACATTTACCAACAGCTATCGCTATCATGAAGTGCAAAGCACATACGAAAGTCACTGACATTATTTCCCAAGGTAACGATCTAGCAGATCGAACAGCCAAGTTTACAGCCCAGACTCCAGACATTCCAGTTAACGCAACACTGACACACACTCCAGATCCGACTACATGTATGACAGTTAAGGACCCCACTCAAGATGTCATAGATATCCAGTCACATGCTACTCCCGAGGAAATCAAGAAATGGTCCGAACAAGGAGGGGTCCAGACAGATCAGGGATGGTTGACGAAGGGAAAAGCCACATGGTTTCTCCCCGACTCAATGGTTCAAGTCATTATTAATACCGCACATAGTCCTGCACATTTAGGAGAAAAAGCCATGTTAGACAGTATCCAGAACATTTGGTTCAACAAGCATTTACGAGCTGCAGCCAAGCAGAAAGTCCGTACCTGTATGATATGTTGTCAGTTCAATCCAGGTAAAAGTGTCCCGGTGGAACAAGGGGGATTCCAGCCTCCTGACCACCCTTTTGAGGTCCTCCAAATGGAGTACATTCAGATGGAGCGATGTCGAGGTTTTAAGTATGTCCTTGTAGTTGTATGCGCTTTGTCCAGGTGGACAGAGGCATATCCAGTCCCAGATTACACAGCCGCGACCACTGCCAAGCAGCTGGTTCGTGAATTCTTCCCCCGTTATGGACTCCCTAGGGTCGTGTACTCAGATAACGGCCAGCCATTCTCATCAGAGTTGATGAAGTATGTTTCCCTTCTGTTAGGGTACCAGTGGAAGTTTCATTGTGTACGCCATCCTGAAGCAGCAGGTCGCGTAGAGAGACATAACCAGACATTAAAAATCCGTCTTGCCAAAGTCTGTAAAGAGAAAGGTGTAGACTGGCTAGTAGCTCTGCCAGTCGCCCTATTTTATATGCGCATGGTCGCACATTCCAGATCAGGTCTGTCCCCTTATGAGGTCGTATTCGGCCGCCCCCCGAACATGTGGGGTACACCTAGACCCCGAAGTATTACAGATGTTTCCAGTAATATGCTGACAGATTACCTAGCTTCCTTGATGTCTGCCCTACACAGGTTGCCGCCGCATTTCCAGACAATACCGAGGTGAAACCGCATGAAATCGTTCCAGGAAGTCTAGTCCTTGTGAGGAATTTTGATCGTTCAAGTCCGCTGGAGCCTCGCTGGAAGGAACCGAAGCAAGTCCTTCTGACCACCCGTACGGCCGTGAAGTTGGAGGGCCGTAAGGGCTGGGTCCACCTGTCTCACGTCAAGAAATTCCATGGATGTCGCATAAAAACTTTGGACTGTTCCATTTTTAAGGACTGCCAGAACTTTAAAAACTGCCCTATTCTCAAGGACTGTCCCGCTACAAACTTTGATTCCAAGCCTCCCCTGTTAGAGGAAACTCCGCAGCAGGAGTATAAACAGAAGCTCCGGTCTAGTAAAATAAGTCAGCCAGTTTAATTGTCTAAGTCCCCCTCGGGTGAAACGGTTAGACAGATTTCTGACATGTATGAGATAGACCCCCATAGTGAGAGAGTTTGTCAAAACTCCATCAGATGTATTGTTATTTTATGTTTTCTTCTATTTTTAAGTTTGATGGTTACCTGCACAAGTTATGCATTGCATTTATGTTTTTCAATTTCTCATGTAAATAAGTTTTCTAATGCTACAGTAGAACACACATTTAGTGATCTGCCTCCTCACGAGCTATCCTATCGTCTTGCTATGCGCAATAACACATTTATCCGTATGTTACACTATTCACACCAGACCAGCAATGCCACTAATTGTTGGGTGTGTGGTCGACTCCCCCCTTTCCAGACACCGAAGGGAGTTCTGCCACTCTTTCCTTATCCGTTTTCACATAATGGTTTGTGTGGAGCATGGTCCACGTTAACGTCATCCTCAACTGATATGTCCCTTCTGAATAGTACATGTTTTCCAGACAAGCAAGGTCTCACCCATAGAACCGGGTTAGACCTAGAAAATGAAGTTTATAATTTAGGTAATTATTCTTCGAATTTTATGGTCCTGAATGTTCAGTCTGATACTACTCCAGATTTACCTGCTATTTCAGTACTACCAGTCAAAGGCGAATTATGTGTCCGAAAAAATGGTTCCGCACATGTAGGACATAGTGATTGTACTACTATTGTCAAGTATAGTGACAGTGGGAAATCTATTTTCAAAGCCTCACGTCATTCTAATTTTGTTTGTGGTCAGACCGCATATGTTCGTCTGCCCCTCGATTGGGATGGAACATGTTACATTGCCTTCCTACTGCCACCAGTTTTCCTAGCCCCATCCGATTATCATAGAAACACACATCTAGTACACATTAGACATAGAAGGGAGATTGAGTCCCCGATTGTCGATCAAACTGAAACTGCTCTAGAACAGTATACAGACTTCAATAGAGGTTTCTTCTTCTTTATAGGACCTATCCAGAATAGCAAGCTAATCCGTAGGTTAACCAGAACCCTTGAAGCAGTAGTGAATGAGACTACTTCTGCTCTAGGTAACTTAACCGAAGAGCAATCTGCTATGCGATTTGTTGTGCTCCAAAATCGTCTCGTTCTTGACGTCATCCTGGCCGATAGAGGAGGAGCATGTAGAGTCATCGGATCTAGTTGCTGCATTTTCATTCCTAATAACGCGCCGTCTGTTTATTCAGCTATAACCAGACTTCATAAAATTGCCCATCAGTTACACCAGAATCCAGGCACCTGGACATGGTCCGGTTGGCTCTGGAGTATAATTTCTGCCTGGGGATGGAAAGTATTGTCATTTCTAGGTATTGCAGTAGCGATCATATTCAGTTGCTGCCTCTGTATACAATGTGGCCCTGCGATTTGCGGCATTTGTGCTACCTCTTGTATTCCTAGTCCCATGTCCCGTCCTAAATCCCGTTCCAAGACAATTCGAGACGAGCAAATGATACTGTATGAAATGATAGATGGTATCATGAATATAGATGTTTCCTGATGGAAACGTAGTGACAAGGAGGAAATGTGGAAAAGTAAATTTTGCCGTGTTCTGTGTCCCTACGTGTTCCCCATCTTATGCTATATGTGCATGATTAATATGCAATATGTATTCCCCATGAACGATTAAAGACGCAATTACAGTTGTGTCCATCTCTAGTATGCCAGTTTCCAGTTCTCGTGAAAGCTACGAGTATCAGGCCTATGTAAAGTTATGTTGCCACGTTTCTCAGTGTGCACGTTAATTCATTGCAAAGTCCCCGTTTCTAGGCCTCAAAAGGGCCCGGACTCAGATTCAGCTCCTGTCTCCTGAACCCTCTCCGAGGAGCGATACAGCCCCCACCTGTATCCCTGACCCTTCACTTACTTCCTGCCTCACAGTGCCCGGCTCGGCCTGGCTCTGCCTGCCAGTCTGCCAAGAGTATGTTATGATTCTAGTTATCAGTCCAGCTCTCCTTCTCTGCATTCCTAAGTTACTGAATCGCATCAATAGTTTCCGTCACAGTCTAGCCTTTACGTCTCCATGTAAGAGAAATACTGTATTAATGGTCATTTAATATTCCTCAACACGCACCACATGTAGAATAATGCATGCACCAGTCTTAGAGTCTGTTAGCCTTTACCCTGATAACTTTTGGATTCTATCAATATGTTCTCTAAACATCAGATACTAGATAGTGTTTAGGTACATGTCGCTCTGACTCTCCAGACTTCAGTCTCTTCTTCTAGCACAGAAGTCATAGCCCCCAGTTCCTCCTAGTAACACGTCATTGCCAGTTTGCGCGCACCACTAGGTTAGAGGTACCGGCTCCTTAGGTAGCCCCCTCCATGTTTCCGCCCCATTTATGACATATTCTGTTACGTTTGCATCACATGTCTATGTTCACGCCTCTTGTTACACCCACTTTATGCCTTATCTTTCGCGACTGTTACGAACCCCGCCCACTGCTACGCCAACTGTATTGAATACCATGTATTTTGTTTAAGTATATATGCTTGTGCACTGTTATTAAAAGTTGCTAGCCATCCCAGATCTTCCCCGTGCAGGTTGTCCTGTTCCTGTCCTTTCTGTATTAAAACCTGCAAACTCCAGCTACCTCGAATCTTGACTCTTATTTATTGAGCTATCTGTTAATTAATTATTCCGAAAAATAGATCAGGTATTTAATTATTTATTTACCACAGATCCCATCATTTTTTCATTTGATTTTTTCGAGTGTCTTCGGCGGTTTCCTGTTAATTCTCGCTTTGGGAGAGGGTATGCTGCTGTTAATTTGTTTACTTCAGAATAGATGCACAGTCTGTGCCCCACAACGATCTGCCTCGGCTGCTCCAGCTTCGTAACAGGATGCTAGAATACTATGGATGGCTACCTCTGGTTACTCTGATTGTGGCGTATGGTTTATCTTTCTGGTTCTCATACTTTACTTGCATGCAGCCTGTTTTCCATTGCCTGGATTGTGGATTTAAATGGACCCTGGATTTGTATCTCTGCAACACTGTGTCTCCTGACCTGGATTTTAATCTACTAATGAGTCCCTTAGTTGCTCATGAAATAGATTGTTCTGGTTTCGGGATTATGGCCTGCGCAGCGGCTCATGGAGTTCTAGGCAATTGGAACATATGGAATGCGGCCAATGACTTTCTGGCACACAGTTATCTCGAAGACAGCCCAAGTTGTCCTCTGATGGTGCTAGAGGCCCCGGCTGTCGAAGAACATGTATGTTCATTTCCGTTACTTAATTGGATGGCTGAAATGTTCATGGATGATAATAACGACTTCCTATTGGAGGCAGTTGCCACATACTGTGCCTATACGCTGTTGGATTGAAGTGTGATTTTTTCTGCTTTATAGACACGTACTGAACTCGTGAATTTATTTTCACTAATGTATTAATGTTTTCAACATTTTTTTTGTAGGTCTTTTTCACACCATAGCCACCCGTGGATGTTTTCACTGACTTCGTTACTTTTTAATTCAGATTTTTTACTCCCAATTATCAAGTTTGGCAACATTTCTGAACCTAGTTCTGTCTCATTCGAAATTGAACTCTGCATTCTATGAAACTTGCCCCCTTTATTGTGCGTTCTCTGATCAAGGGAGAGTGTAGTATGGCCTAAGGCCTGCTTTGTGTGCATGCTATGTTAGCATGGCTTATTAGAAGTTTAAACTCCTTTTACCTTGTGCCGCTTTTGCTCACAACCTTGCATAGCTGTTTTTGTAAGTTAGCTTTCGTGAAGATCTACACATGAGAAAGGGTTTTGTTTTCGACGTCTCTAGACTTACATTGTGCCCCTAGTCTGCACAGCGAGTGCTGAAGCCGTCAAAACATGGTAGCTGTTTTTCAACATGATCGAGTAATGCTTTCTAGACACAACAATTTGGCAGCTGTGAGCCAACTACGATTCTGTCACCCTTATTATTGCACACTTGCCTGATTTCACACACTTGGAAGATTTTCCGTTTCCAGGGATGCAGAGAGCTTATGCTGAGCCAGATGTTATTTACTCTTACTGAGCGGAAAGGTAATGGGGTCCCCCAAACAAGCCTAAGAGACCTTCTTTAGTTTATAATACATAGTTCCTATATAGGGAGGGTGTTAAAACCAGGCGCTATAAGACCTGTTTTCACCATCATTGTAATATGAGTTCTCCTTTTGTATTTTATGGAATTGTAACAATGCTGACCATATTATTTATTATCATATGACTGCTTATGTTAGCTAAGATACTGCACATGAGATGACGTCATTAATATAAATATTTTAACCTTACCGTGTCTCTTATTTACTCCTGTTGTGGATTGGTACAAGAGTATAACAAAAGAGTGTTCTCACTTCCCACCATTCCTGAGTTTGTACTAAGTCGCATGTTCTATATTGTCTAATCATTGGTTACTTTGCTATAGGACGAAGAACTAATGTGGCACTGATGCTAGCTGGTTGGGTGTTTTCTAGGTACTGAGGTGAGTTTCTTGTACACCACAATTCACTGATGTCCTAGGTCTCTGTGCACAGTTCTGTGTATGAACAGGATCCTTGCAACACCATGTAATGTCCAGTAAGAAATGTCATATGTGTATTGCTTTACTGTGCTCATATGTAAATTGGGTTTGGTGCTCTGTACACTGTGGTTAGCAGTAATGTATGTAATGGTGACCTCACTATGATTTGATGATGTGCACAGTTCTGTTACAGTCCTGTGGAGGCCAGCCTGGGAGGACAGGTGGATGTTCATGATCTGTCATGGATAATGTAAAATGTGTACTGCTTTATGAAGCATTGATGTTCAGACATGACTTTTGCCTTACTCTTCACATATCTTACTCTGTGCACTGTGACTAAAATAAATTGTATGTACCCTGGGAGAGGAAGCAGACACCAGACACCTGTGTACCTCCCATTTCTAGCCTTACACACCATGGAAGAATGACTCACCATCACAAAGTTCTGTTCAAATATGCAAACAATTGTGAATCTATGTCATCAGTTGGAGCTAGTCAAATCCTCACAGAGATGCTTACAGCAATGTTGAGACATGTGGGCAGCTACATCCAATTCCCCAGACGTGAGGATTTAGCTGTTGTGAAGGTAGATTTCTATGGATTCGGACACATTTGACGTGATTGAATCTATTGATTGCACCCTTGTTAGCTTAGCACCACCATATGGCAGGAAGCAAATCTTCAGGAACAGGAAGCATTACCATACCATAAAATTGCAAAGTTGTCTGCCTTGCAGATTTGCACATCTCAATCGTCTGTGCCTGGTTGCCAGGATCTGCCCCTGATGCCTATGTACTGAGGTACAGCACCATACCCTCACTGATGTTACAACTACTACCGGAGAGGGCCTGGCTTATAGGTAAGTGTGATCTGTCCTAACTTTGTGGGGGAAATGTGAGGTAGTTTGATCTGAAAGTGTGTGACTTAATGTTGCCCTTCTGTCTATCTTCCATCTAGGAGACTCAGCGTATCTCAACCACTCATGGTTGTTGGCACCGCTGAGGAATCCTACAACTCCAGGGGAATTCTGTTTTAATGAGGCACATGGAAGAAGACGGAAGCCAGTGGAGCAGTCTTTTGGAGTCCTAAAAGCCAGATTCAAATGTCTGGACTGGGTTGGGGGAGACCTCCTCTACTCACCCAGGAAGGTGTGCAAGATCATAGGGGCTGCTTCATACTCCACAACATTGCCCTATGACGGAACATCCCTCACATCACAGAGAATGCAGGCCCTGAAGACCCACTATGCTGGAACTCTGGAATGCCAAATGGAGATGATAATAGGGGTGAAGAAGAAGGAGCTGAATTGTGTCAGTATCTCATTCATAACTGCTTCTCCTGAGCATAAGTATAGTGTGGGATGTCATGACTCTGACTACTCTTTTAACTTGTAGTGATGTTGTGAGGAGGATGTTAATGCTACATACTAGGAATATATGGCTCTGGAAAGATCTCGGGAAAGGTGTTGGTATTGTAAGTGTATCTTTGTTCAGCTGTAAATGTACATCAACCTGTTGAGAATTGAAGGACATTGTTATTGGCGGAAGTGAGGTATCTTCATCCAAGATGTTTGTGTCAGAGATTAGCATTGTTTGCTATTAGCGTGGAGTTGCAGTTGGTTAGTAGACAATTGTAGACATTCACCCAAAGTATTAGATTTCATCATCTCATTATCTGTGAAGCTATTTGGCATTTTGGCTTTTGGGATAGACAAGACATCTCCAAAACTCAGCTAACAAAACAGTGTTGTCATATCATGTGTTTTATATCCATTCTATGGCCTAGTTGTGTCTAATTCAGGTAAATACCCAGCATGTTGGCATATGTGGCATTGTTCATCATGTGAGAAGTACAGAGTCAAGGCGCCACCAGGCAGTGCTAATGAGCTGTATTTCCTTCATGGCTGACATATATTCTTGGTATACCATTGTTATATTATCACTCATGTCATTAATAGTTTCAGTTGATGGATTTAGGACACCATTAAGAAATGTATGCATATGTATATCTGAGCGGAGCTTTGTCAGTATATTGTCCATGGTGAGTGAAGATCAGTTGTAAAATGGGAGACAAGGGAGAAGGGGCAAAATGAGCCAAGCATCCTGGTTATAGTTGAAGTGACAAGGCCTCATGGTAGTTGCAGTCACGTAAGTCTCACATTATCAGCACTTGGGGAATGGTAACCTGAATGAGTAGTGAACTTCAGTCATGTCATGAAAGACAAGGAAGAAGGGACCAAAGGAGTGTAGCTTCTTTGTTACAATTGGAGTGACCTGGCCTCATGGTTGTTGTATTCACTTCAGTCTCACCTTAGCAACACATGAGTAATGGTAACCTGTATGAGTAATGAACTGCAGTAGATGCATGGGAGACAAGTGAGAAGGGGCAAAAGCTGTATAACATATTGGTTAGAGTTCCAGTCACAGGGCCTAATGATAGTAGTGGAACTTTTCAATGTCACTTTAGCAACACTTGAGAAATGGTAACCTGCATGAGTAGTCAACTTCAGTAGTGACATGGGGGTCATGTGAGAAAGGGCAAAAGGAGCATAGCATCTTGGTTAGAGTTAGAGTAACAAGGTCTCATGGTAATTGTAGTCACTTCAATGTCACTTTATCAACACTAGAAAAACGTTCATCAGTATACCATAGCTGTCAGGATTCCACTCTGTAGGATCCGTCCGCAGTAACAAAGCTCCACCTCCGGACCTCCCGAACACCCCGAGTGTATAATCACAGGGTGTTCAAGTGATACGGTGAAGGAAAATATCGGGAAGGGAAAGGAAGGGGGCTGCAGGGAAAAGGAAGCTGTAAAACAAAATACACAGCAGGTTAATACAGTATGTAAATCCTACTCTCATTATATTCTCGCTAAGGGAAAATAGAGGTCACCTGTGCTATTTTAGCATTATCTTCATCCATGCAGTGGTCTCTCACAGAGCTCCTTCTATTCCTAAAGAATACAAGGACATTCGTTACTACAAAACATTCAGCAGCAACAATGCTTATTCGTATGCAGTGTGAATACTAAATACATACCCCCTAAGCTTAAACGAAATCCGGAAATAAATACACCTTGGTGCCAAGTGAATAATAGGCAGGCGTCAGTCTTCCGGAACCCAGGAAAAATAAACAAGCAAAACACTTGTTCTACCCAACAAGAAAAGGGTCTTTTCTTTTCATTAACTGATAACAGATTTCCTCATCTGCAATGGTTAGTATAATGAATGATACTACAGTACAAGAAGATCACTAAACCCAAACACGGTAGGGTGTGGTACACTACCACTGCCGTCCGCTTTGGTACTTATATTCCACAAATCATAAAAGTGTATGCCATATCTTCATGACGGTAATGCAGAGATTATTCCCCCTACACTCTGCCACCGGCGCCAGAACCGAACGCTCCCAAATTATAAACAGAAGCAGCTGAGGCACTCGCAACCCGAGTGAGCACTGTTAGAAATTTATGTGCCAAAACCAAACGAGGAAATGAAAACAAAACAGACCTGCGACTGTTACTAGAGCTACCCGCTCTGAATACACAGACGCAGAGAACAGTACCAGATCAACGCCACACTCCGGACACCGATCCTCCTTCTGCAACGAAACACAGGAACAGTCCAGAAGGTCGAGAGCAGCCGCTCCCGCTCGCATGACAAGAATCAAGTACGCCGTCCTCACGGGCATGCTGCGCTATATCCGGTTGGCCAGCAAGGATCATGGGAGTTGTAGTCAAACCCCCCAGGCCCATGGGAATTGTAGTTTATGATCTAATACTCAGGTAGGCGCATCGGTGAACCCTGACAATAGCTGTTGGCAACTAGGCCTGGGCGGAGATGTGACCCAAAAAATGTGGCCATATTATGCAGAGTTCTGCAAGCAGTGAAGGTCGTTAGGTTAAGGCGTTTGTGCTGTTTTTTAGCGGGAGGTGTTAGTTCTGTGCTCGAAAATCACAGCGAGCAGCACCATGCGCAGTGCTAGAAGGCGCTGCTTCTTTTTGCCGCTCAAGTAGATATTCTACTCTAGTGGCAGCTTCCTCAGCACGAATGAACTGTTTCTACACACAACTGCCCGCAATGAGAAATCTTGCCGGGAGTAAATATTTTCTTGCTCGCGCTTGCCAACTTAACATTGGCAAGCACAAGCAGGGAAAAACATAGTGGAGAGGAGTTTTTCAGAACTCCTTGTGGTACGGGGAGTGCGGAGTTGGAAACATTCCATAAACTCCCTGGTCGGAGCGAAATTTCATGCCCAGGCCTGTTGACAATATGCATTTGGGATGGATCACACATTTACATTTTCACACATATGGCGGGTCCTGGATAGATATTTCGATGGAAATGCACTTACAGACAGCATTGCAACAAGTGGCATGTCCTGGAGTTGGATACATGTGGTCTTAAATACAACAATACATATTGCCACAGACAAACCAACACCCCAGATACTCTGGATATAGCATTTGTGAAAAGTAAACAGAGAACAAAATAGGAGAAGCTGAGTTGAGAGAAAACAGGACATTGTGATATTGTGAAAAGGTAAATGTGCCTACCAGGGATTTATTTATTTACTTAATTTGATTTGTTTTTTACTTTTTACTTAAAGCAAGCTCTTATACTGTGCTTTCAAATTGATTTTTTTAAAGTAATTATCTGTACACAAACATTTCATAACTAATATAGTTCTGTAATAAAATATGAAAACACAAGCATATATCAAAGAGAACAATTTATCAAAAGATAACAGAACACAGGTGTATAACGAAAAATTAGATTTTATCGTATTTAAAACATAATAATACTCAGGGGTACTAGATCATTGAAAACACAATGTAACAGGAAGTTGCATACATGAATAGTTGTTTTTTGTATTTCTCAGTCTCAAATATGTACACTTTTTTTCAAAAATAGAAATGAGGCACACCCACAAATAATGCAGATGAGTATTGACTTTATTAACATTATACAGACAAAAAGTGTAGTACTCGACGTTTCGGTCAATGGGCTGGCGTCTATTCGATCATCTTCAGGACTGTAGAAGTTTGCAATGGTTGCCCCCTAATTGGACCCAGAAATAATTATGATTACTGTGTTTTCAGTTCAATGTTCGTTATTATTAATAACGTATATCACCTGTGTGCAAAAATGTGATAAAAAAGTGATTTTATTAGAACAAGATAGAATTATAGGCCAAACAAAAGCAAAAGTCAGTGTAGTGTTAACCTATCACACATACCAAAGTTAAAATGATAAATGAGTCAGAAATCCAGAGTCATGTGTGCTTAAAATCAAATATTGGCACTTACTCCAAAATTAATATGAAAAGAAAATATCTTTCTTTCTGACATATCCAGGTGTTTGGTGAATCAAAAATATCCTGTTTGAGAGATTGAATCCAGATCTAGAACAATAAAGGTTTTATTGTCCATAAAGATATGACATATTTATTATCTTGGATGCATATATGCATAACAGAACCAAATATGCACCACTATTACTATGGCGTTTTATAGATGGTCTATATAGGCAAACAGTGAACCATCATGTCTATTTATATGAACTTGGTGGCTGTTATGATCAAAAGTGGTTCTGTTGTCTTTCTAGATTTTATCTAAAATGATCAATTGGCTACATAGTTATCGTCTATTTTTAATCTTCAATCTATCCATTCTATTTTTAATCCTTAATTTGAGTCTATCCTATGAGACACATTTATGCCACAATACCACCTTGATCACAAGTGGTTAAATATTGTCCTAAAAGGTGGCAAGATATGATTACCAGGGGTACAGAGAGTTTGTATTTTATTGAGCATAGTTATTAGTGGCTCATATACACTGGAAAGATGTTTATGAACACTATTGTCTTAAGTGATGTAACTTATAGGGCACCTCAACAACATGGTCTCCTGGATAATATGTTTCAAATTGCCAATATTGCACAGTAAATTTAAGTCCAAAGAAGAGCCAGCTCATTAAATACTAACCCTTAGTCCAGTATAAACTGTGTGAAAATATATGATACCGCAAAGTTTTCAAATATAGCATCATGATTTAGTACCTGAATAAAATTGTAGCAGTTTGCAGCAGAATCTGTGATCGCCCACGTAGTCAGCATCTATTTGTATTCATATAGACAAACAATGCTCATAGCAAATAATGCACAGTGCATATGGATCTGTAAACAGGGAGCAGATAGTCTATATTTTCTTAAAAGTAAAGATATAATTTTAATAGTGCCATGTATTTCAAAATAAGGTCTTTGTAACCTCCTGGTCCAATACTTGAATTGCATTGTGGCAGGTAACTTCACAAAACTCGCAAAAGTCGGCGTCTGTTTGTGAAGCCAAAAGCGCGATTATAATACAGCAATTGTTTGGAGCGTGTAAGAGGACTAGGTTGAGGCTGACAGTAAACTATCTCCAAACCGGTAGCCATCTTAGTGTGGTAATGTTTTACAGTTACCAGTATAGGATTTGAATAAAATACGAGGGGCTATTACATGCCACCATTATTGCGTGAAATTTAAAAATACCAAAGTATCAAAAAATGTCAACCATAGATGAAACTACAAATAAGGTACTCTGGCCTTAAATCAAAAATAGAGGTTTTTCAGAAAACGTGAGTCATAGATTAGTGAATGAAATTGTAGAGGTTAGTAAATCCAATACCGCAAAGATAAAAAAAAAAAAGGTGTAAATATTGTCTTTTATCACTCACATAATACACTATTACAACCATATCTCGACTGATTCATACAAAATTATATTCGTTTTTCACATTATACATTTCGGATGCATAGTAAGAATATATATGTAGCTTGTTTTTGATGCAACATATCTGAAAAAAAATTGGTGACATTATTTGTCGATTCCATTTTAACATTTTTTGTCGATTCCATTGATGATAATGACGTAAATGATGACAAATAGGGTAATCGTAAAATTTGTACATAATTGACGTAAGTGATGACAAATAGGGTAATTGTCAGATTCGTACATAGTTCATCACAGAATGATATTTTAGATTTTAAGACATCTATATGCCGATGTCTTCATACGGCTTTTTGCAGTTAACCAACTTTCCTATATTAGGGACACCATGGCTGTCATCAATGTAGCTGCAAATCACGAGTTTGATCGATCAAGCGAAATCCTTGTCTCAATGGACATTGAGAGTTTGTATACTAACATTCCTCAACAAGATATTCTCCAGATTCTAGAGAACCTCTTGGATACAAGACCAAGGCCTCATGAAGTTCCAACTGCCTTTATCATAGAGTGCACACGTATTTCTCTGTGTAAATACTTTTTTCTCTTAGAAAAAACCTTTTACCAGCAGTTGGACGGTGTGGCTATGGGGAAAGTTTATGTCCCTGACACAGCCAATATATATGTCTCAGCTTTTGAAAATAAAAGCATTCTTGATACATCCAAACCCTATTTTACAAACATTATTCGTTGGCTGAGATATATGGACAATGTCTTTCTGATCTGGCGTGGGACTGAAGCCAATTACAGGTAATTCACAGTCGGTTGAATACTAAGAATCCACACTTGAAATTCCCCATGGAGTCATATTTCGAAAGCATGAATTTTCTAGACATGCAATGAAAACAAACACTAACAACCATCTATATACCACGTTTTTTACCAAACCAACAGCCAGAAATACTCTGCTTAACTATAACAGTCACCACCCTCAAGCCTTAAAAGATGGTCTGCCCTTTGGGCAGTTTCTGTGTCTTTGCAGAAATTGTACATTTAAGGAAGACTATTTTGCGGAAGCAAAAAAACTGAAAGAAAATCTTCTAGCATGCCGATATTCAGTCAAACTTCTTAAGAGGTCGATGAAACGTGCCTGGTATAACAACCGTGAGGCACTGCTGACAGTAAAAGATCGCCATAAAGAACCACATTTAGTATGTGTACCCACTTCTGGAACCCACACTAATTCCATCAAAAATAATATAAACAAGCATTGGACACTACTCAAAGGCTTCCCAGAATTCGTAAACAAACCTATGTTCTCCTTTAAAAGGGGCACCAACCTACAAGATCGGTTAGTTCATGCCTATGAGGATACCGAGATCAACACAGTAGACAATATGAGACAACTGTTGCCACTTGTTGGCCACCATAAATGCAATATGTGCTTGGCCTGCAATACCACCCAATCAATCAAGTCATGCACCATTAATGGTATGTCTATTAAACTAAAGAACTTCTCTAACTGCAATACATCTAATGTAGTATATTGCATTTAGTGCTCATGTGGACTTCACGACATTGGCAAAACAATACAAGCAGTAAAACAACGGATTTTGTAACATCCATCACGCATTTTTTTTAATATGTTTATTGAAGTTTTACACAAAATGAGAAAACCAAGCAGGTCAACAAAAGGCAGGCATTGACATGATCCAAGTAATATCAATCACATTCAGCATTGCAAGGGTCCAACATCACAGTGGTAGAAAATAAGAGAAAGGGACAATCTATCAGCGCATACGACACACATGTGGTCCCACTCTTAGTGTTCTACATAATCCCACATCAGACATTGCATTACCAAGCAGAATGAGGCACATGTAGATTTGGAACAGTAAGTCTCTGAAGCGAGGGCCTCTTTACGGTATATGGTCTTGTATGTCGTGGACAGTCGTAATCAAGGGGGAAGCGCCGTCAAGGGTCGTCTGGATGGGTCTCCTGGTCATATATAAGGACCAGACGTTTTTGGGTCTGTTGCAGGGTGGCAGTAACTCGCTATAATTTTCCGTTTGAGTACAGCAAACAACATGTCTATGGACCATTGCGCTAATGTAGGTGTTGGTCGGTGAAGCTAGCAGAGTGCTACGCACCTCTTAACTAGGAGAAATGCCGTATCCACGAGCCGTCTATGTGCATAGGGAGTGGCTTGGAGTAACCAAGCAGTGCAAGGAGGGGGTCAGGAGTCAACGCCAAATCTGTAACGCGATTAATCTAGTTGAATACATCCCCCCAGAAGCGAGCAACCCCCGGGCAGGCCCAAGCCAAGTGGAAGAAATCAGCAACCAGCTCGCTGCATCTTTCGCACTGAGATCTCTCGCGTAGACCATATCTATATAGACGTTCCGGTGTGTAATAAACCCTATTAAGGAATTTAAAGTGAACTAACCGATGGCGTCCATTTAGCGAGATACACTTAGTGCTTAAGCAGCAGTAGAGCCATTTATCATCTATCAGTTCCACATGCAGGTCTCGCTGGCACGCCATTTGTGATTTTGTGTGTTCGCCGTCTCTATTAGAAGGTGCAGTGTGATATAGTCTGAATACTAATTTGACAGGAGACTTTGCATTAATAACCACTGTCAGAGCCGGGACCTCCAGAGGCTTCGCCATATCATCCCAGAGAAGGTCTCTGAGAGCGTGTCTAACTCTGTGGAAGTGAAATTGCGCCAGAAGCAGCTGGACGTCCTCCCCATCCGCGACATCCTCCCAGGACCGGGCAATACCGTCTGCAAAGAGATCTCCTGTAGTATGTAGGTTTAGCGTCTGCAATGCAAGTATAACTCCCCTTTCAGTGCATGGTGCGAGCCACTGGCACCAGTCCAGATGGGCCATTGGAGCATACAATAGATTACCGGCTTGCGCATCCAGTAGATAATGCCAGGCAAGTGGGACTGAGTTAAGAGAGTCCAATATGCCCGAGCATCAGTCACGTGCCGAGAACAACAGGGCAGGGAGGAGATTGGGCTCAGCCACTATGGTCTCAATCCGTATGTGCGGTATGTCAGGGGGTCCATGCATCCAGTGATATGACTGAGAGCATTGAGCAGTCCTATAGTATAGTTCCAAGTCGGGAGCACCAAGCCCCCCCATCTTGTACAGCAGCGTCAATATCTTACAGGCAACGCGTGGCTGTTTGTCCGCCCAAGCCAGACGGACCATTAGTCAGTGCAGACGCTGAAAGAATGTTTCGGACAGAACCATGGGGATGTTTGTATAGAGGAAAAGGAAACGGGGAAGAACAATAATTTTTTTTAACGAAACCCGACCCATCAAAGATAGCGGTAGGCCGATCCACCTATCTACGTCATCTTCCTGCTTGGAGATGGCGACTCCATCATTCTCTCTGAGGACAACCTCGGAGTCGGTATGTAGCTGTATGCCTAAATATAGCACCGCCTCTGTGGTGCACTGCAGGGGATATTCCGGTTCGAACCGCACCATGGCTGGAGTGAGGGTGAACATGATGGACTTTTTCCAGTTGACATTGACACCGGAAAGGGAACCAAAGAGAACCACCTGGCACAATACCGGAGTAAAGTTGACCTCAGGTTCACGGACATACAGAAGTGTGTTATCTGCATATGTGGACACAATTAAGCTGTAGTTTGGGAATTGGATACCCCTCTGTCCATAGTCCTCCCGTAGGGCGCAGGGGGCAACCCTGTCTTGTGCCTCTGCAGACCCGTGTAGGGTCAGTAACCAAGGATCCAATCCTGATGCGGGCCATTGGGGAAGAATACAGTGTCGCAATTAGTTGAAAAAAGACCACCCCCATTCCCATCCAACCAAGATCCCGTCTCAGGAAAGCCATTCGACAGAGTTGAAGGCCTTTTCCATGTCTAGAAAAACCGCAACTGCAGGGACCTCCAGTCGAGTATGCTGCAAAGCCGCAAAAAAGTGCGTAGATTATAGGTTAAGTTCCGACTAGGCACAAAGCCAGCCTGCTCCAGGGCCACTAGCATGGTGACAAGCGGGCTGAGATCATTGGATAGCAACGTCACGAACATTTTTGCGTCCATGTTCACGAGGGACAAAGGCCTATACGAAGCACACTCCTCCGGAGGCTTCCCCGGTTTGAGTATGGCCACAAGGATCGCTTACATTGTTCCGGAGACGCATATATCCTCAAATAATGTGAATACATGTGAAATTAGAAGATCCTGAAACGCCTTATAGAAGGCAACGGTGAGGCCGTCACTCCCTGGCGCGCTACCAGCCCTCATGTCCGCAAGGGCCAAGACTATTTCCTCTCGCTCAATAGGTTGCATCAAGAGTTTACAATGTACGTCGGAAAGCCACAGGAGTTTGATGTGGGTCAGGTAGTCTAGTATGCGCTCATCCGAGCCACAGCAGCGGGAGGAGTAGAGGTCTGAGTAATACCTACAGAGCTGCTCCGCCACCTGAGCCTCAGTGAGCGGGAGTCTCGCGGCGGCGGCTTAATGTCTGGGATCGTAGTCCTGGCTCTACGTTGTTTAAGGATCTGTGCAAGAACCGCCCCGGGCCGCTCACCCTCGCCGTAGCTACGCACAGTGGCATATTTCCCAAGGTGTTTTATTTCTGCGTCTGCCTCCTCATGATATTCCCGGAGTGTATGCGTTAGCTCCAGAGTAATTTCCTCGCTTTGGTATGTCACGCGAGAAGATTCAAGATCCTTCAATTTGCGTTCTAGAGGCACTAGCCTGCTGTGTGTCGACTTAAGGACTCCTGCATGTTTAGAAATAGTCACCTCCCTGATGTATACATTAAAAGCCTCCCACACCATTTTAAAAGAGTCCACGGAACCTATATTAGTCTCGAAAAAAGTCTCAATGGACATGGCTAGTTCCTCCTTAAACACAGTGTCGAGGAGGGAATATGGTGGGAAGTGCCATAGAAATGGGGAGATTCGTTTCTTAGGGCAAGCAAGTGTTAGCAATAGTGGTGAATGGTCAGAATAGATGCGGGAAAGGATCGTGCATGAATTTATATGTGGAAGTAGATGCCGTGAAGCGAACCAGTAGTCTATTCTCGTGTGAATATTATGTTGTGCCGAGTAGGGCGTGTAACCACCCTGTTGTGTGTGTCTGTGACGCCGTACATCGTACGTGTCTAACTTCATCAGCGACGTCTCGACCAGTTTGGCGGAGGCTGAGGGACGTCTGTCTGGCCCATCAGACTGGTCTATCGCCGGGTGTCTAGTAACATTAAAATCCCCTCCCCACAAAAGATGGTCTTGGACGTGCGATTGAGACAAAGTTGTCAAGCTTGCGTAAAAATCTGGGTGGCCATAGTTCGGACCGTAGACGTTGAGTAGGTAAAGTTCTAGTCCCTTCCCACAGCAACTGGAGAGAACAAATCTACCCTCTCTGTCCTTTACCAAGGGGGTGAGCTGTATCTGCATTTTCGGGTTTACCTCTAGCGTGTGAGGTAAAGCCGGCAGCATGGACAATTCCCATCAGTCCTTTAGTGCGTAAAATGGAACTATCTGGGTGTATGTGTGTCTCCTGGAAAAGAGCTATGTCGATGTTGTGTGTGTAAAGGTAGCTTAGGATTTTACGGACCTTACGGTGGTCATTTAGACCATGCACGTTCCAAGTGAGCAGGACCAGTGTATCATGTGCAATATCAGTAGCAGCCATCAGCGTGTCTGCCATAGAAGTGAATGTAGCTCAGAGATGGTAAGGATATTCTCATCAGGACCATGTCGTGCCCAGCCTGTACATCTTGACTTAACATACCAAAGAAAACGCTCACCCTACTCGTGTCTGGTCAGACTCTTAAGGAAGGATTAATTGGTCGCAACTCAGCACCATCAAGTAATATAGCCCCAACCCCCCCGACATCAGCAAACTGTACTCAATAGTTCGGGTCTCCATGACAGAGTTAATCCTGTTCGTCCATGGGGAATCCCGTCGCCTCATCCCAGAGCTGTCGTTTCACGTGGGGGCGCCTTTCCTTCATCCATTCCTTCAACACTTTTTGTAGGGCCTTTGGGTCCATAAAAATATGTGAATGCCCCTGCCGGTTAACCCTTAATTTCGCTGGGTATAACAAGGTGTAGTCAGCCCCAATTTCCCAGAGTTGTCATTTCATGGGAGCAAACAAGCGCCGCACCTCCTGAACATTAACTGTAAAGTCCTGGAACAGTGAGATCGTCGACCCCTCAAATCTCAACGGTTGTTTCTCACAGGCCAGTTTAAGGGCGACATCCCTGTCCCTGTAGTTTAGCAGTTTTGCTATAATCAACCTGGGGGGGAGTCCCAGGCGGTGGCCTTGGACCAAGAGAGCGGTGCGTCCTCTCCACCACAAACATATTTGAAAATGAGGAGTCGCCCAGTAATGTCTTTAGAAGCTTTTCTGTGAAGAGTTCCATATTTTCCGCAGCTGTGGATTCCGACAGGCCCGTGATGCGCAGATTGCAGTGCCCAGAACAGGCCTCTAGGTCCTCCGTTTTATCCTGCTAGACCTGGAGCACTCTGCCTAGCTGCTTATGTTCAGTGTCAAGGACAGGTTGTACCTCATCTGCCTCAGTCAGTCTACGCTCCGACATGTCAAGCCATTACGCCTGTTTGTCTAATCTTTCAGCCATGCGGTCCATCCAATATGTGAGGGTATCCATCCTGGTGCCTAGGGAGGATATATAGCCTTCCATCGTCAACAATAGGCGGCGAATGTCAAGTTGTTGGTCGTCTGCGACCTGCTCCTGTTCTCCAACGTCTTCCCCAACAACGGTTTCACCAGACTTGGATCACTTTGGGTCAAAGGACAGTTTGGTTTGCGTTCTGTCCACTCTCCCCATATTAGCTTCACGAAAGAGTCACCACTCGTGTAGATCCTAGCAAGGCGCTAAGCTCAGCCTAGCTACCTCAATCACCGGGAGAGTCGCAAGGCCGTTCGTTCCAGTCCAGGAGCCGCCGCAGTTGCAGAGGAATAGAGCTACCACCCAGCAAATCCAACGCAAATAGCAGAAGAAAGGCAGGGACCCCCGCGCCCCACAGCGTGCTCTCAACCAATAGGACCCCCGTGCTGATGTCCGCACTGTCCCAGCGGAAGTACACATGGGAGGATCAGATGGCCATCATCTCCCACCAGCTCTCTGTCAGTGCTTGAAAATGCCCAGCTTGTCGCATGGATGACCACCGCCTCTCCCTCCGGCAGGATATGAGGCGCAATCATCGGTCACACTGAGAACTCACCACTCGGCCTACCCATGGCTGGTTCATCGCAGTCCGCAGAAGTCCGTGGGGGGGGGCGCAGGGCAGCAGTCTCCTCACCAAGCATGTGCTAGTGCGTTTTGAAGGACGTGGCCCGGCGCAGCACGCAGTCCCCGTCAGAGGGGCTGCAGGAGACAGCCAGTCCAGCAGACAGGGTTCAGTCGAGATCAGCAATGCACTGTGGTTGTAGTCAGCAGGACCTCCCCCAGCAAGACCCAACTTACCCTCGTGGCACACTTAACAGCAGAGTCCCAGAGGTGACCACATCCATCCAATAGGAATAGACCACACTCTCACCAGCAAACCAGGCCTCACAGTGGCACCATTCCAAGCTGTCGAGCCCCACAGGCAATCAGTCTGGTCGCCACCTACCGCCAGGGCCCCGGGGGCCGGCAGTCTCGGACAGGAGTGCTAAGGGTGCAATTTCCCCAGGCAGGCCCCACCCCGTAGGGGCGATCTCCATCTGTGCGCTGCAGATGGCAAAAGTTCCAGGCAGGAGAAGGGGGAGGGGCGGAAGTGCTCTACCCGTAGGGCCGTTGATCAAAGGAGGGGAACTCAGCAGGGACCCTCCCATCACACTCAAAGGCCTCCAGGTCCGACACTCCAGCCTCTATGCCGGGGGACCAGAGGCTATGAAGGAAGCATAGTTAAGGTTCACCCCCAGACGCCGGGAACGCTCTTGTGGCACGGCCGCTCGAAAGCACCTCTAGGCGGCCGGGACCAACTCCGGTTGTCACAGCCCAGTAACCCAAAGTGGGGGCAGCAAACCCTTCCGCTACCACCGAGGCAAGGCCACTGCTCCTCGGGATACACAGCGGTGCGGCCGTGAGGGACCGTTGTCACCTCCTCGGCCAAGGGGGTGGAATGAGCTCCTCGAAACTCAGCTGGCGTGCCCTCCAGGCCAAGTCCGCTCCAACTCAACCGAGGGTGTATCCACACCTACGAGGCAGGTAGGCAAGTCGCTCTTTTTGTGGTCTGCTGCCCGGGACTTCAGGGGGTCTTGAGGCATCACACAGCGGGGAGAGAGTAGTCACAGCTGCTGGATATATGTGCGGATAGTCGGCGGTCTCTCAGAGCTCTCGGCTAATGCGCCCATCTTAGTCACAAGCTAGCACCGCCCCCCATCCATCACACATTTGATGCCGCATTGAGAATGCCCCCATGGTGGAACAGGACCTATGTCTCGGTCATTCAGAAAGAGACATGCGGTGGTGGGTCATTGAGGTCGTAAAACCAACTAAAGGACAATGCAATGTAGATCAGATACTTACAATAAAGAAAACCAGATTAATCTGCCATAGTGATTGTATAAATAGAGGTTTAAACTCAGCAACAGAATGGCACACACTCGCTTGCATGCATTAACAGGACATGCCACTAATTTTCTTGCAACAACCAAATAAATTTATGTCAACAGGTGGTCAATCATATATTTAAATCTGAAAATATAGAGCCATATAAACAGCAGTATAACTACCGATATAGGACATCTAGGCTAAAAAATTATCTGTATTTGATTGATTCCTTTCTCTTCCTGTGTTACAAATATATGGCTTCTATCTGTTAATATTGATGTCTTAAAATCAAAAATATCGTTCTGTGATGAACTATGTACTAATCTGACAATTACCCTATTTGTCAGCATTTAGGTCAACTATGTACGAATTTTACGATTACCATCATTTACGTAATTATCATCAATGGAATCAACTAAAAATGTTATAATGGAATCGATCAATAATGTCACCAGTTATTTTTCACATATGTTGCATCAAAAACAAGCTACATTTATTTTCTCACTATGCATCTAAAATTTATAATGTGAAAAATGAACATAATTTTGGGTGAATCAGTCTAGAAATGGTTGTAATAGAGTATTATGTGAGTGAATAAGACAATATTTACGTTTTACTCTTTGTGGTGTTGGATTGACTAACCTCTGCAATTTCACTCAATAATGCATGATTCATGTCTTCTGAAAAATTTCTATTTTTGATTTAAGGCCAGAGTACCTTATTTACAGTTGAAAATATGGTTGCAATTTCTTTGATAATTTGGTATTTTTAAACTTCACACAATAATGGTGGCATGCAATGACCTCTGATATTTTATTCAAATCTTATACTGGAAACTGTAAAAATATACCACACTAAAATCGCTACTGGTTTAAGACACGTTTACAGTCAGCCTCAACCTAGTCCTCTTTTGCGCTCCAAACAATTGCTGTATTATAATCGTGCTATCGGCTTCACAAACAGACGCCGACTTTTGCCAGCGAGCGTAGACTTTGAAGTTACCTGCCACAACGCAATTTTGCACCCGTGGGACAATATTTAACCTCTTCTGACCAAAGTGGTATTGTGACATAACTTCTTCTCTTGGGATAGACTCAAGATTAAAGATTAAAAATAGATGATAACTATGTAGCCAATCAATCATTATAGATAAAATCTAGAAAGACGACAGAACCATTTTTGATCCTAACAGACACCAAATTCATATCAATAGACATGATGGTTCACTGCCTAAATAGACCATCTATATAAAGCCATGGTAATACTGGTGCATATTTGGTTCTGCTAGGTATGTATGCATCCAAGAATATAAATCTTTCATATCTTTATGGACAATATAACCTTTATTGTTCAAGATCTGAATTCGATCTCTCAAACAGGATATTTTTGATTCATCAAACACCTGGACATTACAGGAAAAAATATACTTTCAATTCATATTGATTTTGGAGTAAGGCCATTATTTGATTTTACTCTCACATGACTCTGGATTTCTGACTCCTTTACCAATTTTAACTTTGGTATGTGTGATAGGTTAACACTACACTGACTATTGATTTTGTTTGGCCTATAATTATATCTTGTTCTAATAAAATCACTTTTTCTTCTCATGTTTTGCACACTGGTGATATACATTATTAACAATAATTAATATTGAACTGAAAACACGGTAATCTAAATTCCTCAATGTTCGATTAGGGGGCAACCATTGCAAACTCCTACAGTCCTGAAGATGGTCAAATATACGACAGCGCATCGACCGAAATATCGACAACTACACTTATTTTCTGCATAATGTTAATATAGTCAATACTCATCTGTATTATTTGCAGATCTGCCTCATTTCTATTTTTGAAAAAAGTGTACACAATTGTCACTGAGAAGTACAAAAAAACAACAATTTATGTATACAACTTTCTGTTACATTGTCTTTTCAATGATCTAATACCCCTGAGTATTATTATTTTTTTTTAAATACAATAAAATCTATTTTTTCATTATACACCCGTGTTCGGATAATATTATCTTTTGATACATTTTTCTCTTTGATATATGCTTGTGTTTTCATATTTTACTAGAGAACTAAATTATATATGAGTTGTTTGAGTACAGATAATTACTTCAAAAGAAATCAATTTGCAAGAACAGTAAAAGAGCTTGCTTTAAGTAAAAAGTAAAATACAGTTCAAACTAAGTAAATAAATAAATCCCTTGTAGGTACATTTACCTATTCATATTATACTACCCAAGCCCTCAATGGTTGATTGGGTTACCCATTATACTCTGTATTGGGATATTGTGACAGCTATTGAAGTGTAACTTACCAGATTCCAAGCCCCCCTCTATTCCTGATAAGCCCTCAGTATGCAGGCTGGCCAAGACCTTTTCCTACCAGAGTCAGAGTTGTAATGGGGCACTGGGGGAGTCACCACCAGTCCGCTGAGCCTCCAGGTAGTGGGTTTTGTACTTGGTACGGACTCGCAGCCTGGGTTCATTTCACCTATTTCTAATGTCTCCTTGTGTGCCCTTGGTGCTACCAACACCATTCACTCTGTTAGCTATCCTGTCCCACATTTCCTTTTTTGATACCGAGAGGAGAATGCTGTGCTTGCAACACACAAATGTATGGCTCTACTCCAATGATTTCATCCACCATGTCTGTCAACTCTTGCTTAGTGAAGCTAGTTGTTTTTTTTAGGGCACAGTGAACAAAACTAAAATGTGAGTGAGTATGTGAATGAAGAACAAACAAGTGATAGAGGTAAAAGTTGCAAAAAAGAAAAGATGGAGGAGAGTGCTATATAGGAAGATGAAAAAAGGTGTGCCCTCTGTAAAAAGTGCAGTAAATGGCTATTTTGCTGTGCTGCAGTTTGGATGCAAAGGATGCTGGTCAGGGATGGGGTGTGTTTTATAGTGTGATTTACTGGCATGTCCACTTGCCAAAGCACATCAGGTGTATATTTTTCAAATCCATCCAGTGACACTGTTTTGTTCCTTTTTATGGCGCGTACCGCGGTGGTCAACTGCTGCTGGATAACTGCTGTTTGTTGAGCACCTCTGTGAGACCGTGAAAATGCTCAGCAGGTGGACTGCAGACCTGGTGGCATCACTGGATGCACTGCCCACATTTTAGACCACCGCAGTTCCACTGGGTAGACCTCCGTGGCCGCAGTCAGCATTTCATACAGCAGAACTCATAATACAGTGTGCAGTAGATTGCTGGTGCAGCATTGGGTTGAATGACACAGATGTTGTTCTAGGGCGTTCGGACAGCCACACTCGTAATAAGCCCCTTAGTGAAGATTTTGAAGGTGTCTCCATATACTTTTATTGAAATGACAGTAACAGCCTTATATGGCTGTATGAGGGCACATTATAGAATGGTTTCAGCCATGGCTTGCTCAAAGTCTATGATTATTTTTGGGGGGTAGCAGTTATTTGTTTTATGTTTAATTTGATTTAAGAAGTCGTAGTAAGGGCTGCTTTATTTCATTTGGTAGTAGGGCATATATAAAGGAGATATTGTTGTTTTGATATTCAACATCTATGGTGTATATCTGAGTGAATGGTTGGGACACATTTTGAAGGTTCCATCCATCATCAATGTTTGACATTGGGTATGTTTTAGTAAGTTCTTTGCTGTAGAGAATATTAGGATTTGTTTCTCATTATTTAGGTTGTCATGTGAAATTAAAGGTTCCTCATTATGTGCAATTGTTAAGTGCTCAGGTAGGTGTAGGTCTTTTTATCTTCTAGAGGCACGTGTAGTATTGCAAGTGGTTTTTTAAGTTTGTGCAGTTAAACTTTTCAAAGTGGGTATAGGTGGTAGTTGGCATGCTATGTGTTACTGGACTTTAGGTAGTATATATTTATGGATTTTGGTTGTAGGTTCCTGGGAGCAAGTGCTTGCCTCTCTTATATCCTACAATATCACCATTACTTCTATCTCTGTTACATTTGGCATGTAGCTGTGATCTCTTACGTGAATTACAGCATCATTGTTTTCAGTTGCCCTCCCATTGCATGCATTAGATAACATTTCCAGTTTATATATGGTGTTGATTTTCTTTCTTAGCTGTAGGGTTGGCACATGTGATTTAGCAACTGCTTTCCTTTCGGCGAAGTAATGGACATTGCAGAATCTGTCATTATATCTTAAAGCAGCGTAATAGTATAAATATATACAATATTTTAAAGTGTGTACGTTTATTTACCTGTATGTTCTGCTTAGACGTGTCACAAGGTTTTGCAGGTTTTCCGTCTAGGATTTACTAATGTGGAATAGTTATTTTTTTCTGTTGGTTGGAAAAAAAACTAACATTTTTATGTAAATGTTCATTTTTTGGTAGTTTGTAGAGCCTGAGGCCCTGAGCTTTTTATTAATTTATGTATATTTGCTTTCTGATATCTATTGATTTCTGATGGTTGTTAATTTCTGGCAGTTTATCACTTTTCCAAGGCATAGTTTTTGTTTCGGAAGTCTATGTAAAGAGATAGAAGTTGAAGAATGTTTTATTATTTATTTGCTATTTTACATGCTTAACTTTATTACTGGAGAGAGGATATGGCCTAACGGCTAGGGCAGTCGACCTCAAATCTGGGGAACCCAGTTCGAGTGTTGTCAACGACACTCAACATTCTGTGATTCTGGGCAAATCATGTAATCTCCCCGTGCCAACCAAACAAATGAGTGTGTCCTGGTGTAACGCAACTGGTGCTCATGTAAAGCGCTCTGATGCCTGATACCTTTGGGTCAAGTTCAGGCTATATGAAACTCCCTCCTCTCCCCATAAAAAAGCTAATTTTTTTCATTTGTATTTAAATATAATTTTACTGACTTGGTTAGGTAATTGTTGAGATGCATATGTTTGAAGTATTTAGTTGTTTAAATTATTGTCCCTTTTATTTTGTTGCTTAAATTGTTTGATTTTATTGGTTAAAACCATTTTAGTTAGAATTTTTTTATCACTGAGTTGTTCTGTGGTAAACACCAATTTAGGTTTTGCTTTTTATGTAAGATATACAGTTTATTAGTTTTTAGTATAAATGTATTTACATATACTTAATAATCTTTTGTTGATGTTAAAATGCTTGTAGTTAATGCTTATATATTTTTGGGGTTGTATTGTTAATATTTTAATTATATAATTTATTTGGGGAATGGTAAGTATTTTGTTGATGTAATATATACATTTTTAAATATGTGCATAAAATGTTTGGGTTTATTTGAAATATTTCTTTTATGTGAAAAGTATTTTTTATATTTGTTAATGATTATATATTTTGGCGATATTTTTTGTCAATGTTGTGTGAATGGATATTTTGGACCTTATATGTGCTTTTTTTCATGTAACAATATTTTTGTTTCTGAAAATGTTGTTTTAGATATAGGTAGAGTTTGGAATTTTTAACAATGATATTTATGTTCTTGATATTTGTGCTCTTGCTGGTTAAATATATCTATCGATAATTTTGCTAACGATATTTAATTTCCGATATATTTGTGTTTCAATATTGAATGCATCAATTTTATGTCACTGATCCATTTCTGTTGCAAAGGAATTGGTGTCAAATGCATACCAAATGTCAGCTACTACTGTAAATTAAGAGTTACATTCAATGCAGTTTACTTAAAAGAATTCAAAACATTCACTGTACTTTAGTTGGAAGAAATGTGTGTTGAGGTATGTAAGTATGTAAGAGGAAGAGGTGTGGCCAGGGCGACTGACTCTGGAATCTGGGGATCACGGTTCGATCCCTGGTGCCGGCGGCAGGTTAGCCCAGCATCATGTGACTCTGGGCAATAGCTTGCTTAATCTTCTTGACGGCCCCCAGCGCCTAGAGACCCTAACGGGTGATTGTTTGTGCTTTACAAATGTGGATTATTATTATTATAAGTACAATTCAAATAAATAGTTGCATCTTAAACCCGTGTACAAACAGTAATAGAAACGCTTCTGTTGAAAAAGGTATATAAAATGAAATCAATATCTTTTTTATTTTGCATATACAATGTTAAGCTTACAAAGAGATCAAAAGAACAAAGCCAGAAATTAATTTCCATAAAAACAATAAAGAAGCGGGTTTCTCTAGTTATTGTCGGTAATTATAATAAGGACAGAATGTTCTGTGGCATAAACTGGTTTGCAAAAAGCACATATTCACTTGGGAAATTAATTGTACGAAAACAATTGCACATATATTTCATTGTTGCACAGTAACACAATGTCTAGTGGCAATTGTCCCTTTCCCGAAGAGAAAATAGGAAACATAAGAAAGGCAAATGACGTTTTTCGAGAAAAGTTTTGTTGTTGACAATTTCGTGTAGTATTACGTTTGAAAGTGACCTCGCCCACCTCTGTGCCTGTAGCAGTGAATTACATTTGAGAGCTACTAAAAATATACAGCTCAAAGTAAGATTAATTGACCACAAGTTGATTGCAAATCCTGCACAGTCAGGTTGCACCTTTTATGCAGAAGGAATTACCTTCAATATTCGCTCAAGTTCATTCAAAAATGACTTTGAGTTCAACCCACTTCTCTAGCCAACTTGAAGAAGCACTACCTTTGCGTTTTCTTTTATGTAAATGCAAACAATACTGTACGTAATGCGATACTATCAGAAACAATTAAAAGTGACTAACGCCTCGAGAGGTCTTGCAGGAAGACAGTGGCACAATGCATAGTACAAACCATGCTCTTAATCGATCCATAGTTTAGCTCACGGATAATTGAACTATTTGCTTATAATTATCTGGTGTAATAAAAAGTTACAACCTTATAGACTTATGCCAGCAAAACCAATAGGCCTGCGTTTTTATTAGGGAACGTTCTTGCAAGGGCAGAATCTAGTAACCAATTTCACAAACCAATTTTTGGCAATACACATAAATTTATGAATTAAACTTTTTAACACTTATGACGGTCAGAAATTTACAGAAGGCCTTGAGACAAGATTAAGTGTTTTTTCCACTGCAAATTACTTCAGCAAGAAAATGGAAAAAGTGGAGCAAGATCACAAAACATTTTTCAATGTGGCTATTTAATGTCATTGGTGGTCATTTGAAGAAGGACTTGCTCCAAACACCCTTTACTTTATTACGACAATATGTCGCTCGAGGTGGTAATATGTGACAAGAACGTATGACCACATTTGCTGTGTGGCATTTTGTAGTGGTGATATTTTCTCCTGTTTTTTGTGCTGCTGTGTTTTTGTGCTGCATATTTGCAATGTGATTATTTTATGCTGTGCTGCAATTGTTTTGTTGCATTGTGTTTTTACTGCTTTGTTGTAATCAATCATTCAATCATGCGTTTGTGAAGTGTGACTACTCACCCGTAAGGGTCTCAAGATGCTGGGCGTGGGGGGTGCAGGTACCAGTCCATTAAGGAGTGGGTCTATTGTATAGCCAGGTCTTGCTGTATGTCTGAGGTGGAGTGGAAGGGCGTTCCAGGCCTTGTCCGTGAGGAAGGAGAAGGAGCAGCCTCCCGATCTGTTTTTTCTGGTGCGTGGGACCACTGCATAGGAGAGCTGGGCTGATCGTAAGGTCCTTTTGGGTGCGTAGAATTATAGTCGGCTGTTTGATATGCTGGTCCGGTGTCGTGGAGGGCCTTGTGTGCGTGGGTGAGCACCTTGAAGGTGACTCTTGCCTCGATGGGGAGCCAGTGGAGTGTGTGCAGATGCTGAGAGATGTGGCAGTGTTTTGGCAGGTTGAGGACCAGTCTCGTGGCGGTGTTCTGGATGTTCTGTAGCTTGCGGGTGATGTTTTTGTTTATTCTGGCATAGAGTGCGTTGCCGTAGATGAGTCTGCTGGTGATCAGGACGTGCGTGACTGTCTTTCTGTGTTCAAGGGGGATCCATTTGAAGGTCTTATGTAGGAGGCGGAAGGTGTGGAAGCAGGAGGACAAGACTGAGTTGATCTGGTGATCCATTTTGAACTCAGAGTCCAGGATGATTGCCAGGTTACGTGCGTGGTCCGTGGGGGTGGGCGGATTTCCGGTGGCAGGGGGTCACCAGGTGTCATTCCAGGCATTGAGGTTTGGGCCCATGTGAGTAGGTCTTGTTGGTGTTTAGTTGTAGGTAGCTTTTTTTCATCCATTTGGCGACGGCTTCCATGCCTTCTCGAAAGTTGTGTCTGGCAGTGTTTGGTTTCGTTGGCTAGGGAGAGGATGAGTTGGATGTCGTCTGCGTATGACACAATGTTGAGTTGTAGGTTTTGACGATGGGGGCGAGTGGAGCCATGTAGACATTGAAGAGCGTCGGGCTGAGGAAGTACCCCTGAGGGACACTGTAGGTTGTTAGTGTAGGGTGAATCTATGACAGAATATCGAGAATGCAAATATCGACAGACAAAATATCGGCGCTGGAATATCGAAGGCAAGTATATCAACACCCTATCTACAACATGGTAAGTACAAAAATATCGAAAATAAAATTTCGATGTTAAAAATATCGTAATTAAAAAGATCGTTTTTTTCCAGTAAAAAAAAATATTAAATTAAATAAATAATACTTATATATAATTTAAACTTATTTAAAAATATATTATAATGTTTAAAATGAATAAATAATACATATTTAATATTAAACATTTAATTAAAATTAAACATACAATATATAATATATACTTAATTAAGATATATATATTTATTAAATTATTTAAAAATATTAACAAATACTATAAATTAAAAACTACATCAACACTCATAAAATATTAACATAAATAATAATAAATAATTATATTTAATAAATAACAACAATTAAATATACTTTCAATATTTTAAAAATTAATTAAATACAACATTATGTAACATATTAAATACATAAATAAATATAAATAATATTGGATAGCGTAAGGGGAAAAATTACTATTTACACTCCAAAGGGTGCAACAGTAGGGAAAGCGTTGGATAGCAGGTGGGTAAAAATTACTATTCCCACTCCCGTAACTGCAATAGTAGGGAAAGCGTTGGATAGCGTAGGGGGAAAAATTACTATTCCCACTCCAGAGATTGCAACAGTAGGGAAAGCATTGGATAGCGTGTGGGTAAAAATTACTATTCCCACTCCAGTGAGTGCAACAATAGGGAAAGCGTTGGATACCGGACGGGTAAAAATTACTATTCAAACTCCACAGTGTGCAACAGTAGGGAAATCTTTGGATAGCATAGGGGTAAAATGACTATTTCGACTCCAAAGAGTGCAACAGTAGGGAAACAGTTGGATAGCGTAGGGTGAAAAATTACTATTCCCACTTCAGAGAGTGCAACAATAGGGAAAGCGTTGGATAGCGGGTGGGTAAAAATTACTATTCCCACTCCAGTGAGTGCAACAGTAGGAAAAGCGTTGGATAGCGGGTGTGTAAAAATTACTATTCCCACTCCAGAGAGTGCAACAGTAGGGAAAGCGTTGGATAGCGTACGGGTAAAAATTACTATTCCAACTCCAGAGGGTGCAACAGTAGGGAAAGTGTTGGATAGCGTAGGGGTAAAATTACTATTCCAACTCCAAAGAGTGGAACAGTAGGGAAAGAGTTGGATAGCGTAGGGGGAAAAATTACTATTCCCACTCCAGAGAGTGCAACAGTAGGGAAAGCGTTGGATAGCGGGTGGGTAAAAATTACTATTCCAACTCCAAAGAGTGCAACAGTAGTGAAAGCGTTGGATAGCGTAGGGATAAAATTACTATTCCAACTCCAAAGAGTGGAACAGTAGGGAAAGAGTTGGATAGCGTAGGGGGAAAATTACTATTCCCACTCCAAAGAGTGCAACAGTAGGGAAAGGGTTGGATAGTGGGTGGGTAAAAATTACTATTCCCACTCCAGTGGGTGCAACAGTAGGGAAAGCGTTGGATAGCGTAGGGGTAAAATTACTATTCCAACTCCAAAGAGTGCAACAGTAAGGAAAGAGTTGGATAGCGTAGGGGGGAAAATTACTATTCCCACTCCAGAGAGTGCAACAGTAGGGAAAGCGTTGGATAGCGGGTGGGTGAAAATTACTATTCCCACTCCAGTGAGTGCAAAAGTAGGGAAAACGTTGGATAGCAAGTGGGTAAAAATTACTATTCCCACTCCAGTGGGTGCAGCAGTAGGGAAAGCGTTGGATAGCGGCTGGGTATAAATTACTATTCCCACTCCAGTGAGTGCAACAGTAGGGAAAGTGTTTGATAGCGTACAGGTAAAAATTACTATTCCAACTCCAATGAATGCAACAGTAGGGAAAGAGTTGGATAGCGTAGGGGGAACAATTACTATTCCCACTCTATAGAGTGCAACAGTAGGGAAAGCGTTGGATAGCGGGTGGGTAAAAATTACTATTCTCACTCCAGAGAGTGCAACAGTAGGGAAAGCGTTGGATAGCAGGTGGGTAAAAATTACTATTTCCACACCAGTGAGTGCAACAGTAGGGAAAGCGTTGGATAGCATAGGGGTAAAATTACTATTACAACTCCAAAGAGTGCAACAGTAGGGAAACATTTGGATAGCGTAAGGGGAAAAATTACTATTTACACTCCAGAGAGTGCAACAGTAGGGAAAACGTTGGATAGCGGGTGGGTAAAAAGTACTATTCCCACTCCAGAGGGTGCAACACCAGGGAAAGCGTTTAATAGCGTAGAATTTTATTTTAACATACTTATAAATTATTCTTATATTTGAAATAATGTATAAATCATTTTTTAAATACATCAACATCAATAAAATACAATTACTAATTAATAAAACCAATGAAATAAAAAAAAAATTTGACAATAAATTAACAACAAACACCATTAAATAATAATAATTAAATATTACTCACCAAATAATGAAAATAATAAAAATAATTATTTATCATAAAAATAAAAAATAAATTACATTTAATGTACAAATAAAATTTAAGAAACAATATACAATATATAAAAAAATTGTAAAAAAGTTTACCAATTAACTAATGATTTATTCTAGTTATTAAAAAATAATTACGATTTAAAAATATTAATTCACAATTAAATAAATGTATTATGTTTAAAAATAATTATTTGCCATTTAATAATTATTTAATACATTAATTATCAGTAAAAAATGTGTTTAAATAATTAAATATTTACAATTCAATTACTTCCCACCCAATACCCCTTTAAAACAACAAAACGCTCCAATACTAAAACATCACATTTAATAAATATTAACAATAATTACCAATTACATAATTAATTTATCAATTAAAATAATTAATTTCCAAATAATAAATAATTACAAAATACATTATACATCAAATAAATTAATTATTTACAATTAAATTACTTCCCACCCTATCCCCCTATAAACCCACAACCCACTCTGGTACTAAAACATAACATTTAATAAAAATTAACATTAATTACCAATTAATAAATTAATTTATCAATTACAATAATTAATTGCCAATTAATTAATAATTACTAATTTAATTATACATAAAAATAAATAATTAATTAATTACAATAAAATCACTTCCCACCCTATTCCCCTATAAACCCACAACCCGCTCTGATACTAAAAAATTACATTTAATAAAAATTAACATTAATTACCAATTACATAATTAATTTATCAATTAAAATAATTAATTGCCAATTAATAATTAAATTAAAAATTATTTACACATACATAAATCATTAATTATTTACAATTAAATTACTTCCCACCCTATTCCCCTATAAACCCACAACCCGCTCCGGTACTAAAATATAACATTTAATAAAAATTCACATTAAATACCAATGAAATAATTAATTTAGCAATTAAAATAATTAATTGCCAATTAATAATTAAAATAAAAATTAATTACACTTAAAAATATCATTAATTATTTACAATTAAATTACTTCCCACCCTATTTCCCTATAAACCCACAACCCGCTCCGGTACTAAAACATATAATTTACTTAAAAATGAATTTATTAATATATAAAAAAAATACACATATAATATAAATTAATTTAAATACTTAACAAATACATATAACACATACATAATAAAAACATAAAAATAATACTAATATCGATATTAGTGACATCGATATTACTAACTTCGATATTACTTACATCGATATAAATTCGATATTACTTACCTTAGGATCGATATTCCGTCCAACGATATTCTTGACATCGATTTTCATGACCTTCGAAATTTCAAACACGATATTTTGGTAGGTCGATATTTACAACTCGATATTTTGACTGTTTACCGGGTAGGGTACAAGAGGGAATGGGGGAGTCTGACCCGCTACGTCCTGTCAGAGAGGAAGGAGCTGATCCAGTTGAGGACCTTGTCCTGGATTCCTGCATCGTGAAGTCTGCATATTAGGGTGCAGTGGGAGACCGTGTTGAATGCCACTCAGAGGTCAAGAAGGATGAGGGCTACTGTTTCTCCTTTGTCTAGTAGGGTTCGGATGTCATCTGTTGTGGCGAGGAGGGCGGTTTCCGTAATGTGGTTTTTCCAGAATCCGGATTGGGAGGAGTCGAGGATGTTGTGCTCTTCGATGAATGTGGCGAGTTGGCTGTGGGTGGCTTTCTCAATTACTTTTGCAGGGAACAGGAGCAGGGAGATGGGTCTGCAGTTTTTTAGGTTGTTGGGGTTAGCCGAGGGTTTCTTCAGGAGGGGGATTACCTTGGCATGTTTCCTGTCATCGGGGAACGAGGCGGTCGCCAGGGAGTGGATGATTGTGTGGTGGAGCATGGGTGCGATGGTGTTGGCGATGGTGTTGGTGACTCTGTTGAAGATGTGGTGGGGCAAGACTCGGGGGCCCCGGAGTGGATTTACTGCATTGTCTTCGGTGAGTCTTCGGTTGTGAGGGCTGTCCAACTGTCAATCGTTGGCTTCAAGGTGTCAGGGGTGATTGGTGGGGGTTCCGTGTATTGGTTGTCTTCGTCGTAGATGCGGTAGACTCACTCGTGGGTTGGGCGATGTAGTTCCTTGTGTTTAAATTGTATTGTTATGTTACTTTGCATATGGTATTCTGTTATGTTCTGTTGTTTACTATAGCTATGTCAACAATTCCTACTATATTTCCAGCAAAAAGCTACACATAACTTGAAAAATCCTGTGACAAGCAAATCTTTATCACTGTCTAAGGGGGTAAAATAGTGCAGTTTCAGGTCTTTTACTGCTCAGGACACCAGGCAGCCCAAAATGATGGCAAATACTCTATTTTCTCTTAGCGCACCCTGTGATTACTTTATGTGATAGTGCCTCTACAAGAGCAACTGCATGCAAAGGGTAGAAAGTGGATAGGTCAAGTTATAGTTTGCTTTCAATGCTTGAAAACTCTTGCAGACTATTGTCATTAGTGGCATTCACAAATTCTAATCCTTCCTCTCCTTCGAAAGTGGTTGGAGTTTTACTCCCACATAGAATTGTAGTAACTCATTAGAAAGTGGGAAGCTGAACAGATTACCACCAAACTTGGAGGTAAAGTAGTGGAAAATACTTCTCAGTCCTGTTCATAAAACAAAAATAAACACATGTATATCTGTAAATTGGGCTCCTTCAATCATGCAGTTGATGAATTAAGAACACATGCAATGTGTCACATTTCATTCCCAGTAGTGTGCCTTCAAACCTGTCATTGGCGCACCTTTCAAAACAAACTACTGGGAATGTTTGTGAATTTCCAAAAGCAGTCAATCTGTACCTGTTGGTAGCCGTACTTATACAGATACAGTTTGTTTGAGAATTTAGCCTTGGATATGTAATTCTATGTGATGAAGGTAAGTTGTAGTGCGTGTGACAACCCAGGAAACACTGCTTAATAGTGTGACAAGCAAATCAGTGTGTCATTAGTTTGCCCTCACTAAACACTTTCAGAGGCATGTCTGCTGAAATGAAATGCTGTGATGTAACTGCATCTCCCTTCACCAACACCATCACTGACCTCATTTCACAACACGCCCTCACCTCCACGGTCTACATCCAATTCAGAGACCTAAACTTCCGCCTGGACAACCATGATGACCCTAACACTGCTTCTCTCCTGAGAACATCACCAACATAAGAATGAAGCAATTGGTCACCACACCCATGCACACAGTGGGACACACACTCAGCCCTGTCTTCGCGGAAGGAAACAGCATCTCCTACAGCCACACCATGGAACTCCTATGGACAGATCCCCACTGCATCAACTTCTCCTTAAAAAAACAAAACTGTACACAAGCACGCCCACAGCCTCCCCGGTAGAAGCTGAAACAAAATCACTGAAGTCCAGCTCACCTCTGCCCTCATTAGCACCTCACCACTGACTACGCCAGACTCGAACAACACAGCAGGCAACCTCCCCTGCTGGATACGGAACAGTGCCGCCACACTCGGACCCCTCAAGAAAGCCACAGGAAGACACATCAAGAAAGCAAGCTGGATCCCCCCTGCAATCCAAGAAACCAAAAGCTCCTGCTTAAGGACTGTGCTATTTAAGGCCCAGCGGTGCCAGGGAACAACACCTATAACCTTCGTGGGATACCTGTTTCGGCGCACAAGTGACAGAGACACGGGAGACTTCCTTCGGCGTCAAAGATCAGAGTTTATTACTGCAGGGAGGCAAAAGTCACTAGAAGTACAACAGCGTGTAGGTTCTACGAGTCTGCTTCAATTGCATATGTGAGTCGCTCTCTTTTATACAAGATTTTGCCATTGCACAACATGTGAACAAAAGGTTACAACCCAGTTCCCACAATAAACATCAAAAAGGGTCGCTTTCATGCTTTCAGAACTCCGGAACATAATCACAGTAACATTACTAGTTCCCAACTGTAAAAGCACATCTTCCCATCGTTAGGCACATTCCACTTGAGTTGTAAATGAGCAAGAGTAAAGAGACAAGAACAGCTGCTAGGAAGTCAGGCACACCTAAAGAAAAGAGTGTGGAGGTAATATTGGAAACATGATCATAGGATCAAAGAGCTTGATCCCAGCACATGCACGGCTGAAACAATAGGCCGGTACGGCAAGATTACCCTCAAGCTGAGCCATTTGCCTCTGCAGTGTCATTCCTCCGGTCATAAAGACGCATGAAAGGAATATGCGTCTTCCGTATGGCTTGGGAACTAAAAGGTCACGATGCGGACAGTTGCCTGTTCACTGACTACGTGAGGGCAAGAAACAAAATGGATGCCGTATCTAAAATGGAACCCAAGGGTTCAGATGTAGAAACACGTAAATAAGGCGAACCAAGCCAGGTAGTGTAGTGAAAACGCGTACACTTACCGAACTCGCCATTTTCGGTTCATAGATACCAAACTCGTCCATATTCGGCAATGCCCAAAACACCGTAACGATTTTCACGGAACCTCAGACGCTCCTTTTGCCCTCATGTAGGCAAGCACTAGTCGAAATCAGAGTCGATCTCGATATTCATCAGATCATTCAGGTGTTGCTGGAACATTATTCTATTTATCAATGCCTCTCTGGAAACAGACGGCCTTCTTATACACGTTGTAGCACAAAGGCCACATAAGGAAGGACCACACTGTACACAAAGACAACATGTGAACAGGAACGTCACAACAACCCCTATAATCATCAGAATCTTCCAACCCCAGGTCGACATCAGGCCCCAAAACCATCCTAGAAGCGTCCAATCTCCCTCGTCCACGTGTATGGACTCCGAGATTTTGTGCAACTTGGAGATGGCTTGATAAACCGTTGGAGCGTTATCAGGTATGAATATGCAGCAGCTCGAATGGATGACCTTACACACACCTCCTCTATCTGCTAGAACAATGTCTAGAACCATACGGTTCTGTAACGTCATAAGCCTATCCGCTTGAAGCTCTGCTGTCAAATTACCAAGGGCACTTGCGGTTATGTTAGCAGTTGACTCTACTACACGAGTTAACTGTCTCAGATTTCTGCTATTGACCATAGGGCCCCAAAACGGTAGGAAACCCTTAAAGAAGTCTCCTGCTTCTTGACTGGCAGTATCTTCTTTGCTAATAACACCTCTCTCAACTCTGGCTCTGTGATAATCTGAGGCAACAGTGAAAGTCGGTGGCAAGAGATTTGCAATATAGCAGGTACCCGAGAAGTCATGGGGTAACCACGTATATGCTCGATCATAACATACAAAATAGGTACCCTTGGCAGTTAAGAAGACAGGGGAAGAGAGCATCGGTAGAACGTAAGTATCCACACAAGCGCTCTTCCCAAGCTGAGCTCTTGGATTCCGGCCATGACCTTGCAGACAAAAGTGGCCTAGGTGAGGTACAATCCAGATTGGAGATGAGCTTTTAAGCTGCCTATCACCCACTGATATACTATACTCAGACTCACTAAGGTACTTGTAGGCCTGCACTTCCTCCTCTGGGATAAGTGAAGGATCAAAAATGTCTCTATTTAGATCAGCAATCGCTGTCGCCAGAGACTTATGGTATGGGCCAGGACCAAAGCTTGCTGAGCGTGGCTCTCGGTGGGGGTAGGAATCTAGTGCACTATGGAACATGATTTGGAATGCCCGAGCTGACCCTTGGGGACTGTACGGAAGAACAAAATATGGGATACCCCTGTCCATGGTATGTGGCATTAGCCCACACACCCAACAATTTGTAGTATTTACCACCATCTGATGCTGATGCAAAAGTTGCACAAAAGAATTGTTTCTAAATTCCGCACGTCTGACTTGCTCATGTTGGGGCAGTATGTGAAAAGAATGTGGAGAAACAGTAGAGACGAAATTTAGATCATGAGAAGGAGAGGTAGGTAAGGCAGAAGGCAGTAATGATTGAAAACCATAATATACTCCACCCACCAGCAGCATAGAAACAGTTAGGAACAACATGAAAACCTGTAGCAAGAAACATTTTGTACGCAACACCTTATCTAATGCAGATCTTTGCGTCGACATTTTCTCTCTTTTCGACAGCTTAGAAAATTCCATCCTCTAACGACCGTCCGCGACGTTCTTGACGCACTTCGTTCTGTGTAGCGATCATCAATTCCCAGGAGTTCCCAGAAATTGACAAAAGAAACCGACCTAGTGTCGATAACTGCTAAACAGAAGAAAGTACCCGCACGGCCCTACGGCCAACCCGGATGATAGGTTCTAGATAAATTGAACATTCAATTTACTATAAGGTTCTTGGCTGCACGGAAAAGGGAAAAAGGTACACCATATAAAATGTCCACAATGTTCAGGGTAACTGTGGGGTCCAAAAATAAAAAAAGATTATTTTATTAGTCTTTTGTGCGTGGGCGAAAAAAGTATCGGCTGCTCCCAGGGCGAGTCTGATCTTCAAATAGTGAATTGGATGGCAAATGAGTGTTCGATTGTTCAGACAATTGTTCAGCACTTGAAGTTTTCAAGGTTGATGGAAAGGAAATTGTTTGAGGGGAATCAACAAGGGTGTCAGATATGGGCTGAGCTTCGCTGAACGGGACAAAGCGTTGTGGAGCGTCGGTCTCGGACGAGGAAAAACCCTTTATTATCCAAGTATCCGCCGGCAAAGGAAGCGGGACTTTCTTGGTGTGGGTGGTATGAACCCAATGCTTCCGTCCCTCCAGCCGAACCGCCGTCCTTGTTGCCAGTAGCACCTGGAAGGGTCCCACAAACCTCGGCTCAAGGTTTCGTTTTCGTCCGAAGTTACGGGTGAGAACCCAGTCCCCTGGTTGCAGCCGATGACCAGGACCCTCTGTTTGTGACGGCAGAGCCTCAAAGACCTGTTGATGAATCAAACTCAATTTAGCAGTCAGATCATGGAGATAATCAATCAGCATGGGATATTCAATTCTATCAAATTCTTTAGGCCTCGGGACTCCCCAAATATTAGCAGGACGGCCGAACACAATCTCATATGGGCTAAGCCCTACTCGAGAGTGCACAGTTGCCCTGGTCGATAAGAGAGCTAGAGGCAAAGCATCTGGCCATGATAAACCAGTTGTTGCCTGAATTTTTGCAAGTTTCAGTTTCAGGGTGCCATTGTATCCTTCCACCAAACCCGCTGACTGAGGATGATTAGCACTATGAAATTTCTGTACTATACCTAAGCCACGACACACACTCTTCATCACACTTCCCACAAACTCACTTCCGTTGTCCGACCATACAATCGGAGGCCTGCCGTATCTGGGGAAATACTCTTTGAGCAGAATTTTTGCTGTGGATAGGGCAGTATTATCCTTAAGGGGGTAAGCCTCAATCCATCTGGAGAACGCACATACTACAACCAACACATACTTCAAATTGTTGCATCTCTCCATATGGATGAAGTCCAACTGGATAACTTCGAAAGGGTATTTAGGAGGGGCAAAATGACCAGGTGGAGTGGGAGTGCCCTTCCCGGGATTATACATCAAACACACCATACAATTCTTAACCACTCTCACTGCACATTTAGTAATACCATCATTCTTCCATACAGGAGACAACAACTTGCATATGCCTTTTGCGCTTATGTGTGCTGTACCATGAGCCATTGTAACAACAGCGAGCACATATGCATCCGATAACATCCATCTCTATTTTTCTGACAAATCAACCCAACATCCATTCTCATCCAACTTCCCCGTGCCCTCTTTCCATTTAGTCTTTTCCGTCTCAGTGGCCTCATTCTGTATTCCCTTCACACTCTCAACTGTGTCTTCACACATACTAGTCTCCGTTGGCCATCTCACTGAACTCGTAACATACATTCGATTTGTCAGATCTTTAGCTGTCTCCTTAGCAATCTCGTCTGCAAACGCATTACCACGACCAACATCATCCGTCACTTTCCGATGCGCACTACATTTGATTATTGCCACCTGCTTAGGCAATGTAAGTGAATCTAGAAGGTCGTTCACAAGCTGACCATGCTGAATGTTCGTGCCATGCGACGTTAAGAATCCTCTTTCTCTCCACAACCGCCCAAAACTGTGCGCCACACCAAAAGCATACTGGCTGTCGGTAAACACATTCAACCGTTTTCCTCTGGACAACACACACGCTCTCGTCAAGGCGATCAGCTCAGCAGCCTGAGCCGAATTCTGACTCAATCTTGCAGTTTCTACAACCGTACTCAATGTCACTACAGCATACGCGGTCGTCACATCACCATTCGGCAACTTAAAACAGGAACCATCCACATACAAAGTACCATCGGGATCTACCAATGGAGTATCTTTCAGGTCAATACGACCCTTTGTTTCCTCCTCAGTTCTCAGATAACAGTCATGTGGTGCTTCACCACTTGACTCCATGTTGATCGGCAACAATGTTGCTGGGTTCAACACATTACATCGTTTTATGCGTATGTGACTGGCCAATAACGTCAACTCATACCCAGACAACCTTGCGCTCGTCAAATGTTGAGTTTTCGTTCGGTTCAAGAGAGTGTCAACTGCATGCGGAACCATCACCGTAAGCATATTATCCATGACCAGACCTGCGGACTGTCGAATGGACGCCGCGGCTGCCGCTGTTGCTCTTAAACAACTCGGCAAAGCTCTAGCTACTGGGTCTAAGGTCGAAGAAAAATATGCGCATGGGCGCTGTTTGTCACCAAATTGTTGCGCCAGAACACTCAACGCACAACCATCCCTCTCGTGAACGTACAGTGTAAACGGCTTACTGTAATCAGGAGTACCTAACACAGGAGCTGAACACAACGCATCACGTAATTCAGAGAAACTTTTCTGACACTCTTCAGTCCATGGCAAAGGAGTCGGAACATCCTTGCACGTGAGAGCTAACAATGGTTTCGCCAATAGTGAAAAATTTGGGATCCATTGTCTGCAGTATGACGTAATACCTAGAAAGGCACGTACATCTCTCTGAGTTTTAGGCACAGTCATTCGAGAAATCGCTGCAATTCTCTCTGGGGTCAACCTTCTCCCTTCTTTTGACAATAAGTGACCTAAGTAGGTTACTTCTTGGCAACAATATTGCAGCTTGGAAGGTGACACCTTGTGATGTAAGTCATGTAGGTAGCGCAATAGTGATACTGTAGCCGTTTTGCAAATAGCCTCCGTATCAGCTGCCACTAATAGGTCGTCAACGTATTGAATCAAAGCCGCACCCGTCGGTAACACAAATGCATCCAGTTGACTTTTAAGTGCCTGGCTATAGATCGACGGACTTTCACAATAGCCTTGTGGTGCGCGTTTTAGTCTGAAACTGCGACCACCTAATGAAAATCCGAATAGATCTCTGCTTTCCTCAGCGATCGGGATACTAAAGAAAGCATTCTTTAGGTCGATCACCGTGAACCAGGAGGCAGAAGCTGGAATCAGGGTCAGCAAAGCCGTGATATCAGGGACCACGGGAAATTGTGGAATCACGATTTTATTCACCTCTCTCAAATCGATTATGAAACGGTACACAGGAGGTTTAGATGGATCAGTGCGTCATTGCTCCCTCAAAAAGTTACACATTTCTTCAAACACGAATCTCTGTGTAGGCTCATTAAACTGAGAAAACGTGTCGAAGACCACTCGTGGAGGGTAATTAACAGGATGTCTTATCCACCTATGTGCCATTGTCACTAACGTCTCTCTCTCCCTTCCACCAGGGATTTGACTTCGTCTCTGAGAAGTTTCAGAAACGCTGGGTGGGAGTATCGATCCAGATAGTGGTGAATAGAGCGTAGCAACAGTATTAGGGATACGGGTACGAGCAGAAGGAGAAGTAGGAAAAAGAACAGGAGCAACAATATTAGAAGTGAACGTAGGAACAGTAGAGACAGATGAGACAGTCGAAGTAGCAGAAACTAGCGGTTGAGGGGGTACAGGCAAAGGTGCAGTAGGAATAGGAACAGGTGGTCGGACAAACGTAGCATTAACAACGGGCTGACCAGCGGTCGCCGGAACAACAGGAGGGACAACAGGAGGAACGACAGGCGGGACTACTGGAGGAACTACAGGGGCTGTGGCACCCTGTGCATAAGGAGGTGGCGATTTCATCAAATACGCTAACAGGGGATCCTCCTTCGAATCCTCTTCTTTCTTATTAGGACTAGCTGGTAAAACCGGATAACATTTGTCTATCCTCATATGATGTAGTCTAGTGGAAACTTCTATTTCTTTCTCTTCTTTATCTCGCTGACATTGTTGTACAACTTGCATTATCGGAACGAAACCTTCTCTTCGATCCCTTTTAAGCTGTTTGATTTCTTTCTGCTTGGCCTCTTTACGCCATAACCGAAAAGAATCAAACATAGCTGGCCTAGCTTTCTTTTTAAATAATTTAGCTTCAAGATTATCTAAAATCGTAAGGTCAAAACTTCCATGCGGTGGCCAACTAAGGACACCATCTTTTTTCGTGTAACGGACCCAATATTTATTATAAATAATAGGACCCACACCATGTCGACTATAGAGCTCATATGTCGGAGTTCCAACTGGAGGTATCGGACACGAGTCCTCCAACCGGGAATCCTTGTTGCAACATTTAAGAAATCCAAGAAATCCACTATGGCTAGGCATCATGCACACTAACCTAGTATCAAACTTCAAGGGTTATCGAAGCACTAATTCTTAGTGAAAGACAAAACCCTCGGTTTTTGGCAATTGCAATTGTCAAATAACAACTAAGGACCAACAACTAAGAACCACAAATGCAATGGAACCATGCATACAACAAAGCTTAAAAAGGCTCGACAACAACTAAGGACTGGGAGCGACCCACAAATACTTAACTGAGAACTTCAATGGCGTCACCAGGAAGGCCCGTCTATCGTCTCGCCATACGAAAGGTCTACGCCGGGCGTCGAAAACAGGTCGACAGTCAGGGCACCGGTCCGTCGCAGCCGTCAGGAGGCGGGAATCTTCGCGGGAAAAAATCGTCGGACCACTTATTCACGGATCGATGAAGCGGGGTGCACCTTTTCCTCGGAGATTTCACACGAAGTTCCTCACAATCGTCAGGCTTTGGACCGGTACCGCCGATGTCGCCCCGAGTTGGGTGCCAACTGAAGGACTGTGCTATTTAAGGCCCAGCGGTGCCAGGGAAAAACACCTATAACCTTCGTGGGATACCTGTTTCGGCGCACAAGTGACAGAGACACGGGAGACTTCCTTCGGCGTCAAAGATCAGAGTTTATTACTGCAGGGAGGCAAAAGTCACTAGAAGTACAACAGTGTGTAGGTTCTACGAGTCTGCTTCAATTGCATATGTGAGTCGCTCTCTTTTATACAAGATTTTGCCATTGCACAACATGTGAACAAAAGGTTACAACCCAGTTCCCACAATAAACATCAAAAAGGGTCGCTTTCATGCTTTCAGAACTCCGGAACATAATCACAGTAACATTACTAGTTCCCAACTGTAAAAGCACATCTTCCCATCGTTAGGCACATTCCACTTGAGTTGTAAATGAGCAAGAGTAAAGAGACAAGAACAGCTGCTAGGAAGTCAGGCACACCTAAAGAAAAGAGTGTGGAGGTAATATTGGAAACATGATCATAGGATCAAAGAGCTTGATCCCAGCACATGCACGGCTGAAACAATAGGCCGGTACGGCAAGATTACCCTCAAGCTGAGCCATTTGCCTCTGCAGTGTCATTCCTCCGGTCATAAAGACGCATGAAAGGAATATGCGTCTTCCGTATGGCTTGGGAACTAAAAGGTCACGATGCGGACAGTTGCCTGTTCACTGACTACGTGAGGGCAAGAAACAAAATGGATGCCGTATCTAAAATGGAACCCAAGGGTTCAGATGTAGAAACACGTAAATAAGGCGAACCAAGCCAGGTAGTGTAGTGAAAACGCGTACACTTACCGAACTCGCCATTTTCGGTTCATAGATACCAAACTCGTCCATATTCGGCAATGCCCAAAACACCGTAACGATTTTCACGGAACCTTACTGCCGCTGACTCGAAAAGATATGGAGGAACAACAAAACCCTGGAAACATGCTCTGCCTACAGAGCAGCCACCCCCGCACACCACCACCTCATCAAATCCACAGGGAAGAAATCCCTCCAAGACAGAATTATCAACAAAACTCTCACACTACCAAAGATCTCTTCATCAAGGAATTCACCAAACTCTGCAGCAAAACAACAGACGTCCCACCCTACCAAGACCTCTGCAACAGACTCAACACCTGCTTCCACCTTACGATTAAGCTGATCTATGACAACGTCAATGCTCAATTAGACCCCTCTCATGACAGAACACACATAGAAAACTATGAAAAGTATCCATTTCGGAGCACTCTCAGACACCTGTCCACCCCACATCTTCTACAGAGCTGTCTCGGACATCGCTCCCAACTACACCAGACGATCAACTGCTCCTTCGAATCCCCCACCTTCCCTGACAACTGGAAACACGCCGAAGTCAACCCCTTCCTGAAGAAACCCTCTGCAGATCAGACCGACCTCAAATCCATCAGACCATGTCCCTTTTGCAGCCAAAGTCATTGAAAAGGCTGTCATCACCCAATTAGGAAACTTCATCAAAGCTAACAATGTCCTGGACATCTCCCAATCTGGATTCTGCAGCAACCACAACACAGACACTACCCTACTCGCCACCACAGACGACATATACTCCTGCCTGACTGGGGCAAAACAGCATCCCTCATCATCCTGGACCTCTTGGCTGTCTTTGACGCCATCTCTTACCGCATCCTAGCCACCAGACTCCATGATGCAGGAATCCATGGCAAGGCCCTCGCCTGGATTTGCTCATTCCTCACTTGCAGAACTCAGCGCCCTACGACTCGGAACCAAAAGAGTCCAACTGTGGAGTGCCCCTGGGCTCCTCTCTGAGCCCCAACCTCTTCAACTTCTACATGGACTCCCTCGCAACCATTTCCCGGAACCACAGGCTCAACATCATCTCTCAGACCGACGACACACAACTTATCCTCAACAACAAAACCAGCATCACTTTATAACTACTTTGTTTGGTCATAAGAACACCTTGGATATACTGTGTACTTTATCCAGCCCTTTGTTTAGAGCTGTGTTATAAAAAACTCCAAGAGTCCGATGACCTCAAGAAAATTGCGCTCAGGGTGCTGATTTTCTTTTCACCAAGACAATCCCATAAAACAAGGAGTGTGCACAGTGGTACAATTACAGCAACATTGCTATAAATCCCATCCAGCTATCACTAGTTTCTTCTGAAAGACGTCCCCCGTATGACCCCTGAGATGGCAGCAGTGATCCCAGAGGGATTGCCCCCTACCTCTCATCTAGAAACCCTCCTTACTCTGACTATGTGGAATCTAAGGGGGGTTATTGCATCCCTGTTGGGGACTGGTCTCAGACACATGAGGATGGCCTAGTTCAGCAAACATCTGATGCTTTTCCCCCTTGAATTCGGCTACAGATGCTCCTGTTGCTTTTCAGGACCAGCAACATATTTCCCACCATTACACCTGCCCGGAGGGACATCTGTAAGAGATTAAGCCAGGATGGTATTCTTGAAGAACTGTTGGAAGATGAACCTAGTATGGTTGAGGTGTGGAGAAGTGTGGCTCAATAGTTAGAGCGGCAGACCTTGATGCAGAGCTCTGGCCCGGGACCAGGGTTTGATTCCTGCATCGGCGGGTCACGGGCTCAAATTCCTCTGACCGGATATTCTCGCCTCAGTGCCTATTCTAATCATGGGTCCCACGCTACAACTCGGGGCAATATCTTGCTTAATCTCCACAACGGCCCCAACAGCGCGAGGATGCATGGTTTCACCATGACGGTGCCCAGGAGTGGACACTTCACAAGGAAGGGTTCCTTAGCGGTATGAGTACATGCGCCGGGAGACCCGGTCCGGGTAGCTGCGCACTATACAAGTACAAAAACATTTACATTTACATTTGAAAGGGTAATGATACGTAAAAAATCGAAGTCTGGGGAAGATTATACACTCCCAAATAACAAAATTGAAGCTCAGATGTTGGGGAGGCACTCCTGATCATACCTATAAGGATGATCTTCCAACGAACAGATCTAATGAAATGAATTCTTTAATCTTAAATTCTTCTCGTATGCATCTCTCTTTGCCCCCTTATTTTGCAGCTTAAGTCATTTGATTGGCTCTTTTTCAGAATCTGTTCATAGTGTATTCTTGCCTTGTACACAGCCAAAGATTGGAAATGGCGGGGATGTTGTACCCTCCGAATATCTCTTTTGTATTGAAAAGATCTTATACTCCATTTTGTCCCTATTAAAGAAATCTGTACTAAGTTCTGATCAAATACTGGAAATTATATCTGTAATTTTATTTGAAGTGCATAATGTAAGTAAGTCTGGCCCCACTAAACCTATACTTATGACACACTCCCATATGGAATTATCTGTGAACGACAGGCCATTACCATCTGCCCCTTTGGGAGGTTTGAGAAATGCTTCTATCCCCTCCGGAACCCTTGTGTAACCTCAAAAAGGAAGAGCTTTGTTTAAATATATTATTTGGGGCTATAGAACCAGGTCCCCTCTCAGGAAAGCCTAAATTGAAAACCTTCCCTTTGTTCAAAAAAGGTTAAAAAAAATGGGGGATCGGAGAAGTTTGGAAACCCTGGGTACTTGTTTTTCAGTTAGATAGGGGATGGGGAGGTTTTAACTCCCTTTACCTCCCATGCCCAGCACCCTAATCTGTCTGGGGTAGGGGGATTGAAGGCAGGGAAGAGGGCAACCCCACAATAAATCAAAAGGGTGAAAATAAGAAAAAGAAACATAAAAAGATAACATGATTTCCCAAATGAAAAGCGACAAGGTTGCATTTTTCATGGATTTCTGATAGGATAGGATAGAGTGACACACATATAATGATGGAGGACGAAGTACCTTAATCGCAGTTTGAAGGGGGGTTCCTATGGTGGCCCCCACACTGCATACGGTATCAGCAGGGAGGTTTGGGGGCTCTGGAGCTTCTGTGTCTACTGCAAAGTTCATGGCCCAGTCCCTTCAAGAAGTTCAACTCCCCTTGCTTAATAAGCTGATTGGGCCCCGGGAGGGGAAACAGGAATGGGACTTGGAATTTCCCTGCCTCAGTCAGTGTCGGGGGTTAGGGTGGTCGTAAATCTAGAGGGGTGGGTTCAAGTGCCTAGTGCCACTTAGGATGGGCCCAATAGAATTTACACAGAGTCCAATGTATTGTCCAAGAGAAACCTGGAGGGCCATCCCCCTGACCTTCTTGTCACGCACTCGAATATTTAGCCAAGCTTTTGGCCACAAGGAGAGGGTTTCCTTTCGGATCACCCATAAAGAAAACCAGTATGGTGCAGAATGTTTCATCCCCTATTCCGGCCTTCACTTGGTTATTTGACAACAAATCCTTTCCGGTGATAGAGGATTTATTCTCAGCTTTTTTTCTGAGATTGAAGCTTTAAGTTGATATCCAGTAGGAACATCTCACATTTGAAGGTTCATTCTTTCGATACTTTTCCCTACTCTTTAGTCACTTTCTGCTTTTGTTGCTAATTTGGCTATGGAGAATTGTGAGCACTTCCTTAAGCGGGGCATTGCCATTACATCTGTTTTCGAATATGAGGAATCTCCTCCTGTGTGTCCCATATCTCAGTGCCCGAATGGTTTAAGGGCCACTAAATCAGAGTCCAATGCGATGGGTTCTGACTCAGAGTATTTACCTGGTGATCCCAAAGATATTGTGGTCTCTTTGGGCCAAAGGGGACGATCAATAAATATGGTGACGGCCTCAGCAGATGATCCTCAGGTTCTGGACATGGAAGACAAATTGGCCCAGTGGAGCTGGATCATAAGAGCCTTGAATAATACCCACCCACCAGCGGAGGGGGGTTATTACTGTTATGGAACATGTCTGGGTCACAAACAGACAAAACTGAATTTTTTGAAAACTCTGAACCCTTCAATAATCGTGGGAGACTTAAACACCAAAGTCTCTAACTCTGCCTCTGAGATTTACGCCAACCCCGATAAAGATGAAATTTGACATACACCTGAGATATAAAAATGGATAAACAGGGTTTCTCCTTCCTCGAGACCCTCAGAAGTATGGATTTGACTATTTTAAATGGAAGAGTGCCTGCTGGTAAAGCAGCTCCTTTTACCTTTTATTCCCCCCTCACCCAGAGTCTTTTAGACCATTTGGTTGTCTCTTATAAAATGTTCAGAGTTTGTGAAAATGTCTCCGTTCTCCCGTCAGTACTGAGTGACCATAGCATAGTGGGTATGACAGTGGCTTTTTAAATTTCCCGGCATTGGATCTGGCGAGCTCTGGCCTGGGTATGGCCGCTTTCAATAAAGCAAATGGCCGTTCCTTTTGAACAACATAAAATATAGCTCCGGTCAGTTCAAAAATTAAAAGTGCTCATGCTGAGCAGTCAGAATGTGTTCCTGACAATACCATTCAGTGTTTCGGGGCCCAAATGGAAGAGATTCATAATTTAAGTTCTAGCTCTGTTTGCCTTTGGATGTCTAAACAGGGCACATTCCCCTTGAGTATATTTTAAAAAAGAAATTAATCGATTCGTCAGAAAACAGCATTTACAGTTTTCCATTTTATTTGTTTATTTTATTTTGAAGGTTTTGTAGAGCGCAAATAAGATCCTCGCGGATATCTGAGCGCTTTCCAGTATTCAGAATTGCATAATACATAGGGAGAAGAATGACAAATTAAAACAGATAATAAGAATTGCGCAAGTGATAATAATAAGGGTGCAGAATACAATACGTGGTGACAAGAAACATGGGATAACATTAAAATCAGAGATCAAGATCAGTAGTAGAAAACTTAACGTGAATGTCTCAAATTTTTAAGTTCCATGGCAGGATATCACTCCTAGGGAGAGTGGAAGGACCTCCCCATGTGGGCAGAATTATTCTTCACATAGGTTTAGTGTCTAGTAAATTTTGCCATGAGGATCACTTTTACTTCCTTTTTGAAGGAGACGGTGGAAGAGTTCAATCTAGTTTCTGGGGGAAGAGAGTTCCAAATCCTAGGTGCCATTCCTGAAAAGGTTTGTTTATATGTTTTCTTTTTGTTGAATCTTTGAGGTTTTAGAAGTAGGTTGTTGGCCCCCCTCGAGGACCTAGACCCACCAGAGATTGTCAGTTTTTGAGCAAGGTAGATAGAAGCCTTGTGGTGTAAGGCCTTGTGTGTCATGCATGCTATTTTTAGATGAATTCTAGCTTCAAGCAGGAGCCAATTCAAGGATTTAAGATCAGGGGAGATGTGGGAGCTTCTTCTCGAGCCCGTGATGAGACTTGCTGCTGTGTTTATTGAGGCTCTCAGGGGGGTTGTGATGACTTTTGAGAGGAGGCTTTCCTGTTTGTGCCGTGGGGCCATAGTGCTGTCCCTCACCTGCTGCCTCGCACACCTCAATTCAGTGACCCTCTGTCCCCGCCATCGCCGCTGCTGCCAGGACACCGCAGCGTGGCCGCCGGGGCAGGGGACTCCATCCCCCAAGATCCTTAGCGGCTGGACGCCACCTCCAGTAATCAGGGAGCGCCCGGAGGCGCTTAAAACGAAGGACTGCCCTCGGGGAGCGGGAGGCTTTCCTGTTTGTGCCGTGGGGCCATAGTGCTGTCCCTCACCTGCTGCCTTGCACACCTCAATCCAGCGACCCTCTGTCCCCGCCATCACCGCTGCTGCCAGGACACCGCAGCGCGGCCGCCGGGGCAGGGGACTACATCCCCCAAGATCCTTAGCGGCTGGACGCCGCCTCCAGTAATCAGGGAGCGCCCGGAGGCGCTTAAAACGAAGGACTGCCCTCGGGGGAGCGGGAGGCTTTCCTGTTTGTGCCGTGGGGCCATAGTGCTGTCCCTCACCTGCTGCCTCGCACACCTCAATCCAGCGTCCCTCTGTCCCTGCCATCACCGCTGCTGCCAGGACACCGCAGCGCGGCCGCCGGGGCAGGGGACTACATCCCCCAAGATCCTTAGCGGCTGGACGCCGCCTCCAGTAATCAGGGAGCGCCCGGAGGCGCTTAAAACGAAGGACTGCCCTCGGGGGAGCGGGAGGCTTTCCTGTTTGTGCCGTGGGGCCATAGTGCTGTCCCTCACCTGCTGCCTCGCACACTTCAATCCAGCGACCCTCTGTCCCCGCCATCGCCGCTGCTGCCAGGACAGTGCAGCGCGGCCGCCGGGGCAGGGGACTACATCCCCCAAGATCCTTAGCGGCTGGACGCCGCCTCCAGTAATCAGGGAGCGCCCGGAGGCACTTAAAACGAAGGACTGCCCTCGGGGGAGCGGGAGGCTTTCCTGTTTGTGCCATGGGGCCATAGTGCTGTCCCTCACCTGCTGCCTCGCACACCTCAATCCAGCGACCCTCTGTCCCCGCCATCGCCGCTGCTGCCAGGACACCGCAGCGCGGCCGCCGGGGCAGGGGACTACATCCCCCAAGATCCTTAGCGGCTGGACGCCGCCTCCAGTAATCAGGGAGCGCCTGGAGGCGCTTAAAACGAAGGACTGCCCTCGGGGGAGCGGGAGGCTTTCCTGTTTGTGCCGTGGGGCCATAGTGCTGTCCCTCACCTGCTGCCTCGCACACCTCAATCCAGCGACCCTCTGTCCCCGCCATCGCCGCTGCTGCCAGGACACCGCAGCGCGGCCGCCAGGGCAGGGGACTACATCCCCCAAGATCCTTAGCGGCTGGACGCCACCTCCAGTAATCAGGGAGCGCCCGGAGGCGCTTAAAACGAAGGACTGCCCTCCGCGTCGCAGAGGCCTGAGGAGGACGGGACGGGGCTGTCCATCTTGATTTCGTGAGTTCAGGAAAAGACGAGGTAAAGCACATTTGCATCTTTTCGCCGTATTATCTACTGACTTTGCCTCTGTCATAGGACTCAAACCACAATATGACTTTCAAGGGGGATAACACTACAATGCCCATTGAGACCTTCCAATCAGTAGACGTGGACCAAGCGCCCTCGTGGCTAGATGAGTTAAACTTTCTATGCAAAACCAGACATGTTTTTGTGTATTCGCCATTCCTTGCTGAAAGCTTTTGTGCATCACCCGATACTGCCAGTTCTTTGCAACCCCTCCCATTATCTAATGAAGATAACATCCAAATCACCCAAAACATCCAAGGGCCCGTTATTGCTGAGTCCTTATCCGCTACAAGGAATTGTAACGGGGTTAATAACATGGGGAATCAACCTAAACCTAAAAAATTGTGCCTAAGCCCTACACTTCCTGCCAGCAACCTAGCCATGATTCCGGAGACTGCTGAGAAACTAGTTGTTCTACCATCTTCTATTCAGAAGGATTTATTATCCCTTATTGAACAACTGGTCAGCTCTCTCATAACACCACTGTTAGACAAAATAAACACACTAGGGGATAGGCTGACGGGATTGGAAGAAACCATCAAGTCTACTTTGTCAGCTAACAAAAGTACAGTAACACCTAAATGTTCTGACCCACCTTCCACCTCGAAAGACCCAAAGCCAAAGCCAACCACGCAAGACATAAGAGATTTAACCCAACCACTAGCCTCCAATGTACCAGCCCTAATACTTCGCAGACCCTCCCCTACACTTACTCTCTCGCAACCTGCTGCTCCTAGAGCACACTATAACAAAGTTTCTTCCATCCACCTCCCCCCAGAGGCAGCTCCTTTTGTCTGTGTCCTCGCAGGAGTACCAGCACTTCCCCCAGGTAATATCGAGAGACAACACGACCTGCTGAACAAGGTCAAATTTTGGCTGACCATCAATAGACCCTTGCCAGCCAACCTTGTGGGCACAATAATGAGTGTTAGAAGGGTGGGCTGGCTGGGTTCTCTCCAAAAAGATATTGTGAGTGACCTAGTTCTTGTTATATTCAGGCAGAGAAATATTGTACCATACCTGCGTACCTGCGCACCTCAAGTGGGAAACAGCCCAATCTCCGTCTGGGATTTGCACGATTTCTATCCCAGAATGTCGTGGTACCCCAAATCCAGTCTAAAGGCATGGTCCAACATGTTAATGGGTAGAAGTTTTCCTACTCATAACCGTCAGGAATCCTTGCTCTATAGTCCTAAGTACTGGAACTCCTATTAATTGTTGGTTGACCAAATCTTGACCTGTGTATAGTACGTTACAACTAAGACACTTATTCCCACGGGTTGGGTAAAAGTTTTTAACATGTAGATATTATGTATTATTGTATGTATGTTTTTATTTATCACTGTTTTGAACTGTACGCTTTTATGATTTTTTGAATCAAAATCGAATAAAGCTATATTGACTTGACTTGACTTTTGAGAGGCCACAACGCGAGACACTACCATAAGCCACTCGAGGTGTAACTAGCGCTTGTACAGCTGTCTTGAAGTCATTGGCTGGCAGGAAGGGTTTAGCTTCCTCAAAAAGTTGATCTGGAAGTTTGCTCCCTTTGTGGCGTTGCTAATGTGTTTCTGCATAGAGAGATTACTGTCTAAGGTTATGCCCAACGATTTTGCAGAGTCAGGTTGAACATTAAATGAGGTGATATGTTGGATTAGGTCTTGCATAGCAGGGATATTAGCAGGTGGAGCAATAAGGAGGAATTTGGTCTTTAAAGCGTTCAATTTGAGGTGATTTTGTGCTAACCAGTTTTGGGTATTCTTGAGTGTGGTATTAAGCCGTTTAATGTCTTCTAAGGTATTGATCTTAAGATAAATTTGTGTATCGTCGGCGTACATATGATATTGCACATTAGACTCCTGTAGCATTACAGTGAGTGGCTCCATAAATAGGTTAAAACGTGTCAGAGATAGAGAAGATACTTGTGGGACTCCCAGCCTTACTGGGTCTAACTTGGAAAGGTTGTTGTTGATCTTGAATTGTTGTGTGCGGTTATGTAAAAAAGAGTAAAACCAATGTAATACTACTCCAGACAGACCCATCCTACAGTTGAGAAGATCAATCAGATTCTCGTGTTTGACCGTATCGAAAGCTGAGGATAGGTCTAGAAGAATGAGAAGGCAAGATCCGTTCTGGTCAAGGATTTATAGCGCATCATCAATGATGTGAGTCATGTCTGATTCCGTGCTGTGACCTGCTCTGAAGCCTGATTGATGAATGTTAAGAAGGTCAAAATCGGCAATATGCTTAGTCAATTGTTGGTGTATGCATTTTTCAAGTAATTTGGCTAAGGTGGGGATATTGGAAAAAGGACGGTAGCTGTTAAGATTAGTGGGGTCGGCAGTGGGTTTCTTTAGGATGGGTGAAACCTGTCCAACTTTGATGGCGTTTGGGATGCATCCTTTATGCAGTGAATTATTATTGCTTTGGTCCATAACGGAAGAAGCCACGGTGGGTAAACAGACATAATATCGATGCAAAAATATCGACTGGACATAATATCGAGGTAAAAATATAGACTAGACAAAATATCGACCAGACATAATATAGACTACAAAAACATCGATTACTATCGATATTAATAGCCAAAATATCGAATCAAAAATATAGACTACACATAATATCGACTAGATAGAATATAGACAACAAAAATATCGAAAATAAGGTAAGTTTTTAATAATTTGTAATAATTGTGTAATATAAATCTGTAGCGGGTTGTGGGTTTATAGGGGGATAGGGTGGGAAGTAATTTAAATATAATTATTTAAATCTGTAATATAATAGTAATTGTTAATTAATTATTAATTGTTAATTAATTAAAATATAATTGGTAATTAATAATAATTGATTAATTGATAAATAATAAATTTTTCATACAATATTTTCTGTAGCGGGTTGTGGGTTTATAGGGGAATAGGGTGGGAAGTAATTTAAATATAATTAATTAAATATGTAAATTAATTATAATTGTTAAATAATTATTAATTGGTAAATAATTAAAATTTAATTGGTAAATAATTATAATTGAATAATTGATAAATCATTATTTTCTACTAAATTATTTGTTGTAGCGGGTTGTGGGTTTATAGGGGAATAGGGTGGGAAGTAATTTAATTTTAATTAATTTTTTATGTAAATTAATAATAATTGTTAATTATTTATTGGTAATTAATTAAAAACAAATTGGTAATGAATTATAAATATTTAATTGATTAATAATTAATATTTAGTAAATTAATTTCTGTAGTGGGTTGTGAGTTTATAGGGGGATAGGGTGGTAAGTAATTTAATAATAATTAATTAATTATGTTAATTAATTAAAATTGTTAATTAATTAATAATTGTCCATTCAATAAAATTTAATTGGTAAATAAAAGTAATTGGTATTGGAAATTAAATTTAATTGGTAATAATATTTCTATTAATTATATTTATTTATGATTTTTTTCCTTTTGCTACTGTTGCACTTACTGGAGTGGGAATAGTAATTTTTACCCCTACGCTATCCAACGCTTTCCCTACTGTTTCACCCACTGGAGTGGGAATAGTAATAAAAACCCCTATGCTATCCAGCGCTTTCCCTACTGTTGCACCCACTGGAGTGGGAATAGTAATTTTAACCCCTATGCTATCCAGCGCTTTCCCTACTGTTGCACCCACTGGAGTGGGAATAGTAATTTTAACCCCTACTCTATCCAACGCTTTCCCTACTGTTGCACCCACTGGAGTGGGAATAGTAATTTTTACCCCTACGCTATCCAACGCTTTCCCTACTGTTGCTCACACTGGAGTGGGAATAGTAATTCTTACCCCTACGCTATCCAACGCTTCCCCTACTGTTGCACTCATTGGAGTTGGAATAGTAATTTTTACCCCTACGCTATCCAACGCTTTCCCTACTGTTGCACCCACTGGAGTGGGAATAGTAATTTTAACCCCTACACTATCCAGCGCTTTCCCAACTGTTGCACCCACTGGAGTGGGAATAGTAATCTTAACCCCTACGCTATCCAGCGCTTTCCCTACTGTTGCACCCACTGGAGTGGGAATAGTAATTTTTACCCCTACGCTATCCAACGCTTTCTCTACTGTTGCTCCCACTGGAGTGGGGATAGTAATTTTAACCCCTACGCTATCCAGCGCTTTCTCTACTGTTACACCCACTGGTGTGGGAATAGTAATTTTTACCCCTACGCTATCCAACGCTTTCTCTACTGTTACACCCACTGGTGTGGGAATAGTAATTTTTACCCCTACGCTATCCAGCGCTTTCTCTACTGTTGCACCCACTACAGTGGGGATAGTAATTTTAAACCGTACGCTATCCAGCGTTTTCCCTACTGTTGCACCCACTGGAGTGGGAATAGTAATCTTTACCCCTACGCTATCCAGCGCTTTCCCTACTGTTGCACCCACTGAAGTGGGAATAGTAATTTTAACCCCTACGCTATCCAGCGCTTTCCCTACTGTTGCACCCACTGGAGTGGGAATAGTAATTTTAACCCCTACGCTATCCAGCGCTTCCCTACTGTTGCACCCACTGGAGTGGGAATAGTAATTTTAACCCCTACGCTATCCAACGCTTTCCCTACTGTTGCACCCACTGGAGTGGGAATAGTAATAAAAACCCCTACGCTATCCAGCGCTTTCCCTACTGTTGCACCCACTGGAGTCGGAATAGTAATTTTAACCCCTATGCTATCCAGCGCTTTCCCTACTGTTGCACCCACTGGAGTGGGAATAGTAATTTTAACCCCTACGCTATCCAACGCTTTCCCTACTGTTGCACCCACTGGAGTGGGAATAGTCATTTTTACCCCTACGCTATCCAACGCTTTCCCTACTGTTGCTCACACTGGAGTGGGAATAGTAATTCTTACCCCTACGCTATACAACGCTTTCCCTACTGTTGCACTCATTGGAGTTGGAATATTAATTTTTACCCCTACGCTATCCAACGCTTTCCCTACTGTTGCACCCACTGGAGTGGGAATAGTAATTTTACCCCTATGCTATCCAGCGCTTTCCCTACTGTTGCACCCACTGGAGTGGGAATAGTAAATGTTACCCCTACACTATCCAACGCTTTTGCTACAGTTGAACTCACTAGTGTTGTAACAATACATATTAACCATTTTGCTATGCTACGGTAAAAATATTATATATGTTTATTTAATATTATGTTTTATATATATATATATATGTATTATTTTTGTGATATAATTTTTTTATTTATATTAATTTTTTATTAATATTACATTTTTTAAATAATTTTTACTAAGTTTATATTAAATATATTTATTATTATATTAGTTTTAATTTAATTTAAAGACATTTAAAAAAATCGATATTTTGACAGTCTATATTTTTGTAACTCGATATTTTGGAGTCGATATTTTAGTACTTACGTGTTTGAAGATAGGCAGTCGATATTTTGTCCCTCGATATTTTCTCCTCGATATTTTTGTATCTCGATATTTTTGTGGTCGATATAATGTCAGTGATCCCCACGGTGTTAGGTCTTTGACAGCGTTAGCAGGAAGTGGATCGATGAGGTGGTTGCAAGGTTTCAGGACATTGAGAATCTTTCCTATGGCCTCTTCAGTGTAGGTGTCAAAGGAGGACCATGTTGCTTAGTTTTTCAGTTCAAATTTTGAGGGGATTTCGAGTGGAGAAGCAGGAATAGAAGGGGGGTTTGCATAGGTGGTAGCGAGCACAGTAAACGATCATTTAGGAGATCAGTCTCAATGTTGATCTTCTTCTGAGTGAAGAAGGCAGAGAATTGTTCACAATTGGGTTGCGGGTGGTCTGAATTATGTAGCCGTAGAGGTGCATCCTTAGATTGAGATTTGATTAGTTCAAAAAAAAATGTAGGGCAATTTTTAGCTTGGTCTAGTTGTTGGCTAAAGAAGTCGGCTTTGGTGCGCTTGATTTTTTTGTAATAAGCATTTCTTTTTTCCTTAGTATTTTAAGGTGAATAGAGGACGGGACTGATCTCCAGTTACGTTCAAGGGCTCTGAGATATCGTCTGTCTTCATTGAGTAGGCCATTATACCACGGTTTTGAGTCTTTAGTGGAAATTCTCTTAAGTTGAAGGGGGGCAATCTTGTTCATAATAGAGGTCATAGAATTGAGGTAGTGGTTGGTGAGGTAATTGACGTCTGAGATGCCAGCAGGTGGCAATAGCAGGTTGCAGGTTGCTACGGGTAGTGAGTTTGGGTTGAGGCATTTCAGGTCTCTTTTCCATACCTTTGGTTTTGTGACTTGAACTGAGTTACACTTTACTGTTTCTTTGATGAAGAAGATGATAATATGATGGTCGGACCAGTCACAGGGTTGTATCGATTCCAGCTGCATGACATTACTTTTGGAGATAATTAGATCCAAGGTTGATCCTTTCTTATGTGTGGGGCTAATGCAGGTTTGGGTAAGGGCAAGGGTATCTAGGAAGTTTTTGAGGCAGTTGACCACTGATTCTTTGTTGTCATTCCAGTGGAGATTGAAATCTCCAAGGTATATTTGGGTGTTTTGCCGTCCATTGTTGGTTGAGATCAGATCCATGAGCTGTTCGGAGAATATAAGGTTGTCGCCTGGCAGATGGTAGATGATATGAAGTGAACACGCTGTTTTGCCATTGCTACTGACATTTAGGCAGAGATATTCGCATGTAAGGAAGATAGGGAAAATGGCTCTAGTAATAGTGATGCTACTCCTATGTATACATGCTATGCCTCTCCCTATCTTACCGAGTGTGTCTAATTGGATAATGTCGCAGTGAAAGGAGAAGGGATTATGATTTATGGTGGACTGGGTTGAGAGAATCTGTAAGGGCTAAGATACTGGTGTCTGATAGTGGAACATAGTGACTCAAGGCAGAAGGCACTGCCTTTCCAGATCCCAGAGAAGGACTGCGTGGATGTCAGGATTCTCTAAAGCTCTAGGGTAGATTGGGTTTAGTTTGTAGTCATATAGGTAGAGAAGTCCAAAGGAATATGTAAAATAGAAGTGAGGGTCTTCCTATCTTTATTATAGAAAAGCAACATGGCCGCTAGTTAGCCACCCACTTAAAAAACACTAGCGTTCTAGCCTGTACACGCAAGAGTAATGATGCAGGTGAGAGGCGCTGCCAACTGCGCACTTCACCTGAGTTCCTGGAATGGAAGGTTCGTTATTTGCCGAGTTCGTCGTGAAGCCTTGAATTCCCGCCGAGAGTCAAGAAAAGACTTCGGAGCATAAGTATCACAGAAAGACTTTCGTCCGCATTAGCACAACTGCAGAGCTCCCGCTATTCAAGTAAGACTGAAAAAGTATTTTGCCGTCAGCGCGAGTCATATTTCTACAGCGCATGTCAGAGAGAGTTCTGTTCTCTGTTAGGCTTCTGCGTAGTGAGGGACTTTCATAGCGTCAGCACAAGTAGCCTATCTTTTGAACATTTTTTCGAGCGTAGGAAGACGCTCGAACAGCAAAAGAAGCGCTGGTTGTTTTAGCACAATATTTCCTCAGCATTGTCAAGAAAAAAGATTTACTAGTAACAATAAAACCTTTTCTGAAAGAAACTCGATACAGGAGTTAAGTCCCTGAGGCGATAGTCTTGGGTAGACAGAAAACTAAATGATTGAAATAGTTGCATGCATTAAAAGGACACAATAGAACTGTATATATAAAAAAAAGACTTTCTTAAAGAATTCAAAAGGAGTTGTATATATATATAAATCGAAGTGATACTAGAAGACAAGCAGCAAGCAAGGAAGAGAGGCAGTGAAGACAACTGACATCTTTCTAAAAAGTTTTCAGACCACTTGGGTAGAAGTAATACTATATAAAGAGATTCCTGGTCCTTAACAGGTGAGATTAGAAGGAGAGAGTAAAACCCTCAGAAAAAGAGCAAGCAATAAATAGCCAAAGAGAGTAGAAAGAAAATAAAAGTCTGTTTTTCCTATTTTTAATTTCTACAGTTAAAAAGGAAGCAGGATGAAAAAATCTAAATAACAAACGAAGAGGGGTTAAAGCACACAACACTGATGGTAGGTAGACTAGGTCATTAGTCATATTTCTTTAAAAGAAAAGAAAGAGAAAATTAGAGAAAAAGTTAAAGAGTTTGTAATATCATTTGTTTTGCAGTGAATAATAACATTCAGTGTATAGAAGGAAGAAAGAAGAAAGAAACTCAGATACAGAGTTCAAAAGAAGAAAAGAAGATCTTCTTGTTTGCATTCTCTTCTCTGTCCATTCCCCTTTCCCCCGTGGGGCTCTTCTGGTTACTCTTAGATATATAGTGCGTGGCCAGGGAGTCTCAGGGTGGAGTTGGGAGCCAGCGTCAATTCTGCTCCTGTGTCAAGTACCGGCTGAGAAGAAGCTGGGTCTGACAGAGTGAAGTGCCCACGCATTGTTGGCACCTGAGCAGAATGGCGGAGGGATTGGATTTGAAGAAGTTGGGAGAGATTCTGGAGGGCATACAAAGAGAATTGATCATAGTTAGAGAGGAGAATCGAGAGCTCAAAAAAGACACAACAGAACTAGCGCAAAGAATGGGTAATTTAGTTTCAGGAGAAGGGGTTAGAATTTCATCTTCAGTTTTAGGATCATTTGGAGACCCGACCTCGTCTTCACCAAGAGCAAATACACAAGTGATACACTCTTTGTCTCCTGTTATACCGCTAGCGCCTCCTGAACGCTTTAGTGGGGATCCACAGAAGGCTCAGGTCTTTTTAACACAATGCTCATTACACTTTATGTGTAGACCCGCCTTGTTTCCGGATGCACAATCTCGAGTAGCTTTCATATTGTGTTATCTCAGTGGAGATGCCGCAGCCTGGTCCATGCCTCTGGTCACCAAGAACGATCCTGTGCTATTTAATTTGGATGCATTTAAAAAAGAATTCATGCAAATTTTTGATCGACGCAAAGTGTCACAAGCTACAGACAACGAGTTATTGGAATTAAGACAAGGAAATCGAGAGTTAGTGGCATATCTAGCTCAGTTTAATAAATTGGTGTTAGAAACTGAATGGCCAGAGAATAAGAGGGCAGCAGTGTTTTATCGGGGACTAAAAGATGAATTAAAGGACGCCCTGGCTCAAGTCCCTAATCGTCCCACAGAGCTCTCGGCTTTGGTCGATTTGGTATTGGAAATTGACTTTCGTCAGAGTGAAAGGAGGGGGGAGAAGAAGCGGGATTATCGACCGAATGTTCCTCGTTTTGGTAGAGCAAGATATGAGTCCCATAAAGAAACAGAACCAAGTCGTGGTGTGGAACCCATGCAGATAGGGACAGTGCGAGGGCCACTTTCTAAGGAAGAAAAGGACAAAAGACGAGCAAATAAACAATGCCTGTATTGCGGCGGAAATGGACATTTTGTTCGAGACTGTTTAAAAAGGCCTAAGTCCGTGCCGGCGGAAAACGCCTCGCGCCGCCAGTAGAAGGAGCTGGACTGGTGGTAGCAGAAACTAAAACAGCTTCACAAGATCATGCCTTAGCAAATACTTTGCAGTCGGCAGCTCCACATTTGGTTTTAACTATGACCTTGAGTTATCGCGAAGAAAGATTAGAACAGGTATCTGTGATGGTCGATTCCGGAGCCACCGGCAACTTTTGTGATTTAAAATTCGCTGAAAGGATTGGACTTCGAGCCATACGGAAAGAAAAGAGTGAGCCAGTAAGAGCAGTTGACGGCACCAATTTGTCATCAGGTCCAATAGTGAGTCATACCGAACCGGTGATTCTGGAATCCATAGAAGGGCATCGAGAAAGACTGCAGTTCAATCTAATTGATGCTCCTCAATTTCAGCTAATATTGGGACTACCTTGGCTCACAGAGCATAACCCAACAATAGATTGGGCAGCAAGAACAATAATGTTAAATTCCAAGTATTGTAAAGAGAGTTGTTACCAGACTTGTCAAAAGGCCACTGAGAAATCCCCAGCTTACCATCTAAGTGAACATGGGAATATGGTTTGTTTAATTGACACTGTGGTAATACCAGAGAAATATTCAGAATTTCAAGACGTTTTCAATGAAAAAGAAGCTAAGAAACTTCCTCCACATCGCAATTATGATTGCAAGATAGACTTGGAACCTGGAAGTAATTTGCCCTGCAGCAGAATATACGCTTTAACTGAGCAAGAAGATAACCATTTGAAGAACTATCTAGAAGAGTATTTGGAAAATGGATTTATCAGACCCTCCCAATCTCCAGTTTCCTCGCCTTTATTTTTTATTCCAAAGAAGAAGAATGGAGAATTGCGTACCTGCATAGATTATAGAGCAATCAATAGAATCACGATTAAGAATCGATATCCCTTACCTTTAATTTCCACCTTGTTGGATCAAGTGAAAGACGCAAAAATTTACACTAAGCTGGATTTGAGAGGGGCGTACCATCTTGTTCGAGTTAGAGCTGGTGACGAGTGGAAAACTGCCTTTAGAACTAAGCATGGACTATTCGAATATCAAGTCATGCCATATGGATTATGTAATGCCCCTGCAGCCTTTCAACACTTTATAAATGATGTGCTGAAGGATTGCATAGACCAAATTGCCATAGTGTATATAGATGACATTCTGATCTACTCTGCGGAAATTGAAAGACATGAAGACCATGTGAGAAAGGTGTTGCAAAGGTTACGTGAGAATGGGCTGTTTGTTAAATTGGAAAAATGCACCTTTGATGTAAATTCCGTGGAATTTTTGGGTTTTGTGCTGGCTCCTGGAGGAATAACGATGGATGAAAACAAGATCAAAGCGGTGGTCAATTGGAAATCTCCCACTTCAGTAAAAGAAGTACAAAGTTTCATTGAATTTGCTAATTTTTATAGGAGATTCATTCAAGATTTTTCTAAGAAATGTATTCCCATTACTCGGTTACTAAAGAAAGGAGTTCCATTCTTATGGACATCTGAAGCTGAAGAAGCATTTGAGAATTTAAAGAAAGATTTTACTTCAGCACCCATTTTGTTGCATCCAGATCCAGCAGAACCATTCTACGTGGAGACAGATGCCTCGAATTTGGCGTTGGGCGGAGTGTTGTCTCAGAGGCATAAATCTACTGGTCAACTACATCCAGTGGCTTTTCGATCTCGAAAGTTAACACCTCCAGAAATCAATTATACAATCACAGAGAAGGAGTTGTTGGCAATCAAGGATGCCTTCAAGGAGTGGAGACATTACCTCATGGGAGCAAGTCATGTGGTAACTGTATACACTGATCATCGCAATTTGAAATTCCTTAAGTCTGCCAGAACGCTAACCCCCAGACAGCTTCGTTGGTCCTTGTATTTTGCAGACTTTGACTTTGTAATAACTTATCGGCCTGGTTTGCAGAATGGAAAAGCAGATGCACTGTCCAGATTAGAGACGGAGGGAGTTGTAGAGGAAGTACAGAATCAATCTATCATTCCAAAAGAACGAATAATTAGTGCAGTGTTGCGAGAAGTCAATTCGCAAGTTGAAGAACAGGGATTACAAACTCAATGTGGCAGAGAGTACGAAGAATGGATAAGAGAAGATTCCGGAAGAGAACTTCGAAACGGAGCACCTTATCGCAATGGGGCCTTATTTTTGCCAACCAAAGAGATGCAATTAAAAGCTTTGAAGGAATGCCATGATAGCATTTTAGCTGGACACAAGGGAATCAATAAAACCAAAGATCTAGTTCGGAGAAGGTTTTGGTGGCCAGATATGGTAAAGGACATACATAAATATGTGGCTACTTGCGAGATTTGTGCAAAAGGAAAATCTGAGAGAAGACAACCTCAAGGTTTATTGCAACCTTTACCCACCCCACCATTCCCTTGGCACACTGTAACTTTGGACCTTATAGTAGATCTTCCTTCAAGTCAGGGATTTGATACAATCTTGGTTTGCGTGGATACCTTCACTAAGATGGCACATTTTGTACCTCTGAAAGGTGTGCCTACCGCCAAGATTTTAGCTAGTGCCTTTAGTCAGCATGTGGTTAGAGCCCATGGAATTCCAAAGGTGCTAATCTCTGATAGGGGGTCCCAATTCTTGTCGCATTTTTGGAAGGCCTTTACTAAAAAATTGAATATTGAAAATCGGTATTCCACTAGTTTCCATCCTGAATCCGATGGCCAAACAGAAAGGACTAATCAGGAACTGGAACAATATCTAAGAATGTGTCTGTTAGAACAGGAGGGAGATTGGCCAGATTATTTATGGGCAGCGGAATTTGCGCATAATAATACTAAGAATGCATCTACAGGTTATACTCCATTTTATTTGAATACAGGCAGACATCCCCAACATTCTTTGAGTTTCCAAGAAGTAGATGTCCCTGCAGTAACTGATTTGGTGAAACATTTAACTCAAATCCATGGCCAAGCCACAAGAAACTTGACCTTAGCAAAAGCTAGTTATAAAAAATATGCAGATCAGAAAAGAAGGAAGGAACCAGTACTAAAAGTTGGAGAAAAAGTTTGGTTAAATACAAAGAACCTTAGATTAAAGGGGGTAAGGAAATTTCTGCCACGATTCATCGGACCTTATCCCATAGAAAGGAAGTAAAGCACCTTAAATTATCAGTTAAAATTACCTAAGACCTTGCGAGTTCATCCTGTGTTCCATGTATCCTTGCTAAAAAAGTCAGAACCAGGGATGAGAGTAGGTCAAGTTCCAAAACCAATTAAAACCGAACAGGGAGAAGAGTTTGAGGTTCAACAAATTTTAGATTCTAAAGTACGTAAGGGCAAACTTTACTACCTGTTGGATTGGAAAGGTTATGGTCCAGAGGAAAGATCATGGGAACCAGCCTCGGAGGTTAAGGCTCCACGGTTGGTAACAGAGTTTCATCGAAGGTTCCCTGGAAAACCTCGTTGTGAGTAGGCCTTTGAGAGGGGGGTACTGTCAGGATTCTCTAAAGCTCTAGGGTAGATTGGGTTTAGTTTGTAGTCACATAGGTAGAGAAGTCCAAAGGAATATGTAAAATAGAAGTGAGGGTCTTCCTATCATTATTATAGAAAAGCAACATGGCCGCTAGTTAGCCACCCACTTAAAAAACACTTGCGTTCTAGCCTTTACACGCAAGAGTAATGATGCAGGTGAGAGGCGCTGCCAACTGCGCACTTCACCTGAGTTCCTGGAATGGAAGGTTCGTTATTTGCCGAGTTCGTCGTGAAGCCTTGAATTCCCGCCGAGAGTCAAGAAAAGACTTCGGAGCATAAGTATCACAGAAAGACTTTCGTCCGCATTAGCACAACTGCAGAGCTCCCGCTATTCAAGTAAGACTGAAAAAGTATTTTGCCGTCAGCGCGAGTCATATTTCTACAGCGCATGTCAGAGAGAGTTCTGTTCTCTGTTAGGCTTGTGCGTAGTGAGGGACTTTCATAGCGTCAGCACAAGTAGCCTATCTTTTGAACATTTTTTCGAGCGTAGGAAGACGCTCGAACAGCAAAAGAAGCGCTGGTTGTTTTAGCACAATATTTCCTCAGCATTGTCAAGAAAAAAGATTTACTAGTAACAATAAAACCTTTTCTGAAAGAAACTCGATACAGGAGTTAAGTCCCTGAGGCGATAGTCTCGGGTAGACAGAAAACTAAATGATTGAAATAGTTGCATGCATTAAAAGGACACAATAGAACTGTATATATAAAAAAAAGACTTTCTTAAAGAATTCAAAAGGAGTTGTATATATATATATAAATCGAAGTGATACTAGAAGACAAGCAGCAAGCAAGGAAGAGAGGCAGTGAAGACAACTGACATCTTTCTAAAAAGTTTTCAGACCACTTGGGTAGAAGTAATACTATATAAAGAGATTCCTGGTCCTTAACAGGTGAGATTAGAAGGAGAGAGTAAAACCCTCAGAAAAAGAGCAAGCAATAAATAGCCAAAGAGAGTAGAAAGAAAATAAAAGTCTGTTTTTCCTATTTTTAATTTCTACAGTTAAAAAGGAAGCAGGAAGAAAAAATCTAAATAACAAAAGAAGAGGAGTTAAAGCACACAACACTGATGGTAGGTAGACTAGGTCATTAGTCATATTTCTTTAAAAGAAAAGAAAGAGAAAATTAGAGAAAAAGTTAAAGAGTTTATAATATCATTTGTTTTGCAGTGAATAATAACATTCAGTGTATAGAAGGAAGAAAGAAGAAAGAAACTCAGATACAGAGTTCAAAAGAAGAAAAGAAGATCTTCTTGTGTGCATTCTCTTCTCTGTCCATTCCCCTTTCCCCCGTGGGGCTCTTCTGGTTACTCATAGATATATAGTGCGTGGCCAGGGAGTCTCAGGGTGGAGTTGGGAGCCAGCGTCAATTCTGCTCCTGTGTCAAGTACCGGCTAAGAAGAAGCTGGGTCTGACAGTGGATTATATCTTTCTATTATATATAAACAATAGTCCATTTGTTCCTCTGACGATTTAAGTGGACGAGTCCTCTTTTTCAGAATGTGGTCCTCCTTCAGGGGACGAGTTAGTGGGGTTTATAAAGAACGCTAGAACATCTGGCGTGCAAGGTCCTGATGGAAATCTGATTGCATCAATTAAAAAGGAGACTGTTGCTTGGGGAGCCATTCTTGCTCAGCTGTTCAATCATTGCTTTCGGACTGGGGAAATTCCCCTTTCTTGGAAGGGGAGTGTTGTAATCCCTCTTTTCAAGAAGGGTCCAAAAACATCTCCATCCAACTTCAGAGAGATTATTTTGCTGGATGCCTCTGGCTAATTATTTGATAAAAGAATCCTCTGTCATCTGCAACAATAGGCCCATGACCAGAATATTATACCTCCAGAACAAGCCTGTTTCAGAAAGAAACATAGTACTCTGGATAACATTGTGGTCTCCCAGACTATCATAGAGAAATATGTCTTCTTATGGGTCATGCCTGTCTATACTGCCTTTATTGATTTCTGCACAGCGTTTGATAAAGTGGACCGCCTAACGCTGTGGGAAAAGCTGCTTCAACTGGGTGTGCCACATCATCTTCAGGTTCTCATTATGGAATTACAAGATACCTAGAGTCAACTTTTGATGGGAGGATCCAGGGATTATCGTGTAGGATAAGAATACATAATGGGCTTAAGCAGGGCTGCCTGCTGGCTCCTCTTTTGTTTTCTTTATGCATATCTGATCTTTCCGGCGCCCTAAATTGTGTGTGTGTGGGAAGCCCCCAGAGTCGGCGCAATGTCCGTTGGTTCTGTATTATATGCGGATGATGTGTCCAATCTCGATTTAATGCCTATTGGCTTGCAACGTCGTTTGGAAGCCTTGACCAAATATGGAGAAACCCATTCCTTGGAAATCTACATCGCCAAAAGCAAGATCTTGGTTTTCTGTTAGAAGGGGCTTAGAATAAAGATGTGTTATGAGTGGATATTGGGGTCTGAAAAACTGGAACTGGTTGATTCCTACTTATATCTTGGAAAGGTCTTTTAAAAAAACGGGCGGGATTTAGAGCATAGTAAACTCTGTCTGAGCAGGGCTTTTTGCCAGGCTAGTGCACTAAACATATTTTACTTTGGCCATGTTTTGTCAGTGTTCAGGGTCAAAATTCCTCCTTCTCTGTCCTATACTGCAGAGGTGCTGGACATGAACTATTGGCTTTCCTTTGATAAGGTTGAAGGTCGAATCCTGTGCCAAATCTGTAACCTAAACTCTCAGGCCGCCCCCATGCCTTACACCTTGAATTCTGCGTATTCTCCTCATATATCTTATCCCTGGCAGCGGTTTTGATGTGGGGTTAATCCCTCCTTTGGGGAGAAGAGGGTTCACTTAGGGCTGCCCTCAGAGTGGACTTTTTTGTTAAGGTGAAATAACAGTTGACAGTTTTTTGGTCCTTTGAGCGGGCAAATGATTCATTTGGGCTTAGCTGGAATACTGACTCCCAATGCCAAAGTCTGTATTGAAGCTGTTTATAAATAAGGCTCCCTGTTTTCCATTTTTACGGATTTTTACAGATAAATACAGACAGAAAACCATTTATGTTGTTGTCTGTATATATTTTTAAATGTGGATAAAAACTGACATTTATGCTTTTTGAGTGATTCTAAGTGCCATGACTGCCAGGACAATAACTGTGTGGATTGATAGGTAACGGGGTTAAAAACAAAGAATTTTAGTCATAAGTATTAAACAGCAGTAGAGATGCACAAGGCTGATACTAAAATGTGTGCATATTTTCATATAAGTGCATTGATTTATCTTCTGCGGGTGTTCATAATACTGAAACCTGGAGGGCATTCAAGCATGACTGCATATTTATTGGTTAAATAATTCTGGAAATATACCAGTTTCCGCTTAATTTTTTCATAAGACCCCTAAAAACATATGGATAAATACAGATAAAGTTGGCAAAAAATAGATAGGGATGAATACAGACGGAAATTTCAGAAAAAATAAATAGCATAAAACCGGGAGCCCTATTTATAAGGAAGTCTGTGTCCCCCATTAGCTTGGCCAGAGATATTGCTTTAAGCTAGGCCAAGTCACGCCATGAGGTGTTTTGTGGGAGTGCATTGGGGAACAAAGCACATCCCTATCTAACTTGGAATCAACCTCACAGGATCAGAAGGCTGATGCTCTTGTGAGACTCTATTTGTTGCCCTTAAGAGAAATTACTGGTATTTGGGCCAAAATACAGAAAAAGGAGAGAATCTGCAAAATGTATTGTTTACAAGTTCAAGCTTTTAATCACGTCCTATTTGTGTGTCCGGAGTTGCAAAAGCCTAGGCCCTTTTTCCTAAAACCTTCATACTGTAAACTCAACATTCATTCCGCCCACGAGACCCGCTAATTTATTTTGTCCCCACCAAATGAAATGGTTTGACAAAGGATTTGTCAATATAAAAAAAAAACAATTGTCTGTCTATTAGGACATTTTAATGTTATTTCCTATGTTGTAATATTGTGACTTCTCTTCATTCCTGGTGTACATACGTTGTAATATTTTTACTCTTGCTTTTTAGGGATGTTCTGTTTTATTTTGTTCCTTATATGTTGCACTTTGCAATTTGCACTTTAATGTCTTACATGACTGTTGTATTCTCCCCCACATTCTGTATATGATGTATGATAATAGATTTTAAGGAGGCAGCTTCGGACAAAGGAAAACAATTTATCGAAGGAAATTCATTTTTTGTTTTATTGCAGTGTAAAATTATATGGACCTCAGTAGGAGTTCCATATCAAAATAAGCTTGACTTGACTTGCCTGATTCTCTCCCATTTTCTGGTGGGATGTTCTCTAGATGATTTCAGTGAACACAAGCTGATCGCCTTTAGACACCTGGGAGCCGGGAGCTTTAGGAATATACCAAATGTCAAAGAGATATTGAACAGCTGTCCCACTTATCGACCTAGCCCTTGCTCTAGCTAAATGAGCAATAACAATGAAATGGAAAAATGCTGCTCCCCCTTGGTGCGACAGCACGGCAAGGAGAGCTTTGGTGGTATGCTAGACAGAAGCAGAGGTGACATCCCCTGAAAAGGGATGGGGCCAGAGGCCTGTGGAGAAGTGTGGCTCAGGGGTTAGAGGCGGCAGACCCGGAAGCTGAGATCGATCCTGGACCAGGGTTCAATTCCCCGCCTCGGCGGGTCTTGGGCTAAAAAATCCACGGACTCGATAATTCTCGTTCCGGTGCCTACTCAACTCACGGGTTCACACTCTGCGACTCTGGGCAATAGCTTGCTTAATCTCCACTACGGCCCCTCGCGGCGGGATGCCTGGCTTTCACCTTGTGGATACCCTGCCGGGGTTATCACACAGGGGAATACCAGGACGGGTTCCCTAAGCAAGCGCCTTGAGACCTCTGGGTGATTAGTGCGCTATATAAATCGAAATACATTTACATTTACATACATTTGTCAACTTTCTATAGCCTTGATGTGGGTTACCTTGCTTTCTTAATTTATGGAGTCAAGAGTGGATTACTCCTCCCTTGGACCGAAACCTGGAGTGGTGTGGCTCACTGGTTAGAGGCGGCAGACCCGGAAGCAGAGGACGGCCCGGGACCAGGGTTCAATTCCCGACGCGGCAGGGTCATGGACCACGGTCAGCGGACTCGATAATTCTCGCCTCGGTGCCTACTCTAACCAGGGATCACACTCGGCAACTCTGGGCATTAGCTTGCCTCATCTCCACAACGGCCCCCCACAAACGCCGGGGATGCCTGGTTTCACCTTGGAGATACCCAGTAGGGACCATCTCACAGGGAAAGCCAGGACGGGTTCCCCAGTGGTCTATATCGCAGAGATACTCCTTCGGGAGTCGATTCTAGCGCTTTAGAAACTCACAATTAATTAATTAATTAATTAATGGAACCCCAGCTCTGCCTCTCCCAGCCCCATGCATTAAATCCACTTTTAACAGCTCAGGAGTGGGGTGGAGGGCCTCCCTGTTCAGGCTCACCACTGACCCATACTGATTTTGGGTTCTAGACAAGGTGCACAATTTTTCATTGACACAAGTTGCACTCCCCCACAGCAAAGTTACTACTGTTCCTCTTTAATTGGTCCATCTTACCGCATTCCTCCTCCCAAATATTCCCTTCCTTGTCACGATTGCCACAGTTTTAACTTTACCCTCCTTTACCATACATTTCCTGGACAGGCTAACACAACAGTGGATATCCTTTTCCCCTCCAACAAATGCTGATTGTCTACCAGGTGGCCCTAAAGGGAGGCAATCCTGCCATCATTTCATAGACCGGAATCATGCTGTACCAGTCTTGTCATATGTGTGGCAAGCTGCATGTTTTTCTATGTATACAAAGTCTAATGAAAATTGTTAAAAATTGGAAAATAATCTATGGCTGATTTAGGGCCTGATTATGAGTTGAGCGGTGCAGCAGGAAACCTACGTGAGAACCACCTGCCATGTAGTGACTTTATTCTGGCGCTGGTTTCTTTGGCATTCCCATGGCAGTGCTTATAAAATAGGCACTGCAATGGGAGCGTCAAAGGAATTTTAGCACAGCATGGACTGTGAAGTCCATGACGTGCTGGAACTGGGGGTGCAAGCACACAGGGGGGCTCATGCTGTGCCCTTAGGGGCCCTCTTTATTTCCTCATCGCCACTGTTTTCATGGAGGAAAGACCGGCATGAAATCAGTAGCTTTGAGGAAAGTCATAATATGCTTGGCAGGACCGCAGCGCTCCTGACAAGCATAATACTGTCTGAAGCCTGCACCACTACAGCCAGGGGATGTGAGTTCCCTGGCTTAGTCAACAGTCCAAGGGCAGTATGACTCCCAAGGTCATAATATGGCGGTCGGAAGACAGCCACTGCCGCCCCACCATGAGTCTAGCGGTCCGAGGACAGCCAGACTCATAATTACACCCTAAGAGGCACATGCATCATTGTAAATTGTGGTCGCAAAGGGGCAGATTCGCAGAATCTGCCCCTTTGCAATCACAATTTTGCATTTAGGATGCATCATCCCAAATGCAAAAATCGCTATTTAAGTAATTGCTAAAATTACGATTACTTGAATTATGATTGAATATAGGGAATCGCAAATTTCTATTCCCTAAATGCACTGCAACAACCCCAAAAAAGTGTGATTTTGCAATTAAGAAATGCAATTTACCATCAGTTCAAAGTTGCAAGTTCAGGGTGTTCTTTTGGCACCCTTGCACCCTTGAAATTGCATGCGCAATTTCCAAGTACCTATTTGGTACTCGTAAATTGCTCATGCAATTCTCATTGATTGCTATGGGCCGCTAGGCCCGTAGGAATGAATGAGAAGCAATTTGTTATGTGTGAATTACAATTTGGGAGTTGCAAATAAGGAATGTGTAGGAATTGCTAATTTTTTTGCGATTCCTATATACATAGGCATTTGCGATTCCTAAATTACGATTTCTTAAAAATGCACAGTTTGATGCATGTGGCTCTAAGTGTTTTTCATGCATGATTTTTTATATGAGTAGTGCATATTTGTTAATATAAAAAGAAAAGAGAAAAGAGAAGAATTTTCCCCCACATGCATCAAGCATTTTTGTAGTCGCAAACGGTGCGATTCCTTAAAATCGGCCGTTTGCGAATGCAAAAGTGCTTTTTGGGATGCATGAAGCAATTTTAGAATTCGTAACATTTTTGCGAGTTCTAAAATTGCGGGTGCTTTTAAGAAGTCGCAGATGTGCGATTTCTTAAAAGCAATGCATCATTACTTTTCAAAGTGTAAATTCGCAATTAGGGTGCCAAATTTACCGAGTGGTTGAACCACTCGGTAAATTTGGAAAAAGTGTTTCAAATGCTGAAAATGTTTTTTTTTCAACATTCATGTTTCACACAAACATGTCCTTAGGACATGTGTGTGTGAAACATGATGCGAAAAATACATTTCAGGGGTGCATGGGGGGGTCCTTTGGACCCCCCCCTGCACCCATGAAATTTTCAAAGTGCCACTCGCAATTTGCTAATGCCTTCCCATTGACTCCTATGGGCCTTTTGGCCCATAGGAATCAATGGGAATTGCGAAAATTAACTTAAGAATTCGGTATTTATTTGGGATTCGGTAAAAATTGCGATTTTTACCGAATCACAAATGAATACCGAAAATAATGATGCATACCATTTTGCACTTCTTAATTTGCGATTCCTTATTTTTCGCAAATTAAGAAGTGCAAAATGTCTCAATGATGCATGTGGGGGTTAGAGTTTTTAGATATTTTTCAATAAAGAAAATACCAATTTAGATATAAATAATAGTTTATGAATTAGATTTAAGATGGATAAAAGTGTGGCTCCCTACCAGCATATGTAACTAAAATGTATAACTTATCACTTAGATGGGTTACTGACAAAAGTAGGTAGTAACCAGTGCAGGGCCTTTAGCATCTGTTAGCCCAGAGTAGAAGGACGATTGGTGGTTAGGCCAGTCAAACCAAACATTCTACCTTTACATGAAGAAATGCTTGTGAAGTAAAAAAAAAAGGCAATTTGACTAAGCTAAAAGCAGCATCAGAGCAGTGTAAGAATGTAGACTACCCTAAAATAAACCAGAATTTTGCTCCTCCAAAAATCATCAGGGAGTGCAGGAGGCAATTCCAACCTGTGCACACAGTCTATCCTCTAATACAACTAAAAATAATGTCCTATTGTAATGTAAAATCTATACCAAATTTACACCCAATGGGATGATATTTTCCAAAATCATATTTGTTTCAGCCATGCATCCGAGCTCACCTGGACCGACCACCACTACGTCCACTTCAGCTTCCAGAAACCCGTCTCACACCACCGCACCCCGCAGATCCATCGACGCCGCTGGGGCAAAGTCACCAAGGAACTACTACAAGCTCACCTCGCACTCAACCCCCGACCAATCCCACCGATCCCGAGGAGGGGGCCCGCGTCCTCAGACACTGGATGGAAGACTGCGCCAACACCTTAGCCCCAATGAAACAGCACACCAACAGGGACCCCAGCCAAAGAGCAAGCTGGTTCACCCCGGAACTCCTAGCCTCCAAGCGCGCCTGTCGGAAACAGGAAAACACCTGGCGCGATAAGAAAACACCCAATAGCCACACAGCCCTCAAGGACGCCATCCGCAACCACCACCACCTCATCAGGACCACCAAGAAGGCCTCCTTCAAAGACCGCCTCAACAACAACACACACAACAGCAAGGAGCTCTTCAACATCGTGAAGGAACTTTCAAACCCTGGCTCCTGCATCAACGACATCCCGCCATCTCAAGCCCTCTGCGACGCCTTCGCTGTCTTCTTCCACCACAAGATCACTGACATCCATGACAGCCTCAATCCCTGGATGCGCCCCACCAACCCCACCACACCATTACCACCGGCACCCACCAACCACGACCACCTCACCGCATGGACCAGCGTGACCACCGAAGACACCATCACAACCAGGAGCACCATCCACTCCCGCGCCCCATCCGACCCTCTTCCCCACCACATCATCAACGAGGTCGACAGCTCCATCGCACCCCACCTGCGTAACATCATCAACCTCTCATTCAAGATCGTGACTTTCCCTGAGTGCTGGAAGCACGCCGAAATTAACGCCCTGCTGAAGAAACCCAAGGCGGACCCGAGCGACCTCAAGAACTTCCGGCCAATCTCCCGGCTCCCGTTCCCGGCAAAGGTCATCGAAAAAATTGTCAACACCCAGCTCACCCGCTACCTGGAAGATAACAACATCCTCGACCCCTCCCAGTCAGGTTTCCGCAAGAACCACAGCACCGAGACCGCCCTCATCGCCGCCACAGGCGATATCAGGATCCTACTCAACAACGGCGAGACAGCAGCCCTCATCCTCCTGGACCTCTCCGCCACCTTCAACACCGTCTGCCATCACACACTACGCACACGCCTCTACGGCGCAGGGATCCTTGACAAGGCCCTGGAATGGATCACCTCCTTCCTCTCTGACAGAACCCAAAGAGTCCGCCTTCCCCAGTTCCACTGATGAGTGACCAAGACCATCTTCGGCGTCCCACAACGATCAACCCTCAGCCCGACGCTCTTTAACATCTACATGGCTCCACTCGCACGCATTGCCAGACTCCACGACCTCAACATAATCTCGTATGCCGACGACACACAGCTGATCCTCTCCCTCACCAAGGACCCCCTCACTGCCAAAGCCAACCTGCACCGATAGAAGACAGTCGGCTCAAACTGAACACGGACAAGACAGAGATCCTCCTCCTCGGACCTAACCCCTCCGCCTAGGACGACTCCTGGTGGCCCACCTCCCTGGGCACCGCCCCAACTCCTATCAACCACACACGCAACCTGGGAGTCATCCTCAACTCGAAACTCACCATGGCCAACCAAACCAACGCAGTCTCTTCAAACTGCTTCAACACCCTCCGCATGCTCTGCAAGATCTACAGATGGATCCCTACAGACACACAGAAAACTGTCACCCCCACCCTCATCAGCAGCAGACTCGACTACGGCAACGCCCTCTATGCCGGAGCACCGTCTAAGCTCATCAGCAGACTGCAAAGAATCCAGAACGACTCTGCACGCCTGGTCCTCGACGTCCCCCGCCGAGACCACATCACTCCCCACCTGAGAGACCTGACTGGCTCCCCGTCGACAGATGAATCACCTTCAAACTCCTGACCCACGCACACAAAGCACTCCACAACACCGGCCCAGAATACCTCAACAGCTGACTGTCATTTTACGTACCCAACAGAGAACTCCGCTCCGCCGACCTGTCACTGGACACCATCCCACGCATCCACAGAAACACTGCCGGGGGCAGGTCCTTCTTTCACCACGCCGCCTAGACATGGAATGCCCTCCCTCTACCCCTACGCCAGACAGAAGACCCACAGACCTTCAGGAGACTACTCAAGACCTGGCTCTTCAACCGCTAGCTGCAGCCACCCTCCCCCCCCCAGCGCCTTGAGACCCTCGCGGGTGTGTAGTGCGCTTTATAAATTCTCTGATTGATTGATTCGCTGATTACCTTAGTTTCGCTGATTCGCTTTTTATTATCATCCAGAGTAAGGAAGTCATCAGTTACCATTATTTGGGGCGGAGATTTTAATCAGGGTCCATGTACAATATATGTGGCATTCAGGACGAGAACGACAATCCAATTCCACACTTTAGGCACACGAAATTAGGTAGCTGTCTAAATGAAGCAATGTTCGATCTAGATATAAGAGTGGCAAATAAAATAATCAATTCCGATACAGTGATGGCCCTCTCTGATAACACAGTGGTCCCAAATGAAGGTGCAACAAACTCATACGATCCCCCTCCTTTTCCATATTCGATCGACTTAGCATTTACTATCGGCGATGTTACTCAGGCCATGAGAGCAAGCAAGAATGGGAAGGCTCTTGGCCCAGACGGGGTCCCAATAGATCTTTTTAAAGCTTATATGAATCTATGGACTCCACTTTTGACAAGGGTTTTGAATGATTCCAGTCTTGGTCCAAATCGATATTGGTTCCCATCTTCAAAAAAGGTGATCGGAGGTCTGTAACCTGTTACCGTCCTATTTCCCTGTTAGACTGCCTAGGCAAAGTGGCGGGAAGGGTGATTCTTGAACGCTTACAGGGTTGGGTGGATGACGGTGGTATTTTATCAGACCTTCAATATGGGTTCCGTGAGGGGCTGGGAACCACTGACCAAGCCCTAAATCTGTCGTTGCTGATAGATAAATACGTAAACGTCAAGGCAGGAGCACTTTATATGGTGTACGTGGACTTATCGGCTGCATTTGACTGTGTTTCCCATGCCAAACTCTGGTCTGTTCTTTTGGAGATGGGAGTGGAGTTGAATTTCGTGACTTTTTTGAGGGAACTATAGTCAAACGCAACCGCAAGGGTGAGGTTTGGGGCAGGGGGTGAACTAACCGCGTCGTTCAGAGTGGAGAAGGGAGTCAGGCAAGGCTGTGTCCTGGCCCCCTTCCTCTTCACACTTTATACCAACGGGTTGGAGAGGGAGATGTTTAAGGGATGCCAGGACCTGCCTATAGTAAACAACCACCCGATCCCAGCATTACTCTACGCGGACGACGCAGTGATACTAGTCCGCACCCCCCTCGAACTCCAAAGGGCACTGAACAGATACTCCACCTTCATGGCTAACCTAGATTTAAACATCAATATTGGGAAAACATTTGTCATGAAAGCTGGGCATGGTAACAAACGTAAGATAAGGGATATTTATCTGAAAGATGAAAAGCTAGCAACGACACAAAATTATCCCTATTTAGGAATCATGGTTGATCCCAAACTCTCTTGGAAATCAGCTATTGAACCTAGGAAACTTCTTTTCATCAGAACCACCCTAGTAAATTTTGCAAGGAAACTGGGTAAAAGGGCCCCTTTGGAACTTTTGAAAATATACGAAGCTAAATGCCTTACAGTGGCATTGTATGGGGTGGGAGTTTGGGGTCACGTTCCCGTAAGAGAGCTGCAGAGACTAGAAAATACCTTTGTGAGGTACTTACTAGCCGTTCCTAGAAGTACGGCCACTTTTGTCTGTCACACTGAATTGGGACTATCCCATATAGCTGACACAGTAAAAATACAACCTCTCTTACTGTGGCATCGAATTTGGTCATCAGAAAAAACAGCCTTTTCACAAACAATAATTTCAGACTGCATGGCTCTGGATATTGCCTATAAATCCAGATGGCTATCCTATGTGAAAAGGTTTTTTTCTGATCTGGGATGGGAAAAATATTATTACGATCCTATATCAATTCGTGAGATTTGTAGGAAAGCCCTTCAGACTCACTGCCTAAACCACCTTGAAGAATTGCGTCTCACGAGAGAGGTTATGAAAACAACTGTCAGACATAGTTTGGTTATCCAATCTACACTGACCATTCAGCCTTATCTATTGTACAACATCTTTACCTACGAGCCCTTTCTTCTGGTTAGGTTTAGACTAAACCTTTTTCATCGTCTGGTGGCTTTTCCGAACAGAAATAACTGGGCAAAAGAGTTACCTCTATGCCCTTGTGATCACATCTCCACACAGACAACTTTACATATGGTCTTTTTTCGCAAGTTCTACAGAGAGTTTAGAAAGATATGGCTTATCGCATCATTAAAATTAATGGGGTTTAGAAGATGTAGACCTGCATTTCTCTTTTTACAACTATTGGAGGGAGAACGGTTGGTTTTTATTGTTATTAATTTTCTGAAGTGTACCATTCGCCACAGAAATAATCTAGATTGAACAGACGTAATAAAATGTGTACTAGTTCACATAATTGTGGGGTCCTATTTCTTCCAAATAATAGTCTTTTCCTTTCTGTTTTTACATTTTATATTTGTGTTATATTCTCTTTAAAAATAAATCAATTAAGCTGCGATAAGCTGCATACAATCACACAGAATCAAATATACTAGTCGAGTTCTTCCACTTTGGAAAGTGATTGGTAATATTGTATATAGTGTACAGGGAAACTGTAAATACTGTAAATCACAATAGCTAATCATGTATGAAATTAATTCCCGAAATACGACATAGAATGCCTAAAATGTAATCTGTGGATTGTTTTCTCGATAGTTTTTTTTTGTATAGCGCGCTACTCACCCAGAGGGTCTCAAGGCGCTTGGGGGAGGTGGGTCCGCTACTGCTCGAACAGCCAGGTCTTGGGTTGCTTCCTGAAGGAGAGGTGGTCTTGGGTCAGACGGAGGTGGATGGGGAGGGAGTTCCAAGTCTTGGCTGCCAGGTAGGAGAAGGATCTTCCTGCCATGGTGGCTCTTCGAATGCGTGGAAGGGTGGCGAGGGCGTGGCTGGTCGATCGTAGCTGACGGGTGGGAGTGTGGAAGGTCAGGCGGTTGTTGAGGTACCTGGGGCCCAGGTCGTGGAGGGCCTTGTGTGCGTGGATGAGGTGTCAGAAGGTGATTCTCTTGCTGACGGGGAGCCAGTGCAGGTCTCTCAGGTGTCCGGAGATGTGGCTGTGTCGGGGGATGTCCAGGATGAGTCGTGCGGAGGCGTTCTGGATGCGTTGGAGTCTTTTCTGCAGTTTGGCTGTGGTTCCGGTGTAGAGGCTGTAATATACTATTTTTTATCCTGTAAATCTCATTTTAAATTGTATAGTTTTATCTGTCAATAATTGTCTTTGAATGTATGCTTTTATGATTTTGTAATTTTAAATCGAATAAAGCTTAATTGAAATAGAATTGGATTGATTGATTGACATTTACATCGGATGATATTTCTGATATACAATCTGGATCCTAATGGCATGTGGTGCATTCTAAATCAACCAGTCTATTATGAGGGAGAAGGCACTGAGCCCCTTACACTGTAGGGTTTATTTAAGGACCCTCCTCTACCTAGTGGAAAAATGTAACTCGGTGGTCCTGGGTAGAAACAGCTCACAGGCGGCAAATGTTCTGTTCAGCTATTTCACTGGACACCCTTAAAAATAGGGGCTTCATTTAGAAGAGGCCTGCGCCACTGGAGGCTCACTTTTAATGAAGCTCTAGTGGTGTAGGCCTCTCAGTCATATTTACGACCCCGCACAAAGCTGTGCGGCATGGCTTTTAATTGCTTTGTAGATATGGTGTAAGGCAACGCAGCAGAAGTTGCTACTTTGCATCACATTGCGTCTGGGAGGTGTGCCATAGGCGTTGCGTTGGGTGTTCTCATGAAACACCTATGGATTTTGACACATTCCCAGATTTACAATATGGCATGAATCTGGGAATGACTGAAAACTGTGCGCCTCTTAAGGGGTGGCGTAACGACGAAAAATAACATTATTTCTCCTTGTTTTTTCCTCTTTTTATGCGTGCTGCATTTTGCACCACACAATCATTAAAACGCCTTCATTGATTGTTTTTGTTCAGGAAGGTGTACCTTCCTGCACAAAAACAATCATTCTAACAACGCGGACACCATTGCACTATGGTGACTTACTGCGCTGCCCTCCGTAAAAATCGTGCAAAATAGGGCCCCTGGTTTTAAGCATTGCCACCTGGCAGATTGAAAATCACATACATTCAGGTAGCAGCTTGTGTAAAGTGTGGTCTTTATTTCTTAGGGTTACTGCCTTTTTATTTTAAACAATTCTAAACAATATATCACAGTAACATCAAATGCCCTTAATCCTCAGTATGGGAAACATCACGAAATATACCTTGGATTTGTTTGTTTTTATAGCATTTATAAATACAACGCTTTTTGTTCTTTAAATGACCCATGCCGCTCGTAGGAGAAGTCTCTGCTTTGGGCGCATTACTGCCGCTTTTGGGACTCGGTAGACCAGGAGCCCCGGGATTGCCTGCACCTGTGCCCGCCCACAACCGCTACATCACTCCTCATGGCTCCCGCTTCGCGGGATGCGCGCTGGGCACAGCCCGGGCCAAGGGCGGGCCCGTTTGAGCCCGATGGAGCCCGGAGTAGGCTGGGCTGGGCCCCCCTCCCTAACATCGACATCGAGAGTCTGCAAGGTCAGCTAACTGCATTTATTCTTGTTTGTTTTAATGCACCCCCTAACTATCATCTTTATAAATTTAGTATACCAGTAATTTTTATAGGAAAGGGGAGGAAGGCTGCAACGGGCGGCTACGTATCGGGGACACTTGATCAATTTATTAACAGGGCCACATCGGTATTGGCACATGAGATTGATATTACCGAACGCCGCCTCTCACAGAAACTAGCATCTGCGAGACATTCATCTCTGGGGAATTTAATGCTGTCACGCTCTCCTGAGCATTTACAACAAGTATTTGTCCCAGAGGTTACAGGCCTGGCCAGAAATCAATCAACAGAGGAAACTGTGATTACTGGGAGTGACGGGGACTCTAATCTGTCGGTTCAAATCAATCAGAACCTATCACCAACTTTAGCCGGCGGGGTCGCTACTCGTGCACCTATGATGTCTGCGCCCGAGGTTGTGCCCATCTCACCAAGCGTAAAAACGGGAGTGGCCTCCAAAAGGAAGCGAGGCGGGGGCGTACAGAAAGGGAAAAACCCTAAGCTGGCTAAATTAAATAAACCAGGTGAAAAGGTGTGTGTTGCACTTACGGATGCATCTATTTCATCTGGGCCCCCATATGTAACTATACCTGTATCAAGTGCCTTACCCACGATCTCCCCAGTTGGTTCCATGCAGATTGGGAATGACGACTTTTGGACAAAAATACAAGATTACCTCCTCCATACAGCCCATTTTTGCTAGGCTACTGACTATCGAGGACAGAATAGAGAAATTTGAACGTATGGCCATAACCAACTTGAAGAGTATCAACAAAAATCTATCTGAGTGTGTTAAAGAGAAAGAACTGCCAAAAAATTGACCTAGGAACACTATCGATAGTAAATTGACCTCCCATGGGATGTTGTCGGATTCATTGGAAGGAACATCCCGGGAAAATTGTGGACCTGGGAATAACATCAAGGAAGGCGTAGATACATGTCGTACCTCAGACTCCATGAAGGACAAGTCAATAGAACATCATATATCAGGCGATGGGGACGGCGAAAAACACTCTCCAAGAAGGCAGAAAGGGATCTCATAACGTCAATGACTATAAGAACACATTGCCAAATATTGATCTGCCACCAGAGTCCGTACCCTATGTTCCATAGCTAGACAAGGGCCGGGCTGAATCATATATGGAACTAAAAAATAAAACGATTCACTGGTTGAATACAAATAGACCCCTCCCCCCCCTATATGCACAGCCACATTTTTTTTTATGGAGAGTGAGTTAGGTGGGTAGAAGAACGAAAGATATAGCGGGTGACTGTATAATTATTAATTTTCGAGATAGCAGGGTTGTCAGTTACATTTGTGAAAGGCCTTCTCATACCATGAGAACCAGTATCCAGGTTTTGGACCTCAACTATTTCTATTCCACCTCATTGCATAAAGAGAATCCTGGCTCTCGGGGAAAGACAAGTGATAGGGGATCTCACCATGGTAACGCCAGCAACAGAATAGGTAATGACGAGCTGGGATTTGTATCAAGTATCTCTCTCAGAAATAGATTCAGCATGCTAGACTTGGTGGATTGACTGACTACACACAGGACTAACCAGCACTGTGATATTACCCTGGAGGTGAGGGCTGAGTGTATGCAATCCCAGTCAGCCCAAAGTGATGTGATAGGGCCCACAGATGGAGATAGTGAGGAGGAAGACCATTTGATAGTGGTTGTCAAATCAAATAGTCCCATATCTAGCCGGGGGATTCTTACACTGGATGTATCTAGGTCTGGAGATAACAACTTTGTGCCCCCTGTAGTTATAGATAGATAGGACCTGATGGTGACCCCATCAAAGATTACACCTTAATCTGTATACAAGAATCATGCGCAACTGAGGCTTTACATATAACTGGTTATAGTACATTTCACACCCCTGCTAGACCTAGCGTAATGGGACGTAATAAAGGGGGATTATGCACCAACGTGTCTAATCTCAAGGGTGATATGGTAGTGAAAATTGAGAATGAAAGGGGGGGGTGGCCGACCGAGCAGCGGAATGGCCTATATTTAGGCAAGCTCCGCCGGCTGTAAACTTTATCCTGCACTAATCCTATCTAGTTCGCAAATCACATCGCTGAATCTTGAACGACGGGACAGCGGACGTTCAGCGGTACCGGCAGCCGAACTTTGGAAGCCCCAGCGTATGTGCAACGTGTGATAGGAGTTCCAACTGAGCTGCCAAGGCGAGGCTGTGAGGCGGTCTGACTGCTGCGGAGCCCTGCGTGGGTGACTAGACCCAACTGAGACCGGGGATGAGAAGGCCGGACCCAGGAGAACTGCGGTAATACATGGCGGAACCTGCAACCCCGCACAACTCGAGGTGGGAGGCGGTCATCGAGGAAGAGTCGGGCTGCCTCCTCACAACGCCCCATCTGCTGACTGTTGAGGGGTACGATCATCAAATTACTTTAAATTTGGCAGATGGCAACATCGATTGGGCGACCTTCCGAAATCTAGAGCTGCATGCTTTACTCAAAGTGACATCCCCGGAACTGTGCTGGTGGCGCCATATCCTGTAGGGCTTCGCTTGCAACGAGTGTAATATATATATTCACGCTGAGAGTGTGTACTCAATACCTTGGGTCCCGTCTATCAGCTATACCGCCATTGCACGACAAGCAGCGCCCTGGGTCGACAGAACTAAGATGGCGGACTGGTGATAGCGCAGGAGAGAAGGTACTCTTGTCTAGCCTTGGAGGGGGAGTTCTAGCCACGGCGCGGGGAGCCACACTGCACTTGCTCCTGAACGGAGAACCCCTCTTTCTTTCTCCATCTGCACCGGAACCTGCCTGCAGCTTACTGGGCATCGCGGGTCGCTGCTGGGGCTGAACTTCTTGAAATTTTGGCAGTCCGAGAGACACCCTGTGCTGCACTGCGCTCGCCTACTCTGTATTAGGCGCTGTACCCTCGAGGGTAGGATTACCACTATTACCCTTGCCCAGGCTATATACTACGGTGCACCCCAGGCTGCGCGGCACTCTTTAGCCGCCGTGAGGGGTGGTTACGCACTATTATTAAATCCGCCTCATCCACACGGTCATTCCACCTGGCCCCTTGCAGGCATAAGGCATTTTCAAATTTAACTACACGGAACACACAGAGGCGTGTAACCAGCGCCCCACCACCTTAGATAAGATGGACAAAGGAGACCCTCGCCAACCTAAACTAACGTTCGAACAAAGGCGCCAAGCTAAAAACACTGACCCACATCCGGAAGCTGCAGAGACGGCTCTACAGGGAGACGTTCAAGACATTGATGTCAAGGCACTAATGTTGGAGGTACGCTCGAGTTTGAGAAGCATAGATACCAAATTGGATGCCATGACAACCCAACTAGAGTCCGTGAAATCCCAGGTTGTAACACACGAAACACGGCTGGACTGCCTAGTGAATCGACACACAGAATGTTGTGAGTTTCAACAAGCCACGAAGGTGCACATCACCAACATGGAGAAGCAAATTGAGGCGCTATGTGCTAAAGCGGATGATTTGGAGGCCCGGTCCCGGAGATGCAATGTTCGCATTACAGGAATTCCAGAAACTACAGCAATCACAAAAAAGGAAGTCTTTATTGCTGACCTCCTACATGAACTGTTTGACCCTAACCTGTCACCTCTATTCACTGTTGAACGTGCCCACAGAACCCTGGGTAAAAATCCGCCAGTTGGAGCGACACCGAGACCCATCCTCGTGAAGCTGCTCAATTACTAAGACAGGGACTTGATATTGAGACTCGCCAGAGAGAAAGGGAAGATAACGCATAAAGGGAACACTCTTTCATTTTATCCCGACTCTACGCCCTTAGTGCAAGCAGCAAGGAAAGAATTCCTACCAGCCAAACATCTGTTACTCCAAGTGGAGATTCCATACTCCCTCTTGTACCCAGCAAAATTGAGAGTCGCGCATGATGGCAATACACATTATTTTGCAGACGCTTCATCCGCACTTAAGTTTGCGAAACACATCTGTGGCTCCAGGCTAAAGAAGAAGGCTGCCCCTGGGGGAACTGTGGAGGATCGCATGAGTGACAATGACTGACTCCTACAGGTCCACATATTTTGCATTTCATGTGTGATGTTTGTTTCTTGAAAACGCTGTTGAGGGTTGTATTTATAATTCTTCAGGTGCCATTCTGTGTTCTACTCTAAGCCGGCACTGAAACGCCTCATTAAGGCCGAGCATTGGATAGGCTCATACCGCATGTACCCTTGTTTATGCTCTTGCTAGTTTAATTACTTTTTGTTTTAGGTGCAAGCGAATTAGATCGCGGAAACACAGCCACCCTGTGTAACCAGGGGTGTACGCTCGAGAAGCCACGCCTCCTAGGGGTATCTCCCAATGTTCACCAGTTAAATTGTTTGGAAGCTACGCGCGTTCCGGGGGGGGGGATTTGGCGCAACCTAATTGGGGGGTTGGTGCGGGTGGGGGATGGGTTGGAGAATTGGGGAGTTTGGCAAACTGTCAGTACTACAGAAACAGGCTCTGCTTTTCTGTTACATATAGCCTTACGATGGGTTGGCATGAATACAGATGCAAAACATCAGGCAGGGGTCGATGGGTGTGACAAAGGTATTGACATGGAACATTCGCGGCTTAAATGATAACAGGAAGGCCAGACTAATGCATGGCTACTTGCAAAGACATAATATCGATCTGTGCTTTTTACAGGAAACACATATAAATTCCACACCATCACCAAAACTCAAAACATTCCAGGTGGGGATCGATATATTCTGCGATATACTCGAACTATGCCCGGGAGGTAGCGATTCTTATACGGAAAGGACTAGACTGGAAAGAGCATAAGGTGTCTAGTGATGCAGATGGGAGGTATGTTGTGTTGCATGGGACCCTCATGGGTAAACAAATAGTGCTGGTGGCTGTTTATGGCCCCAATATAGATGAGCCAGAGTTCTTTAGGGGAGTCTGGGCTCAAATTCTGCTGATGAACTGCTCGACGATTATTTGGGGAGGAGACTTTAAAGTGGTGTTAAATGATTCTCTGGATAGCAAGGGGCACGTCTACACCACTGCACCCACACACCAGTCAAGCTTTAAAGGATCTTATCACGGAAGGGTCGCTGATAGATATATGGAGAACCAGACACCCACATGCCAGGGAGGGTACGTGCCTATCCAGCCATCATGCAACCTGGTCGTGGTTAGACTTCTGGCTAGTGTCCCCGGTTGTAGCTGCTTGAACGGTTAATGTGGGTGGGCTTGCCCGCTCTCTCTCCGATCATGCCCCATGCCTTTTGGAACTAGCAATTCCAGATGCCCCCACTCGTGCCTTCACCTGGCGCTTACCACCACATGCACTCCTAGATGCAGCATTTACTGAAGAGATCAGGACTGATATCACTGATTACTTTGCAAACAATGCAGGCTCTGTCTCTACAGAATCAGTAATATGGGACGCATTCAAAGTGGTAATCAAAGGGCAAGGTATAGCACGCCAAGCGGGAGTTCTTAAGGCGATTAGGGGTACCTTGGGCATGATTGAAAGAGAGCTTAGGGACCTGGAGAAGTTGTTCTGTGATGACCCCACACCCGACCTTGCAGCACAAATTAAAGCTAAATTGTTAGAATTTACTGAAGAGGCACAATGTGAGCTCAAATTCCTAGGTAAACAGGCAGAGGCTCGGAGGTACGGAGAGTGGGATAGACCTAGTCGAACTCTAGCTAGGCTCATTACCACCACAGCCCCAAACACATATGTCCATACTATTGTTAACCCTGCAGGTGACGTGACTATCGGTCAAGATGAGATCTTGCAGACTTTTGCGACATATTACTCCACTCTATACGAGTCCACACATGTAAAGGCGCATGACTCCCTTAAAACATATTTAGACTCCATCGCCCTGGTATGGTTTAATGATGTACATCGCAGGTACATGGACCTTCCAGTAACGGTCCAAGATATTGCTAAGGTTATTAAAGGTCTACCATTGAATAAAGCTCCGGGACCGGATGGACTCACCGCGGCATTTTATAAAACCTACGTGGAAGAACTTGCGCCAAGGCTACATGCTGTGTTTGCCGAGGTGGGGATGTTGCCGGAGTCCATGGGATAGGCACTCATTATTACACTTTTGAAGCCGGATAAAGATAGCCAGTCTCTGGACTCTTACAGGCGTTTGTCTCTCATAAACATGGATGTCAAACTATATGCGAAAATTATAGCTGATCGCTTACAACCGCTCCTCCCAATGGTGGCCCACCCGGACCAATCGGGGTTCATACCGGACCGCGCAACCTCGCATAACCTACGCACCATCTTTTCAGTGCTGCATTACCTCCATCCAGATGTACAGGCTGCAGTGGTATTTTTGGATGCCACAAAGGCATTTGACTCCCTTGAATGGCCTTATCTATTTACAATATTGGAGCGTATGGGATTTAGTCCACTATTTATAGGACAGATACGTTTACTTTACACCGCACCCAAAGCAAGAGTGAGAGTGAATGGCCTAATATCAGACTCTTTTGAAATATCCCGAGGTACTAGGCAGGGTTGCCCTATATCTTATTTGCGATTGCAATGGAGCCGCTGGCAGCCAGAATTAGGCAACACCACACAGCAAGGGGTATAGGGTTTAGCACCCGTAGTCTATTAATTTCTTTATATGCTGACTATGTTACTCTTTATGTTCTAAAACCTGCTGAAAACTTGAACCCATTGCTACGTGAATTTGTAAAATTTGGAGGGCTATCGGGTGTTTCGATTAACTGGGCCAAATCGGTTATATTTCCCCTGACTGACAACACCCCCGAAGTCCATACTGAGTTTCCTCTGCGCTGGGAAGCAGAGGAAGTTAAATATCTAGGTATATGGATAAGTCGCAAACTTCAAGATATATGGGCTTCAAATTTTGGTAGAGCGGTGAATTGGCTTGAAGGCAAGGTAGTGTTATGGCCGAAATTGCCGTTGTCCATGGCTGGAAGGATTGCACTTGCAAAAATGATAATTCTGCCAAAGTTTCTGTACCTATTTGTGAACATCCCGATCCCACTAACAAAACACTTTTTCACTTGCTTACGCTCCCACTTATTGTCTCTTGTTTGGGCAGGAGGTCAAGCTAGACTCTCTTGGGCACTATTGACACTACCGCTGAGACAGGGAGGAATGGGGGCTCCTGACATGCAACTGTATGCGCTATGCGCGCAGGTTCAATTCGTGCATTTTTGGGCCCACCCCACACCCTATCAACTGCATGTAGCCGTAGAACTGGACTTGGTTGCTCCGCTGCCCCTTGGAGTTGCCCTGTACCACAGGACTCCGAGGCTGACGCTAGATATAGACTCGGCTAATATGCTGCGCTGGGCATGGCGCGAATTGCAAAAGAGAGCTAATATTCCACTTTTATACACACCAGCGATTCCTCTCACACATAACCCAATGCTCCCTTGTTTGGAGGAAAGTAGAGGAGAAAAATCCCTGGCTGGAGCAACATTGCGCACATTTGCTGATTTGTATCCGAATGGCAAGTTCCGTGATCTTCAGATCGTGGAGGATAGGCTAGCTCCGTCTTTTCGTGACCTGTTCACATACCACAAATTGAAATCATCCTGTAGAGCATTCTGGGACCAGTTTCCAGATGAGCCTCCGCAACTGCACGCACTCCAAAATATTCTCGCTTATATAATTCTATGCAAGAACAAACTCGCATTATAGTGACAAACTCTATGCAATTGTGGAATGTAGAACTAGAAACTCCACGTACTGATGAACAATGGTCCTTCTGTTGTAGACAACTATTGGAACTCTCCCCCAATTATAAACTTCGACTGATACACTTCAAATTTTTACACCGATTCTACCGTACCCCTGTAGCTCTTCACCGTATGGGCACAAGAGAGGATGACAGGTGCTGGAGGTGCGGTTCGGAAGGTGCTTCCTTCCTCCATGTGGCCTGGAGCTGCCCGTACCTTCCTGGCTGTTAGACTGCCGTATTTAATACAACCAATCAAATTCTTAAGAGAACGGACGACCCCTCCCCAATGCTTGGAATCCTCGGGTGGGTAGCCGGCACAGAACCTAAGAGTCGCAAATTGCATGCCTTATTATTGTTATATGCTAAGCGTCAGGTGGCTATGAAATAGGGCCGCAGAACCCTACCAAAATTTACTGACTGGTTATCGGATGTAGCGTATGGCCATACCCAACTTAGTACATATTAGGAGTTAATGCCGATTGCCTCCAGACCGCAAGATATCTGTGAGCCGTTGTTACAGTGGGCGCGGGACAGAGTGGAATCCCTGGCCTCTGAACAAGTTGAGTCTGAGGAGTAAGTCCTGGGTACCGGGTGGAATACGTGACTCTAGATTGGACAGAGTGGATGGCAAAACTTGAGATACGTTTACACTCCTGACTCTTGTAGCAGAGCTTCGATTACGGTCCAATCTGATCTAGTCACGCCTTGCTGCTGTATGATATCTCCCTTTACATATGCCTAAGCTTATGTGTGTATATTATATCTACCCAGCGTCACGCTGACCTCATGTATCTTACCCTCTGTAAAGTTGAATCAAAGTGTTGATTATTCTTGCTACACTGCTCAGATTCTTTTCTTCACTGTACTGACTAATACCTGTTTTGTTGTTAGATTACAAAAATCCATATCCTTCCAATGTAATGCAGTTATTATGATTGTGATTATCGTCTCATAAGCATGTAACGACTTCTATGCGAACTGCTGTACATTTACCCTGCAATATTTCAATAAACAAATAAAAAAAAGAAAATTTGAGAATGAAACAGAATTCTACCAGATATTGTCAGTAAGTCCTGGGGGCAAGAAGGGAACTTTTTAAATAGATTTCTATAACAATATTTTGAAAACAGAAATTAATAAAGTATAAACAGAATTATGCCGAACCCTGAAAAACATAGAAAATCATCTGAGGGGTGATATGTGCTTAATATGGGCTGGCGATTTCAATTGCTCACTTTGCCCATATAATCTTCTGGGCATTTGCGGCATGGGTAAAGATATAGAAGATCTTTTAACACATTTCTCCCATACTACCATTGGGGACATGTTAAATGATATAATTTTCCAATTTGATCTGAGTTTTGCCAATGACCTATGTATACCGTCTGGATCATTTGAACCTACCTTTATAGGGAGGGGCTGTAACACAATAATTGACTTTGTCCTTATGTCAAAACGGTACTCTTCTAACGTCCACACGTGTAAAACTTCTGAAATAGTAATGAGTGACCACCACCCAATCTGCCTATTCTTTTCCCTTGCTGGGGGTAAATATACCTCCAAGGAAAGACAAGCAATGTAGAACCATAATATAAATCTTGCTAGGACAAATGGTTATGCTATAAACTAGGATAGAGTGGAACCTATGGTTTTCCTAGAAAATGTAGTAAAAAATAAATATGGGGATTTTGAGATCTGTCTCTTGCAAATGGATGACAATGTACTAGTGTTTAAGGCTTTCCTTAGAATTACAGCGGAAATACAAGATCAGGCAGAAACAGGCCGCGAATAAGGCACAGGGCTGGTATTACAGGGATTGTAGCAAGGCCCATGCTCACCTAATGAAGCTCTTAAAACAAGAAAATAGAAACAAGGAAGAACTGAGGCTGGCCAGAATTGATTATCAACAGAAAAATCAAAAAGCGTAAGGCCCAGCTAAAAATGGAAGCATGGCAGGCGCTACACCAGGCCTGCATGACAAAGGATAACACGGGCTTTTGGAGGGCCGTTAATGCGCCCTTTTTTGTAGATAGGGACACTGATATTATTGACGTGGCAATCATGGAAGATAAATGGGTCAACTACTTTAAGGATCTTTATAAAGCTGATGTCTTACCTCAGAGTGAGGGAATTATCATAATGGAGGGAGATGAAAATGCTCATTTTACATCGTTTCCTTTGAACATTAATATCTCCTATGAAGAAGTTCTAACAGCGATTAAAGAGAGTGCCCCTGGGAAAGCCCCAGGCCCGGATGGCGTGCCAATACATGTCTTAAGGTCTAACACGGAGCTATGGGCCCGCTCTTAACCAAGGTATTGAACAGCTGCAATAGATATAGATTTATTCCTACTTGGTCAGATGCTATTGTGATTCCCATCTTTAAAAAGGGTGACAGAAACGAACCTAACTGTTACCGTCCTATTTCCTTACTGGATTCGCTAATGAAAGTGGCGGGGAGGGTTATTTTAAATAAATTTCAAACCTGGATGGAAGAGACAGGTTTACTTTCAAAGTTCAAATTCGGCTTTAGGACAGGACTAGGAACCATTGAACAGGGATTACATTTAGCTCTAATTATAGGTAAATATGTATTAGCTAAAAGGGAAAAACCTTTTAACGTTTGTCGATTTAAGATCAGCTTTCGACTGCTTAAGTCATGACAAACTCTAGAGCACCCTGAGTGGGATGGGTGTTGATCCAAACCTGCTGCTATTCATTAAGGAGCTATATAGGGGAGCGCGGGCAAGGGTCCGGTACGGGAAACGCGTAGAGTGTACAACTAAATTTAATATTAATAAGGGAGTGAGACAAGGTTGCATACTCGCCCCGTTCCTGTTTAACCTTTATATAAATAGTGTAGGCTCATTTTTGGCCCAGGACAGGCAGGACTATCCTAATATTGAGAATGAACCAGTCCCCATTTTATTATATGCGGATGACGCAGTCATCATGGCGCGGACACAGATAGGCCTGCAAGGAGCAGTTACTAAATTCGCAACTTAAATTATGGAAAGAGGCCCGAAAATGAACAAAAGTAAAACCTTTACTATGTGCTGTGGGATGAAACAAGGAAATATGTGTAAAATCTTTATTGATAACACGAAAATAGATACCAGACAGATTTTATTATTTAGGTATAAATTTTGACATCAGCTGTAAATGTAAGAAAACTATGTTTATCTAGAGCGATAGGCGCAGTACGGATTTTTTCAAATAAACTGGGCGGCCGACCAGTCCCGGTGTTGATGGATATTTAAAAGTCCAAATGTGTATCTACCGCGACATATGGGGCGGGGCTTTGGGGAATAGCTAATGACCAAAAAATCCAGTGTTGCAAGAACGAATTATTGCACTACCACCTAGCTGTCCCGGGTTCCACTGCTACATTTGAATGTCATAAGGAACTGGGACTGCTTTATATTTCAGATATTATTAAAGTTAATCCCCTTCTTTTGTGGCAGAAGGTGTGGTCCTCTGATGAGCTTAGTTTTAATAGAGATGTGATTAAGGACTGTCTCAAATTGGAAGGGGTATCCAGGTTTTTAAGGATTAAATACGCAAAAGAACTGTCGTACGACATCGGCCACCCGGAATACTTTGATTCTCCAACTTGTTTAGAAAGTATATCAAGGAAGAACCTGAAATTAACATGTTTAAACTATCTAGAAAACAAGCGTTGGCTTTCTGAAAATGAAAAGCCCTCAGTTATGGAAAATCATTTGATGTTGCAGTGTAATGGAATTCAGCCCTACTTGGTACAGGTTCAAGGATGCTACCCACGCATGTTGTTAACTGTTTCCGTGGTGGGTCCTTTTTTAGAATGATTACTTTCCCAGCGGTAAACTCATGGTCCAAAAACTTGTTACCATGCCTGTGTGACAACATTTCCATTCAATCTATGTTACACTGTATCTTCTTCTGTAAATTCTATGATCTCCCTAGGAAGAGATTTTTAATACCAATTTTAAAGAAGTGGGAACTTCGAAAATGTAGAATGGCATTTTTGAGGCTTCAAATGTTAGAGAATGAATTGATTATATTTGCTGGATAGTCCTTTTTAAAAACTGTTATTAGATATATGAATACAATGCACTAATTCTCAAGTTTTCACTAAATGTTGTTCAACATTCTTGTGTAAATAATATACCCACCTTCTTATTTTTTAACAATGATCTTGGTTTAAGAAGGATTTGGTAGAATATTGTACATGTGAATATGTTTGGTATATTTTATTCTATTTATTGTGCTTTTATGGTTTATAAGAAACAAAATCGAATAAAGCTATTTTTGATTTGATTTGATTTGATTTGACCCGTGCCGATTTGTTGTTTGCTTATAGTTCCACCCCATCCACTGGTCTTGAGTTATCAATTCAAATAAAGTAAATAATTTACTTTTATTCATTTTTTCTTCATTTGTTTTAGTGAAAAACTACAGTTTTTGCCATTTCAAATCATTGAAAATAACAGCAATTTACTGGTACGCGTTTTATTGACTCTTAGAGGTCTGCAGACAGAGAGTATTCTGCCATGATTCTATTGCTGAAATATAGATCACACAAGTTGTCAGGAGTTAAGTGCTTAACTCGCCGAGCCATCTTGCTCTTCGGACGTAGACCTCTGGTCTTTGTAACACTCAAAAGTTAAACTTCAGAGGAAATTACTGACGCCGTCAGTGCTCTTGATATAGAAGTCTGTGTGTGACTTTCAGGTGGCAGACCATAATCCCTACTAGATGAATTGCTGAGCTAAAGCATCAGCTGCAGAGACCTGTGCATGACCAGCAGCTGTCTGGTTCCATTTGAAGTGGAGTCTTTCAGGTCAGTGCCTGCTGCAGAAATTAAATGACTTCACCCTATTTACACCCGGAACTCTCAATCTACCCTATTCTCTAACTACTTCTTTATTGTTGCAAAATGTGTCTCTACATTGCCATTTCACACCATGAGCCAAAAGAGAAGAGCATTGAGCACCCCCATAAAGATGTCCCTTAAGCAGATCTAGTGAGATCTTGAACAGTGAGGAGCTCAGGGAGTTTTAGGATCCCTGATAAGAAACCATCTCCGGCTTTTGGAATGGGTGTAAAAAGCAAGTGACAAGCTGGCATAAGGACTTTTCACATTCAGAGGTGTGTTTTCTGAGCTGCAACAAAATCTGATGGGTATCAATTTGCCAGCATTTGGGAAGGGAAATGAGTACTGGCGCTTCCAGGATTGACCCCTGAGCGTTTCTTGAAACTTAAAAATCGAAATGGTGTACATAATCATTGAAAATGCCTGGAAAATCTCTACAAAAACGAAAGAAGAATGAACAGTTAGTCAGAAGAATAACTAGGTCGTTCTTTTGAGAACTGGAGGATTATTGAATTGGGCTGACTCCCAGGCAATATAGGTACGCAGTCACATGGTGAGAGGCACCTTCGTTTTTCAAAGAATTAAAAAGCTGATCCTGAGATCATGATACAAACTTGAAAATATCCAGAGGTACCTGCAATATGTTCTCATATACATGGTATATATGTAGCTACACTCACAGTAGCAGACTACAGAATTGATTGTATGTCAGAATATTGTAGTTAGAATATCATCTCACATAAATAAAGTCTCTTGAATATCATTTACCCACCTAATATTCCATCAGGTGTAGATTATTATTAGTGACTCCAACAGGATGATATTTTTGTCTGGAAAGTTTAGAATGACCTGGGAGTGCATAAGTATCCTAATGACGTCATCAGACGGCTCCACTTAAACAGCTATGCTCAGGTCAGGTGTGACTCCTTTGGGGAACTAATTTTACCTATTCCTGTGACACAGGGTTTCAGACAAGGATGTGTCCTTGCCCCGCCTCTGTTTTTGTTATACATTTATTACTTAGGGGCCCATCTAGAGCAATGTAAACATGATGCCCCTAGCTTGGCAAATAGGGAGGTTAGGGCGCTTCTGTTTGCGGATGATACCCTGTTGGTTTCTAAATCTCCTATGGGTATCCAGAACCTATTACTTCAGTTTGGTGTGTTCTGTGGGCCGAGAGGCCAGGAAATTAACCTCTCCATAACCAAGTATATGGTGTTCAATCCTTACCCGTCAGCTTTTTCCCATTCTGTGCTAGACGGTGTTCCCTTGGATAGAGTACACACGTTTAAATAACTTGTGTTTTTGCTCACAGAACAATTTGGTTGAATGCCGCAGATCCTAATGAATAGATTAAAACTGTAGCAGTGTACTGGGGGTGTAGCAAGGGCCATTTGAGGTTTTACCTATGTATAAAGTATTTATACAGCATTCAAACAGAAATAAGGTAAAAACATGACACAAGAAGAATCCCACACCAGTTTAGAAAAATACAGTAAAATGCAATAAATTAGTAGACACCTAATGACAAAAATCCAATCAGTAGAAACATGCATTTTCAAAGATTTCAGGTGAGTATAGCACTTAAAAGCACAAAGCCTAACTCACGGTTATCTGGCCATCTGTGACCGAGTAAAAGTCTAAAGCTCAGGCCAACAGAGATGGAGTGTGGGCCGGATACAGAGACTAGGTTAGTTCCACTGAAAAGATTACGTTTAAGGCGTTTGTCAGCAAAGTCATAGCTAGCATGGGCAGAATTCAGCATAGTTAAATAAATTCCGCCCAACGCCCTACAATATTGTGTACTTTTCCCACAACCATATGATCAGCTACCTATCTTTGGTTATTACCTCTTTCAACAATGGGAAGGACTGAGGAAGAAGGCTTCATACTCACTTCTGTCCAGTACAGGTTTGCTGTGCAAAAGGGAAGTATGCCATTCCCAAGGTTCTCAAAAAAGAAGGGCAGTCGCCCCTTTTAGTTATAGGAATCAATTTCCAGACATTCATATTCTTGTGGGAACTTTTAAAAGCTTTCAGGAGTGCTGAAAATCTCACCTGGACTCACGGCTGGATTTGTGGTGCTTTGAATAGGCAATACAGGATAAAAGACACACCCTTTGGGCAAGCCTTTGCCTAGCATTATGATTGGTTTAAAACTCCCATATTGCTGCAGAATATCATAGCTCTAGAACTTACTCTACATGACTGTAATTCTGTCAATAACTTTAGGAAATAGTAGCAAAAGCTGGCATGTACTTGTACGAAGAAGGACAATTGTTAGACCTGAATTTATTGGTGTGCTATTTTCCCAAACATTCTGTCTTCACCCCTCTTGTTTTGCTAAGTTCATTTATGTTGGTTTTAGAACTCTGTGCACTTTACCACTGCACTCCAGTGCTAAATTGCTTGTGCTCTCTCCTTCAAATATGATATAATTGGCCTACACTGAATTGGCACATTTAATTTACTTCTAAGTCCCTAGTAAATGGTATTAAATGTACCCAGGGCCTTGATATTGAATGTTCCTTGTGGGTCTGCAGCTCCCATGGTACCATCCTTGAAGTAGTTCTTTAAAACTTGCCTCATGCCTGCCACTGTAGCCTGTAGTGCAGTTTTAAACTTCCATTTTGAACTGGCAAAATAAACCTTTAATTTTAATACTTATACCTTACCCCTAAGGTAGACCCTAAAAGCTAATAGGCTAGGGCGCATTGTATTTAAAAGGTAGAACATGTATACTTAAGATTTATATACCCTGGCAGTGAAATACTCCTAAACCTGATCACTGTTGTAAGGCCTATCTTTCCCAAAGAAAGACTAACACTGGGTTACCTTATTACATTTTATAGGTACTAGCTTTCAATTGGAAGCAGGTAGAGATAGCCAGTTTACACTTAAATAAATTGTAATCTAAAACCCTCTGTAATGGTGAAGTTAAATTTTGAGTTACAACTTTTAAAAAGTGAGCATTTTTGTGTTCCAACTACTTGTGCCTTCTGCCAGTGCTCTGGATCGCATCAATGGAGCCTATATCCCAGTCTACCACAACCATTTCATCACAGTTGGTGCTTAAGACTTTCTGCCACTATTTTAATGTAAAACTTAAAAAAATATATCTTTTGTTTCCCTCATTTAATTGTTGTCTTTTTGTGTCATTTTATTTAATAAAGTTTACTTTATTGTTCTCAATTAGCTTGGGACTTGTCTTGTGTAGTGCTTGTTTCACTTTATTACTGTTTGTGTGCTGCATCAATACTTTACACATACCTTTAAGTTAAGACCAAGATTCCTTTTGTTCCATACACACGTTCAAACTTTTTGATGTAGCAACTCTGCAGAGAAGTCTTGCTGAGATGTATTTGTCAGGGAGAGTTAGTTTGCTGCCTCTCTTCATTTAAAGTTTAGAGAGAATGCAAAAGAGAATAAAAAAGTAAATTGTAGAAGTCTCTTATCTATGATGGAGTATGCCTCTAATTGGCATATTTAACTTACCTATAAGTCCATAGTATACAGTCCAAAATGTTTCCAGGGCCTGTAAGTAGATTGTCACTTGTGGACTGCTGCACATATTCTGCCATCTGCTTCAGTGACAGGCTGAAACAGGGTTTAACCCTTAGACAAAAGCAGCTTTAAAGGTTCAATTCAACCTTTCCAAATAAACCTTTTGACGGGCCTAAACCTTCCTTTAAAAAAATAATTACCCGTAAGTAGGTTTTTCTGCCCATGAAACAGGATGCATGGTGTCTAAAATTATGGCATGTAGAAATGTAATGCTAAACATGCCCTTACAGTGTAAAAGCCCCAACAGCTATTTTCATTGTAGCAAGGTTGGTTCTTCCATAGCAAAACCTTGGGATGCAATAGTAAATATAATAATCTTATCTCTAGCTAGGAAAGAGCTACAAATGTATTTCTTGGATTTTTTGTAATATTTATTAAAAGAACAATTCACTAGTGAAGTAAGAGCTTTAATATATTTTAAGAAAATGTATTTTGTCATTGGCTTCCTGCTGTTGCCCTTTAAGTGCTTAACCGTGAATGAAGTGTGAAATCTGCTCCTCCCAGAGCTGGAGACAAAGGCTTGGGTGTGGGGAGGTGTTTCTGTTCCTCTTGCAAGATGGCCATTTGGACAGTGCCCAGGAACTTAATTATCTTCTAGGGTGCCTCCCCTGTCACTGTCATATATCAGCTCTTTAGATGTAAGAGGAAGGAACATCTAACGAAATGCACTGAGAATGCGGAAAACTCGTCCAAAGAAAGTTCTAGGATTTTAAATCCTTCACTCATCCATGGGTCTTGGATCACAATTTCCAGCCCTCTCGGAACATGCGTGTTAACCTATCTGACTTTTTATCTCAGGATATAATATGAAACTTTTACTCATCATTCAAGTCAGTGGTAGATTCACTAAGTAGTATGGACTACACTATCTCGTACAATGGACTTCAGGTCTTCTCGGAATTTCTCCTTGTGCCACCTGAGAAGACACTGACTGAACTAATGAAGTGCAAATCGAGTTCACCCAGCAATCCCTGGCCAGCAACATTGTTCAGGTCCTTGGCCTTACATGCTGAATACAGTACTAAATCAAATTTGGAACATGTAATGTAAGACAGGAATTTATCTGGCCACATGGAAGCAAGCATATTTACTACCACTATTAAAAAAAGTCAATGCGGACCCTGAATAGCTGAGCAATTTTAGACCTCTTTCCCTCTTAGCTCCTCCAGCCAAAACTCTGGAGAAACAGGCCCAGCAACAACTGTCTGAAGTTGTAGAAGCTAATGGACTTCTACATGACTGCCTCCAGTCCGGCTATACTACGGAGACAGCGCTGGCTGAAATAGCTGTTTCGACGAGACTGTCGGTGGAAAGTGGATCGCCTGCCATGATGGTGCTGTTGGATCATTCAGCGGCCTTCGATACAGTGTCCCATTCAATTCTGCTGGAAATATTGGAACACTTGAGCATTCAGGAAATGGCACTTGATTGGATCAGGTCTTATCTTGAAAATCACGATCAACGTGTCTTTCTACATCCTTTCTCTTATCTAGTCAAACATCTCACCTGCGGAGTGCCCCAGGGCTCAGCGCTAAGCCCACTGCTCTTTAATATCTATCTTGCAGTGCTGGCTGCCCTTATCTCTTCGAGAGGGGTGAAAGCAGTCTCCTGTGCGGATGGTGTTCTCCTTTAGGGAACATTCTGCAGCAGCCTTTGACAGATTTAAGGACCGCCTGAGAGGCATTGCAGGCTGGATGGCCAAAAATGATTCAAAGCTAAATGCAGATTAAACCAAGGTCCTATTTATTACCCACGGATCGCCTCCACCACCGTGCCTTTGGTTGCAGGGGGAGCTGGGATCCCCTCCCAGCCTCAAGAATTTGGTTAATACCCTGGGAGTGAGATGGGAGAAGGAGCTCACCCTTACCGCACAAGTCAGGCACATTTCAACTACTTGCTTTGGAAAAATGAGAACTAGAAGAAAATTCTTACATTTCCTTCCTGAGGAAAGCCATAGGATCATGGTCCATGCCTTGGTCACCTCCCAACTAGATTATGCCAACTGTCTATATCTGGGGCTGCCAGCTCATCTGATCCATAGGATTCCTTTTTGCCAGCATATTTTACCGAACTTGAGATAGCTACACTAGCTCCCGGTTACCAGGAGGATTGAGTTCAATGCACTAGCCCGGGCTTTCTGAGCTTACCATGGCAAAGGATGCGGCTATCTTAGGTCATCTCCCGAAAGTACATAAGGACCCCTTGACACCTCCAGGACGCCCGATAGTGTCCGGGTGCGATTCTGTGTTTGAACCCATCTCCAAATTCGTGGATGTATTCTTGAAACCCCTTGTGGTCCAGGTGCCATCCTATCTCAGAGATACCATGGATTTTATAAACAAGGTGGAAGGGCTGCCATTCGATTCCACATGCCAATTGCTAGCCACCATGGATGTGTCATCCTTGTACACACAGATACCACAACAAGATGGCCTGGATGTCATGGAATTATACTTGGAGAACCGACCACGTCCACATAGGGTGCCTACTGAACTCATAATCTCCTTCGCAACTTTGGCTTTGAAGAAGAATTTCTTCACCTTTGAGGACGAGATGTTCTTACAAATCAAAGGCTCGGCAATGGGCTGTCCATTTGCCCCTGAGATGGCTATTCTGTTCATGGGCCAATTCGAGGAGAAATATGTTTTCAATAACAACCCCCACAGAGGTCACATTGCCCAATGGCTCCGTTTCATAGATGACGTGTGGTGTGTGTGGAACAGAACAGCCACACAACTTGAGGAATTCCACGTGTGGTTGAACGACAGGAGTCCAGACATAAAATTTAGCCTGACGTACCACGAAAAGTCCTTACCATTTTTGGATGTCGAGATATCAGTGAGAAATGATGTGCTCTCGTGTTCACTGTACCAGAAGAAAACGGACAAGAATAATGCTTTGCATTATAAGAGCTACCACCCGCGAAGTCTAAGGGACAATCTCCCTTATGGACAGTATCTCCGGGTGAGACGTAATTGTACCACCATGCAACAGTTCGAGTTACATGGACAAGGACTGACTGCAAAATTACAAGAACGCGGTTACCCTCGCAAGCTATTAAAACATTCTATGAAGAGAGCGAGATGGACACCAAGGGAACATCTCCTTGAGAAGAGACTTAGACCAACGACGGAAAGGATGGTATGTGTGTCCACTTTTGGTCCCCATACCAACCAGCTCCAAAAAATTATCAGAAAAAGTTGGCACTTGGTGCAGGAAATACTGCCTGAGATAGGCACACCACTCTTTGCCTTAAAAAAGAACAGGAGTATTGGTCAAATGATCACATCTACCCGCCCGCCTCCAAAAAAGGACTCACAAGGTACGATCTTTGGAGCTAATCCAGTGATGGGCCATCGGAAGTGCGGGACATGTTCGGTCTGTGACCTGACTATAGAAGGGTCACTGTTTACAGATGGCAATAAGTTCTGGCGCCACAATGAACATACGAACTGTAAGACAAAATACACTGTGTACGCTATCCAATGTCCATGTAAAAAACTGTACATCGGAAAGACCACACAGGAGGTGCGCCAAAGAATTATTCAACACCGCTCACGAATCAATAACAAGAACTTGACTGCTCCTCTTGTTTCCCATTTCCTACAACAGAAACATTCGAGTCAGGATATAAGATGGACTGTCTTGGCGGCTATCAGGGGTGGCAGTGGAGATCCTGACCTTCGCCTTTCTCAAAAAGAGGCGTATCTTATCCTGAAGTTTGATACATCCAATTCTGGTTTGAACGAGATGTCTGAAACTGTCAATCTATGAACTCGTCCTTGACCGATGTTGTTGAGTTTGGCTGTGCTGCATTATCATAATTCTCATTGTGTACTTACCCTTTACCCCTCACTCAATCTCTACACACTATCCGCTGGGTCCCACAGGTCTATCATTGAGTTGCCTTGGACACTGAGCTATGGTTTGGTCCATTGTTATAACGAACTTGAAGCGCCATGTTTGTTATTCACGATATTAGTTTGCACAATGAATTGAGAATTTCCATGTTTTGAAGAGTATAATGATATGTACTACTTTAGTGAAAATAATGAGTATGACGACATTTAGTATTTTTGTGTAAGTTTTGCTAAATGTTTTTATTGCGTCGGCCTTGTGAATATGCTCCGGGTGGGGAGTAATGTCACTTAAATCTGTTGATAAAGCTGTACTAATGCCACATGGTAATGCTTGTGGCGGTCATTCAAGTATCAGGTTCCTTAAGAATATCAGGAAACTACAGATACCAGCATTCCATAGGGGCTTTGCTCCGTTTTTGACCACACCCCCTAATACTGTGACCCGGGTTTAAAATACTCAATGGTGTCCCGGCGCTCTACCTACAGACTGCTTGTCATTGGGAGTGAGTGAGCAACAACGATCCTTGTGAGGCTGGATTAATTTCTCCATTGAAGTAAGCAGACCGTGCGCAGCGTTTTGTAACCAGCTCCGCTGCTGCCCTTTGATCCTGGCGCTTATACGAGGCTGTTTCTTTTCTAGCGGGCCAACCTCGCCTGCCGGCCTGAATTGGGGTCAGTGACCGGTCGCTCTCTTCTCTGTGGGCCCTAGACTCAGGTAGGAACCTCGCGCCATATGACTTTGGCGAGTTGGGGGTGTGTCATACCGTGGATTTGCGCTAATATATATATATATACCATATATTATTTTGTATCATCCATCCAGACCAACGCGCAATAATAATGTGAGCTGCTTTGATCTTCGAACGCTCTTGAAGTCTGACACCACGCCCTAAGTCCTGCTCTGCGTTAATTGCAGGTATGATGCATACGTAGGTTAGACCCTTTGCCATCTATAGTGTGACCCAATTACTTTTCCGCACTGAGCACCTTTCCATATGTCTTTTAGGTGTGACCACGAATCACGACATACCTACACTACGGCAATCTTTTGTGCCCCCGTGCAGGTAAATATTTTTCACTTTTCCTGGAGTCAGAGTAGGCTCTTTACAGTACTATTTTGTACTTTTCTGACACCAATTCTGTACTTTTTTACAGAATCTTTCTCCCAGTCCCCGTCCTGAAGAGAACCTCGAACATTGAGGTTCGAAACGCGTCGACAATACCACCCTGTGGCTACAACTAAGGGTGCCGCTAGGATGTAAATCATACTTCCACTCTGTACCCTAGCTTCGTAACCCTGAAAAACATCATACCACAGGCTTTTGTAGACAGGCAGGCTTGTTTTCAATCTCAATCCCGCCTGTCACCTGGTTCTTCAATTCCTAGGACTGGTGCCCGTTTTCTGTTTATGGACTAATTTTTGCACTGTATATAATTGTAATTCATTTGGACTATTATATATGTTATTGTTTTCTTTGGTGTGTCAAACCATTTTTGTTTAATTCATTGTTGCAAATTTGTAAATGTGTACATTTGTAGATACTGTATATATGAACCTTTTGATCTGACAGTGGTTCTGTTTGTGTCTGTTTTTCAAAAAATGTGTTGACAAATGTATAAAAAAGAAAAATAAATTCGTTTGGAATACTAATCCAGGGGTCACATGGTACAGATTGACTGTGTGTCTGGGGAATTGTTGTGCGAATAATCCTGTCCAACCACCTTGTTCTGTTTTCCCTATTGTTGAGATCCGGGTTGGGCAGATGTAGGATCCGATACCTTTACTGTTTCACAGTATCTTAGGTCAAGGCTCATACCTTTTCACCAGAAGCGGACTTTGTGATCCAATCAGGAGCACGTTCTCACTGTTTCCCGCTTTGCAAAGATACCACAAACTGTCGAACTCCTTGCCCAGCCACTTGCATGAGCTGGAGATGGGGCAGGATTTTAGAAAGGCGCTAAAAACCTGGCTCTTCAGGCAGGGGCAGGGGCAGTAGTCTCAGGTTTCTGAGTCTGGCTAGTTTGCTAGCGCCGGGACACCTCACTTGAGGTACGGTAAGGTAATACTATATTGTACAGTTAATTGAAATCATTAAAACCACATAGAAAAATTGCATTAATACTGTGATAAAATCTTACAAAAACTACGATTAAAAAGTGCTGAAGCTAAAACTATTAAAAAACAGGCAGGATGTATAGTTGGCCCAAAGCTGAATCACTTCTATCATACCATAGACGAGTTTTGCATAGTTGGGCTGACCTGCTTTCCCCTTCACAATACATCTAATTATTGCAGTCCATAATCTGCCTGGGTAACAAGAAGCTGTCCTCCCCGTAACATTATTCCTTTTTAGCGATTAACCTGAATGCCAGCTGGGCAATCGTTATTATCCAATCGTTTTAGCTCTGAGGAGGCAAGTGTTGCTTTGGGTTCCATCACTGTCCTTCCTGATTTTTTGCTAATATGAGTGCCGTCCCTTCTTCATGTTAGTTGTGGTGCTGGCTTCTGCTCTACAGCCAGACCAGTTTGGCTTTTTCCGCTTATTCTTTCTTTTTGTTAAGACGGGCATCTGCAACTTTAAGGTATTTTACCAGTCGGCAGCTCAATTGAAATTCGTCACCCGAGAAGCATGTCAGGACCGCTTGCCTGCATGAACTTATTAGTTTTTTATTGAATAATGGTCTCAGAAGGTTCCGGTGATCTTGTAGCAGATCCTTGCAATGGTAATAGGGTGTAAGATGTTGTCTTCAGCGTTGCCACAAAGGCGGCACTTTGCTGGCATTGAGGAACGCAGCCAATGGGCCATGTGGTCTACAGAAGGCAATAGTCCTAGACGAAATTTCTGAAATTTCTCATTTGATTTTTTGGTGAAGCTGGTCTGAAGATATGTTTGTGGCCTAAGTTTGGTACAAGATTGTATGGTTAGCCAGCCATGTGCTCGCTCAGCCAATAAGGCTTTGTCCTGCAGGAGAGATTCTTTTTTGACAATATTATTTACAGCTTTTTTGCAGCCCACCAAAGACCCTTGCAGATCCCATAGTTGCATCCTCCAGGAAAAGCCTTGGGGGCAGTTTTCTTTAGTTTGCAGTTCCTTCCAAAGGAGAGCATTGAGTGTATTTGCTTCTCCCCTACTTATTTTATACCAGCTTTTTAAGTATACTCCTTTGTGTGCCAGCTCTTCCTTAGCAAGCCCAAATTTGAGTCTAATCTGCATGGGTGATGTGTACCTCGGCAAACCAAAGATCATATGCAATGCTCTTGTCACTGTGCCATCTACCGTTTCAGCGTCCCTTTCTCTCATGGCTTCGCTTCCATAGGTGATAGATGGAACCAGTTTTGCCTAAATCACCTTTATTAGAGAAAGGAGGTTTGGACAACTGCTCTTATTTTTTAGGTTTCTTAGAGATACCGCTGTCATTAGTCCTCTCTTTTTTATTTCCTCTCATTGTGGCTTAAAGCTGCCATTGGAGTCTAAAATAACCCCCAAATATCTGTATTTACTTGTGACTTCCAGCTTCCTTGAGTCCAAGAACCAGTTGTTCGTTTGCTTCTTTTTACGATTAGTAATGCACATGACTTTAGTTTTTTCTTGATTGATACTAAGTTTGTTTGTTTTAGAGTATTGCGAGGTGATGTCCAACAGTCGCTGTAGGCCTATCGATGTCCGGCTGATCAGCACCAAATAATCCGCGTAGAATAAATTGGACAGTTGGGTGCCCCCTAACTTGGGAGCATGAGAGTTACTTTCGTTCAGCAAGGTTGACAGTTCAGCGAGCACGCATCCTTGTTTAACTCCTGTACTTGTGGGGATCTTCCTGGATAGAAATTCCCCTGCACCTAGTTTGACCTGGACCTAGGTATTACTGTGCAGGAGTATTAATAGGTTCAACAGCAGCGGGGGAATTTTCATTTTCTTTAGTTTTTGCCACAGCATATCTCTATTAACATGGTCAAAGGCAGAACTGTAGTCAATGTAGCACAGGTATAAAGGTTGTTTAGCCACAAGTGCTGCATCAATCAAAAGCGATAGGGCTAATATATTAGTGGTGGTCCTCATGTTTTTACAGAAGCCGGTTTGGTTGTGTGGGATTGCTGTTGTATCTTCCACCCAAGATGTTAGCTCCTGGAGTAAGAGGCCTGCGTAGTATTTTGCCTCATTATCAAGTAAGGCTATAAGGCGATAGCTTCTTGGGTCGTTCCTATCTCCTTTTTTGAAAGATGGGGAGATGATTGCTCCCCTCCAGGATCGTGGGATTGTTGAAGTCTGCAAGTTTTTTTCAAACATTGCTTTGAAAACAACAGACCAATATTCCGGCTCTTGTTTGAACACGATTGGGGGAATACCATTTGGACCTGGTGCACCCTTGTGTCTCCCTTTCGAGATTCTTTTACATATCTGTGCGTTCGTGATTGGGAATTCCTCATTTTGTACAAGAGCTTCTTTATATTGAGATTTCCACGCTTCGAAGACGTTTTTGGGATTGCGTGATTCTTTCCACGGTTCATGGGCTTCATTCAGATGTGTGCAAAGGAAAGTTATCCAAGCCTCTTCAGTGGCATAGGATTTGATCCCCTTGCTTCGCTCACTGATCAGACTGTTAATCTTTTGCCAGAACTGCGAGCTATTGTTCGTTTTGGCGTCGTATAGGAGTTTTCCCCAAAAGGCCTCATCAGCTTCTTTTTTAAGTTGCCATGTCAGTTTCCTACGAGTATCTTTTAACTGTCTCAGCACTTGACATGCGATAGGATCTGTCCTTATTCTTCTGAGAGTATGGATGATCTGGGTCTTTAACTTTTTTAGCTGGTTGTCTTTTCTAAAATTATGATGATTCTTGTGTTTCAGGACTTTGGCCTTTCCAGTAGTCCTTGCATTTTTATTTGTTCCAGGTTTGTCTCGTAAAGTTTTTGTAAACAACTTCCAACTCTCAATTAAGTCTGTGGTTGCTAATATTGCCTCTCCTAATGCTTGTTTCGCTAGAGATAAAAGACTTTGTGGGTCATTAGTTTTGTACTTTATCTGCCTTTCGTTTGTTGAATATTCTTAGCCTAGACTGTTGGCAGTGGGAGGGCTTAGTGTTGTTGGGGCCTCGATCATGATTTCCTGAGGGAGGTGGGCATTGTAGTCCATAGAGCCAATGTGGAAATTTCTTGCCCTTTGGTACAAGCTGCGAGAGAGAAATGTAAAATCAATTGTGGAGCTAGCCTTAGTGCTATGAAATGTAGCTACTTGGGGGTGATCCCCTAAGAATCTACCATTGAGTGCTCGGAGGCCCAGCTCTTCTAGTTTTGCCAGGAGTCTCCGGGCTGTTTTCGAGCTTCTGCCTCCCGAAGTGTTGTCTTGATGGCTTGGTTTCCAAGCAAAGGGGTCCTCGTCTTCGATAGTGTCTGAGGCTGAATTACTAAGCATATTTAATTTAAAGTCCCAGCTGATGATTAAGCTGATGGTTTTCTCAGTTTTTATTAGTTTTATGAGTTCTTCCTTCAGCTGCTGTGCTCCCTTGGTTTTTTTCCCGAGGGTGTAGATAGAGGTTTATTAGGGCTATGTCCTCTTTTTTGTTCTGCTCATGGGATTTTGAGGGGCCAGCTTGTAAGCCAAGAGCACTACTGAAATAATGTTTTTTAGCGAGCTGTATGTGGCAAGGTCTCCCTTCTTGTGGCCAAACAATGAGCTCTGTGCAGGCGGCAGAAAGTTCAGATTATAGCCTGACAGTGCTGCCGGAGTATCAGTCCAGGTTTCTTGCAGTGTAATGATGTCAAATCTTTGCAAGTAGATGTTTAGTTCTGAGTCCGAGAGCTTGTCTCCTAGACCATTGATGTTCCAGGAGCACAAGTTGAAGACGTTCTGCGTGTTCCCTGCTTTAGTTTTACTTGGTAATTGGTTTTTAACTTTGACGTTTAGGGTCCTGGATAGCCAACTCCAGTTTTGCAAGGTTGGGCTGCAATTGGCAGGTGGTCTCTTATTGAACTGTTCTTGATGGGCTACATTCTCAGGGGTCAGAGGATCTAGATATATTGGTTTTAAAAATGGTGGTAGTTTTATTCCCCATGAATCTAACTTTTCTTGTTCTTTTAGCAGTCTCTCAGGAAATTTTGCTATGGTCCATACTGTTTTTGTGGCTTCTGCCCCTGAGTCCCGGCAGTTCTATAAATTCTACTGACTCCAGGTCACTAGAAGATATGTTTTTAAGACTATCGATATTTTTCAATAGGCGTCATATATTCCCCCTATTTAGAGTATCCATTATGCCCCTTGATTTGTACTCCGTGTGGAAGACTACTGTGGCAGAGCCTATTTGCCCCTTATCTTGGCCCTGTCTCTTGGCCAGTGGGGTCGCTCCCTGTTTTGCTCACATGTTTTTATTGCTGCCAGAGGCCCATATATTAAAGATAAAGCCTTTGGGTAATGGGACCACTGGACAGTTTTTAAAGTTCGCCTTCATTTCACTACCACTGCACACTCAGCATTATACCTGCTCTGCTGTAATACAGGCGTTGTAGCACAGATGGGACACATTTGGTGTCACCGGGTGGGCCCAATGACGAAGCATGCCACCAACTAGGTTGGTGGGTGAGGACTTTATAAAAAGAAATAAATTTTTTCTTTTTATTATCTATCATACAGTTTTGAGTTCTATATTACGTTTAGATAGACTAGTTCTCCTTGATGATACATATTTTCTTGCTTAGCCATCCTGTGTGCCTCTGCTGGGTTGTGGTTTGACTGTCTGGCTTTGAAGTGACGGGCTGGGGATGGGCATTTACTGTAGACAGCCACTGGGGGAGGGGGGGAGGTGTGTCCTGCCTTTACTGGATGAGTCCGGGCTGGGCTGAATAGACCTGGGCTGCATTCAGAGTAGTGGGAGGAGTTTCACTAGCATCTGAATAGGCTTGGTCTGCATTTAGAGTGGTGGGAGGAGATTTCCCTTGCACCTGAATATGCCCTGCCTCCTGTGCACAATGCTGTCTGCACCCCCTGCCAGGAAGCTGGGCCAGAGAGGACAGAACTAGTTTGGAATGAGCTGAGAGACTTTTGCAACAAGAGAACAAATGAAAATGTGGTATAAATAATGATGCCCAGACCCCAAAACGTGCGATAACTGCTGAACTAAGGACCTGCCAGGAAGAAGAACTGGAAAAGCTGTCAGGAGGTGCTACCACTTTGCTGTGTGCGCTTCTGTGTTGGCCTGCTGCTTGCTGCTTCTGTCATGGGCAGGGAAAGAACAGAATTGCACTTTCATCATACTGCTGTTAGAGCTTTCTTCAAGCACTTGAAGTAGAGCTTGCCTCCTGTTGGAAATCTCAGGGAGATAAAAGACTTCAGAGAACTAGCTTGGATCAAGGAATTTGCCAAGAAGAAGAGCTGGAAGAACATCCAGGAGGAGTACTGCCCCTTTGCTGTGTTGTGTCTTTGCTGGGTTAGCCTGCAGTTACTGCTTCTGCCTTGGGCATGGAAATGACTGGACTGAACTTTCTTTACTTGTTGCTGAGTATCTCCAAGGGCTTGAAATAGAGATTGCCTTCTGTTCATGAAGTCTCAGGGCCAGCAATGACTTCACCTACCTCTGGGTACCACCTCTGGAACTATGGTTTCAGTTGCCACAGAGGGGGAAAGCAGCCAACACAGTCACCTACACCAATGCGGGCTCCATGTCCTGAAAGTACCACAGAGGGCACTGCCGTACTTTGCACAGCAACCCTGGGCTCACCGATGATGCCGACCGCCACCAAGTTGCTTCTTGCACCACGACCTGTGGGCACCACACTCTGCACCACCTCACTTCACTCCGTTGCCCTGGTCTCACCGACAATGTCATTGCACGCTGACCTCGCTATCCGTGACCGCTCCATGGTTTGGGGGCACCGCTCATAAGTCACATGACGCACCAACCCATCCCACACCGCAGTCTGGGCCGACCAATGCCAGCTCCCATCAACCTGCCCTATTGCTTGCACTGTGACCTGTCAGCACAGCAACAAGCACTGCCCCACTTTGCACCACAGCCCTGGTCTCACGATGCCGCTGGATAACCATCAATGAGCCCCTGCCTGCACCACAACTTGAAGGCACCACACTTCTCACCTCCAAGCTTCACATTGTAACAGCAATGGTTGCCACGGCCGGCCCGCACTGACGTGGTCAGCCTGAACAAAAGGTACTGTTTATGAGTCTGCTGACACTAACGCCGTTCCGCACTGACGTGGTTGGCTGGAACTATTGGATTCTGTTTTCAGAACCACAGTAGCCCCGGACAGAGCTACCGGCTTTAGGGAACTGCATTTTAAAGCCATTTTTGCAAAGTGCATCTATTTGTTTACTGTATGTTGATCAGTTATCATCTTGGTCTTGTTTGCACAGATACATATTGGTTATTTTTCTAAAACTGGTGTTGTGGCCTTATGTAGTGTCTTCACTGTATTTATGTTGCTTATGTGCAAATGCTTTACACACTGCCTCTGAAATAAGCTTTACTGCTCATGCAAAGCTGCCAATGGGGTGAGCATGGGTTATTTTAGAAGTGTGTCCCCTCAACCAGACTAGAATGAAGGGTTCCTATTTGGACAAAGATCCAGACCATTGCCAACTAGAGACCCCCTTTTCTAACACTCCTGCGCCGAGCTTTCCTACCACAGGTCAAGAGCTTTACCAGGATCTCGTCCACAAGCCTGATGCCTTGCCTTGCTGAGGATTTTGCACTTCAATTTCAGAGACTAAGGGTCTGATTATGAGTTTGGCACGACAGCGCAGGTTCAGCACCGGCTCTGCTGTGCCAAATCCATGCAAGTACCACCGACTGTATCACAGGTTGAACTTGTGTTAACATGAGTTCAACTTGGGATATGGTTGGCTGTGCTTTTCTGTTCCAATGCGGTGCCTGGAAAACAGGCACCGCAATGAGAACAGCAAAAAAGTTCTGGCACGTTATGGATCGTTAATCCCATGCCATGCTGGAACTTTGTGGGAATACAGACAGGAGGCACATGTTGTGCCCCCCTGAACATATCCTTATGGTGGGGAGGACCTATAGGTCCCCCTTTGGTCCGCCTTTTCATCGCTTCTGCCATGAAATGCTGGTGGTGGACAAACTCGTAATAAGATGAGCGGGACTACGCCAATCTCCACTCAGCGTATTGCGTTGTGGCACAGCTGAGCCACTGCCAGGGAATTACTGTTCTGTGGTGCAGCCGGTGCTCCACCGGTGATACAACTTTGACAGTTGTAATGCATAATACTTGTAATCAGGCCCTTCGTTTGAAGATGGTTGGGTCCAACTTCATTTCTGTATCCTACTTTTGCTCCATAGTGGGCAACCTCACATCACTTCTAGGTCCCGATCTACCACAACCAGTTGACCAGGGCTGGTGCCTAATGCATTTTGTCACTATTTATATGTAAAACTTAAAAAATTCATATCTCTGGTATTCCCAACTTAACTTTTGACATTTTGGTGTCATTTTTTTAAATTAAAGTTTACTCTATTTATTCTAGATTGGTTTGGATTTGTTCTTGATTTGTGTTTTGACTTTATTACTGATTTAGTACATCATAAATACATTACACATTGTCTCTAAATTAAGCATGCCTGCTCTCTACAATAGCTATCAGGGTTGAGGTCAGGTTAATTTCCTGGCTTTAGTAATACACTCTAAAAAGGAGTGTTGTTATTACTTAATGTGCGTCATCAACTTCCTTAACAAATTCACTTGTTTCTTACAGGTAGCATCACAAAATGGAATTTTGTGCAGTTTTCTGGTTATACATAATTGGAGTTGATCCAAGTAAAGCTTCTGCCCTTGTTTCACTTTGGTAGAGCATAGCTGTGGGGTACAATGCCATTGCTTATGCTATTTAAATTCAGTGATCAATTCCAAAATAGGTAAGCATGCTTATTGGTGGAAACATTATTTAGTTTGTGATTTGTTTGGGTTCTAGACAAAGGTTTTCACGACAAATTGATATTAAAGGTTCATGAACATGCATGAATAAATAGAGATTTTTTCATATGGTATCCTGAGCACAAATTTAATTCCAAACACTCTATAGTCAAACATTATCCTGTCCTGATCCCTGATTCAAAATGTAAAGCAGTATCTGGGGCACTTGCTGGAAGATAAATCTAAGAGAAAGAACAATAATTTTATGTTTTTGCTAGCTTTTGATCCCATATTTCTGAACCATATGAACCATATGGTAGTAGTAGCAATATTCTTTATTTGGTTAAAATAGAAATCATCAAAGATGCAAGCTCATACAGTTAAGACATGTCCGATGTCAATCAGTTATACATGCAGACCAAACCTGTGCATGTCAAAAGTTTGTACATCATTCCAAACAGTAAGATTTACCATAAGATCTATATAAAAATTACTTAAGACTATAAAACTATAAAACATGTTGGATCATATCATAGTACAACCATGTACTAGCATTTTAAGATATATAAATATGAAACATACTTAGATAAAGTGCAGGTGCCATCCACATAAAATATGTTTGTACTAAAAACTCACTACCTTAAATCTGAACTCTAAAAATCCATCCATTCCTTAGTTGTAATGCTGATGTGATACCTATAAGGCTACTAGTTATCGAAAGGTATGTGCAGATCATACTGTACATTTCTTACATAGTAGGCAAAAATATAAACGTGGACACACTGTAAGGTCCTGTTCACAGCTAGCTGTCGAGGGGTAATCAACTAGTAAGTGTGACATGCTAATGTGAAATCTAACTAGATAGTAGCAATATGAACTAGGTATGGTGAGCAAATATGGTTCCACGAGCCTAGTTGTTACAAGCATACCGTTTAATGTAACTGATTGTTTGTTAAGCTCCCCCTTCTCATTGTATAGTCCATCCATTCTTTCTTTACAATGCCTTTCATATGCCTAGTGATGCTCATGAGATCTTCTCTCCCTATCAAATTGAGTTGTGTTTTTAAATATTCCAACCAGTGAATACTGCCTACCTTGTCTAACTTCAAACAGTCATTAATCACTGTTTTGGTTAGTACTTCTTCCGGGTGATTCAAATTGATATCCATAGCGTAAGTGGCGCTAACAAGACAAGATCACTTACATAGTCGAGACCCAGCTAGAATAAAAATACCAGCAGCAATACATTAGTTTTACCTTAGGGCATGGAGTCCGGCGTCTTATCATTTTATTACGACTCAGGATTCTCTCTTTAAAAGCATTTACATCCAAATGGAACCTCACTGAAAACTCTACCAGTATCTGTGATTTATGTGACAGAGGAGTGTAAGACTTACTACATGTTCTGTTTGAATGCCCAAATCAGACACTAGGTGAGGCCAGATGCTGGCTTTTAAAACCTATTTGAACCAGATACAATATCACTTCAGTTCAAGGTCTTACTTTGCTTCTTAAATTGCCGCTTGATGAATTTGTATGTCATAATTTGTTTACATTTTTAAAGAGCTTTTTACAATTGTTTTGAAATGATTATCCTATTATTGTTTTATAACAAACACATTTTTAACATTTGTTGTTCTCAGTAGAGAATTAAATCAAATTAAAACTTGAAACTTGAGACCCACCTCTTCATGACAGATGGATGCTGGTACAGACCAAGATAAACTTAACGGTTTGCATGCAAGTTTGTTTTTAGCGACCTGTAATAGTAAGGGCTCTTGTTTTCCCTCATATCCCTGCTACAGAGGTAGCTGCAGAAACACATCTAGCCTTATATATGTTGAGAAGCACAACCTTGGGGAGGAATATAATTTCTTTGCAAACTTATGGATAGCGCCCATGTTTTGTTCAAATTGGGCACCTCTAACTTGGCCTAAATGTTTCCAGTTGCAATCCTTATCAAAAGGAATCCAGAGGTACGTAAATGTGCTCACTGTCTCAAGTCTTGTACCTCGGATATGGAATGATTTCGTCTTCCCATTGGGTGGCCACAGATCATGGTAAAGGACGTTGTTTTGTTAGTTTGCAACCCTAAGGATCCCACATATGCCACAAACCCCTCCAGTAACCAACCTCAGGGGACCCACACTTGTTCTCAACATAAGGACACAGTCATCTGCATGCATTAATATGGGATGGCTCCTGTCCTAGCCTTTGGTGAATCGGCCACAATCTCTCCTAAATATATCTTCAAATGATTTATGTAAATACTGAAGAGAAATGGGGCAAGGACACAGCCTTGATGTACACCTTTCCTGGTGTTAAGCAAAGAAGTACAATCCTCATTAGAACTAAACTAGACACATCCCACAACATCCTCATGTAATTTATTTAAGATGTTCACCAACCCCACCTCCACTCCCAAATCCATTAGTTTAATCCAGAGTTTACCTCTGTCAACATTGTCAAACCCTGAGCTTAGGTCCTTGAATGTGAGGTATAGTAGTCCTTTCTTGGCCGATACATACTCGCTGTGAATAAGAGTGAGATTTAAACATTGATCAATCACTCCTAATCCCCTCCTAAACCCAAACTGAGCAGATGTCAGAAGCTCCTTATCGATTGCCCAATTCTCCTGTTGTAGTGCTATCTAGGACCCTAAATTCGATAGTCCTGATTTATGCCCTTATGTGGTTATAATCAATAATATCCTTATAAAGGCATAAGACTCATATCCATATTTAGTCATAGCCCATGCTGTCCAAATTAAGAAAGGCTACATCCCCAGGCTCCTAGCAAGTACAACGAGTTCTGTAAACAAACCAAACCTCCAGCAACCTGGGAATTCCCCATTGCTTTTGTTTTGATTTCGTCCTAGAACTTCTGTGAGCCCTCTAAGAACGGCCAGTTCTTAGTGACATCTTTATTGACGTCTTATGTCCAACCTTACGTCAAAACCCGGCACCTTTCAGGTATAAATATACCAATGCTGCCTTAAGCAAACACGTGGTGGTGGTTTTGGAGCAGAGCAGCTAAGATGCGAGAGCACACGGACGCTGCCCCTCCTCTTTGACGCACTGAGAGAGACGCTGTCTTTTCTCCTGCCGAGAAATCCAGCTCCGGTGTTTCCAGATACCTTCGCGGGTTACTGGGATATCGAGTCCTGAGAGAGAGATACAAGACCTCCTGCTTTCTATTAACCCAGGTACGGAGCTGACTAAAACCTTAGAGAGAATTCTTGATTCAGATTCTTGGCAAAACCAACTTAACTCAAACTGCTACTTACTTACTCCTTCCCACGTATTAGGCTTAGGTCAGGTACACCGGGGTAGGCGTATTTAGAAGCACCAGTTGAGTACGTTAGTCAATGTATATAAGTATGTATATATTTTATCTATTTTAAAGTATCTTATGGCTAACCATATCAATGCTTTTACAGTATTATTTCTTAATCCTCCTTTTACTGTACGCACTTTACTTTACTATGAGTATTGCAATTGTGGCAATTCATTTCTCTTGCATGAGAAAGAAGACTGCTCAATAAATAACAACCTTTTATTGAAAACGCCTGTCTCTCTTTTCTCTGCACTCTGGGGTAACTAAGTATGCACACTTGACTGAGTGAAATAGCTGTCTATTGTTTTCACAAGACTCTAGAGATACACTCTTATTCTGAGGGAGCAAAGTTGTCATGTTATATGGTTGTCTATGGTTATATGGTTGTTATATGTTTCTTGTCTATCCAGGGTGGTTAAACTCCTCCTTGTTTCTTCGAGAAAGTTTCTAGTGACCTCTGAGCTAGCTGGCAAAAACTTAAGTCTAATATAGTCAGTAGAGACCTAGTCGACCTCAGCCCTACGTCTACACTGCTGAATATATTATTCCAATGCGCAGAGCCTATTGGGAATATAGGAACTACACTACACTCCAAACGCTCCAATATTGTCCTACCTAGCACTCTCGCTGTGCTGACTATGAGCGAAATTGGGAAATAACATCGCCCTTTTTAAAAATTGGTACTATTATGGCCCTTGACAAGGATTTTGGGGTCCCACACATGATAGCACTATTTAAGATGTTAACTAGAATGGATGCCCACAGCTCAGTGTTATTCTTATAGAGATTTGTTGGCTTACCCCATCAGGCCCCGGTGGTTTGTTACTTAGACATCTGGTCAATGCTAGGATGAAGTCATCTTATGTGATGTTCAGCTGATAAGGGCCTAACTCCCTATCCAAGATCAACCTAGCTGCTGTTTGCCCATTGTTTAGGTGATGAGTATCATCAAATATGTGGGTGAAATGTGTCAAAGTTAAGGATTGAATGGGTATATCTGTGATGCTATTGTGGACACAAACAAAATAAGGGGAATTAACGACTTCCAAAAGGTTTTCAAATCTCTCTCCACACAAGCCCTCTCCAGCTGCTCCCATGCCTCCATCCTTATGCTCACTTTCTTAGTTGCGAGCGTGGATTTGTAAATGTGTATGCAAGAATATATGGTTTTCGTACCCCTTTGTAAAACTTTCAGAGCTTCCTTTAATTGGTTATGTGCTCTAGCACAGTTGCCATCAAACCACTTCATAACCTTATTTGGGCAATTATGTAAAATGATTGTTAGCAGCTCAGATGTCCACCTACAAATTTCTGAGTATATTTCCACGACTCATGAAGGAGAGGCGTCACAATCTAAACTGGTTTCAATTTCACTCTCACAGCTTCCCAACAAGTGTCTTAGTAGCACACTGTGTCTACCTCTGCCCACCTGCGCCCAAGTCCCTGATTTTTGGAGTGGGCTACACTAGGTGCAAGCTGTGTAGTTACACTGGGAGTTAATCCCAGTTTTAAAGAAATAACTTGTAAACTCCTTTTAATAGGTAAACTGACTTAATCTAGTATTCTAGCTCTTATCTCTGTTGTAACAGCTATGAAATCAATCATACTTCCAGACCTATCCCCCTAAAAGAGACTTGCCTATCGATAACTTCACCTGACAGTTTGCCAGAAAACAATAAATTGTGTTTTAACAAGAGAGTGTTTTATTTAATATAGTGCAGATATGGCCTGAAGGATAAATGGGTTACAATGAGTTAGAGTTACAGTATTTAAACTTGAATGTTTGCATCGCTAGATGAATGCAGGCATTACCGCATGAGACAATTAAAAGAGTAGGTCAAAGTTGGAAAACAGTTAAAGCATTGATTTAGATGGTCGGGTCACACAACAAATTTAGTTCAGATCCTGGTAAAGAGAGTACATAACTATGGTCTAGGGTGATTAACCAATGTGTCTGTCAAATAGGACGAGCTTGAGGTACTTTTTGAAGGTGACTATAAAGTTTGTTAGATGGAGGGAGGGAGGCAGATAGTTCCAGATTCTTATGGCGCTACCAGAGAATGACTGGTTCGTTTGGTTCTCAGTTGAAGGTGAGGGGTAGGAGAGATTGCTCCATAAATTTTCACTTTCGAATTTATAAAAGAGGGTGAAGAGGAGTGCGGCGCCCTGTGGGTAATGCATGTGGATTTGAATTAAACCAGCTCTTTAATGGGAAGCCATTGGAAGGTTAGCAGGGCAGGGGAATGTGGTCAAATTTCTTGAGACCTAAAACAGAGGGCACTGCTGCATGTAGTGTTGCTCTCAGTGGGCCTAGGTGAACTATGGGAATACCTGCAAGAAGGGCAAAATCTGGAGAGAAGAAAAGACTGCACCACTATTTTGAGGTCTTCTTCCGCGATCAATTGTCTGACTCCCCAAAGCTGCCTAAGTTGATGTAGTGCACTTTTGGCCATGACTGCAATGTGGCTGTGAAGATTGAGATGATTGTCAAGGATGATACAAGTGATGTGACACTCTCGACAATGGCTGGGCCGATATCCAGGGCCGGAAGGTTAGCCATCCATTCTTGTACTTTAGTTTTAGCTTCCAGAGGGAAAATCAAGAGCAATTCAGTTTTAGTTGGGTTGAGTTTAAAATAGTGGGAAGTAAGTCATCTTTATTGTTTAAGTTATTTAAAACCATAGCAATGTCATAGTACAATTATGATATCCCTATAAAATGATTAAAAAGTATTTTAAAAGAAAAGAACAAACATGTTAATTATATAGTCCAAAAGGCCGGAAGCGGTATCCTTCTCATGATGCCAGTTTGAAGTATGTTCATAATTCTGCGACGTCATATTGTTATCGATTTATGATTTTTGCACATAGTGACATATAAAACTTTTTTAACGTTTCTTATGAAATTGCTATAAAATTCTAAACATTATTGTTTTGGAAGTGCCACATAGTTTTTCTCATAAAACAATAGGAATTTCATTATTTTACAGGTCAGCTGAGGGTCTGCAGTGCCAAGTCCTCTAAAGATTGCAGATCTACAACTTTGAATTCCTCTGTCATTAAAAGCCTTTTTTAGTAGTACAATGGGTTTCGTTTTTAGCTTGGGCAGACACATATTAGATGGATAATGTACTATGACATTGTTATGGTTTTAAATAACTTAAACAATAAAGATTACTTACTTCCCAATAGTGGTTTGACTTCCATTTTTGAATCTTTAAGAGTGTGTTTCAAAGCGGGGCAACATCTTTTTGGCATGAGATTTTGATGTATATTTGCGTGTCATCAGAGTAGAGGTGGAAGATAATCCCAGAGTTTCTGAGAATCACACACAGTGGTTCTATGTAGAGGTGAAAGAGCGCCGGGGAGAGGATCAAGCCTTGATGTACATTGACTGGTCTTGAGAATGAGTTGCCCAATTTTACAATTTGGGAACAATTTGGTAAGGTATGAGGAGATATGTAAATCAAGGGGGAGGTAGAGGAGAAAGACTAAAGGACTCATCCTCCTATTAAACTTCACTCTAAACAAAGGGAGCCTATCCGTCACTTTTGGACTTTATTTCCACTAATTGCAGTGCTTTGCGAGGTAGAATCTCAACAGCTTCTAGAGAGTGGCTGGTGGGTAGCGAGATATGGATGTCTTAAACAATTTTATTTGTAAAAAAACATGAATTGTTGAGTTATCCATGATTGTCTTAGGAGCTGAAGTGATGGAAGGGTTTGTAGTCTGTGAGATAACCTCGAACAGGTGTTTCAGTCTGTTCTTTGTAGAATTCACGAGGGCTCTGATATGGTAGGATTTGACTCTGAGGATTCAATCTTTGTATTGTTTTCTTACTTTGTAAAGCTTAATCATACTCAGGTTAGGGATGCTAGTCTCCATTCTTTCTCAAATTTTATGATCAGCTTTCTTTCTTCATAAAGGTATTTTGAGAACCATGGACTAGAGGCTTTTGGTCTGGATATTTTGCACTTCAGGGGTGCACATTTATTGATAAGGATTCCATGTAGGAGTTGTACTTGTCGATAACCTTGTTAATATCAAGATGAGGTGTAATCAAAATTAGGTTAGGAAGGGCCATGATGGCCATGGCTTCCATGTCAAGGTAGGATGTGTCCCTGAATTGTATTTTCTCTTTCTTGGGTTGCCTGGATGTTATGGTATAAGAGTCAGATAGGGAGAACAGAATCTGCATGTGTTCCAACCAGTGGACTGGACTGGGGTCATATGACTGTAGGTTGGGGGAATTGGAGATTGTCAGATTCAGAATGGTGCCTTTGTGGTGTGAGTTTATGGCAGTGTTTTTGGAGATCATTGTCTTTGAGAAAGGAGGTAAAGGTATCCTTGCAGCTGTAACCCTCACCTCCCCAGTGAATGTTGAAGTCACCAAGGAAGATATTGTTGTCTGAGCTGACAAGTTGAGCGTTAAAGAGATCCATGCATTCCTCAATGAAAGTGTTGTTTTTACCCAGTGGATGGTAACTCACATTCAATCTGATGTTGGAAGTAGTGAATGTGGTAATTTCCACCAACATTCATTTGGAAGACTGAAAAGGAGCAGTTGGGAGGGTCCTGCATCTCAGGGAGTTTCTGTGAATGAGTGTGAGACCTACACCTTGTCTATCTTACCGGTTGCAATGGAAAATGGAGTCATTGGTTGGAAGTAGAAGGTCGGGCATGGTCAGATGATTCCTTGAGACATATTTCCCTGAGGATCAGATGTCAAGATCATGGGCCAAGATAGAGTCCGATATATCGATATAGTGTTTGACTGCAGACTGACAATTGTGTAGCATGCAGTTCAGGGAGAAGCTGTTGTCTTTCTGACTTGGCTGTTGGGGTTTGTATCAAGTGAAGAAGGAATGATTGTACGATGATGGTGTGTGTGAGTTTGACTGTGGTGTGCAATGTGGTCTGTGGTCTGCAGCCCAGTGCAGGAATAGAGACAAGGGAGTAGCAGAATTTGAAGCTGCAAAACTCTCTAGGAGATAGAATAGGTAAGAGTTGATTGTGCCCGTTTGGGTCTGGGTAGACTGCTTTCTCTCAGTATGCTGGAAGGGTGAAGGGGTAGGCTGAGGTGATGAGGTAAGCAGCAACAAGATGACAGAGAGTCGCTTAGATGGAATAGAGCCAATGTGAGTGTCAATACTACAGTTATGTTTAAAAAATAAACCCCTTAATCAAACCATGTCAATGTAACCACAATTTGACATCTTCCAAGAAACAGGCACCAAGATATTCAAAGACTGGGACTTTCTCTATATGATTAAAACAATCTTCCTACTCCCTCTTCTACCAACCCATCTTGGCCTCCTCTGGTTACACTTTTCCCAGTTGACACAAAATCCTTACACTCCTCCTAATCTTCTTTTCCTATAGGTTTCCAATGGGAACCACAACCTAATTGTTCAACTGTAGTATTGTCCAACTGAACAACTTCACAAAGCTGTTTTGTGAACTATGTAGAAGACATCTTTATTTCTCTTCAGATTGAGTTCTTTCCTTATTAATTACCTTCGCTTTGGGCAGGAGGCGGGGTCATACACATTGTGCATCTGCTGGTGCTTGAAGGCAGATTCAGCAGCCTGCTGTGCGGCATGCTTTGCTTTGGACAACAATGTTTAATCTCAGAGGTCAGGAGGTGGGGCCACACACATCATGAGCCTGCAGATGCTATTTTGATTGGTCTTTTCCCCTTATCTTTCTACTGTTCAAGTTTATACAATCAGTATGGGGAAAAGGAGATTGGCAGTCTATAAATCTTCCTCTGAAATATGTCACAAAGCATTTCCCTGGAGGTTTTTTTTGCACAAAATGTTGGGGGTCATTGAGATGAAAATACAATTAGCAGCAAAGCGGCTCTCTTTCCCTCTTCCTTGAGCAAATCCCCTCTAAGGGTATTGAGCACATCTAGCTCAGAGAGCCTTGCTGCGAGTCATGTACTAGACAAGGTTTTTCAGGGAACTAAGCTGAGCGTGAAATGTATTGATTAACCCTGCCTCCCAGGCACTTGTGTCTGTTGGAATCGATAAAGCACCAAGTGCTTAAGAAAAAACATAAGTTGTGGAGCTTTGAATGGTGTGCTATCTGGGCCCTCGACTGTTGCTTTCCCATTGTCTACTTTTGACTTGATTTGGAACTTGGAACAGCTTAGGAACAAAATAACTCATTGGATGCACAGAAATACAGATGATAGTGATGGAGCAAGGATTCAAGAAAACAAAACTTGCTCGGAACAATCTTTCATTAACTTTTCCTAACCGTTTAAATTGTAGTTAAGGCGAAACTAATATACACCAAATACCGCCACATGGGGAGAAATTAATTAATGTGGAAAAAAGTGCAAAGCAACTCAAACCCGCTTTAGGTTGGAAAAATGCTTTGGGAATGTGCAAAATAGAATTATTTAGCCATAACGTGACTAACCCGCTTTGAGAGGGAAAAACTCTCATGCATGGCCTTCACTTGGAGGCGCTAGGGGGCGCACAGCGGAATGGCTGCCTGAGCTGCAGCTCCGCCGGGCGATCACACGCGATGTGATTCATTGCCGCTGTAACCCCACCAACCCAAGTTTCACGACCCACTACCTGTGTAGGAAGATGAGGGGCTTGAGCGGACCTGGTCAGTTGTGGTCTCTGCCCCCGTATTGAGTGAAAACGCCGTGATGCCCGCGGAGTGAGTCGGACTGCCTGACAAGATGGCCGGCGGCCGACGGCGGACCCTGCGCACATACGGTAGCTTAGGCGGAGGACTGCCCGGATGACCCAGCGAGCACAAATCGGGGGTAAGCGCCTGCTGCCTGGCACAGAGTGTATGATTTACGCTGCTCTCGCCCCTGTACAGCGTGGGCTTAGTCCTTCAACACCCCGCCTGAATGCCTGACAATATGGCGGCGCCTATTGCCGAGATGGCGGACACTGCAAAATTGCGCCGTGAACGAGTACTAGACTGTGTGGTGCCGACTGGTCGGAGGTTTGGCGGGAGAGACGGCTGGAACTAATATTGCTGGGCGAGAGGGACTGGGAGCGACCTGCCACCGGCGACCTGAAGCCTACCTACTGGCTACCCGGGGGAGGGAATTCCGGAGCTGCCAGGGGGCATCGGGTGAAAGAGCTCACACGGCTGTGGCAAATTATAGCGGTGAGGCCCCACTGCGGACACAGGCGTGTCCATCCGCCCTACTTCCTGAAGCTCCTGGCGTGAACTGGCCACGTCCCACGTGTCTCCCGCACGCCCTGAAGTGTGACCACTGGTGGTGGCCGTATCGTGAGGAAAGTTAACGTCAGGTGCAACTGCTGGGCCCCGCTGCCAAGACAACACGGCGACGACGGTCAGGGTAACGAGGGCGTCTGGACCCACCTTGCGGAAAGTACATTCACCGACCGCCACAATGGGGAAGCCAGACAAGCAGCAACCAAAACTTACCTTTGACAACAGGAAGGCGACGAAACCTGCAGAGGATATGGCGGAGGCCGGCGGTTCTTCAGACTCACCGTCAACTAATAACATAGAAAAGATTCTGATGGCAATTCAATCGAACCTGCAAGATATAAATGGTAAGCTTGACAATCTTACGTGCAGGATGGATGGCATGGCTGCACGGCAAGAAAAACATGGAGAGCGATTGGATGAAGCGGAAACGAGAATATCGGCGGTTGAGGATGAAGCGCGGACGTCTACCACTAAATGCGCGGGAATGGAACGAATATTGGAGGTGATAAAAGCGAAGGAGGAGGATTTGGAAGCGCGCTCGAGGCGTAATAACGTGCGCATCATGGGCCTGCCAGAAACGACCAACACGGGGCGGATGGAGCATTACATCGAGGGCTTATGCAAAGATATCTTTGGTGTGGAGGCGCTGTCGCAGATCTTCATTGTCGAAAGAGCCCACCGGACTTTGGGCCCCAAACCACCAACTGGTGCTACGCCTAGGCCGGTGGTGGCGCGGATCCTCAATTATCGAGACAGGGACACGATCCTCAGGCTAGCAAGGGAGAAGGGCAAAATCACCCATCAAGGCAACACACTGGAGTTTTACCCTGATCACACAGTCGCTGTACAACAGGCGCGTAAGGAATACGCCGCAGTGAAGGCTAAGCTAAGAGAGTTGAACATTGGCTACTCCATGTTATATCCTGCCCGACTCCGAGTGGTGTGGAAGGAGAAGACGACCATACTGGCGACGCCCAAAGTGGCCTTTGAATTTCTTAAGAGGATACAGCGGGAGGCAAGGTCAGAGTCCCAGAACGATCAGAACGAAGACTTGGAATGATATTGGTGGTGGTGTTCCGCGTTGTGCAGCGTTGAGTGTTGCAGTGAAGTTGACTACAATGGGCTACTACATGGCCGTCTCCGGCTGTACTGAGCGGCACCGGCCGATACAAGACTCCTAGAGGTGAGAGGTTGGCGCTTTGATTCAACACTGGGCATTGAAGGGGAGGGGAGGTGTGAGGATGACGAGGGCCGTAATGTACTCCTGGCCTGAAATGTAACAGATATCCATGTATGGCCCTTGCTGCTGCACACTCCCCGCCGGATCACTACTCACGCAGCCACGTTAGACTGTCACTCTTGCTGCTTCTAGGGGCGGTGGATCAGGATATTTTCACGTGGGTGTGCTCATAGACCCGCTGAACTGGAGTGCGGAGGAGAAGAAGGCGGCAGGCAATTGACACTGGGGTACATATCAGGTAGAGCTTTAGAGACTAGCAGAGATGTGATCGTCCATGCCCGCCGCTACTATCCCAACAGCGTGTGTCGGAGGGTGGCCGGGTACGAGACAGACTGTTGACCGGTTGACCTGCGACTAGTTTCTACCACATACATCTGATTAATGTAAGGGGCGGTTGTGTTTCCTATATAACTGCGCTAATGCTTGAACTCATGTGAGGAGTGGTATTGGGGAAGTGGGGACTGTGGATTAATGGACACATATATTGCGAACATGTTCATACTTTTCTAGTATCGCCTGCACCCGTCCGTCGGGTGAAGGGATGTGCTCCTGGCGGACCTCATCATGAGGGTAATACCCAATACAAGTTCTTAGTGTGAGCACTGAGTTGTGAGTTATGAGGTTGAGGGAATTGTGCTCTGAAGGGGTATGGCTTCGGCAGGTTGGGGATGCTGGAGTGGGTGGGACTTGGGGTGGGGGGATGTTTGCCTGTTTACAAAGACCGAAGACATTACAAATGTACACATTATTGGATTCTACACGACGAGAGTTTGTCATTGCGACTTATGATCACAGTGATGGGTGGGGACGGGTTCCGGGCATGACCCTTGTGTATGACGGTATGAGTGGTATTGCATTACTTACGAGCACCAGGTTCTGGAAGTGAACGCAGAGTTGGCCTGAACGTTCTTACTTGGAACATACGCGGATTCTCACGCCCGCAGAAAATTAGACAGGTATTCACTAGCCTTACCAGATGGAACATCGATATAGCATTCCTGCAGGAATCACACCTTGCACCGCACACTCACGCCACATTGGGGTCGAGATGGGCGGGGAGGGTCTACAGGGCATCGTACTCATCTTACTCCCGGGGGGTGCTCATATTGATTAAGAAAGGGATCGACTTTGAGGAAAAGCATGTAACACAGGACCCAGCTGGCAGGTACGTGCTGGTGTCAGGTACACTGAGAGGACAACATATCACACTCCTTAATGTATATGGCCCGAATACTGATGCGCCGGAATTTTATCGAGAAGTTTGGGGACACCTGCAGAAACACACTACCACACACATATTATGCGGGGGGGACTGGAACGTGACATTACGGGATGGACTGGATCGCTCCTCACAATCAGTGAAACAACACAAACAATCTAGATTAATGGTGGGTCACATGATGGAGGATCTGGCCTTAGCTGATCTCTGGCGATTACAACACAATGACGCACCTGGCGCTACACACATCACTGCATCTCACAATAGTTGGTCCAGGCTGGACTACTGGCTGGGTTCCAAAGACATGGCTCTGTGGGTTCGCACGTTGCAAGTGCTGCCGCGCACATTATCGGACTACAACCCGGTGCTGTTGCAGTTGGACATTCCACATTATGAACCCCCCCCATTTCAATGGCGTTTTAACTCCCAGGCCCTCGCAGACCCAATATATGTTGACACCTTGACAAAAGCGATTAAAGACTACTTTGCTATAAACGCTCAGACTACTGAGGACCCATGTCTCCTCTGGGGAGCCTTTAAGGCCACGATTAGAGGTGTCTGCATTAGCACTACCATTGGAGTACTCAAGGACATTAGGGGCCAGATTCGCCGCTGCGAAAGTCAAATGAGGGACTTGGAACTACAATACGAAACGACGCAGGACATCTTATTGTTACCCAAGTTGCGCGACTTACACACCGAACATGCTGACTTTTTAACATCGGAAATTAAATACTTAGATCGCGAGCATGTGGCTAGGGCCTTTGGAGAGGGGGTAGACCAGGGAGTGTACTGGCACGGAAAATATGTGAAGGTCGGGGACAGTCAGCGATACTACGAGTTCAATCTAGGGAGGGGGTATTACAAACACACTCCACTGACATATTGAAATGTTTTGTGGACTCCTATAGCACTCTATATCAATCTCAACAGACAGCGGCCGAGGAAGAAACATATGATTACTTGCATGATGTGGCAATTGGCTGGCTTTCAGACGCCCAAAGGGAATATTTAGCGCGGCCGATTACTGTGGAAGAGGTCACCGAGGTGATCGCATCACTCCCAAACGGAAAGGCACCGGGCCCTGATGGGTATACATCCGAATTCTATAAGAAGTTTGTAGATATCATCGCCCCCTATCTGGTGGACATGTATGGTACATCATTTGAGAAATCACTGCTCCCCCCCACACTGCGGGAAGCAATGGTCATTGCACTCCTAAAACCATCCAAGGATCCAGAGCACTGCGATTCCTATAGACCCCTGTCCCTAATCAACGTAGACTCGAAGATAATAGCTAAACTGTTGGCTGTCAGGCTATCCCCTTTGATGAATCGACTGGTCCTTCCGGACCAAGCCGGGTTTGTACCCACCAGGTCAACCTCGCATAATACCAGATCCCTATTTGCATTGGCGCACTACCTGAAGCCCTCGGTTAGGGCGGTGGCTGTGATGCTTGACGCTGCTAAAGCGTTTGATTCTATTGAATGGCGTTATATGCTGGCTGTCCTCAATAGGATGGGTTTCCCAAAAAGGTATGTCCAGTGGATCTCCTTGCTATATACTCAACCATGTGCAAGGGTCCGGGTCAATGGCTATGTCTCAGCTCCGTTTGACATTGGGCGAGGAACGAGGCAGGGCTGCCCCCTGTCACCCCTGCTATTTGCACTGGCGTTAGAGCCACTAGCGTGCATAGTGAGACAAAATTACAAGGAATCGGCGTTACAGTTTGTGGCTAGGCCACTACACATATCGCTCTACGCAGACGATATGCTACTGTACGTGCGCGATCCAGAAGTGCATCTAAACCCGCTGCTCAGAGAGTACATCCGATTTGGGGGACACTCGGGATTAGCGATTAATTGGTCCAAATCCTCAATCATACCTCTCACTGACACCACAAATCCCTTTGAGGTTGATTACCCGCTAGAGTGGCAGCAGGATCCGATTCGCTATCTGGGGGTCATGTTTTACAGAGATCCGGACGAAGTCATGCGAGCTAACTATGGGGTGGTACTTTCCAAACTGGACGAGAAGGTCCGTCGGTGGATCCACTTACCTCTATCGCTAGCTGATCGAATAGCGATCGTCAAAATGAACGTTTTACCAAAGTTACTATATCTTTTTAATAACATACCCATCACACCAACACGAGAGGTCTTCCGCCATATAAAGTCACTGGTACTAACCCTGATATGGGCGGGTAAACAAGCTCGCATTGATTTACAGACACTGACGCTCCCGATTGCCAAGGGCGGCTTCGGGGTGCCTGATTTCCTACTATATTACCTCTGTGCCCAGGCACAGTATGCAGCATACTGGTACCACGAAGTCCCCTATCTTACTCACGCGGCTATTGAGGAGGGAGATGCCCACCCTATCCCACTATCCGCGATATTGTCGCACACCAGACCACCACTGCATGCGAAGGATATCAACACTGTCGACACCACGATTAAAGCGTGGAATAAACTAGGGCAGTTGGCTCACAAAACCCCGTTATATGCACCGGACATGCCATTGCAATATCATCAGGCGCTGTCAGTCACTAGCGAACCAGTGGGGATGTCTTTGCTGACTAGAGCTGGGATTGACAAGATGGGAGACGTGTTTCATGGAGGCACATTTCAGGACATAGGCCAATTGAGTTATATCCAAAACCAGACTCCTATGTTTAGATTCACATATTATAGATTAACGAGGGCATTGAGGGAGCATTACCCGTCCTTCCCTGAGGAACCGGAAAGCCTGGCACCCCTGCAGATGCTGATCACTACAAGGGATCTGTCACACTTGGTGTCCAGACTGTACACTGCTGCACAATCAGAAATAGCGGACCACACACTTAAGGCTAAGGGGCGGTGGGATGTGCTACTAGATACTCCACTAACAGATGAGGAATGGCACAGCTCCTGCGCGCTGACGCAGATACTGACACCGAATGGGAATCTGAGAATTATTCATTTCAAGTTCATCCATCAGGCCTACTACACACCGACGAAACTGCGTAGATTTGGGTTGCAGGAGGAGGACAAATGCAAGCGTTGTGGCAGGGAGGGAGCGGATTTTGTGCATCTGGCCTGGACTTGCGATAGAGTAGCGAATTACTGGGAAGAGGTTACTGCTAAGCTCACGACCATGTTAGAGGATGAGGTACAGTGCACGCCACAGATCTGTTTGCTAGGTATTATACCCCAATTCAGAGCGCTAAAGCGCAAATTCTGTGCAATCGCCCTGTTATTAGCGAAAAGACAGGTGGCGCAATGTTGGCACAGCGTAGGGTACCGACTACAAAGGTGTGGCTGCATGACATGTCCATCTGCCGAGATAAACTGCAAACGTATGAGGAGGAATTGCCAGGGAACTCGAGACCAAAGGACATATGGTGTTTCTTATCAGCCTACCTGAACTCATTGCAGGAAGATGAGGAAGATTAGATAGTCCTACAGGTTACACTGATGTGTGTGATGTTGGTGAGAGAGTTGGGAGGGGCTGAGGGCTGCACTGGGGAAATGCTGGAATACTGTTCCACTTACTGTATAGGTCGTGTATGAGGGAAATGCAAGGTCTTAAGTTGGGGTATGTTTACTGTTATTTATTTCTGCAATGACAAAATGTAAGACTCATACTGACTGTTTGCCAAGAGTCCTACGGAGGGCATACAAGACGGCTCGGCCTGGAATTTCCGCACTGCATTACATGGCTAACCTACTGCTTCTTGGATAAACATCGTCAATGGCGGGCCGGCCTCAGGGTTGTAGGCTCAGGCTGTGTAATTTGCTATCTGTGAATAAAGGTCTTACAAAAAAACAACAAAAAAAAAAACTCTCATGCATGAGCAAAAGAACTAACATGTGGTTGTGAGGCACTGCATGCCCGGCATCTGCTTGCTTGAACTTAAAAGAAAGCTGCTGTTGTTAATGCTCTTGTTTAGAGAAATAATAATAATGTGGGATAGAGTAGAAGTGGGTGGTGAACAGTGAGAATTACATGATTAAGAAAATAACATTTGTTTATGATTCTTTTATTAATACTGTGCATTTGGGCCTGTTAAGCCTATGACAGAGGGTGGAAAATGGCGGTGGATGAAAACGAGTCGCGCATGCTCAGTGAATTCGTGAGATGACCCGATGACCAAAAAGCTGAATAGCTGCCAGATACCAAGGACAGAAGACGTGGGAAAGAGAAGACTTGTATCACTCGTCTATGTAGCCTGTGTTGAATGCATTTTTAAAAATGGCTACAATATGTGTATGGGAAGAGAAAATCATCAATGAGCTAAAGGGGGGGGGGGGGGGGTTGTGAGACAATAGTACCTTAATAAAAATGAATATGTCAGCATAGTGTGATGAAGACTTCCGTAGCCTTGTCCAATCGCTTTTCGTATTTTACTAATATTTGCAACTATTGAGGGTGGGTCATGTAGAAATAAAGATTATAACTAGAGTAACTGAGAGAGAGGATTTGATTCAAGAGCACAGAGAGAAGAGAACTGTGAGAGAGCTGCTGTTACTGGGTCGAGAGAGGAGAGAGAGCAGTCTGGGAAGATCCAGACCCATATGACAGCCTGATTAGATTTGAAGATTGCGGAAGAGGAGGGAGAGAGTGTAAGAGAGGGATGCGCCCTGGTGCTTCGGGTTTGTAGAGAAGTCTAGTAAGTATCTGCCCTGTCCTGGTCCTGTCATATAGACTTTGTCTCCTGATTCTAACTCAGGGGACCCTCACCAGTCCTATGGCCAGAGGGGCGGTTTTCAGTATTTTCTTTAGGTAAATATTATTCTCTCAAAAATGTGCATATTCTTTTGCAAATGTACTTTTGATTTGTATCTTTTGTCTCTTCATCTATCCACTCTTAATGCATTGTTTTGTTGAATGAGTCTGTGTCAATGAATGCATTTCCTAATACATTTTTCTCTCCCATAAAAAGAATGATGGAGTTTGCAGTGTGAATTTGTATTAATGAGGGTTCACTTTTCGACTGAAATCTTAGATAAAACTTATGAATCTTACCCAGAATTTGTGGTTATTTCACTGAGATCTGTGAATTAGTTAGATAACTGTTAATATCACCATCAACTAACTCAACTAATGGTCCATCGACCAGAGGAAAGAGTGTTGATCTGAGAAGATTAGTTAGGTATTGAACATTGGTTCCAAATTGTTTAAGTTTACAGTAAGTTAACTAAACAGAACGTAAGTGAATTATGGGGAGATACTGCCGCATTGGTCAGGAGACCATTACCTTGTGCCCTTGCAGTCACTCTAGCAGGACCCTCATTTTTCCTGGCTGCTCGTCCCCCCGCTTCCGCCCACAAGTCCATCAGCGGCCGCCGAGCGGGGGGGCTACAGTGTTGCCGTGATTGCTTTCTGGAGCCTGCTGGGGGCATAATCGGACATTGGGAATCCCTGCTGATATTTCATTCCACCTCTCGCGGCCCCCGCTTCGCGGGAGCCGCTCATCCACAGAGTGACTGGAAGTGCTTTTCTGGAGTGAGCACGCGATCCGGTGTAGGCGCCCAGGACCAAGAGGCTTGCGGGACTGCAAGGACCAGCCAGCAGCGCGGCAGGTGATTAGCCGCAGCTGGTCCTCTTCCCGCCCCCGTCCTCCGCCTTTATAAAACGGAATCTCTGTGCTGCATACTGGTGTTGCCGTGATTGCTTTCTGGAGCCTGCTGGGGGCATAATCGGACATTGGGAATCCCTGCTGATATTTCATTCCACCTCTCGCGGCCCCCGCTTCGCGGGAGCCGCTCGTCCACAGAGTGACTGGAAGTGCTTTTCTGGAGTGAGCACGCTATCCGGTGTAGGTGCCCAGGACCAAGAGGCTTGCGGAACTGCGAGGACCAGCCAGCAGCGCGGCAGGTGATTAGCCACAGCTGGTCCTCTTCCCGCCCCCGTCCTCCGCCTTTTAAGTCTTCTCCTATCCGCGCACGCGGGACGCACGCGGGACAGAGCCCGGGGCGAAACCCGGGCAAAGGGCGGGCCCTCTGAGACCCTCCGAGGCCAGAGGAGGCAGGGCTGGGCCCTTCTCCTTGCGCTGTGTCCCTGCAGGTGATATCAGTACGGAATGTATTACCTTGGCGGCACCTTTTCATCTTGTGTATTTAACCATTATATTGTTTTCATTTATTTATAGTTGGTTATAGGGATTATACCATTTTTTACTGTCAGCACGTCATTGTCCAAAACTTACTCTTATCGCAGGATGACCTCACCCATCTCCAAATCTTTAGCAGAGGGAGGTGCTAAGCGGGGGACTCTGGACAGTTTTGTAATCAGGGCAGTCTCTACTGTCGATAGGGATTTAACCCTAGCTGAGCGACGCGCAGAAAGGTGCCGCTCTATTGAGCATATTAAGAGTAAAAGGTCTTCGTTGGGCCCCATTCTTCCAGGTATGCCTCTGTCAAACGACAGTTCAGAGGGTCCAGTGAACCCAGCACCTCCGCTTGATTCCAGTGTCCCATTATTACTTCAGGTTAGAGCTACTTCTTCAGAATGCTCGGTAGCTTCTAATTCTGTCATTAATCTTTCCGCCTCGCTGGGCAGTATCATTGACGAGGTAGAATTAATGACAGATACCCTGGTAGTAACGGCTGAGCCAGCATCCAAGCCCAACGTACAGGCTGTAGCTGTGGAGGTACACCGATGTCAAGGCCCTCCCCCTAAGAAAAGGAGAAGAAAGGGGCATGGTACACCCAGAAATAAGGCTAATCCCTCTACTCGTACTAAGAAGATTGACCAATTACCCATAGGATTAACCTTCCTCCCAATCCTTCCATCGTCTAGATCAGCAGGGACCAGATTTACTGGGGAATATCGAAAAACTGATTAGATCACTCATCTCACCACTGGTTGAGAGACTCAATAGGATAACTGCCCAGTTGGGAGATTTAGAGAAGGCCTTTAAGGCTTCTCATGTGAGTCACAAGGGCTTAGCCGGGTTACCCTCAGTTCCTACATCTACTACCGTACCTCCGGTCCATGCTCCTCGGATCCTGGATAAATCCAAAAATCAACCCAAAAGTACCACGTCACAGGCTATGGTAGATTCAAGGCAAGACAGCAATGGGCTGGACAAGGTTGCCACGGGGTGTGCAACATCTAACTGCCCATTGTCTAAACCTATTGTTGCAGATGCTATTGTAAGATCTCATATTCCCAAAAGCCAAATGGTTAATTTGCCCCCTGAAGCGGCCCCTTTTGTGGTAATCCTTACCGGAATTCTTGCATTGGAGGCGGGTAAGAGGGAAGACCAAGTTCAGCTTAAAAACAAGGCTATATATTGGCTAAGACAGAACCGGCCTTTACCACTCTATTTAGATGGGGAAATACTAATGGTCCGGCGACTTGCGTGGCTGGGGCCTACTCCAAAAAGTATTTCGGGGGATATTGTTATAATTAGCTTTAAAGATAAAAGGACGGTTAGTTATATCTTAAATTGGTCCTCCCCTAAAAATAGTAGATCTATTACACCTCGTGAACTGCCTTACTTTTACCCTAGAAGTATGTTAAGTCCAGCGGCAAATTCCGGGTTGTGGGCACCCGCCTTGGATAATACAACTAGGCCACTGCTGCATCCGCAGGTCAATTGTTTGAGGACCCAGCGTTTTCACCCTGAGGGCCATCATCGTGTCCATAGACCTCCATTTGCTTTACAGTTGGAAAATTTTGCCTATCCTGGTTCTTGGACTCAGCATCTAAATGATCGATGTGCTCCAACTGACCTCTGGTCATCTAATCGGTTCCAAATCCCTCTTTATAATCGTTATGAAGGCCTAAGAGATTTAGAGGGCGTGGACTGACTGTGCTGTAAATCTGTTGCACCAGTACTTTCGATAGATTTTACTCCTACTGTATGCAATGTCAGTGGCCCTGTCACCGATCTTAGGCCTCTCAATGTCACTGGCCCAGCTATTATCCGTAGTTTAGGCTCTGATCTTCTTGACGTCCGTAAACCCAGCAGTGCAAGGCAGATCAGCGATCTTCCCGATGGATATAATAATAATATACCAGTTATTAAACATAGGACCCATGGGAAGATTGAGTTTCTATTTTGGAACATTTCAGGGATTAAGGATAGGGTTTCAGATTCTTCTTGGCTGGAGTTTGTAAGTCCCTTTGGCTTTTTGTGTCTCCAAGAAACCTGGTCCGTTGAGCCTGTTCACTTAAATGGGTATAGAACTTTTCATGCTGCAGCTTTACACTCTAATCGCGGGATGAATATGGGAGAGCTTTGTATTTATATTTCGAATCTGATGGGTGTCGAGGACATCAAGATAGTTAAGATGGGAATTTGCTATCAGATCTTACTAATTCGGATGGCCTTCAAGGTTGACATCATTTTGATTAACATCTACAACAATTTGCATAAACATTGTGTCTCAGGAATGGTCTCTTCCATGATTAATGAAATTCACGGGATTACTACCCCGAAAGGGAGGAATTGCATTATTGTGTGTGGGGGGGATTTCAATCATAATCTGTGCGGTCAAGAGCGGGGGAGGGGGTGGAATTATAGGGGCGGGTGCGGAAGTCACGTCTCCACACTTCTCCCATCTGGACGGGGGTGAATCTTTGAATGATATGCTGGCATCTTTTAACTTAGATTTTGTCAACAGGTTGTGCTCCCCCTGTGTAGAGTTTAGCGCAACCTTTGTGGGGAGAGGGCTAGGCACTATTATTGATTTTATTGTTGCTTCTGAAAGTCATGCCACTTGGTTTGCGGATTATACCACTCATTCTGTAGGATTCAGTGATCATCTTCCCCTCTCTTTTGCCATTTTTTACCACAGGCTGAGCACAGTTCACTGATTGAAAGACTGTCTTGGTTAAAAATTTGTGATATGCCCAGACAAAACGGCTACGCTATTAAATGGAGTCAGAATGATCCGGAGGTAACGCATGCCAAGATAGTTAGGGGATCCCTTGCCTCAATCGAAAGGTGTCTTGACGTAGAGACCTCTCACGAGGATACTTTGTTAGCCTTTGAGGATATTACCGGACCATTCGAGATAGTTTGTCTCGTCCGGGGAGAGGTCATACCTCTGGGTCGACTACTAACTCTTGGTTCGATGCTGCCTGTTCTAGGGCGCATTCTTGCCTCAAAGCCGCGTTACACAATAAGGTAAGGGATCCGGTAGAGGTGGCTACTTGTAGGAGAGTCTATCGCCTAGCACGGATTAATTGTAAGAATAATATTAAATCCGAGGCTTGGAACAATTTGGCTAATGCGGCACAATTCAAGGACAGTGCCCTATTTTGGCGCGCAGTTAATGCACCATTTTTCAATGAAGCCAATAATGCAAGGGTAGAGGTTGCTATCAGCGAAAACTTGGGTATCTCAATTGGTGAAATGTCTGCTGCTATTAAGCAGAGCAGGGGAGGTAAAGCCCCAGGTTTAGATGGGGTTCCCATTGATATCTTTAAATACTCAGTTGACTTATGGGCCCCCATTTTGAAGAGAGTCCTGGACGCAAGTTGTGAGCAGGGGTTTCCCAAGACCTGGTCGGATTCTATTATTATTCCCATTTTCAAGAAGGGAGATAGGGAGAGTCCCTCTTGTTATCGCCCTATCTCTCTTCTTGATTCTTTTATGAAGATTACAGGGAGGGTTGTTCTGAACCGGTTACTATCTTGGGTAGAAGAAGCAGGAGTGTTTACCCCGGTTCAGTACGGCTTCTGCGAGGGGAGGGGCACTGTTGAACAGGTCCTGAACTTTACACTACTACAAGGGAAATATGTTCAGGCTAAGGCGGGTAAACTTTATGCAGCATTCGTCGACCTGAGTGCTGCTTTCGACTGCGTTAAGCACTATCGTCTGTGGAAGATGTTGGAAGAACTTAAAGTGGAGGAGGCTATTATCTCTTTTGTAAGGCAACTCTATGCTGGGGCAAGGGCCAGGGTAAGATTTGGAACCGGAGGAGAGTGCACCAAGCCCTTCCATGTGAAGCGTGGTGTGAGGCAAGGGTGCGTTCTCGCGCCTCTTCTTTTCAATTTATATACCAATGACTTAGAGGATGTTTTGGTGTCTAAAGTCATTGACTCGCCCAGAATTAATCTTAAACAAGTGGTGTCCCTATTATATGCGGATGATGCCGTCATCATGGCCAGGACAGAGAGAGGCCTGCAGACAGCCTTAGATGCCTATATCAATTTTATGGACTCGAGGGGTCTGAAACTGAATGTGAAAAAAACTTTCTTGATGACGTGCGCCAGGGGCAAAACAAAAACCTGTAAGTTGTTTGCACGTAGGGAAAAAGTGCAGGCAACGAAATCCTTTTCATACTTAGGAGTAGTTCTTGAAGGTGGGGGGCACTGGGGTCCGGCCATTAGGAGTAGGACCTTGTCCTTCAAAAAAGCGATTGCAGCACTCATGGCTTTTTCACGAAAGATGGGCAAAAGACCCCCTGAAATTTTACTTAAAATATATATGGCCAAATGTGTTAGTACGGCCATATATGGTGCTGGTGTTTGGGGTATCCAAGACACCAGGGAAATACAAATAGTAGAAAATGCTTTTCTAAGGTTTATTTTAGCTGTACCTTTTAGTTTATCTGTGTATAATTGTCATGCTGAGCTGGGTGTTCGTCATATCAGTGATTTGATAGCGATGCAACCACTGTTACTTTGGCACAGGGTTTGGACTGCAGCTGACTTGGAGCTGAACAGAGAGATTATCCGTGATGTTATGGCCCTGGATAATTCAAACAAAATAGCATGGCTAACCTATATTCAAAAGATTTGCCGAGATATGGGGAAACCTGAGTTTTTTTCTGTTCCAGAGGGGTTATGTAGGATCACGAGGAAAGACCTAAAGAACATTTGTTGGTACCATCTGGAATCCCTGCGGCTCGGGGGTGAGCTCAATAAGGGCTCGGTCGTGCGGCACCAAATGTTACTAGTATCTGGTATTATGCAACCCTACTTGAACTGGTGCACCAAGGGATTCGATAGGTTTTTACTCACAAGGTTTAGATTTGACATCTTCTTTCGCCTTGTTTCATTTCCAAAAACCAATGATTGGACCAAAATACTCTGTAAGTGCCCATGTGATGGAGTGGCCGAACAATCAACCCTTCATGTGATTTGCTTTTGTGGATATTATTGTAAAGAGAGAGCCCGATGGATTAAACCTTTTTTGAAAAATAGCGGAACATGGTATCAGTGCCGCCCAGTCTTACTGTATCTCCAGTTGTTACAGGACGAATTGTGTGTGGCCACTATGGTCGGTTTTTTAAAGAGTGTATACAGAAAAAGGAAAAGTTTAATGTGTTTTTAAAATTACTGTACCTACAGTTAATTTTTAAACGTAATGATATATATGTGACTAGTTTTGCTTTTCTATGCACAATATGTATTGATTTTTTGTGTTGCTGCTTTTATGATTTTAAAATTTTGCTAAAATCGAATAAAGCTTGTCTACTACTACAGTCCCCAGCAGCCTGTGCGGGTTCTTCCCCCGCCCACCTACTTCCACGCCGGAGGCGCTTAAAACACCGGCGCGTCCTCTGGGGAGTGGGAGTTACTGCCGCATTGGTCAGGACACCATTACCTTGTGCCCTTGCAGTCACTCTAGCGGGACCCTCGTTTTTCCTGGCTGCTCGTCCCCCCCGCTGCCGCCCACAAGTCCATCAGCAGCCGCCGAGTGGGGGGACTACAGCCCCCAGCAGCCTGTGCGGGTTCTTCCCCCGCCCACCCACTTCCGCGCCCGGAGGCGCTTAAAACACCGGCGCTTCCTCTGGGGAGTGGGAGATACTGCCGCATTGGTCAGGAGACCATTACCTTGTGCCCTTGCAGTCACTCTAGCGGGACCCTCGTTTTTCCTGGCTGCTCGTCCCCCCCGTAGCGGCCCACAAGTCCATCAGTGGCCGCCGAGCGGGGGGACTACAGCCACCAGCAGCCTGTGGGGGTACTTCCCCCGCCCACCTACTTCCGCGCCCGGAGGCGCTTAAAACACCGGCGCTTCCTCCGCGTCGCGGGACGCGCACGGGCAGCGCCGGGCTAAGCCCGGGCCAAGGGCGGGCCCGTTTTAGCCCGTTAGAGACCGGAGGAGACCGGACCGGGCTAACCCTTTTCAAAGTGGAGCTCCAGCTACTAGACCATCGAGCCTAACAGTAAGTACTTACCTGGCTGGCTAATCGTACTGTAAAATGGCAGCTCAGAATAACAGCAGAAGTAAAGATACAGGGACCCTGGACAACTTCATCACCAGGGCGAACTCAGTTATTGATCAGGGGATTAGCCTTATTGAACACAGGGTTTCCTTAGATCTTGCTCTAGCCAAAAGGACATCCATGGGGCACTTTGCCAACGCCCGAACACCAGATCCAGTGTTGCGTGCAAATATTATCAACGTTCCCGTGACTGTTCATAGCTCACCCACTCCCCCGGTTCAGGGTCCTACCTCTCCAATCGACCTGCTTCAAACATCTAGGGCTATTGAGAACACTATGCCGTCTACCAGCAGCTCACCTGAGAGACCTAACACCAGGAAACTCCGAGGGAGGCGCGAGGGGGCGATTCTCAAGAGGAAGCGGGGGTCCAAAGCTGTTGCAGGAGGCAGGAAGCCCAAAATTGGTAAATGTGTCAGCGACAGCAACCCTGCATCAAATAATGTGGGCACAGGGGCTCTGACTCACGTAGAGAGAGATGGGCTGCTAGTACCGCCCGAAATCAATATAGAGGCACTTAACTCTGCTGCTATACCCCTGACACCGGAGGTTCCAGATCTTGCCAATCTTGGATTATTGCTAAAATCAACCTTCAAATCTTTTGAAGATAGACTCGAACGGATCGAGCAGCGGTGAACAAAAATTGAGAAAACAACATTGGAGATTGTGGACAATACTAAGTTAAAAAAATTGTCTTTTGCTGATGTTCACCAGAATAACGCACAAGGGGGGGGAAGTGATAAACAATTCTATCGCACCTGTTTCACCATCCATTTTAAATGTATCCCCCACAAAATTACTATCTCCTGTATTACAATCTGTTAACACCACATCAGGGGCTAATATTGTTAAGCCCAAAGAAACCTCACAGGATTTATTTGATGCAGGCACTGTTGGGGATATAAGAATCGACCTACCACCAGAAACAAGTCCCTATCTGGTAGTTTAACTGGGGTCCCCAGATTAAACAACTCAACCAAGGAATCATTCATCTGCTTAAAAAATAAAAACGCCGATTGGCTAACCAGGCACGGACCACTCCCCCGTAATGTCTCTAGTGAAATTTTGATGGTGCGCAGATTGTCGTGGGTGGGGCATAGGACAAAAACCATCCAAGGAGATTGTGTAGTAGTGAATTTTAGGGACCCGCGCGCTGTGGGGTATATTTGTAATTGGAGGCACTACAGCCACGAGTCCACAATCCAACCCCTCCCACTGTCATACGTTTACCCCCCACCCCATCTCTTGGACACAGATAGTGACTGGACACTGGTTACACATCGGGCGGGGTAAGGTCGGATAGGGGACAATCGCATATAGCCAGTCAAATACATACACAAAACATGTACAGCGGATTAGATCTGGTTGATTGACTCCACCACTCCAGGGATGAAATGTGTGTGCAATTCGTCAGTGGCAGTCATGTACAACTTGAGGTCACCCCCAAGCCAGTTACTAGAACAACCTGTGCCCCCCCAACCCCTCCTAGGGGCAGTAATTTAGTCTATAATGTTGATTCTAGAGGGGGTATGACTGCAACCCAATTGTGGCAGTTATCTGTATGTAAGAAAGCAGATCACAACGTTATCTCCTGTAACATTGCTGGGCTGGCGGGAAAGGCTAAAGATACAAAATGGGTAGAATTCATAAGGTCTTTCTCGGTGATCTGCCTACAAGAAACTTGGCTGGTGGAGTGTGATATTTTCCTAGAAGGGTACAAAAGTGTTTTTATACCAGCAGAACCTTCACGAAGTGGTAGAGCCAAAGGGGGCTTGGCTATGTATATTGATTTAGCCTTGCTTTGAGTAGTTAAAGTAATACCTACTCATAACACCGACATCCAAGCTGTGATTATAAGAAGAAGGAATGAAAGGATGTCCCTGATTAACTTTTATAATACTGTAAATTTAAGAGGGGATTGCAGGATTGTTGAATTAGGTGATTTCATTAGGCATCACTGTGAAAATGTCTCCGATCGGATCCTTATCATGGGGGACTTCAATGTGCATCCATGCGGGGACCCTATGAACACCGCAATGGGAGAACTAGGTTGTCACAGAACGGGAGGTCTTCACTTTGAACACTCCGTCCGGGGTGAAACGTTGAACCAGCTATTAAATGAATTCAACCTAATTTCTGCTATGTCCCTGGTTGATGTTTGTAGCTGTCAGCCCGTTCCTACATTTAAGGGGTACTCGGGGGGGGTCTTATATTGATCACATCCTCCTCTCCAATGGCCTAGAATCAACTATATCTGGCTTCAAAATCCAGGAATCTCTATACAGTGATCACAATCCTGTTTGTTTCTCACTGGCTGGCAACCTTTTAAATTTACGTGAGAAAGTCCAACATTGCGGGGTCTTGAAATGATCAGATGGCAGGCGACGTTTAAAATGGTCTAAGGTGAACTCGGAGACAATTTATGATAAAATTATTGACACCTGTGCCTCCAAGTTATCTTTATGTGTATCCCCTGCGTCTATCCCGTCTGATATTCTCTTAGCATTTGACAGGATTGCTCTAAAAGTAGGCGAAATGCTATCTGTACCTTCTTCGGGCCCTCGGTGTGGGGACCCCAAATGGTTTGACCACCCGTGCTCAAAAGCAGGCCGTGAGCTAAAGGTGGCTTTGAAGTCCACTCCCAGAGATCCTATACTAATTAGGTCACTACGGCTGTCTTATAAAAAGGCCCTGGTTAGGCTTAAGTCAGAAATAAAGGTAAAGATTTGGCAAGATTTGTTGGACCCAAATACCCTTTGGAAACAGTGAACGCTTCTGGGGTATTATCAACAAACCTCTGTTCGATGTAGTAGGGTCCAATTCAATTGGCACTAATATTACCGAAGATGAGTGGGTATCCCATTTTAGTCTTATTTTTAACAGTTCCCAGATTTCTCAGACAGAAGTGGTTAGACGGGAACAAAGTGTTACCTTTCTTAACCTCACTGGTTGTAAAAAGTGGGGGGGTATATTGGGGCTATCCAGTAATAAAGCACCAGGTCCAGATGGCGTGCCCCCGGACCTATTTAAATCAAATGAATCGCTTTGGGCGCCAGTTCTTACTGCTGTGCTTAACGCTGCTGCAGAACATGGCTGCCCTCGGTCCTGGGGCACATCAACGATAGTGCCAGTATTTAAGAAAGGAGACCGTAACTGCACCACCTGTTAAAGGCCAATCTCCCTCATTGACTCGGTGGTCAAAGTAGTGGGTGGAGTAATACTAAATAGACTGACAGCCTAGGCCAATGATCATGGGGTAATCTCTCAAATCCAATATGGGTTCCGGCCTGGCCACTCCACAATAGCGCAGTGCCTCAACCTGTACCTGGTCCTGGGGAAGTATACCTTGGCTAGGCGGGGTACCATTCACATGGCGTTCATGGATCTCTCCTCTGCGTTTGACTGTGTCAACCGGGGGAAACTTTGGGAGGCCATGGGCGCCATGGGGGTGGAGCCCGGCCTGGTCAACCTCCTCAGGGACATGCATCAGGATACTAAGGCTAACGTGAGGTACTCGCAGGACTTAAGAGTGTCCAGGGACTTTATTGTCCGCAGGGGTGTTAGGCAGGGCTGTATTCTAGCCCCCTTTCTCTTCAATTTATATATTAACAATTTGGAAGAGTTTTTAATAAATACTGGTGCTGATTACCACTATGTTGGACGTAAGGGGTTGCCTGTTTTATTGTATGCGGACGATGCTGTCCTTTTGGCTAGGACCCCAAGAGGCCTTCAAACCCTATTAAATGCTTTTCATAATTTTATGGATGCTCGTGATTTAGCTATGAACAACACTAAATCTTATGTAATGCAGGTGGGGCAGCGTAACATTAAGCCTTATTCATTTAGGGTTAACAAGTAGAGGGTCCCCACAACCAGAACATTCTCTTATTTGGGAGTTCTGCTTGATGACCAGTTAAAATGGGGACCGTTAAGCCAAAAGAAAAGGGGCGAGATAACCAGGGCAAATGCTGCTATTTTTAATTTTACCAGGAAAATGGGCAAACGTCCTATTGCTGCACTTCTAAAGATTTACCAGGCAAAGAGAGTGGCAATAGGAAGCTACGTTAGTGAACTCTGGGGGTATGTGGCAGCTAAAGATATTGTGGTGGCAGAGAATATCTTTTTGAAACAACTGTTGGGGGTCCCCATGGGGACCTCCAATCTAGTAGTGCATGATGAAACAGGAACACACCACATTAGTGACACTGTTGCACTACGGCCACTAACCTTTTGGCTAAAATGCTGGCTAAATAAAGATCTGCCTCTAAACCATCTACTCCTAAGGGAAGCACTATCTTTAGACAAAATGCTCAAAATCCCATGGCTAAAATATCTAAAATATTGTTTTACTGCCGTGGGGTGTCCAGAACTTTTTTTAAATCCTGATTCGATTAGATTCGCTGATGTTGAGGCTGTAAGGAAAAAATTCTTCTTTCACATCAAATGAATCGGGAAGAGGTGGAACTAAATAAACTCAGTGCCCGAAACCATGCCATGCTGAAAACCACGGCCTCACTGGGGCCTTATTTAACTTGGTCCATGACGGGCTTTAAATGGCACCTGTTAATTAGGTTTCGCCTGAACTATTACCATCTTTTGTTAGCCATTCCAAGGGGTTCTCACAGAGGCCAAGTGCTACCATCCTGCGGCTGCGACAATGAGTCTCCGCAGGACTTGGTGCACTTTTTATTTATTTGCACCTTTTATGATCTACCCCGGAGGTTCTATCTAAAGCCCCTCTTAAAAAAACTGAATTTTACCCAGGTCAGACCTCCCCTCTACTACTTGCAACTGTTAAATCCTGAAAGCACTTTATTTGTGATTGTTTTTTTAAAATCTTCCTTAAGAACCAGAAACAGTAGGGAAAGTTAACTGTTTAAGTACCGCTGTAATTTTTACACCTGCTTTTCTGTGATTGTTGTTATTAATATATCTCATATTAATTGGGTATTTTATGCTTGTATATTATATTTTTATTGTGTAATATTTATTATCTGTTGGGAATTAGGTAGGGATCTGGTTTTCTCTCCTTCTCTATCCTCTCTCTATGCACATGCAATTGGACACACCCCCCCCTTCTCCCTGCCACTCCTCCTTTCCAGTCACTTTAAATACATGCCGGGCTAGAGACTCCTTGCTTGGTTTCTACACTGGTAACTTTATTTTCTACCAGCATTTGGGTCCCCGTCTTGGTTACCTTCCTGGCAGTTGCTGAGACGTCAGTAGGAGCGACACGGAGCTATGAGGCTGAGCGAGGCTTCGTTCGGCATTTTGGATTGAGGATGACATATGGACTGTTTCCTTGGATTTATCTTTTTTCTGGGATTTCTTAATGGGGAGTACGTAAACTGGAAACGACCTTCATTACATCCTTTCCCGGCTGTGCGCGGCTGTGTGCAGATTCGGGATTTGTAAAACCGGAAAACCATTTCCTGGTCTTTTGGGAACTATGGTCCTCGTTGTAGGAAGTTGTTGGACGCTTTCACGGAGCTGACGATTCAAGCGTCTCCGGTTGTTCCTGTTCTTTTCTTTTTTTTTGTTGTGGCCACAATCGGGTTTTGTACCTTGCTGAGGATAATCCTGGTACATCTAGGGTTTTTTTCGGTCTATGTGACTTTTTCCCCTATACTTGAATAAGGTGGGATTTTGAGGTTTTCATTTGTTTGAACAAACGACCAAGACTATACATTGTGCCAGCTCCCATTCCTGAGACTCGTCAAGGTCCATTTGTTGTGGAGGACTGGTAAGCAAACAGATGGGGTTGAATTCTGCCATACTGTATGTGTAAAGCCTGTGCCAAGAGAAACGACATTGGGGGGTGTTGTCATAATCTCTTGTGTTTCTTTCCTTTCCCTCTGCAGTTATCAAGTCCATAACTTAGCAGTGGTGAGTCCTGAGGGTGACGTGGTCGAACTGGGTCCACTGGTCTTTCCTTTTCTTTTTCTTTTTTCCCATCTTCTCCCTGTGCTCGGTCTGTTGGTTTCGCGGTTGCATTTCTGGCGAACTACAGTCCGAGTGGGGGTAGCGGATTGGGCATATCCTCGCTTCTGCAGTGTGGATCACGTCGGGTGATAATCTGACAGAAAACCAAGCCCACGATATCTTACACTGCCCGAGCGAGGATGGATGTAGAGGAGAATAGTCAGAAGGATAGGGTCCCTACAATGCAGGAATTGATGGGGGCCATTTAGTCTCTTCAGGCTCAGGTACATGATCTGAAACAGGAGAATCAAGGTTTACGGCAGGAATTGAGGACAGTGAGGACAAGAGATCCGGGTGGGGGATCGGGTAAACCTGTAGTACTACCTGCCACTTTTCAATATGACAGGGGTTCTGGAACTAGTGGTCCTCCCCTGACTACAATCAACGTCACTACCCCTGTTCCTGTTCCTCTGGCAGTTCCAGAGCGATTCGCAGGAGATTCCAATAAATACGCTGTGTTTATGAACCAGTGCCATCTACACTTTATGTGTCGTCCCACTGCTTTTCCGGATGACTCCGCTAAAGTGGCATTTGTCATCACGTATTTGGCAGGGACTGCTGCTTCATGGGCTGTCCCTTTGGTGGATAATGATGACCCTGCGCTCTATAATTTTTCAGCCTTTAAAGAGCAAATGCGTTGTCTTTTCGCTAAACATGCTTTTATGCAAGCCAGCGATGCTGAACTGTTGAAATTAAGGCACGGGAAACAGGACATATTGACTTATGTGTCGTCTTTCAATCGCTTGGTTTCCGAGACTCATTGGCCTACTGATAAAAGGACCTCTTTGTTTTACCAGGGTTTGAACGAGGAGTTAAAGGATGTGGTGTCACAGGTGGTTAATCCTCCTGAAGATTTTGTGGAATTTATCGATCTGGTGGTAAAATTGAATCACAAATTACTGGAAAGGAGGGGTGAGAGAACTCGTTTTCAGGTGTCTCGGGTGGTACCAGCAAGGAGTGAAACGAAGGGGTCAAGTGAGCAGAGACAAACAACTGAGCCTATGGAGATAGGTGGGGTATGGGGTCCCTTGTCTAGTGAGAAAAAGGGGAGACAGCGAGCTCAGAATCTGTGTTTATATTGTGGTCAAAGTGGACATTATGCCAGGGATTGTCCAGTGAAACCATCCACTTTACCCGCCAAGAAGGACGTGGCATTTGTCCGGAAGCAGGAGGCTCAGGATATGGAGTTGGGAGTTAATACGTCCTATCAGATATCCGGTATTGTTAAGAGGGTGCAAAGACATTTTACTATTACCGTTTGTCTGGTCATATCGAATAGTCACAGAGCTCCTGTTTCTGCGTTATTAGATTCTGGCGCCACTGGTAACTGAGAGATTGAGTGTTCCCTGGGTCTATAAAGAACAGCCAGAACCCGTGAGAGCCATAGATGGCACCGAGTTGTCTTCTGGGACAATTACCCATCAAACAGAGCCATTGTGTATGTTGTGTGATAATGGGCACTCGGAATTCATTGGATTTGATTTGATTGATGCTCCCTCTTTTGGTGTTGTGTTAGGAGTACCCTGGCTACAGACCCATAATCCTAGAATCGATTGGATTCGCCGGACTGTGACCCTTGACTCTGCACACTGTTTACAGTGTTGTTATAAGGTTGCCACGGATTGGATTACACCCTTAACCTGTGCAGCGCGGGATCGGGGGGTGCGGTGGTGACTTGAGAAGAGTTCCCGATTCATATTCTGAGTTCAGCGAAGTGTTCGATAAGGGAAAGGCCAAAGATCTCCCTCCCCATCGCTCTTTTGACTGTCGGATAGATGTAGTGCCTGGCGTAACGTTACCATGCTGTTGTATCTATGCCTTATCTGGGCCAGAAGAACAAAATCTTAAAATCTATATAGAGGAGATGTTGGCTAAGCGGTTCATCCGTCCCTCCCATTCCCCGGTGTCCTCAGCCATCTTTTTTATACCGAAGAAGGAGGGAGGTCTTCGGGCATGTGTGGACTACAGGGCGCTCAATAAGGGTACTATAAAGAACAAGTATCCTCTTCCCTTAATACCTGTGTTACTTGATCAATTGAAGCATGCGACGGTCTTTACCATATTAGATCTTAGAGGCGATACCATCTTATTCGGGTCCGCGAAGGCGACAAATGGAAAACTGCCTTCCGGACAAAGTTTGGTCTATACGAATACTGCGTCATGCCTTTTGGGCTTTGTAATGCCCCGGCTGCTTTTCAATTTTCCATAAATGAGGTGTTAAGGTAATACCTGGATTTGAGCCTCATAGACTACATAGACCACATCCTCACATTTTCTAACACTGTTGGGGAGCATGAAACACATGTTGTACAGGTCTTGCAGAAATTGAAAGAACATCAGTTATATGTAAGACTGGAAAAATGCTGTTTCCATACGTCAAGTGTAGAGTTTTTGGGATTTATTGTCTCAGCTGAAGGAATCATTATGGATCCTCACAAGATTGAAGCTATAACATCTTGGCCAGCTCCTACTTGTGTTAGAGACATTCAGGTTTTGCTTGGCTTCGCCAATTTCTATCAGCGGTTTATCTCGCACTTTTCAGACATAGTAGCTCCCCTCACTGTGTTGCTAAGAAAGGGGGTGCCGTTTGTCTGGTCCGATTCGGCTCAGATGGCCTTGGATCTGTTGATTATAAGGTTTACTTCGGCCCCTGTGCTTGTTCATCCTGACCCTGCCTTACCTTTTTTTGTTGAGGCCGATGCTTCTTTGTGTGCTGTAGGGGGGGTGTTATCACAGAGGGATGTGGATACTGCATTTATGCACCCTGTTGCCTTTTTTTCAAAAACCTTATTGCCTGCTGAACGTAATTATACTGTAGCTGAGCGGGAGCTGTTGGCTATTAAATTATCATTTTAGGAGTGGAGACATCATTTGTGGGGAGCTCGGCATTCGATCACGATCTTTACGAATCATAAAAATCTAGAATTTTTCTGTTCTGCTCGAGCCTTGACCCCACGACAAATGCGTTGGGTATCCTTCTTCAATTAATTTGATTTTATTATCACATATCGGCCCGCAGCCCAGCAATTGAAGTCGGATGCTTTGTCCCGTATCCATGTGAATCAGGTAGAATTGGGGACCGAGAAGGAGAGGGGGCCCTTTATAGCACAAGAGAGAATCGTAGGCGGAGTTTCAATGGAGGATTTCATGACTTCGGTACAGCAGAAACTAGGAACTTTAGATCTTACCCCTTGGTTGTCACAGCCATTGTTCTCTCTGAGGAACGGGTTGTTGTATTACGATGAATGTTTGTTTATTCCTCCTGAGCTCCGGGATACGGTATTAGAGTGGTGTCATTCTTCCTCGCTTGTGGGCCATCCGGGTATGAATAAAACTAAAGAACTCTGTCTACGATGGTTTTGGTGGGATACGTTAGCACATGATGTTCAGACATACGTTGCCTCCTGTCCTGTATGTGCGGTTAGCAAACCAACACACACTAAACCGTCTGGGTTATTGCAGCCCCTACCGGTACCCCCTGCTCCTTGGCATACGATAAGCATGGACTTTGTGACTGATCTACCACTCGAATCAGGGTTTACTGTTATACTGGTGGTGTTAGATTCGTTTACAAAGATGGCACATTTTGTTCCTTTGCCTAAGTTGCCCACAGCTAGGGAGTTGGCCCTGATCTTCGTGTCTTTGGTGGTGCGGTTACATGGCTTGCCATCTGCTATAGTGTCCGACCGTGAGGCCCAGTTTATATCCCATTTCTGGACTGAGTTGTGTGCTGCGTTAAGAATGGAACTGTGTTTATCATCCGCCTATCATCCACAGTCGGATGGTCAAACTGAGCGCACTAACCAAACCATGGAGCAGTATTTAAGGTGTCTCTTGACATCTTTGACATGTAGTTGGGTAATGGCTCTCCCATTAGCGGAGTTCGCATATAATAATAGTGTTCATTCGGCAGTGGGAATGTCTCCTTTTTTCTGTTCAATGGGGTTTCATCCCAGAGCCATCCCCATCCAACCATCAGGGCATGTACCAGCAGTGAATACTCTGGGTTTAACCTTAGCTCAGATCTGGAATAAGGCACAAGAACATTTGTTAAAGGCAAAGGAGGACATGAAGAAGCAGGCAGATAAACACAGGGTGTTGGCCCCTATTTATGGGATCGGAGATAGGGTGTGGTTATCCACTAAGAATCTGAGAGTCGAAGGGTCTCGTAAATTGCAGCTACGGTATATGGCTCCCTTTCCTATCATCAAAGTGGTGAACCCTGTAGCAATGAAATTGGGTTTACCTGATGAGTATTGTGTACATCCTGTTTTTCACACATCTTTGTTAAAACCATACACTGATACCACTCAGACCTTGCCCCCCCTCCTTCTCTCTTGGTAGATGGGGTGGAGGAGTTTGAAGTGAATGCCATCATACATTCACGAAGAAGGGGTGGGAGACTGATGTATCTGATTGACTGGAAGGGGTATCCACCCGAAGATCGTACCTGGGAACCTGCGGGGGGGGTTCATGCTCCTCGCTTGGTGCGGCTGTTTCATTTGCGACATCCTACAAAGCCCCGTCCGGTTGGTAGGCCTTTGAGGGGAGGTACTGTTGGGAATTAGGTAGGCATCTGGTTTTCTCTCCTTCTCTGTCCTCTCTCTATGCACATGCAATTGGACACGCCCCCCCTTCTCGCTGCCACTCCTCCTTTCCAGTCACTTTAAATACATGCCAGGCTAGAGACTCCTTGCTTGGTTTCTACACTGGTCACTTTATTTTCTACCAGCGTTTGGGTCCCCGTCTTGGTTACCTTCCTGGCAGTTGCTGAGACGTCAGTAGGAGCGACACAGAGCTATGAGGCTGAGCGAGGCTTCATTCGGCATTTTGGATTGAGGATGACATATGGACTGTTTCCTTGGATTTATCTTTTTTCTGGGATTTCTGAATGAGGAGTACGTAAATTGGAAACGACCTTCATTACATCCTTTCCCGGCTGTGTGCAGATTCGGGATTTGTAAAACCGGAAAACCATTTCCGGATCTTATGGGAACTATCGTCCTCGTTGTGGGAAGTTGTTGGACGCTTTCACGGAGCTGACGATTCAAGCGTCTCCGGTTGATCCTGTTCTTTTCTTATTTTTTGTTGTGGCCACAATCGGGGTTTGTACCTTGCTGAGGATAATCACGGTACATTTAGGGTTTGTTTCGGTCTATGTGACTTTTTCCCCTATACTTGAATCAGGTGGGATTTTGAGCTTTTCATTTGTTTGAACAAACGACCATGACTATACATTGTGCCAGCTCCCATTCCTGAGACTCGTCAAGGTCCATTTGGTGTGCAGGACTGGTAAGCAAAAGGATGTGGCTGAATTCTGCCATACTGCATGTGTAAAGCATGTGCCAAGAGAAACAACATTGGGGGGTGTTCTCATAATCTCTTGTGTTTCTTTTCTTTCCCTCTGCAGTGATCAAGTCCATAACTTAGCAGTGGCGAGTCCTGAGGGTGACGTGGTCGAACTGGGTCCACTGGTCTTTCCTTTACTTTTTTCACATCTTCTCCGTGTGCTCGGTCTGTTGGTTTCGCGGTTGCATTTCTGGCGAACTACAGTCCGAGTGGGGGTTGCGGATTGGGCATATCCTCGCTTCTGCAGTGTGGGTCACGTCGGGTGATAATCTGACATTATCGATCAATGTGCTTTTATGGGTTTTTTTTCTTCTGTCTGTAAAACCGAATAAAGATTTTGAAATGAAATGAATTATACAACTTGACCCCCAGCGGATTTACCAGTGAGTGTGGATGAACATATTGGGTAAATGTGTATGGGCCCCATTGAAATATTTTTTTTTGTGAAGTGTTCATCTCTTGATTTCCGCTTGATTAATAGCTTGCAGTTATTTAATGATGTTCTGTTTGCACTAGGGAGAGATGGGTGGACCTTATGTCAAAGGATTTTGATGGAGATTTAATTATTGTGAACAATAAAAAGCCATAGACGGTGATCTCCCTGCTCCAAAGATTTTACCTCTGTTGGGTTGACACCAGGTCAAATAAAGTCTTTCCTTTGGACTTTTTTTAAAATATATGTTTGAATGGTGTTTGTGCTGTATCAGGGCCTCGGGCTTGCCGGAGCAGCTTCCTCCTCCTGTTACTCAAAATTTATATTCTATGTTTTCGAATATACAGGACTGCAATTGACTGGGAGGCAGTTTGACGGCAATAGGGTATGTGACCCAAATCTTATAGGTCCATCTTCTAGAGCTAATGATGGCGGTGTCTAGGGGTGGGCGGAATTTGCGGAATGGACTATTGCGGAGAGGCACGGAGATTGACCAAATCTCCCTGCCTCTCAGCGATATTTCGGTTTCGCAGAGTCCGCCCGCACGCCTCCTGCCGGCCTCCCGCTTCCGGCCCGCCTTCACGCCCACCTATTAATTATATTTTATAGCTGGAAATAAAGTTAAAAGAAAACTAACCTTATTATTGCGCCGCAAACTTCCCGGTCCGGCTTCTTCTTTGAAACTGCGCATGCACGGGAGCCTGCGTATGCGCATTCCAGGCGAGGAATGCGCTTAAAGGGGCTTAAAGACCTTTTGATCAACATAAGCAGATTTGATTTTTTCTGCTTTATCACATACACATTATTTAATTGTATTTCACAATGATCACTAAAGCTTCTGGTAGGCGACTTGTAAAACAGTTTGCTAAAATTTGTGGACACTGAGTATTGATCGGAAAGCACGCTTGAAGTCTTTCTATGAAGGCTCACATTGTCTATCTAGAAGCCGGTAACAAATGCTAAAGAGCAAACATTAACCACATGGAAGTCGGCAGAGGTTGCATAGTTAATACTAACACCTCTGAGCAGTTTACAGTCTGGGGTATAAAATGATATACATCAACAATCCCTCGCTACCCTTCTCCTCTGACTGAGTATCACCCACATAAATCCAAACGAGATTTCAACAAACCAAGGGTCACTAAACAAGTTTATTCAATATTACAGAACGCTAAGGGAAGCAGTGGTACACACATGACATTGGATAGAAAAACTATAGACTAGCAAGCAGCAACACATTCAATCTTTAATCAATGGAACTTGGGTCCCGGGTACTCTCGCCAACAGGACGAGAGACTGACAAAGAACAAATAAAACTAGTGTTTCTTATGAGGATGAGATCCACGTTTTATCCTGGAACATAGCTAAAGCAAAAACGCTTCTTGAAGAAGGTGTTATTCTTCATGAGTGGGACACTGTGATATAACTGTCTTGCAAGATACATGGGCACTGGAAGATCTCTCCATAGTTGTGTTTACTCACTACACAGTAGTGGCAGAAAAATGTAAGCATTGTGGCCGTGCAACGGGTGGCCTGGCAGTTTATGTAGCATTAGCTCTAAATATTATATTAGAACAACTGAATTCTCCAGGTCCTAGTATTCAACTTATTAAACGTATGTAGCATAATTTAGGAAAAAAGGATTTCAGTAATATTGATTAATTATTTTACATAACCAATACTTTAAAAAAAGGAAAACAATGCTCCATTTCAGACTTAAAAAATTCTTAGTTCGGGGGAACATGGCAGCCACTAGCTAGAGCGGTCGCGGACTTGCTCCACACTCTCGGCGGACAAGCAAGATACCTTTGGTTCTTGGATGTAACTTTACCGGAGCTTGGAGCTGGCAGCCTCAGGGCAGTGCGGGAGGATTTTGTGTTTTTCTTTTCATTCACCGGCATTGGGTCTTGAGTTTTGAGTCGCAGCGGCAGTAGCAGGGCCGCCGCGGGTTGAAACTACGCTACGGATCACCAGAGGACGGCTCGCACCAGCAAGTGTCGGCTTCCAGGGGGGTAGGAGCTCATTCCTTTTTTTTTTTTTTTATATTTTTATTAGTGTTAACAGGGTGACAGGAAGACAAAAACAACAAAAATTCACAAATAATTTATGCCAATGTATATGCTATAAAACAATTAACTTATATACATTATAAACAAAAGCAATTCTGATATATAGTCACAGTAAAAAGAGTTCCTATTACAAATTAAACCAAAAAGGCTTAGCAGTCATACAACATTATACCTACATAAGATTTTAGTCTAGAAAAGTACCCCAAATTCTATTAAATGTAATCAATGAGCGTGTTCCCCTGAGGTTTGCTAGGGCTAGCTCCATAGCATGTATCTCTGTTACTAAGGTCCACCATTTCCAAGCCGTCGGTGGTTCTGGGTCGATCCAGTCCCTGGCCAGGACTAATTTAGCGCATGAAAAAAGTATAGTGATTAAGGTTGATTGTAGAGATGGAGAGAAATTAAGATCTAGTAAGACCAATGCGGCCGTGATGGTAGGAAACGAGATATTTTTTAATCTCAATATACTCAATACATCGTCCCAAAAGGTCTTGAGTTTGGGGCAAGAGTACAAAATATGAACTAAATTAGCCGCTTCTAACAAACATTTAGGGCACTTAGTACGGCTGCTAAAAGAAGGGTTCGGAGACCATCTGGCAATTCTCTCAGGTGTATAGTAGAGCAAACAGGTCGTTCTATATTGTTGTAGCCGAAGGCTAGATGAACGTACCAAATTGTTTATATTGACAAGAGAGTGCTCTATCTGATTGGAGGTAATATTTAGATCCAATTGGGTACTCCATTTCGCAGCCAGTTTTTCGCTATCATTTATCTTAAATGTACTGAGTATATTATAGGATTCGCTAATGATTGACTTGTTTTTGTCTGAATAAAGACATGTCCATATGTCACATTCAGAAATATTTTGTAGTTTTTTTTTATTAATCAAATAATCGTGAATTTGCATGTACTTGAATCTAGAAGCTTCTGGGAGATCATACAGTTGTTTAAGCATATTAAATTCTAACAGCCCCTGCGAGCCATATAGATCCCCCAAGGTCCTAATCCCGAGAGACACCCAACTATAAGTAATAGAATCTGTAAATATATCCGGGAGACCTGTGTTGCCCCACAAAGGTAATTTTGGGTGATAAAAAGTTGTTTTGGCGAATTTTAGTATATTATCCCATATCCTAACAATATCTCTAGCAGTCTTAAATCTTACCCTTTTGTAGAAATTCGGATCATTTATGCTGAGCAAAAAAAGTAATGAGTCTTGTTTTAACATAAAAGAGTGAAAAAAGAGAGTTCTATCTCCATGCAATAGAGAACGTATACGTGTGAAAAACGAGGACCAAAAATATAGTTTGAAGTCCGGGACATTCAGCCCTCCTTTGTTTATATTGTTTTTCAGCATTTTTAGTGACCTTCTGGCCCTTTTGTAGCCCCATATAAAGCTACTCAAAAGCCCATCTAGATGTTGAAAAAATTTGTTATTTAATGCCAGTGGAATAGATCGGAATAAATATACAAACTTTGGAAGAACTTTCATTTTAATAAGATTTATTCTGCTAATCATATACAAGGGTAGTTTATTCCATTTTTTCAAGATAAGAGTAGTTTTTTTAATCAGATCATTGTAATTTATATTGTTAATATCTTGTAGTCTAGCTGTTAGTTTAACCCCTAAATATGTAGCCTCTTTACAGATCTCGGGAATAAGGTCCGTAGGGGAGTAGTTGGCTATGATTTGCGTCTTCTGACGATTAAGCTTATAGCCTGACACCTTCCCAAATTTTTCAGCCTCATTATAAATACCTTTCAGCGCTTTGGCAATATCCGAGGTGTATACTGCGATGTCGTCAGCGTAAGCTGTCATTTTCAGCTCCTGTGAGCTTGAGCTAAAAGGGACGATCAGATTTTGGGAGTGAAGGGCGAGTAAAAAAGGTTCAAGTGAAAGGGCAAATAAAAGGGGTGAGAGAGGACATCCTTGCCGAGTCCCACGCATGATGGGAAATTCTAGTGAGGTCAAGCCCCCATAGCTAATGCAAGCAGTAGGTTTATCGTAAAGTGCTTTTATGCCCTTTAAAAAGTTTCCCCCGAACCCCATTTTGGACAGCAAACACCAGAGATAAGTCCACCCCACTCGGTCAAAAGCCTTTTCGGCTTCTAATAATATCATGCCGAGTGGGGTGGATTCAATCTCCGCTACATCGAATGCCGTAATCACCGTGTTTACATGTGTTGTTGTATCTCTCCCGAAGATAAAGCCGTGTTGGTGTGGGTTTACAATTTTTGGCATATACGGAGCTAATCTTTGTGCCATAATTTTAGCGAATATTTTCGCATCAGTGTTTATCAGGGAGATGGGCCGATATGACCCTCTTCCTCCTTGGGCTTCCCTTTTTTTTTTAAAAAAGATTATTTTTGTCCTGTTCCAGGATTTGGGAGCCGTTCCGTTTTGTCCAATCGATTGTATAACTTCTAATAATAGTTGTTCTAATTCTGAGCTGCAAATTTTATAAAGTTCCAGGGGTATTGTGTCCTCTCCGGCCGCTTTCCCGGTTGGTAAAGAATTGATAGCCTGTTGTAGTTCGATCAGTGATATGTCATTAGACAGTGCGCCCAAACCTACTATATTCCCTGTATTCACTGGGTATTCGTCTACATATTCCTCAATTAAATCTATGTCTGCAGGGCTATCTGGGGTATATAAGTTTTCGTAGTATTCTGAAAATTGGTCAAGTATGTCTTGTGGTTGATTGTATAGTTTATTCCCTTGTCCTCGAATATTGGAAATTAGGGTATCTGCTCTATCTTCTGCTACTTTATAGGCAAGGATTCTACCGATTTTATCTCCTCCCTCATATTGAGCTATTTTAAATTTGTGGATCCTTGCACTGTTTTTCCGAATAAGGTTGGATTTTATATCGGTTTTTAATACGCTAAGTTTTAAGTTAATTTCCGTGATTGCTGGAGAGTTAAGCTGTAGAGATTTAACTAGCAGGTCTTCTTGTTTCGTTATATTATCTAATAATGTAAGCTTGTATTGCTTCTGCTCTGCATTTTGCCTGAAAACATAAGCTTGGGTAAAGCCCCTAATGCTTGCCTTGCAAGAGTCCCAAACCATGCAGCACCCAGTTGAGTTTCTATTAATACTTATAAATTCGTTAAGATGACTTTTTAGTTGCGTCACATATTTTGGGTCTGCAATTAGATATCTGGGAAAAGAAAATGGCCTAGGTGGGGTCCTAACACTTTGTGTGTCAAACATCATTATTAGAGCGTTATGATCGGATGTTATCCGGGGGCAGAGAATGATAGAGCCAGTCTGTAGTAGATTATCACTAGCTAAGGCCATATCTAATCTAGTACACATCTTGTGGGGTGCGGAGTAATATGTAAAACCTGGCACCCTTGGGTACAGATGTCTCCAAGCATCTTTGATATTATGTGTCCGGCATATATCCAATATGGATATCCTGGTCCTGCGCATCCTTTGATAAGAGTATGGCTTAGTAGTGTCAATTTTATAGTCCATGATGCAATTAAAATCCCCCATTATAATTTTTTCCCCCTCCCAGTCCAAAAGTTTCACATTTAACTGATCAAAGTGCTTTGGTTCGTCTATGTTTGGGCCATATACTACACATAAAACATATTTAGTGTTCTTATAATTAATTTGTGCTATAGCCCATCTACCATCTTTATCGTGAGTGGTTTGAAGTACTTCTGCCCTAAATCTCTTAACCTTGAGGATAGCAACTCCTCTAGTAGGATTCCCAAAAGTAGAACAAACCAAAACTTCGTACCCCATTTGATTTAAGACTTTCCTGTCTTTCCATATAATGTGGGTTTCAGATAAAAAACAAAGATGAGGGTCATGCAGTTTCAGTTCTTCTGATACTAAAGATCTTTTGTTTTTGCTATTGAGTCCTGCCACGTTCCAAGCTAAACATTTTATTAAATGCATTTAAATGTCAAGGAAAGTACTACGCTCCTCTTCAAATAGCCAGCTACTAAAACTTGTTCATTCATGCCTCTATAACAAGCGAAAGTAACATCTATAACAACAATAAGACCATCAAAAAACCATAGTTTACGACCTTTATCATTTGGTTTCCCCCTGTAAATGTAAATGTAAATGTATTGCGAATTATATAGCGCACGTATCACCCGAAGGCATCAAGGCGCTTGCTTAGGGAACCCGTCCTGGTATTCCCCTGTGAGATACCCCGGCAGGGTATCCACAAGGTGAAAGCCAGGCATCCCGCCACGAGGGGCCGTAGTGGAGATTAAGCAAGCTATTGCCCAGAGTCACAGAGTGTGACCCCGTGAGTCAAGTAGGCACCGGAGCGAGAATTGTCGAGTCCGTGGAATTTTTGAGCCCAAGACCCGCCGAGGCGGGGAATCGAACCCTGGTCCACAGCCGATCTCAGCTTCCGGGTCTGCCGCCTCTAACCACTGAGCCACGCTTCTCCACTCCTGTCTTCTCCTGTCATCCTGCAAACAATTTTTGCTGTATCCCCCCCCCCAAGATCCCCCAGCCCCCCACTAGCGGAGATGCGGCCCCTCCCCCTCCCACCTCCCTGGCTCTCTCCCCCGCCGGGGGAGAACAACCCTCCAGTGACCGCTGCCGTTGGTGAGGCAGCGCGTGTGGTGACGCACCCTGGGACGCTTCCACCCCCCTACACCCTCCTAGAGCTTACTACATTGTGAATGCTATGTAAAAAATACCATAAATCTTTCTTTTCCTTCTTTTCGATTATTCCCCCCTCTACTTTGTGATTTTGTGATTCGTGTCCCCCAATCTCTCTTTAATTATCTTATTCACCAGCCTTCATATTAGTGCTAATTATTTTTATATCTAGCTCTAGCTAGAGCTAATACTGGTGAGATAATCCTTTGCTTCCTTAACATCATTGAAGGTATGTGTTTGTCCATTCTTTATAACTTTTAAACGAGCCGGTTCTTGAAGAAATACCTGCCCGCCATGGGACTTAATTGGATCCATCAGTTTACGGAGCTGCCACCTCCTGTCCATAGTGTCTCTACTGAGATCAGATCGTGCAAAGAACGAGAACTCTCCTACAGCTATTGGAGCATTAGGACGGGCTCTCTGCCAAACCGCTTGGCGTAGAAGAAAGTTGCCAAAATGAATTAAAAAGGGGCGTGGGAATTGATTCTCTCTATTCCTCTGAAATAAAGGCAAACGATGAGCCCTCTGAATTTGCGAGTCCCAATCCCAGTCTAACAGGTCCGGGAAGGCCTTCTGGAGCACCCCTACAATATAAGCTCTAGGATCTGAGCCCTCTGATCTCTCCGGAATACCGAAGAGTTTTAGGTTAGACCGCCTTTGACGATTCTCCAGGTCCTCGACCTTTAGCTGTAGTGCCTTCAGCTGATCATCGTGCTTTTCCACTGTTCCAGCTAATTTCATGTTTGTCTCCTCCACTTGTACCACCCGTTCCTGAAGTTCTATAGTCTCTTGGGTTATCCCCCCTATTTTAACAACTAAATCCTGTAGAGAAGTTTGTGTCTTATTGTTGTCTTCCCTAAGTTGGAGATAGTGTTCCTGGGCTTCCGCCCGTTGATTGCTCAGTTGATTGCTCAGAATCGTAAGAATTTCGCCCAGGGACGGGATGTCATCCCCATCTCCCGCTTCTGCTCCCGTGTTTCTTGGAACAGTTGTAGTTGAGACTGGAGTGGAGCCCATGGATGTCTCCATTAAAGAGGATGGACTTGATGTTACATGAGAGGACGTTTGAATGACAGCAGACAAAGCGTTGGTTACGCCCAAGGAAGTTCCAAGTTCCAAGTTATTAAGTTGTCTTTTGGACTGCTCTTGAGTTTGTAACTCTTCTATCTGGTCCGCCAGGGGTGTATTATCGGAGTTGATCAAAGTGCCTTTTTCCGGGGAAATCACTATTGGCAGAGGATCTGTTGGACTTCCACCTGACAACCTCAACGTCATAGTTTTCACCAAGCTCTTTGCTACAATCCAATTTCTTAGCGGACTTTTCTCTGAAATATGCTTCTTCAGGGCAGAGTTATTACTTATCTTTAATTTTAACCGCTTAGAAATAGCGCCAGTCTTATTAGGTTTCTTTGTCTTTTGTTTGCCCACAGTTTTATTCTTAGAGAAACTCCCCCCCGTTAATAGATCAGTTGATGTGTCATCTTCTGTTCCGGATTCAGCTTCATAGTCCTCGTACGAATCCTGCTCGATATCCAATGAAGTCGATATGTGCACTAAGTTTTCATTTAGTTCCCTGTGTTCATTACCCTGGTCTTCTGGTATCCCCTCTAAATTGCTTGTGATGGCATCGTCGGGGACTAGCTTGGTTGCTAATGCCATAGGTTGTACATTTAAAGGTTCAATAGCGATTTTCCCGGCGTTAGAGTTGGAGTCAGCATTTTGGCGGCTTAAAATCATTCCTACATCTCCCCCCTGTTGAGTTGCACCGGGGTCTGTTGGTATTTTTTTTAGATGTTGCGGAGTGATCTCTTCTGCCACCCCCCTCGTCTTTGTTAGCATGTTTAATCCGGTTTTATCTGCTTTAGGGGTCAAACCCTTAATCTGTGCCCCAATAGAAAGTATGGATGGCCTCAGTACCTGTTTAGTCGCACCGGTTGCTGATTTCTTTTCCCCCACCGAGGCAGGGACAGAAGCAGAAACCTCGTCGATCTCCAGTAAGGTACCATAGGTGGGTGTTTCTGAGGGCTGTGAGGGGGTGATCGCTACCATCGATAGCGCCGTTAAGGATACGGCGACGGTAGCAGTGGAAGAAGTAGCTACCGGGGGAGGGGCAGTCACCGCCATTGTCGCAGTGGTCGTCGTAGTGGTCGTCCCCGTGGCCGTTGCTGCCGCTACCGCCTGTTTACTGTTCCGTGTTTGACGTGGTGGCATTTGTACAGGGTTCTTTGGGGACATCCTTCGGACCCAGTAGTTGCCGACAGTCAATCGTCGGCCGGATAGCAAGACCAAAGCAGCCGATCTCAGAGTCACTGATCCGCCCTCTCAGCAACTGCCGCAACAGCAAAGCTGCATCCAGAAGAAAAAGCATCGACTAGCCAAGGCACAGAGGCCGTCGACAGAGGGTCTACACTGCTCGGCTCCAAGACAGTTCCATCAGCGGTTCCCCGTTCCTCCGAAGCTCAAGGAAAGGGAGGCGAGCGGAGCTCACAGGTGAGTCAACCGGCACGGACCCTCACTCCGCCATTTTGGATCCGCCCCTCGGTAGGAGCTCATTCCTAGCTCCAGCAGCCCTCATTCGTGAGATTGAGCAGAGAAGCAGCAGCGGGGTTGATTTGGATGATGCAAAGCCCCGGGTAAGGAGGAGGAAGAAGGGGGAGCAGGAGCTGACATCTAAGTAAGGGAAGAACGATTATAAAGAACAGCAATTTTGAGAGAGTAAGACTTGCAAGAGTAAGACTTCTGGGGAGTTACATAAAAATAGCAAGCCAAACAGATACACCCTTAGAAGTAGAGGCCTCTGGGAACAAGATCTATCCTCCAAGGAGGTTCTACCCGAAGTGATTATCTCGTCAACACTGCAGGCTCATCAAAATACCACAACATCTTGCCCCCCACCGCAAAAGAAAAAGGTGTCAGCGGATAAGCCCTCATTTATTGAGGGCAAAAAGGACACCAGAAGTAAATCAGTTAAATCGACCAAATCAGCCAGTTCTCGAATAACACCTTCACTGAGTACTTACTTTAAAGTACAACCACAGTTTCAAACCTCCACCTCCTCAACACCAGAAAACAGAACTAGCCTCACCTCTAAGTCTCCAGATAATCTGAGCAGTACAATAAATACAAGAGTAATGGAGGTGAGAAATGACACAATTTTATTGGAAAACAGGTTCACTCCATTGGCAATGACAGAGGTCATGACAGAGGATGACTCTACACAGGTGTTAGCTAACCGTAGTCCCAGTCTCAGTCCGGAGGTCCCGCTGAGTCAACCACCCCGGCAGAGCCTCAGAGGGGGCAAGATACAGGATACAGTGCACGGAAAGAGCCTTCTACAGAGACTTGCTGTCTAATCTAATCTCTGAAATGAGAGAAAAATTTGTGGTGTCAGAAATTAACCAGCAAAAGATTCAAGGGGTCTGGCAAACACTGCAATTTAAAATTAATGACATAATGGAAAGAGTTGGAGTAGTGGAAGCAGCAGTGGAAGACCTCTCAAAACAAATTGATAAAAATACATCGGAGGTCTTTAGGTTAAAGCAGAGGGATGGAGAAATGACAGATAAGCTTGAAAGCTTAGAGAATAGCGCAAGAGGAAACAATATTAGGATCCTAAACATTCCAGAAGGCCGTGTGGGGGAGACATAAGATCTATCTAGAAGCAATAACTAAAAGGAAGTGGGAAGCGAGCAGGTTGTCTCATCATGAATACGGGGAGGGATTTGGTAAATTCCTGGTGTGGAAAGCCAAGGCAGACAAGACCAGGAATATGATAAAAGACCATAAATGCCCGACTTCTGGAAAAATCATCTCAGAGGATGCTGAGATTGAAGAGGCCTTCACCCAATTCTTCCAAGATCTCTATTCTGAAGATTTAACATTGAGCGAAGAAGTTGTAGAAACCTTTCTCTCAGACCTGCAACTCCCTGTACTGCTAGACTCAGATAAAGATAGGCTGAACAATCCGATTACTTTTGAAGAAATCCTCCATACCATTACTACATTAAAGAAAGGAAAAACTGAGGGCCCTCTAGCCATTCCACAACATCTTAAAAGAAGAGTTAGCTCCATTCCTGCTCCAATTGTTTGTCCACTTTTATATCTGCCAAGACCTCCCTTTATCCTGGAACGAAGCCACTATAACCATCATCTTGAAACTGAATAAAAATCGGCAAGTTTGCGAAACGTACAGGCCTATTTCCCTTCTGAATAGTGACCATAAAATATATACCCAGATTTTAACTAGACAGGGAGGCAGGGTCAATAATACATCCTGATCAGAAGGGATTTATGAAGGGGAGGCACCTTCATGAATTAACTCATGACTTAATTGGATCAATCGACTTGGATAAGGAATATGAGATCCCGCCAGCTGTTATGACCTTTGAGGCTGCAAAAGCATTTGATAGGGTCAGCTGGCCCTTCCTACATAAAGCGATCCACTTTTTTAATTTAGGAGAAACATTTATAGCAGCGATGAGGGCCCTATATAAAAATCCATCTGCAAGGGTTCTTGTTAATTGTAACTTAACAAAACAAATACAAATTCCCAGAGGAACTAGACAGGGCTGCCCCCTTTCGCCCCTTCTGTTTAACATGTATATTGAACCATTGGCATGCAAATTAGGAGCTTGCCGGTATTTCTTCTTTTAGTTGTAATAGCTGGAAAAAGAAAATAGGCCTGTACACTGACTACCTTATGTTTTTGAGGGGGAGCAGTTGAATAATTTTGGGAGAGTATCTAGATATTCAATTAACCAGCAAAAAACTGAATTAATGACATGGAATACCCCCTATAAGAGTGACCTTATAAAACATGAAATAAGATATCTCGGGGTCCAAACAGTTAAAAATGTAGAAAAAATAGCACAGGTGAATTTTGATAAAACAACTGTGAGTGTGAGATCACAGCTACAGGCATGGGAGACTCCCTATCCTGGGTAGATCAAACCTTTTAAAAATGTCAATTTTACCTAAATTTTATTTTGTATTTGACTCTATCCCACTAGAATGCTCAAAAATCTGATTTAGGAAAGTACAGGGGCTCTTTTCCTCTTTCATTTGGGGAAGGAAAAATCCAAGAATATCTCAGAAGAAGCTTAGGGGAAAAAATCACCTAAAGAATTCATGCCAACTCTTAAAAGGAAGCTCTGCTTTTTTGCCACTCTTTAAGGCTCTAGGCATGAGCTTTATGAATCAAGCAGATATTTTTCTTTTAAAATTTGGCCACCCCAACTTTTCTAAGAAGGTTAGGCTGAAAGTCCTTCTAGCCGCTACTAAGGTATGGTCTCAGGTGAGGTCAATGCTACATATACCATATTATAATGACAAAGCAACTATATGGTAATCTCCGGACACCCCGGCATGCTTACTCGATGCACTCGCAATCCCATTGCGAAAGTCTGGGGGGGTTAAGAAAACAAAATTCTGGGACCTTTGGGACACTTGGTTTAAAACTTATGTCTCTAGTCTCTCTCACGGAACATAACTTTTACAAACTTTCTTATTGGCACTCTTTTGTGGGGCTTACTCTCTCCTTCCTATTTAAGTAAGAAACTAAGTGGTGTACTCAATGGTCCAATGATTACCAAATTGCTGTACAGGCTGTTATGATAGTGGTCCAGTTATCTCAATGCACTGGCCTGTAGAAGAATTGGGGCCATGGTCAATCCAGGAGGTTTGCTTTTACGACTGATCCCGGGGTAAAACGTACCCATCCTCCGGTGCGGAGTGACCGGGCTCTTTCTTACCTCTTACTGGTCTGACTGGGCACTATCCTGAAATCAGAGCATCCTGAAATCAAAGCTAAACTAAAAAAATCACAAAAGAAAGAAATTCAGACTTACGCTGAGCCGAACCAGCCCGGAACATAGTTCTGACTGGAGATTTTAATGCGAACTTGCTCCACATACCTGACGAAGACAAAAGCTTGACAGCTGACAATATTTTTGGGAGCGTAAAGCAACAGCTTTCAAACAGGCCGATCCATCCGGACCAAATTGGCCAGCAACTGATAACAGCCTTAGAATATCAGAGAATGAGTTAGATTAACGGAAGATCGGAAGAAGATACTCTGCCTAAATAAACGAATCATGGCTCAAGGTCCCAATCGACACTTGATTACACAATCATAACGTTATTTGCTCATTACCATCTAGAGTATACCACATGGAGCAATCACTCAATCCAACACATTCAGCCTGATTCATCAACGGGCCGTTTTGCGTGGCCCTAATAGCGAATCATAGCGACTCGCTATTGAGGACACGCAAAACGGTATTCATGTAGGAATTGCTAAATAAATAGCGATTCCTACATGTTCTCTATTTGCGAGTATCAATTTGCTACTCGCAAAAAAAGGAAATAACTCCCCATTCATTCCTATGGGCCAAAAGGCCCATAGGAATGAATGGGGAGTATCCCTTATTTGCGAGTAGCAATTTGCTACTCGCAAATCAGATAGCGATTTTAAGGGTGCCAGGGGTGTCCAAAGGACACCCTGTAGCACCCCTAAAATGCACATTTGAACAGGTGTTGCGCACACACATGTCCAAAGGACATGTGTGTGTGTAACATGCAAAAGAAAAAAATGCACTAAAGTACTTTTTACACTATTTACGCAATTTACCACCAAGTCAGACCTGGTGGTAAATTGAGACCAAATATTGCGATTTCGCTATTTCTATTTGGTTGATGAATTGCATTTAAGGAATCTCTATTAGAGATTCCTCAAATCCAATTCCTCGCAAATATGCGATTTCGCTAATAGTGATTTTTGCATTTGGGATGATGAATACCAAATTCAAAAATCGCACTCGCAAAGGGCCAGATTCTGAGATTCTGGCCCTTTGCGAGCGCAAATCAGCTTGATGAATCAGGCTGATTGTCTTTAACTTGAACTTGTCAAGATGACAAGATGCTACATCACAAGAAGGCAACTTGAACACAACAAACCCAAAATGCCTTACGTGGTCAAGCGGAACTAATCAGCAGCAATTTACAACAATGAAAGGGCAACTCCCTGAGTCTGTACTAGGGAATACCAACAGGGTACAAGCATGGTCGAAATTTCTGACTGAATTTCCAATTGTAAGGACAAAACCTCTGCATAAGGTAACATGTTCTAATCCATATAAAGGATTAACAAGTGAGGTTCAAAAAATAAGAAGGGACCTAAAAAGAACACTAAGGATATTACACACAAACAACAGTAAAGATGCCACATGGGAAGCAATTCAGCAACAGGGAATATTGTACAAAAAGAAACTATGGGAGAGCAAAAGATTGTGCGTGGCCATTCTGGGTCAAACTTTTACTCATTGCAAGACATCGCAACTCAAATAAATTCTGGCAAATGATAAATCAGTTGAATCAGCTAAAGAGCATCTTAACATCAAATGTGCAGGAACAGGCCTGGGCTAACTACATAAACAAGATATTTAAATGCAGTATCATACTTCTCAACAGAATACAGACATCTCAGGACCTCCTAACTCATCCCTATCAACGAGGTGCTGGTGACCATTCCACCCACGCAAAAGGCAGAAAAGACAACCTTAGCCTAAAAGGGGAAACCAAAAAACACAATTCCCCTTATTCAGTGGATGCTGTAAAAATCCTAATAAACAAAAGCAAAAGAGATGGTGCTCCACACCCAATCGGGTCATGCAAGCCATGCTTAAAAATGATTCAGCCATCTGGAACACTCCAATGAAGAACCTTTTCGCAGAAGTTGAGTTCCTAAACCAAATTCCTGACTGCTGGCGAGAATCAATTATAACACCAATATACAAAGGGGGAGAAAGAACTAACCCATCTAACTACAGACATATTGCATTACTGGATGTAGAAACAAAATACCTTGCCTCCTTGATCCTGGAAGATGTGGTCAAATGTTCTGAAGAACTCAACCTAATCCCTATAAACCAGACGGGCTTTAGAAAGGCAATTGGAACTATGTCCAACATCTTATCTGTCTCCCTAATAGCAGAGAAATGTAGGAAAAATAAACAGAGTTTGCCTCTCTGTTTTATTGATTTAAAAGCTGCGTTCAATAGTGTGGACAGGAAACTTCTTGGGGACAAATTACAAGCATGGAACATCCCAGAATTTTTTTAAAAATGATTAATGTTATTTTATTCCGATACATGGGTAAGAGTGGAATTGGGGACGGCTCAAGAGTTTCAAGAAAATTATATATGAATAAAGGCCTAAAGCAGGGATGTGTGTTGGCCCCACATTTATTTAATCTTTTTATATCCGACCTGTCAGTAAAACGTAATAAAATTAACTTCCATTCTCCGCTTCTTGTCACTTTACCCCTTCCGCACCTTGCCTATAGCGATGACATTGTCTTACTTAGTTTAACTAAGATTGGTCTAACCCGATATTAACTTAACTTGTAGAATTTCTAACAGTAAATAAGTTAGAAATCAACATAACAAAAACAAAAACTATGCTTATCAGTAATCAGCCAGCCCATCCGTATAACATTCGGATAGAAGGCAAATCTCTGGAGAACATGTCTAGCTATAAATATCTGGGATTTTACATTGATAATAAACAAACCCATCGTGAACAGAAAACCACAAGGGTCAACGGGCAAGCAAATTCACTTTTACTTACAAGTCATTGGCAAAGAAACTGGAGGGCCCATCATTCAAACCACTGACCTCGGTAATTCAGCCAAAACATTCCCAACTTTAACATATGTGAGTGCAGCCTTTCATGGAAAAGACAACACTCTTCTTAATAATTTAACAACTAGCATTTATTTAAAGGTTTTTCAACTCCTTTCACAACCTAATGAACGGAACATTGGGCAGACTCTATTCATCAATAAAAGTTCACCATAAAGTGTCTTTTTGCACAAGGCACTTAAATCTACTTGCACTTTCGACCTCTGGAACAAAAACCTGCCATTTTCAACATTTAAGTTAGCACAAAACAAAACTACAAAACTCCATTCTCTACCATTAGACAAAAGCATTTTTAGCTAAAGATCCCATTCCTGGTCAGTACTCAACAACTATAAAGTCCTCAAACCAGCGGTTTACCTAGATCTAACTTTTTCGGTCCATCTAAAAAGTCAGCTAATGGCACTGAGCTTTGGCAAGTATCCCTCGCTTGCAGACGCTCCAAGGTGGAAAAAAACTGGCTCAAAAAAGTTTCACCTGTGTTGCAGTCAAAAAGAAGATCTTATCCACCTGATATGTATCTGTCAGAGACTTCATCCAGCACATGTCACTTTATTAAGGGAAGCATTGCTGGGCAGAGGAATGTGATCCTGCAGGTCTGCTATTATTAAAGGGCTTGTCCATCTGACACTCAGATGAACTGCAAACTGGTTAAGTTCCTTCACATACATGATCAGGCCATGACGTCTAAGCCCATATGTGAGGGTCAACTCACTGAAGGAACCACGCCGGCAGCAATTGATCTGCTTGACTGTCATCTTAAGGATGGTACTTTGCGCAGCCTACTACAATCGCCAGGCGGTAAGCAAACACGACCTGCACCGAGTAAATGACTGTTTAAACCCAGTAAAATAAGAGGGCCAGATGTAGGTAATCCAGATTTACAGATTCTAAAATACCGAATTTTACTGATTCGGTATTTTAGAATTGGTAAATGAGATGTAGGTATTCATTCGGTATTTTTTACCGAATCGGTAAGATTCGGTAAATACCGATTCGGTATTTACCGATTCGGTATTTCCCATTCATCCCTATGGGCCTGCAGGCCCATAGGAATGGATGGGAATTACCGAATCGGTAAATACCGATTTGGTAAAATAGGAACACATTCAAGGGTGGCAGGGTGGCACTTTGACACACTGTTGCACTCCTGAATAGTGCATGGGTGCACATGTGGCACACACACATGCCCTAAGGGCATGTATGTCTGCCACATGGCACTTTTAAAAAAGCACAAAATTGCTTTTTTAACGTTTTTCATTATTTACCACCAACTTGTAGTTGGTGATAAATAACGAATCCTTACAAGTGAAAAGCACTCACTTGAGTGCTTCCTACATTAAGGATTCGGTAATTTACCGAAAAGGTATTTAAGAATTCGGTAATTTACCGATTCCTTAAATTACCCATTCAGTAAATTACCGAATCCTTAAATTAGGCCCCTACATCTAAAATGCCTAATACCGGTCGGTAACGGCCGAAATTTGGTAATGTCGGCCGTTACCGACATCCTACATCTGGCCCTCAGTGACTCCTATATTTAAATTACAACAAATTCTTGGAGGAAATGAAACTAATGAGTTTGCCACCTTTTAATCGATTGTTTTATACCTGTCTGTCCTAAACAAAACTGTGGTCTTACATGTTTTAGAAACCACTTGGTGGAATTTTTTAGAGTATTTATTGATGATTGAAGATTTTTATAACTGTGAAATTTTACATTATTAATATATTGGGTTGATGAATTGATTTTAAGTGTCTGTTTTTAATCAAAGTTAAACAGATGCAGTAAAATTGTTATGGTTTTAATTAATTATACAATAAACTTTACATACTTACATTAGAGAGAATACAAGGAAAAGAGACAAAAAGAGGAGTACACAGGGACAAGGAGTGAGATGGAAGAGAAAGAAGAACAGCAACAGAATTACACATTTACAAATAAATCAAGAAAAACCCTATTGTAGGCGAAGGCAAAATGACAAGCAATCACACTAAGGCATGTAGGGGCATATTTACAAGCCCCTATCACCACCACGATAGGACTTCGCCTTATTTATAAGTCAGTGTTAAGCCACTTAACATGGCTTAACGCTGCCTTGTAAATAAGGCACCCTTTCACGCTGTACTTGAAAGGGGAGGGCAGTGGGTGTTGCGTTGGGCGTTCCAACTTAACACCCATTGATTTTGACGCTGCCCCTTATTTACAAGGGTGGTTGTTATAAATAGAAGTAAGAGGCGGCACACCAGCGTCGTGTCAGGCAGGGTCGTTTATTTAGATACGACGTAGAAAACCCAACCATCGTGGACGGAACCAAACGGGCCACTGACGACCGTTGGACCGAACACGAGACATGTCACCAAATCGGCAGCGCGAGCACAGCGCGCGACAATGACAGTGACGCATGGCACAGGGCGAATACAACAGTGGTGTAAATAGGAGGCAGCACCAAAATTAAGACCGGGGAAAACCTGGTCTTAAACAGGCGAAACAAGGAGAAATGCTTTAGTTCTCTCTCGTTTTTGCTGTTTGCATGTATGCTGCTTTTGCAGCTCAAATGGAAACAGAAAAACGCCAAAGATTGTTTATGTGCTGGAAGGTACCCCTTCCTACCCATAAAAAATAATTTAAAAAATGACATTTTGTAACTTCTCTGTGTGCTGCATTAAGCATCACACGTACAAGTTATAAAAAACATTTCCAGATTGTTTATGTACAGGAGGGAGACTTTCCTGGACATAAACAATATTCCCCTTCAATACAGACAGCCTTGCACTTAGGTGCCTGCATTGGCGCTAGGCTTCTAAATGTAGCATCAGCGCGGGGGGAAACGCAGAGCTGCACCATATTCTTGTAAATATGGTGCAGCCCTATGTTTCTAAAGTGACAAAGCGTGTCATAGCCTTCTTTGCTTAATGACACGCTTCACCAATTAATTGTAAATATACCCTGTACTCCTTGAGATACTCTGGATTCCTTCAGACTCTGCCACTCCTGGATACCATATGCAATCAACTATTTCTGTCTCACTAGCACCAGAGGGCACAATGTACCTGCCAACTCACCTTGCCCTATTTTGCTCCTGCACTTATCAAAACTGCGATTTTTAACAACTTGTCACCCCTTAGAGGTTTGGTAAACTTAGACCAAATAGTATGACCCATGAGAGCTTTAATACACACCAGATCACTTACACACATCTTGTACGCAAGAGTTGAATTTTCTTTGTCATTGTACTTCTTCTGACAGTTACACAGCTCTAGAGCCTTCATGCGAACCTTATACACACATCCCCTAAAACTTTGTTCCACTTCTCCCAACCTGAAAGTGTCATTAAGTTTTCCTCCACGTTAAGCTCAAAGGGTGACCTTTCTGTGGTGGTATGTGGGGGACATTCTATAGTTGACCAGGAGCTTCTGCACCTCTTTCTTCCAGCTTAGGCTAATAACTCTGGACAACTGTATGTAAACTTGTAACATCATGTCCACCTCATTGGACTTGGGATGGTGCAAAGCACATTTTGTGTGACTCACTTCATTCTCCTGCAAAAAAACTCCACTTTCCTCGAACAAAACTGTGACCCATTGTCTGTCAAAATTATTTTCATGAAGTCTTCCCCCCTGAACACTTCCTCCAGGAACGTTATTAACTTGCATTTTGTTATTCCACCAACCCATGTAACTAACAACCATCAGAAAAATAAATCCACCCGTACCAGCATGTACAGAGTAGCTCACTCCCCTTCAGGCATGACATGATTCACCATTTTGTGAGTCTGTAACTGCGATTTTTGCGAGTCGCAATTAAAGACTCACAAATGAAATGTTCTATTGTGTCTCAGAAACATTAGGGATTTCCAAAAGGGTTGCAAGGGACCTGCCTCATCAATATTCATGAGGCAGGTTTCAATTTGCGACCCATTGGGAACGGGTAATAACACAGGGATGCTGGCCTGCCTCTGGCAGCAGACCATCATGTCTGTGTTTGCTTTTCAAATAAAGCATCTTTTTTTTCAAATGCAGCCTGTTTTCCCAAAGGAAAACGGAACTGTTTTGTGAGTTAGTAATAGATTACCAACTTGCAAAATTGGGTTGGAACGAGCAGTAAAATCAGTAAAATGCTTCGTAATCTGGCCCCTAATCACATAAACCAAACTCCCTGACAGCTCTCTCAATATCCATAGCTTACCCGGCCTAGAAAATGTCCAACTACATCCTTTCTTCGGATTTAACAATCCCAATGGTGTCTACCTGAACAAAAACCGTTTAGTCACCGTCACGTCACGTCTTGCTAATCAGAGGCACCAACACTCTCCAGTACCAGGGGATCATTCCCCTAAAAAGATGACCTTCTCTAGAGATTGCCAACCTTGAGAGGTAGTCTGCAGAATAATTCTTCCTACCAGGAAAGTACCACAAACTGAAAGTATATTCTTGTAATTCCACTATCCTTTTGCATATCCAGAAGCAAATCAAAAGTTTTTCCCAGGAATAACCTCTAACTCTACACAAAGCACCTTCTCTTACTCACTGCTCAGTTTACTGCTAATATCTTTTTTATACCCAGAATAGTTCAACTCACTACCCTTAACTGTTCTTTATGCAAAAGCGGTGGTATTTTCTAGCTTACCCTTTTTCTGCCCAAGCACTGCCCTAAAGTCCTTCAAGCTGGCATCAATAATAATAAATGTCTCTATGTTTGCCACATAAGCCTGCAAAGAATCTGCATATCTGAGATTTTCACTTCCTCAAATTCAATATCAAACTCTCTTTAACAGATTTCTCATCGCCATTGTCTTGCTCACCAAATTCTTCACTAAGCAGGTATGATATTCCACCATCCCCTAGATGGTCAGTAGCTATGCAATTCTCACTAGACCATCACATCATCAACAGAAACTAGGGGCCAGATGTAGGTGGCCAATTACCGGTCGGTAACGGCCGAATTCGGCCGTTACCGACCGGTAATTGGATTTTGAGATGTAGGGGGAAAAAAACAGGCATTTTCGGTAATTTTACCGAATCGGTAAATATACCGGTCGGTAAAATTACCGAAAATGCATTTTCGGTATGTAGGTTCCAAGTTGCACATTGACACAGGGCTTTGAAAATCGGTATTTTACCATGCAATACAATTGCATGGTAAAATACCGATGCAGGTGTACATGCACATCTGTGCATGTACACCTGTGCCATGTGGCACACATACATGCCCTAAGGGCATGTATGTGTGCCACATGGCACACAAGCCTAAAACAGGGGTGCCAGAGGGTGTCAATGTGACACCCCCTGCACCCTTGCTAAAATCGGTATTTACCGATTCTGTAATTACAGAATCGGTATTGCCCATTGATTCCTATGGGCTTCACAGCCCATAGGAATCAATAGGAAATACCGATTCGGTATTTCCAGATTCGGTAAATACCGAATCTTAACGATTCGGTATTTCCACATCTGGAAATACCTACATCTCCCCCCTTCATATTTACCACTTCTTAAATACCGAATCGGTAACATTCGGTATTTAAGAGGTGGTAAATATGAATTACCTACATCTGGCCCTTTATGACCTCTGATTTACCAAAGCTATACTTCTCAATTTAAAGTGCCAACCTTCTCTCCCTGAACATCCTCAAACAGCAGAAATGTCTTGATCATGCGTCTATCTTCTTGTATTGTATTGAAATTATAATGAAATTACTTCCCACCCTATTCACCTATAAACCCACAACCCGCTACAGAATTAAATTACGCAAAAATTAAATAACATAAAATTAATTACTTAAAATAAATTACAAAAAAATATACACTTTTCACACATATACCAACATACAAAACACTTTAAAAAAATCGATATTAAAAATTCGATATTTTTAATAACCTATATTATGTACTTCGATATTTTGACTGTCTACCTTCAAAACAATATTTTTGATGTCTATATTCTGTCCATTTGATATTTTGGAGTCGATATTTAGGTTACTCTATATTTTGGAATCGATATTTAGACCATATACCTCTCAGCTGTGTAATATTCTGAAAGGGTAATCTGTCAACCACCACTATCCTATTGAGAGCTCTAAAGTCATTGTACAAATATATGTCCTCACGTGCCTTTTTGGCCACAATACTAGGTGACCAACACTTGGTGGCTTCTACCAGCTCTATCAGTGCTATCAACCCACCTTGACATACATTTTCCAATTCTCTATTCACATCAGCATGCATCTCATGGGGTAATCTCCTACCTTTAGGAACAACCAGAACAGCACCGTATCTCATCCTTACTCTGTGTATGTAGCCTCTAAGACAACCTAGGATATTGATAAATACTTCTGGGAAAACATTTCTTAAAAGCAGACTTTCGTTCAGTTCCTCAGGCACACGAACCTGTGGTGTGATATTGGAATCCAACTAAATTCCCTACTTCCTTTGATGAGGCCACCCCAGTCTGCAGTCACCAACAATAGAAGCATACACATTATCAGTAGTCTATCTTTCTGCAAATCATTGCAGCTATACCTCCTGGGTCTGATGTCCATTTGGTTCAGTTTACATTATTTCCCAAAATTCTGGGCATACACCTCCTTTGAGATAACACCCAAATGGGAGCAAGAATCAAACATTATCTACAATTCAGCCTTTTCCATAAACACACATGCAGACTGGTTTCTATGTATTCCCTTCCCCAGCTGCAACAGTTTCTTCTACAACCTCATGTATTCCTGTTGACTTTTTCTCCATGTTGCTGCCCCTACAGCTTTTCAAGAAGTGGACACGGTTGCCACGCTTACAGTATGTAGCTGTCACATAAAAACACATTTTGTTGCCTGCTATGTGGCCAACTGTTACACAATGGAAGCACTCGCCTAAAAATGTACTGTCCCTTTCTCCCTTTCCAGCTGGCTTTGCTTTTCTACCCCTACTGCACTGAGATTGGGAGATCTGTTGATATTGTTTCTTATCTCATCTAGACACTGCATCATGTGCTCAAAACCATTAGTTACAATTTATACATCAATGAGAAGAGGTTAGCCGTCAACCACAGTTCTTCTCTCAATCTCTATGTAGTAGTGAAAAAGCAAATTATCTTGTTTCCTCTCCTCCCTGGCAGCTCCCAATTAAGTGTTAAGGCCAATTTTCAGAGATTTGGAACATATTTTTCAACACTTCCCCTTTACCTTGAACTCTCTTTCCAAAATATACCTCCCTTGTATTGTGTTCATTTGGGTAAATAATTCAAGCATTCTTCCAGCCCCCTGGAATATTATTGGTTGAGTGTTTCCCCTTCTCCATCCAGACAATGTTGCATGAGATCCAGTTTCCTTTCTGCGTGAAGGTCTGTGCCACACATTGCTGAATAACTGAGGAACTATTTCTCCACTTTGACCAATTAAGAGGTGCATTCCAGAAAAAAAGATGGTGGTGTCATGTTCTACATACTGCCCTCCAAGTTAAAGTCAAGTACAATTGCAATAATAAATGATGGGAATAAACATCTTTTTGTATGACACCCATCTAACTCATATATCAGCAAACTCAAGAGAAACACACAACTTTTCAGTGCTGTTATGAAGAACATTCTTTAGCTCAGTGTAATGGGCGCAGGTTCCAAACACAAAATGGTGAGCACGTCACTAAGGAGTAAAGGAGTTATGACTGTAAAGTTACCTTGGTGTGCCAGTCACTGAGCTACTGACCATCATTGTGGAACTCTGCTGTGGTTGTTGAGGTAAGTATGAAAGAGGTTGGGCTGTCACAGAATGGCCCCATAACGTACAGGCTCAGAAAACAAGCAATAGTATAGCTGTCACAAAACCACGTCTTGAAGGACAGAATACGTTTAGCCTGTAACTACCATCCCTGTCTGCTCCTTCTTAATGATTATGTTGACATGGAAAGTCATTGGTGTGTGTGCATGTTAGCAAACCAAAATAGCCAACCGACCCATATGATGATGTCATCATTTCTGATCTGAAGTCTGTCTTCAGTTTTGGGTGCCTCTCTCTCTCGCTCTCTCTCTCTCTCTCTCTCTCTCTCTCTCTCTCTCTCTCTCTCTCTCTCTGAGAGAGAGAGAGAGAGAGAGAGAGAGAGAGAGCGAGATATTGGAAATAGCAGCAGCAGATCTTGGAATTTTCAGGCCACATAATTCAAAACAGTCTTTCCAGAATGTGTGAGAAATCAGGGCATGCTTGCAGGTGCCAGGTAAGTAGGGCATTATAAAAGATGTTCTATAAGACCTGGTGAGGGGAAAATTGCCAATTCTGTTTTTCCCCATTGTAGTGAATGGCTCCATGAGCTAATATTGTAAATTAGTATTTAACTGTAAATATTGATAGGAGCCAAGTAAATATACTTCAAGGTATCAAATGCATAGTTAAGATAAATCCAATAACTTGCCACTGTTAGATTTATTATGACTATGTTATCAAACTTTGTTTTCTGTGAGCCAAAATCCAGCCTTTCAGCTGCTCTCTCCTGACTCGCCAGGCTGCTCTAATGAGGTGTGAAAAGCCCTGATAGAGAGACAATGGGTTTCCTGTAGGCAGATAAATACAAACTGCAGAGCAGATGGCAGTAAGGGGGAAAATGGTAGCTGACTGGTCTTTAAAAGGAGAATGACACTTTAGGACAGCACATGCACATGCCACATCCTGCTGGCCCAGCCACCCAGGAGCCCCTGTAATTAGATTAGGGAGAGGTTTGTAGGGTGAGTGTTTAGCAGAATTAGCCACACCAGTAGGTTGCGTTAGCCTGATCCAGCTCCTCTGGAGAGACTTCCACCATGTTGGACATTTTGGGAGAATGGTGCTTTCTGAGTCATTTTTATGCCGCACTTTGGTGGACGTGGTCATGCACCTGAGTGGCACCATGCATCCCATTGGTCAGGGATGCCCCCCAGTTTGATGACAAGACACCGATGATAAATATGGGAAAGTTGCATGGCTTTTCAGATCTTCTATCTGAAGAGATAAGAAGAAGAAGTATTTGTCCTCATTGTTTTTTTTTCCCACGCTGTATTTTTCCTAACTGCTTTTCTCCCGCTGGATTTGTCCTAATTGTTTATCTCACGCTGTATCTGTCCTAACTGGGGCTTCCCCCGCTGTATTTGCATTTCTGTGGTTTATTTTCCCGCTGTTTGACTGGTTTTCCGCCCTCCGTCGTCCCTCCCCGCTCTCCGCTTCCCGCCACCACCGCTGACCCCGCCCATTTCTTCCTTCTGTTCCCTCCCCGCTCCCGCCTCCCAGCTGCTCCGCCCACCCGCGCACTTGGCCATATATGGCGACCGTGCGACGCAGGTGAGTGTGTCCTAGTCCTAGGACGCTCCCGCGCCGCACGGCCACCAGCTGCTGCGTGCGCTTCCCCCTCCGCTGTGCCTTGCTGACCGACTGCCGCCTGTGCCCCTGGTGTTGTCATTGTCTTAATTGGTTTCCTCACGCTGTATTTGTCCTCATTGTTTTTTTTTCCCACGCTGTATTTTTCCTAACTGCTTTTCTCCCGCTGGATTTGTCCTAATTGTTTATCTCATGCTGTATCTGTCCTAACTGGGGCTTCCCCCGCTGTATTTGCATTTCTGTGGTTTATTTTCCCGCTGTTTGACTGGTTTTCCGCCCTCCGTCGTCCCTCCCCGCTCCCCGCTTCCCGCCACCACCGCTGACCCCGCCCATTTCTTCCTTCTGTTCCCTCCCCGCTCCCGCCTCCCAGCTGCTCCGCCCACCCGCGCACTTGGCCATATATGGCAACCGTGCGACGCAGGTGAGTGTGTCCTAGTCCTAGGACGCTCCCGCGCCGCACGGCCACCAGCTGCTGCGTGCGCTTCCCCCTCCGCTGTGCCTTGCTGACCGACTGCCGCCTGTGCCCCTGGTGTTGTCATTGTCTTAATTGGTTTCCTCACGCTGTATTTGTCCTCATTGTTTTTTTTTCCCACGCTGTATTTTTCCTAACTGCTTTTCTCCCGCTGGATTTGTCCTAATTGTTTATCTCACGCTGTATCTGTCCTAACTGGGGCTTCCCCCGCTGTATTTGCATTTCTGTGGTTTATTTTCCCGCTGTTTGACTGGTTTTCCGCCCTCCGTCGTCCCTCCCCGCTCCCCGCTTCCCGCCACCACCGCTGACCCCGCCCATTTCTTCCTTCTGTTCCATCACTGCTCCCGCCTCCCAGCTGCTCTGCCCACCCGCGCACTTGGCCATATATGGCGACCGTGCGACGCAGGTGAGTGTGTCCTAGTCCTAGGACGCTCCCGCGCCGCACGGCCACCAGCTGCTGCGTGCGCTTCCCCCTCCGCTGTGCCTTGCTGACCGACTGCCGCCTGTGCCCCTGGTGTTGTCATTGTCTTAATTGGTTTCCTCACGCTGTATTTGTCCTCATTGTTTTTTTTTTTCCCACGCTGTATTTTTCCTAACTGCTTTTCTCCCGCTGGATTTGTCCTAATTGTTTATCTCACGCTGTATCTGTCCTAACTGGGGCTTCCCCCGCTGTATTTGCATTTCTGTGGTTTATTTTCCCGCTGTTTGACTGGTTTTCCGCCCTCCGTCGTCCCTCCCCGCTCCCCGCTTCCCGCCACCACCGCTGACCCCGCCCATTTCTTCCTTCTGTTCCCTCCCCGCTCCCGCCTCCCAGCTGCTCCGCCCACCCGCGCACTTCGCCATATATGGCGACCGAGCGAACGCGCAGCGTTGACGCGCAGCGGGCGCGCCGATTGTGCGCCGAAGGCGCGCCAAAGGTAAGCCCGTCTGCGCCCGTCCGCGCCTGGATCGCGCCCAGCGCCAGGACCCCTGGCCCCCACCGACGGAAGCCGACCCGACGAACCTACAACGCCGCCGAACTCATCGCACTCAACACCGGCGGCATCCCGGGATGTCACCGAGCCACCCCGAGGCACACCCACGGACCCTTCAGCTGCCACGCCTGCAAGTTCACCTGCATCCGGACCTACCCTGCACCTGCACCCGCCAAGCCGAACACCAGCAGCAACCACCTCAAGTGCATCCTGCTCAACACCCGCTCCGTCCACAGACACGCCGTCGAACTCTGGAACCTCCTCGACACCACAGCCCCTGACATCGCCTTCCTCACGGAGACCTGGATGAACGCCTCCTCAGCGCCCGACATCGCCATCGCCATCCCAGAGGGCTACAAGATCACCCGGAGGGACCGCACCGCCAACCAGACGGGAGGAGGCATCGCCATCATCCACAGGGACACCATCCGCATCACGACCAACACCGACGACACCCTAACCACCGCCGAACACCTGCACTTCCAGATCCACACCGACCCGAAGACCACCCTCAGAGGCACCCTGATCTACCGACCCCCGGGACCACGCACTCGATTCAGCGAGGACATCGCCGACTTCATCAGCCCGCATGCCCTCCCCTCCGCCGACTACATCCTCCTGGGGGACCTCAACTTCCACTTGGAGAACAACAGCGACCGGAACACCACCACCCTGCTCGACAACCTGGCCAACCTCGGACTCAAGCAGCTGGTATCCACCCCCACCCACCTCGCCGGACACACACTCGACGCCGTCTTCTCATCCAGCAAAGACATCGCCTTCAGCCACGCAACAGGACTCCACTGGACGGACCACAGCTGTGTCCACTTCACCTTCAAAAGAACGACGATCCACCACCACCAGCAACAGGTTGCCCGCAGAAGCTGGAACAAGATCACAGCCGACCAGCTCACCGCTTCCCTGAGCCAGCACCCTCCTGCCGGCTCAGCGAACCCCAGCCAGGCCACCGACAACCTCACGAAATGGATCAGCAACTGCGCGGACGAACTCGCCCCCCTGAGGACCCCGCCCAGCAGACCCGGCAGCAGAAAAACCCCATAGTTCACCGACGAACTCAAGAGCTCCAAGAAGAACTGCCGAGCCCTCGAGAAAGTATGGAGAAGGGAACCAACAATGGACAACATGAACACCCTCAAGCTCGCCACCCGGAAACACCACCAACTGATCCGCGCCACCAAGAAAAATGCATACAAGGACCGGCTGGACAACAACGCACACAACTGCAAGGAACTCTTCAACATCGTGAAAGAGCTCTCCAACCCCAACGCCGGAATCAACGACATCACCCCATCGCAAGACCTCTGCAACTCCCTTGCCTCCTACTTCCACAACAAGATCGCGGACATACACAACAGCTTCAGCACGCAACCGACGCACGCCATAACCGCAGCAACGCCACCCACCACCACCCTCCGCGCCTGGACTCCGATCAGCACCGAAGACACCATCCGCACAATGAACTCCGTCCACTCCGGATCTCCGACCGACCCCTGCCCTCACCACGTCTTCAACAAGGCCGACGCGATCATCGCACCCCACCTACGGGACATTATCAACACCTCCTTCGACACCGCCACCTTCCCTGAGAGCTGGAAGCACGCCGAACTCAGCGCTCTACTCAAGAAACCTACAGCGGACCCCACCGAACTCAAGAACTACCGTCCCATTTCGCTCCTCCCGTTCCCGGCCAAAGTCATCGAAAAGACCGTCAACAAACAACTGGCCGCCTTCCTCGAGACGAATGGATCCCTCGACCCCTCACAGTCTGGCTTCCGAGCCAACCACAGCACCGAGACCGCCCTCATCGCTGCCACCGACGACATCCGAGCCCTGATGGACAACGGAGACACAGCGGCCCTCATCCTCCTGGACCTCTCCACGGCATTCGACACCGTCTGCCACCGCACCCTAGTGCAGCGCCTCGGCAACATCGGAATCCAGGAGAAGGCACTGGAATGGATCACATCCTTCCTCGACGGAAGAACACAGAGAGTCCGCCTACCACCGTACAAGTCAGAGGCCACCGAAGTCATCTGCGGCGTCCCTCAAGGATCCTCGCTGAGCCCCACCCTCTTCAACGTCTACATGAGCCCCCTCGCGGCCATCGCACGCCAACACAACCTCAACATAATCTCCTACGCCGACGACACCCAGCTGATCCTCTCCCTGACCAACTACCCCGCCGCCGCCAGAGCCAACCTGCACGAAGGGATGAGAGATGTAGCCGAGTGGATGACGACCAGCCGCCTGAAACTGAACTCAGACAAGACGGAGGTCCTCATCCTGGGCTCCTCGCCCTCCGCCTGGGACGACTCCTGGTGGCCCCCCGCCCTGGGCACCGCACCCAAACCGACGGACCACGCACGCAACCTGGGCTTCATCCTGGACTCCTCCCTCTCCATGACCAGACAAGTCAACGCCGTCTCCTCGTCGTGCTTCTACATCCTACGCATGCTACGGAAGATCTTCTGGTGGATCCCCACCGAGACCAGGAAGACTGTCACCCAGGCCCTCGTCACCAGCCGACTGGACGACGGCAACGCCCTCTACGCCGGAACCACCGCCAAGCTCCAGAAGAGACTCCAGCGGATCCAGAACGCCTCAGCCAGACTCATCCTCGACATCCCACGAAACAGCCACATCTCCGGACACCTGAGAAATCTGCACTGGCTCCCCGTCAACAAAAGAATCACCTTCCGTCTCCTCACCCACGCACACAAAGCCCTACACGATCAAGGCCCGAGCTACCTCAACAACCGAATCAACTTCTACGCTCCCAAACGCCACCTCAGATCGACCAACCACGCCCTCGCCGCCGTCCCCCGCATCCGAAGAGCGACAACAGGAGGAAGGTCCTTCTCCTACCTGGCCGCCAAGACCTGGAACTCCCTCCCGACCGACCTGCGCCTGACCCAAGACCACCCCTCCTTCAGGAAGAAGCTCAAGACCTGGCTGTTCGAGCAGTAATGGCACCCCCCCCCTAGCGCCTTGAGACCCCACGGGTGAGTAGTGCGCTCTATAAATGTCTTGATTGATTGATTGATTGAAGGACTGCCCTGCTGACACACTGACCTGCACCAAGATGACTGCACTCACCAGGACTGCACCTGCAGCACACTGTGGAAGTCAGCATCAGACAAACTTTGCCTGACTCTGAGTGTCTAAGGAGTGGACTCCCTGCAAGCTGCAGGTTAACAGAGTCCACCTGCATCATTTCCACCAAGAGTACCCATCCTGCAGTGCATCCAGGGTTCTTTTAAGGGATTTGGCCAGATGCATTGTGGGAACTGTAGTGCAGACATCCCAAGGACTATCTAGAAGACTTCAGACCCTTGGATGTGTGTTGTAGACACTTTGAACCCTCAAAAGGAACTTCAGGAAGAAGTTCAAGACATTTGAAGAAGTTTGGAGCAACTTTTTGAAAAATCTCCATAAGGTGACCGACCCGGCATCATGATTCAAGCCGGCTACCTTCAACCACAATCCAAACTTGATTTCAGGTTCATCCCACTGAAAGCTCAGGAGCTTCATGCTTCCAGGATTTGACCGGGGCCTCACAGAAAGTCAAGCTGGTGAACCTGCACCGAAGTTAGGGAACCGGCACTGAATCCAGCTTGACTATGAGAGGAAAAGCTCCAGAAAAACGGCTAAGTGTGAAGGTAATATTTTGACCGAGGCCTCCCGCTTATTGTATTCAACCACGGCTCCATCGTGGTTGCCTCAAATTTTGACTGTGTCCTTGTCAAGTACAACCAGATCTCCCAAAGTGTTCCTATTTGTTTTGAAGCACTAGAAAGTGTTTATTCTTCGAAAAGTCATATCTCCGGTTCCCTACATTGGATTTTTGTTGTTTTGGTGTTTATTGGTTTAAAAAGATAAATTATGTGTTTGTAAATTGGAATTGGATTTTATTGTGAGTTGTCATACTAATTGTATGTATTGCTGTTTATTTATTTGCTTTCTACACCTGTTTCCTGAGTTACGCCTTCCTGCTCATTGTAAGCTCCCAAGGGTTGAGCAAGGAAATCATTTATTGGCTGACCCTTTCATTGTGTTAGCGGCCTTATTACTAGTAGTAAGTCACAATTTATCACTAATAATAATCCACTTTCCAACGCTTTTCAGACCATAACAGTCCTTGTTTGACTGAACACAGATGTAATGAGGAATTATTTTGTCTCTCTTCCCGCCTGTTGCTTAGCTTAAAACACAAAGGAGGTCATTCCTTGAACCACAATACACCCTCCTTGAGCAACAGGCGTACACCACATACCATGAAGTTAGGATTGCCAGTCTCCACAGTTCCCCTCAGTAGCCACAGCACAAATCAGGGGTCAAACAGCATTTCAAGTATTGGTGTTCTCAAGCTACCCTCCACTGGTTGGAGGCACTGCATTAAAAAAAAATCTTCTCCTATCAGCAAAATGACAGCTTGGCAAACCTAAACTTATTGCTCGAAGTGTGCCAAAAAATGGCCGGTCTCCTCATATCCACTGGCTGTATCGAATTTACAAGCATGCTCGTAGTCAGTGTAGCAAAGCACCCAGAGGCAATGTAAAGTTGAGGGAAATTTAATGAAATAATCAAATCCACAATCAGATCTCCAGCTAACTGTCTTGAATACTCAGTTGACTACAAAGTATAACATTGAATGAACAGAATCAATGTAAAGTGATGAAGCAAACTGTAAAACAGCTCGGTGCAAGATCCCACAACTGCCCTTTTGTCTCTTATTAGTAGGATATTTATTATCATAAACTGAGTCCATTTTCTTACATCTAATGAGCCCTCAGTGGCAGTCTATAAAATAAATTCGCATGGAGCCATTATAAACATAACAAGGATTTTGAGCAACTCCACGCACTTCTTTAGCACGTGGTGCACCCAATAGATTATTATTCATTCATAGAGTCTCTAGTGTTTCAAAAATAGGTGTGTGTACATACACAATCAACACCAAGGAATAGTATTGAAAGGTACCTACTCAAGAGTACTCAAATGCTTCCTGAGTCCTTTGGAAAAGATTATTTTGTTTCCATAAAAGCACTGAACAAATAAACAACTATTACTAAGCAGCATGAACATTTTTGCCATTTTATATGACTGATGTTTTGCGAAGTCCAGATATTTTTAAGTATACCTATGATAACAAGATATTTTCTCGGAGTTTTCTACTCAGGAAAATAGCAGGTCATGATCAATATAAAAATGTGAAAGCAGCGTTCCTCGGTGATCACTAGAACATCGAAGGCAAAAAGTGCCTTAACAAAGAATTACAAAAATACATTTAATTAAACTGATGATATTTTTCACATCTAAGAAGAGCTTTACTGTTAAATAGCCATTAATTAAAATGAGTCAACATCTTTTGCGTTTCCATAGAGACCATACCTCCATCACACAATTGCCTGCAGTGCAGCGAGATAAGTAAATGGACGCAAGAGATGTACTTTGCTGGGTTAGATTATGATCTTTTAAGAGGGATAACTGCACAGCAGCACTTAGACATCTATGGAGTAGCATTAAAAGGTTAGGTCCACATAAAGTGTCGCACAAAGCTGAGGAATAAAGAGTTATTGTATTATATCTCAATGCTCTGTCAGACGTGCTCTTTTAACAGATGGAACTGCATTGTATCTCAAAAGACAAAATCCTCTATAAATTGAATTTATATCTGACAGTCTGTTGGAAAAGTTTAAAAAATGATAGACAGCCGTGAAGTTTAGTCTACAAGCAGAAACCCGTCTACTAAAACACCATTCTTTGTAAAATAATTTGCGAATGCTGGCCTGGCCTGGCTTGGAGAAAGATTTGTACTTTCATAGCAATAAAAGTAAGTAACAGCAGAAGATATTCTGTAGACGATTCAATTGCTTTTGCATTACATATACTGTTCGTGTTTAAATATGTTTAAATTATGGAAAGTTTGATTAGCAATTTTGATCGGCTAATTTAAGTATCATACTGTCTTCTAGTTACCTATTTTAAGGTAACCTGAAAGATTAATTCCACCAGGGAAAACATAAAAGCATTTTCTTACCGTCTACTTCTTCGTTTCACTGTTATTAATAAGGAGGGAATAATAGTGGGAGGGAGAGGTAGAAGACTAACATGCTGAATGGTCTCTTGAATCTTGAGGGTTCTACAAGTAACTCCTCATTAGTATTTTTCCCTGTACTGTCTGATAAAGGGAAAATCCTGAACCAAAGATCAGAACTGCAGCACATGGCGATGCAGCGCGCGTGATGTAAATCGTTTTATTTATTTACTTAACTCCGTTCGGCCGTATGTCGGAGTTATCCCATAATGCAGTGTTTGGATGAGAATATTGTACCGTTATCAGCCTTGGTGGCGGGAAAAGAGGGCTAAACAGGAAGTAGGAGGGTTGGTAATGACGGTTAAATAGAGGTGGGGTCTAGGGGGTGAGTAATCACTTTCTGGAAAGAACGAGCAGGCTTGACGTTTTTTTAAAACATCCATGGCAGGTACGGCAACATCAGTTATGATGAATTAGGGTAGAGGGAGATGGCTGTAAGATGAAATAGCAAGAATGAAGGAGTATAGAGTGGTGGGTAAAATTCGTGTGAGTTGTCTGTCGAGACTGCCTTAGCATAGGTAGGCCTCGCTTGCTGCGCGGTAATAAGACACACTAGACTCGTGTAGTTACTCACTGGCGGGAAGACCCCGAGCGGTCTCCCGCAGGTTTATTTATCCCCTCGGTGCGGACCCGCCCCGAGGGGTGTGGGGATGCGTGAATAGTGGCTACAATGTAGGGGAGTGCCTGGGTGGCACTCTACATCCCTCCTTTATTTTAGCTGACACCAGGACACCAAAGTCATTGCTATGGGGAAGCACAGGCAAAGTCTCGGAGTCTCTGACTGGGGCCTGGATTGGGCCGTAGGCAGTACCGTTGGTTGCCGCGGATCGGAGATGTTGCATTCTCGTGAGGGAGTCCTGCATCAACCTCGCTGTCCAGGAGCAGATCGGGTGTTCTTGGCTGCTCTACAGCCTCAGGTGTCGCAGGCCGTTGTCTTTCAGGTGATGGACTCCAGATCAGTGGCGGTCCTGAGTGTCCTCGGGGTGTCACGTGTGAAGAGACTCGGCTTTCCGCCTCGACTTCCGGCTCGGAAGCCCTCTTAAAGCTGGAGACATTGCGAGTGACCAGTTGACTTCCCCTTCGAACCGTTACCATTGTTCTCTTTACTCATTCCACAGTCCAAACCTCAAGTTCGTAGGGTGTCCTGAATTTCCACCCGGGGTGTCGGTCTTTGATCACCACAGAGTCTCCTACGGTAAGTGCTGGGTCTTGGGCGCGCCGCGCCTCGCTTGCTTTCCGATTGGTTGTTTCTCTCCTGGCCTGAATGGCTTCATCGTTCCTTGGGGCTGGAACCCATTCAGGGCCTTCCGGTATGTTGTCCCTTGGCGCTCTTTTGAATAGCAGATGGGCTGGAGCACACTTTGTAGTACTGTGAGGTGTTTGGCAAAATGCTCCCAGGAATTGATCGAGGGCAGTATCTGGAGTTTCTCCATTGTCGACTGCAATGCGCAGCGCCCGATTGAGAGTCCTCATCAGTCTTTCCACCTCCCCGTTGGCTTGGGGCCACAGCGGGATGATTTTCCAGTGTCGAATGGCGAGATTCTCGAGGTATGCTTGGAAGTCTCTTCCCTGAAAAGGGGGTCCATTGTCAGACTTGATCTCGGCTGGGAGGCCCATCAGTGCGAAAATCCTGTCCAGGGCTGCTCTCACTTGGGGGAAAGCTGTTGACGATAGGATTTCCACTATCGGGAATTTTGAAAACGAATCGACAACCACCATCATGTGGCGACCGTCGGAAAAACTGCCAAAATCCATGCTTAGGTGTGTCCAGGGGTCGTGCACGGCTCTTCCGTAATCACGGGTGCGGGTGCAGGGTCCCCGCCGGTGATGGTGCAGGCGTGGCACGACCTCACCATTTCGTCCACCATTGTGTCCATGGCTGGGAACCAGACTTTGTGCCTCAGCCGCGCTTTCGTTTTGGCAGATCCCTGATGGCCTACGTGGGCCAGGGCGAGGATTCTCCTTTGCAGACTCTCCGGTACTACGATGAGGTGACCGCGCATGACCACATCATCTTTTCCCATGCTCAGCTCGTGTCTCACTTGCCATATCTGCTGTCGAGCGTGGTGGACTTCCAGCCGGAGGGTCCCCGCTCCATCTAAGAAGTGTGCCCAGCGGTTGTGTTCCAACGCTTCTTTGACTCTTGACAGGGTGTCGTCTTCCAGCGTGGCTTGTCCAATTTCGGTCAATGTCATTGTCTTGGGACAGGCAGATTGCGAGACCATATGAACAAATGCTTCAACCCGTTGAGCAGCGTCAGGTTGGTGGTCAGAAGTGTCAGACTCAGGATGGCGGGAGAGGTAGTCTGCTGGATTGTGAGCTCCAGGGCGGAACACAACTTTGAAATTGTATCCTTGGAGCTGCACTGCCCATCTTTTGATGCGTGGGGGAGCCAGCCGGGTCGAGCCTGCGAACAGGGGTAGTAACGGCTTGTGGTCGGTGACCACGGTGAAGGCCTGACCGCAAAGATACAGGTGGAAGTGCTGGCACACCCACCTTATGGCCAGCGCCTCTTGTTAGATTTGTGCGTAGCGCGTCTCGGTGTCGGTCAGTGCTTTGGTGGCGTAGGCTACGGGTTTCCATGTCTCTGGACTGTGCTCTTGTAGGAGCACCTCTCCCAGTCCGACTGGACTCGCATCAACAACCAGTTCGGTCTTGCGTTGGGGCTGGAAGTAAGCCATCACTGTCTTGTCAAGCAGGCTAGTCTTGATGTCGTTGAATGCTTTGTGTGCCGCCGCAGACCATTCCCACTTTCGGTCTTGGCGCGTGAGCGTCCGCAGGGGCTCCGACATGGTGGCCAGATTTGGGATGAAGCGGCCGCAGTAGGTGGCCATGCCCAGAAAACTCCTCACCTCCGTGGGGTTTCGTGGGGTGCTCGCCGCCCTGATCGCGGCGGCTTTCTTTGGGTCTACCTGGAGCCCTTCGCGGGTGAAAGTGTATCCAAAAAGTCTATGCTTTCTTGATAGAAGGAACACTTAGATTTGTGTAGGGTTAGTCCGCTGTCTGCCAGCTGCTGCAGAGTCGCCCTCAAGTGTGTGTGATATTCTTCGAGCGTATCAGAGTATACCAGAATATCGTCACTGAGGTTTATGACACCCCATAGCCCAGATAACACTTCGCGTATTGCATTCTGGAAAACCTCTGCAGCAGAGGATACCCCGAAGCTGAGTCTTCGATAGCGGCACAGCCCCACGTGAGTTGAGAAAGAGGTTATGTATCGGCTCTCGGGCTCCAGCTCGAGTTGATGGTAGCCCGCGTTTAAGTCGAGCTTGGAGAACCACTTTGCGCCATTTAGGTCGGCCACTATGTCGTCCATTGTTGGGGTGATGTGACGCTCCCTTTTCACTGCCGTGTTGGGCAGCCTCATGTCGACACATAGTCGAATCGCTCCTGGTTGCTTCGGTTTGGGGGCCACAACCAGTGGGGATACCCATGGGGTGGGCCCGGATACCTTTTCTATCATCCCCAACTCTTCCAATTTTCTGAGTTCCTCTTCTACTTGCGGTCTGAGATTGAAGGGTACGCGCCGGTGCTGGAGTGCTATCGGCCGCACTGAGGTGTCAATGTGGAGTCGGAACTTCTTTCCTTTGAGTTTTCCCAATCCTTGGAATAGTTCTGGGAACTCTCTGAGTATGGCCTCCGCATGGGACTCGTGTACCTGATTTGCAAAGAAGACAATCTCCAAATCCTCTGCAGTGTGACAACTGAGCAAAGTTCCCTTCTTGCCTTCCGTTACATGAAATTTCGCCTTGGTGGAGAGCTTCCCACTCACGATGGTAGTTTGGATGACTCCTCGCAGTGGGATGGGGTCTGTGCCTCCGTAGGTGTAAATTCTCGCACTCGAGGGTGCGAGTGCTTGTTTTGGCAAGAGCTTCTCATACTGGTCCGAGTCCATCACATTGACAGAGGCTCCCGTGTCTAATAGTGCTTGTACATTGGTCCCATCAATGGTGACTGAGCACATCGGAGGGGGTCGTCTCTTGGTACCTGCCCGGTTGACATACGATAACACCTCCTCGTCGCCATCATCTTCATACATGGGACGTCTTTCTTGAGCTTGGTCATCGGGTGGCGGTGCCTGTTCGTTCAGTGACACTTGGCGGATCCTCTGCGACAAACTTCTTGCTCTGGGTGCTCCCGCTCGGAAGCGTCCTCCTCGACACACTTTGGCGTAGTGGTTCGGCCGCCCACAGCGGGAGCAGATCTTTCCTCTGGCCCCGCACGTAGCCTCCGCGGGGTGATCTTCACCACAGTATCCGCACGGGTTCCTTGTCGTGCACTTGGGTGCTTGTCGCATCTGGGTGGGTCTTCTTTGGATGGCGTCCACCTTTTCCTCCTTGATCGGCGGGAGTTTGTTTGTTGGCTGCTTCCATCACCTCCGCCCGAGCGTCAGACAGTTCATGGGACCGGGCCAAAACTAGGATTTCGTCGAGGGAGATGCCCGGTTGGCGAAGTATCAGTTTTCTTAGCAGCTTGGAGCGGCACCCTACGATGATCTGGTCTCTGATCTCTTCTCTGGGTTCTGTGAAGGGGCATGTACTAGCCAGCTGGCGAAGTCTCGCATAGAACATGTCGACGGATTCTGACTCTGTTTGCCAGGCTCTCTTGAATTTAAACTTCTCGATGTCATTGTTGAGCTGTGGGTCAAAATGCGCATTCAGTGCATTGACCGCCGCGTCATAGTCATCATCTTCTCCGGTGTTTGGGAGAGTTTCGAACAAATCGTAAATCTCTTCCCCTCCATAGTAGATTAGGAGCGACCTCTTGACTGTTCCGTCCGTTTCACGCGTCCCCTTAAAGTAGTGGTTGAGCCGCCCCACCCATGACTTCCATCTGGGAGCGGCAGTCGCCGGGTCGGCAGACTCGCTGAACGGGGGTAGTGGTGTTACTGCAGTGTGGGCATTTGTCGGTGGTGGAGGTCGCAGCGCAGGCCCCGGATTGTTTCCCACTCCTTGCTGGGCAGCTGCGGCTGCTGCTGCTGGCGCTGTTGCTGCTGGCGCTGTTGCTGCCGGCGCCTGGACGCTCATGGTGGCGCTGTGACTTGGCTGGATGTCTCTCTGCGGAGGACGGCGCCACTGGCCTCTTCCAGCTGCTAGTTCGGGGTTTCTGTGCGGCCTTACGCCCTGTCACTGGTCTCTTGCGGGGGTGAGATGGCCCTTGTCCACTCCTGCGTGACTCCTGCAGGGATTCAAATGCCGTATATGGCACCGTGCTTGTGGGTGCATTGATATACCAGTGATTTATCCTCTAGTGTTTCCCTCTTTTATTCCCCCTTTATCCTTTTGTGATTCTTTTATACTTTTTTTTTTCTTTATTGAGTTTGTTTCTGGAGTTGGCTTGACCAATGCTTGTTTGTAGAACTGTGATTCCGAGGGTGCACACTACTCTTGGGGGCACGTAGCTTGCGCTTGCTGAGGCCGTCCTGTGGCACGTGTGGTAGGTGAGGCCCTGTCAATCCAGGCGTGTGTGTTGAGCCCAGCGCCGACGTGACACAGCCAGCCTCCTGGGGAATCCCCAGCCCCTGTCACTCTCAAACCAGATAGTCAATACACAGACAGGCCCAGGCACACAGAAGGGTCAGACAAGAGAACAGCAACTTTCTAAAAGTGCTGTTCTCAAACACAGGATTTAAAAACAACCTTTCCTAAAAGATGTGTTATTAAATTCTGAGTACAAGGATACTAGATACTTATGTCCTATCTTGTTCCTATGGGAAGAAATGCTGTTAACCACTGTAGCCAGCATCCCCCATGTTAATCTATGGAGGAAGATAGCCTTACAATAGTGTAAAACGAAAAGGGCTGCCATTCACTGCCAGAGCATGTCACCTGCACTAGTACATGCTCTACCTTTTACATACACTGCACCCTGCCCAGGGGGGTACCTTGGGCCTTCCATAGGGATGACTGATGTGCACAAAAAGGGAAGGGTTAGGCCTGGTCAGTGGGGACACTGACCAGGAGGACATGGCAGTTTCTAAACTGCACACAGGCACTGCCTGAGACATCATTTTAGGGCTACTCCAGTGGGTTTCACAATCAGCGCTGCAGGCCCACTAGTACCATTTGTCATCACCAGCCTAGGCACACCCAGTGCATTTTTCTAGGGACTTCATGGTGATACAAATATGCCAAACATGTATATCCAATCAGAATAACACTTTACATAGGGAGCACTTACACTCTGGCACTGATCGGCAGTGGCAGAGTGTCCAAAGCATCTAAACCAGCAAAAACGAAATCCAGCACAGCATCAAAAATACAGGAGGTAGAGGCAAAAAGATAGGGGAAACCACCCCAAAGATGCCAGGTCTAACACGTGTCCCCTCCAGCTGAAAGTGGGGAGAACTACCCACCCTCTTGGGAGTTCTCTTCACTAAGGCGGAAAAACCTGGACAGACCATCAGCATTGGCGTGTTCTGTGCCAGGGCGGTGTTCCACCGTAAAGTCCATTCCCTCTAGGGAGATGGACCACCTCAACAGTTTTGGGTTCTCACCCCTCATTTGCATTAACCATCTGAGGGGCCTGTGGTCGGTCTGAACACGGAAGTGTGTCCCAAACAGGTAGGGCCTCAGCTTCTTCAGAGCCCAGACCACAGCAAAAGCTTCCCTTTCGATCGCACTCCACCTCTGTTTCCTGGGGAGTAGCCTCCTACTAAAGAAAGCTACCAGCTGGTCTCCATTCTCCTCAGTGACTTGTGAGAGTACTGCTCCCACACCATACTCTGAAACGTCTGTCTGTACTACGAACTCACTGGAAAAGTCAGGTGCCCTGAGCACCGGTGCTGTGCAAATTGCAGTTTTCAGGGCATCAAAAGCAGTTTGGCAGGCGTCAGTCCAGTCAACTCTTTTGGGCAACTTCTTGGAAGTGAGTTCTGTCAAGGGGGCGACAATGGTGCCATATCCCTTGACAAACCGTCTGTAATACCCGGTGAGTCCTAAAAAGGCTCTCACCTCTGTCTGGGTCTTGGGGGGGCTCCCAAGCCAGAATGGTATCAATCTTTGCCTGTAGGGGCGCCACCTGGCCGCTCCCCACCTAGTGTCCCAAATACACCACAGATCCCTGCCCTATCTGGCACTTGCTGGCCTTGATAGTGAGGCCTGCCCTTTGCAGAGCCTTCAACACTTCACAGAGGTGTTGCAAGTGTTCCTCCCACGTGGAGCTGAACACTGCAATGTCATCCAGGTATGTGGCGCTGAATTCCTCCTGCCCGGACAGTACCTGGTTAACCACTCTCTGGAATGTGGCAGGGGCATTCTTCAACCCAAAGGGCATGACTCGGAACTGGAAGTGCCCCTCTGGCATTGAGAATGCTGACCTCTCTTTGCCCCCATCAATTAAGGCAATCTGCCAGTACCCAGAAGTCAAATCAAATGTGCTGAGGTACTGGGCAGCTCCCAACTGATCCACAAGCTCATCAGCTCTGGGGATGGAGTGTGCGTCAGTCTTCGTGACCGCATTGAGCCCACGGTAGTCCACGCAAAACGGGAGTTCTGGAGGGCCACCGGGTGTAACAGCTTTCTTGGGCACCAAGACCACTGGGCTAGCCCAGGGGCTGCTGGAGGGCTCAATCACCCCTAGCGCCAACATCTTGGAAACCTCTTCCTTGATGCTGGACCTGACCTTGTCAGCTACTCTGTAAATTTTTTGTTTCAGAGGCAGTCTGTCTCCAGTGTCCACATCGTGGACGCACCAGTTGGTGACTCCTGGGGTCAGGGAGAACAGGGAGGAGAACTGACCCAACACTTGGCGACAGTCACTCTGCTGCTCTGGGGTCAGGGTGGGCAAGAGGACCACACCATCCACTGACCCATCATGCTCCTTAACTGCCAGGAGGTCAGGGAGAGGATCACTATCCTCTTCCATTCCTGCATCTGTAGCCATGAGCATAGTAACTTCAGACCTCTCAAAGTGTGGTTTGAGGCGGTTCACATGCAAGACTCCCAGGGGCTGCCTTGGAGTCCTCAGGTTAACCAGGTAGGTTACCTCACTCTTCCTTTCCACCACCTCATATGGCCCAGTCCACTTGTCTTGGAACGCGCAAGGCTCCACTGGCGCCATCTCCCACACTTTCTGCCCAGGTTGAAATTCGACCAGAGTGGTGTTCTGGTCGTACCATCTTTTCATTTCTTCCTGGCTGGCTTCCAGGTTCGCCTGAGTGAGCTTCCTGAAGCATTGTGTCTGGTTGCGGATGGTCAGCACATAGCTGAACACATCCTGGGAGGTTTCCCACAGGACTTTTACCAACCCTCCTTCACCAGTGAGAGAGGTCCTCTAACAGGGTGGCCATACAGGAGTTCAAAGGGACTGAACCCTGAGGACTTCTGAGGCACCTCCCTGTAGGCAAGCAACAGGCATGGTAACAAGATGTCCCACTTCCGTCTCATAGGCTCCGCTAGGCCCATAATCATACCTTTCAGGGTCCGGTTGAACCTTTCAACCAACCCATTTCCGTGAGGGTGGTAAGGAGTGGTGAACTTATAAGTTACCCCACACTCCTCCCACAGAGACTTCATGTACTTAGAGATGAAGTTGGTACCCCAGTCGGAGACCACCTCTCTGGGGAACCCTACACGGGAAAAGATCCCCATCAAGGCATGGCCCACCACGGGGGCTGTGATTGTCCTGAGAGGGACTGCTTCCGGGTATCGGATGGCATGGTCCACCAAGACCAGGATGAACCTGTTGCCTAAGGCTGTCTTGGGGTCCAGGGGCCCTACTATGTCTATGCCCACCCGTCCAAAAGGGGCGCTCACTACTGGGAAGGGTTGAAGGGGTGCCTTCAACTTCATTCCAGTCTTGCCACTGGCTTGACAGGTTTGGCAAGATCTGCAAAAGGAACCAACGTGCTTTCTCATCTGGGGCCAGTGGAAGTGGGTGACAAGCCGGTTCAGGGTCTTGTCTTGCCCCAGATGTCCTGCAAGAGGCACGTCATGAGCCAGACCCATTAGGAAGCTTCTGAAGCGCTCGGGTACCACCAGCACACGGGCTGCACCGGGCTCAGCAAACTTAGGCTCGCTATATAGTAGGTCATCTTCCCAGTAGATAAAGTGATCTCTGGCTGCTCCACCTGCTGCCTGATCTACAGCCTGTTGCCGCAGACCAATGAGGGAAGGGCATTCTTTCTGCGCCTGGCAGAATTCCTCCCTGGAGGGACCACCTTCCTGCTGCCAATGGGTCAGCTCAGGTAGGTCTCCCAGTTCGGCCACCTGTTCCCCTGTAGGTTCCAGGGCATCCCCCTCAGGTTCTGTTCCTTCCTGGACCGAGGGAACTGCTGGGTCGGGCTTCCCGCACCCCCTGCCTCTTTCTCTCCTGGCAGGTCTCTGGGCCACTGTTTGAGGCTCCAGTTCTGCTGAATCACTCTTACTGGCTGCCATAGCACGCGTGGTCACGCAGATCCACGCAGGCAGGCCCAACATCTCCAAGTGAGTTCTGTGTTCTACATCCTTCCATGGAGAACTCTCCAGGTCGTTACCTAACAGACAGTCTACAGGCAAGGCATCACTGACAATTACTTCCAAAAGACCAGAGACTCCCCCCATGCAAAGGGAACACGCGCCAGCTTGCAGAGGCGTACTGAGCTGTCAGCGGCCACTACAGGGCGGAGTACATCAGGGATGATTTGCTCTTCAGACACCCACTGACACCTCACGGATGTCACGCTGGCTCCTGTGTCTCTCAGAGTCTCAACCTCCCTCCCATTGATCGTCACCTTCTGCCCATACTTCTTAGTGTTAGAGGGCAGTAAGCTTTCCTGGACCATCTCTCGGTCTCCGAGAGAGACAAGGGTCATAACTGCTAAGCCCACCTCTCCACTAATAATCAAATCCCCGCCCAAAGCTACACTTGCTAACCCTGGGGCGTGAAGCCTTTTTATAAAAAAAACAGGGGCGCTTCCGTCATGTCCTTGCGATGTGAAGACGTATTTTTCAGATAAAACGCAAAGGACTGCCTGCTTCTCTGGTTGCATGGAACCAGAGAAGCAAGCAGTCCTTTGCGTTCGAATTGTGAAACACGAGTTCACACCGCAAGGACATGACATAGGCGCCCCTGATTTTTTAAACAAGCAAAGAAAAAAGGTTTTATGAGGCTCAACCATCTCTGATTGACTACACCCTACCTTTAAATGCTCAAGCACCAGGAGTTTCTTACCTGAAGCTCGACTAAGACTAGAGATTTTAAATGGACATATAAAGTCAGCATCACTTCTCACATCGTACTCCGGTATGAAAAACAATGGAAATCTAACTACCTTGAAAAGCAGATACTAAGGGAGATTATATTGACCCCTGTACTACGACAGATATCAATATATAGTCTTGATAAAGGTGGACAAAATTGTGGAAAACCACCGAAACGCGTCGACGCACCATTTAGTATAATTCACGACTCGGACATCTCAGTTGATATACTCTATTGTGGTGTGCATAACTTAGGTGTCACAAATAGAGCTTGAATATACACCTAGTACTGTACGAGTTTAATGTCTTACTGTTTTCTGTCTCCATGTCTCAATTTTGCTGGCCAATATTGAATGTCAATTATCATTTTTATTGTACCCCCTCCCCCTTCTTTTAACTATTTGTGTCAAGTGGTCCCCTTATTGCCCACTTTTTTAATATTTGTATTACCAATAAATTGCAAAATTCTTTTTACATACGCGAATCTTGTTATTGTTTTTGACCTTCTGGCTCAGTTAATTTAGTCTTGCTCAAGGGAATCTCTTCCTTTTCATTGGTTGGTTAACCCTACTTCCCTTGATTCTCGTTAAGGGGTACCTCTCATATTTACCTCCAGAATAATGGACCAGCCTGGGGCTGAGTCACAGGGTCATACAACTGAAGCACTGGGGTAAAGCTGTCCAGAACATAAACTTGTTGCAGCTAAAATTGTGAGATGTGCTTGAAATAGGCCCCTGAATGCATTTAAATGGACAGCGGTTTAAAGGGAGAATGACCTCATTTCTTGAGGTAACACTTTCTCATTTGACTCACACGTCAAATACTTTAGAGTCCACACTGTAGGCCCCTTATCCACAGCAGCCACTATTCACTATGTCATGATTATGAATGTTTATCTTTCAGAGGTAATCAATCTTTAGCACTAATAGAATCTAGGTCTCATCAAAGATTATGTAGGGGCCCGGGGTTAGATGATGTCACAGGCCTAGATTAGTGTGTTTAGACCGTGGCATGGAATTAGGACGGGCAACAGGTCAAGACAAATGTAGGTATGAGGATATTGGTTTAGGCCAGCATGTGACAATACACATGTGGCATACCAACTCATGAGCAATGGTACTGATATCTGCAGAAAATGTACATAACAGCAATGCAGACAAACAAAAAATCTGATTTCGAATGTTTTTCTTTCCTATTTTTGGATCCATACTGGCCAATGCCCATCAGAAGCGCAACACGTGGAAGGCCATCGCTAGGAAGGTGCGGACCATAGGGGTATATATGTGGCACAGCGTCCATTGCCTCAAGAGGTGGGAGGACCTAAGATGCTGGACCTGGAAGATCACAGAAATCCAGTGAGGGGAGTCCTCCCAACGTATGCGGCTTGCGTGCCGCACTGTGATGCCCCTAATAGTCTGCATCCTTGCATTGACCTATCCGGAGCTTAATGGGCAGTTGAGAGCCCAAAAGCAGAAAGAAGGGGGTAAGTTCTGTTCGGAGTTTCACATCTTACATAACCCATTTTTTGTTACAGCCATGATTTTTCACATTCAAATTAAGGGTGCCCATGTCCAACACACAAGGAGAGTTCTTGGAGATGTAACTTTTATACAAGGTGTATAATTGTGTTCTTTGTCTATTGTTTTTGCAATAGCATCCCACATGATTCCTGCCCACGACCAATGGGCTATTCTGAGCAAACACATGTCTGCCTCAACTCCACATATACCTCAAGTTGTTTGATGTCATAGGAACAGTTGTACCTAACAGGTGTGATAGTCCTTTACTGATGTGGATGATGAAATGATATCACTATTACATGTGCCATAGCAACCTGGGCACTTATGATGCAGTGGATGTACCAAATCTCACATAGTTAATTTGGGATTTTTCACAAGCAATATTTGATGCCATACATATCCCAATAGGTGTTTGATATCAGAAATACTATTGCATAAATGCTTACAGCGTAAGATTAGGATGAGGTATCACTCCTTCACAAATGTGTATGCTAGCCAGTCTATTTTATGACAAATAATGTTAACATGGTATCCAAGTATTGTGGTAATACATTTTGACAGAGTAACACATACCCTAAAGCGTTTCACCATGTCCTTTGTACTGTCGATATAATTAAGAAATGTTGGAGATAAATGGCATTCTTGCAGGGATTGTGCACGATGATAATTCCCATTACATACACGTAGGTGGACTCAATGAGGTGAACTGTAACTCAGGGCAAACTCATGACTCATTAGACAACTGTTGACATGTTAAGGTAAGTATTAGATAGCGAATGCTGTATGTAAAACGTACTGTGATGTTCATGAATATTTAGAACAACAGTTCAAGCCACCATATGTGGTGGAATCATTTCACTTAGACACCACAAAGTTTTATTAACTATAAGCATTTAGGAGTTAAATGTTATAATGTATTTTGTTCTGTACTTAAGTGTATTGGGAAGGTGTCTGCGGCTATGCAAGTTAATATGCTGTATGAATAAATCCCCCAATCCGTGTTTCTTACTGTCTTTAACATCCTAGGTTTGTATATGAAATGTGATACATTGCTAAGGTACTTCAGTACTGATGTCACCATCACATTGGACAGCAGCCCTATTCTTTAGTGCTTTGGAGTGAAAGTTCAACATTGTCAAACGTACATAGAGTGGTAAAGTGCTTTCAGTGTATGAAACTATTGGTACAATATAGCTGTATTTGCTGAGTTCCATTGATTCATAGTTCACATTTGGAACATGTATATTCTGCAGATTTTAAGATCTTGTGGAGACACTTTACTAAAGTAATTTTGGTAGGTATATTTTTGGTGATATCAGTTCACTATACTGAACTTTCAAAGGCCAAAGTATTGAAGGTGTAACACTGTTCCAGGAGATACATAATGATGGAGTGTTATAGTTTTGCTGGTGAAAATTAGTTGCCCAACCAGATCACATCCCTAAGCTCCCTGTTTCACAGAGCCATTACAGGCAGAGAATTAAAGATGTACAGGACTGGACTGATTCTGGAGGCTTGCGTATTATGAGGATAGTAAGCTCATGTACAAAACAGCTTTGAGAAACAACCATGGTCTATGTAGAGCGGCTTATACCACTTTTTACTTGGACCAAATTACCACAGCCAAAAATTGTTCAAAAACTCTTTTCGGAGTGGTGAAGGAACTTCTGAATCCTAATAGGATTTTACCAATCCCAGCACTGTAGCATCCTCAGTGGGAAGAAGTGGTATGTTTCTTTGTTATAACGGTGGCAGATATTAAGTTCTCATTGTTAGATTTGAAATTCCTCTTTCCAGTAATGCACTTGTTATGTGATATTACGTTAGGATTGTGTGGCTAAAATACATGCATTTGCATTCACGTTATGCAACCCACTGAGTTATCCTTGCAGCATGTAAGCTTTAGTTAGTCAGTGTGACTCCATTTTGTATTTTGCAATCTATATTAGACTGTGACTGAATGTGTATGTATTGCTTGCTTCAGCAGAAAGCTACTGGTGTGCATTTTCTCCTAAGGTTGGGCCTTACTGTTCTAATGGATATATTGTTTATACTTCTGCATACCTTTCCCATGAGAGGGAGCCTGCTCCCACTGGCTCAGCTGCAGGGAAGCAGAATGACCTTGACAGAGAGAGATAGTGTGTTACCAGCCTCAGACTCTTAGCTCATCCTTGTGTGCCCCTCTTTAGCTCCTGCTGCCTTCTGTGGAAAGTTACTGGGTGGGTGTGTCTTGTGCTCTGCTGAAATGTATAATTGCTATTCCTATGTCTGGGAGGGGCAGTCCCTCTCCGGTCATCTTAGGGTGCAGGTCATGATGGACTCCTCTGCAGAGTATTGGTAATAAATGCTTTTTTGTATTCTCTACTGTCTGACTGACTCTACATAGGCATAGCAGGTGGTTTTTATATATCACCCGCGGGGCCCCTTCAGATGGTGCCCAAACAGGGACCCCATGAAGTGTGGCCCCCTCACCCGTAATCGGGTCACAGGGGCCGGGGTGGTGTCTGATCGGGCGGGTGGATCGGGCCCCACATCCGTAAGACCGAGCGTGGTTCTCGCAGCTGCCCCACCCTTACGATCGGGTAGATCCTCTGCTAGTGGTCACCGGCTGGGGTCCTGAGAAGGCAAAACCTTGGAGCTGACTGTTTGGTCCAAAGAGTCGGCAGTGGAGAATAACTTGGCTCGACCTGAGTGCACCAGGTGAGTGATTTGATTCTTGGAAAATGGCACCATTCTTGAACGGCACTAGCCTGCGGGTTGTGTACTGGTACAGTCTCTGACTGTCTTGCTTGAATGGCACAAGCCGGCAGGCTGTTTGTCCTGGTACAGTCTGCGGACTGTCTTGTCTTGGACTTGGAGGGTCTGCGGACCCTTGAGGGACACAAAGCACTTGTGAGTGGTCTACTGGGCCAACTGGTAATTAGCTTCTTTGTTAAAAGGCCCGGGACCATTCACAGGTAATCTTCCAGACCAACTGGTAGTTGGATTTCCTCTTGAAAGGGTCTTGGGCAGAGGCGGGTCCTCTTATATCGGTATAGTCTCTGGACTGTCTTGGATGCAGTTTGCAAACGACCTTGCTTGAACGACATGAGTCAACGGGTTGTGTCTTGGTGCGGTTTAATATCAACTTGGTTTGTTCTTGGTAGGTTTGCGAACCCTTGGAAAGGACACAGAGTATTCATGAACAGTCTGCCAGGCCAACTGGAAATTTGGCCCACGCTCGAAAAGATCTGGGACTGTTTGCAAACAATCTGCCAGACTATCTGGTAATTTAGTCTATGCTTGAAAAGGTGTGGGGCTAGAGACTGTCTTCTTGAACTTGGTACAGTCTTCGGACTGCATTCTTGAACTTGGTACAGTCTCCGGACTGCATTCTTTAACTTGGTACAGTCTCCGGACTGTCTGCTTGAACTTTGCACAGTCTCTGTCTACTTGTCTTCGTGCGGTCTTTGTGGTTTGATTGTGGTTTTTGGGTGCTATGAGGTGTGTGGACTGACTTCGGTGGTAATGCTTGTGAAATGCTTGTTTGAGTGAGTAGCGACTTTGCTCTTTGTGTGGAGGTAAGGATGCCTTGCCTCAGCAAGCTGCGTTGTGTGTTTTTTTGTATGACACGTCTGAGGACCGACCATCTTTGAGAAAAGTACTTGCAAATTCCTTTGCCAGGCAAATTGATGAGTGTGACCCCTACTTAACATTGTCTGGAATGAGCTTAATTTGGCCTCTTGTTGTCATTGTGTTATGCAGATGCCAATTGGAAGGATGACACTTTAATTTTTGAAGAATAAGAATAATACATAATTAGAAATATGGTTTGATCAGAAATACTGAAATAATGTGCACTTGTTTTGACATAGGAAGAGTGCAACATGAGAAAAATGTAAGGAAGGGATGCACATTTAAATTGAAGAGAGTGTCATGATGATTCAAGGTAATGTATCTTTGTGCTCAACAGACACGTATTCCAATCGTGCAGTAAGGAGAGGCGAAATACATGCTTGTAATTCAGCAGCGCTGAATGTGTTCTCTCTCTCTGAAAAAGGGGGGGGGCAGAAGTTCTGGAAAGGGAATAGTGTGTTTGTATTTTGAGCTTTCCAGCTTCAGACACAAACTGCTGAGTGGGTGTGTTTCATTTGGATTTTCTCACAATGGAACGTGTATTTAATTTGGAAAAAGTGTTTCAAGCTCTGGGCTGTGAGTGTTTATCTGAATAAAAAGGATTTTCAAGTTGAAAGACATAGCATGTGAATTCAGTTTGTGGCTGGCTTGCCATGACCTTTGGTGTGATAAGGAAGGCATTCCCAAGGAGGGGGCTCATCCAGCTGGGAGACTTGGAGCAAAGCGGCAGACAAGAGAAGAGAGGTGCTGGGGAGAAAGAGTTCTGCAAAGACAGAAAAGGAATTCCAAAGGTGGGGTCCATGATGGTCAGCTCCTGACACAGACAGGCAGAGATACACAGTGTGGAGCCTGCCTTTCCTGAAGGGCAGAAGCTAGCAAACAATGTTAATAGGGTACAGTTTGAAAGCGCAACACAGGAGCTAAAAGATCTGGTTCATGAGTCTTGTGAAAGTGTGTGTCTAACACTGTGGGAGAGAATGGCCTGATGCCAGTAGCATGAGATTCTTTGTGCATTAGATTAATGTTTTCTATTCAGACTAGTGTGCACGTATAGTAAATATTGGGGGCATATTTTCAAGACAGGCGATAAAATTATCGCAGTTTTACCAGCAGAAAACTGCCGCTACAACGGCGATAATGGGCTTGATAATATGCTCTATGAAATTCCAATTGAAACCCATGTTAGATGTCCTTCACATTTAACATGGGCTTCAATTGAAATTCCATAGAGCATATTATCAAGCCCATTATCGCAGTTTTAGCGGCAGTTTTCTGCCGCTAAAACGGAGATAATGTTATCGCCTGTCTTGATAATATGCCTCTTGGTTTGTTTTCAAGAAAAGCTGATAGATGGTATTCTGAAGGTTGAAAGGTTCTAGAGTTTTGGACAAGGGATGAAACAGAAAAGAGTTTAAAGAAAAAAATGATGGTATAGAGATGGTTTGCACAGAAAAGTTTTCAGAATAAGCTGTTTGCAGAGAAAGTAAGCGAGTTACAAGGTTTTGTTTCACAGGATGGAAGTAAAGGTATTTTGGTTTGTGCAAATTCAGGTATGGATGTTGCACTGCTGGAAAAAGTATCCTTTTGCTGTCTTTATAACAGATTTGAGCATTGGAAGAAAAAATGTAAATTTAAACTTGATGCAGCAAATGGAAAGGCGCAAACACAGAGAGAAATGCAGGTGCAAAATGTGCCAGTTCAGCAAATGCAAATATGAATTCAGAAACAAGTTCCACTGACAGGTGTTTTTCAAGCCCAGATGCTACCACAAAACATGGAAAATGCTGAAATGTATTTAAATAAGTTGTCCAGACCAAATGTGAATAATTTCCAGAAACAAAATGAGAACCCATTTCAACAGGTTACTGTATTTTAAAATGAGAGTTTTAACACTAACAATTCTGTATTTACCAAGCTCATTGTGAAGAAAGTAGAAGATCCAGATATAGTTGTAGGAGTTTTAAAAAGAGAAATTACTAACCTAGTTTCATAGAAGGTGGCAGAAGAAATAGGGCCCGTCAGGTCTATTTGGGAAAAGTTGCCAATTTGTTGTTTGTGATACAGGCATAGCAGTGAAATAATTGTTTTACAAATTAAACAGCACAGATTACTGGACACCCGATCATGTTAATTATCTGAGTCCTGATTAAGATGCACATTTTAAAATGGCCCAGCCGGATACAGCTGTAGCATTGCTTTCAGAAAAGTCAATTTGCAAATGCTGTCCTTTTCTTTGTACTATTTTTATTCTTGCAGTGACGTTCAGGCTGTTCTGGTTGTTGCGAAAATGAGGAAGTGAGGCTTTCATTTAGATTTTAGTGGATAGGATTTGTGCCTTTAAAGACAAATTTGATTGTTTATTTGTAGGTTCATTTTTATTGTATTTTTGCACGTATGACTTAGTTGTAGATATTGGGGAGTGATTGGTCTGCAATGTTTCCTTCTGTTATGTATTACAAATAGTACAGTGCTGTGTGTTTTGGTGGGTGTTTCAGAAGCATTAGTTTAGCACATGTTTTGTGCTCTCTTGCTCCGATCATTGGTCCTCTTCTGTTTGAATTTTTCAGTTAATGCCTAGTTGTGTTGAGCATGTGATGAGTTTACCCTCCTCTTATCACTGTCCCGAGGCGGGTGAATGTTATGATGGGCATTGATGTAAGTAGAAAGTAGTGTTTGTTTTCCCTCAAGATTTTTGCAGATGTGCCACCCATTTTGTGGGCAATAGCTGATGTAGAGCTGGCATTCCTGCAGATTTCATGAGCCTTGTTGTGTAAGAAGGCTGGAACATTATAATAGTCCCATTATTTTGATTGTGTGCAAAATGTATGACAGACCTGTGTGCAGTTCAAAGGAAAGATAAAATAGTGTCCTTCCAGTTGTCTGCAGCTCTGCCTATTTTCTGTTTCTTCTGTTGCTCAATATTTTTCTGTTGCTGATATAAAGCGCATTCTTTGGCAGTATTGCTTATAGAATATATTATAGGTCTCTGTTTAAAAATATCATTGTCTGGTAAGAGAAATAGGCTCTATTGCGCCTTTCAGGACCATACAGAAAGACAGGGCATCTATACAAAGTTTAAAAATATAAGGTAGTTACTTGCTCATAGTTTTAGATACAGCAAGAGTTGCAGGGTGGTACAGACAAATAGTGTTAGACAAGGCATTCTTGGTGTGGTTTCCCCTGATTTTTGCCTCCAACTCCAACATGTTGGTGCTGTGCTTTTTCTTGTATCTGCTAGCTTAGATGCTGTGGGTATTTTGCCACTGCAGATCAATGTCACAGTGCAAGAGTTTTCTGTGTAAATTGATATTGTGCTAGTGTTAGAAATGGAGGTCTCTAGTTGGCACTGGCTGGTGCACCGGTCCAAATAGGGACCCTTCCTCCTATGTCAGGGCAAGTGGGTCACCCCTTTTGATAACCCCTGCTCAACCCTGTGGTAATATAGCACGAGCAGTTAGGCCTGTCTCAGAGGCAGTGTGTGAAGCCTTTATGACCACGTACAATAAGTCAGCAATGACACCACAAAAGAAAACAACTCAGGAAGGTATAGAAAAATAATATCTTTATCTAGCAGTTTAACTCAACTCTCGAAGCGCATCAACAATAAAAATTCACGTCAACCTGTAGGGACTCAAAGGAATGATAATGTCTTGAACACTGACTGAGTTGAGGGACGGGGCCTACATGATCCATTGCGCACCAGGTACCTGTCGTTGGAAGGGGGGACAGTACGCCGCTTCTCAAAGAACCAGAGACGGTTACAGGCGGACTCCTAGCGACCACAATACGGGGCAGCAGAGGTCCGCAGCGTGCATCCACACTGACTCAGGTACTTTGGATTAGGTGGGCTCCCCGCAGTAGCAGCACGCGCTGCAGCGGCCCGGATTGGGGGAGGCAAGGACTCTCGTCGGGTTGCTCTGTGGTGGGCGCACAGCGGCAGCAGCTCTCTCTCTTGGCTGCGGCGGCCCACAGGGCGATTCCGGGGGGGATGCAAAGTTGTCAAGGGTGCGGGCCATTATTAGCTACAACTCTCAGCTGGGGCTGCCCGCGGGACAACTCCAAAGGGGGATGCAAAGTAGTCAATGGTGTCAAGGGTGCGGGCGCTCGCGGCTACAGCTCACTCTCAGATGCGGCGGACCGCTGGACAATTCCAAAGGGGGATGCAAAGTAGTCAAAGGTGTCAAGGGTGTGGGCGCTCCGTGGCTACAGCTCTCTCTCAGTTGCGGTGCCCAGCTCCACAAAGTATGATGATGCACAGTAACACAGGGTGATGGCGATCAGCTGGTACAGTTCTCCTCTGGCTGCGACAGCCCACGGGACAGCTCACGGAGGTGCACAGTGGCCAGGAGTGTAGGCACTCAGCAGTTACAGCTCTCCTCCAGCTGCAGCGGCGCACAGGACCACTCACAAGGGTGCACAGTAGCAGAAGGTGTGGGCACTCAACAGTTATAGCTCACTCTCGGCTGCGGCGGCCCACGGGACAAATCACGATGGGTTACGGTGGCAAAGATGTGGGCACTCAGTGGCTACAAATCTCTCCCTGCTGTGGTGGCCCACAGGACAGATCACGATGGTGCACAGAAGCAAAAGGTGTGGGCACTCAGCGGCTACAGCTCTCCGTCCGCTGCGGCGGCCCACAGGACAAATCATGATGGTGCACAGTAGCAAAGATGTGGGCACTCAGTGGCTACAGCTCTCTCTCGGCTGCAGTGGCCCATGGGACAGATCATGATGGTGCACAGTAGCAAAAGGTGTGGGCACTCCGCGGCTACAGCTCTCTCTCAGGTGCAGCGGCCCATGGGACAAATCACGATGGTCCGGCAGATCTCAGTGGCAACAGCTCTCCCTCAGCTGCAGCTGTCCACACGGATCATGCAGAAGGTTGGAGGGTACAGATTTTGGTGGGATCTTAGCAGCGGTGGCTCTCTGAGCTGCAGCGGCCTGCACAGGTTCAGCAAAGAAAGGTTCAAAGGTTCAGAGTTAGGCGGGGGCTCAGCAACGGCAGTTCCCTCTTAGCTGCAGCGGCCTGCACAAGTTCAGCAAAGGAAGGTTCAAAGGTTCAGAGTTAGGCAGGCACTCAGCGGCGGCAGTTCCCTCTGAGCTGCAGCGTCCCGCACAACTTCAGTAAAGGTTTTAGAAGTGGTCCAGTCCACGGCCCTTACAGTAGACCTAGAGGCTCCGAATTACTCGACGGGGGCCTCACCTGTAAGCGGAACTCCCCGCACGGGAATTCCAATGCCCAACTGGGTGAAGTCTAATGTCCCTGAGACTTCAGCAGGAGGCTCGCTCGATTTGGGCCCTCCGGTAGTTTCTTTGGCAAGATGGGTTAAAGTTGCAAAGTCCTTTTCTCCGTTCACTCGGGCAGAGTCTCGTCTTGAAATCCAGAAGGAACTCACCTGGCCAAAGTTCCCGCGCAGCATTTTATACCTAACAAGTCTTTGTTTTCCAAGGTTACAAATCACTGACGCCAGTCAGAACCAGATCGGTTGGGTCGGGGAGCACTTGTTTTAAGAGCTGACATCCTACCCTTTCTGAATGAGGGGGGTCTTCTATCAGACACCCAGTGGGAGGTGGAGCCATCATTCATCTTGCCAGGCACAACCCTGCTTGGATCAAAGAGTCGCCCCTCCCCATGCTTGAAATACTGATTCCTCTCTCCAGCCAGGTCTGACCCAGCTGGCCCTGCTGCTCCAAAACCAGATGGCCATTACGCAGACTTGCAACAGCCCACAGAAAAGCTTTAAACAAGAAACTACTGCGTTTTCAGGAAAGGCATTTCACAACATATAACACATAAACGGTTGTCACTAAAAGGTGGCCCTCGCCGGCCCGGTTATAAACATATTAAACTCCTAGTTCCTATCAGGTCCTAGGCCCAGATAGGGGGATAGACAGTACTCCTTAACAACACAGGCTATACTAATGTAAGTGTCAGAGTTGTACTACTTCACACGGTCATTTATATACATGGAGCATTTGCGCTGTGGCACTGAGTATCTGTGGCACGGCGCCCAAAACATCTATAGCCAGCCAACATACAAGACAGGAAGAGTAGCAGGGGAAGGGAGACCTACGCCAATGATGCCAGGTCTAACAATCGTCCCCTCCAGCTGAAATGTGGGGGAGAACTAACCATCTCCTTGGGGTTTTCCTCACTAAGGCGGAAAAATCTGGATAGACAGTCAGCATTGATGTGTTTGGTACCAGGGCAGTGTTCCACCGTGAAATCCATACATGGTAGGGAAATGGACCACCTCAACTACTTGGGATTCTCACCCTTCATCTTCATCAACCATCAAAGGGGTCTGTGGTCTGTCTGAACTCGGAAGTGAGTCCAATAACAGGTAGGGCCTCAACTTCTTCAGCGCCCATACCACAGCGAATGCCTCATGCTCAATTGCACTCCATTTCTGTTCCCAGGGAAGTAACCTTCTACTTAGGAAGGCTACCGGTTGGTCTAGTCCCTCCTCATTGCTCTGTGACAGAACAGCCCCTATACCATGCTCTGAGGCGTCCGCCTGGACAATTACTTTCTTTGAAATATTGGGCACCTGAAGCACGGGTGCAGTGCACCTGGCGGTTTTCAGGGCGTCAAAAGCTTTCTGACAGGTGTAAGTCCAGTTAACCTACTTTGGCTGCTTCTTAGAAGTCAGATCAGTCAATGGGTAGCAATGTGGCCATATCCCTTAACTAACCTCCTATAGTACCCTGTGAGTCCTAAGAAGGCCCTCACCAGCGTCTGAGTCTTGGGGGGGGGGGTTCCCTCGCAAGGGTAGTCTCAATTGTGGGCTGAAGGGGTGCCACCTGGCCGCTCCCCACCTGGTGTCCCAAATATACTACCAAACCTTGTCCAATCTGGCACTTACTGGCTTTGATTGTGAGGCCTGCTCTCCGCAGTGCCATTTATACCTCCCAGAGGTGGCGCAGGTGGTCCTCCCAAGAGGAGCTAAACACCGCAATCTCATCCAGGTAGGCGGCACTGAAGTCCTCCAGCCCCACCAACACCCAATTGACCAACCTTTGGAAGGTAGAAGGGGCATTATTCATTCCAAAGGGCATCACCCGGAACTGGTAGTGCCCATCGGGGTTGGAGAAGGCTGATCTCTCCTTTGCTCCCTCGGTCAAGGCGATCTGCCAATACCCATATGCCAAGTCAAATGTGCTGAGGTATTTGGCAGCCCCCAACCGATCTAGGAGCTCATCAGCTCTGGGGATGGGGTGCATTGAGGCCCCAGTTGTCCACGCAGAACCAAAGTTCTGGGGTGGCACCAGGTGCAGCAGCTTTTGGGACCAGAACCACTGGGCTGGACCACGGGCTGCTTGAGGACTCAATCATCCCAAGGGCAAAAATGTTTGTGACCTCCTCCTTAATGTAGGCCCCTACCTGGTCAGTTACTCGGTAAGCCTTATTTTTAATGGGAGGACTGACCCCGGTGTCCACGTAATAGACACACCAATCAGTGACACTAGGCACGAGGGAGAACAGATCACCGAATTGTCCCAACAGTTGGCAACAATCCCCCTGCTCCTGATGGGTCAGTGCTGGGGAAAGGACCACACCTTCCACTGAACAATCTCACAGGAGGTCAGGAAGGGGATCACTCTCCTCCTCCATCCCAGCACCGGGGGCCAGGAGCATGCTCACCTCAGACCTCTCAAAGTGGGGCTTCAGGCGATTAACATGCAGGACCCGTAAGGGGTTCCTAGGAGACCGTGAATCTACCATGTAGGTAACAGGACTTTTGCGCTCCACCACCTCAAAGGGGCTGGTCCACTTATCTTGGAGAGCGCAAGGCTCCAGGGGGGCCATGACCCAAACCTTTTGTCCAGGTTGAAACTCTATCAGAGTGGCATTCCCGATGGTGCCAGTGTTTCCTCTCCTCCTGGCTGGCTTCCAGGTTTGCCTCAGCAAGTTTCCTGAAACGCAGAGTCTGGTTTCTGAAGGCCAGCATGTAAATGAACACATCCTGGGGAGGTTTCCTGGGAGATTGCTCCCAGCCTTCCTGGACCAGACTCAGAGGCCCTCTAACCCGGTGACCATAGAGCAGCTCAAAGGGACTGAACCCTAAGGATTTCTGTGGTACCTCACAGTAGGCAAACAACAGGCATGGCAAGAGGACATCCCACTTACGCCTCATGGGCTCACCTAGGCCCATAATCATGCCATTAAGGGTCCGGTTGAATCTCTCGACCCACCCTGGGGGTGGTAAGGAGTGTCAAACTTATAGGTCACCCCACACTCCTTCCGCAGAGTCTTCATGTACTTGGAGATGAAATTAGTCCCCCTATCGGACACCACCTCTCTGGGGAACCCCACGCGGGAGAAAATCATGTGAGGGCAGCTCGAAGGTGGGAGGCTTCTGCTAAAGAGCTAACGGTTGTGGCTCTTGCTTTTTAAAATATTTCTTTCATTGGTGACATTTACTTTGGGGCATTTTAGTAGCTCATCAGGTTTTTTAATAAATTACACTTGACACTTTTTCTCCAATCTCGCTCTGCACTTACCTGTGAGCAGAGGGGGTCCGGGCTAACCGCGTTTTACGTCTACTGCTCTCCTCAAGTGGGGGTCCGTCCGTGTGAGCGGACCCACCATCTTGGGAGTAGCAGAGTGGCGGTCTAGTCTCCAGGACGCACAGGCACAAAAGCAAATGCTGGCGCAAGCGCGCTGCATGTAAGGGCAGCTGGAAGGTGGGAGGCTGCTGCTAAAGAGCTAACAGTTATGGCTCTTGCTTTTTAAAATATTTCTTTTATTGATGACATTTACTTTGGGGCATTTTAGTAGCTCATCAGGTTTTTTAATAAATTACACTGGACACTTTTTAATTGTCTCCAATCTCGCTCTGCACTTACCTGTGAGCGAAGGGGGTCTGGGCTAACCGCGTTTTACTTCTACTGCTCTCCTCAAGTGGGGGTCCATCCGTGCGAGCGGACCCGCCATCTTGGGAGTAGCAGAGTGGCGGTCTGGTCTCCAGGACGCATGGGCACAAAAGCAGATGCTGGCTTGAGCTCGCCAATGGCAAGCCCGTCTGCGCCCGGCCGTGCTAAGGACGCGCTCAGCACCAGTTACGCTGCCCCTTTTGGGTTGGGACTGGGGCCACTTGTAGAGGGTGATCCTAGACGTTATACCAGCAAAGAACTTAACATCATTCGTGAGAGGGGGCGTGATAAAGGGACCCTTATGCTGTCCAACACTGTCTTCCCTCTGTCTGATTTTCTGAGGAGTGACACTATAGCCGGTGGGCTTTTGAATGTGAGGTCTCTCCCTAAACACAGTGTTGAGATACAATTGGTATTGGAGACTCATGAACTTGATTTCGTGTGTATGACCGAAATATGGACTGCGCCGGAGTGCGAAGTTGATGCTGGGAATGCTTGCCCGCCAGGGTTTAAAATTCGCCACAAGCCCAGAACTAGTGGGAGGGGGGGTGGGTGTGATTTTTAGAGACACAATGGACTTGATGTCATCGAAATTGATGCGTGCAATGGTTGTGTATTTTTGGGCTTTTCTCTTAAGAATGCACAGAGGCTTTTTTTAACGGGCATTATCTGTTATAGACCCCCGGGGGTCTTTACTTTAGCCCAGCAGCAGTCGTTATTGGAATCGTTCTCCAATATGACTGTTACTCATAGCCATTTGGTGATTCTTGGAGATTTTAATCTGTGGTTGAATGGCACTATGAACACAGGATTTCTTAACATGATTCACTCATGTGAGGCCCTTGGCCTCTCCCAGCGAGTCTCGCTGGCAACCCATACAGGGGGTCATCGGTTGGACCTGATCTTCTCTGAGACCAACCTCCTTACTGTTGGGGATGTTTTACCTATGGCCTGGACTGACCACTCTTTGATTACATTTTTTGTGAAGTCAAGCACGCTCGCTGCAGGGACATCTAGTCAAGTGAGGGAGTATGTTAGCAGGGATTGGAAGTCCCTTGCTCGGAAAAAAGGTGTCTCACCCACGTTCATGGTTGAGAATGCTTTGCCTCCGACTTGCAGATTGAGGTGTATTACGCTGCCCTCTGCTTGAAGATTACTTCGGTTTTGGATACCTCTGCTCCTCTTAAACATCACAGGAGTAGGGGGAGACCCTCAGCCCCCTGATTTACGGACAGCCTCATAAATTTGTGACTGGAATGTAAACAAGCGGAGAGGAGGTGGAGGCACGCATACCTGGATAGGGACAGGCTTGGTTGGAAAGCGAAGCGTGGAGAAGCGTGGCTCAAATGGTTAGAGCGGCAGACCCTGATGCAGAGGTCCGGCCCGGGACCAGGGTTAAATACCCGCCTCGGCGGGTCTTGGGCTCAATTTCCTCGGACCTGATAATTCTCGCCTCGGTGCCTATTCTAATCATGAGTCCCACTCTGCAACTCTGGGCAATAGCTTGCTTAATCTCCACAACGGCCCCAACAGTGCTGGGATGCCTGGCTTCACCTTGGGGGTGCCCAGGAGTGGACATTTCACAGGGAAAAAGCCAGGAAGGGTTCCTAAGCGGTATACGGACAGCGCTGGGACACTTCCGTTGGAGGTAGCTGTCCGCTTTACAAATGCTGGCATTTACATTTTACATTTACATTTACTATAAGAAGGAGATCCATGGAGTTAAGGCAGTGTACTTCTCTAGGGTCATTCTTGATGCCTTGAATAGCTCTTGTAGCATTTTTAATATTTTGAAATGCCTTATTAGCCCAGACTGTGCCAAGAATGAGTTCCCCCCTCCCAGGAACTCTGTGAGAACCTAGTCCGGTTCTTTCAGGACAAAATCAAACTGATTATTGATTATCTGGGGGTGGAGCAGCAACAAATCCTGGCAGTAGCTGATTGTGGCAGTCTGTCGACTTTTGGGGCCGTTTATGAACAGGGAGAAGTTGAGTCCCTTGTGGAATTCGCACAGCTGTCTGCAGAGGAGTTCAGGGAAGTGGCCTTTGGTATTACATCCGGGTCTCCGCCTGACCCGATTTCACAAAACATCTGGAAGGAGTTCGAGGCTGAGCTCTTCCCTACGCTCCGGCTGGTGTGCAACCAGTTGCTTACTACTGGAGTGGTTCCACCTCAGTGGAAATAAGCGGTGGTGACCCCTTTACTGAAAACGCCCACCCTTGATCCTGAATGCCTCAAGAACTTTAGGCCCATCTCGCTTCTACCTTATCCAGCAAAGATTGTAGAGCAGGTGGTGGCAGGCACCCTCTCTAGACACCTAGAACACCATAAGCTCCTGGAGGACGTCCAGTTTTCCTTCCGGCCAGCCCATGACACCGAGACGGCCCTGGTGACCGTGCTGGATGAGCTTCATTGGCGGGCAGACAGGGGACAGGCAGGGGTTTTGATCCTGCTTGACCTGTCTGCCGCCTTCGACACAGTGAACCATGGAATTCTGCTGGACAGGCTGAGAGAGGTGGAGGTTGCAGGTAGTGCCCTTGGGTGGTTTGAGGCTTTCCTTAAGGGTAGAGAACAAGCTGTGTCCCTCCCTCCCTTCCAATCCGCTTTTTCCACCATCTCGCATGGCGTCCCACAAGGCTCGGCAGTTAGTCCGATATTATTTAACATCTACATGAAGCCTTTAGTCGCGGTCCTCAAACAATATAAGATCGAAATTGTTAACTACGCTGATGATATGCAGTTGATTCTCTCCTTGGAGGGAGATGAATCAACCTCCTTGGAAGTATTTCACAACTGCCTGCGAGATACAGCGGACTGGTTGAAATCCAACTCCTTGCAATTTAACATAGGAAAGACCGAGGTGTTATATTGCCCAAGGCCTAGGGTACAATCTTTTCTACCCAGTAACTTCTGGCCTGTGGATTTTTCTCCACTGGTGCAGCCTGCGAAGGAACCTGGGCGTGATGTTTAATAGCGACCTTACTTTGGAGGCACAGGTTTCAAAGGTAGTAGCTGGCTGCTTGGTCATTATTCGCCTCCTGAGAAAAATTCTTCCTTTGTTACCGCCTCTTGCTCGGGTAGAGGTGGTGCGCTGTACTATGCTCAGTAGGTTAGATTACTGCAACTCCTTACTGTTGGAGTCTCCAAGCTATCTCATGGATAGACTCCAGAGAATTCAGTCTGCACATACAAAATTAGCCCTGGGGTGGCCAACAAGATCTTCTTCTTCAAGGGCTTTGGCTCAGCTGCACTGGCTCCCAGTGAGACAGAGGGTGCAATGTAAGTCTCTCTGTCTGGCCTTTAAAGCTCTTCATGGATTAAGCCCTGCTCGTTCACGAAGGAAGTTCTCGTGGCATGTGCCGGCCCGCAATCTACACTCCTCCTCGGCCATGTTGGTGACCATACCAAGGTTTAGGAGATCTAGAGCAGGAGGTAGATCGTTCAGCGTGGCCGCAGCCAAACTTTGGAATTCTCTTCCGATTGAACTTAGGCAGGCCACCGACCTTCTCGCATTTGGAAGGCACTTGAAAACTTGGCTTTTTCCAAACCCCTAGCTTGTTATCAGTTTGCCCCCTTCTTCGATACGAGTCTGTCAGCGCCAGGATGCCTTTCTGAGGTGAAAGTGCACTTTAGAAGTGATATAAATAAATAAATAAAAATCCCCATCAGTGCCCGTCCCACAATGGGGCCGTCACTGTACTGAGTGGAATGGCCTCAGGGTACCAGGTGGCATTGTTCACCAAGACCAAGATGAACCTGTTGCCCATGGCTGTCTTGGCATTCAGAGGCCCCATAATATCGATGCCCACTCTCTCGAATGGGGTGCTAACAACAGGGAAGTGTTGCAGGGGGGGCTTAAGCTTCCCCCACTCTTTCCACTTGCCTGGCAAGGCTCACATGTCCTGGAGTAAGCATCTGAGCTCCTGCGCATATGGGGCCAATAGAAGTTGGTGATCATCAATGGCCATAGGTTGGAGGCTCTTAGGGACACAGGAGCTAGTGTGACTGCTGTCAGCTCCAGGTTGGTGTCCAAAGAGCATATTGTCCCACATGTGTTCTGTCCCATCTTATCAGCCGACAACTCAGAGAGCCGGTGTGAGGTGGATCAGGTTCCCTTTGAGTGGGGGGGTCTCAGGAACTCTCCAAGTGGTTGTGAGACCTGCCATGCCGGTAGACTGTCTATTGGGCAATGATCTAGAGAACTCCTCGTGGGCAACGGTGGAGAGAAAGTCTCATTTGGAAATGTTGGGCCTGCCTGAATGGGAGTGTGCTACCACGCGGTCCATGACAGCTCAGAAGGTTGGGCAGGAGGATCTGGAGTCCGAAATTATGGCCCAGATCCCAGCCTCAAATAAAAAGGGCAGGGGGTGTGGGAAACCGGCCCGCACGGTTCCCATGGTCCCAGAGTGGGCAGACCCTGAGGAGGATGCCCTAGGACCTATGGGGAACAGGTGGCTGTACTGGGGGACCTACCCGAGCTGTCTATCACAGGGACTGTGAATTGCCTACAAAGGACTTCAGCTGTCTGGCAGTATAGGTATCTAATCTTTCTTCCTCAAAGGTGAGATCCTGCCAAGCATTTGACTTTGGCTTTCCTCTACTGGCAGTACTCAGTCAAACGTGCATGCTTCGTTTCTACATAGGTTACTAAAAAATAGATAGACGGGCGTTTAAATAAAAAGGGTTTATTGAACAGTCTTATTTCTTGTGCAAGAGATATGAACTGCTACAATCGTAAGACAGATTATAAAGTATAATACATACAGCGTTAGCAGTAAGATAAAATAATACTGTAATAGGTTTGTAGCTATGACATATATTCATAAAAAAACATACATAAATAACATAGGCTAAAATCGGAATACTCATCTTGTGCTTCTAAATAGTTCTTCCCCCAGTGTACTTAAGTTTAGTATGAGGTAAAAGGTAGGTGCTGTTTTCTAAAGTGTAGCTAGCTATAGTTTAGTCCTGCCAAGAGTTGCCAAGAGTTCCTCTAGTTTCCAGTCTGCTCCATACCTTAGAATGAGAGAGGTTGGAATCTCTTTCCGGGTCTCGATCTCTAACACCCCGCAAGGGGAGTCAGAAACACTGGAGCTGGATTCTCTGCAAGGAGGATGACAGCGTCTGGTCAGTGCATCAGGCCGGGACTCGAATTCCTTCAGAACTTGCTGTGGCGAGCCGCGTAGCTGTGACGTGCAAGTAGGCAGCCGAACCGTGGTTTGCCATTGCAAGTGAAGGTATATTTATACCTTGAAGGTGTTTAGGAATGCCAGTATTGATGTAAAAGTCGGGCAGAGGAACGTCATGAATGAACCCCTGAGGAATAGATGTTCATGCATAATAAATGAGTTCTTGGAGAAATCAATAATCCAAGCAAGGGGAAGTCCTGAAGGCTTAAGAGTCTGGTTTTCCAAGAACTCCTTGTGACGGGGATAGACAGATGTAGGCGGCCATGCCTGTATTTGGTTAGCATTAATAATGCCTAAATAAGGGTAGGATTTCTATGCCTAAATAAGAGCAATATGAATTGTGCCTACATAAGGGCATACATCGGGAAAACTATATACAGTATCTAAATTGACACAAAACACTCTTTGCTGTGGTGGCCAACAGGACATTTCTGGGGGGGGGTGCAAAGTTGTCAAGGGTGCGGGCACTCAGCTGCTACAACTCTCTCTCAGCTGTGGCAGCCCGTGGGACAATTCCAAAGCGGGATGCAAAGTAGTCAAAGGTGTCAAGGGTGCGGGCACTCTGCGGCTTCAGCTCTCTCTCAGCTATGGCACGCCACTCCACAAAGCACAATGATGCACAGTAACACAGGGTGGTGGGTGCTCAGTGGCTGCAGCTCTCCTCTGGACAGCTCATGGGGTGCACAGTTGCCAGGGGTTTGGGCACTCTGCGGCTACAGCTCTCCTCCGGCTGCAGCGGCCCACGGGACCACTCACAAGGATTCACAGTAGCAGAAGGTGTGGGCACTCAGCGCCACAGTTTTCTCTTGGCTGCGGTGGACCATGGGACAAATCACAATGGTGCAAAGTAGCAAAGATGTGGGCACTCAGCGGCAACAGCTCTCTCTCAGCTGTGCCGGCCCACGAGACAGATCGCGATGGTGCAGGTTCCGGCGGCTCTCAGTGGTGACAGCTCTACCTCAGCTGCAGCGGCCCACAGAGATCCTGCGGAAGGTTGGAGGGTGCAGATTTAGATGGGCTCTCAGTGGCGGCGGCTCTCTGAGCTGCAGCGGCCTGCACAGGTTCAGCAAAGAAAGGTTCAAACATTCAGAGTTAGGCAGACGCTCTGCGGCTGCAGTTCCCTCTGAGCTGCAGCAGCCCACCCAAGTTCAGCAAAGAAAGGTTCAAAGGTTCAGAGTTAGGCGGGCGCTCAGCTGCGGCAGTTCCCTCTAAGCTGCAGCGACCTGCACAAGTTCAGTAAAAGTTTCAGAAGAGGTCCAGTCCACAGCCCGTAGAGTAGACCTAGGGGCTTCAGATTACTCGACAGGGGCCTCACCTGTAAGCGGAACTCCCCGCACGGGAATTCCAATGGCCGACTTGGTGAAGTCTAATGTCCCTAAGACTTCGGCAGGAGGCTCCCTTAATTTGGGCTCTCGGGTAGTTTCTGTGGCAAGATGGGTTAACGTTGCAAAGTCCTTTGCTCCGTTCACTTGGACAGAGTCTCGTCTTGACATCCAGAAGGAACACACCTGGCCACAGTTCCAGTGCAGCACTTCATACCTAATTCTTTATAGGGGTAAGATGGAGAATAGAAATGAGCTCAAAATGGGATAATACTTCTTTAAGCAAGTATGGGTTTTACGGTCTGTGTTTGAACACAGGATCTTTAGAGTGCAGATATTTTCTTGTCCAACATTTCTGTGTATTTCTGTCTTTTGTGAATGGATTGTCTTGTTTCAGTGTGTTGTGTCCTGTTTTGTGTGGTGCGTACACAAGACAGCTCTGCGTTTTACGGCTTTACATTTTCCTTGACTTATGTGCCTATTATGTGTACTGTTGTGTGCTGTTTTGCATGGTAAGTACGCAAGACAGCTTGTAGTTGTACGCTTTCTCTCTCTTTTGAGCCTACCCGAGATGTCTAGTAGTGGTCATGCTGGTGGCCATTTCCATAAGACAAATGGTTGGACTCGCTTTAGCCATTCATTTCACAGGATGCTGTGAATATGCTTTTGAATAAACAAAGACACAGCACCTCACCAGTGCAGGTCTAATTGGCTATAAAATACCACTGTTTTAACAAATTGGCAGGATAAAAAAAAGAAAAAAATCATAAAAATTAATGTGATACTATGAAGTATGTCATGTTACTGCCACCCCTTTCGGTAAATTGATGGAATTGGAATTGGATGAAGATGAAAGGATGGGTAGACTAGACTGATGATCCCTTATTTGATCCTTAAGGGGAACTATATGTCAGTGGTTTTTGTTTAAATTCCCAGGTGACACCACCATTATTGTTCATGTTACCTCAACACTACATATAGTTGTAAATACATCACAAGTCCTTTAATAGTTAGTCTGAGTAACTGGGTTGTAACAGATGATGTGGGATAAAATATAGAATAATGCATGAAGAAAATTATAAAAATGAAATAAAAGAATGTTTGTAGTAGGAGATGCTGGGTGGGTACTGAAGTCAAGATGTCTAAGTTGAAAGTAATTACGAAAAATGGGGTATGACCCAGACAGAGTCAAAGGACCTGGGTATCGTATGGTATGTAAACAAAGTGGTCCTAGACACAATTTTATCAAACACATATAAATGAATTATTCATTATTACTCTTTGTAGGACTTAATCCTGGAAAGGAAAGAGACAAAACAACAAGCCAAATGCGTCCTGAGAGGGACTGCTTCCGGGTATCGGATGGCATGGTCCACCAAGACCAGGATGAACCTGTTGCCTAAGGCTGTCTTGGGGTCCAGGGGCCCTACTATGTCTATGCCCACCCGTCCAAAAGGGGCGCTCACTACTGGGAAGGGTTGAAGGGGTGCCTTCAACTTCATTCCAGTCTTGCCACTGGCTTGACAGGTTTGGCAAGATCTGCAAAAGGAACCAACGTGCTTTCTCATCTGGGGCCAGTGGAAGTGGGTGACAAGCCGGTTCAGGGTCTTGTCTTGCCCCAGATGTCCTGCAAGAGGCACGTCATGAGCCAGACCCATTAGGAAGCTTCTGAAGCGCTCGGGTACCACCAGCACACGGGCTGCACCGGGCTCAGCAAACTTAGGCTCGCTATATAGTAGGTAATCTTCCCAGTAGATAAAGTGATCTCTGGCTGCTCCACCTGCTGCCTGATCTACAGCCTGTTGCCGCAGACCAATGAGGGAAGGGCATTCTTTCTGCGCCTGGCAGAATTCCTCCCTGGAGGGACCACCTTCCTGCTGCCAATGGGTCAGCTCAGGTAGGTCTCCCAGTTCGGCCACCTGTTCCCCTGTAGGTTCCAGGGCATCCCCCTCAGGTTCTGTTCCTTCCTGGACCGTGGGAACTGCTGGGTCGGGCTTCCCGCACCCCCTGCCTCTTCCTCTCCTGGCAGGTCTCTGGGCCACTGTTTGAGGCTCCAGTTCTGCTGAATCACTCTTACTGGCTGCCATAGCACGCGTGGTCACGCAGATCCACGCAGGCAGACCCAACATCTCCAAGTGAGTTCTGTGTTCTACATCCTTCCATGGAGAACTCTCCAGGTCGTTACCTAACAGACAGTCTACAGGCAAGGCATCACTGACAATTACTTCCAAAAGACCAGAGACTCCCCCCATGCAAAGGGAACACGCGCCAGCTTGCAGAGGCGTACTGAGCTGTCAGCGGCCACTACAGGGCGGAGTACATCAGGGATGATTTGCTCTTCAGACACCCACTGACACCTCACGGATGTCACGCTGGCTCCTGTGTCTCTCAGAGTCTCAACCTCCCTCCCATTGATCGTCACCTTCTGCCCATACTTCTTAGTGTTAGAGGGCAGTAAGCTTTCCTGGACCATCTCTCGGTCTCCGAGAGAGACAAGGGACATAACTGCTAAGCCCACCTCTCCACTAATAATCAAATCCCCGCCCAAAGCTACACTTGCTAACCCTGGGGCGTGAAGCCTTTTTATAAAAAAAACAGGGGCGCTTCCGTCATGTCCTTGCGATGTGAAGACGTATTTTTCAGATAAAACGCAAAGGACTGCCTGCTTCTCTGGTTGCATGGAACCAGAGAAGCAAGCAGTCCTTTGCGTTCGAATTGTGAAACACGAGTTCACACCGCAAGGACATGACATAGGCGCCCCTGATTTTTTAAACAAGCAAAGAAAAAAGGTTTTATGAGGCTCAACCATCTCTGATTGACTACACCCTACCTTTAAATGCTCAAGCACCAGGAGTTTCTTACCTGAAGCTCGACTAAGACTAGAGATTTTAAATGGACATATAAAGTCAGCATCACTTCTCACATCGTACTCCGGTATGAAAAACAATGGAAATCTAACTACCTTGAAAAGCAGATACTAAGGGAGATTATATTGACCCCTGTACTACGACAGATATCAATATATAGTCTTGATAAAGGTGGACAAAATTGTGGAAAACCACCGAAACGCGTCGACGCACCATTTAGTATAATTCACGACTCGGACATCTCAGTTGATATACTCTATTGTGGTGTGCATAACTTAGGTGTCACAAATAGAGCTTGAATATACACCTAGTACTGTACGAGTTTAATGTCTTACTGTTTTCTGTCTCCATGTCTCAATTTTGCTGGCCAATATTGAATGTCAATTATCATTTTTATTGTACCCCCTCCCCCTTCTTTTAACTATTTGTGTCAAGTGGTCCCCTTATTGCCCACTTTTTTAATATTTGTATTACCAATAAATTGCAAAATTCTTTTTACATACGCGAATCTTGTTATTGTTTTTGACCTTCTGGCTCAGTTAATTTAGTCTTGCTCAAGGGAATCTCTTCCTTTTCATTGGTTGGTTAACCCTACTTCCCTTGATTCTCGTTAAGGGGTACCTCTCATATTTACCTCCAGAATAATGGACCAGCCTGGGGCTGAGTCACAGGGTCATACAACTGAAGCACTGGGGTAAAGCTGTCCAGAACATAAACTTGTTGCAGCTAAAATTGTGAGATGTGCTTGAAATAGGCCCCTGAATGCATTTAAATGGACAGCGGTTTAAAGGGAGAATGACCTCATTTCTTGAGGTAACACTTTCTCATTTGACTCACACGTCAAATACTTTAGAGTCCACACTGTAGGCCCCTTATCCACAGCAGCCACTATTCACTATGTCATGATTATGAATGTTTATCTTTCAGAGGTAATCAATCTTTAGCACTAATAGAATCTAGGTCTCATCAAAGATTATGTAGGGGCCCGGGGTTAGATGATGTCACAGGCCTAGATTAGTGTGTTTAGACCGTGGCATGGAATTAGGACGGGCAACAGGTCAAGACAAATGTAGGTATGAGGATATTGGTTTAGGCCAGCATGTGACAATACACATGTGGCATACCAACTCATGAGCAATGGTACTGATATCTGCAGAAAATGTACATAACAGCAATGCAGACAAACAAAAAATCTGATTTCGAATGTTTTTCTTTCCTATTTTTGGATCCATACTGGCCAATGCCCATCAGAAGCGCAACACGTGGAAGGCCATCGCTAGGAAGGTGCGGACCATAGGGGTATATATGAGGCACAGCGTCCATTGCCTCAAGAGGTGGGAGGACCTAAGATGCTGGACCTGGAAGATCACAGAAATCCAGTGAGGGGAGTCCTCCCAACGTATGCGGCTTGCGTGCCGCACTGTGATGCCCCTAATAGTCTGCATCCTTGCATTGACCTATCCGGAGCTTAATGGGCAGTTGAGAGCCCAAAAGCAGAAAGAAGGGGGTAAGTTCTGTTCGGAGTTTCACATCTTACATAACCCATTTTTTGTTACAGCCATGATTTTTCACATTCAAATTAAGGGTGCCCATGTCCAACACACAAGGAGAGTTCTTGGAGATGTAACTTTTATACAAGGTGTATAATTGTGTTCTTTGTCTATTGTTTTTGCAATAGCATCCCACATGATTCCTGCCCACGACCAATGGGCTATTCTGAGCAAACACATGTCTGCCTCAACTCCACATATACCTCAAGTTGTTTGATGTCATAGGAACAGTTGTACCTAACAGGTGTGATAGTCCTTTACTGATGTGGATGATGAAATGATATCACTATTACATGTGCCATAGCAACCTGGGCACTTATGATGCAGTGGATGTACCAAATCTCACATAGTTAATTTGGGATTTTTCACAAGCAATATTTGATGCCATACATATCCCAATAGGTGTTTGATATCAGAAATACTATTGCATAAATGCTTACAGCGTAAGATTAGGATGAGGTATCACTCCTTCACAAATGTGTATGCTAGCCAGTCTATTTTATGACAAATAATGTTAACATGGTATCCAAGTATTGTGGTAATACATTTTGACAGAGTAACACATACCCTAAAGCGTTTCACCATGTCCTTTGTACTGTCGATATAATTAAGAAATGTTGGAGATAAATGGCATTCTTGCAGGGATTGTGCACGATGATAATTCCCATTACATACACGTAGGTGGACTCAATGAGGTGAACTGTAACTCAGGGCAAACTCATGACTCATTAGACAACTGTTGACATGTTAAGGTAAGTATTAGATAGCGAATGCTGTATGTAAAACGTACTGTGATGTTCATGAATATTTAGAACAACAGTTCAAGCCACCATATGTGGTGGAATCATTTCACTTAGACACCACAAAGTTTTATTAACTATAAGCATTTAGGAGTTAAATGTTATAATGTATTTTGTTCTGTACTTAAGTGTATTGGGAAGGTGTCTGCGGCTATGCAAGTTAATATGCTGTATGAATAAATCCCCCAATCCGTGTTTCTTACTGTCTTTAACATCCTAGGTTTGTATATGAAATGTGATACATTGCTAAGGTACTTCAGTACTGATGTCACCATCACATTGGACAGCAGCCCTATTCTTTAGTGATTTGGAGTGAAAGTTCAACATTGTCAAACGTACATAGAGTGGTAAAGTGCTTTCAGTGTATGAAACTATTGGTACAATATAGCTGTATTTGCTGAGTTCCATTGATTCATAGTTCACATTTGGAACATGTATATTCTGCAGATTTTAAGATCTTGTGGAGACACTTTACTAAAGTAATTTTGGTAGGTATATTTTTGGTGATATCAGTTCACTATACTGAACTTTCAAAGGCCAAAGTATTGAAGGTGTAACACTGTTCCAGGAGATACATAATGATGGAGTGTTATAGTTTTGCTGGTGAAAATTAGTTGCCCAACCAGATCACATCCCTAAGCTCCCTGTTTCACAGAGCCATTACAGGCAGAGAATTAAAGATGTACAGGACTGGACTGATTCTGGAGGCTTGCGTATTATGAGGATAGTAAGCTCATGTACAAAACAGCTTTGAGAAACAACCATGGTCTATGTAGAGCGGCTTATACCACTTTTTACTTGGACCAAATTACCACAGCCAAAAATTGTTCAAAAACTCTTTTCGGAGTGGTGAAGGAACTTCTGAATCCTAATAGGATTTTACCAATCCCAGCACTGTAGCATCCTCAGTGGGAAGAAGTGGTATGTTTCTTTGTTATAACGGTGGCAGATATTAAGTTCTCATTGTTAGATTTGAAATTCCTCTTTCCAGTAATGCAGTTGTTATGTGATATCACGTTAGGATTGTGTGGCTAAAATACATGCATTTGCATTCACGTTATGCAACCCACTGAGTTATCCTTGCAGCATGTAAGCTTTAGTTAGTCAGTGTGACTCCATTTTGTATTTTGCAATCTATATTAGACTGTGACTGAATGTGTATGTATTGCTTGCTTCAGCAGAAAGCTACTGGTGTGCATTTTCTCCTAAGGTTGGGCCTTACTGTTCTAATGGATATATTGTTTATACTTCTGCATACCTTTCCCATGAGAGGGAGCCTGCTCCCACTGGCTCAGCTGCAGGGAAGCAGAATGACCTTGACAGAGAGAGATAGTGTGTTACCAGCCTCAGACTCTTAGCTCATCCTTGTGTGCCCCTCTTTAGCTCCTGCTGCCTTCTGTGGAAAGTTACTGGGTGGGTGTGTCTTGTGCTCTGCTGAAATGTATAATTGCTATTCCTATGTCTGGGAGGGGCAGTCCCTCTCCGGTCATCTTAGGGTGCAGGTCATGATGGACTCCTCTGCAGAGTATTGGTAATAAATGCTTTTTTGTATTCTCTACTGTCTGACTGACTCTACATAGGCATAGCAGGTGGTTTTTATATATCACCCGCGGGGCCCCTTCAGATGGTGCCCAAACAGGGACCCCATGAAGTGTGGCCCCCTCACCCGTAATCGGGTCACAGGGGCCGGGGTGGTGTCTGATCGGGCGGGTGGATCGGGCCCCACATCCGTAAGACCGAGCGTGGTTCTCGCAGCTGCCCCACCCTTACGATCGGGTAGATCCTCTGCTAGTGGTCACCGGCTGGGGTCCTGAGAAGGCAAAACCTTGGAGCTGACTGTTTGGTCCAAAGAGTCGGCAGTGGAGAATAACTTGGCTCGACCTGAGTGCACCAGGTGAGTGATTTGATTCTTGGAAAATGGCACCATTCTTGAACGGCACTAGCCTGCGGGTTGTGTACTGGTACAGTCTCTGACTGTCTTGCTTGAATGGCACAAGCCGGCAGGCTGTTTGTCCTGGTACAGTCTGCGGACTGTCTTGTCTTGGACTTGGAGGGTCTGCGGACCCTTGAGGGACACAAAGCACTTGTGAGTGGTCTACTGGGCCAACTGGTAATTAGCTTCTTTGTTAAAAGGCCCGGGACCATTCACAGGTAATCTTCCAGACCAACTGGTAGTTGGATTTCCTCTTGAAAGGGTCTTGGGCAGAGGCGGGTCCTCTTATATCGGTATAGTCTCTGGACTGTCTTGGATGCAGTTTGCAAACGACCTTGCTTGAACGACATGAGTCAACGGGTTGTGTCTTGGTGCGGTTTAATATCAACTTGGTTTGTTCTTGGTAGGTTTGCGAACCCTTGGAAAGGACACAGAGTATTCATGAACAGTCTGCCAGGCCAACTGGAAATTTGGCCCACGCTCGAAAAGATCTGGGACTGTTTGCAAACAATCTGCCAGACTATCTGGTAATTTAGTCTATGCTTGAAAAGGTGTGGGGCTAGAGACTGTCTTCTTGAACTTGGTACAGTCTTCGGACTGCATTCTTGAACTTGGTACAGTCTCCGGACTGCATTCTTTAACTTGGTACAGTCTCCGGACTGTCTGCTTGAACTTTGCACAGTCTCTGTCTACTTGTCTTCGTGCGGTCTTTGTGGTTTGATTGTGGTTTTTGGGTGCTATGAGGTGTGTGGACTGACTTCGGTGGTAATGCTTGTGAAATGCTTGTTTGAGTGAGTAGCGACTTTGCTCTTTGTGTGGAGGTAAGGATGCCTTGCCTCAGCAAGCTGCGTTGTGTGTTTTTTTGTATGACACGTCTGAGGACCGACCATCTTTGAGAAATTGATGAGTGTGACCCCTTCTTAACATTGTCTGGAATGAGCTTAATTTGGCCTCTTGTTGTCATTGTGTTATGCAGATGCCAATTGGAAGGATGACACTTTAATTTTTGAAGAATAAGAATAATACATAATTAGAAATATGGTTTGATCAGAAATACTGAAATAATGTGCACTTGTTTTGACATAGGAAGAGTGCAACATGAGAAAAATGTAAGGAAGGGATGCACATTTAAATTGAAGAGAGTGTCATGATGATTCAAGGTAATGTATCTTTGTGCTCAACAGACACGTATTCCAATCGTGCAGTTAGGAGGGGCGAAATACATGCTTGTAATTCAGCAGCGCTGAATGTGTTCTCTCTCTCTGAAAAAGGGGGGGGGGCAGAAGTTCTGGAAAGGGAATAGTGTGTTTGTATTTTGAGCTTTCCAGCTTCAGACACAAACTGCTGAGTGGGTGTGTTTCATTTGGATTTTCTCACAATGGAACGTGTATTTAATTTGGAAAAAGTGTTTCAAGCTCTGGGCTGTGAGTGTTTATCTGAATAAAAAGGATTTTCAAGTTGAAAGACATAGCATGTGAATTCAGTTTGTGGCTGGCTTGCCATGACCTTTGGTGTGATAAGGAAGGCATTCCCAAGGAGGGGGCTCATCCAGCTGGGAGACTTGGAGCAAAGCGGCAGACAAGAGAAGAGAGGTGCTGGGGAGAAAGAGTTCTGCAAAGACAGAAAAGGAATTCCTAAGGTGGGGTCCATGATGGTCAGCTCCTGACACAGACAGGCAGAGATACACAGTGTGGAGCCTGCCTTTCCTGAAGGGCAGAAGCTAGCAAACAATGTTAATAGGGTACAGTTTGAAAGCGCAACACAGGAGCTAAAAGACCTGGTTCATGAGTCTTGTGAAAGTGTGTGTCTAACACTGTGGGAGAGAATGGCCTGATGCCAGTAGCATGAGATTCTTTGTGCATTAGATTAATGTTTTCTATTCAGACTAGTGTGCACGTATAGTAAATATTGGGGGCATATTTTCAAGACAGGCGATAAAATTATCGCCGTTTTACCAGCAGAAAACTGCCGCTACAACGGCGATAATGGGCTTGATAATATGCTCTATGAAATTCCAATTGAAACCCATGTTAGATGTCCTTCACATTTAACATGGGCTTCAATTGAAATTCCATAGAGCATATTATCAAGCCCATTATCGCAGTTTTAGCGGCAGTTTTCTGCCGCTAAAACGGAGATAATGTTATCGCCTGTCTTGATAATATGCCTCTTGGTTTGTTTTCAAGAAAAGCTGATAGATGGTATTCTGAAGGTTGAAAGGTTCTAGAGTTTTGGACAAGGGATGAAACAGAAAAGAGTTTAAAGAAAAAAATGATGGTATAGAGATGGTTTGCACAGAAAAGTTTTCAGAATAAGCTGTTTGCAGAGAAAGTAAGCGAGTTACAAGGTTTTGTTTCACAGGATGGAAGTAAAGGTATTTTGGTTTGTGCAAATTCAGGTATGGATGTTGCACTGCTGGAAAAAGTATCCTTTTGCTGTCTTTATAACAGATTTGAGCATTGGAAGAAAAAATGTAAATTTAAACTTGATGCAGCAAATGGAAAGGCGCAAACACAGAGAGAAATGCAGGTGCAAAATGTGCCAGTTCAGCAAATGCAAATATGAATTCAGAAACAAGTTCCACTGACAGGTGTTTTTCAAGCCCAGATGCTACCACAAAACATGGGAAATGCTGAAATGTATTTAAATAAGTTGTCCAGACCAAATGTGAATAATTTCCAGAAACAAAATGAGAACCCATTTCAACAGGTTACTGTATTTTAAAATGAGAGTTTTAACACTAACAATTCTGTATTTACCAAGCTCATTGTGAAGAAAGTAGAAGATCCAGATATAGTTGTAGGAGTTTTAAAAAGAGAAATTACTAACCTAGTTTCATAGAAGGTGGCAGAAGAAATAGGGCCCGTCAGGCCTATTTGGGAAAAGTTGCCAATTTGTTGTTTGTGATACAGGCCTAGCAGTGAAATAATTGTTTTACAAATTAAACAGCACAGATTACTGGACACCCGATCATGTTAATTATCTGAGTCCTGATTAAGATGCACATTTTAAAATGGCCCAGCCGGATACAGCTGTAGCATTGCTTTCAGAAAAGTCAATTTGCAAATGCTGTCCTTTTCTTTGTACTATTTTTATTCTTGCAGTGACGTTCAGGCTGTTCTGGTTGTTGCGAAAATGAGGAAGTGAGGCTTTCATTTAGATTTTAGTGGATAGGATTTGTGCCTTTAAAGACAAATTTGATTGTTTATTTGTAGGTTCATTTTTATTGTATTTTTGCACGTATGACTTAGTTGTAGATATTGGGGAGTGATTGGTCTGCATTGTTTCCTTCTGTTATGTATTACAAATAGTACAGTGCTGTGTGTTTTGGTGGGTGTTTCAGAAGCATTAGTTTAGCACATGTTTTGTGCTCTCTTGCTCCGATCATTGGTCCTCTTCTGTTTGAATTTTTCAGTTAATGCCTAGTTGTGTTGAGCATGTGATGAGTTTACCCTCCTCTTATCACTGTCCCGAGGCGGGTGAATGTTATGATGGGCATTGATGTAAGTAGAAAGTAGTGTTTGTTTTCCCTCAAGATTTTTGCAGATGTGCCACCCATTTTGTGGGCAATAGCTGATGTAGAGCTGGCATTCCTGCAGATTTCATGAGCCTTGTTGTGTAAGAAGGCTGGAACATTATAATAGTCCCATTATTTTGATTGTGTGCAAAATGTATGACAGACCTGTGTGCAGTTCAAAGGAAAGATAAAATAGTGTCCTTCCAGTTGTCTGCAGCTCTGCCTATTTTCTGTTTCTTCTGTTGCTCAATATTTTTCTGTTGCTGATATAAAGCGCATTCTTTGGCAGTATTGCTTATAGAATATATTATAGGTCTCTGTTTAAAAATATCATTGTCTGGTAAGAGAAATAGGCTCTATTGCACCTTTCAGGACCATACAGAAAGACAGGGCATCTATACAAAGTTTAAAAATATAAGGTAGTTACTTGCTCATAGTTTTAGATACAGCAAGAGTTGCAGGGTGGTACAGACAAATAGTGTTAGACAAGGCATTCTTGGTGTGGTTTCCCCTGATTTTTGCCTCCAACTCCAACATGTTGGTGCTGTGCTTTTTATTGTATCTGCTAGCTTAGATGCTGTGGGTATTTTGCCACTGCAGATCAATGTCACAGTGCAAGAGTTTTCTGTGTAAATTGATATTGTGCTAGTGTTAGAAATGGAGGTCTCTAGTTGGCACTGGCTGGTGCACCGGTCCAAATAGGGACCCTTCCTCCTATGTCAGGGCAAGTGGGTCACCCCTTTTGATAACCCCTGCTCAACCCTGTGGTAATATAGCACGAGCAGTTAGGCCTGTCTCAGAGGCAGTGTGTGAAGCATTTATGACCACGTACAATAAGTCAGCAATGACACCACAAAAGAAAACAACTCAGGAAGGTATAGAAAAATAATATCTTTATCTAGCAGTTTAACTCAACTCTCGAAGCGCATCAACAATAAAAATTCACGTCAACCTGTAGGGACTCAAAGGAATGACAATGTCTTGAACACTGACTGAGTTGAGGGACGGGGCCTACATGATCCATTGCGCACTAGGTACCTGTCGTTGGAAGGGGGGACAGTACGCCGCTTCTCAAAGAACCAGAGACGGTTACAGGCGGACTCCTAGCGACCACAATACGGGGCAGCAGAGGTCCGCAGCGTGCATCCACACTGACTCAGGTACTTTGGATTAGGTGGGCTCCCCGCAGTAGCAGCACGCGCTGCAGCGGCCCGGATTGGGGGAGGCAAGGACTCTCGTCGGGTTGCTCTGTGGTGGGCGCACAGCGGCAGCAGCTCTCTCTCTTGGCTGCGGCGGCCCACAGGGCGATTCCGGGGGGGATGCAAAGTTGTCAAGGGTGCGGGCCATCATTAGCTACAACTCTCAGCTGGGGCTGCCCGCGGGACAACTCCAAAGGGGGATGCAAAGTAGTCAATGGTGTCAAGGGTGCGGGCGCTCGCGGCTACAGCTCACTCTCAGATGCGGCGGACCGCTGGACAATTCCAAAGGGGGATGCAAAGTAGTCAAAGGTGTCAAGGGTGTGGGCGCTCCGTGGCTACAGCTCTCTCTCAGTTGCGGTGCCCAGCTCCACAAAGTATGATGATGCACAGTAACACAGGGTGATGGCGATCAGCTGGTACAGTTCTCCTCTGGCTGCGACAGCCCACGGGACAGCTCACGGAGGTGCACAGTGGCCAGGAGTGTAGGCACTCAGCAGTTACAGCTCTCCTCCAGCTGCAGCGGCCCACAGGACCACTCACAAGGGTGCACAGTAGCAGAAGGTGTGGGCACTCAACAGTTATAGCTCGCTCTCGGCTGCGGCGGCCCACGGGACAAATCACGATGGGTTACGGTGGCAAAGATGTGGGCACTCAGTGGCTACAAATCTCTCCCTGCTGTGGTGGCCCACGGGACAGATCACGATGGTGCACAGAAGCAAAAGGTGTGGGCACTCAGCGGCTACAGCTCTCCGTCCGCTGCGGCGGCCCACAGGACAAATCATGATGGTGCACAGTAGCAAAGATGTGGGCACTCAGTGGCTACAGCTCTCTCTCGGCTGCAGTGGCCCATGGGACAGATCATGATGGTGCACAGTAGCAAAAGGTGTGGGCACTCCGCGGCTACAGCTCTCTCTCAGGTGCAGCGGCCCATGGGACAAATCACGATGGTCCGGCAGATCTCAGTGGCAACAGCTCTCCCTCAGCTGCAGCTGTCCACACGGATCATGCAGAAGGTTGGAGGGTACAGATTTTGGTGGGATCTTAGCAGCGGTGGCTCTCTGAGCTGCAGCGGCCTGCACAGGTTTAGCAAAGAAAGGTTCAAAGGTTCAGAGTTAGGCGGGGGCTCAGCAACGGCAGTTCCCTCTTAGCTGCAGCGGCCTGCACAAGTTCAGCAAAGGAAGGTTCAAAGGTTCAGAGTTAGGCAGGCACTCAGCGGCGGCAGTTCCCTCTGAGCTGCAGCGTCCCGCACAACTTCAGTAAAGGTTTTAGAAGTGGTCCAGTCCACGGCCCTTACAGTAGACCTAGAGGCTCCGAATTACTCGACGGGGGCCTCACCTGTAAGCGGAACTCCCCGCACGGGAATTCCAATGCCCAACTGGGTGAAGTCTAATGTCCCTGAGACTTCAGCAGGAGGCTCGCTCGATTTGGGCCCTCCGGTAGTTTCTTTGGCAAGATGGGTTAAAGTTGCAAAGTCCTTTTCTCCGTTCACTCGGGCAGAGTCTCGTCTTGAAATCCAGAAGGAACTCATCTGGCCAAAGTTCCCGCGCAGCATTTTATACCTAACAAGTCTTTGTTTTCCAAGGTTACAAATCACTGACGCCAGTCAGAACCAGATCGGTTGGGTCGGGGAGCACTTGTTTTAAGAGCTGACATCCTACCCTTTCTGAATGAGGGGGGTCTTCTATCAGACACCCAGTGGGAGGTGGAGCCATCATTCATCTTGCCAGGCACAACCCTGCTTGGATCAAAGAGTCGCCCCTCCCCATGCTTGAAATACTGATTCCTCTCTCCAGCCAGGTCTGACCCAGCTGGCCCTGCTGCTCCAAAACCAGATGGCCATTACGCAGACTTGCAACAGCCCACAGAAAAGCTTTAAACAAGAAACTACTGCGTTTTCAGGAAAGGCATTTCACAACATATAACACATAAACGGTTGTCACTAAAAGGTGGCCCTCGCCGGCCCGGTTATAAACATATTAAACTCCTAGTTCCTATCAGGTCCTAGGCCCAGATAGGGGGATAGACAGTACTCCTTAACAACACAGGCTATACTAATGTAAGTGTCAGAGTAGTACTACTTCACACGGTCATTTATATACATGGAGCATTTGCGCTGTGGCACTGAGTATCTGTGGCACGGCGCCCAAAACATCTATAGCCAGCCAACATACAAGACAGGAAGAGTAGCAGGGGAAGGGAGACCTACGCCAATGATGCCAGATCTAACAATCGTCCCCTCCAGCTGAAATGTGGGGGAGAACTAACCATCTCCTTGGGGTTTTCCTCACTAAGGCGGAAAAATCTGGATAGACAGTCAGCATTGATGTGTTTGGTACCAGGGCAGTGTTCCACCGTGAAATCCATACATGGTAGGGAAATGGACCACCTCAACTACTTGGGATTCTCACCCTTCATCTTCATCAACCATCAAAGGGGTCTGTGGTCTGTCTGAACTCGGAAGTGAGTCCAATAACAGGTAGGGCCTCAACTTCTTCAGCGCCCAGACCACAGCGTATGCCTCATGCTCAATTGCACTCCATTTCTGTTCCCAGGGAAGTAACCTTCTACTTAGGAAGGCTACCGGTTGGTCTAGTCCCTCCTCATTGCTCTGTGACAGAACAGCCCCTATACCATGCTCTGAGGCGTCCGCCTGGACAATTACTTTCTTTGAAATATTGGGCACCTGAAGCACGGGTGCAGTGCACCTGGCGGTTTTCAGGGCGTCAAAAGCTTTCTGACAGGTGTAAGTCCAGTTAACCTACTTTGGCTGCTTCTTAGAAGTCAGATCTGTCAATGGGCAACAATGTGGCCATATCCCTTAACAAACCTCCTATAGTACCCTGTGAGTCCTAAGAAGGCCCTCACCAGCGTCTGAGTCTTGGGGGGGGGGTTCCCTCGCAAGGGTAGTCTCAATTGTGGGCTGAAGGGGTGCCACCTGGCCGCTCCCCACCTGGTGTCCCAAATATACTACCAAACCTTGTCCAATCTGGCACTTACTGGCTTTGATTGTGAGGCCTGCTCTCCGCAGTGCCATTAATACCTCCCAGAGGTGGCGCAGGTGTTCCTCCCAAGAGGAGCTAAACACCGCAATCTCATCCAGGTAGGCGGCACTGAAGTCCTCCAGCCCCACCAACACCCAATTGACCAACCTTTGGAAGGTAGAAGGGGCATTATTCATTTCAAAGGGCATCACCCGGAACTGGTAGTGCCCATCGGGGTTGGAGAAGGCTGATCTCTCCTTTGCTCCCTCGGTCAAGGCGATCTGCCAATACCCATATGCCAAGTCAAATGTGCTGAGGTATTTGGCAGCCCCCAACCGATCTAGGAGCTCATCAGCTCTGGGGATGGGGTGCATTGAGGCCCCAGTTGTCCACGCAGAACCAAAGTTCTGGGGTGGCACCAGGTGCAGCAGCTTTTGGGACCAGAACCACTGGGCTGGACCACGGGCTGCTTGAGGACTCAATCATCCCAAGGGCAAAAATGTTTGTGACCTCCTCCTTAATGTAGGCCCCTACCTGGTCAGCTACTCGGTAAGCCTTATTTTTAATGGGAGGACTGACCCCGGTGTCCACGTAATAGACACACCAATCAGTGACACTAGGCACGAGGGAGAACAGATCACCGAATTGTCCCAACAGTTGGCAACAATCCCCCTGCTCCTGATGGGTCAGTGCTGGGGAAAGGACCACACCTTCCACTGAACAATCTCACAGGAGGTCAGGAAGGGGATCACTCTCCTCCTCCATCCCAGCACCGGGGGCCAGGAGCATGCTCACCTCAGACCTCTCAAAGTGGGGCTTCAGGCGATTAACATGCAGGACCCGTAAGGGGTTCCTAGGAGACCGTGAATCTACCATGTAGGTAACAGGACTTTTGCGCTCCACCACCTCAAAGGGGCTGGTCCACTTATCTTGGAGAGCGCAAGGCTCCAGGGGGGCCATGACCCAAACCTTTTGTCCAGGTTGAAACTCTATCAGAGTGGCATTCCCGATGGTGCCAGTGTTTCATCTCCTCCTGTCTGGCTTCCAGGTTTGCCTCAGCAAGTTTCCTGAAACGCAGAGTCTGGTTTCTGAAGGCCAGCATGTAAATGAACACATCCTGGGGAGGTTTCCAGGGAGATTGCTCCCAGCCTTCCTGGACCAGACTCAGGGGCCCTCTAACCCGGTGACCATAGAGCAGCTCAAAGGGACTGAACCCTAAGGATTTCTGTGGTACCTCACAGTAGGCAAACAACAGGCATGGCAAGAGGACATCCCACTTACGCCTCATGGGCTCACCTAGGCCCATAATCATGCCATTAAGGGTCCGGTTGAATCTCTCGACCCACCCTGGGGGTGGTAAGGAGTGTCAAACTTATAGGTCACCCCACACTCCTTCCGCAGAGTCTTCATGTACTTGGAGATGAAATTAGTCCCCCTATCGGACACCACCTCTCTGGGGAACCCCACGCGGGAGAAAATCATGTGAGGGCAGCTCGAAGGTGGGAGGCTTCTGCTAAAGAGCTAACGGTTGTGGCTCTTGCTTTTTAAAATATTTCTTTCATTGGTGACATTTACTTTGGGGCATTTTAGTAGCTCATCAGGTTTTTTAATAAATTACACTTGACACTTTTTCTCCAATCTCGCTCTGCACTTACCTGTGAGCAGAGGGGGTCCGGGCTAACCGCGTTTTACGTCTACTGCTCTCCTCAAGTGGGGGTCCGTCCGTGTGAGCGGACCCACCATCTTGGGAGTAGCAGAGTGGCGGTCTAGTCTCCAGGACGCACAGGCACAAAAGCAAATGCTGGCGCAAGCGCGCTGCATGTGAGGGCAGCTGGAAGGTGGGAGGCTGCTGCTAAAGAGCTAACAGTTATGGCTCTTGCTTTTTAAAATATTTCTTTTATTGATGACATTTACTTTGGGGCATTTTAGTAGCTCATCAGGTTTTTTAATAAATTACACTGGACACTTTTTAATTGTCTCCAATCTCGCTCTGCACTTACCTGTGAGCGAAGGGGGTCTGGGCTAACCGCGTTTTACTTCTACTGCTCTCCTCAAGTGGGGGTCCATCCGTGCGAGCGGACCCGCCATCTTGGGAGTAGCAGAGTGGCGGTCTGGTCTCCAGGACGCATGGGCACAAAAGCAGATGCTGGCTTGAGCGCGCCAATGGCAAGCCCGTCTGCGCCCGGCCGTGCTAAGGACGCGCTCAGCACCAGTTACGCTGCCCCTTTTGGGTTGGGACTGGGGCCACTTGTAGAGGGTGATCCTAGACGTTATACCAGCAAAGAACTTAACATCATTCGTGAGAGGGGGCGTGATAAAGGGACCCTTATGCTGTCCAACACTGTCTTCCCTCTGTCTGATGTTCTGAGGAGTGACACTATAGCCGGTGGGCTTTTGAATGTGAGGTCTCTCCCTAAACACAGTGTTGAGATACAATTGGTATTGGAGACTCATGAACTTGATTTCGTGTGTATGACCGAAATATGGACTGCGCCGGAGTGCGAAGTTGATGCTGGGAATGCTTGCCCGCCAGGGTTTAAAATTCGCCACAAGCCCAGAACTAGTGGGAGGGGGGGGTGGGTGTGATTTTTAGAGACACAATGGACTTGATGTCATCGAAATTGATGCGTGCAATGGTTGTGTATTTTTGGGCTTTTCTCTTAAGAATGCACAGAGGCTTTTTTTAACGGGCATTATCTGTTATAGACCCCCGGGGGTCTTTACTTTAGCCCAGCAGCAGTCGTTATTGGAATCGTTCTCCAATATGACTGTTACTCATAGCCATTTGGTGATTCTTGGAGATTTTAATCTGTGGTTGAATGGCACTATGAACACAGGATTTCTTAACATGATTCACTCATGTGAGGCCCTTGGCCTCTCCCAGCGAGTCTCGCTGGCAACCCATACAGGGGGTCATCGGTTGGACCTGATCTTCTCTGAGACCAACCTCCTTACTGTTGGGGATGTTTTACCTATGGCCTGGACTGACCACTCTTTGATTACATTTTTTGTGAAGTCAAGCACGCTCGCTGCAGGGACATCTAGTCAAGTGAGGGAGTATGTTAGCAGGGATTGGAAGTCCCTTGCTCGGAAAAAAGGTGTCTCACCCACGTTCATGGTTGAGGAATGCTTTGCCTCCGACTTGCAGATTGAGGTGTATTACGCTGCCCTCTGCTTGAAGATTACTTCGGTTTTGGATACCTCTGCTCCTCTTAAACATCACAGGAGTAGGGGGAGACCCTCAGCCCCCTGATTTACGGACAGCCTCATAAATTTGTGACTGGAATGTAAACAAGCGGAGAGGAGGTGGAGGCACGCATACCTGGATAGGGACAGGCTTGGTTGGAAAGCGAAGCGTGGAGAAGCGTGGCTCAAATGGTTAGAGCGGCAGACCCTGATGCAGAGGTCCGGCCCGGGACCAGGGTTAAATACCCGCCTCTGCGGGTCTTGGGCTCAATTTCCTCGGACCTGATAATTCTCGCCTCGGTGCCTATTCTAATCATGAGTCCCACTCTGCAACTCTGGGCAATAGCTTGCTTAATCTCCACAACGGCCCCAACAGTGCTGGGATGCCTGGCTTCACCTTGGGGGTGCCCAGGAGTGGACATTTCACAGCGAAAAAGCCAGGAAGGGTTCCTAAGCGGTATACGGACAGCGCTGGGACACTTCCGTTGGAGGTAGCTGTCCGCTTTACAAATGCTGGCATTTACATTTTACATTTACATTTACTATAAGAAGGAGATCCATGGAGTTAAGGCAGTGTACTTCTCTAGGGTCATTCTTGATGCCTTGAATAGCTCTTGTAGCATTTTTAATATTTTGAAATGCCTTATTAGCCCAGACTGTGCCAAGAATGAGTTCCCCCCTACCAGGAACTCTGTGAGAACCTAGTCCGGTTCTTTCAGGACAAAATCAAACTGATTATTGATTATCTGGGGGTGGAGCAGCAACAAATCCTGGCAGTAGCTGATTGTGGCAGTCTGTCGACTTTTGGGGCCGTTTATGAACAGGGAGAAGTTGAGTCCCTTGTGGAATTCGCACAGCTGTCTGCAGAGGAGTTCAGGGAAGTGGCCTTTGGTATTACATCCGGGTCTCCGCCTGACCCGATTTCACAAAACATCTGGAAGGAGTTCGAGGCTGAGCTCTTCCCTACGCTCCGGCTGGTGTGCAACCAGTTGCTTACTACTGGAGTGGTTCCACCTCAGTGGAAATAAGCGGTGGTGACCCCTTTACTGAAAACGCCCACCCTTGATCCTGAATGCCTCAAGAACTTTAGGCCCATCTCGCTTCTACCTTATCCAGCAAAGATTGTAGAGCAGGTGGTGGCAGGCACCCTCTCTAGACACCTAGAACACCATAAGCTCCTGGAGGACGTCCAGTTTTCCTTCCGGCCAGCCCATGACACCGAGACGGCCCTGGTGACCGTGCTGGATGAGCTTCATTGGCGGGCAGACAGGGGACAGGCAGGGGTTTTGATCCTGCTTGACCTGTCTGCCGCCTTCGACACAGTGAACCATGGAATTCTGCTGGACAGGCTGAGAGAGGTGGAGGTTGCAGGTAGTGCCCTTGGGTGGTTTGAGGCTTTCCTTAAGGGTAGAGAACAAGCTGTGTCCCTCCCTCCCAATCCGCTTTTTCCACCATCTCGCATGGCGTCCCACAAGGCTCGGCAGTTAGTCCGATATTATTTAACATCTACATGAAGCCTTTAGTCGCGGTCCTCAAACAATATAAGATCGAAATTGTTAACTACGCTGATGATACGCAGTTTATTCTCTCCTTGGAGGGAGATGAATCAACCTCCTTGGAAGTATTTCACAACTGCCTGCGAGATACAGCGGACTGGTTGAAATCCAACTCCTTGCAATTTAACATAGGAAAGACCGAGGTGTTATATTGCCCAAGGCCTAGGGTACAATTTTTTCTACCCAGTAACTTCTGGCCTGTGGATTTTTCTCCACTGGTGCAGCCTGCGAAGGAACCTGGGCGTGATGTTTAATAGCGACCTTACTTTGGAGGCACAGGTTTCAAAGGTAGTAGCTGGCTGCTTGGTCATTATTCGCCTCCTGAGAAAAATTCTTCCTTTGTTACCGCCTCTTGCTCGGGTAGAGGTGGTGCGCTGTACTATGCTCAGTAGGTTAGATTACTGCAACTCCTTACTGTTGGAGTCTCCAAGCTATCTCATGGATAGACTCCGGAGAATTCAGTCTGCACATACAAAATTAGCCCTGGGGTGGCCAACAAGATCTTCTTCTTCAAGGGCTTTGGCTCAGCTGCACTGGCTCCCAGTGAGACAGAGGGTGCAATGTAAGTCTCTCTGTCTGGCCTTTAAAGCTCTTCATGGATTAAGCCCTGCTCGTTCACGAAGGAAGTTCTCGTGGCATGTGCCGGCCCGCAATCTACACTCCTCCTCGGCCATGTTGGTGACCATACCAAGGTTTAGGAGATCTAGAGCAGGAGGTAGATCGTTCGGCGTGGCCGCAGCCAAACTTTGGAATTCTCTTCCGATTGAACTTAGGCAGGCCACCGACCTTCTCGCATTTAGAAGGCACTTGAAAACTTGGCTTTTTCCAAACCCCTAGCTTGTTATCAGTTTGCCCCCTTCTTCGATACGAGTCTGTCAGCGCCAGGATGCCTTTCTGAGGTGAAAGTGCACTTTAGAAGTGATATAAATAAATAAATAAAAATCCCCATCAGTGCCCGTCCCACAATGGGGCCGTCACTGTACTGAGTGGAATGGCCTCAGGGTACCAGGTGGCATTGTTCACCAAGACCAAGATGAACCTGTTGCCCATGGCTGTCTTGGCATTCAGAGGCCCCACAATATCGATGCCCACTCTCTCGAATGGGGTGCTAACAACAGGGAAGGGTTGCAGGGGGGGCTTAAGCTTCCCCCACTCTTTCCACTTGCCTGGCAAGGCTCACATGTCCTGGAGTAAGCATCTGAGCTCCTGCGCATATGGGGCCAATAGATGTTGGTGATCATCAATGGCCATAGGTTGGAGGCTCTTAGGGACACAGGAGCTAGTGTGACTGCTGTCAGCTCCAGGTTGGTGTCCAAAGAGCATATTGTCCCACATGTGTTCTGTCCCATCTTATCAGCCGACAACTCAGAGAGCCGGTGTGAGGTGGATCAGGTTCCCTTTGAGTGGGGGGGTCTCAGGAACTCTCCAAGTGGTTGTGAGACCTGCCATGCCGGTAGACTGTCTATTGGGCAATGATCTAGAGAACTCCTCGTGGGCAACGGTGGAGAGAAAGTCTCATTTGGAAATGTTGGGCCTGCCTGAATGGGCGTGTGCTACCACCCGGTCCATGACAGCTCAGAAGGTTGGGCAGGAGGATCTGGAGTCCGAAATTATGGCCCAGATCCCAGCCTCAAATAAAAAGGGCAGGGGGTGTGGGAAACCGGCCCACACGGTTCCCATGGTCCCAGAGTGGGCAGACCCTGAGGAGGATGCCCTAGGACCTACTGGGGAACAGGTGGCTGTACTGGGGGACCTACCCGAGCTGTCTATCACAGGGACTGTGAATTGCCTACAAAGGACTTCAGCTGTCTGGCAGTATAGGTATCTAATCTTTCTTCCTCAAAGGTGAGATCCTCCCAAGCATTTGACTTTGGCTTTCCTCTACTGGCAGTACTCAGTCAAACGTGCATGCTTCGTTTCTACATAGGTTACTAAAAAATAGATAGACGGGCGTTTAAATAAAAAGGGTTTATTGAACAGTCTTATTTCTTGTGCAAGAGATATGAACTGCTACAATCGTAAGACAGATTATAAAGTATAATACATACAGCGTTAGCAGTAAGATAAAATAATACTGTAATAGGTTTGTAGCTATGACATATATTCATAAAAAACATACATAAATAACATAGGCTAAAATCGGAATACTCATCTTGTGCTTCTAAATAGTTCTTCCCCCAGTGTACTTAAGTTTAGTATGAGGTAAAAGGTAGGTGCTGTTTTCTAAAGTGTAGCTAGCTATAGTTTAGTCCTGCCAAGAGTTGCCAAGAGTTCCTCTAGTTTCCAGTCTGCTCCATACCTTAGAATGAGAGAGGTTGGAATCTCTTTCCGGGTCTCGATCTCTAACACCCCGCAAGGGGAGTCAGAAACACTGGAGCTGGATTCTCTGCAAGGAGGATGACAGCGTCTGGTCAGTGCATCAGGCCGGGACTCGAATTCCTTCAGAACTTGCTGTGGCGAGCCGCGTAGCTGTGACGTGCAAGTAGGCAGCCGAACCGTGGTTTGCCATTGCAAGTGAAGGTATATTTATACCTTGAAGGTGTTTAGGAATGCCAGTATTGATGTAAAAGTCGGGCAGAGGAACGTCATGAATGAACCCCTAAGGAATAGATGTTCATGCATAATAAATGAGTTCTTGGAGAAATCAATAATCCAAGCAAGGGGAAGTCCTGAAGGCTTAAGAGACTGGTTTTCCAAGAACTCCTTGTGACGGGGATAGACAGATGTAGGCGGCCATGCCTGTATTTGGTTAGCATTAATAATGCCTAAATAAGGGTAGGATTTCTATGCCTAAATAAGAGCAATATGAATTGTGCCTACATAAGGGCATACATCGGGAAAACTATATACAGTATCTAAATTGACACAAAACACTCTTTGCTGTGGTGGCCAACAGGACATTTCTGGGGGGGGGGTGCAAAGTTGTCAAGGGTGCGGGCACTCAGCTGCTACAACTCTCTCTCAGCTGTGGCAGCCCGTGGGACAATTCCAAAGCGGGATGCAAAGTAGTCAAAGGTGTCAAGGGTGCGGGCACTCTGCGGCTTCAGCTCTCTCTCAGCTATGGCACCCCACTCCACAAAGCACAATGATGCACAGTAACACAGGGTGGTGGGTGCTCAGTGGCTGCAGCTCTCCTCTGGACAGCTCATGGGGTGCACAGTTGCCAGGGGTTTTGGCACTCTGCGGCTACAGCTCTCCTCCGGCTGCAGCGGCCCACGGGACCACTCACAAGGGTTCACAGTAGCAGAAGGTGTGGGCACTCAGCGCCACAGTTTTCTCTTGGCTGCGGTGGACCATGGGACAAATCACAATGGTGCACAGTAGCAAAGATGTGGGCACTCAGCGGCAACAGCTCTCTCTCAGCTGTGCCGGCCCACGAGACAGATCGCGATGGTGCAGGTTCCGGCGGCTCTCAGTGGTGACAGCTCTACCTCAGCTGCAGCGGCCCACAGAGATCCTGCGGAAGGTTGGAGGGTGCAGATTTAGATGGGCTCTCAGTGGCGGCGGCTCTCTGAGCTGCAGCGGCCTGCACAGGTTCAGCAAAGAAAGGTTCAAACATTCATAGTTAGGCAGACGCTCTGCGGCTGCAGTTCCCTCTGAGCTGCAGCAGCCCACCCAAGTTCAGCAAAGAAAGGTTCAAAGGTTCAGAGTTAGGCGGGCGCTCAGCTGCGGCAGTTCCCTCTGAGCTGCAGCGACCTGTACAAGTTCAGTAAAAGTTTCAGAAGAGGTCCAGTCCACAGCCCGTAGAGTAGACCTAGGGGCTTCAGATTACTCGACAGGGGCCTCACCTGTAAGCGGAACTCCCCGCACGGGAATTCCAATGGCCGACTTGGTGAAGTCTAATGTCCCTAAGACTTCGGCAGGAGGCTCCCTTAATTTGGGCTCTCGGGTAGTTTCTGTGGCAAGATGGGTTAACGTTGCAAAGTCCTTTGCTCCGTTCACTTGGACAGAGCCTCGTCTTGACATCCAGAAGGAACACACCTGGCCACAGTTCCAGTGCAGCACTTCATACCTAATTCTTTATAGGGGTAAGATGGAGAATAGAAATGAGCTCAAAATGGGATAATACTTCTTTAAGCAAGTATGGGTTTTACGGTCTGTGTTTGAACACAGGATCTTTAGAGTGCAGATATTTTCTTGTCCAACATTTCTGTGCATTTCTGTCTTTTGTGAATGGATTGTCTTGTTTCAGTGTGTTGTGTCCTGTTTTGTGTGGTGCGTACACAAGACAGCTCTGCGTTTTACGGCTTTACATTTTCCTTGACTTATGTGCCTATTATGTGTACTGTTGTGTGCTGTTTTGCATGGTAAGTACGCAAGACAGCTTGTAGTTGTACGCTTTCTCTCTCTTTTGAGCCTACCCGAGATGTCTAGTAGTGGTCATGCTGGTGGCCATTTCCATAAGACAAATGGTTGGACTCGCTTTAGCCATTCATTTCACAGGATGCTGTGAATATGCTTTTGAATAAACAAATACACAGCACCTCACCAGTGCAGGTCTAATTGGCTATAAAATACCACTGTTTTAACAAATTGGCAGGATAGAAAAAAGAAAAAAATCATAAAAATTAATGTGATACTATGAAGTATGTCATGTTACTGCCACCCCTTTCGGTAAATTGATGGAATTGGAATTGGATGAAGATGAAAGGATGGGTAGACTAGACTGATGATCCCTTATTTGATCCTTAAGAGGAACTATATGTCAGTGTTTTTTGTTTAAATTCCCAGGTGACACCACCATTATTGTTCATGTTACCTCAACACTACATATAGTTGTAAATACATCACAAGTCCTTTAATAGTTAGTCTGAGTAACTGGGTTGTAACAGATTATGTGGGATAAAATATAGAATAATGCATGAAGAAAATTATAAAAATGAAATAAAAGAATGTTTGTAGTAGGAGATGCTGGGTGGGTACTGAAGTCAAGATGTCTAAGTTGAAAGTAATTACGAAAAATGGGGTATGACCCAGACAGAGTCAAAGGACCTGGGTATCGTATGGTATGTAAACAAAGTGGTCCTAGACACAATTTTATCAAACACATATAAATGAATTATTCATTATTACTCTTTGTAGGACTTAATCCTGGAAAGGAAAGAGACAAAACAACAAGCCAAATGCGTTTTACAGTATTATCCTAAATACCCAAAACAGATTATAAAACACTGAGTTTGTATGTAGCAATATAAATTCGCACTTTATTTCACAATCATATATACATATTTATTTACAAGAATCTAAGAAGGTTGGGGGAATTCTGCCAGATGCAGTAGAAAGTGCAAAGGTATTATGTGCTCCAGTGAAGATAGAGAAAAGTGAATAAAAAGGGGGTACTCAAATGATTTAGAACATGAACTAAGATTATGTTCCCTTAGTATTATGCCAGCCCCACGTATATTAATCATACGATTTGAATATCGTCTTTCAAAAAAGGCAGGGGAAGGGGTGCAGGCATCCAGTGAAGGGGGATCGTCGACGTTTCGACTCTAGCGCTGTGGAGGGTGGTTCGACACCTCAGCTGCGGGGCTTCCTCAGGACGGAAGGAGAGGGGGGGACCTATAATGCAGTGGGACAGCACCCCAAGAATGAGGGTAGCCACCAATTAATGGCGTGCTCTGGAATATCAATAAATGAAAATGTGATAGACAGCTCTTCCTGTGATTGGAGAGCACTGATTGGGAAGTAGATCCAGCTCTCAAAGGGTGAATCTTCATTCAGGCAGACCAAGAAAATGTAGCAAACAGACGCCAGTCAAATAATTCCATAGGCGTGGTCCAGGTAGTGTTCACGCTGACCTCCCAACGGGTGCCGTCACCATAGACGTAGAAGAAGAAAGTTTGGTACATTGTTTGGTCAGACAATGAATGGGGCAAAGGAACTGTGATTCAAGAGAGAGAAATACCTTGCCCTGCAACGGGGGATCTGGATCTGAGCTGGACGCACAGCTTCACTGCTGGTGCTCAATAGCACCTACGCTAAATGAACAATTGGAGCCTACCAATAATGGCTCACTGAAAGACACTGGAAAGAATAGTTTAGCCCATCCTCTTCCCTGGTCACCAATTTTTTCTCCCAATATCCATGTATCCGTTTGGTCAACCAATTGAAGAGCAAGTTGAATCCCTAGTTCTTAGTGTGCTAAGGATAGTGCTAGGAACATTCTACTACCTGAATGAGAAATATCCTGTGCATTCCCAAATTCATACAACACCAGTTTCTCTATTGACCATGTTTGCTACTTTGGCTTCTCCAGCCTGTTGTGTCTGTTGAATAGGTACCTTGACTGTTAGGGCAAGGACATCCATACAGTACAAGTGTTGAGATCCTGTTTCAGAAAGAGATAGAAGGGTTGTTGAGCATTGATGTAAATCTATCTTACATCAATATGTCTTTTATAGGTTCCCTGCTTCATAATAATGAACTTTTGATACAGCCGGACCATGACACAGTGTTGAAGAACATAGTAGTACACCAAGGGTATACACCTAGATCAGCTGAAAACAAGGGTGCCTTACATATAGAATATTATATGCATGTTGATATACCTGTGCGGTCTTGTTTCCCTTTGCGTTCTAAGTGGCCATGCATTTTCTTTCTCCCCACTTAGAATTGTAAAGACCCTGCCGGATAGCAATAAAGCTTTTAGCCACATAAGCTAAAAGGAGTGTCTGTTAGATTTGAAATTCCCCTTTCCCGTAATGCACTTGTTATGTTATATTAAGTTAGCATTGTGTGGATAAAATACATGCATTTGTATGAATGTTATGCAACCCTCTGAGTTATCCTCACAGATGTATGCTTTAGTTAGCCAGTGTGACTCCATTTTGTATTTCACAATCCATATTAGACTGTGACTGAATGTATATGTATTTCTTGCTCCTAAGGTTGGGCCTCGCTGTACTAATGGATGTATTGTTTATACTTCTGCATACCTGTCCCATGAGACGGAGCCTGCTCCCACTGGCTCAGCTGCAGGAAAGCAAAAACAACCTTTCCAGAGAGAGATAATGTGTACCCGGCCTCAGACCCTTGGCTCATCCTTGTGTGCCCCTCTTTGTCTTCTGCTGCCTTCTGTGGAAAGTTACTGGGTGGGTGTGTCTTGTGCTCCTGCTAAAATGTATAATTGTTATTCCTATGACTGGGAGGGCAAGTCCCTCTCCGGTCATCTAAGGGTGCACGTCATGATGGACTCCTCTGCTGGGGATTGGTAATAATTGCTTGTTTGTATTCGCTACTGTCTGATCAACTCTTCATTCTTGGGAAGGCATAGCAGGTGGTTTGTATATATAACACGAAGGGCCCTATAGGGCCCCGTCCTTCATCATTAAAAACAGGATGGAAGGATGTTTTCTTGCGACGGAGGATTGCCGGATGTCCGGTCACCAAGGACCTGATTGGTTCACCCTCCACACAAGTACGTCATAAATTGAAGGTATGGGACACACTGGGGATGTATGCCATTACAACGCATGCTTTTACATGGCATGCCTTTACAACGCTGTTTTTACAACACATGCCTTCACAACGCATAGTGCTTTGGGACGCTAGATAGTGAATAGTTTAATTTACTATTCCAACTCCAGTCCCCGTGGATAGTAGGGAAGGTGTTGGATAGTAAATTAAACCTATTCCCTATCCTAGAGCGCCCCCCAGCGCAATGCGTTGTAATGGTTTGCGTTGTAAAAGTTGCGTCGTAAAGGCACTGTGTGGTAAAAGTTGCGCTGTAAAGGATGTTTCCCACCGGATCTGGCTGGGTTCCTATTGCTACTGACATCAATTAGAAGATCCTATCGCTGACGCCAAGATTAGTGTCTTCCATTCAGGCATTTTGCAGATCCAGGTGGGGCTTCTTAACTGATCCTTGTCACAGGGACAGATCCCCCAGGAATAAAAACATGCCATCCTGTCCCTTTTGAAGAAACCTAATATAAACCCTGATAATTGGTCTAATTATAGACCAGACTCTATGCTTCCTATCCTGGCCAAAAGAATGACAAAACATGTCAACAGGCACCTCTTATAGTTCATGGAGTCTCAAGATTGACTTTGCCCTTCCCAATCTTGGTCTAGATGGGGACACAGTACCAAATCCACCCTGATAGTAGTCACAAAACCTCTCAGACAAATCTTGGATGGGGGTAGATGGCCACGCTGAGCCTTCTTGATCCCACCCCTGTCTTTGACCCTGTGTTGCATGTCACTATCTTAGAGAGGTTGGCAGAGTTTGTACTTCAGGAACGGCCCTTTGGTCAATGATATCCTTCTTAGAGACAGGTCTTTTCAGGTGTTCTTAGGCACTGCCTCCTCCCAGCATCATGCCCTGACTTCAGGAGTTCCCCAAGGATCTTCGTAAGTCAGGCACTATTTAACACCTATGTGCTCCCATTGGCTGAATTGGTGGAAACTTGAGGCTTCACTTCATTTTCATATGCAGATGACACACAAATCATCTTTTCTCTGTCATCTCCGCAATGCAGTGAGAGAAGTCGGAGGCCTTGAATTCCTGTTTGGGTATGGTTGTGGAGTGGATGAATAACTAATCACTCAAGCTCCAGAGAGATAAGACTGACAGTTGAGAAAAATCCATACCCTTGGGGTCCCCAACACTGGCCAGAAAATCTGGGTCCTCCTCCGATTCCAGCGGCCAAGTATAAGAATCTTGGCTTTATGTTGGATGACAAGTTTTCAGTGAAGTCCCATCCCACGAAGGTGGCCACCATATGTTTTGACGTCCTGAAATGGCTGCAGAAAATTACTTGGCTACCCCCATTGCCAGTTTAAAGGAAGGTGGTTCAGGCATTCATTAAGTCAAGAATGGACTACGGGAACATACTATATTTAGGAGAGGACAAAGCTGCTATCAAACAGTTGCAAATAGTCCAGAACTCACCAGCTTGGATGCTCTACATACTCTTGAAAAGTGCCTTGGCCTCTTGTCTTCTACGGGAACTCCACTGAATTATAGTAGAGAAGAGAATTTATTTTTTAAACTTATGCTCTGTACACAAAGCAGGAGCAGGAGATGGCCCATAGTGCCTGCATGAATTAATTAAAGCCTATCAACCTTCCTGTTCCCTTCGTTTCATTGAACTGCCTTTGTGCATTGTCACTTAAGTTAAATGCACATGCATGGGAGGCCAGTCCTATGTGTTTCAGGGTTCCAGGCAATGGAATAGCCTTATTCTTGTGCTTCATGGTCGATATTGGGGCAGCATCTAAGAACTCCCTATGTGGTTGAGGCCACCAAATTGGTTCTTACATTGATGTGGATAGGTTGCCACTGACAAAGCGTGCCATGATAAGTTGGGGATAAGGCAACCTTTGTGATATCTTTTGGATTTCTTCAGGAGATATATAAGGGGGGAAATGTAATGAATGAAAGGACTTAAGTGCAGGTTAGCTTCTCCTCCTGAGCGCCAGTAGTGAACACGATTGTAAATTAGAAGAATTGTTTAAGGTGTTTTTCGCTTCATCTCTTTTGTGAAGCCTATCTAGGCTAATGTCCATGGCAGGACTGGTCATCCTCCACAATCAACCAGACTGTTTGTAGTGGTGGACACAAGTCTGTCATAATTTAAGATAAATGCCATTGTATAGTGATGCACAAGTCATTGAAGCAGTGGATGGCAATGGCACATGAGAAAAGACATCTGCTAAATGTTTGGAGCGCATCGGGGAACTGTGGGCAAGAATTATTGATAGGGTGAATGCTCTGTCCACCATTCTCACAGGCAGCCGCGGTCCGTGTAGGTAACAGCAGTGAGGCAATAGGGGGGATTTCAAGGGATGATGCAGAGAAAAAATTAATTATTCAATTTACCCTCTGTATCGTCCCTCGCAATACCCCCCACCCCACCCGCTGTTATCTGCAAGAGGTGGAATGACTTACAGGGGAGAGTACACTCTCTTTTCCTTCAGTTCATACTATATGTGAAGAGGTGGTGTTTTTCCCTGGCCCCTCTATTTACTGCCATTGCCATCAAAGGTGTTGATGATTCTGCAACTGAACATTTGTTGGCATAAAATGAGGTGTGGTCAGCGGTAGTTACAGTGTTATCAGATGTAAGATGTGACACATATGCTTGGACAGTTCCAGTGTCCTCACAATTTTTATTTACATAAAAACAAGTTTCACTTTACCATGAAGTTTCGGAACAGTGCACATTAGTGGTAATGTATGCGACTTTAAAATCTCACAGGTCCCATCCTGTAAAATCTCACACCTTGAAGAGTATTTATTTTCTAACAGATTAATAGTGTACTACCTGTTGTTCATGCAGTACATCAGGATTTAGAGACACTAATCATAACCTTTGGAAAACAGCATGACTTTTGATATTACCACAACATAGGGGAAGGGATCGTGCCTGAATCATTGTATTGAAGTGACTCATTCAGTAGCAGTTCCTCCAGTTCCAGTACCCATGGAAAAGGTGTCCTGAGCAAGGTCTTACTAATTCTTTATGTAATGAATTACCATTCTTGATCAAAATACAATTAAATACCAGGTCTTACATGCTTCTAAATACTGAGAGCCTCTTAAGTGTTTTTTGCCATAGGGCAGTGCAGCAGACCTTGTTGCTGTGCTGCCCTACGGCTAAAGAAAAGGGCAGGAATGTGCTGTATCTATTAGATACAGCGCAACCCTGTCCTTTTCCACTGTGCCGGCACACAATGGGCTGCCGTGTGCCAACGCAGGCCCCTTTGCACCATGGTGCCATGTTGCCTGATTGGCGGAGATGATTATTTTGGTGCAACAAGGTAAACCTTCCTGCACAAAAACAATCACAAGAGGCTTTTACCTCTTTCTATGTGTGCTGAAGAATGCAGCACATATAGAGAGAGGAAAAACGAGGAGAAATAAAGATATTTCTCCTCGGTGTGACTCCCTTATGCCTTTCCTGGAGAGGAATACGATTTTGGCGTTGCCTCAGACTTACATTTCCTGTAAACCTGGGGCAGTGTCAAAAAGCCATGGATGTTGCTGGGAACGTCCCCATCATCACCCATGGAATGCCCCTTTCACACAGTTTTCTGCCCCTTTCACGCAGTTTTCTGCACGAAAGGGGCACATACTTATAAGGCCATGAAAAGCCAAGTAAAGTGGCTTTACGCGACCTTATAAATATACCAGTGCACATTGCGCCACCAGAATGTCAAAAAAGTGATGTTCCAGGCATCAAAATATATGATGTGAAAATTTTGTGGATAATAAGTGTAAGTTAAATCAGAATTATAAATGCAGAACTACATTTCCCTGATTACAAAGACAATTGTACTCAATGAGTCATACTCAAATATTGCATGCAACAAGTACAAATTTCCTCCCAAAACTATTCACTGAGCTACTCAAAGTTCCAAAGAAGCTTAGACAATATGCAACCTTTGAAACACTAGTGAAGACTAAAGAGGACCTTTGACTCGTATGTAGTTAGTAACATATGTCTGTGAGACATTTCAGTGTAGCCCAATATCAAAAAAATTGAGATGTAGTAATTGAAGCCCTTTTGTGGCATTGCTATGTTATTGTTTTTGGTAAAAAAGTACTGATCAACCTAGGCTGCAAAATGCAAGGATGCCAATAAGTAATGCTACACAGTGCAATGACATGTTCCCTGGACATCAGTAATTCATGATACCTCAAAACATGTGTAACATTACACATGTTTCACTTGAATACTCATCAGTGTAATGTGTAGAACATAAATAACTAAAAATGCAAAGTTTTGTAGGGTGGCAACTTTGACATAAGTCTCTCCTTTCCGCTCTCGCAGAAGGTCAAAGGCAACGAACAAACCAAGCCTCAATAGTGTCAATGAAGGAATGATCTGAGGAAATGATGGTGATGTGCCAGTCTTATCCTATGGGCTAGCAAGTGAATGGTGAATTCCCTACACCCAATCCAGGCTATTTTCAGGTAGTATTCCCACCTCCTTTTACAGTACTTCCTTTCTCAGTTTATTGCAAACCATCTCAGATTATGTTCGACTTCTCAGCCTTAGGATAGATTCCTGCAAACGTTTTGCCTTTTCCCTCAACATTTTGCTGAAATTCATTTTTATTGGCTCTAGGATTCTGTGCATTTTACCAGTGATAATCTGTGCTAGAGTGCTTGGTTTACTCCCTAAAACATGGTAATTTTGGCTTAAACCTGATTGTCACATTTAATTTACTTGTAAGTCTCTAGTAAAATGGTATACCATATACCTGGGACGGTAAATTAAATTATACTAGTGGGCCTGCACAACGTATTGTGCCACCCACTTAAGTAGGCCCTTAAAACACGTCCCATGTCTGCCATTGCAACCTGAATGCAGTTTTGAACTGCCAGTTCGACTTTGCAATATAACCCCCTTGCCAAGCCTTAAACTCCCCTTTTATAGCATTTAGGTGATCCCTATGGGAGGCCCTGGGCAGGCCATAGGGCAGGGTGCATTTTAATAAATAGGAGGTCCCATGTATATTTATGTTTTACATGTCCTGGTAGTGAAAAACTCCTAAATTTAGTTTTTCACTACTATGAGGTCTACATCTCCCATTGGATAACATTGGGTTAACTTATTACATTTCATTCAGACTAACTTTTGATTGGAAAGTAATAGGCATTTTATGTTTGGCATCTGAGGAGCTGTAATAAAAAGTCTTCTTTAATATTAAAGTAGGATTTTAAATAACAATTGTGAAAATGTCACTTTCAGAAAGTTTGAAAAACTACAGGGTTGGGCCCTGAACAACAACCACCAAGGGCCTCTGACAAAGTGCAAAAACGGTAACAGAGGTGGTTGATTTGATTCAAAACATTTTACTAAAGGACTAATTAAAAAAGTAGCATGGTCAGTTTCAAGATTTTGCACTGTAAAATTTGTACCAGTATTATTATTTTGTTTATTAATGCACTGTCATTGTTTCTGTGGTACATTTAATTTATGTTAAAGAAGAGTGTTTTTCCTTTTGATGACTTGTTAGAAAGGCAATAATCATATTGAATGAATTATGATATAAGGACATAGGTCGAGTTTATTGATTAACTGGTTCTTTAGTCAAAAGTTTTGAATCAAATCAACAACCTCTGTTACAGTTTTTTGCACTTTTAGAAAGTTGGCATTTTCCTCCCCCATTTGGTACCTGCAGTATGTTACTGGGTCACATGGCTGGGTGTAGTTGGACTTTGTTTATTACTCCCAGACAGCCACACAATAGAGAGATTAGTTGTGCCTGGATGGGCCATCATCTGGCAGGATGGGGAGGCAAAGCTGGGCACAGCCCCCCTTGCAATTGAATAGGCTGTCGGAAAAAGGAGACTCATTTATTCATCTTTGAATTTACAAACAAATCATTTTATTCAAATTAAACTCAAAACAACTATTTGAAAGAGTCATGGCTGGTCTTCTCTTTACAATCTGTGAGTCACAGCCTGCAAGACAAAATTCAATATATAAGAAGGTGTGTCATGCGCTCATCAAAGGACAGAGAGAATGAGAAAGAAAGAGAGAAAGAAAGGGAGAGAGAGAGTGTAAAAGGAAGAGAGGGAGAGAGAGTGAGAGGAAGAGAGGGAGCAAGAGAGAGAGAAAGAGAGCGAACGAGAGAGAAAGAGAGCGAAGGAGAGGGAGAAAGAGAGAAAGAGAAAAAGAGAGAGGAAGAGAGCGAGAGAGAAAGATAGGGAGAGAGAGAGAGAAAGAGAGCAAAAGAGAGGGAGAGAGAGGGAGAGGGAGAGAGAGAAACAGTGAAAGGAAGAGAGTGAGAGGGAGAGAGAGTGCCGACACTGCGGACCCAAGCCTCACTGCTCACCTGCTGCCACCCGTGTGTCTCCAACCAAGTGCCGGTATACACTGTAGTCTACCAGGTCCTGTATCTGAAACAGAGTCCAGATTTAAGAATGTCAGAATCCATACAATTGCACACAGGCTGCTGCACCCCAGCCCCTCCCAATGCACAGCGGTGATTGCACGCCCCTGAGCACCCAGGCCTCAGTGCTCACCTTCCGACACCAGCGTATCTCCAAGAGGGCCCACCACGTGCCGGTGCAAGCTCCAAGCCCAGGGCCCGTGACCTTTGCAGCCTACACATCATGGAGCCCCGCAGCGCAGCCCATCCGGTCACACATTTGATTCTGGGTCTTGATTTCCCAATGGCAGAGATCATTTCAGTGCACATAGCATAATCGCAAGCTGCACACCTGCTCAGCTCTTTAGGTGCCACTAACTCTGTGAACCGCAAAGAAACGCCACGCGGCGATAGGCCTGTGCTGCCCGCTGGCAAAGGCTCAACTTTCCCATATGCCACAAGTCGAGTCAAAACTTCGACGAATATATCCCCATGTACCTGGACCCATCCAGTTCTTAACCATTACGTGCCACAGATGATTACAATCTGTGATTGTAAAAATTTATGTAAATAGACCATGTAAAATTCTGTTGGGTCAGGACACTAATATTGATACTCTTGATCAATCCCACATTGAACTTTCCTATTTCTTTCCAACTTCACCTTGGTTATATTTCCTCACTCACCTATTTTTCAAGCACTATTTTTCTGCACGTTCCACTTGGAGCAACCTTTCCAAAAAGCCTAGTGATAAAGTTCTACCAATGAAAATAAATTCATGTTGTTTCATACAAAGTTAACTCTCTGCACATCCATTTTTTATATATATATATATTTTTTTTCATTGTAAAACTCTTATGCTGAAGTATTGTTGTCCATGAGGAGCTTGAATTTACTTTAGCTCCTAAGAAAATTGTTATTTATTTTACTATTAAGATTGGTTTGAGGACCACTATTTTTCTCTATTGAACGTTTCCCAGGTCCACATAACTGTATAGGGTCATCACATACATGTAATGTCTGTTTTAGTCTCGGCGCCATCCGGATCGCAATCGGTAAATGTTGTACCCTGTGACTTAAGTCCAACAACATGAGCAACATGGGCGTAAGGTGGAATCGCTGACCATACATTCATCCATACTTCCACACTTGAATGATCATAGACATGACACATCTGTGTAAATCTGAATGTTTAATGCACATTCAGTGGAGTGTTGTAGATGGACCAGTAGAGGGCCATGCACACCCGTGGATCAGACTCTGGGTGTCCGTTAGGGACTGTGAGTGGTCCCTGATGGGACTTAGACACCCACGTACGGCATCTAGTTTGGCTGCCATGTGGGCGAGCCCCTCCCACACCTGTACAGCCATCTGCTCCTGGCACCCCAACACACGGGGTTGGAAGGCCATGTGTTGTTCGTGGGGGTCCTGGGAGGTAGCCGTGGTGGTGGGTGCTGCCTGCTGTCTGGTCTGTGCAGGGGGTGGGGTCTCATCGATGCAGTTGGGCTGCCCTTCTCCTGGAGGTGGGTTGACATAGATGTCAATAAACTCTTGGAAGGCGTCGGTGTCGAAGGTATGGTTGTCCTCTTCATCATCAGAGTAGAGAGGTTTGGTCTGCTCTGCAGGAGGTGTTGGTTTTCCCTCTGCAATGTGAAGGGGAGATGCAGTTTAACATTGTGTTCACATGTATGTTGACGCATTGTACATGTTTCCATACAGACTGCATTACATGGTGCATTGTGACTGTTTGGTATGAGGTGCCTATTTGATGCAGGACAGTGGACATTTCAACAACATCACGGATGTGTGTATGTACTTGTACATTGTCAACTCACATTTTCCTGCTATGGCAAATGTGATTGCCCAGTTTCTACACACAAGCATCACCATTTGTGTCCTCTGTTCTGTTCTGGACGTGTTGCGGTTTGTACCAAATCATTGTCAGTGTTGATGTCCTCTGCATGTTATGTGTGTGTGCTGCATTTTGAGAGAGACGCCCCTGCAGCTCTGATTTTGCTGCCCCTTTTCCCTTTCATGCGGTATGCCTTTGACTTCTGTGCTTATACAGTGCTGAGATGTTGCATATTTGGGTATTGGGCTCTTGGTGGGAGTTGTGAGTCTGGGGCATGGTTTATCCGCAGATGTGTTGTTGACATCAGGGGTTGTTTGCGCACGTGGATGTGTCAGAGTGTGACCTGCTCATTTATGGATGTGGTCGACACTCAGCCACCTCAGGCTGTGGTGTGCAACATTTCATGATATATTGACTGCAGCAATGCTATTCATCATGCAGTGTAACTTGCATTGTCAGTGTTGCTGACAGACACGCCGCTTTGCTGGCTTTAACACATGTGCATGGGTTGGTTGAGGGATTGGTGGTGTGTGGAAATGTAAATGTAAATGTAGCCGTACTTGGAAAGCGCACTGATACTCCTGAGTGTCCTGGCGCTGTACTCATACCGCTAGGGAACCCTTCCTGGTTTTCCCCGTGAAATGTCCACTCCTGGGCATCCCCAGGGTGCAACCAGGCATCCCTAGCGCTGTAGGGGGCCGTTGTGGAGACTAAGCAAGCTATTGCCCAGAGTTGCAGCGTGGGACCCATGCTTAGAGTAGGCACCGAGGCGAGAAATCATGTCCGAGGAATTATGAGCCCAAGATCCGCCAAGACCAGCCAAGGCAGGAATTGAACCCTGGTCCCGGGCCAGACCTCTGCATCAGGGTCTGCCGCGCTATCCATTCAGCCACACTTCTCCATAAAGGGCCCCCTCTGGGCACATACTGAACAGGGGCCTACTTGCTGTTTCTAGGTGTGCTTCAGTGTGCCAAGAGGGTCAGAGACATGCTCCAGAGTTATTGTGGGTGTGCACTGTGCTATACTTAATTGTGCATGTGTGCCATTGTGCCCATCTCCCCCCGTACCCCCAGACCCTAGTCGTTACTCACCCTGTTGCTGTTGTGTTACGTCCTCTTTAGTAGTGTCTGGTCCCCCAACTCCTGCCACTGTCTCCACACTGATGACTGTGGACACCATTTCCTCCATCTCATCCAGTCGCTCCTGCGGTGCTGGACTCCTACCTCCAGTCTGCATTGCAGCCTTCTGGTTGTTGCCAAGTTTCTGCTTGGTGTTGTGATACACATCATTCCAGCACCTCTAGACTTCTTCCATTGTCTTCCTCAGCACTCTGACTCTGTTCACATTGTCCACGATGGACTGCCATATTCCATTTTTTGTTGCCAATGACACAGTGGAGGTGACAAACATTCGTTGATGGTGTTCTATCTCCTCTGTTATCAGGATCCTGTTTTGCAGCAGACTGAACCGCGTCTTCCTCTTCTTCTTGTTCTTGCCCTTCCCAGACCCTGAGGTCCCATGGTTGGTCCTCTGTGGGGCTTGTGGGGTTCTGATTGTCCTCTGTACGTACGCTGGCTACCTCAATTGTGCTTCGCATTTATTTTGCTGTTGTTTGTATTTTTTTTCTACTTTTATTGTGATTTTTCCCGCCCGATTTTTTTATCGCGGTTGGGCCCATCGCTACTTCTTTCACGTTGGGGTTCAGATTTTTATAGCCGTCCCGGTGACTTTATCGTGGACACTTGACACGTTATCTGGATAATATTGCATATTACCGCCATGTTGTGAGTAGGACATTAACACAGAGTTATTTGTCCGCGATAGACGACGATGTGAAACATTGCATTAACCGATTTTGGTGATGATTATCGCACGTTCTTGAGAATATCCCAGTTGCGTGGTATGTACTATAGCCTTACTCAAAAGTGTACTAATCCAAGTAAGTAAAACCAATGGAAAGTATATTTTAGAGATTTTTAATGTGTTTGCCCAGCAGAAACGTCAGAAAAATTTTGAAAAATATACCTGGAAAATGGTTGTGAGCTGGCACAAGTGCAAGGCAGTGTAATCAGTGAAAGGTAACCACAAGGACAGCTTCTATGTATTGGAAGGGGAAATGAGTCAAAATACTTGTGGGGGTCAGACTATCGGTCTGGAATAGGTTATAATAATCAAGGGAACTCTTCCGAAAGAGGAAGAAAAGTAAGGGAAGAACTAGAAAAATGTTGGAAAAATCTCAAGTCTTAAACAATTAAGGCAGGGAAGGAGGAACAGGTACGGTCAACAGAAGCATTCTTATCTTGTTGTCTATCGTAGTGCACACTGAGAAAGTTATAACACACTGCCTTTCTATAGCTGTACCTTTTCATAAGACTTTCTCTGATCGATAATTGGATCCAGGTATGCTGGCTGTTTGTGTGCGAGAGACTACGGGACCACTCCATTGAGAAATGCACCATGAAATTAAAACATGGATGCCAGCAGTTTCCAGTAATCTGTACTGGTGTTTCCTAGAGCCTCTTGCTGCATAGACTGACCCCCCACGCCCATATGCATAATTTCCGTTGTCCTTTTCCAGTCTTCAGATGTCACCTCTTCCTTCAGTACTTGCGTATAACTGTTTAGGTGGTTATTACATGGGGGTTGATGGTAAGGGGAGCACAATGATGCTCAGTCCCAATATAAAGCCAGGAAACTAAAACCGAAAAAGAAGGGAACCTATGACAAAAATAATATCCTTGCTTACATAGAGCTTCTACACTGCTGTCGAGAAGGCACGGCCTCAGCTATAGTTTGAAGGTACTTTGTACATGGTACATCATTAAGCCATGCCTACTGCTCTATGATTGTGACATCAGTACCTGCAAAGTATGGCCTTCCCTTACAAGGTGCAGAGTATGGCTGTTAGAATTGCTCTGCACACATTAACCATGCCAGTAGTATCGCGAGGTCATGGTGTGGGGCCATCACCATGCTCCCTGGACACTGGGTGTGTCACAGGCTTCAGTGACAATCTGCAAACAAAAGATATACTTACTGGTCCTGCAGTGCACAGCTTTAGGAATTGCTTGTGCCTATAACCCATACCATCAGTAATTGCAGGCCGTGGTTTGTAACCACAGCATCTGCCTCAATGTGACTCCATCATCTTAGGTCATGTCCCACTCCAGTACCAATGTCCTTGGTCTCTAATATTTACGGTACTCCTGACCAGGACTGAACTGGGGAATAAAATCAACCCTGGATAAAATGTTCAAATCCATCCTACATTACAGGAGGCTTTAGCAAGAATGTGGCCTCTGGGTTAAGGTTGGGCAATTGCAGCCCATCCAGGTCTAAAAGTAGGCACCTTGTCTGCAGCCCACCCGGAAAATATCAGAATGGTCAATCAGCACTTCCCTGCCCTTCAATACGTGTAAACGTTTTGAATAGTTATGTCCCATTTATTGGCAGGCTATGTTCCAGGTCCACCGACCCAGGCAGCCAGAATGTTCCTTTTTTGTTTTGATGTATTCCATAGTTCTCCCGAAGTAGGTTGTCCTAATACTACCTGCGGCCCACTATCTCAGCAATCTATTTTTCGGTCTCGACTGCCGACCAATGTTTGGGCTTCTGGGTGTTCTAATAACTGCCAAAATATAAATACTAGGTGCCTACAGACAATCAGGTTCATTAAATAAAAATGTATCAAACTATTTGCAGCCCATATAAAAATATTTTATTATTTTGCTGAACTATTTACATTTTCCTAATCGGAACCCATCTAAACGAGGAGCATGTTTTTTCTGCAGCCTCCCCAAAATGATCGGCAATGGGAAAGAAACGTTTCCATCACCTAACAACCTTCCCACCATCAACCCAACCAACCAAACTATTTAACAGTTTTTATCTTGCCTTTAATACAGAGGGGCATATTCTCAAGGATTTATCGCCAAATTATCGGCACTTTGGCGCTGCAAAAGTGGTAATAGATTTATCTCCCTATTCTCAAGCTGGTGCAAACTGCCAATATCAACAGTTTTCCAGTGATAGCTGCCGCAAAAAAACAGCACCACAGATGAGAGCGACAACTAACGCTATTGATATGCAGAGTAGGTGTTCCTGTGCAAAAACACACAAAAACACCACTTTGCAACATTCTCAACGACCAGTCAGATCTGCGATGCAATCCAAAAACAGGTGATAAGGTGTGTTAGCAGCAGGGATGTAACACCTGCCTTTTACTGGTGTTAAGCAGGACGACAACCTGCAGTTTGAAAGGGAGCCCAGCCCAGAGCCACATCTGAAGATCAACACATGGAGCTTGGAGACCCAAGAAGGCCACAACACCAACTGCCACCACCCCCACAACCTCCGTTCCTCCTCAGACTACTACAGAGGCAGCACAAAACAAGACACCTGACCTTCCCAAAACGGCATGGCCCCCAGCCACACAAAGCCAGAATATGGGGAAGGTGGGAGCTAAGTATGTGTCAAGGAGACAAGTCACCCATGAGTAAGAATGTACACAATGCCAAGTGTGGCCATGATGTGCTGGACAGACCAGTATGCAGAGCACAGACAGCCATGTGGACATATACTGCTGGTGTTTGTAGTGTTATCGACAGTGTACACAACCATGTTACCCCAGGCAGTGGGGAAGACCTTGGCCATGTAGCTTTGTCGCCTCCTCTGTAAGCGTAAGTGGAGTGGGCTGGTCCGGCGTACTCCAATCCAGCATAGGAGTGTGAATAAATAGGCCGGAGCTCTGGGTGTAGTTCACTTCCGGGATAGCCAATGCGCCTGCCATAGGGGCACCCTTCAGCCTGCCACGAATCCACTGCCGTGACCGCAGTCTCCTCAGCCAATCGCTGGCTCTGTGACACAGGCCCCCAACGCACCCAGTGGCACAGCACCGCAGACTTATGTGTGTGCTGACTACTGCCTTCGGCCTACACTGCGGTCAGCAGGTACCCCAATTCAAATTGAGTCTTGATTTATTTATGGCAAAGTCCAGTGGGCAAGTGAAATTGCTTTCAGTGTGTCCCGCCCAGATGACCGCAGGCTGCGCAGCCGCTGAGCTTATCAGGTGCCACTACCTCTGTGCAGCTCAAGTCAAAGCCACTTGGCTGTGGGCCCTTGCTGACCGCTGCCTCCAGCCTACACTGCGGTCAGCAGGGCCACACATATCAAATCCAATCATGACCCGCAAGACACGCCATCACCACAGACTGCGCACCCGCTGAGCCCATCAGGTGCCACTAACTCTGTGCAGCTCAAGTCAACGCCATGTGACTTTGGTCCCTTGCTGAGCCCTGCCTCCAGCTTAAACTGGGGTCAGCAGGGCCACACATATTAAATCCAATCATGACCTGCAAGGACACAGAATCATCGCAGGCTGCGCACCTGCTGAACTCTTCAGGTGCCACTAACTCTGTGCATCACAACTCCTGGACCCTTTATGTTTGAGTTTCGTGCTGTGGACAGCGGAAACAACAATGTCACCTCAGGCAGTGGGGAAGACCTGGAACGATGATGATGAACATGAAGCAGGTGTACCACAACCCACTGCAGCTGCAGCAGGAATATCCAGAAAGTACACAGTCATGAGCAATTTCTTCACATGAGCACGCTCATCTCTGGTGCCCCTACCTTAGGGCACCACAAGTCCTCGACCCCTTATAACTGAATCTTTTGTGTGTGATTTCAGATCTGGTGCCCCTACCTCAGTGCACCACAAGTCATGACCCTTTATGATTGAATCTTTTGTGTGTGACTCCAGATATGGTGCCCCTACCTCAGTGCACCACAAGTCATGGACCCTTTATGATTGAATCTTTTGTGTGTGTATCCAGTTCTTGTGCCCCTATCTCATTGCACCACAAGTCATGGACCCTTTATGATTGAATCTGTGTGTTTGATCTGATGATCACTGTTCTAGTTGTTGCCAGCACCAACCACTCCCTGAGGGCTGGCCTACACTCTTCGCACATCCATCCAGCACAGGCGTCACTGGAGATGTGAATAAAAAGGGGCCGGCGCACATGCCTGTAGCCAGTTCCACTATCTATCTAAGTGTATCTGTGTGGTCATTATGTATGCTTGATGGCCCCGGCCCCTACCACATTACATTGTGCTGTGGACAAAGGACCCAACCATGTCACCTCAGGCAGTGGCTATGACCTTGGACATGTAGCTTTGTCCCCCCCCTGTACGCATAAGCGAGTGGGCTGGGCCGGCGTACGCCAGTCCAGCATACGGTCAGGGAGAATTTGCTTCTGGCTCTGGGCATCGTTCAGTTCCTGCCTGGACAAGAAAGTAACTAATGTGTGTGTCTCTGTTGTAGTTTTGGCGCCACCAGGCCCACAATTGACAATGATCCAATGTAGCATGCACCCGGAAGGCGGGCTCGCAAGATTGGAGAAATAAAGAAGCGCAAGAACGGCTCGGGGTCTTGGCTCATACATGCCAAGTGTTGTGTGTATCTGTATTGCTGCATCATGAGCCAAATGCCTAGCCCTACTCACAGTGCAAGGTCAGCCAGGCCTGAACTCTACATCTGTGTCCGCCCTACCCTCACCATAGGCCTACACTCATGAGGCCGCCCACATTCAATGGCCAACATCACTGTGTCACTGTCAGACTTGTGGACATGCGCAGACCGGCATTACAATGGTGTGCCGTAGGGGTGAAAGTGATGCAACCGCGCAGCGCACACAAGTAAATAGGCTCGGGGGAGGGAGGAGCAACTGTGAGGCAACGTAACACAAAGTGATGCCGCACTTTTGCCACATGCAAGACATGGCAAACATGATTACCAAAGTCACACACATCCCACCCCTCATCCAACAGCCACTTCCAATTTCCTGAATGCAAGAAGATGTCAAACTAACATTATGGATGAAAGCTCCTTTGTCTGAACTATCAGGCCGGAGCACATCTACACCTCCGACCTTGGAATTGAATGTGCCCTACACCCCCTGACAGATACTATAGCAGCTGATGATGACTCCAAACTATACACAGCCCAATGAAAGACCAACATATACACACCCCACACACAGAAGTCCTTGCTCGAAGTTATCTTGCATGGAATGGCCTTCACACTTACTCCCACACCATCCCAGGCGTACAACCGTTGCACACTAAAAACATTGATCCGAGCAGTGGCATTTCCTCCACAGAACTGGCACAGGTCAGAGCAGTGCTGCTTCAACTAGAACCACTGACCCAATGGCAGAACATCCCCTGTCACTTGGAACTGTACCGTGCATGTATGCTGCATTTACTGGGGACACTGCCATTGGCAGTGTTGCGGATCAGTTACTGGCTGAGCTTCCCCCTTGACCCTCGTCATCTGCATTTAGCCTGTGTTGCATTGGCGATTGTACATATTCAAGAGGTCCATGGATGTCTGCCTATCCAACTGGACGGTAGCTGAACTGGATTTTGACATGTGTGTACACCCCCTGTTGGCTCACGACCAGGAGTGTCACCGTGATGCCCGTTTATGGGCTTCCTTGATATTTGGCATACATGCTAGCAGCTGTACCTGGGAGAATGCAAAACTCCTCGTGTGCATTGACCACATTGGACTGCTCCCCTATTGGGCAGTAGTGCTAATTGGTGAAAGGGGGTGGACGCCGCACATTTGTGCGGACCTGCTAATGGATTGACTCGCCATCCTGTTTGATGGAGTCTGCAATGACCTCATGTTGGAAATTATGGCCTACGAAGCTGCAATCGTTTTCATGGATGAGTAACTACGTACCTGCAGCCACAACTGATTGGAACCCATTGCACATGTCCCAACACCCTGTTGCATCTTGGAGATCTGGTTACATATCTCACGACAACAGTGGACATGGCTGCATTTGCCTGGACTCTGAATACATGAGCGGACAACAACGCGGGTTAACATGTACCTGTGAAAAGTGAGGTTCTCCGCCGGAGTGGACAGCGGCGCTTGGCAACGTTTCTCATTATGACATACTCCTGCATTGGTATGCATGTTGTGATACTTTTCATGCCTGTGCTGACAAGCATATGCTAATAAACTCTACGCATCTTCACTTGTATTCAACTGTGATGAGTGTTGATTTTAATTACAATGTGTGTCTCACTGCCTATCTGGGTCACGGCCATAATTGCACGTTGATAGCATTACCCATGGAGTACCTTTTTGTTGAGTCACTGTCCCCACATTCATCCATAATTACATACTTGATTGATCATGGCCATGACACATCTGTATGAATTTGAAAGTTTTGTTCACTTACAGTGGAGTGTCGAAGCTGGACCAGTACAGGGCCATGCAAACCCCATTTTACATTACTGCCCCATGGAGGGCCAGCCAGAGTCCTTTAGGAATTGACAAGTTTATCGGAAGTGGAAGACTTCAGTCCACAGTATCATTGCTGTTTCATTGGTAACCTGACAAAATATGGCAGTCCATGTCGAGGTCCAAGATGAATGTCGCTCAGTGTATTGGGGGACGGTGGAAGGTGTTATTCCAGGGCATGATGCGGAGGGCAGAACCAAGCTGAAACCGGCCATATGGCGGAGATGAATCCTACCACTTCATTCTTACCACAAAGCCAGATTCATCATCATCTTTGTTCTCTGATGTGTCAGATTCCTCACATGTGGGTGGTGGTGTTTTGTCTGCATTACTGTGTGGCAGTGACAGATCGGTGGCCGGAGGTGGAATGTCTGCTGCACAGTGTGGCACTGACACTTCAAGGGGCTGAGATGTGGATGGAGTAGTAGCAGCAGCATTCATCCGCGCCATGCCTTGTGGTGGCAATGCCATGACGAGGATCTGCAAGGCATGGACGATCTCAGATACATCTCGCTGGTGTGCAGCCCGTGGCACACATTCTTTCCGTCTGCATCAGCTCCAAGCTCTCCATCATTCTCCTTATGTGTCCCAACTCCCGGCTGACATCACTGGAGCCACTCTGAATAGACAGGTGTTCTTGGCTCAGAGTCATGACTCTAGCGATGTCAGCAATGGATTGTTGGAGAGCATGGAGCGGACAGTGGGTGTCCGTTAGGGACTGTAAGTGGTCCCTGATGGGACTTAGACACCCACATATGGCATCTAGTTTGGCTGCCATAAGGTTGAACCCCACCCGCAGCTGCTCAGCCATCTTCTCCTGGCACCCTAACACACAACGTTGGAATGCCATGAGTTGGTCGTGGGGGTCTTGGGAGACAGCAGTGGTGGTGGGTGCTTCCTGCTGGGTGATATGTGCAGGGGGTGGGGTCTCCTTGATGCAGCTGGGCTGGCCTGCTCCTGGAGGTGGGGTGCCGGAGCTGTCCATGAGCTGTTGGAGGGCATCAGTGTCGATGTTGAGGAGGTCCTCTTCATCATCAGGGCTGTGTTGTTGGGTCTGCTCAGCAGGAGGTGTTGATTCTTCCTCTGCAATGTGAAAGGGAGATGCTGATTGACATTGAGTTCACATGTGTGTTCATGCATTGTACTAATTTGCTAACAGACTGCATTACAATGTACATTGTGACTGTTTGTGAGGAGATGCCTATTTGATGCGGGACAGTGTACATTTCTACAATCAGGGAATTGTATCAATCAGGTAATTGTAAGTGTGCTACTCACCCGTGAGGTTCTCAAGGCACTGCGGGGCGGGGTCCGCAGGTCTATTTAGCCAAAGAGCCAGGTCTTGTGGGTCTTCTTGAAGGTGTTCAGGGAGGAGCACATCTAATGTCTGCCGGTAGCTCAATCCAGGTCTTGGCTGCAATGTGAGAGAAGGATCTTCCACCTGCTCTGGCTCTGTGGATGCATGGGGTGTCCGCCAGTGCGAGGTTGGAAGATCGGAGGTTTCTTTTGGGTAGGTGGGTACGTGGAAGTTGATTCTGTCGTTGTCGTTGAGGTATTTGAGGTATTTGGGTCCGTTGTTGTTTTGGCATTTGTAGGCATGAGTGAGGATTTTGAAATCAGGGATGTGAGGTTGTACTTGTACGTTGTCATCTTCCAGTTTCCTGCTATACCAAATGCTAATGGCCATTTTCTGAACACAAGTGGTGGCAGTTGTGTCCTCTGTTTTGTTGTGAAAGTGTTGCAGTTTGTACCACATTGTTGTCATTGTTGAGGTGCTCTCATTCTTATGTGTGTGTGTGCTGCATTGTGGGTGAGTTGCCCCTTCAGATCTGAATTGGCTGGCCCTTATCCCTTTCAGGCAGTGAGCCTTTCACTTCTGTGCTTATACAGTGCTGAGATGTTGCAGACTTGGGTAAATTAGGCTCTTGGTCGGAGTTGTGACTCTTGGGCATGGTTTGTTCGCAGATGTGTTATACTTAATTGTGCATGTGTTTCATTGTGCCCCTCTACCCCCGTCCCCCCAGTCCCTGGTCGTTACTCATCCTGTTGCTTTTGGCTCAGGTCATGTTGTGCAGTGTCCCGTCCCCCAACTCCTGTCACCGTCTCCCCAATGATGGCCCCAGGATGGTCCTCCATGATGGGGCTTGTGGGGTTCTGGTTGTCCTCTGTACTTGCTCTGGCTACCTCCATGGTGCTTTGCAGTTGTTTGTGTTTTTTGTTGCTGCTTTGATAGTGATTTTTCCCGCCTGACTTGTGGGACTTGCAGGCACAACGCTGCTTATCGCTGGATTTTTTTATCGTAATTGGGTCCATTGCAACTTTTTTCACATTCGGGTTTAGATTTTATTGCCATCCCTGTGATTTTAGCGCGGATACTAACGCATTTTACCCCCGTGTTGTGAATACTATGTTAACACAGAGTTATTTTCCCGCGATATGAAAAAAATTCTGATGATTATTACACGTTCTTGAGAATATCCCCCAGATTCTTTTGGTTGGTTTAATTGAGTCACACTCGTTATTTGAACAAAAACTGTTGAAATGTGATGTGCCACCACTATTATTTGTATAATTGTGTTACATTTATGTGTGTTGGTTTTCGAAACCAGTGTAGGCGCTTTCCGTTTAAGCCCCAAAAAAAGATAACTTTGCTGGACTCCCATATAATATTCTCGTGATCTGGTTGATTTTTAAATATAATTATTATACCTAAATGACAGAACCGAAAATGCTGTCGATAAATGCTTTAACGGGGTATGCTAGCGTGCACATTTAAAGGTAAAAAATACTACTGTCAAATATCTGTATAATTTAATGTTTTAATTAAAATGTTACTAAGAAGTCTATTTGGCGCTGAGAGAAATAGTAATTTATGTTCTAAAAAGGGCATACGCATATTAAAAAACAGGTAACACGCAGCAGCCAAGATCTACTTCTCTCGTCCAGGTATGCTGTAATTAGCCTTATGTCACTTAACAGGTACGCTTGAACGCCTAGGAAGCCAGACGCATAAGCGATCTAGATTTAGTAGATGGTTGCGTTAAATATTATTTAGTACTAGCCTTTCCATCCTCACGTAAAGGACTTTATCGATGTGCTTTTAGAAGAAAGCCTTGCCTATTCCAATATTCTAATACTGTCTCTGAGAAATCCTCCGTTTTCCAATCAATTCTGTTTATTGCCAACCTCTTTCACAAGATCAACTAACCATGTGTTAATTTTCTCGGTCTCGTCTCTGAAAAGGTGCTCGGTTCGTTTATCAGATGGCAGAGAAATCAATAGCCAAAATCAATCATAAGCGGACAAGGAATTGGTCCTTTATATTTTCTTTCCCAACTTTCCCCAACATGTACTTTTTTCTACATTCTCAGAAATCCGTTTCTGCTATCCTCTACGATTTACTAATTGTCAAAAGACCCTTTATGTCAGTGGACATTTCCTACAGTAATTATGTCTTACTGAATGCAACAATGTTTGTTTTCCATTATAAACACGTTCTTGAAAACAGTCGTCAATGGTAAGTGGCACTCATTAGCAAGACGCAATGTAGTTTGGGCTGCCTGGCAAGCCACTTTCAGTATTTCAGGTTCTGTACCACTCCAAGGACACATGGGCATCCCCTAGTGCTCATCAACGTAGCAAACATAAGCAATGTCCCAAGGCATTATAGCGAGTGCATTCCTCTAAAGTTCAGAGGTTCACAGTCACTCACGTATTTGCAACCTAGTGTTGACACAGCCAGTACTGGATTCTTAGACGTGTTTTGTTTTGAATTGACAATTTGATTTATAGTGCTAACCATACTAGAATAGGGTGTCAGAGGCCTTTACATCACACACACATTATATAAACACAATATATCATACATAAGTAAATCAGTTTGTAGGGCATGCTACATAAGGCAATGATGATTACAATGTGTAGGAAACAAGTCTCCATACTAGAGTGCTGTATATTTTAGGAGTGTTTGGTTTGGAGAAGCCCAAACTCTGGATTTAAAAAATAAATCAGAGGTTGGGGTTGGCTATACTAATAACAATCCATTTCGACCCACACAAATATTTTTTAGAAACATTAGGATAATGAAAGAAGAAGGGGGAAAAGCAAAATGTTCTTACCTAGGCAAAGCAGTTTGCACACAGCTCTTTGATGACAGTTCATGGGCCACTGTGTTATATTTGAATTGTAACTTAAGAACTGGAAGTAGCAAAAGGGTCTCTGTGACAAAAGCAGTAACCCACTCAGCTATCCAAATAAAATAAAGTTCTGAAATCTGCATGGTACAAGTTTTTTGCAGCAGGCATAATAATCCAAAATGCCACTAGACAAAATTCTAGTCTCTCTCCAACAGGGATATTAATTACCAGAGTTATCTTGACATTTTTTGTTGCATGAAAACTGCTGTACACACAAGGAATTCTGGAGGGTGTGCATGTAAGTCTTTTGTGGGTAGGCCTCCTAGAGGCACTCTCCCTGTGCTTAGACTTTTTTTTGGCTATTTTGGGTAGTTCACACAGAGGCTCCCATAACTTTTTATTCACATAAGGTATCCATGCCAAATTTGTGGCCTTTTTTCCAGCATCCTCCGGATTCTAAAGATACCCAGGGTTTGTGGATTCCCCTGGAGGGGATTGAGAAATTAGCCAAAATACAGCTAAATCTGGGTTTTTGGGAAAAAGGAGAAAAAGTGCTGCAGGAGAAAACATACTTATTTTCCCTTCAATGTTATCAACAGGTTTGCAGTGCTAAAATCACCATCTTCCTAGCTTTTGGGAACAGACAGACTTTTGCTAGAAAACCATATTTGTCTACACAGTTTTGGCATTTTGCTTCGACATTGACTATTTTTTGTGCTTTCATTCTTCTTCCAGTTAGTAGCAGAAATAGGTGTGGAAACAATAATAGATCTGAAAAAGCTATACATTTCCGAAAAGTAGACAACATTCTGAATACAGCAAGGGGTCATTCATATAGATCCTTCAAGGTGTTCCTATATAAACCAACAGATGAAATAAACAACTACTAAAATTAAGTTGAAAAAAACTGCCTGAATGCTGGTTTTCTGACATTAAGAGTGCCCTGGGCTCTACTGGGCAGGCCCAGGGACAGAGCTATGTTGAAAACACCCACTATTATGTTGAAATACACACATGCATTAAGGTACACTCTATATTAGGATACACTTACTATTGGCATGACCTGCCCTGTAAGTCCATGGTAGATAATAGGGCGGTGGGATTAAAACTACCTATAAGTCCCAAGTATATAATAGGGCATGGCAGTTTAGAGGACAACAGCCTTTTCTTCACTTGAATGTGTGCAATACTGACCACCTAAGGTCATTTTAAAATCTACCCCATGTTGCAGCACTGCTTTTATATGTAATTTGTGCCCAAACCTGACTTTGGTGGAAGGGGCACTTAAAAAGTGATAAATTACAATATTTGGGCATTTTAGGTACCACCAGGGTTTCACCTAGGTGTATCAGGCGTGCAGGATCATGTCATTATATGGAGGGCTGTTATAAAATATGTGCTATATGCCCTGGGGATAGAGAAATTAAACATTACACTTTCACCATTGTAGTAATGTGGTTCCCAAAATTGACTTTGGTGGTAGGAGCACTGTGGAGTGGGTATCTACACTATTTTTGAATATTCAGGACCGCTAACGTCTCTCCTACGTGTCCCAGGGGTAGGGGATCATGTAAATGAAGGCAGGGCCCTTATAAAGGATGTTTATATATGCTCTGATGAAGAAATTGCACATTGCAGTTTCCCCATTGTAGATGCCTAGCCTCATAGGATAGCATGTCAATAGTTTATGAATGCATAACTATCACTAGAAATTGAATTAAGATGTCACTCAAGGACTTACGAGGATTAATAAATCCAAATCTAAATGTAATCCTGTCTTTTCTGTAAGTCAAAATGAAACCTTCCTGCCATCTTCCCTGATTGGTCAGAGTTTACAGGATGAGCCAGGCTGCTTTGATGAAGTGTCTCTCCCAGTGAGAAGCTATCTGGTGAAGAGAGCTCTGCTACATAGGAATTCCATGGCGGGGGAAGGGGGTGGTAAAACATGGAGCTTCAAAGGGGGAATAGGACAGGCAGCAAATGCAAGTTGCATCTACCCACTAGCCCCTCTGACCAAGCCAGAAGGCAGGCTTAAGACAGGAATTTGCAGATGGTAGGGGGAGGAGAGCTATGGAAATGAGCCATACCGGAGAATGGTTTAAGTAGTTCTTGCTCCTCTGCTGAAATTTCAGCCTTACAGAATTTTGGAGGAATTGTGCTTTCTGGGTGAAGATAATGCCACACTTTTGAGGAAGTGGTCATGCGCTGGGGTGTTGCCCTGCACCTCATTGGACAGAAACGCTCTCCTGCTTGATGCCTGGTAACTGAATAAATATGTGAGAGGTTCAGAGCCTCACAGATCTTCAGCTTGAAAATAAGAGAAGAAGAAGTTTTGCCAAGCTGAAAACTTGATTCTCACCATCACGCCCTACATTCTGACTGACTGAGCCTGCTGCATTATCTGAAATTACAGCTCTGTGGAAGTAACTTGCTTCAAAAGGATTGAAGAGTGGACTCATTGCAAGCTACAGGTTAACGAAACTCACCTGGAACATCACCACCAAGATCGTCTTGCCTGGAGTCCATCCAGTGGATTTGTAACGGTTTTGTCCAGGTGCCTTGTGGGAATTACAGTCCCAACATTTCAAGGACCATCTTGGAGATTCCAGACCATTGGATTGTGCTTTGGGCACTTTGGACCCTCAAGTGTAACTTCAGGAAGAAGTTCCAGAAGTTTGGAGAAGTTTGGAGCGACTTTGGAAATAGGTCCATAAGGGGACCAACTCAACCGCAAGAGCTAAGCTGGTGACCTTCAGCCACGAGCCTTCTTGATGCTCTAGTTTGTGCCACTGAAAAGCTCCAGAGGTCCAACTTCCAGAGTTTGGCTGGTAGCTCCCTGAAAAGCATGTCCGTAAACCACCAGTGAATCCGGCCTGATGAAGAGCATCAAGCGACCCCAGCAGAAAAAGCTCCAGAAAAGTGTCTATATCAAGGGTAAAATTTTGACTGAGGCTTACATTGAGGGGCATCCAAGCAGGGCTCCATTGCCGTTGGCTTGAAACTTTGACTTTGTACTGGTCAAGTCCGACCTGATGTACCGGAGTGGCGCTCAGCCGTGGCCCGTGGAGGGAGTTCGGTGGGACAGGGAGGCGGTGCAGGGGAGGGGCAGGGTGGACAGTGGTAAACAACGGAATATGGATAATTGCAGGTAAGTAAACAATTTACTAAATAAAACGAATTTCGTAGCGCACCATGCATTGCAAAATGCGATGCAGCACGCGCTGCGAAATTCATTTTATTTTAATTGTTTACTTACCTGCAATTGTCCATATTCCGGTGTTCACCACTGTCCACCTTACGACTCCCCCGCACCGCCTCCCTGCCCCACCGAACTCCCTCCACGGGCCGCGGCTGGTGGCGTTATAGGTAAGTGCTATATAGTGTTACATCTATAGAAATCCATATCTTCAGTTCCCTACATCACATTTTTGTCATTTTGGTGTCATTTTAAAGATAAACACATTTCTTTTTTTTATATATTGGTGTTGGCTTTTATTGAGTGTTGTATATTAATTATTTACAGAATTGGTGTTTTAAATGCTTTACATACCTGTCTTCTAAATTAAGTCTGTCTGCTCACAGCCAAGCTACCAAGGCTTGAGCATGAGAATGATTTACTGAGACCTATTCTAGGCCCTAAACTGAGTTAGTGGCCTTATTACCAATGGAAGATGCTTATTTACCACTACCAATAACCCACTTTCCTACAGTAGTAACACTTGGACTACTATGTTGTGTTTCCGTAAGTCTCCCTAAGTCTCCCTAAGTCTCCTGATAAAATAATGTACCTCACTTGTGTGGGTATGCATAGGGCCCGCAACAGGAAATGGTCCAAAACACAAAGTGGACACATCACGTTTTTCCACTGAAAACTGACACTTTTATTTACAATGTGCCTAGCTGTGGGTTTTGGGCTCTAGCTCAGATGGCATCTAGGGAAAACCAGTAAATATGTACAATTTTTTAAACTAGACACCTTGGTAAATGCAGGCTGGGCTGACGTGCATGGCTCTGTCCATGTTGTTTTTAGCCAGAATCCCTTGCAAACCTTAAAATGTGTCTAAAAATAGAATTTACTCACATTTCTGTTCTTGAAAGTTCTGGAATTTGTGGGGAGCCACAACTGTCTATCCACCTAGCAGTCCTTCAAGTCTGCCAATAAAAAAGGTACATCACTTGTGTGAATAGAACTAGAGACCGCAACAAGAAATGGCCCAAAACGCAACGTGGACACAACAAATGTTCCACAGAAAACTGATCCTTTTTTTGCAATGTGCCTAGCTGTGGATTTTGTGCCCTAGCTCAGCCAGCACCTGGGGAAACCTAGCAAACCTGTAAATTTTTTAAATCAGACACTGAAGGGAATGCAGGATGGGGTGACTTGTGTGACTCTCACCGGGTTCTGTTTCCAAGAATTGATTGTAAACCTCAGGATTTGTTTAAAAACACATTTTCCTCACATTTCTGTGATGGAAAGTTCTGGAAATGGCAGGAAACACCAAAATTCCTTCCACTCAACATTCCCCCAAGTCTCCTGATAAAAATTCCACCTAACTTGTTTGGGTAGACCAAGCGCCCGTGTCAGGAAATGCCCAAAGTGCAATGTGGACACATCAATTTTTTCCATTTAAACTGGCTCTTTGCAATGTACCTAGCTCAGGATTTTGTGTCCTAGCTCCTAGGGAAACCTAGCAAATCTGTACATTTTTTAAACCTAGAAACCAAGAATAACCAGGATGGGGTGACTAGTGTGGCTCTCACCAGGTTATATTACCCAGAATCCCTTGCAAACCACAAAATCTGTCTAAAAAAACTAACTTTCCTCACATTTCTATGGGGAAAGTTCTGGAATCAGTGGACAACCACAAACATCCTTTGACCCAACATTCCCACTTGACTTCTGATAAAAATGATGCCAAACTAGTGTGGGTAGGCCTAATGCCCGCAGTCGGAAACAGCCCAAAACGCAACATGGACATCTCACATTTTTCCACTGAAAGTTGACCCTTTTTTAGAATGTGCCTTTCTGTGAATTTTGGCACCTAGCTCAGCCGGCACCTTGGGAAACCTGGCAAACCTGTACATTTTTGATAATTAGACACCCAAGAGAATCCAGGATGGAATGACTTGTGTAGCCCTCACCAGGTTCTGTTAGCCAGAGTCCCTTGTAAACCTCAAAGGTGTCTACAAAAATCACATTTCTTACATTTCTGTGATACAAAGTTCTGGAATCTGTGGGCAAACATTTGTGCATGTCTCCCAATAAAAATGGTACTCTACTTGTGTGGATAGCCCTAGTGCCCGCAACAGGAAATGGCTCAAAACGCAACATAGACACATCACATTTTTCCATTGAAAACTGACCCTCTTTTTGTTGCAGTGTTCCTAGCTGTGGATTTTGGGCTCTAGCTCAGCGGACATGTAAGGAAACCTAGAAAACCTGAACATTTTTCTAAACTATGAACCCAAAGGAATCCAGGAGGGGCTGACTTGTGTGACTTTCACCAGCTTCTGCTACCCAGAAATTCTTGCAAACCTCCCAATATGTGGACTGGTTCTGAAATTCTGCTCCGCTCCTGGAGTTTGAAGATGTTTTCCAACTCTGCGCTCCATGTAGATTGCAGACTTCTGAAAAACTTTGCGTGGTGGCAGAGAGTGGCTGTTTTCCTCTCCCGTAGCTCTCCAACATTAATTGTGCAAGTGCAAGAGAGGAACTTTTTTCTCCAGACCACCTCCTGGCAAGAATTCTCAAAGCTGGTGGCTGATCACTGTTGCACATGTTGAGAGACCTTCTTCTTGTGTCGAAGAAGCTGCCTCCTTGAGTAGAACATATACTCGTGTGGCAGAAAGAAGCAGCACCCTCTTGTACTGTGCCTAGTGCCATTCATGCTGATTTTGCAGCACTAGACAAACACCCAGTGCTAAAAATCAGAGCGAGCAGAACAACATTTTATACGTCATGGGTTGTGGAACTCCACATAGCGCAATCGAGATTTTTTTATCATTTTATAGAGTCCATCGAACTCTGCCCAAGCCTACCCAAAATGTATAGTGGAGACATCAAAATGATCTATCAAAAAATGACCTGGTTTTGCAACATGGTAACCTGTGATTTTTATCCTGGTGTTGGCAGCCATCTAGGGAAACCTACCAAACCCAGACCTTTCTGAAAACTAGATACCCAGAGGAGTCCAGGGAGGACTGGCTTATGTGGATCCCCCAACACTTTCTTACCCTAATTGCCCTGCAAATCTGAAATTTAGCCAAAAAAGTCAAATTTTCCTCACATTTGTGTATGGGAAAGTTGTGGGATCACTGTGTTGGCACAAATTTCCTACCACCCAGCATTCCACCATGTCTCCTGATAAAAATGCTGCCTCACTTGTATGTGTGGGCCAAGTGCCCCGCAACAGGGAAGGGGCCAACATTTATTGTGAAGATATCAAAATGATCTATCAGAACAAATCTGGTTTTGCACTGGGGTAACCTGTGTTTTTTGTCCCAGGCTCAGCGGCCATCTAAGGAAAACTACAGAATCCAGACATTTCAGAAAACTTGACAGCTGGAGAGTCCAGGGAGGTGTAGCTTGCATGGTTCCCTCAACTTCTCCTTACCCAGAATCCATTGCAAACCTCAAATGTAGCTAAAAAATAAAAATGTCTGTGTGCGATCACCGTGTCAGCACAAATTTCCTGTCTCTCTGCATTCCCCTTGGTCTTCTGAGTAAAATTATACCTCAGTTTTGTGGGTGGACCAAGTGCCTGTGACAGGAAAGGGCCAAAAACGTTTAATGATTAAGGGGATATCACAGCGTGTTAAAAGCACAATTTGTTTTATATATTTTTAGGCTGACTCTGCTTTGGGCACCCACACAAGTGAGGTATGCTTTTTATCGAGAGACCAGGGAGAAAGCAGGGGGGGTAGGAAATGTATGCCTGCGCAGTGATTTAAGTCAGAAACAGGAGGAAAATATGATGTTTTAGCTAAATTTGAGATTTGCACAGAATTCTGGGTAAGAAAACTGCAGGGGATCCATGAGACCCACACCTCCTTGGACTCCCCCAATGTCTACTTTTCAGAAATGTCTGGTATTGGTAGGTTTCCCTAGATGGCTTCCAAACCCGGTGCCAAAAACGCAGGTGTCTCCGTTGCAAAAACAGGTTATTTTGTGATTGGTTATTTATATATGTTATGGGCCCTCCCCTGTGACCGGCACTTGGCTCACCCAGACTGATACCAGAGCAAATCCCCAGAATAGTTATTGGACCGGGGGTCCCCAATTACAGATCAAACAAGATCAAGGGTCAACTAGAAAGAGCAATTAAATTCTCAGTTTTTGCTCATGGAACGTAAATGGGCTAAAAGGTAAAACTGTGGATCCTGATTTCTTTCAGTACTGCAGAACCCATGATATATTTCTACTCCAGGATACATGGACAATTGAACCGTTTCAAATGCAAGGCTACATCTGCATACACATGCCAGCAACTAGAACTTCACAATATGGCCACCTATCAGGTGGCTTGGCAACTTATGTATTAATTACTATCCTAAACATAATGAAACACCTCCTGGTTCCCCTGTCAAATGTCTCAACTCCAAAGAGAAAAGGAAGGAGGTGGTCATTTTCAACATATACCTCAATCAGAGAAAGAAGAAGCACAACTCATGGTGGACTGTCAATTGACAAATATTACAAAATGTAAAACCCCGAATATGGTGCAATCATGGGATTTTAATCTTCACCTCTTAGAGTCCTCAGAGGACGGAGAGACCCTGGCCCAGTCCTTGGCAGGATTAAACCCAGATTTTTGTGACTAGGGGTGAATGTTTTCATTGTCCAGCATTGTGTCTGTCAATTGTTCCTTTTGCACACCTTGCCCTAAGTGGGGAGGGTATGCCCAGACGTGGGTCCTGTGCTCACTACACCACTGGATTCAAGCTAGCCTGGCTGATGAAGGGTGATGCCCAGAAACCTGTCCAGGGTGCTTGTTCCAGTCCAGGGAGGACCTGGCAGAAGGAATAGGGTCAAGACTGATTTGCATATAGCTGATTCAAAACTGGGGAGGTGTGGTGAGCAAAAGAAGGATGGATTAAACCCAGATCTTTGTGACTGGGGGTGAATGTTTGCATTGTCCAGCATTCCGTCCATCAAGTGTTTCTTTTACATATGTCGCCCTAAGTGGAAAGGATATACACAGAAGTGGATCCCGTGCTCACCACACCACTGGATTCGAGCGAGCCTGGCTGATGAAGGGTGATGCCCTGAAACCGGATGGGTCCAAACTGTGGTGGTGTGGTGAGCCAAAGAAGGATGGATTAAACCCAGATCTTTGTGACTGAGGGTGAATGTTTGCATTGTCCAGCATTCCATCCATCAAGTGTTTCTTTTACATATGTCGCCCTAAGTGGGAAGGGTATGCCCAGATGTGGGTTCCGTGCTCACTACACCACTGGATTCAAGCTACCCTGGCTGATGAAGGGTGATGCCCTGAAACCAGTCCCAGGATGCTTCTTTCCAGTCCAGGGAGGACCTGGCTTGGCAGCTCGGGCTGGACTGTTCCCACAAGGAACAGGGTCAAGACTGATTTGCATATGGCTGGGTCCAAACCTGGGTGGTGTGCTGAGCAAAAGAAGGCTTGATTACATCCAGATCTTTGTGACTGGGCGTGAATGTTTGCATTGTCCTTCATTCGGTCCATCAATTGTTTCCTTTGCACCGTCCGTGGCATGGAGCATCCCATACCAAAACCACAAACCTCAAAGTAGAGTGAGCACTACAGCAAAACGGCTTCTGTATAACCTGGAGCACATCAACTTCAGGGTCTTAAACGCAGATTCTGTGATGACTCGACAGCTGCTGCCTCCTTTTATTCTAAAAAGGCAGCCTCAACGGACTACACCTTGTTTTCCCTTTCATTATTTCACAGTGTGTTCACATTCTGGCTTGGTGACAAGGCGGATAGCAACCACCGCCCCCAGGAAATCATTCTCCGGGCAGCACCACCAATTTCTGAGCCCCTACTAGGGGGCCCTCTCTCCAACTATACAATCAATCTCAAAAGAATCACATCCTCCCTAGTAAATACTGGGGAGGTAGTCCAGGTTGCAAAAGATCTCTTGCAGAACCCAAAGGAGAACATAAAACACCCAACTGCAAATTGGGAACAACTTACAGCCTGTTTATCAAGTACCCTCTCAACAGTGGCCAAATATCAGCCGCCAAATGATCCTGGGGAAACCGGCAGGCTGTCTGGTGCCCAAAACAAGCAACTATAAGAAGATAAAAAAAGATTTCAACAAAACGCTGAGACTTCTGAGGCTTAAACCGGAAGACCTTGATCTCAAATCATCTCTGTAACAACAGAGGAAAAGCCTGAAGAAGATACAGGACCTATGGGTGAAACTATTACATTATTCCAAAACTCTTAACAGCACTCATTTCTGGTGTACAGCAAATAAAATAATGCACTGGTCACATTGTAATCAAACCTCATATATCACAGAAGAGGCATGGTCATAGTTTCCAATATCTCACTTCAACCATCAGGACAAGCCGAAATGGTGCAAGGAAACAGGGCCCCAAAGGTGAAAAAAGCCATCAAATTTAAGGAGGAAACTAAAATGGACACACTAATTACGGGTATGTAAGAACAAACTGACATACCTATAATTAAAGACCAGATTGCCAAAGGCAGGGGAGAAGGAGCCTCAGGGCCCAATGAGATACCCTGCTCTTTTTAAGCAAAACGTTGACTTTTGGACAGGTTCTAATGGCACGGGAGCAGAACGATGCTAGTTTCCAATGCCCCTCTCGGAACCTCCCTGCTTAGTATCTCAATAAACCATTGCAGGTAAGTACCCAGGGGGGAAGAGGAATGGGACAGAGAAGAGACAGCTCCCAACACTCTGCTTGTTCTGCCAATCTTCTATTATTCTTCATAGTGTTCTTGTAGTGCTAAAACACATATGAAATGTAACTTTACTTTTCTATTTATAAAATAATAACGTACTTTCCTTAACATTTGGGGCTGCTTGTCTTACCAGGATATGATAGGGAGCCCACTTTTCTTCTTACTTCTAGTTTTGCTTTCTTCTTTATTTAGGAAGAGAAGTGCAGTTCAGTAATCTTCTTTCTTCTTTTTCAGGGATGACTTGCACCTATCCTGCTTCAGCTACCTTCACAAGAAATGATACAGGTAAGTCTAAGTTTATTTTATTTCATTCTGTTATGGTGTGCCTCTAATTTCTATTAGTGTACTTACAGTGTTTTGAACTGAACTGGCCGTATTAAATGGGATTCTGGGAATTCATGTCTCTGCCTTTCTTTCTAGTTCCACAAATTTAGTAAAGGCTTTTTAGCTTCATAGTATAATTTGCAGTTATGTGTTTTTTTGTTTATCTATTTTCCATTAAGCTCTTCTGTGCCTGGAAAGAGTATAGATTCATGGAGAGCTCATTATTACCCAAGAATATCACTGACTCTGGTAGGAAGTTGTTTGTTTAAGGGATGTCTTGTTTCTGTTAGTTTTAACCTTTTCAGCGCGACCGCGATTCCCCCTCCGTTGCTGGGCCGTAATAAAAACGGGTGTGGTCGTGACGGAACGGTTCCGTCATGAGCACAGCTCAACCGTAGCTCATGACGGAACCGTTCCGTCATGAGCATGGAAGGGGTTAATTAGCTACATGTCCTTGTAAAGAGCCTTGATTTATAGTGTGCTAATCGCCTCACTTGAGTAACTCTGACTCTGGCTAAAAGTATTTGGATTGAAGAATATTCCTTTTTATTTAGTTGAGAGGAAACTCAGTGTGTTAAAAGGATAGATATTTTGCCTCAGCTGACTGAAAACAGCTGAAATTAGATGCTTGCATTTCTCACTGGTAAACGCTGCCTGTTGAAAGGTCACACCCGCGTTCACCAAATTTATCAAAGGTTTAGAGGGGAACTGAGGAAGCAGTTTTAAATACTTTTATTTAACCTCTATCCTCCTGGTGATATTTAGAATCTATGCTATTAGATTTTCACAAAGGATTTCTTTATTACATGACAAGAACTAAACAGTTCACTGACCTTGACTCTGGAAATGTTACCAACCGTCGAATCTAAACCTGGTGTGCACGCAAACTACCCTGACTGACTTCCACGATGCCCATGTAAATTTGTTGGTCTTCCTTGAGGTACTTTGGTGAAGTGCACAGTGGAATCTGGAGAGTGCTTCACTAGAGTGTGATTAACCTAAGTGACTAGACCGCTACTCAGCGATATGCTGCAGCAGTGTTGGAATGTTGGCCGCCATGTTGGAATTTCTACAATGCCAACTTGCTCTCCAACTCCAGGGATCGAATGCTTTTTGATGGTTTTGTGCGGGGGAAATGGTGGCCAGAGGTAAATAAGGAGGAAACCTACTATGAGTCCCGACAGTAAACCCTCCCATCGGGGTTTCCTCCGATTTTGGTTTGGCAGTGAATTTAGCATGGAAGGCTTTGATTAATCGAGGGGCATGGACATTAGTACTTTTTTCCCATGAACGCTCATCAGGCCCATAACCCTTCCAATCAATGAGGTTGAAAAGTTTGTTTTGAATCTTTTTCGAATCTAAGATTCATTTCACCTCGTACTCCACCTCGCCATCAAGAATCAGAGGATCATGAGGGGAAGTACTCCGCAAACCTGGTTGGACTGGTTTAAGGAGAGAGATGTGAAAGGCTGGATAAATCCTAGTTGTGCCAGGCAGTGTTAGTCAGTAAGTTACTGGGTTAATGACCTTCTCTACTGGATAGGGGCCCATGAAATGGAGTTGGAATTTACGGGAGACTTTGAGTCTGAGATATTTTTGTAAAAAGCCAAACTAAGTCCCCTACCTGAAGATGAGGTTCTTTTTTACGCTTCCGATCAGCAAAGAGTTTGTAAGGATCTTTAGCAATCGACAAATTCTGAGTTGTAGATTGGTGAATTTTAGCTATCTCTCGGGCAATGTCCTGAACAGCAGAAACTTCTACATTCTCAAAATTAACATGGGCATCAGGATGTCTGCCTGAATTTACAAAAAAAGGAGAATGACCAGTGGACACATTTAAAGCGTTATAATGAGCATACTCAGCAGCTCAGCATTCCTCAGATGGTCAGGCCAATCACCCTCTTCAACTAACAAGTAAAGTCGAAGATGTTGTTTGAGTTCCTGATTTATGCACTCAGTCTGACCATCAGTCTCCTGATGGAAACTGGGATGGTCAATGTTAAGACCTTTGACGTAGTCTTTCTAAAATCGTGACAGAAACTGAAAGCCTCTATCTGAGATTAGTATTTTAGGAATACCATGGAGACGAATAAATTGTTGATTGCAAAGTATGGACAGTTGTTTGGCAGTGGGTGTGCCCTTGAAGGGCACAAAATGTGCCATCTTACTAATGGAGTCAACACAGACAGGGATGGTGTCGTACCCATGAGAGGAGGGCACATCAACAATTAAATCTAGGGAGACAGTGCGCCAAGGGTAGGGAGGGGTTGGCATGGATTGTAAGAGACCTTCAGTGGCCTGCCTGTCTGGTTTTCCCCGTGCACAAAATCCACATCCCAAAACATATTGACGAACATCTCGACACATGTGTGGCCACCAGATACGCCGTTAGAGTAAGTCTTCAGTCTTTAGTATACCCTTATCGCCAGCCAGAGGGTTGTCATGACATTCTTGCATTGCCTTCAGTTGAAGTTCCTTTGCATGTAGAAAGAGGGTGGTTCCTTGATAGGGTAGACCATTCTAAATAAAACGATGTAGATCTCCAGTAGCCCATTTCTCTATGTCTAGATCTGTCATAACTTCCCAAATACGAGTCTCAAAAGGGTCCACAGAGATCACACCAACAATCTTAACTTCAGGAATGATTTTTGGAACCTCAATGACAGGAACCTGATTTTCTGTGTCTAGCCTGGAAAGAACATTAGCTTTTCCATTCTTAGAACCTGGGCGAAAGGTAATTACAAAATCGAAGTCTGCGAAATAGAGCTACCAACGAAGATGACGCAGAGTAAGGATACGAGCAGATCATAGAAGTTTCACATTGCAGTGACCGTGTGTTTAGCTCCCATGAGATAATGCCTCCATTCTTTGAAGGCATCTTTAATGGCCAGAAGTTCTTTCTCTGTAATTGTATAATTACGTTCTGTAGGGCTGAATTTGCGAGAATGATAAGCCACTGGATGTAACTGTCCTGTATCCTTGTGCCGTTGTGAAAGTATTCTTCTGATGGCCAGATCTGAAGCGTCTGTTTCCAGGTAAAAAGGTTCAGAGAGATCCTCATGAAGCAACACTGGCGCGGTGGTGAAGCTTTCTTTCATCAAGTTAAAGGCCTCTTCGGCTTCATCGGACCATTTGAATGGAACGCCTCTTTTGAGAAGACGAGTATGTGGCAGGATCTTTTAGGAAAATTCATGAATGAATCGCCTATAAAAGTTAGAGAATCCGATAAAACTTTTAACCTCTTTGATAGAGAAAGGAGACTTCCAGTCCGTAATCACCTTCACTTTCTGTTCGTCCATTTGTACACATGCGGCTGACAATACGAATCCTGAAAATTTGACAGTATCAGTGTTGAACAAGCATTTCTCTAACTTGACGTATAGGGAATTCTCTCGTAAATGTTGTAGAACAGCTCATACTTGATTTTGATGTTCTTCTTTAGAGTTGGAATGAATAAGAAAGTCATCAATGTACACAATGGCACATTGGTCAATAAAGTCACTCAAAACATTGTTAATAAAGTACTGGAAGGCCGCTGGCACATTACAAAGACTATATGGCATTACTAGGTACTTGTAAAGGCCGTATTTGCTCCTAAATGCTGTCTTCTATTCGTCCCCTTCCCGGAGTCTAATCAGATGATACGTTCCTCGTAGATCTAAACGAGTGTACATTTTTGCTTCTTTGACCTGATCAATCAAGACCGAAATGAGGGGAAATGGGTAGGGAATTTTATTTGTTATCCTGTTGATTGCCCGAAAGTCAATGCACGTTCTGAGATCTCCCCCTTTCTTCTGCACGAAAAAAAGGGGGAAAAGACTGGAGATTGAGATGGTCTAATAAACCCGTTCTCTAAATTGTTGGCTAAATATTCTTTCAAATGGATGTTTTCTTTTTCTGTTAAGGCATAGATCCAACTTCACGGCAAGTTTGCCCCAGGTTCAAGATCAATTTTGCAGTTGTTAGGCCTGTGAGGAGGTAGAGTTTCAGCCTTAACTTTGTCAAAAATATCAGCAAAGTTTTGATATTCTTCCGGTATCACAATGGTTTGGATCACACATGCCGAACTACCATTTTCACACAACTGAGCAGCTGCACTGGGGTCAGGAAATTCAGTTGAGTTATGGAAACAATTCCTGGTGCAGTGGGAGAATTTAATTCAATAGTACAAGCTCCCCATTCAATCAACGGGTTGTGTTCAGTTAGCCACGGTAAACCTAAAATCAATTGAAATTGGGGAGCCTCAATTAAATTAAATTGTAGTGTTTCTCGATGTCCTTGGGCGTTAGTCATTTGCACAACTTCTGTGTGGCTGGGTCCAGTGGTTCAATCAGTACCATCTACGGCTCTGGTCTTCTCACGTTTCTCTTTTCTGATAGCTTGCAATCCAATTTGATCAGCAAATTTTTGGTCGCAAAAATTACCGGTTGCTCCAGAGTCAACCATGACCATAATATGTGTGAGAACTACCTCCCTGAATTTTAATTTTACCGACATAACCAAGTGGGGTGAGGAGACCTGTAGGGAGTTCGCCAGTTGATGATTTATTGGAGTTGTTTCTTTGTTAGTATCCACCAATCCAACTCCGTTGACTGGTGGTGCTGCTAGTTTTCCTTATCCTTGGCTGGAATTTTGGATCGCTTCAAGCATGTTTTGACAAAATGTCCACTGCCTCCACAGTACATGCACAACTTATTTAGTCTTCTCTTTTCTTTTTCCTCTTTAGAGAGTGGTCCTCGGATAACACCAATTTGCATAGATTCAACTCCCGAAGTTCTTTCTATCGTCCGCGTGGATTCCGGTTTGGCTCAATCAAAATTGGGAATACTGGGTCTAAAATCTCTACTTCGTTCTCCCTTCCACTCATTTTGCCAATAATCAATCTCTAAGGTTAGATATTATTTTTATTTATTTATTGCATTTGTATGGCGCGACAGCTACCCTGAGGGTTTCCCGGCGCCTTGGATCTGTGTTACACATGGAATAAGGGGGGAGGGGCTCTATTGATTGAACAACCATGATTTAATTATCTTCCGGAACCGAAGGTAACAAGGTTCCAGGCGTAGTAGGAGCGGGAGTGAGTTCCACAGTGCTGGGGCCAGATGGGCAAATGAGCGGCCGCCCATCCAAGCCTGGTTGACCCTGGGAACCGCAAATTTTGCCTGGTTCATGGAGCGAAGATTGCCCCAGGGTATATATTTCTGGGCGATCTTACATAAATATTCGGGTGCTTCTCCTGAACTAATCTTAAACATGTAGCATAGTGCCTTAAATTTTACTCTGCTAGCAATCCTCAACCAATGTAGTTTCTTAAGGTGATCTGTCATGCTCTGCGGCCTGGGAGGTTGAGGAGCAGTCTTGCCGCAGAGTTCTGGATCACTTGAAGTCGGTTCAGGATGCTTTTTGTAGCTCCTAAATATAGGACATTACCGTAGTCTAATCTCGAGCTGACTAGTGCCTGTAATACTGTTCTCTGTGCCCCGTCTGGTAGTTGCCATAATATTTTCCTCAGCCATTTGAGGATCACAAAACAGGTTGAGTTGCCCCCATTTCTGCTGGCTAGTGAGTCGGGCCCCAGAGATTCTTTTGGTTACCAAAAACGAGCAGCTCAGTTTTATCCCCATTTAACTTTAGTTTCTTGGAGTGAAGCCAGTTCGCTATTCTTAGGAGCCCTGAGCGAAGGGGAGAAGTTCCGGATTTGTCTGTAGGTGTGAGGGAGAACACAAGTTGTGTGTCATCAGTGTAGGAGTAAATTGTGAGACCTATTTCTTCAGTGATCCTGACTAATTGAGTGACATAGACATTAAACAGTAGCGGACTCAGTATTGAGCCCAGGGGAACCCCGTAAGGGGAATTTAGGACCTCTGAGGAATTGTTTTTGGAAAAGACCTGGAAGGTCCGATGCAGGAGGAATTGTTCCAACAATTTCAGTGCTTTTCCTCTAACCCCTATATCTTCAAGGGACTGAATCAAGATTGTGTGGGAGATGGTGTCAAATGCGGCACTCAGGTCTAAGAGAATGAGTGCTGCCTTGCCTGCAGTGTCCAGCTCTTGACGGATAACCTCAGTAACCCCTAATAAGGTGGATTCCGTAGAATGGCCTTTCCTAAAGCCAGATTGAGAATAGTGTAGTAGATTATTGTCATTAACAAAATCTGCCAGCTGCTTGTTCACGTGCTTTTCTAAAATTTTTGAAAAGATCGGCAATAGAGATATTGGGCGGAAGTTAGAGAAGACCTCCGGGTCGCTATTAGCCTTTTTTAGCAAGGGCATCACCATGGCGTGCTTCCACTCACCAGGTATTACCGCTTCGTTGAGGGTGGCGTTTAACAGCGCTCTGATTACTTCCAAGATGGATGGGTCTAGCTGTTTAAGAACATGAGCTGGCATAGGGTCCTGAGCAGAGCCTGATTTGATACTGTTCAGGGCTTCGCCGAAAGTATTGATGTTTAACTGTTGCCATACCGTGATATCATGCTTCATAGAGTAATCCCTTTGGTCCCTATCGCTAGGGGTGGAGGGATTAGATAGACCATCGGTGACATCACCATCTGAGGTGAAATTGGCATAAATTGTTGATATTTTTTCCTGGAAGAAATTGGCAATAGAATTGCATTGCGTGGGTGACAAGGTGGGAGGTTCAGGTTGTGCTGCTGCCCCAGCTAAGTTCTTTAGAACTTTAAAGAGAGTCCCTGAGTGATTTTGTGTTCCTAGAATGGTATTTTTGGTGAAATTGCCCTTGGCGATTTTAAAGGACAGACGGTGCGCATTGAGTGCTTGTTTATATATTTCTTTTTTAGCAGGATTATAGTCTCTTCTCCACAGCCTCTCTAATTTTTTACACTGACTTTTTTCCACCAGTGATGAAATATCAGTAGGACGATTTTTGAATCTGTGACAACACATCCTTCAGTTCGTCTCTCAACCCTCTTTAGAATACTGCAGCTCTTTTATTCTGGGGCCAGTCTGTTTCTACCACCAGTTTATTGAATTGGGCTAGGTAGGCCACTAGTTCTCGGTTGCCCTGTTTCAATTCTAAAAATTAGTTGTCTGAGGCCTGAGATGCAGTTCTTCTATCGAAAATTCGGAGAAATACGTTTTTGAAGTCATCTAGATTAAACAGGATAGGATCATCTTTAGTTACTAATGGCATGGACCATGAGGCGGCGTCACCACTTAGGTAGGATAGAATGAAGGCCACGTGGGACTGTGCATCGGGGAAAATCATTGGTCGGCAAATGAAATGTAGGGATCATTGCGTTAAAAAAATGTGCGCCTTCTGGGGGTCTTCATTTAATCATTCAGGAGGAGCGAGAGGGATTACAGGGGATAATGAATGAATGACTTGTGTTGGGGCAAAGGATAAGATACTTGTGTCAGGCCTTTGAGTTTCAAAGGTGGACGTTCCTTGACTAGCCCTAAACTGATTCTCCTTATTTTAAACTAATTAGTTCTTGTCCCAGAATTTTATTTTCCTCTTGGACTGCCGTTGAGTTTCTTTGCATATAACCTAAAATTTCCCCTAAGTCTTTTAACTCAAATCCTTCCGTCATTCTGCTCAAGTGCTAGTACCAACGTGGGCACTTCACTCTGTCAAGCCTATCAACTAGGTTCTATTGGCACGGGAGCAGAACAACGCTAGTTTCCTTTCCCTCTCGGAACCTCCCTGCTTAGTATCTCAATAAACCATTGCAGGTAAGTACCCAGGGGTGAAAGGCGAATGGGACAGAGAAGAGACAGCTCCCAACACTCTGCTTGTTCTGTCAATCTTCTATTCTTCTTCGTAGTATTCTTGTAGTGCTAAAAGACATATGTAATGTAACTTTACTTTTCTATGTATCTAATAATAACTTACTTTCCTTAACATTTAGGGTTGCTTGTCTTACCAGGATATGATTGGGAGCCTACTTCTCTTCTTACTTCTCTTGTTGCTTTCTTTCTTATTTACGAAGAGAAGTGCAGTTCAGTAATCTTCTTTCTTCTTTTTCAGAGATGACCTGTGCCTATCATTCTTCAGCTCCCTTCACAAGAAATGATACAGGTAACTCTAAGTTTATTTTATTTACTTCTGTAATAGTGTGCCTCTAATTTCGTTTAGTGTACGTACACTGTGTTGAACTGAACTGGATGTATTAAATGCGGTTCTGGGAATTCATGTCTCTGCCTTTCTTTTTAGTTCCACAAATTTAGTAAAGGCTTTTTAGCTTCGTAGTATAAATTGCAGTTATGTGTTTTTTTCTTTAACTATTTTCCATTAAACTCTTCTGTGCTTGCAAAGGGTCTTGATTTATGGAGAGCTAATTATTACCTACAAATATCACTGACTCTGGTAGGAAGTTATTTGTTTCAGAGATGTCTTTTTTCTGTTAGTTTTACTTAGCTACATGTTCTTGAAAAGAGCCTTGACTTATAGTGTGCTAATCATCACACTGGAATAACTCTGACACTGGCTAAAAGTATTTGGAATAAAGAATATTCCTTGTTATTTAGTTGAGAGGAAACTTGGTGTGTTAATAGAATAGATATTTTGCCTCAGCTGACTGAAAACAGCTGAAATTAGATGCTTGCATTTCTCACTGATAACTGTGTAATTGTCTAATGAAAGACTTTCAAAATTCACTGAAGGTTTAGAGGGGAACTGAGGCTCAGGGGACAAACCTGTATACAGTGGTAAAGGGGCAAAAGAGGGAGCTTTGAATAATGTGTGCTAGAACCGACACTTGTCACAATGCTAAACAGTTATAGCCTTATGATGACTGACTTTTGGTGTTCCTTTTCCCTCATATAGGTTATGATTCTTCATGAGACTGACTGACACAATATTTCGTCTCTGTATGATATACTTTTTGATTTATTTCACACTATCAATTTAGCAGCAGCACCATCTTGAGGTCCTGACGAAAGCTCAGTCCACACTTGGACTGTTGATCACTTTTTTCATGTACACCAAAGCGGTTTAAGTCCATACCGCTTGTGCACTGCGTTTTAATCCTGGCAATGGGCATATCCCAATAAAAAAGTTTTTTTGTGCTCATTAGCTAGTTTTAGCTCACAAATCTTCACTTTTCTTATTGTTTGCGCTGCGTCCTCACTCATACTATATCTTCTCACTTGGGGGTTTAGTATACTCCACTAATACTCAAAACATCCCAGATCTCCTCCCTCTCAGAGAGGGGGTTATAGCCCTTAGAGGAACTTGGGGGCATATTATCAAGGGGCATTATCTCCGCTTTCTTGGCTTTAAAAGCAAAGAAAGCGGAGATAAAATTATCTCCCTATTACCAAGCTGTCGCTAACACCAGTTAGCGACAGCTAATAGGAGATAGTGACCATCTTGGGCCCCGCTTTGCATGTCAGTGATATTTATCACTAATGACATGCAAAGTGGGCGTGCCAAGATGTTAGCGACTGAAAACAGTCGCTAACATCGCTATCTCCTATTACCAACTTTTGGAGATATTCGCGCTAAGCGCGAATATCTCCAAAAGCTAACACTTGCCCAGGAGTAGTTCTTAGCCATGTTATCCAATGGGAGGTGGATAACATGGCTAAGAGCATTTGCTCGATAATGCATGAATATCGCTGACTTTTCAGCGATATTCATGCATTGCGGCCGTTTTTTATCGCATTTGCGATAAACCTTGCTAATAGCAAGGTTTATCTGCGATAAAAATCGCCGATTTGCGGCGATAATTTTTGTCTCTAAATAAGTTAGAGACAAAAATTATCTCTATTGGTTGGTAATATGCCTCTTGGTGTTTCCTCTGGGAGGAGAATCACAAATGATGAAGCATGTCACCTTTGGCGAGGGAGGGATTTTGTCCCATAAAGGGGTCTGCCCACTGTTAGATCTATGGGCACTAGCTATTGGTTCTGTGTGATTTCATTGTAGCGATTCTTGTCTTATAGTTTTCAGTACCAAATTCCAGTTCAGACCCAGGGATTTCACACTGTTTTGTATTAGATTGTTGGGGATACAATCCTATGCTGGTCTCTAAATTATCCCTAGGACCCTCCTTTTTGAACTTTTTTGTTTATAAATCTGGAGTAACACCAGACAGTTGCTGCCTTAGAATTTCTCTGGCCTGGGAAGGTGTTTCATGGGTGGAGGATGCATGTTCCCATGAATCCCAACATGGATTTTGATGCATTCCAAGATTTTCCAAGAAAGGTTGACCTAGGAATGCATTACAATGCTATACCTTAGAAAGGGGAAAAAGCCTCTAAGGGTTGTTTATTGCGATTGCACGTATAACTACCAGTATTACCATATTAGTCCACAGGAACCACTGTTTCTGTTTATATACTATATAACCTGGACATTTTCCCAGTTTTTAAAAAGGGCTTCCCACTTCTCCCTGCAAACTATATACCGATCAGTTTGATTGATGTCACACAAAAACTGTTTGCACAGGTACTTCTAGACCTCATTCAGGGTTGGATGGAATATAATGACATTTTGAGGCAGTACCAATCCGTATTCAGGAAGAATGCCTCACCCATTTATCAAATATATATACTCCAACTTATATTTTGGAAAATGGTGAGAATGGAGGGGGTAGCCTCTACTTATTTTTTTGTACTTGAAAAAGGCCTTTAACTTGGTGCCCAGAGATAAATAATGGGGGGTAATAAGAGATATGTGGATCCTCTCTTACCTTCTACACATGCTTATGAAGCTGCACAAAGTCAACTATGCCTAAGTAAGATGTGGGAAAGGGGGAGAACTAACCTCATGATTCCCAGTTGACAGAGGAGTGAGGCAGGGGTGCATGCTTGCACCTACCCTGTTCTGCCTCTTTGTCAATGCATTGATTGCCCAACTCCTCGAGGTTAAGGATAATGATGCCCCAAAGCTAGAAAACTCAAAGGTCCCAGCATTGATGTTTGCAGATGACACCCTTTTAATGTCTAAGTTGCGAATGGAAATAAAGAGGGTCTTGGACAGCTTTGTCATCTTTTGTAACAACAGGGGTCTGGAGATAAAGTCCTTAGAGACCAAGTTTAGTCTTCAACCCAGCCAAGACAACATGCCCTAATCCGCGTCTAGAATTAAACTTCTTGAATCCCGGGAGATTGTTGCCCCTCAGACCTTTAATCGGTTCCCTGCACTCTCCCTGGAGGGACTCAATCTCCTCCTAGATAAAACAAAATCAGCTTCTCCTCTGGACCCGGTCCCTTTGAAAATACTCAAGGAATGTAGGGATATCATTCTTCCTCCGATGTTGGAAATAATGAATGGAGCCATGGAACAGGGTAGTTTCCCTGCAGCATGGAAGAGAGCTGCAGTAAAACCCCTCCTCAAAAAGCCTACATTGGATCCGGGGGTACTGAAGAACTTCAGGCCAATATCCCTTCTTCAGGCCAATATCCCTGCTAAGATGTTGGAGGCCCACCTGAATTTCCATCTCTCCAACTTCCTTGACTCCTCAGGGTTCTTGGATGGGTCCCAACATGGCTTTAGAAAGCTTCACAGCACGGAGTCTGCTTTGACCAAGGTCACGGATAACATCCGCCGGAAGGTGGATCTGGGTCAATCCACCGTGTTAGTCCTGCTGGATCTTACAGCAGCTTTTGATACCCTGTCTCCCTCTACCTTAACATCTAGGTTAAGGGAGGCAGGGGTAGCAGGACCGGCTCTTAGTCTCCTGAGCTCTTTCCTTCATCAACGAGAGCAGCGTGTAACGCTTGGAGACTTCCTTTCCCCTGCAAAGTCTTTGCAATGTGGGGTGCCACAAGGGTCGGCCCTGAGTCCGACCCTGTTTAATATCTATGTGGCCCCCCTTGCAAGACTAGTAAGATCTCAGGGGATGGAAGTAGTGTCGTACGCTGACGACACGCAGATTATGGTGTCCCTGACCCACCCTGTGAATGTCGCCGCGTCCAACTTTAGGTCCTGCATGCAACTTGTTGCAGAGTGGATGATTCTCAACTCCCTAAAGTTGAACGGCGACAAGACAGAAGTCCTGGTCTTTGGTAAAGACCAGGGCCTGTGGTCAGGTGAGTGGTGGCCTTCATCCTTGGGCATCTGCCCCACTCCGACACAATCTGCTAGGAATCTTGGCGTCATTTTTGACACCCGGCTCTCCATGGAACTCCAGGTCAATAGGACCGTGGCCACCTGTTGGGGTGTCATTAGGACTCTTAAAAGAATCGTCCACTATCTTTCCCCTCAGGCACGTAAGCAGGTTGTTACCGCCCTTGTTGGTTCACGGCTCGATTATTGCAATTCACTCTACGCCGGGATCAACAAGGGCCTCCTGCAGCGCCTGCAGGTCGTACAGAATGCGGCGGCGCGTTTTGTACTGGCCCTGCCCTGGTTGTCATCCATGACCCTGGCCAGGAAGAGCCTCCATTGGCTCCCTATTCCTTCCAGAGTTTCGTTCAAACTTCTTTGCCTCACGTACCGTGCCTTGATGGCAGGTCCGACTGATGCTCTGGGATCCTTGCTCACGAGGTACGTTCCGAACAGATGCCTACGTTCTCTAGAGCTAAACCAACTGGTTGTCCCACGCCCTAAGAAGGTTAGATGGGGGAGCAAGGCCTTCTCCATTCTTGCACCCCAGTTATGGAACACTCTCCCCCTGGAGATCAAATTACAGCCTTCTCTTGATCTCTTCAGGAAAGCGTTGAAAACCTGGTATTTCATTAAAGCATATCAGTAAGCTCTTGTTCCTGACTGCACATGCTAGGTTTTTGAGTTAGGCGCCTTGACGCCCACTGGGCATAGCTGCGCATTATAAAAGCCATTTCATTCATTCATTCAGATGACACTGGAAAGGGTCTCTGTATTTGACTATCTGGGTGTCACCCTCACAGAAAATATGGAGTGGGGGCCACAAATTGCAAAAGCCAAGCTTGAGCTAGCCCAGACTACCGGAGGAATTGCAAAATAACTCAGAGATTCCTCTTCTCAACCCGCTGGGACTATTACAGAAATCTATAAGGCACAAGCTGTGGGTGCAACAATGTACAGTTCAGAACTATGTGGTTATTGTTCTTGCAGTCATCAAGGCAAAGTTGAGAACAGTGCCTTAAAACAGATTTTGGGTCTCCCTTCTAGCACCCCCTTAATCCCCCTGTGGCTGGATTTAGGTATTAGACCAATTGGAGATGAGATTGGTCTAAGACCCCTAACTTTCTGGCGTAGATTGTGGGTGACCCCAGAACTGGCAGAATATCGGTCAGAAACAAAAGAGTTATTGAGTTTCCCGGGAGTAGAAAAAAATGCTTGGTTTGCACATATAAGGGAAAATTGCAGTAGGCTAAGTAAACCAAATCTCTGGAGTAACCCCGAGGAAACGTGCTCTGCAATTTCGCGTGCTGAACTGGTGAAAACATACCGAACACATAAACTGGCAGTCATCCACGGGAATCCAGCTTCAGGTCATCTGACAGCCGAATTCCTCACAATAAAAGATGAGTATAAATTTGAACCCTTCCTGGATGACATTCTACCTTTTTTAGCAAGAAAACTATATCTCCAGTTTAGATTTGGTACCCTTACACTACCTGCCTTTACTTGCAAATGGTCTGAAACTGCCTCACATGGGTGCCTAGCCTGCAACCATCAGAAGAAGTCAGAGCTCCATGTTTTATTCTTTTGTCCATGCTACAAATCTGCAAGACAGCACTGGCTCATACTGTTGTTCAGGAACCTGGGGTTTGTGCACTGCCAGGAGGCATTTAGAGTTTTGAAGATTGATACCTCTAAGCCCATTGTTTTTGCTGTCTCTCGATTTCCAAATTCAATGTGTCGCAGGCGCTGGACTCTCTTAAAAATAATCACACCAGATGCAAATGTATATTAGACTAGTCAATTTGTTGCGCAACCTAGAACTAATTGCAATACAATTTCTGTGAGTGGATTCTTATTGAAATTTTTCCGGAAAAAAACTCTATCATGACACGTTTATCAAATATGGCGGATTTCTCTAAATGGCTGCCCATTATTTGAGATATGGGGTATAACTGTTTATATGCCCATGTGTGGTATCATTTTATATGTTGTTAGGGACAGGAAAGTCAAAAATTGTTTCTGATGACCATAATATCAAATAATCACGGAATATGTCAGATAGACAAAGTTTGTATTATTTTTTCATTGACTTATATGACAAAGTGTGAAGGAACGTAACTATTACAATTAACTTTTGAAATAAAAAGTTTGCTATTGTTTGTGTTTTGTTTTGTAACTTTGTTGTTATTGTTTTTTTTGTTGATCAAAAATGTTTCATTTATGTGTTACAGGTTCTTGCGAGTTGCTGTAAGATACAGTGAAAATGGACGTAGAAAAGTGTTTCATTTTTGATGTGGTGTTTCAAGAAGATGACGATGTATCTGTACTCACTGAAAGAGGAGTGACTGGAATTCCAAAAACATGCAAGGAGAGAAAAATATCTAAGTTTCACATTTGTGCTGGGAAGAAAGTTCACAAGAAATGTAGAGCGCGTTTTGTTAACTTGAAAACTCCGTTCCAGATCCCACAACTTCTCCTGTTCTATGGTCATGTGAAACCCCGTTTGATTTTAGAAAAAAAATGTTTTTTCTGTGGTACTGAGTTAAGTTTATACTTCAGGGAGAGGAAAAAAATGTGTAGTTTAATGCACGATCAGTTGAATTCAAATCAGCAGATTTACAAAAATGCAACGAACGCAATGATGAATGGGCAGACAAAGTTAAAAGACGTATCCAAAATGTGTCTGATTTACATGCTGTAGATGCATGCTACCACAAACAGTGTTCCGTCAATTTTTATACTGGAAAATTCATTGCCGGGCAGTTCACTGATAACCCTCCAATATCTTCAGGTCGACCAGAGGACTCAGTTCGCTAGGAAACTTTTCTTCAAGTAGTTAAATACATGGAGGAAAATGATGAAGAACAAACTACTGTTAAAGAACTTGTTAATAACATGCGAGAATTACTGCCAGAAGATAGCGAACCATTCATTTCAAAGTATATGAAACAAAAACTCAAAGAACATTTTGAACATGACATCTTCATAGGAACAGTTGCAGGGACTGCTGATCTTGTTACTTTTAAAAGTACAGCTGCTCATGTATTGCAAGAGTACCACAGTCATAGCCATGAAGATGTTGAAGAGGATTGAAACAATCTCCTTATGGCAGCTGCTGAAATAATAAGAAATGATATTAAAGACATCCCTGTAGAACCAGAAATATATCCACCCATTGAAAACATGAGTAGTGTTGACTATAATGTGAGCTATATTCCTTATTCGTTAAGGCTCTTATTATCAGTTTTTGTTACTGATAAAACCAACAGAGAGAGAAAAGTAGTTTCTATAGTACAGGCAATTATGCAAGCTGTGCGCCCACGAGTCTTATTTGCACGACGGCAGTTAGGGCTGGCAGTTCAATTACATGACAATACAAGCTCGAGATTTGTAGTTGAAGCAGTAAATCTTATGGGATTCTGCAGCTCCTATTCAGAAGTTCTTCGTTTTGAACATTCAGCTGCATCAGAAAGAGGAAATACTATACCTGTCCTTGTGAAACCTTCTGAAAGTCCTATGCAATTTGTTCAATAGGCAGCTGATTATATTGATCACAATATTATTACAATAGATGGCCATGGTACTTTTCATGGGATGGGCATTATCGCCACTGTGAATCCAACTGGAAAATGTTCAACGGTCATAAAGACCGTGTTTCACACGACCGTAGAACACAAGAAGTTGTGGGATCTGATTCTTTCTCCTGGAACGGAGTTTTCAACTTAACAAAACGCGCCCTACATTTCTTCTGAACTTTCCGCCCAACATAAACGTGAAACTTAGATATTTTTCTCTCCTTGCATGTTTTTTGAATTCCAGTTACTCCTCTTTCAGTGAGTACAGATACATCGTCATCTTCTTGAAACACCACATCACAAATTAAACACTTTTCTACGTCCATTTTCACTGTATCTCACAGCAACTCGCAAGAACCTGTAACACATAAATGAAACATTTTTGACTAACAAAAAAACAAACAACAAAGTTACAAAACAAAACACAAACAATAGCAAACTTTTTATTTCAAAAGTTAATTGTAATATTTACGTTCCTTCACACTTTGTCATATAAGTCAGTGAAAAAACTGATACAAACTTTGTCTATCTGACATATTCTGCGCTTATTTGATATTATGGCCATCAGAAACAATTTTTGATTCTATTTTTTATTTTCCCGTCCCTAAAAACATATAAAATGAAACCACACATGGGCATATAAACAGTTATACCCTATATCTCAAATAATGGGCAGCCGTTTTGGAAAATCCACCATATTGGATTAACACGTCATGATAGAGTTTTCACCATCGTTTTCTACGGAAAATTTTCAATAAGAATCCATTCACAGAAATTGTATTGCAATTAGTTCTAGGTTAGCCCATTTTTTAACTAATTTGACTAGACAATATTCTGTTTTTACTTTTTAAACAAAAAAAGAGAGAAAAACCTGTTCTTAACCTTCTTTATTGTTTTAAATGTTCAATAATGGAGATAAACTATGTTTTAATTCTTATACTGTATGTGTACATTTTTTATCAACAATTTAACCAGTACCAATTCCACTGGATCTATTGATTTTAGGATCTCTGTTAAGTCGCCTTTGGTATCGCCCAATCAAAAGTTAGCATTTTTAAGATGTTTGGTAAGGCAACCCAATGTTATCCAGTAATAGAGGTAAGTCTCCCGATTGTGATAAAGGAATTTTGGATTTGTTCACTACCAAGACATGAAAAACTTGAATGTACATTTCCAACCTTTTAACTGCAATGCACCCTGTGCTTTGGGTTACCAGGGGCATACTTTAGGGTGCCTTATATACAAAAAAGGGGAGTTTAACGCTTGGCAAGGTGGTTACTTTGCCAAGTCGAATTTGCGGTTTACAACTGCATTCAGGACTATACCATGAGAAGCATTTATTTTACAATCCCAGGGTATGTGGTATACAACTCTACTAGGGACTTATACATAAATTAAATATGCTAAACGGGCATAAGTCAACGTTATCATGTTTCAGGGAGTAAGCAAAAGCACTTTAGCACTGGGTATCAGTGTCTCGCTGCAATAGTCCAAGAAATCCACCCAAGACTGGTTTGGGAGTTTCTAGGTATCCTGAACCTCTGATGGTACTTCTCAGGTGGCAGTGCTCCTCTGGGACCCTATGTATCCTCAGGGCTGTGGCATAGGCAGAAACCCATTTGTCAATGTCATCTCTGACCAGTTAACTGGGCACCAGGCCTTGTGGTGTGCAGGCGCTCACCTCTCCAGGGGACACTGAAGGTATGCTGCCACGATCACTGCTCGATCCTTTTTGTTTGCTCTTGAGCTCCAGCTCCTTAATGCTTTTCCCATGCTCCAGCACCAGTTTTTCCCAGTAAAGGCTCTCTCAACTTCAGCCTTCCTATTCTCTCGCCGCCCCGTTCCACCACGGCTTGTGCTGCTTGTGTGGAGGGCGTCCCTGACCTTTGGCCCGGCCCCCGAGTGCGTAACACTATCGCCAGAGGCGGGACCGGTGCCTTTTTAGGCTGAGCCACTATCTCCCGCGCAGCGGACACGCCGGAGATGCTAGGCGCCGCAGCAGCGCTCTGATTCTCTGTTTTAAACTTGTATTGCATTCTGAAAGTGTTTTGCTGTTTTAAAAAATACGTTGCCATTGAATCTGTGTGAAAGCCTACGTGTGCAAACTCCTCGCTTTCTACTAGGTCGCCGCCCCGTTCCACCACGGCTTGTGCCGCTTGTGTGGAGGGTGTCCCTGACCTTTGGCCTGGCCCCCGAGGGCGTAACACTACCGCCAGAGGCGGGACCGGTGCCTTTTTAGGCTGAGCCACTATCTCCCGCGCAGCGTACACGCGCGGCGGGCCACCGGCGGGTCGCCAAAGGCGAGCCCGTCTGCGCCCGTCCACGCTGGTCCATCGCCTGTTGCCTAGATCCCTGGTCGCCTGACTAGCAATGGCGCCTTATGCCCGGGACGAGCTGCTTGCCCTTAGACATCAGGCTGACTGCATGGCGCACGCATGGCACCCTGGTTCCCCTACTATATACTGTAACCAGTGTGGCTTTAAGGCCTCTGAGGCTTGCCCTTCGCCATCTTCCTCAGCCTCAGCGGCTACTAGCTCGTCTAAGCTGCACATATTGAGCCTGAACTGTAGGTCCCTTGTGAAGCATCACGAGGATGTCCATGAGCTCCTCTCAGATGAGAGTCCTGATGTTTTATTTTTAACAGAAACATGGTTATCTGAGGATTCCTCTGCCATTTTAGCCCTGGCTCTTCCCCCAGGCTATCTTATATGTGTTCAGAACAGACCCATTGGTAGGGGCGGTGGATTAGGGGTGATCTTTAAGTCCAAACACACCTGTACCCTCAAGGCCATAAGCATAGTCAGTAGCGAATGCGCATTATTCAAGATAAGGATCTCTGACACCTTCACCCTCACAGGGCTACTTGTATACCATCCCCCAGGGCCAGTGAGCGCATTCCAAGAGTCGCTAGTATCCACTATTTTGTCACTAGCGCTTCAATCAGCTAATTTCAGTGTCCTTGGTGACCTCAACCTCCACCTCGAGCGTCAAGACTCTCCCACTATATTGAAGTTTCTTGGTGACTTGGAGGCGTGCCAGCTTCATCAGCTGATCGTGGGGCCCTCTCATCAGGCAGGCCACCTCTTGGACCCGGTGTTTACAAAAATAGAGGAAGTTACAGCCGAACCCCCTAGTCCTCTCAGCTGGACTGATCATTTCCTGGTCTCTGTCTCAGTTAAGATCTCAGCTAATGGCAGGGATATTCCCCTCCCCTTTCTATGGAGGCGCCCCTGGAGTAGCTTAGATAATGCCCTGTTTGAAGCCAGGCTTAACCACTCCCGCCCTGTCTGGTCAAACAACATGGAAGAGGCAGATTCGGCCTATAGGGAGTGGATAAATAACTCACTGGATCACTTTATCCCCATGAAACGTTCGAGGCCCAAACGAGATCAGTCCCACCCTTGGTAATCGGAGAATCTCGCTGACACTAAAAAACAATGTAAGCTGTTAGAGCATATCTGGAGACGATCTTATGACCCCCTGGCCAAAACTAGGTTTAGACTGGCCACTAAAGCGTACCACACACTTATAAAAAAAACTAAAGCCACCTACTACACAGACCTGATTACCTCACGCGCCAACTGTTCCAAAACAATCTTCTCCCTGGTGAAAGATATGACCAAGGCTTCAGAAGGCACAGGCAACCTGATAGTGTCAGGTGCACAGTGTGAAGAAATATCATGTATCTTCATTAATAAAGTCAAAGGGATATACTATCTATTACAACTGGATGGTCCCTCGGGGTTCCCCAATCCTGCTGGAGACAAATCTGATCCTCCCTGCCACCGATAGAGCAGACAGGGATGGAGCACCTGGCTCTAAGAGTAAAGTCAGGTTCCCCCGGATGATCCCATCACACCGGATTTGTTCAGAACACTTCGTGACTCTGTCCTGCAGGAAGGCCGTGAGCTGATTAATCGATCCTTACAGCAAGCCTCCATCCCTAAATCTTGGAAACATGCCAAAGTAGTGCCCCTCTTGAAAAAACCATCACTGGATCCCTCTAGGCCAGATAGTTTCCGTCCTATTTCGCTGCTCCCTTATCTCGCGAAAGTGGCGGAAACACATGTCAATTCCATCTTGACTGCCTACTTGGAGTCCAATGGGATTCTAGATGAGTCCCAGAATGGTTTCCGTGCTAATCATAGTACGGAGTCTGCCCTGCTAACAGTCACAGAACATCTAAGGGCTTCTTTGGACATGGGCGCAACCTCCATTTTGGTTCTGCTGGATTTGAGTGCGGCTTTCGACACGGTCTCCCACAAGATACTACTTGAGAGACTGTTGGAGATCGGAGTCAGGGAAACGGCGCTGGACTGGTTCGCGTCATTTCTATCTGACCGTTCCTTCCAGGTGCACGCCCCGCCGTACTCATCCAGCAGGCTCCCTCTTGATTGTGGGGTGCCTCAGGGGTCTGCGCTCAGTCCCACATTGTTTAATGTGTACGTCCGCCCCCTGGCCTTGATGGCCCGGGAACGTAAGATCCAGTTAATATCATATGCGGACGACACAAAACTCATTTTCAACTTTTCTAACAACAATGTGATGGACCAAACTAAATTCCAAGAAGACATCATGGCCATATCAAGGTGGCTATCCAACAATTGTCTTCAGTTAAACTCCTCCAAAACATAGGTACTTCTGATCGGCAATGGCACGCAGACATGGGACGAGCACTGGTGGCCTCCTGTGCTGGGACCAGCTCCCATACCCAAGGAGTCAGTAAAAAATCTGGGGGTGATGTTTGACATATCACTTAATTTGGAGTCCCATGCCAAAAAAGTGGCAGGCACCTGCTACGGGCGACTTCGCTCTCTTAAACCCATTTTGGGTTTCTTTGAGCCCCCTACCCGCCAGATTATAGTCCAGGCATTAGTCCTATCACACCTGGATTATTGTAATGCCCTCATGTTAGGCTCCAACATGACTGCGATAAATAGGTTGCAAAGAGCCCAGAACGCTGCTGCTCGTGTTCTGTTTGCCCTACCCAAAACTTGTCACACGTCCCCCTTTCTCCGACGACTACATTGGTTGCCGATACAGCAACGCATCCAATTCAAGACCCTCTGCCTCACACATAAAATCTTGTATAGCGCTGGCCCCCAAATGCTACAGGGACTTTGTTCCTTTTATACTCCCACCTGCGCACTCCGCTCAGCGGACCTTTTTTTAGCTCGTACTGTCAGGATTCGGAGGAGTAGAGCTGGCGGCCGCTCCTTCAGGTATCTGGCCCCTAAGCTTTGGAATTCTATTCCTCCAAAAGCTCGGGCCACCTCAAATCACCTGCAATTCCGAAAACATATAAAAACCTGACTGTTTGCGTCCATCTAGCACACCCTCTGTCGTACTAGCTTCTGGTATGTCCACAAGCCCTGGGACGCCCGTTGCTGGGGTAGCCATGCGCTATACAAGATTCCATAACATAACATAACATAACATCCAGCCTCATCTTGGCCAGCTTTGCATTAGCTTCCTATCTCTGCCTTTATGTCCTTCACCTCCTGTTGGGCCAGAACCTAGTCAGACACACTGCTTTCTGCCTCCTCTTGGGCATCAGGGTCATCTGCTGGGGTTGAGCTGGGCTAAGTAAACTGGATTTGGAATTTAAGGATACTGAAGTAAGAGTAAAGAGTTATCTCTATGGCTTGTTAATAATCCCTAAATTAATAAATATTGCATCATACTGTATTCCATTGCATCACAGTAGGACTATTAAGAACAGCTAGATAACTTTGTCTCACTATGAATTATAAAGAAACATGTTTTAATGTGTTTATTCAGTGATGGTGTCATTGTTTCTTTGTTGTTTTTTAATCTTCTGGTAAACTAAAAACCAGGCCTGGGCAGAGAAATTGACTCTGCTCATGGACTTTGCAGAATTTGATAAGTCTGCACTTAATGTGTAGTTGCCGGTAAATTACGGCATCCTGCATATAGTGTATTGTTGTTCTGTTGGAGCATGCAAGATGTCTGCAAGACCTGCCAACCGGTAGCGAACTAGTGCTACGTTTAGGCACCCACTAGCGCTGCTTCTGGCTGCTACAACGTCTTTTAAGTGACGTTGGCAAATGCAAGCGACTGCTGCTGCACCACGAGCAGGTTTTATACTTAAGAAGCAGCTAAATCTTTTTAACTCTCTATTTTTGAGTTAATTTTCTATGCCAATGGATTGTTCAAGTTGTTTTTTAGTGCGAGAAGCCTTTTTCTATTTTACTTTTTTTTATTCAACAAGAAGGAAGTGCCCCAGATACTCAAACTTCCTGTTCCTGTCCAGCAGGTTCCCCTCAGTGCTTTGCCCAGCTCATGGTCAATTTTCATGTGCAAATACTATTGGATTTAAGGACTTTGTTTTTGAGGTATTACAAGTTAGTACAAAAACTCTTGTTTAAGGGTGTTGTTTGCTTGATAAAGGGCATGCACCAGTCATTTTTCATACTTTTATTTGATTTTTAAAATGTATTGTAATAGATGGCAATTTTAGTAGGGGCCTAGTTATTTTCTGCATTTAATTTTTCATTCTTTGTAACTGTTGTATAGATGGGGTAATATTTGATGCAAAATTTGTATAGCTCAGTTAATTGTCTTTTTTGACATTGCTAAATTAACTGTAGTGTAGTGTTTTCATCAATGTTACCAATGCTTCCTTTGTTTGGCCAGTGTGTGTGTGTGTGCACGTGTGCGTGTGAGTGTTTTCCATAAGCCACCATTTGTTTTTGTTCTCAATGCCATGTGGCCAAGAGGCATTTTGTACAGTCAGTGTCCATAGGCCTGCATGTGTTCTTTGTATTCCATGCCTCCTTTGTTGTTGTTGCTTGACCATATGGCCAGCGGTCATTTTGTGCAGCTAGCCAGTGTGCTTTTGCCATAGGCCTTCATTTTTTCTTTGCTGTTGCCATGCATCCTTGCTTGCTGTTGTTGTTTGACCATGTGACCAGTGGCCATTTTGTGTAGCTAAGCCAGACTGTGTGTTTTTGCTATGGGCCTGGATGTGTTCTTTGTTGTGGCCATGCCTCCTTGCTTGCTGTTCTTGTTTGACCATGTGGCCAGTGGCCATTTTATGTAGCCAGCTAGTATGCTTTTCCCATAGGCCTGTATGTGTAATTTGTTGCAGCCATGCTTCCTTGATTGCTGTTGTTGTTTGACCTTGTGGCTGGTGGCCATTTCGCATAGTTTAGCCAGCCAGTGTGCTTGTGCCATAGGCCTACATGTGCTCTCTGTTGAGTCCAGTGGCCACTACGAGTAGCCTAGCCAGCCTCTGTGCTTTTGCCATAGGCCTCCATGTGTTCTTAGTAGTGGTCATGCCTCCTTGCTTGCTGTTGTTGTTTGACTGTGTCGTCAGTGGCCATTTTGTGTATCCAGCCTGTGTCCTTTTTCTGTAGTCCTGCATGTGTCCTTTGGTATGGCCAGGCCTCCTTTCTTGCGGTTGTTGGTTGACCATGTGGCCGGCAGCCATTTTGTGCAGCCATCCTTCTTTTTTTCCAGTTTTCAAAGCTATTTTCTACGGAGATTGATAGGAGAAGGCCATGCTTTTCTGTGCTTGTTCATTTTTTAAAAACTTTCCCTGATAGTTTAAAATTATGCTTGAAGATCTTTGAGGTATTTGAATATTAAGCATGTTTTATAATATATGCATTTTTACCTGCATCTCCTTGCCTCACAATAGGTTTATCATAGTACCCTAATTTCACCTGTACAACAGCATTACATTTTGATATTTCTTTATTATTTTTACTTTTATTTAATTTTTTTTCTTTTACATTTCTATGAAATTACATTTTTTAATATGTTATTTTTACAAGGTTTTTTGCATTTTCCCACCATCCACCTGCTCCCCACCTCACATGGGAAACAACCTTTACAACGCAGTTGTTACATTGCGTTAGCATTGCAAAGCGGTTGTTACATCGCAAGTCATTAGATCATCTTTTTCTAGATGGCGCTCCAACCTAAGGAATAGTATGATGTACTATTCCAACACCCTCCCTACTGTTGGGCAGGATGGAGTTGGAATAGTAAACTATACTATTCCTAATGTTGGAGCGCCATCTAATGCAAGTCCATCTAATGACTTGCGTTGTAAAGGTATAGCGTTCTAACAACGCGTTCGTTGTAACAACCGCATTGTTATAGAACGTGATGTAAAAGCATGCATTGTAGCTTGCTATATTCGCCTGCCATAGGTGCACCGCTGTTTTTTTTAAGTATTATTATTCAATTTTTCCCTGGAACCCCTGCTTGCATTCATTTCGTAAGCATTATTAAGTATTGTCCTACCCCTCCCTGACTGCCAAATGTGTCTCCCGTAGAATACACAAAGCCGTCAGTTACATCTGTTTGTTATCTTGATTGGAAATTAAATATTATGCTCTGATGGTGTGGTTGACTTTGTAATGGATACACTATTGTTAATTATTTAGGATAGTAATGATAACTTTAGCAACCACCAAAAATTATATTGTTTTTGCCCGTACTAATTCAAACTGCAACAATGTGACGTTTCACTAAATGGTTTCCTTGCTTGTTTGCTTTTAGGTGCACAAGAGACAACACCCTCAGTACTGACACTCAAATGAGCCCTCCAATCTCTTCCACTTGTTCAGTAAAGTGACGTTGCCAACTGACAGCTTCAAGATGGCCCCACTGACAGGTGCTGCCAAGAAAGTGGCTAGTGGGGAGGAGAATCAGAAGCAGATTTCCACCCCTGGCATATCTGCCAAAACCTTTTTCAGGAGTTGTGTGTCTGCCACACCAGCCTCCTAGGGTCAAGCTTGCAGCAGTACTCCACATCAAAGCCATCCCCCAACTTAACCCCAAAGGCCACGCCTCTCTAATGATGTCTACACTGACAAGCAGTGATGTTGAGCTGGATTTGTGTCTTTCGGAAAGTAGTACCCAATATTTGCAGGAAAGTCAGGAAAGTGATAAAACCGTGGTTTCCGTTTTCAGTGACCATAATCCTGTCTCCTTGGATATTGTGGCCACAGACCTTATAGGGCTAAATAATGGCCCTTGTAGTTTCAAACATGTACTTAGGGCTAAAGACCAAGGACGCAGACTGAAATGGGACAGTATAACTCCGGAATCTTTCATACAAGAGGTACTTTTTGAGGCTGAGGGTGAAGTTGGAGTGTGCCTATCTAGTGAATCTAAAGATAGGGAAGTAACAACTGCGTTCGCTAGTATATGCAATAAGATTAATTCTAGGTTATCTGTCGCCTCTATACCTAGTAAAATGCCCATCAAAAGATGGTTTGATCGCAGCTGTACTAAAGCACATTCTGCACTGTTAAACGCTTTAAAAGTTGTTCCGAAAGATCGTGAACTCATTACTACCTGTAGAGCCCATTATAAAAAGGCCATAGCAGATAGGAAAAAACAGATTAAAGATGAGGCCTGGATACAGCTTTCAGACCCAGCAGTACTGAAAAATAGTGGAGAATTTTGGAAGATTGTCAATCAGCCTCTATTTACAGGGGAGGAAAATTCGCCCCTTGAATCGAATATTCCTGATGATGGCTAGGTTAAACATTTTAGTGATATCTATTCCGACCATACCAGCGGAAACCCTGGGCCTCAGGTGGTTGACACTAACGCCATTGGGAACTATTTGCACTTTGAAGTATCGGAAGTTTTACATGCCATTGATTGTACCCTGAAGAAGAAGGCGCCAGGACCCGATGGTGTTCCTGCAGACGCTTTTAAATGCTTTCCTAATTTTTGGTCAAGATTACTTTGCAGGGTCTTTAACGCATTAAACCTTGATAACATTCCTATGTCATGGAAATCATCCATAATTATTCCTGTGTTTAAAAAGGGAAACAGGCAGGACCCTGCATGTTACAGACCAATTTCGCTGATTGATTCATCAGTTAAGATCTTAGGAAGAGTCATACTAGCAAAATTAAATGATTGGGTTAACGAGAATGGCATTTTGACAAATGTGCAATATGGTTTTAGAACTAAAAGAAGCACCCTCGACCAATGCCTTAATCTCCATCTGCTGATTGAGAAATATACTAGGGCTAAGGAGGGGTCCATGTACCTTGGTTTCATGGACCTCTCCTCAGCCTTTGATCTGGTCAACAGATCTAAGCTATGGTCAAAACTATTGGAAATGGGCTTGGATAGGTCAATAGTCAATTTACTGGCTGATTTACATTCTGGCCTTACCGCAAAAATCAGAGTTTCCTCTAAAGGAAGGTGTACTGATGTCTTCGCCTCAGAGAAAGGAGTTAGACAGGGGTGCATTATGGCGCCCCTGTTGTTCAACCTATATGTGAACGCCTTGGAGCCGCCCTTAGGGACGTAACCCTCGACATTCCGCGTGCGGGGGAACAGGGGATCCCTGTCCTCCTTTACGCGGATGACGCGGTTCTTCTTGCACGTACCGGGGTGGGACTGCAACGACTCCTGGACGCCTTTGAAGCGTTAATGTGCTCTCTTGATTTGAAAGTAAAAGCGAAAAAATCTCAAATTATGCTTATGGGTAGGGTAACTAGGAAAAATTATCATAAAACTTTTAAATGTGGACAAGAAAAACTTGCCCGTGTAACTTCCTTTCCCTACCTGGGGATTACCTTTGATGAGAAGGGCAACTGGGGACCCCAGGTAAAGAATAGAGCAACCTCGTTAGCTAGAACATCTGCAGCCCTTCAAGGGTTTTCCAGGAAACTCGGGGCTAGGCCAATCGCAGCCATATTGAAAATTTATAAAGCCAAATGTATCGCAGTGGCATCTTATGGTGGCTCAATCTGGGGACATAAGGGTCTGGTTCCCTTACAGACGATGGAAAATACATTTTTCAGATCTGTCCTCGGAGTCCCACAGTCAACCCCGTCCCACACTGTTCATATGGAATTAGGGGAAGGCTACATTACAGATCTAATAAAAATAGCACCGTTAGTTGCTTGGCTGAGGATGTGGCTTAATAAGGAAATCCCCTTAAACCATATTATTTTGAGAGATTGTCTGTGTTTGGACAAAGTTAACAATATTAGTTGGTTGACATACATTAAGGAAAATTTCAAAAGGCTGGGGAGGCCTGAGCTCTATTTCGATACAGACTCTATAGTATCTAAAGATATAGAGTCCACAAAACTTGCAATGAAAGAGCTCTTATCTTTGGAAAGAGAAGAACGAGAGTTGAAAAAACCCAGTGTTAGGTTTAGTTTATTATTGTCTATACCCGACGGCCCAGAGAATTATTTGAATACAGGGACCCACCCTTACCACAGGTTTATTTTAACTCGTTTTCGTTTTAATTTGATACATTTTAACCTTGGTTTTTATCCTGTATGGAGTACCCCTGATAAGGCGCTACCATGTACTTGCGATCATTTCTCCGAACAAAATACTATGCACTTTGTGATGTTTTGTAGCCATTACATTGATGCTAGGAGAAAGTTTTTGGTGCCTATTCTTAAGGAAGCTGGATTTATCCAGGTTAAACCTGCTCTTATTTATTTACAGCTTTTACACACTCCCAAGATTATGTTTTGCGTAGCTAGTTTCTTGGTCAGAGCTATCAGGAGTAGGAATGATAGATTAAAAAAATGCGGTTATTCTTCCTATATAGATACCTTTTATGTATTTACATGTATCTATATGTGTCTATATTAGGACCTGTAATCATGCATGATTTTCTCTCAGGGACTTTTGTGGTTGTAACGCCTATTTTTCGGGGATTTCCACTTTTTAGCTTTTTAGTTTTTTGCATCTTAGCATTCTTTGCACTTTAGCACTTTGCACTTTGTATCATTACATCACTATGAATTGTAAATTGATGTATGATTTTTATAGTATTGTATCATAAATGTTTTTAGAAGAATGTATTTGTTATATATGTATGTTTGTATTGCCATTGTCTTTATATGATATTAAGTTATCGCAATAAAGTAATTTGACTGACTGACTGTCAGGAAAGTGGACAACATCCGCAGCCAGCAATAGATCTTACAGAAGTAGGAGCAGAACAGGTGGTTGAGCTTCCCGCTGAGCAAGAATCTCCTTTTTTACACCATCGACCTCCAGATCTCCAGCAAAAAAAGGAAGGGTACTTCACCATCTTCTGGAAACCCCACTTCTGATCATATGGACACAGATTGGACCCCAGCTGAGTCCAAGCCATGCCAGGAGAGGTTCAGGAAAAGGAATGTTCCTGAAAGCCTTACAATTGTAGGAGGGGATGAGGATGACAAGCCAGTCATTGTCATGGAAGCTGGCCCACATTACCCCTCCTATTGAGCCTGCTCTGAAGATTGTGGTACTCTGAGGTTCCGTAAAAATCGTTTCGACGTTTTGGGCACTGCCGAATATGGACGAATGTGGTATCAATGAACCGTAAATGACGAGTTGTGTAAGTGTACGCGTTTTCGCCATACTACTCAGAAGAGTTCCTCACATTTACAGGTTTCTTCTCTGGACGCTCGGGTTCCATTTTAGATACGGCATCCATTTTGTTTCTTGCCCTCACGTAGTCAGCGAACAGGCAACTGTCCGCATCGTGACCCTTTGGTTCCCAAGCTTCACGGAAGAAGCATATGCCTTTTCATGCGTCTTTTATGAGTAGGGGGAGGACACTGCTAAAGCAGTTTCCTCCGCTCGGAGGTGATCCTGCCGTGCCGGTCTATTGTTTCAGGCTCGCACGTGCTGGGATCAAGTTCTTTTAGGCTACGATTACGCATCCAATATTATCCTCACACTCCCTCTTCCCTGGTGTCTGACTTCCTTGCAGCTGTTCTTGTCTCTTTCTCTTGTTTATTTACAACTCAAGTGGAATGTACCTAATGGTGGGAAGATGTGCTTTTACAGTTGGAACTGGAGATGTTAATGTAATTATGTTCCGGTGCTCTGAATACATGAAAGCGATCCTTTGACTTTTACTGTGTGAAATGAGTTGTAACCTTTTGCTTACATACTGTGCAAATGACAAAATCCTGTATAAAAGAGAGCGACTCACATATGCAAAGAGAGCAGACTCTCAGAACCTACACTCTGTTGTACTTCTTGTGACTTTTGCCTCCCTGCAGTAATAAACGCTGATCTTTGACCCCAAAGGAAGTGTCCCGTGTCTCTGTCTTTAGTGCGCCAGAACAGGTATCCCACGAAGGTTCTAGGTGTTGTCCCCTGGCACCGCTGGGCCTTAAATAGCCCAGTCCTTCAGTTGGCGCCCAACGTGGGGCGACATCGGCGGTACCGGTCCAAAGCCTGACGATTGTGAGGAACTTCGTGTGAAATCTCTGAGGAAAAGGTGCACCCCGCTTCATCGATCCTGTTGTCGAAATAAGTGGTCCGAAGATTTTTCCCGCGAAGATTCCCGCCTCCTGACGGCTGCGATGGACAGATGCCCTGACTGTCGACCTGTTTTTCGACGCCTGGCGTAGACCTTTCGTATAGCGAGACGATAGAAGGGCCTTCCTGGTGACGCCATTGAAGCCCTCAGTTAAGTATTTGTGGGTCGCTCCCAGTCCTTAGTGGTTGTTGCAGCTTATTGAAGCTTTGTTGTATTGCATGGTTCCATTGCATTTGTGGTTCTTAGTTGTTGGTTCTTAGTTGTTATTTGACAATTGCAATTGCCAAAAACCGAGGGTTTTGTTTTTCACGAAGAATTAGCACTTCGGTAACCCTTGAAGTTTGATACTAGGTTAGTGTGCACGATGCCTAGCCATAGTGGTTTCCTTGGTTTCCTTAAATGTTGCAACAAGGATTCCCGGTTGGAGGACTCGTGTCCGATACCTCCAGTTGGAACTCCGATATATGAGCTCTATAGTCGACATGGTGTGGGCCCTATTATATATAATAAATATTGGGTCCGTTACACGAAAAAAGATGGTGTCCTTAGTTGGCCACCGCATGGAAGTTTCGACCTCATGATCTTAGATAATCTAGAAGCTAAGTTGTTTAAAAAGAAAGCTAGGCCAGCTATGTTTGATTCCTTTCGGTTGTGGCGTAAAGAGGCCAAGCAGAAAGAAATCAAACAGCTTAAAAGGGATCGAAGAGAAGGTATCGTTCCGATAATGCAAGTTGTACAACAATGTCAGCGAGATAAAGAAGAAAAAGAAATAGAAGTTTCCACTAGACTGCATCACATGAGGGTAGACAAATGTTACCCGGTTTTACCAACTAGTCTAGATAAGAAGGAAGAGGATTCAAAGGAGGATCCCCTGTTAGAATATTTGATGAAATCGCCACCTCCTTATGCACAGGGTGCTACAGCCCCTGTAATTCCTCCTGTTGTCCCTCCTGTTGCTCCAGCGGCTGCGGGTCAGCCCGTTGTTGGTCCTACGTTTGTCCCACCACCCGTCTCTATTCCTACTGCTCCTTTGCCTGTACCCTCTCAGCCTCTTGTCCCTGCCAGCCCGACTATCTTGCCTGCCTCTGCTGTGTCTGCCTTCACTTCAAACGTTGTGGCTCCTGTTCTCCTTTCTCCTTCTGTTCGTAATCGTATCCCTAACACTGTTGCTACCCTTTATTCACCGCTTTCTGGTCAGCTATTTCCATCCGATACTTCTGAAACTCCCCAAAGACGGAGTCAGATCCCTAGTGGAAGGGAGAAAGAGACGTTAGTGACAATGGCACATAGGTGGATAAGACATCCTGCCGACTACCCTCCACGCATGGTTTTCGAGACGTTTTCTCAGTTTAATGAGCCTACGCAGAGATTCGTGTTCGAAGAAATGTCTAACTTTTTGAGGGAACAATGGTATAATGACGATCTAGATAACGTACCGCCCGATATGATTGAACTTCAGGGTCAATTTTCGAATGGTATGATTGTAGGTGGCGATGTACGACGTGCCTTAGAGCGATTGTTATCCTTTAGATCCACAGTGCCTTCTCGTGTGTCATTTAATGATGACGACTTAGAAACTTGGAAAACGGCTCCTGGTCAGTATCCTATGAGGGAGGTTCCGCCAGTATGGATGCCAGGTAATGCTAATGCTGCTCCTCCGGTCCTTCCACATTTGCAAAGAGTTTGGATACACCTCCCATGGAAGCGATCAGAAGTCTTACAGGTCAAACAGTCCTTGCCTGATCCACGCAAGAATCCGGCGGGTTACTGTAAGGAGTTGTCTCAATTGGTAGATGCTACTATTATGAACCTTGCCGACATCGACATGCTGTTCGGAAATGTTGTACCACAGCCGGTTTGGGCGAAAATTCGTCAGGAAAATCATGCGAATGAGTTAGGCGGTGATTGGGCTGCAATAATAGCGGCTGATGGCCGACAAGTTGGTGGGGCTAAGCCTGAGCAGTTAATTACGGATCTGCCCCAGAGAATAATTACGTTCATGAAAACGCTTATGCCGGCGATGAGGGTATACTGGGATAAATTAGCAGCTTGTAAGCAAAAGAAGGATGTGAGTGTCTCCGATTTCTTTACTAGATCCGAAGAGGCATTTGTCGATCATAGTGGTCAGGATATGGGCACTGAGGGAGGTCAACGGTTGTTTGTTGATAAATTTGTGTTGAATTTGTTGCCAGAACTATGCAATAAATTGAAAAATTCAGAAAGTGCATGGGCTGTTTCAACCACTGCACAGATATTAGCAACGGCTCAATATTATGAGAATAGGGAAAAAGAAGAAAGTGATCGTGTAGATAAGAAAACGAAGGAGCTCAAAACGAAGGTTTTGTTGCAGCAAGCGTATCCTCCGCGTTCAAATCACACTGATTTGCAACAGCAATATAGACCACAATCGCAATCCTCCAGAATACAGTCACGTCCTGACTCCTCTGACTTTAGATCTATGCTTGGGTATAACCAGTGTGCATATTGTAGAAGAGAGGGACACATAAAATATGATTGTCCCGCTTTGCGTGACCGCCTTAATGGTGTATCGGCATGAGGGGGTCGTGGTGGTCCTCAACAAGCATCTCGAGGTAGAGGTCGCGGTGCCCTTCAAAATCAGACTGAGCGCCCTAATATGTCCTCGGACGCGAATAATTGTTTTGACCAGAGAAATGTAAGGTCCGATAAATCAGCGCAGTATTACGCGGACGACTATTACGTTGAACATGAGACTGTTGTAAACGATCGTTACTAGGACAGCCACCGACAGAGAGAGAGAGTAGTATCAGTTCCGGTTGATCAGAGTGGGCCTTACGTCGCAGTTGCTACATCTGGCGTAGTTGAGCCTTTTCTGTTAGACACTGGTGCGACGAAAAGTTCCATCATGCATTCGAAACTCCCTGGCGCACCTTTGTCCGGCTTGACAAATGTTTCCGTTGGATTCTCTGGCGCCCCGGTTAGCAATCCTGTCTCTAGCCCTTTGCCCCTTACTATTGGTCCTCGTGAGCTGGAGGCTCCATTGATTCTATCTACTGGTTGTGGTGAGAATCTTTTGGGTCTGGATTTGCTGAAACGGTTATACGCGACTTTGTATTGCTCTCCTGAAGGAGTGGAGCTTACATTAGGTCGGAGAGTAATCGCTCCTATGTACTTGTCGATCGATAAATTCCCACCGGAATTGAGCTCCCTTCCTGCGTCTCTATGGGCCACAGGTCCCAATGACGTGGGTCTCTTGGACATCCCACCTTATGTAATCAAGCTGAAACCAAATGTGCGATTGCCACGTATACCACAGTATCGTATCTCCATTGAGGGAGAACGGGCGCTACTAACGATTGTACACGACCTGATCAAAAAGGATGTCGTTGAAGAAACTCGAGGAAATGTGTGTAATAGTCCTGTACTACCAATTTTAAAACGCACTGATCCATCTAAACCTCCTGTGTATCGTTTCATAATTGATTTGAGAGAAGTGAATAAAATCGTGATCCCACAGTTTCCCGTGGTCCCTGATATAACGGCTTTGTTGACCCTGATTCCAGCCTCTGCCTCCTGGTTCACGGTGATCGACCTAAAGAATGCTTTCTTTAGTATCCCGATTGCTGAGGAAAGCAGAGATCTATTCGGATTCTCATTAGGTGGTCGCAGTTTTAGACTGAAACGCGCACCACAGGGCTATTGTGAGAGTCCGTCGATCTACAGTCAAGCCCTTAAAAGTCAACTTGATTCATTTATACTACCGGCAGGCGCAGCCTTGATTCAGTACGTTGACGACCTGTTGGTCGCCGCTGATACCGAAGATATTTGTAGAACTGCTACAGTATCATTGTTGCGGCATTTATGTGACTTACATCACAAGGTGTCACCTTCCAAGCTGCAATATTGTTGCCAAGAAGTAACCTACTTAGGTCACTTATTATCAAAAGAAGGGAGAAGGTTGACCCCGGAGAGAATTGCAGCGATTACCCGAATGACTGTGCCAAAAACTCAGAGAGATGTACGTGCCTTTCTAGGTATCACGTCATACTGCAGACAATGGATCCCAAATTTTTCACTATTGGCGAAACCATTGTTAGCTCTCACGTGCAAGGATGTTCCGACTCCTTTGCCATGGACTGAAGAGTGTCAAAAAGGTTTTTCTGAATTACGTGATGCGTTGTGTTCAGCTCCTGTGTTAGGTACTCCTGATTACAGTAAGCCGTTTACACTGTACGTTCACGAGAGGGACGGTTGTGCGTTGAGTGTTCTGACGCAACAATTTGGTGACAAACAGCGCCCATGCGCATATTTTTCTTCGACCTTAGACCCAGTAGCTAGAGCTTTGCCGAGTTGTTTAAGAGCAACAGCGGCAGCTGCGGCGTCCATTCGACAGTCCGCAGGTCTGGTCATGGATAATATGCTTACGGTGATGGTTCCGCATGCAGTTGACACTCTCTTGAACCGAACGAAAACTCAACATTTGACGAGCGCAAGGTTGTCTGGGTATGAGCTGACGTTACTGGCTAGTCACATACGGATAAAACGGTGTAATGTGTTGAACCCAGCAACATTATTGCCGATCAATACGGAGTCAAGTGATGTAGCACCACATGACTGTTATCTAAGAACCGAAAAAGAGACGAAGGGTCGTATTGACCTAAAGGATATTCCATTGGTAGATCCCGATGGTACTTTGTATGTTGATGGTTCCTGTTTTAAGTTACCGAATGGTGATGTGACGACTGCGTATGCTGTGGTGACGTTGAGAACGGTTGTGGAATCTACGAGATTAAATCAGAACTCGGCTCAGGCAGCTGAGTTGATCACCTTGACGAGAGCGTGTGTGTTGTCCAGAGGAAAGCGGGTGAATGTGTTCACAGACAGCCAGTATGCTTTTGGTGTGGCACATAGTTTTGGGCGATTGTGGAAAGAAAGAGGATTCTTTTTTTTTTTTTTTTTGAAGACCTTTATTTGCATCATTAGGATAAACATGTTCGGGCCTACAACCAATCCGGCCGGCCACAAGTCAAATTCGATCAAAGAAATCAAAATAAGCGACACAAGGCCAGTTGGCAGGCAAGCAAACATAATTAAACAATGCTAAAAATGGGATAAGCGGCAATAACGGCCCAATATCAGGATCAATGAGGTCCATTTTATGATAAGGGGACAAGGCTCATGACTGACTCACAAACAAGGGATAACCCAGAAACAGGAATACACCCATGCTGAAACAAAAGGAAGGGGGGGGGGGTTTGGGGGGGGGAAGAGGATGTAAGGGCACGAGTCGATCGCAGCACAAAATAAACGTAAAACATAGTGAAGAAGCATACAAGTGCTTCCAAGATCTTACGTCCCCCACCCAATAACACGCTAACAGAGACAAGGGGAACGGATAAACTTATACGAACCGAACCCACTTCTAACAATACGAGCCTGGGAAAAAAGGGGGGGGGGGGAAAGGGAATAGGGAAGGGGAAGGGGGGAAAAATAGGGGGGGAAACAAAGGGGAGGAAACCAAAAAGGGGGGACAGAAAGGGGGGGGAAAGGAAGGAGAAAGAGCAAAACAAAGAATATAAAAGGAGAAACACAATCGTGCAAGATGGGCGCCACCCCGGGCCAGGCAACCCGCGGCTAATAGTACAGAAGAAAGTGGAGAGCAGGCGAAAAGAAGGGCATGGCAGTCACAACGAAGCATCGAAACCGATAAAAGTGGCATAGCAACAGACCCCAACCCACTCATGCCCGAGAAGCATGGACAGAAGCGGCACCACTGTAAAGTAATAGAAAAGGGCCATAGAACCAAAAGAAAACATCTGAAAGACCCCACCCACCCGACCCACCCCGCACCCCTGCAGAAGGCTACGGCCTACCCTCCAAACAGCGTGCCTGTCGCCCTAATCCGAAACCCGAAATATAGTGAAAAAAAGAAAGTAGAGAAAGAAGACAAAAAGAGGAGGAGAGGAAATACAAAACAAAAATAAACGTGAGGGAGGAGCCAGAGGATATGAGCAAAAACATTCGGCCGCGACCCTCCCCCGACCAACGAATGAAGAAGCATCAAATCAATACTACATCTTCACATACAGCAAAAATCACAGGGAGGGGGAGGAGGAAGAGATTGTAACGATTCACCGTATCAGGGATTACATACATCAGTGCAACGGGCAGGTAAACCAGAAAACGATCATGTCGTACAACTCACCCCAAACCCTTCCTAACCACGAAACCAACCCAATAAAGGAGAATATGGAGCGGACCACCCAGCACAAAATAATCGTAATGTTGTCCAGAGTCACGGCAGTGATATAAATCAGGGAGAGCCTTCGTACGGAGGGAATGCGAAAAGTCAATAAAGCAAGTCAATTGTAGTAGCAACGACAGGGCAAGCAAAGGCAAGCCGGAGTCCAGATGCGCAATTCGACAATACAAAGGTACCCCTCCAGGACAAAAGTTCGAATCCAACGAAGCGGGATCAAACAGCGGCCCACCATAAGTCCCAGGTACCCGGGAAGGAGTAGATCTCCGCGGCGTGTGGAAGTCCTCGAAATCCAGGCGGTGAGGAGGCAGAGGGTCAAAAGTCACCGGCCCATCAGTCGGCCGAAGAATAACAACAGCAACTCCTGGCGCAGCCGAAGGGGGCGAAACAATGGCGGCATCAGGACGATAGGGGTGCATGGAAGAGCGGCGGCCCAAAATGGCGGCGAGACGCATGGGGTCGGCAGAGGCACCGGGGGCCAAGATAGCGTACAATGACATCAAGGCGTCCAGGACATCTCCGGGCGTGGGCGCTCGATTACACACCCAGGCCTCCGCACAGTCCAGCCGGTAAGGAGCGCCGATGCAGAGCGGAGCATCCCCCGCTTTGTCGGTAGCCATCTTGTGAGTTTCGCCGCCCCACACTCCACCGTGGGCCCCCAAACAGTTCCCAAATGGAGGACTTTACAGACCTCCGGAGGCTCCCAACAACGGCCTCACCGGCACAGGATGGGCGAGCGCCCGATGGGGGGGGGTGGGTCCCCTCCGAACAGTGGCAGGCCCCACAGGCGAGAGCCAGGCGCGGGGTTCAGGGCCGCCGGACAGGACAAAGGCGAAGGGACCCCTTCACACGGTCAGCCCCCAACACTTCTCGTCCCCCTCCAGCCGCACGGCCCAGTCGTCGGGGCCGGTTCAGGATCTCCGGGGCACACGCATAACGGTTCCCACCAGTGGCTCACTTTCGCGGCCGGGGCCGGCAATCTCTTCTCCGCCGGTCGGGTCCCGCAGGCGAGGTCCCTGTCTCGGGTGCCCGGAGGCCTCAATCTCACCGAGGGCACAGCTGCGGACCCACAGCACACAGGAACCTCCGGACCAGACGGTGAGTAAGAGTGGATCTTTAAGTTTCAAATTCTGTATTGAAGTATCGTAGCAGTGCAGGATATATTGCAGGATAGTCGAGGTTAGCCGGAGGGCCGACGGAGCCGAGCTAAAACGCAGCCATTCCGTCCACGAGCTAGGCTCCTCCCCCCCAGAAAGAGGATTCTTAACGTCGCATGGCACAAAGATTCAGCATGGACAGCTTGTGAATGACCTTTTAGATGCACTCACATTGCCTAAACGGGTGGCCATAATTAAATGTAGTGCGCATCGAAAAGTGACAGATGATGTTGGTCGTGGTAATGCGTTTGCAGATGAGACTGCTAAGGAGACAGCGAAAGATCTGACAAATTGAATGTATGTTACAAGTTCAGTGAGATGGCCTGCGGAAACTAGTATGTGTGAGGACACAGTGGAGAGTGTGAAGGAAATACAGAATGAGGCCACTGAAATGGAGAAGACTAAGTGGAAAGAAAGCACGGGAAAATTAGATGAGGATGGATGTTGGGTTGATTTGTCAGAGAAACAGAGATGGATGTTACCGGATGCATATGTGCTTGCTGTTGTTACAATGGCCCATGGCACAGCACATATTAGCTCGAAGGGCATATGCAAGTTGTTGTCTCCTGTATGGAAGAATGATGGGATTACTAAATGTGCAGAGAGAGTGGTTAAGAATTGCATGGTATGTTTGATGCATAATCCCGGTAAGGGCACCCACACTCCACCTGGTCATTTTGCCCCTCCTACATGTCCTTTCGAAGTTATCCAATTGGACTTCATCCACATGGAGAGATGCAATAATTTAAAGTATGTGCTGGTTGTGGTTTGTGCGTTCTCCAGATGGATTGAGGCTTACCCTCTTAAGGATAATACTGCCATGTCCACAGCTAAAATTCTGCTCAAAGAGTATTTCCCCAGGTATGGCATGCCTCGGATTGTATGGTCGGACAACGGAAGTGAGTTTGTGGGAAGCGTGATGAAGAGTGTGTGTCGTGGTTTAGGAATATCCCAGAAATTTCATAGTGCTAATCATCCTCAGTCAGCGGGTTTGGTGGAAGGATACAATGGCACCCTGAAACTAAAACTTGCTACAATTCAGGCAACAACTGGTTTATCATGGACTGACGCTTTGCCTCTAGCCCTCTTATCGACCAGGGCTACTGTACACTCTCGAGTAGGGCTTAGCCCATATGAGATTGTGTTCGGCCGCCCTGCGAACATTTGGGGGGTTCCGAGACCTAAAGAATTGAACAGACTTGAATATCCAATGTTAATTGATTATCTATATGATCTGACTGCTAAATTGAGTTTGATTCATCAACAGGTCTTTGAGGCTCTGCCATCACAAACAGAGGGTCCTGGTCATCGGCTCCAACCAGGGGACTGGGTCCTCACCAGAAATTTCGGACGAAAACGCCATCTTGACCCGAGATTTGTGGGACCTTTCCAGGTGCTACTAGCAACGAGGACGGCGGTTCGACTGGAGGGACGGAAGCACTGGGTGCATGCCACCCACACCAAGAAGGTTCCGCTTCCTCTGCCGGCAGACACATGGATACGTAAAGCTTTTTCCTCGTCTGAAACTGACGTTCCCCAGCGCTTTGTCCCATTTAGCGAAGCTCAGACCATAGGGAACACTTCAGTGTTATCTGACACCCCTGTTGATTCCTCTCAAACAATTTCCCTTCCTTCAACGTTGGGGAATACAAGTACTGAAAAATTGCCTGGACAATCGAACACTCTTTCGCCATCCAATCCACTGTTTGAAGATCAGACTCGACCCGGAAGAAACCGATACTTTCTTCGTACACGCAATAAGGATGAATAAATTGTTATCATTTTGATTTCAAAATACCCCCTCACATTCTGCCTTGACCATTGTGGACATTTTATTATGTATGTATTTCTTTTCCAGAACAGCTAGGAGACGTATACGAAATTGATTATTTAACTGATTAAAACCTGCCATCTGGGTTGGCCGTAGGGCCGCGCGGGTACTTCTTTCTGTTTAGCAGTTATTGACATTAGGTTAATTTCTTTTGTCGATTTCTGGGAACTCCTGGGAATTGATAATCGCTACTCAGAACGAAGTGCGTCAAGAACGTTGCGGACGGTTGTTAGAGGATGGAGTTCTCCAAGCTGACGAAGATAGAGGAAAAGACGGTGCAAAGATCTAAATTGTACAGCACATTTCTAACAAAGTGTTTTTTATTACAGGTTTTCATGTTATTCCTAACTGTTTCTATGCTGCTGGTGGGTGGAGTATATTTTGGTTTTCTATCATTGCTGCCTTCTGCCTTACCCACCTCTCTTTCTCATGATCTAAATTTCGTCTCTACTGTTTCTCCACATTCTTTTCACCTACTGCCTCAACATGAACAAGTCAGACGTGCGGAATTTAGAAACAATTCCTTTGTGCAACTTTTGCATCAGCATCAGTTGGTGGTAAATACTACGAATTGTTGGGTGTTTGGGCTAATGCCACATACCATGGACAGGGGTATCCCATATTTGGTCCTTCCGTACAGCCCCCAAGGGTCGGTTCGGGCATTCCAAACCATGTTCCGTAGTGCACTAGATTCCTACCCCCATCGAGAGCCACGCTCAGCAAACTTTGGTCCTGGCCCGTATCACAAGTCTCTGATGATAGCTATTGCCGATCTAGATAGAGATATCTTCGATACGTCACTTATCCCAGAAGAGGAGGTGCAAACCTATAAGTACCTTAGTGAGGCTGAGTATAGTATATCAGTGGGTGATAGGCAACTTAAAAGCTCATCTCCAATCTGGATTGTGCCTCACCTAGGCCACTTTTGTCTGCAAGGTCGTGGCCGAAATCCAAGAGCCCAGCTTGGGAAGAGTGCTTGTGTGGATACTTACGTTCTACCGATGCTCTCTTCCCCTGTCTTTCTGACTGCCAAGGGTACCTATTTTGTATGTTATGACCGAGCATATACGTGGTTACCACATGACTTCTCAGGTACCTGCTATATTGCAAATCTCTTGCCCCCGACTTTCACTGTTGCTGCCGACTATCACAAAAACAGAGTTGTGAGAGGTGTCATTAGTAAAGAGGATACTCCCGGTCAAGAAGCAGGAGACTTCTTCAAGGGTTTTCTACCGTTTTGGGGCCCCATGGTCAATAGCAGAAATCTGAGACAGTTAACTCGTGTAGTAGAGTCAACTGCTAACATAACTGCAAGCGCCCTTGGTAATCTGACAGCAGAGCTTCAAGCGGATAGGCTTATGACGTTACAGAACCGTATGGTTCTAGACATTGTTCTAGCGGATAGAGGTGGTGTGTGCAAGGTCATCCATTCGAGCTGCTGCATATTCATACCTGATAACGCTCCAACGGTTTATCAAGCCATCTCCAAGATATATAAAATCTCGGAGTCCATACACGAGGACGAGGGAGATTGGACGCTTCTAGGATGGTTTTGGGGTCTAGTGTCGACTTGGGGTTGGAAGATTCTGATGATCATAGGGGTTGTCGTGACATTTCTGTTCACATGTTGTCTTTGTGTACAGTGTGGTCCTGCCTTATGTGGCCTTTGTGCTACAACGTGTATAAGAAGGCCACCTGTTTCCAAGGAGACATTGATGGATAGAATTATGTTCCAACAACATCTGAATGATCTAATGAATATCGAGATCGACTCCGACTTCGACTAGTTCTTGCCTACATGAGGGCAAAAGGAGCGTCTGAGGTTCCGTAAAAATCGTTACGACGTTTTGGGCACTGCCGAATATGGACGAATGTGGTATCAATGAACCGTAAATGACGAGTTGTGTAAGTGTACGCGTTTTCGCCATACTACTCAGAAGAGTTCCTCACATTTACAGGTTTCTTCTCTGGACGCTCGGGTTCCATTTTAGATACGGCATCCATTTTGTTTCTTGCCCTCACGTAGTCAGCGAACAGGCAACTGTCCGCATCGTGACCCTTTGGTTCCCAAGCTTCACGGAAGAAGCATATGCCTTTTCATGCGTCTTTTATGAGTAGGGGGAGGACACTGCTAAAGCAGTTTCCTCCGCTCGGAGGTGATCCTGCCGTGCCGGTCTATTGTTTCAGGCTCGTACGTGCTGGGATCAAGTCCTTTTAGGCTACGATTACGTATCCAATATTATCCTCACACTCCCTCTTCCCTGTTGTCTGACTTCCTTGCAGCTGTTCTTGTCTCTTTCTCTTGTTTATTTACAACTCAAGTGGAATGTACCTAATGGTGGGAAGATGTGCTTTTACAGTTGGAACTGGAGATGTTAATGTAATTATGTTCCGGTGCTCTGAATACATGAAAGCGATCCTTTGAATTTTACTGTGTGAAATGAGTTGTAACCTTTTGTTTACATACTGTGCAAATGACAAAATCCTGTATAAAAGAGAGCGACTCACATATGCAAAGAGAGCAGACTCTCAGAACCTACACTCTGTTGTACTTCTTGTGACTTTTGCCTCCCTGCAGTAATAAACGCTGATCTTTGACGCCGAAGGAAGTGTCCCGTGTCTCTGTCTTTAGTGCGCCAGAACAGGTATCCGACGAAGGTTCTAGGTGTTGTCCCCTGGCACCGCTGGGCCTTAAATAGCCCAGTCCTTCAACTCCCACCAGCTTCCAAATTTGTAAGACCCCCGCTGAGATCTTCATCCATTTCTACCTTAGTGGTACACACTGCAGAGAATCATCTCAGATCACGGTAGGAGGTGAAGATGATGAAGAAGAAGAGATTGACATCATTATGCAAAGCAACCCTGTTCCCAGAAGTGCACCAGTATTACCCGCCTCAGCAACCTCACAATGTCACAAGAGTGAGATGGAGACACCATAGCAGCATACAGTGACTGTCCCAACAAGATGTGTAGTGAGTCTACTACCTGCTGGTACATCTTTTTTTCCTGAAATTGCTTGCATTAGTGGCACCAGTAAAGAAAAAATCCAGGCTTCTATAATGAACATGTTAAGGCAGGAGGGGCCCTATGGATACAACCATTCAATGGTACGTGTGTACAAGGGAAGCTGACTAAAATGTTAGTGCAGGAACTTCTCCCTTTTTATGTTATGAAATGAGGGGATTTTATAGAATGTTTGGTGGTCAGCTGCCCAAAATGGAAGATTCCTAGCAGGACCTATTTTGCCATAGTTGCTGTTCCAGCACTCTATCACAATGTGCTGGAATTGGTTGGACAGGTTTAGATGCAGTGTGCTATTAACTCTATCCACCTGATTACCGACATGTGGACCAGTTGTCAAGCCACTAATTACATATGTATCACTGCATCGCTTTTGTCTGGGTTGGGCAACAGCTATGTACAGGTCTTGGCACTGAAGAAACTGAAATAGCCATGTTTGCCATACAGATGCAAACAATTTAGAAGACTTGAAGACCAAGGGGCCCGATTCACAAAAGTAATCTGAGACAAAATTCTAACGTTACGACTTTCGGTATTCACAAAAGGCATTTAGTAGTAGTAAAGTTGGGATTCCTAACATTACACCTACTAAACTGAGACAAATCCTAACTTTACGACTTTCGGGATTCACAAAAGTTATTTAGTAGTAGTAAAGATAGGATTCCTAACTTTACTACTACTAAATGCCTTTTGTGAATATCAAAAGTCATAAAGTTAGCATTTTGTCTCAGATTACTTTTGTGAATTGGGCCCAAGGTGTTTCAATGGCTAATACCCAGAGTTCTCAGAATTGGATTTGTTTCCACGGGCAATGGCAGTAATATAGTTAAGGCCATGGCAAATGGTAAATATTTCAGGGTCCTGTGTTTGGCTCATTGCATCAACATCTTTGTGCAGGACTTTCTAAAAAAAGAAGACCTACTGACCACCTGCAAAAGTATCTGCACTCATTTCAGCCATTCTTTTAAAGTCTGAAAGTAGCTGAGTATCAGCTAAAACCCCCATACAGGACCAATCACACGTTGCACTGTCTGTTTGAGCAGTACCCACCTATCAATGAATATGTCATGCAAAGAGGGAATGCAACTGTGAAAAGCATGATCATAGAGATGGACAAATGGGGCCTGGTCAAATGCCTTCCAAAAATTATACTTCCTTTTGAGGTTTTCACACATGAAGTCAACAAGGAGGACACTATGATGGGATAAGCTATCCAGTTGTTGCATCTGCTACAGGACCGATTAAAAAGGTGTCTGAAAGGTTTGCACTCGCAGGTGAGATTGAAATGAAGTTGTGCATGAGTTGGTTTAGGGGTTACACCTTCCCTTAGCTGATAATACAAGGCTGCAAAAATACATTGAGTCATCCAAAGAGTACATCTGTGCTGCAATACATGATACACAGAACAAAAAAATATGGCCACTTTCATTTCTTTATCAGAAGGGAATTTTTCACAATACAAGATGTGGATTGTTGAGTGTGCCAGAGTCTGGGAAGAAGAATGGCTAAAAATGATAGTCCCACTCCCAGAAAAAAGTTCTGGTGTGCCACCTTAAACTTCTAGAGAGGGTAGTCCTGCAGCCAACACGAGCATCAAACTTCAACAGTAATAGTAACACAAGCATCGCTTCCAACCTCTGCATTGGCTTTTTATCAAGTGGCAGGGATTAACAGCCTGATTCATGTAGCCAATAGCGCTCGCAAAAGGGCCAGATTCTGAGAATCTGGCCCTTTGCGAGTGCGATTTTTGCATTTGGTATTCATGATCCCAAATGCAAAAATCGCTATTTAAGAATTAGCAAATATGCGAGGAATAGCATTTAAGGAATCTCTATTAGAGATTCCTCAAATGCTATTCATGACACATCAAGAAATTGCGATTTAGCACTTTTGGGGCCGCTATTTACCGAGAGGTCAGACCTCTCGGTAAATAGCAAAAACTCAGAGAAATGCTTTTAAAAGCATTTTTCTAAGTTGCATGTTGCACACACACATGTCCTTTGGACATGTGTGTGCGCAACACCTGTTCAAATGTGCTTTTTGGGGTGCTACAGGGTGTCCTTTGGACACCCCTGGCACCCTTAAAATCGCTATCTTATTTGCGAGGAGCAAATTGCTACTCGCAATTAAGGGATACTCCCCATTCATTCCTATGGGCCTCTTGGCCCATAGGAATGAATGGGGAGTTTTTGCGAGTAGCAAATTGCTACTCGCAAATAAAGAACATGTAGGAATCGCTATTTAATTAGCAATTCCTACATGAATGCCGTTTTGCGTGTCCTCAATAGCGAGTCGCTATGATTCGCTATTAGGGCCACGCAAAACGGCCCGTACATGAATCAGGCTGTAAGTCCAGTACAGAGGTGAAGACAAAAGAGGTCAAGCAAGTGGCAGCACCAATGACCATTGAGAGATGTTCCAAGAGTATCTGGATGACCAAAAAGAAGTCTATGTGGATCAGGACCTATTTGTGTTTACAATAAGGTTGCACCTACATCTGCAAATTAAAATTTGCTCACCAAAACAAAACAGATATACTCTGCTTCCTTTATTTTCTAGCTGTCTTTAAAATGGTTCAACTTTTGGAGGGACACTATAGACGCAAAATCTATCTGGGGTACTAAAGATTGACAAGTTCAGCGATCTGAGGCGTTATTTAGAGCATGCCTCATTCCACGGCAAATTATCTTCTTGAACAATACAGCACAACAAACTTCCTGTCTTGGACTAGCCAGGATTAAGGACCTGAACACACCTCGGATGCCCTCACCCACACACTTTGAGGGTTGGGAAAATGATGCATTGTGTAGTGAGAATACACTGTATGACATTTTATGTGAGGGTTCATATAATTCCTAAGACCCCATTTGGAAGGGATGGTTAGTTTTACCTATCAACACAAATGGGTGTCAGTCAAGATTCAAGGGAACCACTGAAGGGGTTAGTATCCATAGGCCTGCCCAACGCTATGTACAACGAGAACATCCGGGGATGGTGACATCCTACAGTGTTGGGAAGCTATACCTAGATTGGCTAAGAACCTCAATACTGTCCCAGGTGAAACAACACTTGTCCTCACTCGCAGACGACATGGAATTAAGGGATTTTTTGCTAGGATCCCGGAAGCCACGTTGTAAACGCTTCTTAAACCCTATTTACAATGAAGTTCGTAAAATCTCTCAACAGGAAGCTACAGAGAGGTTGGGTGAAACTGACAGAGTTAGCCTAACGGCCAGGGCGCTCGACCTCGGACCTGGGGATCTGGGTTCGAGTCTTGGTAAGGACGCCAAAAAACCTCCTGTAATTCTGGGCAAATCACTTAATCTCCCCGTGCCTAAAATGAATGTGTGTCCGTCCGTCCTCATGTAACGTAACTGGTGCTATGTAAAGCGCTCTGATACCTGATTCGGTTCGGGTCTAGTTCGCGCTATATAAAACTCTGCAAAACAAAAAAAAAAACATGGAAAAGGCTTTGGCAGTGGTCGATAATGTCATGACCACACTTACATCCAGGATTTATTCACTGAGCAACATTGTGTCTTCTGCTATAGATGTCTCTGTTTTTGGCCTATAACTTAAACCAGGCAGACAACAATGGCACAGAGAGATGCGAAGTATACAATACTGCACATTGAACAATTGGCCAAATTCCTTTCACCGTGGCTGAGTCACTGTCCACAGAATGGGTAATCCATGGCCATATTACATTGCTAGTGACAACATTCCAATTTCAATGTTGCCTAGAATACCACCAAGTAGGCAGGTATGAAGCGTTAGGGAAGGAAATAATCTATTACCTTATAGTATTAGATGCAGAAATGGGAAAACTGAAGTTTTTCTCAGCGGTGCAGACTGCAAGAATTTGTTAATTGGGTCTGTAATTTGTCAGGATATTATTCTTCACGGAGCTTGCAATACTTTGGTTTCAAACCTATCTTGCCATTTGAAAGGATCCCTAATTGCCGTTCTTCATCCAGTGTTCAAAGTTCTCTCGAATGGGAGTTACTTAATGCTGAATGATCAAGGTTGTTGTGGGATGCTGCCAGGCTTTTCATATCTGGTCACATTAATTTCCAGGGTTACTTGTTGTATGCAAATATTTTTTCCATCGACCCACACTGTCAGGCAGGCACCGCTATGGCCTACATTGAATATTTCCTTTGCACAGTTTGATTCTCCGAGCAGACTGAAAGCCATACTTTTACAGAAGAAAGTAACCTTAACCGCAGCTAGAAAGACTTTTGATCTCCAAGTTGCCAGGTCTTCAGCTGAGAAACAGGCTCTAGTTTGAACCAACTTCCTGCTCCATTTCATAGAAATATTACATCGCATCTTTAACATGTCTGATACGATTGAGATAGTGCACCTATTTTAGACCACAGGTTCTGAACTGTAAAGCACCTTTCAGACAGTTTTCAGAGCTATTCCATCTTTAATACTCTCCGTATTTGGAACATTTTTGGAGGGCGTCTGCTGATCCTGCTACTGGTAGTGGGTATTCTGATTTTAATTTTTCTGCTACCCAATGGACGTCCCCAATTTCAAGGAGATGGGAAAAGGGCTTTTAAAGCAACGTTGCCTTAAACACATGGGCACAACTCTGCTTCAGGAGCAAAGCGAGCATTGGTTTCTTTCGTTCAGATTAGTCTGGGTAGACTGCGTCTTGCCTGTACTCCGATGCTTATTCTGCGGACACAAATGTCTGTCTAAGACTTCCCTCGGTTGCACCTCCAGACGTGGATGTACTGCTTGACCTGCTAAAGGCCATGTAGTGCAGTGTCCTCAGGGTATTCTATTCCTGATGATGTCATTCTTAGAACCAACACGGGATCCTTCAGCTCCTGTTGGAATGGATACCGACTCTGTACCAGGCATACAGGAATCAAGTGTTTCCTCAGCAACGTCTGTGGGAACCAGAGAAGATCACCTCTGCTCCATTGACCTGATTCAAAAGGTGTTGCATGGACCGTCACCTGCAAAGGCAAGCTACAGTGATGTTGCATCACCCGCACAGGACACAATAACATTTGGCTCTCTGAGCGCTGGGAACAATTAGCCCTTTTTCGAAAACAACTAAAACTAGAATTTGAAAACATAATTTTTGTTTTATTTTTCCTCTTCTGCTCTCACTGAGCACTATGGCTTTCGGCATGCTGAGTTGGTCACACAGTATATTGACTTTCTGGAGGAGTTACAGGGCTTTGTTCCAGCTACATCATATACCTTTTTAACATATACCGTGTTTTTATACTCATGTTTTAGCAATGTTTTGATGTTTTTATAAACAGCCATTTTTTCTTGAGCATTTATTATTATGTTGTCCAGTCGGATGAGGAGTGGTTGTTATGAACCCCAATGTACTCCAGTATAGGCCTAGGCAGTAACGCAATCTTTTACCTAAATCTGTCCGACCATTGTTCTACATAACGGGTCTGACGCTGACATTTTACCTAGTTAGGTGCTACATGACTGTCATGTGGTTTTCTCTGAAAAGTAGCCTCATGTATTATGCATGAGGATTCTCTGTATCACATCAGGATTATCATCTTCTTTATAATAACACTGTATAAGGATCACCTCTATTGTCATCCTTACCCAAAATGCCCACAGTACACTTCTAGTTAGAACCCCTGAGGGTACCTTTCGAGTATATAAGCACTACATCTTCACTGGACAAACCAGAGGAGAAAAAGACTTCCATGCTGACACGCTGACGCGAGACGCTGAGGTTCCAGCACACAGACACTCCAGCATGCAGTGTTCTTACATCCCTCGTGGGGTGTCGTTCTTGAGACCAAGACAGGGTTCTTTTCTCTCCAACATCAAGTAATGGGATTGGCTTTATCCTAAGAGGATTCTTGGCTATTCACCTACATACATGCCAGGTACACTTAGGTACACATATTTTCTTTCATGTATTCATATGCCTGCATATATCCATTGTTTTAGCACTCTGCTGGTGCTTATAGCCGTATATCTGTTTCTGTCTCATGGTTGTTGCAGCACACGTATTTTATACTAGAATGACGATGGTTCAATAAATACTTACTGAAAACGTCCCCACCATTTATTCGGTGTATCTCTCTGAGACAAAGTGAGAACGAGTGACTGGGTGAAAAGTACTGTACTGTGTCTACGAGCCCTGAGGGGTCAAGGTTGTCTAGTTTGATAGTTGCCAGAAGCTATTCACTCCATGGTAAGAGGAGCTGGTAGTGGCAATGTGAGCTAGCTGGCCTAACAGACTTATATATCCTTTGGGGGTGTCTGAAATTAGTCTGGACACCAATCCCTCAGTTTATGTTGTCTAAATGCACAGATCCTATGTAGATTTGTAGGAACTATATGATAACATGAATAGTCTATCCTGTATGCTGTATGTGTCAGGAATTGCCTCAACTGTAGATTATTCATGCTAAATTACTATGCAAACCCAGTTATTGCTTTGGGTGTGTTTGGTCCTACTTTTGGACTATGTTGATAATTACCAAAAATCACCACTTTTCAGTCTACTATGAATTCTGACTTCTTAAGTCTTTTCCGCAACTTAAGACCATATATGCACCTATACCTGATTGGCACTGACTTGCATGTTGTTTAGAATCAAGGGACCTATATCAGTACACATGATATAGTCTTTATATCATTAGTAACTAGTATATGCCTTGTAGCCCATGAATATTACGATGTGGCTACACCCAACTTGGTGAGTTTGTTATAATACTCACACCTCTGGTTATTAATGGAGCTTATGTCTAGTGTGGCAGACCGGATTATATACTCAATGTCAATGTATAGTAAACTGAGTATAACAATAACAATCTGTATGTAACTCTCGCTTGTAGATATACCACACACAGTGTAAAATTAGAGCCCCATATACGGAATTGGAATGAAATGAGATAAGTGATTACCTGTTCCTATGCATGACCTACTGGCAAACTTTAATATAAAATATGCATATACTAAAGCTTGCATGTCTTTCCAGAATCTATTTGCAATGCTTCACCTGTACCACTCAGGAATAAGCATAAGAGACTGAGTGAGTAACGCATCTATACCTAGCTTTATAACATCGCTTCGATAACTATGACACTTGGTATTAAGGGACCTATCACAATATAGCACACTCCTTGAATGACACGTGGTGACCCAACTTTCACATCTCCCCAAGCGCTAACCAGTGAAACCACACCATATATTCCCTTAACGCACATGACATGTTTGGAGTCACCTGACTCAGGTTTTGGGCTTTTTGATTGGTCACAAATACTGCTCCTAATTTGGACTGTATATTTATTGTAGGTATTAAGCCATGATTAAGTCTGCTGTAACAGGAACAGCCAGAGACGAAACACATGTTGGCAAAGAGGCACATATAACTGCAAGAAAATAAAAGAACTATTGAAACCACAACCTCGATTTTATCTCTGTGTGCCTGGAGGATTTTGTAGTTAATTGAGCAAGTATGTCCACAGCCTGTTGCCACTGCAGCCACAGAGGGAAGGATTCCTTGCTGATGCGCTTCCAGTGACATAGCACTAGGACCAGATAAACCTGCAAATGCTTCAGAAGAAGCATTAAGCAAAATTGGTATATACAGGGGACAACTACTAAAATGGCAATCCAAGGAAGTCAATAGTACATTCATGTATGAAGAAACTCCCATTGGCAAACTCATATATGCAAAACAGACAGAAGAGTACAGGTTGAATGCAATGATACCTAACTGGCTGAAAGATTAGGAACCAATGTTTGTTTAGCTCCAGAAGCTGTACCGAACCGCTGAACCATACGTTCAAGGCACAGCACCACCAGTGTCAGTGATTGTTCCTTTTCGTCTTCATCTGGGGTATCCATAGCTAGTTTGAAACAACCCAAATGCAGTCCCCGCTGCCAGGAGAATCAGAAGCGGAATGTCTTCATGAAAGATTGCAAATTCTAAATGAGCAAGAGCAGGAATTACCCAGACCTGGATGTCAAAGTAGCCAACAACACTTGAGATAAACATGTAAAAATAATGTATCACACATATACAAGATACGAGGAACCAGCTCCCCTACATGCTGCGTCAAGGTGATAGGATGTTCCGGCTCTATCTTGGATGCAGAACTTCAAAGTAGCAGATCAAACGACTCTCTGACAAATATTAAGCGCATAACCATTTTAAACAGCATGGCCTTTAATGTGCTCAGAGTTTCAAAGCTTGTAGAATGAAATCGCACAGTCCATAGCGTAAACTCCCTAACATGTTGGGAAGGTGCAGAAATTAACTAGTGTACACCAAGGCTAAATTGTTTGAACTTAAACCAAAAAAGTAATGGGAGCTCGCTTACTACAGACACCCTTGATCAGGAGCCATAACTTCAATATCTTCTGAAGGAAAAGGGAAACTCAGAAGTTTCAGGTCGGAATCGCTGGATTCGTGACATGTTTGTCACATACGCATCTAAGAATTCATGTTTAGTGTTTTAACAGCACAGGCATTGTCCAGACAACAGAACAAAGGAACCTTGTGGATGAATGACATTTGGTTTGTTCATACACATGTCATTTACTGCAGGTGTATGTTCTTGCATATAAGCATTGCAGCCAAAGTCTGACTAGTAAATACCTGTTGTATGTAAATCCTGACACAAATACCATAACCATTACCTAAGGCACTTGCAGCCTGATTCATCAAGCTGATTTGCGCTCGCAAAGGGCCAGATTCTGAGAATCTGGCCCTTTGCGAGTGCGATTTTTGCATTTGGGATTCATCATCCCAAATGCAAAAATCGCTATTACCGAAATCGCATATTTGCGAGGAATTGGATTTAAGGAATCTCTAATAGAGATTCCTTAAATGCAATTCATCAACCAATTAGAAATTGCGAAATTGCAATATTTGGTCGCAATTTACCACCAAGTCTGACTTGGTGGTAAATTGCAAAAATAGTGTAAAAAGCACTTAAGTGCATTTTTTCTTTTGCATGTTACACACACACATGTCCTTTGGACATGTGTGTGCGCAACACCTGTTCAAATGTGCATTTAAGGGGTGCTACAGGGTGTCCTTTGGACACCCCTGGCACCCTTCAAATCGCTATCTTATTTGCGAGTAGCAAATTGCTAATCGCAAATAAGGAATACTCCCCATTCATTCCTATGGGCCTTTTGGCCCATAGGAATGAATGGGGAGTTTTTCCTTATTTGCGATTAGCAATTTGCTACTCGCAAATAAGGAATGTGTAGGAATCGCTATTTATTTAGCAATTCCTACATGAATACCGTTTTGCGAGTCCTTAATAGCGATTCGCTATGATTCGCTATTAGGGGCTCGCAAAAGGGCCCCTTGATGAATCAGGCTGTTACAGCCTGATTCATCAAGCTAAATTGCACTTGCAAAGGGCAAGATTCTCAGAATCTTGCCTTTTGCGAGTGCAATTTTTGCATTTGGGATTCATCATCCCAAATGCAAAATTCGCTATTAAAGAATTCGCACATTTGCGAATAATTGCATTTAATGAATCTCTATTTGGGATTCCTTAAATGCAATTCATGAACCATTTTAAAATTGCGAAATTGCAATTTTGGGCCGCTATTTACCGAGAGGTCAGACCTCGTGGTAAATAGCAAAAACTTAGAAAAATGCATTTAAATGCATTTTTCTAAGTTGCATGTTACAGACACACATGTCCTTTGGACATGTGTGTGCGCAACACCAATGTAGATTACATTTCAGGGGTGCTACAGGGTGTCCATTGGACACCCCTGCACCCTTGAAATCGCATCCTTATGCCTGTAGGCCCATAGGAATGCATGGGGAGCTATTCCTTATTTGCGATTAGCAATTTGCTAATCGCAAATAAGGAACATGTAGGAATCGCAATATTTTTTGCAATTCCTACATGAATCCCGTTTTGCAAGTCCTTAATAGCGATTCCTTATGAATAGCTATTAGGGGCTCGCAAAACGGGAGAATGATGAATCAGGCTGTTACTCATTTTGGTATTCACAGAAGGCACTTACTCATTTTGGCATTCACAGAACGCACTTACTCATTGATGAGTAAGTGCCTTCTGTGAATACCAAAACAAGTAAGTGCCTTCTGTGAATACCAAAATGGTAGTAAGTTTAGGATGTTGTCTTAAGTTAGCTCTGTGAATCGGGCCCAATGATTTTGCAACCAGGAACACACATGTAGAAACCTGAACATGCTGAAACACATCACAGAGATAGTGACTGTCCCACATTTTGTTGATAAACCATGACATAACACTTGAGTTTCTATCAAAATAAATACATTTGTTTTATTAAACATTAACGCAACATGAGAACATGTCAGCCCTTACATTAGCACATGCCAAAGAGCTTGGTGGCAGGCACACAAAATATATGCCACCTCACTTGCCAAACAAACACTGTGTGAACACACTACCCTGGAGGGGCATCAGGTGGGTTGGACAGGCACCTCAAGGATGGATCAGTGACATGTGGCCAGGTTTTGGAATGGGTGGGCTTGGGCTTAGTAGAGGTTGGTTTTGGTTTGGGAGGGGTGGACTTTGCCCTGGGAGTTTTTTTAGGAGTACATCTGGTCCTGTCTATTTTCCTCTTTCAAGGAGTGGATTTAGGATAGGTAGGTCGTGATGATGAAGGATAGAGGATATGAATGGAAAAAGCAGCCCTGGGCTGATGGAGGGGCAGGATTTGTCCCACAGGGCAAAGTCCGTGGGAGAAGAAGAAATGGTGAAGGGTAGAGGTTGTGGGTAAATCTGAGATAGGGTCAGGTTAAGAGGTAGAGGAAATTGAGGTGCCCGCTTTTTGCAAAGGTGATGTGGATGGAGGTGTAGTGTTTGTGCTGATAGGTGGTGGGGTAGATGGCCATATGTCTGCAGATGTAGTGTGTGTAATGCTGGTTGGTGATGTGGATGCCTGTATGTTTGCATGTGTAGTGTGTGTGGTGATTGCTGGAGATGTTAATGGCTGTGTGCTGCAGGTTTGTCTTTGTTTGGGTGAGTGCTCAGGTGTGCATGTGTGTTTGGGACAGGCAGAGGTTTAGGATATTGGGCTGGGGATGGGGATGGTCATGGTATAGGGGTTCATGAAGGCTGTTGGATGGAAGGCTGGGATAGGTGTATAGCTGCCATTAATGAGGAGGTCACAGCCTGTACTGATCCCTATAGGGGACCCATCCCACTGGGAATACCACCCATGTAGGCAGCCATCTGTGTATGTTGGCTGCCCAGACACTGGATAGCATTCAACAGTGCAGTCTGCCCAACAGAGATATTTTTCAGGAGATTAATAGCCTCCTAACCAAGGGCATCTGGGGACACCGGGGCAGGGGTAGAAATGCCTGCAGAATAGGAGGTGGCACCCCTTGAAGGGAGAAGGCCAGTGCAACTGGTTGGAAAGCAGCAGGGAGGGCGAGGATGACATAGGAAGTGGCAGACACTGATAACACTGCACCAGGTTACGTAGTGGCCACCACCACCAAAGGCGAGCCCCAGGAGTCTGACTCACTGGATGTAGTCATCAGGTCTGGATCCTCCATGGCACTCCCCTTGCCCTCTTGACCTCTCGGTCCATCAGTGTCAGTGTCCTGACTGGAACCACTTTGACCAGTTACTTCCCCAACATCCTGGTCCATGACTCCTCTGCTTGGCTATGTACATGCTAGAATGGATAAATAGCTACGTTAAAGTAAACAGGGGGCAAAGATTAGCACATTGAGCAACTTGCAATGTTGACTTCCAAACCATCTAATTGGTATGACAGTAGTGATTCAGATTTAGCAAGAGCACATGCATGTCTGCAACATAAGCTAGTCAATAGTCCACACACGGTGGCATTGAACACAGTATCTAACAATTAAATGAGTTACCTTTTCGCTACTCCTTATCTATGTATGTAGCAAGGTCTGGATAGACCCTCCGTAAAACAGAACTTTTCACACATGATTGTGAAATTGTGACACCAACTTTCCTGACATTGCTTACTTCAGTCATACACATTCTTTACTAGGACATGGTAGAAGTAGGAAACTTGCATAATGAGCTTTGCAATATGGACTAATTAGATCCTGCAATATGATTCTCACAGCACTATGTCTGCACATAATGTTTTTTTAGCAAACACAAATTCTATTTTAAACTGTAGTTGTAAAAATGTCCTCAGATGCTAGTTGTGTATACATATTAACATGCTGATTATAGGGTGATTTTCATACATTTCTGATTTGACTGGCATCCAGAGTAATTTGAAATAGATGTGACTAACTTTTAATTGACATATGAACACACGCATCCATTTGTCCTGACACCACATACACAATTGTACATCACCACTTTAAATCTGGTGCAAATTCTCAGCCATTTCAATATTGGAGTTTTTGTTAACACTGCAGATGGTAAGCGTGCTGTTTTCAAAATAGTCCTTTGGCCTTGTGGAGTACGCACCTTTAGACCATTGGGAAGAGACATCATAGCACCACAACAATATATCTCATACATATATTGTAAGGTATTGCTCTCATTATGCATGCACATATGTATACAACTTGTGATGTTACCATTACATGCTACTTATCTGCAGGCACTATCATGTTTGCAAACTAAACCCATTTGTTTGTGCCATTCATATCTAATGACAACTCAGTTGCATGGGATCTCCTGTTGTGAGACGGTACTGTCAGTCCTCAGAACAAGTTTATCTGACCCACTACATCAGATTTAGATAGTCTCAATACACCCATGTTAATGAGTATGTGAGACAATCCACCCATATCCACACATCCCTCTTTGTAATACGACATCTCACTTGGATCTCACACATATGTCATTGACACATTTACATACTACTTCCTTTATGATGGGCATAGAGGCCATGCCATGAAGAGCCATAGATCGGGTTGCATATTGCAGTGTGGATGGTGGTACGACTCAGATATGTAAGCAAAGCCTGACAACACTACACCGGCATATGCTCTGTAATGGGACTTAGCATTTGCACAATACAGATTGATCAGTTTAGAGGTGCCTGTAACATTGCAAATGTGCTTAGGTGTTGATGACTCATTAGTCCAGGTCTTCACTCACCTCCTCCTAACTGCTAATGGGCCCTTAACTGACATCAAGCTCAGGTAGGCCACCCCCAAAATACAGCTCATTAGGGGAGTCAAAGTCCGGCGCCTGCCCCTTCGAAGAGAGGAGTACTTTCCCAGCTGGACTTGGGTAATCTATCTGCTCCAACATCTGAGCTCCTCCTACCTACTCTGGTAATGGAAGCTGCACCGGTGAAAGACGGCATAGGTCTTCACTTTCCTGGCAATGGCTTTCCAAACCCTTTGATTGAGTTGGATGTTGACATGAATGGATAAAAGTGATGATGAATTGACTGCATATGCAAGACATATGTCTTTTGTTATACTGATTGATGAATGTTTTTTGGACAAATAGCATGTGCAAGATGTACATTAATACAGTCCAGTGGGTATTTGAAACATTGAGGATCATGTACAGCATGGGTACTCACAAACCTTCTCTTGGGGGCCAAATTTACAGTGTGGTTGGTGGCCGAGGGCCGCACCGGTGGGGGTGGAATCAGTGGGGTGGGGGCGGGGCTAGAGCAACAAAAAAAACTATGACCATGAGGTTGAACACAGGCCCCTGCAGCGGATGCCTTCATCCACTTATCCACCATGCCTGGCATTCACATCTCTATCTATCTCTCTCTGTCTTCCTCCCTTTCACTCCCTCCCTCTTTGTCTCTCCCTCCCTCTCTCTCCCTCTGTCTCCCTCACTCTCCCTCCCTCTCCCTATGTTTGTCTCCCTCTGTCTCCTTCTCCCTGTCATTCACTAGCTGTCTCCCTCCATCTGTCTGTCACCTTCCTCCCTCTGTCTGTCTCCCTCTGTCGCCATCCTCCCTCCGTCTGTCACCATCCTCCCTCTGTCTGTCTCCCTCTGTGAGTCTCCATCTCTCTCTCTTTCTCCCTCCCACACTCTCTCCGTCTCCCTCACTCTCTCTCTGTCTCACTCCCTCTCTCTGTTTCCCTCTCTCTGTCTCCCCCCTTTCTCTCCCTCCATCTCCCTACCTCTGTCTCCCTCTCTCTCTCTGTGGTCTCCCTCTGTCTGTTTCCTTACCTCTGTCTCCCTCTATCTATCTCCCTGCCTCTGTCTTTCTCCCTCTGTCGCCCTCCTCCGTCTGTCTGTCTCCTTCTGTTTGTCTCCCTCCCTCTGTCTGTCTTCCTACCTCTGTCTGTCTCCCTCTGTCTCCCTCCCTCTGTTTCCCTCTCTCTGTCTCCCTCCCTCTGTCTCCCTCCCTCTGTCTTCCTCTCTCTCGCTCTCCCTCTGTTTATCTCCCTCTGTCTGTTTCCCTCTCGCTGTCTCCCTCTCTCTGTCTCCTTCTCTTTGTCTCCCTTGCTCTGTCTCTCTCCCTCTGTCTCCCTCCTTCTGTCTCCCTCCCTCTGTCTTCCTCTCTGTCTCCCTCTATGTCTCCCTCTCAGTCTTCTTCTCTCTGTTTCCCTCTCTCTTTGCCTCCCTCTGTCTATCTCCCTCTGTCTCCGCTGGTCTCCATCTCTCTCTGTCTCCCTCCCTCTGTCTCCCTCCCTCCTTCTCCCTCCCTCTCTCTCCCTCCGTCTCCCTCTCCATCTGCCTCTCCATCTCTCTGCCTCTCTATCTCTTTCTATCCCAGTCTCTGCCTGTACCTGTGTCTGTCTGTCCCTGTCTCCCTCTCTGTCTCTCTGTCTATGCCTCTATCTTTCTGCCCCTGTCTCTTCCTCTACCTGTCTCTGTCTGTTTCTGTCTCTATCTCTGCCTCTATCTGTCTCTGCCTCTATCTCTGTCTCTCTCTGTCTCTCTCTCTCTCTCTCTCTCTGTCTATTTCGCAGTCCGTCTCTGTCTGTCTCTACCTCTGTCTGTCTCTGCCTCTGTCTGTCTCTGCCTTTGTGAGTCTGTGTCTGTCTCTGCCTCTATCTACCTCTATCTATCTCTGCCTCTATCTGGCTCTGGCTCTATCTGTCAGTCTGTTCCTGTCTCTGTCTATCTCTATCTCTATCTGTCTCTGTCTTGCCTTTAAATAACTTTTCAACAAATGGTGCTCTTTCATGCAAAGTATACAAGTGTTCCTCAAGCTCCAAAACACATATGGGCTGATGGGCAATATCCTGCATAGAGGTCACTTCAACAGAAGCAAAAATAGTGCCTAGAACCGCTTGACCGCAGTGGAATTGCCGTTTAGCGGATTGGGCGGGCCGCGTCGGCCAACAGACGTGCGCAGCACTACGGAGGTAGTGCTCGCGACGGCCGTTGGAAGGCGAACGCAGCGAAAGGGTTAAGTAGCATATATTATTATATCAACAACTATGCTTTTAATTGTGTTCTGAATTGCGGTCCTCTGTCACCCTCTGTCACCTCACCCCGCGTGTATATCAGCCAGGACTGAGACAGCTTCCGGGGAACACACACAGCCGCACCAAGTACTTCACAGGTCTTTAAAAGACCATTCACTTGTTAATGAGGCTTTGTTGAATTTCATCTCCTCTTAGCGACCCTGCATCTCCACTCAGTCAGAGTTGCAGGAGCGCTAAAAAGAGGTCAAATACAACAAAGCCTCATTAGTCAAGTCAAGTCAAGTCATACTTTATTCAATTAATTAAAATCATAAAAGCAATTCCAATAGATTAAAAAGCAATTCATATTAAAAACAATTTGAACCAATTCATTGTCATAAATATACATGCAATATGGATAAAACAACACCACATACAAAAGATAAAAATTGGCTAAGTTAAAATCACACCTCAGAGACATTCAACGACATTCTTTTAGTCTTGATGCGCATAGCAGCAACCAAAAAACTTGCGACCCCAAAGATTACCCTGGTACTGCCCAACAGTTGTAGATACAGGAGTGCAGGCCGTACTTGTAAAAAATCCGCTTCTCTCAGTATAGGGACCAGGTACTGTTTTCTGATGTCGGCAAAGTGACCTCAAAACATGATAAAGTGCATTTACGATTGATCCGAAAAGTTATCACAACTACAGGGGATGGACAGATCTGATTTTCCCCATACAGGATAATGCCCCAGGGAAAACTGGATGATGTTAAATCTAAATCTAACAAGAAGATGACGATGGAACGGCAGGGTAACAATTTTCAAGTAGGGTTCAATTAATGGAGTAGTCAGAAGCATATATTTTTGCTCTGACACTGGATTTTAACACCTCTACTGCCTCACGTTCCTGCTCAGCTAAACCCAGAAAATTATCCTTGATCCATTTAACATCACCCTTCTGCAGCAAATTTGGAAATGTATATAGGTCTGGCCTACCCAATTTACTCAGAGTATCTTTGATATATAATAACCAGGGAATTTTATTTGCTCTATCAAGTGCCATACAGTCTTTCAGAATAGTATAGTTCAGTGTGATTTCAGTGTTGAGCCAGGTTTTGGCCCAACAGATCAGTGGCGCCAGGTGTAACTGATCTGTAATATACCCGAGTCCCAGCTCAGAGTGAATTGAGAGTACTGGGGTAGATTGGGGGACCGCTAGCAGGGATCTGAGGAATTTATTCTCTACAGTCTGCAGTTTACCTTGAGGTAAAAAAAACCATAAGGAAGCGCCATACTTTGCTATTGACAGGCATTTGGACTTGTACACTGTTAGCAGAGCCTCGATTGGACGTGAGCCCAGACGTTTTGCAAAGCCCAATAGGGCTGAAGTTGATCTGGTAACAGCGATGCCTTTCGCAATGAGTAGAGGACACCAAGTGCCCCTTTCGTCAAAAAAGATGCCTAAGTATGTGAATACCGGAACCATGGATACCTCCTCACCGTTGCAGGCAAAACGTTTTATTTTAGCAGCTTTAGGCTGTTTGCCCGCAACCATCACATGCGATTTTTTATTGTTAACCTGGAGATCTAAAGATTGCATAAATTCCCCAAAAGCATCAAGGAGTTTCTGCAACCCTATCCCTGTGCGGGCCAGTAACACCGCGTCATCCGCGTAAAGGAGTACTGGTACCGCAGAGTCCCCAACTCGCGGTATATCTGGTGTAGTACCCTCCAGAGATTTTTCGAGTGAGTTTATATAAAGGGTGAACAGGAGGGGCGCCAATATGCAGCCCTGCCTGACACCTCGGTTGGATCTGAAGAGCCTGGTGCATCCACCCTCCTTGTTGGTTCTAATAGAGGCTGAATGCCCTCGGTACAAAACGGCTAGGAAGTTCACCAATGACGCGTCTATCCCTATGTCAGACAGGATGGACCACAGCTTAGCTCGATTGACCAGATCGAAGGCCGATGACAGGCCCATAAAGGCCATATATAACACGCCCTCCTTTGCTTGGGTGTATTTGCTAATTATCATATGGAGATTAAGGCATTGGTCGAGGGTGCCTCTTTTAGCCCTAAACCCATATTGGAGTTCAGAGAGAACCCCCCTCTCCTTCAGGTGTTCTCCGAGTCTCTGCAGAATGACTCTGCCCAGGATCTTACCGGCAGAGTCAATTAGCGAGATCGGCCTGTAACAGGCAGGGTCACTCCTTGCACCTTTTTTAAATACGGGTATTATTGTGGAAGTAGCCCAAGACAGGGGGAACCATGATGTAGCTGTGGAATTAAAGACATTTGTTAAGGTCCTTACCCAGTGGTTTAATGGGGTCCTATATAGATCTGCGGGGACACCGTCTGGGCCAGGTGCCTTGTTTCTCGTCATCTCCTCTATGGCCCTATGAACCTCAGCCTCGTTAAAACATAAAGGGGGAGCTAAGTGCAAATGTACAGAGCCCAGCTCTTCTGTGATTTCTACCTCACTGTCGTATATCATGCTAAAATGGGCGACCCATTTCTCGCCTGGGATCACACAATCCATAACCGAGTTGTATGCACCTGAAAAGTGGGAATGGTTAATCGTAGCCCAGAATTTACTGCTGTCTCTGAGGACATCAGTCGATATGAGATTTTCCCAGGCCTCCCTTTTAATGGCCTTTTTGCGGCTAGCCATGGCCAGTTTGTAATTTTTTCTTCGCTCAGCAGCAAGCTCACGATTTCTGGGTATTTGTTTTAGTACTTGCATTAGTTCTTTGTGAGCCTTCAAACACTTCTCATCAAACCACCTTGGTTGGTTTAATCCTTCTCACTTCTTGCTACACTTTAAGTCGTGGCTGATCTGTGTGCAAATGGCCACATAGGAATCAATGATGTCTTTGCCATCTGCCATGCTATCTAAGCAAACCGCCATTTCCACATGTGCCTTGGTCGCAAGTTCCTGCATAAAAGTATCGGGGACCACCTTGGCCCAATTTAGTCTCCTACCCTGGTCCTTAGGAATCAGGGAGTCAGCGCAGCCTGCTAGTCGCTCCTCCCGTCTAGCCGTTGCACCCCCAAGGATCAGGGACAATACCAGGGGATTGTGATCACTAAAGGCTGAGACTACGACTTCGTAGGAGGAGACCACATTAACTATACCAACTGAGACAAAAATAAAATCGATTACTGTATCAGCCTCTCTGCCTGTAAATGTCGGCGCCCTGACCTCCCCCCTACCCCCGTCCATCTCAAATAGATTCAGGTTAGCGAGTAAGTCTTCTAACATTTCCCCTTATGGTGAATGTTCGAAGTGGGTTGAAATGGATCCAGGGGGACCCGTTTGGTGATCTGCCAGGCAGTCCCAGCCGCATGGATGTATGTTAAAATCACCCATTAAAATTACTTTGAATAAAGCATTATGTGTTGACTTGTATTCGTCTAAAAAGCCTGCCAAGCAATTTAGGTGAAAATTCTGTGTATCCCTCTCAGGTGCATTATAGAAGTTCAACAATAGTTGTGATAGGTTAGTTAACAATGGTGAGCAACACATTTTTGAATGGTGGTCATTGACAATTTGCATTAGCTACGTTGACCCAGGTATAGTGTCATATAGTCAGGATTGTCTCTTTGTAAGTTAGGCACAGCGCTACCACAGACACTACATATGTACAGGAATTTAATGAAGGAAAAAACATCCAATGTCCCAGCAAAACATTTCAGCAAAATAGACATGCTCACAGTGTCAAAGTTTAATGATGAATAGTGTAGTGTAGTTCCTATATTCCCAATAGGCTCTGCGCATTGGAATAATATATCCTTTAGATGTGACGTAAGACTCATGTCTACTAGGTCTCTATCAAATTTATTAAACTTAATTGTGAGTGCCAGCTAGCTCAGAGGTCACTAGAAACTTTCTCGAATTCACAAGAAGGGGTTTAGTTTTTGACAACCGCATAAACATGACAAGTTTGTTTCCCCAAGATAAGACTGATCTTCAGAGTCGTGGAAACAATAGATAGATATTTTACTCAGTCATTCGTGCATGCTTCGTTTCACCAGAGATGCAGAGAAATAGAGAGACGGGCGTTTTCAATAAAAGTATTTATTGAACAGTCTTATTTCTCATGAAGAAGAAATTAACTGCTACAATCGTAATACTGGCTGTAAAGTATAATGCGTACAGCAAGAAGAGTATTATAAAATAATACTGTAAAAGCATGGTATGGTTTCTAAGCCATAAAATACATACATAAATAAATAAAGACTAAAAGTATTCAAATGGTGCTTCTAAAATACGCCTATCCCGATGTACCTAACCTAAGTCTAGTACGAGGGAAGAAGTAAGTGTGATGTAGCATAAGTTTAGTATTCTTTTGCCAATAATCTATCCAAGATTTTTCTTAGGGTCTAATCAGCTTCATACCTTGGTTTAGAATGAATGAGGTCTGGTATCTCTCTGTCTCAGGACTCGATTTCCCAACAACCCGCAAGGGTAGCTTGAAAACACAGGAGCTGGATTTCTTGGCAGGAGAAAAGACAGCGCCTCTCTCAGTGCGTCTGCTGGAGGGTCGGCTTCCTTCAGCACTTGCTGTAGCAGGATGCATCAGGCAAGTAGATAGTCGAACTGCTCCAAACCACCGTGTGTTTGCTATGGCAAGTGTGGGCATATTTATACCTTGAAGGTGCTGAGTTTGACGTAAAGTAGGACATAATAACGTCATCAAAGTGTCTCATTTCTTTGAAAACTCCATGAGTTCTTGGACAAATCAATATTCAAGCAAGGGGAAGTCCCTAGCTACTGAAGCAGGGAGATATGGGGAGAGGGGTTGGCCTAACGGCTAGGGCGCTCGACCTCGGACCTGGGGACCTGGGTTCGAGTCTCGGTAACGATGCCAAAAACCTCCTGTGATTCTGGGCAAATCACTTAATCTCCCCGTGACTAAAAATGAATGTGTGTCCGTCCTCATGTAACGTAGCTGGTGCTATGTAAAGCGCTCTGATACCTGATTCGGTTTGGGTCTAGTTCGCGCTATATAAAACTCTGCAAAAAAAAGCAACAAAAAAAAAAAAGCAGAGTTTTCCAAGAAATCGTTGTGGATTTTCGGAACTAGTGGAAGTAGCCATGCCGCATTTGGACTGCATGAGCTATGTCTAAATATGGTTATGATTTCTATGCCTATGTAAGGATATGGTGATTTATACCTATATAAGGACATGAATCAGGAAAATTACACTAGGGTCCAAAAAATGCTATACAGCACTAGCATATAGTTCATACTGAGTAACCTGTTTTAAGACTTGTGGATGTCCTCACTCATACCAGTATTACTCTGATGCAGCCTCCAACTAGTTCACCGACTGTGATGAATAGCAGCATGCCCATTGTTTGAACAATTGTACAGATATCACATGTGTATGCCAATATATTCCACATTCAGACATACATCCAGTTGATTATCCCTGGCACAGGTCTCAGATCAACTGCTGTACAAGTTTATTATTATTGGTTGGTCATTGCAGACAATGTACATGGCATCATATGCCAACACATATCAGTCAAACATAGTGAAGAAAGTATAAGGGACATATGTAAGTGCTTTGATTGTAGTCATCCTAGTTGTAATGTTTGACTTTTAAATTTAGGGATAGTGACATCTGTATCCTCAAAGCAATAAGTGGAACTTACCTGCTCCTCTGGTGAACCATAGAGCTGGCCCTACTTTGGTAGTACTTCACCAGCAAGGGTCCCCAGCTCTTCATTTGGGAAGGCAGAACCCCTCATACCGGTTTGGCCTTGTATGGTTGCTCCCAGAGGTAACACACACCTGCTGATTTTGAGAAGTGGTTAATGGGAGCAGTGTTTGTAAGCAAGTGAGTGTATTTTCAAATTGCTATGTACTTGAAACACATAGCCATTGATCGACCACAATAACATTTACCCAACGTTAGCTTATGAGGCAGACCACCATGCATGAAACTGTCAAATGCACGGTCTTTGAGCGCTGGCAGTGTATGCCTCTATTAACACATTTGCTCACGTTTAGCCAACTGCCATGTCAGCGGTCGAGTGTGATGTGTTTGCAGTGGCACCATAACTCTTTCTTACTAGTAGTTACTCAAATTTGCATGCACCACCACCGCTACATGAGATTGCTGAAGGCTTATTAATTCATATGTTCATAATCCCAGTTAAAATGCTGTACATAGTAATCATTGAGTAATGCTTAGATATGTATAACAGTTAGCCAAACTTTGCAACATGTGTTTTGGTGTACCAGTTTACTGACAACCCTCCCTTTTGGGCATGCCAGCAAATTTAACATGATGTTGTGCATAATCAGTGTGTCTGGATGTGAATTGTGAACTTGTAGATGAGTGATTGTAAAGGCAGGTTGGACAGCTATGTTGTCTCAGTACCTGGTTTCCTGTATGGAAAACAAATGTGTCAATAACACATGAAAAATGCATGCCACGTTAAAATATTTTGCTGTTGCACACAGAGTCAAATGATATTCTACTACTTTCTCACTTAGGTACCCGGGGAGAGAAGGAGGACGGCATGCTCCACAGTTCCCCCCATTCCCTGACCTACAGACCATGCAGGAAAGGTGCATTATCGAGAAATACCGATTGAATCTACAGACCATCTTAGATCTGACTAGTCAGTAGGAGTGGGACATCCGACCTGAGCTCAACAATCCCCACAGTATAACCCCTCTTGTGAATGTTTTGTCTGTTGTCCACTTTTTGGTCACTGGCTCATTTCAATTTATTGTTGCCATTTCAGGTGGGATGTCGCAAGCGATGTTCAGTCTTGTCCTGACAGAGCTGCTTGCAGGTTAGTTGAAAAACGTGAGACGCTATATCCAGTTCCCTAGTTCAGAGGATTTAGCTGCAGTGCAGGCAGCGATCAATGGCTTTGATCACATCCAACATGTAATTGGATCCATTGGTTGTACACACATTCCCTTGGTGGCACCACATGATCATAAGGAAGTTCTTGTAAAATTTCAATGCACATGAGTTTATTCCATATGCTTTAATATTCTTTATTTCTTTTGCCCTGCCAACATGTGTTTCATTGTATGGGGGAGTATCCCACGACTTTTTAAGGGCTCTAAAATATAAAAAACAAGTGGTTGTAGTTTGCACACTACGTCCCACCACAAATAGCACCAATGCATAAGGTGCTGTACATTATAATTCCTATACTCTTTATATATAAATCAACCACTGCTGTATCAATAGAGTGGAAACCACACATCTCCATTGAGATAATTCTGTATATCCTTATACAGTATGTTTAACCATCATCAAGTGTTATCTAAAGTGAGTGGAACCCAAGCATTTTCATTAAGACCATCCTGTGTGTCTTATATAGTATTTCGCATGTTCTAGTGATCCATCAATCCTAAAATGTGTGATGTGTATACCTACACCATGCATCGAAGTGTCTTGAATTTCCCAAAACAATGAATTTAATCACCTCTCCATATATATCAAGTTCTCAGAAATAAGTTTCATAATTGTTCGCAATATCATATACCTGTCTTTCTTTTCTTAGTGAATGCCAACCGGAAATCATCTCAGTGTTCCCCTTTAGTTTTCCAGAATGCACGTCAATGTGTGTGTCCAAAACTCATATCAGTAACACTCCTTGATTTAAAATCAAATTTCAACACATGACCCCTGCAACATCCTTATGAATTAGAAGCCAAATAATCTCACTTGTATCTTTTCAAGCTGTGCAGGCTCATTAAATGTAATGTGTAATCAAGTCTCCGAGTGTTAAGTCCTTTTGCCTTTTTTCGTGATTTAATCCAAAGTAATCCAATCCTAAAATCGGAAGACGTGACTAGTCATTTATCTCATACATTCAACTCACTCTCTCATCAGTCAACCAGCACCCTTATGCGGGGCACACCTACATTTTTAGCAAATACGCTACAAATCCAAGTCTTCCCGCAATTTTGTTCAGCTTCGTCTGAAACCAGACGCCAGAATCAGTACCTTTAACCTATTCAGGGAAATTGCTTCGGGCCACCGGTCATTGATCACTAGCACGTCTACCTCATTTGCTGTGCTCTTCTCTAAGAATGGTCACCGTTTTCAAAGAGATAATTTGATTTGCTATGATTGCTTTACCGAGCCCTATCTGAAGTTCGTGCTCGTCTAAAAAGAACTGGTCGCAATCATAGTCACCTGTCGCATTTTAATACCTTGTGCCTTGCGTAAAAGCAAAATTTCAAAATTCTTCCTCTGTAAGGTACATGCAAACACTAATTCATTTGAAAAATTACAGTTCCCTGTAATGTGATATTTTGCACTCAACAAAACTTCTTCAAGTCAGTAGACATCACGTCCCACTCTAAGTTTGATTCAAATTGTCATGTATCATATCTATCGAAAATGTAGGCAGGTTCATGGTTATAGATCATTCATAGCGACAAACATGTCTCTTATGTTATTATTTAGTTCCATGTCAATACACATTCTTGATCATTCTATTCATCCATGGTACAGTTACTTCTATGAATTCTCAGTCTGCCAATAGGACTCAGATTAGGATCAGTGTGTGCTAGCTCATGTATCCTTCTCCCCTCAAAAGTATTGCAGTTCCTGGTCGGTATTCAAACCTCGCTCCACTGCCTTAAGATACATTCCCCATGTAGCTTCCTTTTGTCTTAGGTGGACTTCCCGATTTCTCCCTCTCAGATCCAGTTTAATGTGATCTATCCCAAAAAAAGTAAAGCATTTGTCTTGGCCCTGTGCCTCACACTCCATCTCATGTATTACCATGGAATATCTCAGATCACATTGAACTGAATACATGGCTACATGAGGTATGTGAATTTTGATTTTGCAGAACTGATCACTGTTGTGTTCGATTGTAGGTTTCTGCACCATATCATCTTCATATGTATAAAATTGAGTTGTGACTTTGTCTGGTAAGTGTTGCTGTTTCTGAAGAATGAAGTGAACATGGATTGTTCCTGGACTGTGTGTCATTGATTATAGGTGTAACATCGTTGTCTCCAGTCTACCTTGCTCAGAAACTCATGCTTTCTGGAGGGACCCGATCCTCCAGGAGCAAAGCGGAACTACTACTGAAACCGACTAGTTTCTGCCAGAAAAGAACTTATGACCGAGCGTTCTCAATTCTAGCACCGAGAATTTGGAACGCCCTCCCCCCAACATTAGAAGAATTCCATCAATCACAACATTCAAAAAGGAAGCAAACTCGTTTTATATGAGGAAATTTCTCCCCTAAATCCTTTCAGCTGTACGTCTGTATATTAACCTGTCATGTTACTTTAAATTGCACGCAAGCAGCTCACTATCCAGTTATGGAATTGTATATATGTTTTCTTGTGGTTTTATGGAATTGTATATATGTTTTCTTGAAGTTTTATTGTTCAAGAGGCTTTATGTATGTTTTTATGCTTTTCTGAAGTGTAAATGTCGTAAACCAGTAATGTCTTGTAATTTGTAACTTTTCAGATTGTTGAAATGCTCCTGTAAAGCGCTCAGACACCCTATGCAGGGTCATGTTCGCGCTATTGAAAACACAAAATAAATAAATAAAATAAATAAGTAAGGACAGCTTGTACAACAATGGTTTTTTTAATTTTGTTTCGTGGTGTGTTAGTCCCAGAGCAATATGTGTGCCTTCTTGGGTCACAGCAAATGGTTGGGTTAAGGCCAGATAATGTACAGCTGCCTTTACATGTCCTCATTCATCATTGTTTATGACGTGTATGCGACTGTTTCTGTGTCATCTCATTATGTGTTAAAAGTCCTTGTCACACATAACTAACATATACATGTGTAATACCACCAGATGGAAGCAACGCATGACTGATTTGTTCCTGGGGTCAAGGAATGTAGTGCAGACATGTGTCTGTGTACTGGTTTACAATATGTAATTTGAATTAAGTAATCTTTGTGGCAAACTACATTAAGTTGTTTTTTACATGAAGTGAGTTTGTGATAAATTTGTAACCTAATGCCAACATTCAGTCAGTCTATGAATGGTCAGATTCAATGGAAACAATGATGAGTCAATGTGAAATGAAATTAAATGAAAATACATTTTATAAAGTGCTTGAATACCCTAGGACGTCTTGGCGCTGGTAGCACATCAAGAATATAAATGACTAGAAAGCAGAGACTATAGGATTGAAAAGCTTGGTCTTAAGCTTCTTCTTAAAAATTAACAGGGAAGAGCTAGTCTTTTTATTGAGGGGTAGAGAATTCCATCGCTTGGTAGTGCTGTATATGAAGCATCTACCCCCCCACCGCAAACTTCTGACCTTAGGCACTGTAAGGTTACCTGCTGAGGATGATCAAAGTGTTCTGCTAGCTAGTTAGTTTATCTTTAAAATAAGCAGGGCCATTGCCATTGAGGGCCTTCTAGACAATATGCAGCGGCTTGAAATCTATCCTCTTATTAACTGGCAGCCATTGAAGCTTCACCAATGCCTTGGCCACTGAGCTGAGCCTAGTTATCCCTAGTAACAGACGAGCTGCTGAATTCTGTAAAATGTGCAGTTTACTAAGGAGTCGTTTCTGTATATTAATGTAAAAACCATTACAATAATCTATTTTGGATTGGGTAAGGGCAGTTACTACGACTTTCTTCAGTTCCAAAGGAACAAAAGGTAAAACCTTTCTTAAATATTTTTGCCTTAAAAAGGCACTGGAGGTAATGGCATTCACCTGTTTATGAAACAAGAGGTAATTGTCAAAAATCATCCCCAGACTTTTTACCTTAACCACTGGTATTGTAAGAGAGCCCAGCTCCACCGGCCACCAATCTAGTGACCAAAACGAGATATTATTTCCCAGCAGTAACACCTCTGTTTTATCGGAGCTCAGCTACAGACAATTGACGATATCCAGTTATTAACTTGTTGCATGCAATTTCTAAAGGAATCCGCCGACTATTTGTGGTTGCCGGTAACAGAAACAATAATTTGTGTGTCATCAGCATAGCAAACAACTGAGAAACCCAGGTTTCTTATCAATGTGACCAACTGGGCCACATAAAGATTAAACAGGGTGGGCTCAGCGATGAGCCCCTGTGGAATTCCACACTGGAGAGGATAGTAGTCTGAACAGTACCCCTATCGAAACTGCCTGCAATCTGCCTGTGAGAAAGGAAGTTAGTAGTGATAAAGCTGGGCCACAATTACCCAAAGATTCTACACGGTCTATCAAAATCTCATGATTCACAGTGTTCACCGCTGCCGACAGATCGAGAAAGATAAGTACTGCCGGGTTCCCAAATCCAGCGAGGCCCTTAGTTCCTCTGTGGAGCAAACCCCATACTGTGAATGATCCAAAAGATCTACAATTTTGGCTATGACAGTAAGCCTGAAGATAGGAAGATAATTAAAGCATCTAAAGGGTTCAGCTGGGGTTTCTTCAGCAGTGGGAGTACTGAGGCCACATTCAAGTTTGGCGGGAAAAACCCTGTCTAAACATTTCATTAATGAGAGGAGTTAATACATATACTACAATACCAGAGACCATGTGTAAAATGTCTGTAGGGCAGGGATCCAATGGAGATCTCAAACGTGTATTGAAAATTAAATCTAGTACTTGTTCCATCCATACTGATGAGAAAGATGAGAAAGGCGAGAAAGTACAATTTGCTGCCGTAAAAACAGGAGTAGGCAAGTGCACTAGCCCTGGTTTATCACCTTTGATGGTTTGCACAGTTGAAGAGACTCTATCTGGGGCACTAATAAAAGATTCCACTATATCAAGATCTTTGTTTTGAAATGCCAGCGCAATCTGTTACAGAGCTGCTGACTACTTTCCACCATCTTTTGATCTGAGAAGTTCCACATTTTTTAACTGTAGAATACAGTTCTTTAGTGGAGTTTATTGGTGCCTTAATTTTCAGAGAGAAATAGGCTGATTTTTCCCTCAGAATCTGAGCCTTGTATTCTGCAATGTTTAGTTTATATTTATCTTTTTCTAAAGGGTCATACTTTAGTCTCCGAATACTTTCCTGGCGTTTACAAGATTGTTTCAACTCCCTTAAGTTTAGGGAAAACCAAGGTTGAGAAGGTTATAGTATATTATTATTACTGGGCATTTTAAGAGGGGCTAACAGGTCTTAGGCTGAAAAAAGCAAAGCCTTGTAATTGCTTAACTTTTGTTCAAGATTACCATTCAGTTTGGGGGGTGGAATTTTTAACGTACTTTTCAGCTTAACAGGGTCAATTTTGTGGAAGTGGCGATAGTACTGAGGTAACCTGGGATTTCGATGATTTACATCATTAGCAGCCATGGACAGATGAAAAAACACTGCTAAGTGATCAGCATTGCCGACGCTGAGCGCAGTCCGAGCACGGATGGCCGAAGATGGGCTTGCATTTGGCACGCCTTTGGCATGCCCGCTGCGTGCGACCACTGCACGCGCGAGCTGCCTTATCTATTTAACAGTCTGAAGTTAAATGACGTAGGAAAAGCGGAAACTAGCCCGCTCGCTCACTCCTGCTCCTAAGCGTAAAAGTGGAAGTGAGGATGATATGTCTGTCTACCTCCGCTCAAACGAGAACACATGCGGCGGACCGGGAAGACAGAGCAGTGTCAAAGTAAGTTCCCTTTCCCTCATATTTCTCTAGTTCAACCGTTAAGGAATTTAAAATTAGAATTCACTAGATTCACTAAAAAATAATGACTGAAAGTAGGATCAATAAAAACATAATCTGCCTAGAAATCCAACCATTCAAGACGCTCGGTTTCGGGTTAGTTTATACTACCTGCTGCATGTCCGCTGCCTCATCTGTTTAAATGCCAGAGGTGAAGGGATGTAGGAGGAGCGGCAAACTAGCCTGCTACCTCCTGCTCCAATGCATGAAAGTGGAAATTAGGATGATATGTCTGTCTACCTCTGCTCAAACGGTAACACCCGTGGTGGACCGGGAAGACAGACCAGAGGCAAAGTAAGTTCCCTTTTCCCATTATTTCCCTAGTCCAACTGATAAAGAATTAAATATGTGTACATCCTTATATGATCTGATAATGTACAAAGGGGATAGCACTGTTTTTCTGCACACACAACCGTATTTACATTAGTGACAATTGTTTCAGCTTTGAAAATAAACAATGTCATTTGAACGTGGTTGATTTATCACATGATACAATAAGTGAATGAATATGAGGGACTATATAATTTGTGGTGTATTTTAAAATGTATTTCAATGAAAAAAGAAGACAATAAGTTGTAAGCATAAACGCAATAGGAGTCGTGATGAAAACAAACAGTTGAAGTGTAGGATACAATCATGGTGGATGAAAGCATTGAAGTAAAGTTCCAAGTTTCCGGTGAAAACGTCCAAATTACACCTTACATCTGAGTGGGAAATATGTGGACGTAGTTTTAACAACGTGAGTGTGTGTATCACACACACAGCAACAACATTAGTGGGGAAGTGGTTCTGTGCCGGTGGTTCTGGTTTTGCTACCCTTCCATCCTGAAGTCTTATATGAATGTCCCCTCTTTCAGGGTGAGGGGGGATCAGGAGTTGCTGAGCCTGGGGGGCCAGCGAGTGTAAAATCCTCTGTCAGGGCCTCCCTTCCTGTGGCTGCTACAGAGATCAATAGTGGTGAAGAGCTTGTCATACACGGAGGAGGATCTGTTATTGGGAAAGCCCTATAGAGGGTGCTGTTGAGGTCCCAGAGCACCCACGCCATGGAGTCCACCTCGGCACGTAGGCTGGCCACCTCGGCGCGGATCCCTGCCACCTCTGGGTATGGTCCAGCAACCTCATTGTTGAGGCCTGCAACATCTCCTGAGATGGCAGCAACCTCCTAGTATGTTGACTCATGCAGCTCCTTCATTTCCATAACTTCGTTTACAACCTGGCCCAACACACCTTGAGAGTCCTGATAAATAACCAGGACTTCTGTTATGGCAGCCTGGGCACCCGTCTCATCAATGGATTCCTGCAATATCAAGGCCCACTCCCCTCTGCCCTGGACACAAACAGCACACTCCCACTGGGTCCTGGCTCCTGACTGACTGGGGTGGTAGTGGCTGTCTGAGAAGGCAGGACTGGGGAGCAGGAGATGGTACTACCTGTGTTAGGTGCAGTGGTTGAGGGGACAGATGTGTTGTGCTGGCCGTGGATCGAGGTGTGGTCCAAGTGTGCCCAACCATTGGGTTACCAGATGTGCTATGCCGGTCATCGGTGTCCAATGTTTTAGGAGTCGGTTGGTCACTGAGGGCTTCTTCATCTTCATCATCTTGGTCTTAAAAGGAAAGAAAAGCTGATGGGAGCATTTATTTGTGTACATTTAGCATGTTTGTGTCCAGTTAATACCTGTTAGTAGTAACATGAATCATATTTTTCATTAGTACTGGAAATATATCATATCACTATTTCAAAATGTAAATCCTTATTCCCTGCATTTTGCAGTTTCATCATTGTGTCATCATCAATTGCATAAACTAGCATGGTATTATTCCAATGTATACCTATCAATACAAAACAACATATTGTTTGCTATGTTGTCAAAGAGGGTTTAGGATTAATGACTTTATTATCAAGTAACATTTTGGAACTGTGAGCATGGGCTCAGCTGTCAATGTTGTAAACCTAAGTGTCTTGGTTAGCACACATTTATCAGTTATATAGTTGTGTTATGCGGTAATTCAGGCCTTCACTCAGGGTTTGTGTGTATGACACCAACAACCAAAGATATCTAAAGTATATTGCATTTTTGACATATCTCTATGTAACAGATTTCATGTTTGAGATTTGAGTAGCAAAATGGCTTCCAAGTGAGAAGGGGGGTGATGAGTGTAGCATGTTGGGTGGTAGTTAAGACACAGGGCCTCATGGTAGATGTAGCCACTTGAATGTGACTTTGTCAACAGTGAGAGGAGTTCAGATACATCAGTGGTGATACTTCAGGGGCAAGATGGCTGCCAGGTGAAAAGGGGGGTCGAGGAGTGAAGCATGCTGGGTAGAGTGAAAGAGACCAGGCCTCATGGAAGTTGTGGTGAAGTGGATGTGCTTTTAGCAGAGGCTGGGAAGAGTCCAGCTACTTGAGTAGTCTTAGTTCAGTAGCAAGGTGGCTGCCAGGTGAGAAGGGGGTAGGGAGTGCAGCATGATGGGTGGTGGTGAAGAGACAAGGCCTCTTGGTGGATGCAGTCACTTGGATGTGACTTTGTCAGCAGTTAAGAAGAGTTCGGCTACTTCAGTGGTGATAGTTCAGGAGCAAGATGGCTGTGTTTCAGACTGTTCAACTCGTAATACAACAGGCATTTGTCATTGTTCTCTGGCGGTCATCCTGCCAAATTCATAGTTTGAAGAGAAGAGACAGAAACATAGAATTGTAGCTATCAACTTAACTTGCCTGCTACAAGGCCTACTGGGTCATAATCATAGGTAGAATAACTAGCTCTGTCACCCATGATTCTTCCACAGTCACAATTTGCATTCGGGTCATATTTCTCTAGGTTTAGGACGACTGATTGTGTCACTAAAAATGGTTTCTATTGACCTCAGGTCTGATGGTAAGGGATTACAGAAATGACGAATCCCTGCACATTTTGATATGACAAGGTCATGTACTTCACCCTGAAATGCTTCTTAAATCCGTGCACACTTTGGTTTACTTTCACTTTATATGCTTTTTGCTGTGTGTGCAGTTTTGAGTATCTGCTGTGCCCATGGCTAACAAAGAAGCACTGTCATGTCTTGGACTAGTATATTTGTGTTTGGATTTGTAGAGCGCCTTATCAACCCGGGGTCTCTAAGCGCTTATCAGAGGGTGCACACAGTTCCAGATGGAAGGCCGGTTAGACAATGCCCCATGCCTCCCGAAACAGCACAGTTTTCAGCTTTTTCCTAAAGGGTAGTAGGCGCATTTCTTTGCGCAAGCTCTCTGGGAGACTGTTCCATGCGGTGGGGATTGTGTAGGAGAATGCGCGCCCTCCTACAGAGGAAAGTTTGAACCGAGGGCAGACCAGCAGAGTGTCATCTGTCGAACGTAAATTCCTGCTGGGCACGTATGGAACTAGACGTTCTCTGATGTATTTTGGGGCTTGCCCGTACAAGGCTTTATGCGCAATGCACAGACCCTTGAACTTAGCCCGCTGTCTTACTGGCAGCCAATGGAGCCTGTGAAGGAGAGGAGTGGCATGAGTCCTTCTTGGTTTGTGAAAGATTAATCTGGCAGCGTCGTTCATGACTATTTGTAGTCTGGCCAGAAGGTGTTGAAAGATACCAGCATACAAGACGTTGCCGTAGTCCAGCCGTGCCAAGATCAGGGCTGATACTGCTCTTCTGAGCGTGTCCACCGTCAGAATGGGGGCGGGCTTACGCAGTTGTCTCATTAGGCCCACACATATGCCCACTACGGCTGAGACCTGGGCTGACATGGTGAGTTTGGCATCTATAAACAAGCCTAAGCTTTTTTACCGCTTGTGCTGGTACTTGGGGGGGGCCCAGTTCAGTGGGCCACAAGAGATCATTCCATGGGCTGGATACAGTTGTAATTGCAAGCACCTCAGTCTTGTCAGGATTTATTTTTAATGAGTTGTCCGTCATCCAATTAACGGTACATTTTAGAATGTTTTGCATTCTCTGATACGCCATTAAAGAATTGTCAATTTGGATGATAATCTGTGTATCATCGGCGTAATTATAGATGTTACAGTCCATTTGATTTAATGCTGAGATTAGGGGTTGTAGGTAGGTGTTAAACAGTAGGGGTGACAAGGCTGAGCCCTGAGGAACTCCACATGTGAGACCCACTGCCTCCGATACAAGGTCGGCTAATTGCACTCTCTGAACCCGATCACCAAGGAAAGATGTCAGCCAGGCATGGGCAGTGCCCTGGATACCGAGGTCCCACACCCGCGACAGTAGTAGGTCATGCCGCGGAGAGGTCCAACAGCACCAGGGCGCACGGGGTTTTATTATCTGCTCTGCGTCTCAGGTCATCCAGCACGGAAAGCATGACTAATTCCGTGCTGTGATGAGCTCTGAAGCCGGCCTGGTTAGGTTCCAACAGGAGGTTGTTTTCAAGGTGATGTGAGAGTGTGGGCAGCACATGTTGCTCCATTATTTTAGCCAAAAAAGGTAGTTGTGAGATGGGCCTATAGTTTTTCATGATCTTGGCATCTGCCCCTGCCTTCTTTAAAAGAGGGATCAGCCGGGCTTCCTTAAGGTTAGAAGGGACCTGTCCGGTTGAAAAGGAGCTATTCAAGAGCGATAGTATGTCATCCTCCAGCCCCGGCCAGGCTTGTTTATAAACCCTTGGAGGACACGGGTCAGCCGGTGACCCCGATTTGACTCGACCCATCACTGTTCTCACCATTTCCTTGGTGAGTAGGGGCAGTGAGATTAGGGGCTGAGTGACTGCTGGGATGTTTCTTATGATATCTCCCAGGCAGTCTAGTCCGGGGGTGGTCTTAATTTCTGTCAGGAGATCATCTATCTTTGTGGTGAAGAATGACTGAAATTTTTGGCAGTCTTCTTGCGAGAAGGAGGGGGGTTGTTCTTTCTTTTTCCTCAATTCTGACAGGACCTTGAAGATTTCTTTCTGGGGATTAAGTGCTGTTGAAATTCTATCTCCATAGAACTCAGCTTTCCTAGCCCTAATTGCTTGTTTGTAGGTGGCGAACTCCTTTATGTATATGGCTTGAGTGCTGGGATCATACCCCTTCCGCCAGGCTCTCTCACTCCGGCGTAGAGAGCGTTTCAGAAGCCTCAGTGCGTCATTAAACCAAGGCGCACCTTTGCCCTTATCTCCAATTCTTACCCTTCGGGCTGGTGCCACTACTTCCATGGCACTTTGAAGTTTTTGTGACAGTTTGAGGCTGGCCGTCTCTACGTCATCCTCTGGTAGTCTATTGAAATGGGAAGGTAGTTTCCCTAGAGTGGAGACCAGTGTGTCTGTGTTAATTTTATTCCAGCTTCTCACGACCTGCCACTCAGCAGAAGAAGATAGGCTTTGCCCTGGGAATGCCATTCTCCCATGCAGTAGGTGATGGTCTGACCATATGCAGGGCGAGATGGTGATTGGACTCAACATCGGGACTGATGTCCAGATCAGGTCCAATGTGTGGCCTTTCTCATGTGTAGAGCCAGTCACCCTCTGAATTAAATCTAGCGAGGTCATAGCCTCATCTAGCCGTTTTGACATTGTATCTTTAGGGGACTCCTCCCAGTGGAGATTGAAATCTCCCATAACCACGAAGCCTTCATACCTTGACCGCTAGACATGGACCAGTCCAAGAAAAGGCTCAATGAAGGCTGGAGGAGTCCTTGGGGGGCGATAGACAAGGAGTATCACCAGGCAGTTGGTGGGAGAACAAAACTTGACTCCCAAGATGTCTGTGCCCTCCAGATTTTCTGCACAGATGGTTTCAGTTTTTAAGGAGTTGTTATAAAGGAGGGCCACTCCCCCCCCTTTCCTGCCATCTTTCCTGTTGTAATTAATGGCGCCGAAGTTAGGTGGAAGTACTGCCACCATGTCGGGGGTAGATGAATCTTCTAGCCATGTTTCCGTAACTCCTAGCACATCCAGGTTACCTTCTTGGAGCAGCGAAAACACCTCCAGATTATGTTTTTGGAGGAAACGTGTGTTGAGCAGGCCAATGCTCTGTGATATTACCCTTATTTTGTCATTCCTTAGGCTCGTTTTGCTAGTAAATGGTTTAACTGTGGGGTTCAGCAACCCCTCCCGCCGGAGTGTCTCCACTGTCTGCGGGTTTATGTGGCGGATTTTGTTATTATTTAAGGCCAGCAAGGTTTCCCTGGAGTAACAGGGCCGTGGGCCAGGGGTTAAGGCCCCTGGTCCCGGCCAGGCACGGACGGGTGCAGACGGGCGCAGACGGGCGCAGACGGGCTTGCCTTAGGCACGCCTTTGGTGTGCCTGCGGCTCACCCGCCACGCACGTGCGCCGCGCATTTGCTCCAGTCTGGCTTTTAACCCCGTTACTCCTCCCACCCACCACTCAGCCCTGCTGTGCAGCGGCTGTCCTGGATCGACCACTAGACCGGGAAAGAGCCGGCTAGCCGAAGGGAGGGAGCGTGGAGGTGAGGGTGAGGGTCAGGGATACGTGACACAAAGTGAAAACACAGTTTTTAAAATCAAGTAGTTACTGTAAAAGTCTCAGCTTTGGTAGGGATTTCGAGTATGCAGCGAGGCTGCCGAGTGGCTCACCACTTAGATCTGGTGTAACCCTCTGTCACAGCGCGCCTGCTACAGCCCGTCTTTTAACCCCCGTTACTCCTCCCACCCACCACTCAGCCCTGCTGTGCAGCGGCTGTCCTGGATCGACCACTAGACCGGGAAAGAGCCGGCTACCAGAAGGGAGGGAGCGTGGAGGTGAGGGTGAAGGTCAGGGATACGTGACACAAAGTGAAAACACAGTTTTTAAAATCAAGTAGTTACTGTAAAAGTCTCAGCTTTGGTAGGGATTTCGAGTATGCAGCGAGGCTGCCGAGTGGCTCACCACTTAGATCTGGTGTAACCCTCTGTCACCTGACTCTCCCTGACTATTGCCTCCATACAAAAATGTGCGGTGCTGCATGCCCAAGCATGAACTTCATGATATGTGCCTACTACAGAACGATTCTCACAGCAATATCGTCCCCTGCACTAATGGTTTTTGTAGAAAGTCAACCAAGCTCCACATAATTAAATCATTGCCACCGAATATGTGCAGCTTCAAAGCCACCTACTTCGAAATTGCGTGCCTCTTTGTCCTGTGTACTCAGATCTAAAACAAATGCTAAAGATTGCCTGCTCCACCGTATTATATCATGTCAATGCGAACATGGCCTTTCACTATTTGGCTTACCTGCTCAGCTCCATTAAGGCCCATCTTTCAGCTACAACTGGAACTCCCAGTCCCGCTACTAGTGGAGTTCCTCATAACAGCATTGTCCTCCTCTTGTCCTGCATGTTCCTAAAAGTAACTAGCTCCACCCGGGAACTTCTTACTACTTTTAAGTCTTCCTAGTATGTCCCCTCTGTGGTTGGAGACTGGACATGTACTTCTTGCATGGTAAGAGGACACCTCTGCCCTCCATAATTGACTAGAGTCCAATCATCATGGTATAAGGACATTCCTGACCATAGAACAATTGAGAAAACTAGTTCTGCTCTTACCATACAATGACAAGTAAGTCTACCTCAATTCCAAGTAATTTTCTTCACACCCAATAGATTTCCCTTGTCACCCTGATAATACAGGTATAGCAACTTACCATATGGAGTGGGAATAAATTACAGATTGTCTATGAACCTCTCCCATAACTTACCTGAAAAATTACACACATTGGGAATGGACAACCTCTAGCATGGACAATACATACTTTTCTTGTAATCTCCACACCAAAGTGCATATCTAATGTTCATGTGCATGTCTAATGTGCAAGTGTATATCTAATTGGTAATACCTTGAGTGACACTTTATAAGATCCAAAAAAATGATCTCGGGGCAAAGGATTCACACTGTAGTCCCTCAAGCACAAGCAAATAAATTAGAAGTAACAATAACAGTGAGGTTATTTGCTCCTGCAGTAGGATTACACATTTTCCAAGTTGTGATATACAACTTCTGGGTTTAGTAAGGTTTGTGACGGAGCAGTCTTGGAACCATCCAACAAAGCTTTTGAATCTCTGCCTTATTTAAGGATCCGGCAGCAGACCCTATAGGATCCTTTGGCGCTTGCTCTTTTCTTTCAGGTTGTACTAGTAATTCCTCCATTGTGATTCTGCAGCACTTTCACTAAGGGCCCAGCAGTGCTCTCGCTTTTCAAATTCTTGCAGCTCTTCATCATCTGACTGCCTCCTCCTATATCCTACAGTAGGTCTTTACACTTTACATCCTCCTAATTTCCTGGTATTCCACCTTCAAAAACCTACAGCTTTATTTCCACTCTCCAGGCTGCTAGGTGGCTTTTTTCATCAAGGTCCTGCATAATTCCCTCTCAAAGGTCTTTTTCAGATCTTCCTCAACTCAGACTCTTATGCTGCAGGTTGCTTCCTCCCTTCAGGCTCCTGGAGCCAGTGCTTGACGTGTAAAGAATAAGTGCCATGCTCCAGCGTTTTGTTCAACAGTCTGTGTCGAATGTCAGGGATACCCAAAACCAAGGTTGAGTAGTCTTGATTGCACATCTTGCCTCTTTCATGTATTACCAGACACTTCCTGCATTTTTCTCTTAATCTGTGAGGTTATTTGTTATCACATCTTTCTCTTCCTCCTTCTTTCCCAATTTGTATTTTTCTCCCTCTTGTTCTGGGTCAAAGTCTGATGAGGAAAAATGAATACTGATCCCCAAAAGCTCAGATTTACCACTCGCACTCCAATCCTCCAAGGTCCTACAGTCTCTTCATTTTTAAAATGTTTAGATTTTTAATTTTTTAATTTTTTACCCTCATCCACCCATCCACCCAACATTCAGAAGGAAGTCCTTCTGTTTAGATTGTTCCATCTGGTTTAAACCATCAAATTACTAAATAGCATAAGTAATTGAAATCGTTTTCACAGAGCATTTCATGAAACCTCAGGAGTCCTAAAGTGCAAAGTGCGAGTGATCAACTACATATGTGAATTAGACAATGTAAAGTGACCTATGCAAAAGTGCAAAGTGCGAAGTGCATGAAGTGGTACCTTAATACCAGAAGACAGTCTTGGGGTCTGAAACAGATAAACAGCCTATTATACGCAAAAATATTAATTAATTTCCAAACTTATACAGTACTTATTGGTTTGCCTGCCTGGCCTCATAATTTAGTAGCAAACGCTCCTTTATTTTGAATTCAACTGGCAAGACCATTTAGACACCTGGTCCCAGATTCCCAAACCTTTCCTTTTGGCGCATATGCCCTTCTTGGCATATATTGCTTTTCTATGTTTTTTTTGTTGAAAGTAGGCGGGCCAGCCACTACTGAAAGGAAGGGGGACTGGAATCCAACCAAGCAGAAGCGATACATAGCCTGTGAATATCCATAGATCAGCGCCCCTTCTTTTTATCTTTCTATAGTATCCTGTACTCCCAATAATACAGTAGCAGGAGTTTTCAGAACGTCTCGGGATAAAACTACCTTAAGGAGAACCTGCATCTCTTCCAGCAGGTGGCCAAGCTTCTCACAAGTAGCAAACATATGTACTGAATCTACACCCTGTTCAGAACGCCGGGGGCACTCAGTACCTTTCACAGCCCCTCTTTTTGCAATTTTACTCGGGTATAATACGAAAAAAGCAAGTTTTTTTAAAACTGAGCTTGCAAGTTGCCCGATGGTAAATTGCTTTGAGCGAAGAGCTGACAGGAAAACATTATCAGTGATGTCTAATTTCAGCTGCCATTTCCCGGAAGTTCTAGTCAGGTCATCTTGCATTAAGGTATTAAGAATGCCATAGATAGTCCCGATTTGAGGAGTATTTGGTTCAGATAGTTTTTCCGTAAGCCCACATTTGACAAACCCAGCAGGCACGCCTGCCTTTCATTGTAAAAAGTTCCTAATTGATATGTATTTACAAACCTCTTTGTGACTTAGACCACTTTTTCTTTTAAGGTCTTCAAAGGCCAAAACCCCATCAGATGAATAACCCCCCCCCCCCCCCCAGTTGATTGACTCCTGCTATATGGCAAGTTCAAAAGTAGGAACTGCCGAAAATGTCTGGCAGCTTCTTGTTGCTTCTTGTGGGAGTATAGTAATTCAGTCTCCCAATTCCTAGTATTTTATGGACAGCAGTAAAAGCCTTGTATGTTCCCATAAGGGCCTTGAACCTTACTTTCTTATAGTATCCATATTCAAGTTGTCGCCACAAGCATGCCCAAGCTTCTGGGCCAAGTTGCAACTCGAACGGGGAGGGGAGATTCGTCATTTTTGCTTGGGGTTGGTCCTGTAGCAATACGGGACACATCTGCATGATGGTGGCCCAATAATATATTTTTAAGTTTGTAAGTGCCCATCCACCTCTCTCCCTAAGGAGAGATAGATACTTTAGGGACCTTCTTGGCTGGGAATAGGCCTATAAAAACTGTGAAAAAAGATTATCGAATTTTTTTAGCATTAAGTTTGTAAATTCGAGGGGGTGGCTCTAAAAAAATCTCAAATTTTGGAAAAGAAAGTCATTTTTAAAACATTGCACCATCCCACTAAGGAAAGATCTAAATTGTTTAGATGATGCAGTGACTTCTTAATCCCTGAGGCTAAAGGGGCTAGATTTTCCTCAGCGATTGTATCTGTATTGTCCAACATGTTGACCCCAAGATATCTGGTCTTGGAAACCACTCTGTGGTCTGTCCAATTTATTTTATCTTCACGATTATCTGGGTTTCTCCCTAATTTAATGCATAGCCGGGACCTCCCGGAAATTTTATTGCCTCTATTGTCTTACCGGGGTCACAAGCACTAAACCGTCGACATCATTTTAGTTTCAAATCCTTTTCTGAGTATTGGGGGGATCTTCTGACTATATTCTAGCTTCTTAATAAAAGGTTTAATGTACATTGCAAAGGGCAACGTGGAACGGGGGCAATCCTGACGTGTCCCCCGTGTTATTGCAAATTGGTCTGTCCGTACACCGTTGATCACGACCCTAGCCATGGGATTTGTATATAGGGCTTTACTAGCATGTACAAACCCGGGCTCTAGACCCATTGTCTGCATGATGCGCCACAAAAAAAGCCAGGAGACCCAATCAAAGTCTTTTTCGGCATCGAGAAGTATTAAAGCCATCGGGTCTCCTATAGCCTTTGTCGCATCAAACAGAGTAATAGATCTCCTTATATGATCAGTAGTGCTGTTTTTAGGAATAAATCAATGTAGCCTAGAGACTAGTCTTTCAATAACAACCAATAATCGGGAAGCTAGAATTTTGGAGTATATTTTGGAATCTTCGTTGATTAAGTTTATCGGTAACCCTGGGCAAAGCACTACGCTACGCTTGCGCAACTTCGCACTACGCGAGCTGCACGTAGCACAGTGCAAACACGCGTAGCGAAGCGGTGCGTAGTGCAGCGGTCATTTTTTGCTTGTTCGCGGTCCTCAATGTCATGTACGCGACCGCGAGCAAGCAAAATGACATCCCGGCGAGACTCTCAACGCGGGAAGGTCAGGTTTCTCATTGCGAGTGGTCGTGCATGATCGCGACCGCTCGTGATGAGAAACTACCAGTTCGCGTTGAGAAAGCTGCCGCTCGAGTAAGCAGCTCGAGTAAAAATCTACTCGAGCGGCAGAATACTACAGCTCGCACTGTGCAAGATGCCGTTTTCAATGATTGCACAGTGCCGGATGCTTGTTCGCACTGTGCAATCATTGAAAATGCATTTTGCACAGTGCGAACATGCTACTACGCAGCTCGCGTAGTGCTACGTGAAGTTCACGTAGTGCGAAGTGCACTTCACGTAGCTTCGCGTAGCGCTACTTCGCGAACTACGCCCACCCTTATTTATCGAGCGATAAGAGCCCATTTCCAGGAGAGGTTTGTCCTTTTTGGGAAAAATTATGATTTTTGCTAGTGACCCGGAAGAGGGAGGGGCCGTACCATTAAAAATTTGTTCCAGAAGAGATTTGAATATATCTTTAATCTGATCAGTAAATTCTTCATAGAATTCCACAGGGATAAGAGCGGTGCCCACTGCCTTTCCATCTGGTAAGCAGGTATAGCAATCTCTTCCCAGGAGGGGGAACCTTCTAAAAATTTGCAATCCTCTGTGCTCATACTTGATATCAGAATTGGATCTAAAAATTGTATATGGCTTTTTGTCCTGAGGTTATAGTGCCGGCACCTTCCTCAGTATATAGAGCTTGGTAAAACTGACAGAAGGCGGTTCTAATTTTTTCCGCCTCAGAGGCTATTCCGACAATCGGATCTCGGATGGAATATATACCATTATTCGTAATATGCTGTCTAGTTCTCAGGGCTAGCTGGTGGCCAATTTGTTCACTAAATTCATAAATCTTTTCATGCTCAGCGGCCCACTTGGAGGCGGCTTTTTCGGCCAAAATATAGCCGATTGCTGCTCTTGTTGCTGCAACCTCCATTTGTACTGGCTCAATTTCCCTCTCCTGCTGAACTGCCCCAATAAGTTTTTCCGCAGCCCTTGCTAATTTCTTTTGGAGCTCATGGATCTTCTGTTTTTTCCTTTTATTATTCCTTAGTGAAAACTGTAGGGTTTCCCCCGTGTACAAGCCTTTATTGCATCCGGGACCACCTCAATTTGAGCGGAACTGTATTTCTTACAAGGAAATCTTGGATCCAGCCTTTCATGTGGTCACAATATTACTTGATAAATAATGAAGACCTCTCGAAGCTCCAGGTTGAAACTTCTTTACTGAAAGGGATTCCCTTGACCTCTAAAATTAAGGGGTTATGATCTGACATAAATCGACGGATAAGATCAATGTTGACTTCCTGAATCAGAGAGGAATAGACTACAAAGTAGTCTAGTCCGGCATGTGATTATTGGGGGCAGAATAATAAGTATAACCCAAGTGGTCCAAGTGGTTCATTCTCAGATGAGACCAAACATCAATAAGCCCATGACATGGAATAAATTCTTCAACACCTGGAAAACTTTGGGTTTTGGACCTGTACAGTGCAGTTGGATATCCATATCACAATCTCAGGGTTGGTTAATATTCAAGTCCCCCATATTATTATAGGGAGGGGCCAGTGAGCCAGCTCCCCGGAAAACCAGTTAATTACCCTGGGGTCATCTGCTGTGCTCCCATATATTGAGCATAAGGTGAATGAAGGCTTGAATGAAGGCCTATACTCTGTTGGGTGTCTACCTTAGTTTGAATTATTTGAAAAAGGTTACTACGCTGGGCTAAAATAGCTACTCCTCCAACACGCACACTCTGTGATGTCCATTCAATCAGACTAAATCCCAGAGTGTTTAAAAGACCAGCCTGTGTGCCTTCGATGTGTGTTTCTTGGAGGCAGACAAGCTCTGCCCTCAACAAGCGTAAACCTTGGGAGACCTTATGCCTCTTCCACACATCATTTAACCCGCTGACGTTAAAAGTAGCAATTCTAAAATGCGCTAGGTTCCACATGTTAATTCATTTTCATTTCCGTTCCACTGAAACAATCAGAATACCAGAAGGAAAGAAAATGGTGAAAAAAAGCAGTAGAAAGAAAAAAAAAAGAAAAAAACATAGAGGACAATGATCTCCCAGAAAACAAGAAGCCATAGGCCTTAGGTGCACCATAAGCCATTTCCCACGCTTTTTACACCAACAAGACGAAAGCATTTTCAAACAATAGCGACCATGTTAAAAAGTGTTGGACCCAACGTCTCCCTCCCTGGTGGAAGAGGTGTGGCGTAGCAGCCAGGGTGCCTGACTCTGGACCACAGGGTACACAGTTCAATCCCAGGCACCAGCAGCAGGTTAGCCCAGCACCATGTGACTCTGGGCAATAGCTCGCTTCCCAATGGCCCCCAGTGCTGGGACTCCTCTCCGGAGGTAGCTGTGAACTTTGCAAATGCTGTTATTTCATATTTCATTTCATTTCCCTCCCAGCCCCCCTATCACCCTTGACTCTGCAGTGCCCTCCTGCCTCTCCCTCACCTCCCCAAAAAGCTGAGCAATCAGGGCTAGCCTGAGTGATGGATGCCAAAAAATAGGTCCCCGCCTCCCAACCCCATCCTGTTATCCCCCCAAAAATATTAAACCACAGGCCGAAAAAACACAGTCAATCATTAAGTAATTCCAATTATTTCTATGTCTCCCTTCCCTTTCCTCCCCCTTGAAGAAAATATCAGCAACTGTTTTCAGAGAGAGAATGAAATTTTGCTGTGCCCAGTTTTTGCCTTGATTTAATTGAGATATTCTTGAGCCTTGATTTCAGACGTGAAACTAAGGGAAGAGCCATTTAAGTTGATTTTAAGTTTGGCAAGAATCATTAAAAAACATGGGCTCCCAGCTATTGAAAAGGAACAAACAACTAGAAAAGGCACCATCTGCGTTCAACCGTTGCAAGACTGAAGGCTGGCTTAGCGAAAAAAGACACCCCTTCGAACATTTCCTTGAGTTTGGCCGAGCATACTCATAAACCAATTATCTTAGCAAAAAGTTACCAAGGAACACCAAGAAGGCTCTGGGTTTATCTCCTTCATTAGAGTGCTGCTTTTTTAACGTGAACGAGAATCGGTGAGCCCTTTGTACCTCTTGGTCCCAATTCCAGTCGGGATGATCGGGGAAAGCATCTTTCAAAAGCTTCACGATAAATCGTTGGGGTCGTCACAGTCTACTCCTTCTGGGATCCCCAACAGTGGAGGTTATTTCGGTGCTGCCTGTTCTCCCGATTCTCCAACTTCCATGTGACATCTGTCATGCGGGTGCCTTGGGAGGAACTCTGCTCTTTTACAGAGGTGACTTCAGCTTCCAGGCTCTCAGCACCGCTTATGATCATCGTGATGCATTCGGAATCTCTGAGCACATCTTGTTCAATTTTCTTATCCCCCCTTGTAACTTTTGGGCTGCCCCCTTTACTTGTCTATTGTAAATCCTTACTTCTTCTTGAGATTGTTTAATTGATAGCAGGATGGCTGACAAAGAGGGTACTTTGGCTAACTCTATAGTTACCTACAAGACTCCTCGCCATCGTGAAAGGTACGCAGTGAGCCAGTGTAATCCCATTTCCATTAGCTATGGCTTTCATGCCATTTCCCTTTACTTTTGTTGGAGGTGGACCTCTGGCATTGCGAGGTGGCTACCTTGTTTGCATTGTGGCTGCAGAGTGAGTCTGATTGAATCTCCTCGCCTGAGGAGGTGCTCCCTCCGACAGAGGAATCCGAACCATCAGTGACCGAAAATAGTGCTCCCCTGCTAACTCAGGGGACAAGTTTGGGCGCAGATACTGCCCTCCAGCAACCATGCCCTTTTCAATGCCCTAATAACAGGGGTAGGCACCCCCTGTTCTGGCACATCCGAAGGCCTCCCATTTTGGGAAAAAGGGGTCAGTTGTCACACCTTTTGTGGGTTTTCCTAAGTTTTTTTTTTCCTCTACGTTGCCTGATGCCAGAGGAGTTGCGGTGTTGTCGGGACAGGCCACCTGCTTGTCACATTCAGATCTTGGGGGAAGTTTTTGGTGGTCCTCAGTGTCAGGGCAGGGAAAACACATATTGGATGGTCGCTCTGAGGCCACAAGCTTGAAGTTAACTTCAGGGGCTTCGGGGAGTGCCCCTACACCATCTGGATTAGCTGCTCTCTCCCCTTGGGTCCCAGAGTATTTGAGGGGTAAGCATATTTGCTATGGAGGTTGAGAACCCATCCCTTCTTTAAGTGCAGTCCCCCCAGTCGCTCACAGTGCCACCTTCTTGTTCCCCCTCTGATGTCCCTTTTACCTCTTACACTGTTTTCGGGATCTGGTTCCTGTGGCCCCGGAGTTCGTTGGCACGATTCTTAACTTGGATCCCCTCACCCCACGGGCTGCCATGTTGCGCCCTTTAGTTGAATTTTTCCTTGATGGAGTCTGCCGGGGCTCAGAAGGAGCTTCGGAATGGAGAAAGGAGATTGTGGCGGCAGTCAGGAGGCAATTCAGTGAAAGCAAGCAGTCGCCGCTCTAAGTGAATCCGAATCCATGGGACAGCGCAGGCGTCTGCCCAACGTGAAGAGCAGCAGCTTACTGAGCAGTGGCCAGGCTCCATGGCACATACCATAAGGCCGAAAAGTCAGAGACACGGTGTGAGTGACAGTGGCGTGTTGAACTACTCGGTCGCCATCTTGCCCCTGCAGTATCTTCAAAAATCTTTTGGCAACCCTCTCACTAGAGGGTTCTGTAGTGCTGATCTGCACTACAACCCTCATCAAGGCACCTCCAGAACTCTATGAAAATCTGCATATTTTTTTTTTTAAAGAAGGAACACTTTAAATTATCCCGAGGCACTACGACCCTACGGAGGTCCTCATCCTGGGCTCCTCGCCCTCCGCCTGGGACGACTCCTGGTGGCCCCCCGCCCTGGGCACCGCACCCAAACCGACGGACCACGCACGCAACCTGGGCTTCATCCTGGACTCCTCCCTCTCCATGACCAGACAAGTCAACGCCGTCTCCTCATCTTGCTTCAACATCCTGCGCATGCTACGCAAGATCTTCCGGTGGATCCCCACCGAGACGAGGAAGACGGTCACCCAGGCACTCGTCACCAGCCGACTGGACTACGGCAACGCCCTCTACGCCGGAACCACCGCCAAGCTCCAGAAGAGACTCCAGCGGATCCAGAACGCCTCGGCCAGACTCATCCTCGACATCCCCCGACGCAGCCACATCTCCGGACACCTGAGAGATCTGCACTGGCTCCCGGTCAACAAGAGAATCACCTTCCGTCTCCTCACCCACGCACACAAAGCCCTACACAACCAAGGCCCGAGCTACCTCAACAACCGGATCAACTTCTACACCCCCAAACGCCTCCTCAGATCAACCAGCCACGCCCTCGCCGCCGTCCCCCGCGTCCGAAGAGCGACAACAGGAGGAAGGTCCTTCTCCTACCTGGCCGCCAAGACCTGGAACTCACTCCCAACCGACCTGCGCCTGACCCAAGACCACCTCTCCTTCAGGAAGAAGCTCAAGACCTGGCTGTTCGAGCAGTAACGGCACCCCCCCCCCAAACCAGCGCCTTGAGACCCTACGGGTGAGTAGTGCGCTCTATAAATGACCTGATTGATTGATTGATTGATGTTCCAGTGCATTGCTGTCAAGAGGTGGGGAAGTCACAATCCGCTTAGGTCACTACACGACCAGGCAGGAAGCTCACATCCCAGTGTAATTGTGGCCGCACTAGAATAAGCATTGCCAGTAAACTTAGCATACACATGAAATTACCTCTTCTTCCATCTCAGTTATTCATACAACTATGTAGTCTATCACTTCTCACCCATGTGTGTACTCGGTCCCCCGTCCTTTTGCTCATGCATCCCTCTCCTTTTGCACCCCACATGCTCTCCCATGCATAATATCACATACACATTTAGCCAATACAGAGACGCTTTTAATTATAAGCCAGGCACACAAGAGATGCAGTTTCATGCGAATATTTCACCTTAATCGTTCCCCCAAGTGTTAATACTTTCCACGCCAAATTAAGACTTTTGATGTCACCAACTTCCAGGTAACTACAAAACGGTTCTAGTGCTGCGTCAATTGCTGTCTCGTTGTGTTTCTCTAACTTGCAACAGCATCCTAATCCCTGTTGAGGGATAGGTGGTTTTTGAAGGAGCACTTTGGTGTTCAAATTACTCATTTCAAAATAATATAGTAGGAGCATCAGCACTTAGTGAATGACACAAAAGAATAGTACATTTTGAGATGCACCGCACTTTGTTTATATAAACACGTCTGTGGGATTACTTCTACAAAAGATGAGTGCCAGAGGGTAATTGAAGCAGTTATTTCCCTGCAGGATTGGTTTCATGATCTGTGCCCCAAAGGATCGATCGGTGTCAGGCAATTAAGAAATTTATAAAGCCATTAGCAACCATCTTCGACTCGACAGAAATTGATGAAACAGAGTGCTGTCTGTAATGTGGCCTGCACAGTGATCCAAGCAAATGTTTACCCTCCTTCTGTGAGTAATAACGGTTAAAGGCATTTAACAAATGGGCTGAAGAGAAAGCACCAATATAGTAAATAGAGACTGTTTTTATGTATGTGTTTTGTGCGGAACGTTTTTTACAACGGCACATATAACAGTATTGCCATTTAGTAGCATTCTATTTTCATGCACAGAAATGCTATCTATCTATCTCTCTCTCTCTCTCTCTCTCTCTCTCTCTCTCTCTATGTATATATATATATATATATATATATATATATATATATATATATCAATAATACTGAAGATATTCACAACTTTCTATCGTCATGACTCAACTCTGAAGCGTGTTTCCCTATCTTAGCAGTTTAAAGAAGTTTTGCCCTGTATTCACATTGGCGCCCAACAAGATATCAGCAAGAGACTCAGTTAGTATTGTTGCTCAAGCTAGGTGTACTAAGATGGAGCTTGGTTCAGATGGGTAGTCAGGTTCCCTGTTGCCCATCTGTTTTTCTGGATATGAAGGAAGGGTTGAACTAGTACTATTTATGATGTGTAATAGATAGTCAGGTTCCCTGTTATCTATTGGGTTTTATTGTTCCCTTTTCCCTTTTGACTCTGTCCTCCGGCCACTTTACACCTGTGGCATTTTTTCTCTCCCTACTCATTATCTAGTTTTATCACCACATATTTGGTCACTACACTTATTTTATCACTTTTAAAATCATGATGAATTACTGTTTTTAGAATAGCATTTTTTACTTACCTTTGATCAAATAATATGGCTTAGTCCTTATTTTAATATGGGTAACGTTTTTTATATGCATTCTTTTTAATCAGTAAGATGTATATCATGAATTATCTTTGAGATGTAAATATATGCACTTTATATAAAGCCTCTTTGCACACTAGGCAAGGTTGTCCTAGCTTTTAGTTGTTGACACTATAGCACTTTTTTTGCTCAATTGCACACCCAGCTGTCCGCTCCTCTGTCCCACGGTGCAGAGGTCAAGCTGAAATTACTAGCACAGTCACCTTTTGTAAATAAGTACGGTTGGTCTTTTTTGCCACATAACGGATTTATTCAGTTATTTTGTCAAGTTTAAGTTTGAGCTTCTTTTCGACCAAGCAACTAGAAAAAAACAAAATGGTGTTTACAGTTCAGAAATGCATTTATGCAGAGTATTTATTGTGCTAGAATTTCAAATTGTTGTTTTATTACATAATTGCTTTTAATTTTGTGCAATATGGACATATGAAAACGACTACGCTTTCTGACATTGGACTCAGGCAAATCCAGTCTGTTTTTTGTGTTTGTAGGTCACATGACCTTTCAGGAGGCGGGTAGTAGGAGGGGCAAAATGCATTTTAATATCACTAAATTCAGCTACTCCTTGCATGTGAACAAGGGCTGCATAGCCCGAAACGCGTCATGGTTGGTTGTACCACTGAGATCTGCAAATTAAAAATCAGTTACCTGAGAAGTTCGTGGTCTGTCTCCTGCTTTGCCGGTCCTGGGGGATTGGAGGTGGTAATGTGGAGTTACAGAACATATTATATATATATATATATCTATATATATATATATATATATATATATATATATATATATATATATATATATAGATATATATATATATTATATATGCACCAATCTGGCTTCTTGTTGATCCAAAAACAGGCGCTGACACCGTGGAGTATATGCCACTGGAATTTATTTATTCCACACGAGAGCCTTGGCGCGTTTTGGAGGAGAACTTGCTCATAACATTGGGCGCCACTGAAGTGCATCTCTATATACATTCTCACTCAACATGGTTGTCACAGCAACCGTGAGTCACAATAGACATACAAATTTACGATAGATAAGGTGCAGTATTCGAGAAAATAACATTGGATAAATGCAGAAAACAAACAGAATACCAAAGACATATAATGTCTTGAAATTACAGAAAGACTTTACATCAGACTACTAATCTGTAAAGAGTAGATTTTAATCTGATGTGGGTTGGGGGTTACTATCGATGCCTTGGAGTTGCATACAGCAGTTGACAAAGGGAACAGGCTAACAAAGTGACAGTGAAGATGTGGTCTGTGATGAACTCACCGCAATATATGTCCAAATCAAGTATCATACTGGCATACATAAAACATAACTGGGTTTGGGGAGTTGCAACATTGGTATATAATAAAAAATTACATTTACATTTTGAATTTATGAACAACTCAATACACGTGATTTATGCGAGGTATCTAGGACCAAGTGGGCCTATGTCGATGCCTAGATCATGACAAAGGACCGTATCAATACTGGTCAAAGGATGATTACTGTGTGGTTAAAGAGGCACAGGGAGCAGCCCAAGTGGGCTTTACTGAACATCGTCTGTGTGCATACGCAACATACAAAAAAAAGTTGAACCCACAGATTAATAATCATATGAAGACACACCTTTAAATATGAACATGCAAAAATGTAACAAATCAAAACAATCATAAGTGCTAAAATATCTGGAAGCCCTGGGGTGTAAAGAGAGAGAGAAAAAGCTATAGATGAACAGATAATGCGTCATCTGAGTTCATCCCAAATGGAATCGTAGAGTTCAAAAGGAGGATATCTTTAGTTCTTATATATGCAAGGCATGCAGACAGAGTTCTAAAGTTTTAACATACACAATACCAGGTATGATACAACCTAAGGTCATCAATATATTTTTGACCTGTAACACTCCATTTTGCGTGTACTGCTTGCTATGTCAATGTGGCAAGCAGTACATTGGCAGCACTATACATCCTACAAAAAGGAGAATTCTAGAGCATGCAAGAGCAATAGAGAAGAAAGACTTCACTTATCCCGTAGCACAGCATTTTGTTAAATTTCACAATAGCGAGAGAAGTTTATTGAAATTTTACTGATTAGACCATGTACCAGCGAGTGACCGGGGAGGAAACCGCAAACTTAAATTGCGTAGGCTGGAATCTAGATTTATAATTGATATGCAAACTAAACATCCCAAATGGTTTAAATACCGAAGAGGAACTGGAAATCTATTTAGGGTGAGGAATTATGATGCTATATCTCAATAGTTTCCTGTATAGTCAAGATGTTTATGATGAGAGTACTGTATTGAAGATTACGTACAACTGTAGAGCTACTAATTTAAATGAAAGGGCAGAGGCGAGAACAGACTCTCTTCGCAATTCAGAAGAAGCACCAGAGAGCCCATCCTTTGGCGCCATATTCAAATATAAGGGGGAGGTGCCCACGTGGCCCACCTCTCTGATTCAGGAGAGGTTGCAGTGACCTAATCAGATGGGCAGTGCTTAAAGGTAAGGAGGGGCACCCAGCTCCCCTCTCTGAGCCATTCCCTGGTCCCGGGTACCCCAACCCCCGAGGCTGACTCAGTGACGGGGTGTCCAAGGATCCCCAACTCTCATGACACCATCTATTTTCCTGCCCGCAGCCAGCAGGCCAGGATCAGGGCCTGTGACCAGCCCCCCAGTGTGCTCAGCAAAGGCCCTGTGCATTGTGGGGATGGCTACCTGCGGGGGGTTGGATGCAGGGCAGGCCCTGAGGCCAATCCCTTGCCACATGAGGTGAAAGGCCATGCATGGTGGAGGTTGGCTTCACGTATGCATATGCGACAATGGCCATGTGTATTATGGGGTTGGCTGCCTGTGGGGGGTTGCTCGCAAACAGCAATAAAATATTACTTTACATAAAAAAAAACTAGAAATTCACTGAAAACACCAAAGGTTATACTACTGTTATAGGTAGGAGAATTGTTCAGTGACATCATGATGTTTTAAACTCTAAAAACCATAGAAATTCACCAGTTATAGTTATTTCAAATAACTATAGAACATGCGCACGCCATGCAGTGTTAATTATCCCACATATTACATCACTCATGACATCTTCTATAACATCTTTGATAATATCACTGCAACATTTGCAATTAAATTATTGATGAGAAAACTGTGCATAGCAGGGGCCATAGTTACGTTATGGCACAAGCATTTCCCCTAAAGACTCTCTGATGTAGTTTCTCTATGATAAAGGTAAAACTCTGGATACACCATTGACTGATTAAGTAGCCACACCTTTGATAGACGTTGATTCATAATTGAATGATGAACGATGACCTTGAGGTGCCTGCCATGGGTTGCAGTGATAAACTGCACCTCAGCGCTTTATAATAAGGGCATGCATTTCGGTTGGAATGCATGCTCCAATTGTAAAGAATAGGAATGCGAGCTATGTATGGTCGCATCCTAATTGCTGGGTTGGGACCGACGACAAGAGGACATTCGGTCACAGTTCCCAAAGGACCCTAAATGTTAACACTTACAGTTGATAAACTGCCAGTCTTGATTACTTTAGTAGTAGTTCACTTGACATCACATCTTAACACCTAATGAAAATGGAGTCCTCATTTAGATCTCTCAATTGTTCTTTTACTGTCCAAAGTGGTCTCATCATGCCATTTTCAGGAAACCATCACTCAAACTTACTTACTATTCCCATTGAGCAGTCTCCTCAAGCTGAACTTCTTTACATAGCCAGACAAATTACAGGCGCACGTTAACAATACCTCCATGCTTGGAAAAAACTAAAGATGAAAGAGTCAGAGTGAGAGAGCTGTTGACTTACCTGCTGCCTAACCACTGGCTTAAGCAATATGCCACCTCTTGCCTGGCACAACCTTGTTCCCCTGAGTACTTGAGATATGTGCATCTGGTTAGATTGACTATGAGGTAAGCTCATGGTCAGACACATAAGCGCACAAGGTAGGAGAAGGCACAACTACCACTGGAGTTGGTTCTTAGTATGTGGGGGGTGAATAAAGTCTGGCTTAGTGGAGATGTCTGGTAGGTTCATGGAAGCTTATGTGGTTCTTGAGGTATGTGGGACCACTGTTATGTAAGGCTTTGTATGTGTGTGAGGAGTTTTTATTTGTGGATAGGAAGGTAGTGCAGCTGTTTGAGGTGTAGGGTGATGTGAGTGTGCGGTGGAAGTTTGAGGGTGAGCCTAACCCCTGAGTTGTGTAAGGTCTGAAGTTTTATGGTCAGTTGAGGATTCATTCTGGCATAGAGTTGGTTGCAGTAGTCCAGCTTGCTGTTGATTAGGGCTTGTGTAACAGTTCAGCGTGTGTTGGTAGGGAAGCTTTTGAAGGTCTTCTTGAGCATCTTGAGTGGTTGGAAACATGTGATGGAGACTGTGTTTACTTGGCCTATCATGATGAGTTGGTTGTTGATTACTTTTCCATGGTTCTTTGCGTGGGTTGCCAGTAGGGGTGTGGTCCGAGTTTGGCCGACCACCAGGTGAAGTTCCAGAGTGAGGTGTCTTTCCCTAAGCTTACTACTTTGGATATGTCTGTGTTCAGCTTAGGTCACTTGGTTTTCTTCCATCTAGGGACCTTATTCGTGTGGGCAGAGAAGTAGTCCAGGTGTTTGGCATCTTGTCAGAGAGAAAGAGTCTGAGCTGGGTGTCACCAGCAAAGGATACAATGTTGATTCAGTGTACCTAAATGATGCTGGGACCTAGGTTTATGTAGGCACTGAGTAGAGTGGGGCTGAGTGAGGATCTTTGTGCAACTCCTCAGATAAGGTTGACGGTGTGTGAGGTGAGGGGGCTAGGATAACAAACTGGGTGTGGCCTGTCAGGAAAAAACATAGCCAGTGAAGCATGTGCACCTGGTTGCCAGATTTGTGCAGTCGGTGAGATGGGAGAGGGTGTCAAAAACGTTCCAGTAGAATGAGAGCCGCAGTATCACCTCTGTCATTGACCATCTGGATGCCATCCATGGTAGCATTAAGGGTGGTTTCTGTAATGTAGGCCCTGAATCCAAATTGAGTGACATCAAAAGGGTTGGTTGTTAGTGAGGCGAGTGGCTAGGCATTTATTCATAATCTTTTCCATGACTTTAGCCGGGTAGGGTAGCAGAGAGCTAGGCCAGTAGTTGGCTTACATCTACGGGTCTGCTGACGGTTGCTTGAGGACAGGTAGTACTGTGGTGTGTTTCTGGGTGTCCAGGTAGGAGGCTGTGTTGATTGAGATATTCAGGATCATGGCGAAGGCTGAGCTGATGGGGTCCAGTTCCTTGATAAAGACGTGGTGAGGGCAATAATCCAAGATTGCTCCAGAGCTTATGGACTGCATGTTTTTAGCAGTTTCTTGAGTGGTGATGATGCACCAGATAGTCAGAGTCATCCTCTGAGTGCTGGTTGGGATGGGCGGAAGAGCTATTAGGATATAAAGCTTGGAGTTGCCAGATATGCCGGTTACCTTGTTGCTGAAGAATAGGGACTACTAAGTGCAGAGGTTCTGACTGAGAGGGGTTTATGCTTGTCGAGTTTGTTGATGGTGAGGTGAAGTCTCTCACTATGGCAAAGATTTCTGTGACATTGTTAGTGCAGCATTGGATGTGATTGGTGTGTGTAAAGCATTTGGTGGCTCTGAATTGCTGATGGTAGCCTCTGTGGGTTGGTTTGTAGGTGCTCTTGCTGGTGTTGTCCTTACTTTGCGTCCATCTGCGTTCAAGTTGCTTTCCTTGATGTGCTTGTTTGACTGACATTCAATGGTGGACTTATTTATGAGGAAGATTTGATTAACTTGGTGGTAGCTAAATAAAGTAATAGTCATCCTTATCGTAGAAAACTACAGCTTCACCTACTGCCCTCCCAGACCAAGTGCAAACTTCAGCAGCACCATTGGGACTGCATCACACCCTGATCCTTGACTCTAGTACCGTCAGCACCGTCCTCCTCCTCAGCGACCTAGCCATCAGAAACCAGATGGAAAGGTTCTGGAAGAAGGCATCTGAGAATTTGAAGGCTAGCCAGGAAGGCATGAAACTCTGGTATGATCAGAAGGCCACTCTGGTAGAGTTTCAACTGGCCAGAAAGAGTGGGTGATGGAGCCAAGATCATTTGACAGGGCCCTATGAAGGTGGCTGAGAGGAATGCGGAGGCTGCCAACCTGGTGGATCTCAAGACCCCCAGACATGTCTTAAGTGTAATCCACATCAATTGTCTCAAACACCACTTCTTGAGGTCTGAGGTCACCATGCCATTGGAAAAAGATGATGGAGAAGAAAAGGAGAGTGAACCTCTTTTTAACCTCCTGCCATCCAATTAAAAATATGGGCATGTGGAAGTTGTCAACCTCTTCCCTACTCTGGCCCCAGAATAGCAGCGGGACTGTCACCAGTTCTGGGACCGTTGCTTCACTATGTTCACTCAGTCTTGGACTTACACACATGTGTTCCCTTGATATTGCAACTGGGGACAGTCTGCCTGCCATGAATAAAATCCACAGGCTCTTAGACAAGGTGAGCCAAACATTAAGGAGGAAGTCTCCGAGATGTTGGAATTGGGCATGAATGAGTACCTTAGTAGGCCCTTATCCAGCCAAGTGGTGCTTGTATACATGGCTGCCCCCCCCAGACACGACCCCAGAACTTAGGTTCTATGTTAATTGCAGGGAACTCACCTCAGTAAATAAGAATGACACTCACTCTATCCCCAGAGCGGATGAGCTCATTGATCGGTAAGGGGCTGCCAAGTTCCTGAGTACACTTGATATTACTTCAGGTTACTGGCAGATTGCGAAAACTGAAGGGGCCAAATGTCAGTCAGCATTCTCTACCCCAGAGGACCACTTTCAATTTGAGGTGATGCCCTTTAGATTGAAGAATGCTCCTGCAACCTTCTGGATTTTGCTGAACGTGGTCTTAGCTGAGATGGAGACCTTTGGTGCTGCTTAACTGGATGGCTTAGCTGTCTTCAGTAGCAGCTGGGAGGACCACCTGTTTCACATTCAGGATGTGCTTCAGGCCCTGCAACCAGTCAGGCTTGACTATCAAGGACAGTAAATGGCAGATAGGGCAGGGTTCTTCCATGTACTTGGGACAACTTATGAGCAGGGGAGATCCTCCAGGCCAAAATAGAAACTATCCTGGCCTGTGAGCCCACAAAACCCAGATAGAAGTGAGTGCCTTCCTTTAGCTTCACTGGTTACTACGAGATGTTTGTTAAGGGACTCACCATCATTGTTGCCCTCTTAACTGAGCTGAAGAAGCAGCCCAAAAAGATGATCTTCACAGAAGACTGTAAGAAAGCCTTTGGCACCCTCAAACAGGTCATGTGTACCGCCCCTACATTTGGGTCCCCTGACTTTTCCCAGGAATTAAATGTGCAGATTGATGCCACAGAGCATGGGATAAGGGCTGCCTTTTCACAGCTAAATTAGGAGGGCCTCAACCTCACTGTAGTTTTCATCTCTGGTAGGCTACTTCCCAGGGAACCGCAGTGAAGTGATATTTAAAGGAAAGCCCTTGAAAAAGCTTGAATAACCTTCTATCATAAGCACCCCCAGGTGGTTTAAAAGATATCCCCAAAGGTAACAAGATAGCAAATACCCCACAGCAGACCAGCACCTGTCCAAGTAGAAATACAAAAGCATAAACCCCAATGTTAAAGAAGATAAGGAAAGAAGAAGAAAAGAGAGAAATGAATTAAAACAGAGAAGAGAGGGGAAGGAACGAGCTATGGTGTAACCGTCGCCATTTCCAATCCACATCTGGGCACCATCTGGCGGCCACTGAGGTGGAGTTTGTGGGCATGTCATGGATTTTATCACCTAATAACAGCTATGGTTGTGCTTTACATTTCTGTAATTACTTGTCTAGGTAGTCCCACAAGCGCCTGGAGTCGTTGGTGGAGTGAAGCTTCACATATATTATGTTGTTAGAACTTCTAGTAGAGTATAGCATATCCTGTCCCTTTTTATAAGAGATTACAGATTTTGATTTGCACTACATTAGCACTACCTTGGTGCCCACTAATAGAAGCAGTACCCGCCACTTTTTGCTGAGCTCATTTTCGCTGGCTTTGGCACTCTGCACACTTAGCACTGCTAACCAGTGCTAAGTGTTTGTGCTTTCTCCTTTAAATATAGTAACATTGGCTTACACCCAATAGGCACATGTATTTTACTGTGAGTCTCGAGCAAAGTGCTAGTATATGTACCCCTGTAAATGAAATACTACTGAGTTGCAATTTAAGTATGTGTCAGGCCCAACATTGCAGCCTGTGTGCAGCTTTAAACTGCCATTTTGACCTGGGAACTAAAACCATTTTATCAAGGCTAAACCTTCCTTTTTAGGGCTCGGCCTACGCCCACGAAGTGGGTGGAGCTTCGAGCTCCTAATGTTAAAGAGAAAAAAAAGTATCTCTAGGGCTTTGGCCAGACACATTCCTTAGTGTTTTATGTCATCTGACCAGTGATTCGTCTTCGCTGTGGTGTCTTTGTAGTAGCCTTGACGTGATAGGCTAAATGTAGTTTTCGTCCGCCATGTTTGGCATTTTTTGTGCGTGTGCGCGCACAGAAGTACATTAATTATAATTAGGAGCTGTCAGGGTGCCTCCGTAAGTGAATCCAGATGGCCGGGCGCGTTCACCATTCAGCAGCGCTCAGCGCGCAGCTGCTGCATGCCAGGCCGGGAAAGGGCTTCAATAGCCTCACCCATCCGGCGCTGAGACAGCAAGACACGGGGGCCCACGGCCCCCTCCCTCATCCGTATCGGCGAAGCTCGGAACGTCCTGCCTACCACCTGCCATGCAAACGAGAAGCACCAGTATCGAACGACAACCCTCCTGTGTGCATTTATCACGTGTCCCTGTACACGGGCATCGTCACTCCCACATGGTTTGTTGGAGCAGCATACAAAACAAATCTCTTACTTGCAAATTGTTCTGGATTGTTTGGGAAGATGAGGTGAGAGCGAGAAAGCACAAATTAGAGACAGGATTAGAACACAATCTTTGCGGTTGCGAAGAGAGGTCGTCCAGTAAACAGTGGCAATATCCAGTCGCCACCATGATATAACTGTTTCAAATGATCATTTCAGATGGCTGCACCTAGATGTAAATAATCGAGCTGTTACAGCAAACAATACACAGTGTTCAAAATTGCTTTCTTTCCGACATTCAATGTGTTGTGACCTTAGGACGAACACACCTATGCTTTTAGCTGTTGATGTGTCACCTGACAACTTTTTTCCAGTAGGTAGTTTGGAAAGGTTTCACTTTCAAGATTTCACAGGCTGGGTAAGAAATGTACACTTCACCTGTATGGATATGTTTTTCCATTGTAGAGGGCATGCTGGCGGAGTCACGAGTAGCCAACTTGTAAAAGATAACTGATGACGAAGGTTTTAAGGTTAACTTGCAGGTTCCATTTTTTTCGGTAAAGCTACTGAAGGTAAGCAAAGAAATGGGGCATCCTCAAGAAGAATATAAAATATATTTTTGTGTGTTAAAATATTTCATACATTTTAATTCGTGCCGTCTGCATTTTAAAACGCTTCCACACAGAAAGCACAATTACATCTTTCGCCCTCCCTTCTCACAAAAGGCAGTCATGCGAAAACCGTCTTCTCTTGGTTCGTGCTCCAGAGTCCACGTGCATGGGCAAGTAGTACACACATCAGCAAAAACATTAAAAGAAGCACAACGAAGCGTTTTCTGTGAATGGAGAAGGGGCTTTGGTGGTTAATTAAGAACTGAAAGATGAGGTTATTTACTAGAATTTTAATTAAATAACTAACAGATTTTAGCATTCTTGGGGACTGAATAGGGCATAGACTATGAAAGTCTGACAAACTAAAACTCGTTATTGTTAAATGGTGACGTTCAAGCTCAAATACGCAGTAAACGATATCAAAACATTGAATATTACAGATTGAGAGTGCAGAGTGCAGTTTGAGAGTGCAGAATCAGAGTGCAGTTTGAGAGTGCAGTGTGAGAGTGCAGTTTGAGAGTGCAGGTTGAGAGCAGTTTGAGAGTGCAGTTTGAGTGCAGTTTGAGAGTGCAGAGTGCAGTTTGAGAGTGCAATTTGAGAGTGCAGATTGAGAGTGCAGAGTGCAGATTGAGAATTGAGAGTGCACATTGAGAGTTGAGAGTGCACATTGAGAGTTGAGAGTGCAGTTTGAGAGTTGAGAGTGCAGTTTGAGAGTTGAGAGTGCAGTTTCAGAGTGCAGCATGAGAGTTGTGAGTGCAGATTGAGAGTTGAGAGTGCAGTTTGAGAGTGCAGTTTGAGAGTGCAGTTTGAGAGTGCAGATTGAGAGTGCAGTTTGAGAGTGTAGAGTGCAGATTGAGAGTGCAGAGTGCAGTTTGAGAGTGCAGAGTGCAGATTGAGAGTTGAGAATGCAGATTGAGAGTGCAGTTTGAGAGTGCAGATTGAGAGTGCAGATTGAGAGTGCAGATTGAGAGTGCAGTTTGAGAGTGCAGATTGAGAGTGCAGTTTGAGAGTGCAGTTTGAGAGTGCAGTTTGAGATTGCAGTTTGAGAGTGCAGTTTGAGAGTGCAGATTGAGAGTTGAGAGTGCAGATTGAGAGTGCAGTTTGAGAGTGCAGATTGAGAGTGCAGTTTGAGAGTGCAGTTTGAGAGTGCAGTTTTAGAGTGCAGATTGAGAGTGCAGTTTGAGAGTGCAGTTTGAGAGTGCAGTTTGAGAGTGCAGATTGAGAGTGCAGATTGAGAGTGCAGTTTGATAGTGCAGATTGAGAGTGCAGTTTGAGAGTGCAGTTTGAGAGTTGAGAGTGCAGTTTGAGAGTTGAGAGTGCAGTTTGAGAGTGCAGTTTGAGAGTGCAGATTGAGAGTGCAGAGTGCAGATTGAGAGTTGAGAGTGCACATTGAGAGTTGAGAGTGCACATTGAGAGTTGAGAGTGCAGTTTGAGAGTTGAGGGTGCAGTTTGAGAGTTGAGAGTGCAGTTTCAGAGTGCAGCATGAGAGTTGTGAGTGCAGATTGAGAGTTGAGGGTGCAGTTTGAGAGTGCAGTTTGAGAGTGCAGTTTGAGAGTGCAGGTTGAGAGCAGATCGAGAGTGCAGATTGAGTGCAGTTTGAGAGTGCAGAGTGCAGTTTGAGAGTGCAGTTTGAGAGTGCAGATTGAGAGTGCAGAGTGCACATTGAGAGTTGAGAGTGCACATTGAGAGTTGAGAGTGCACATTGAGAGTTGAGAGTGCAGTTTGAGTGTTGAGAGTGCAGTTTGAGAGTTGAGAGTGCAGTTTCAGAGTGCAGCATGAGAGTTGTGAGTGCAGATTGAGAGTTGAGAGTGCAGTTTGAGAGTGCAGTTTGGAAGTGCAGTTTGAGAGTGCAGATTGAGAGTGCAGTTTGAGAGTGCAGAGTGCAGTTTGAGAGTGCAGAGTGCAGTTTGAGAGTGCAGAGTGCAGATTGAGAGTGCAGAGTGCAGATTGAGAGTGCAGTTTGAGAGTGCAGATTGAGAGTGCAGTTTGAGAGTGCAGTTTGAGAGTGCAGATTGAGAGTGCAGATTGAGAGTGCAGATTGAGTGTGCAGATTGAGAGTGCAGTTTGAGAGTGCAGTTTGAGAGTGCAGTTTGAGAGTGCAGTTTGAGAGTTGAGAGTGCAGATTGAGAGTTGAGAGTGCAGATTGAGAGTGCAGATTGGGAGTGCAGATTGAGAGTGCAGTTTGAGAGTGCAGATTGAGAGTGCAGTTTGAGAGTGCAGATTGAGAGTGCAGTTTGAGAGTGCAGTTTGAGAGTGCAGTTTGAGAGTGCAGTTTGAGAGTGCAGATTGAGAGTGCAGTTTGAGAGTGCAGTTTGAGAGTGCGGTTTGAGAGTTGAGAGTGCAGTTTGAGAGTTGAGAGTGCAGTTTGAGAGTGCAGATTGAGAGTGCAGAATCAGAGTGCAGAGTGCAGATTGCAGTTTGAGAGTGCAGTTTGAGAGTGCAGATTGAGAGTGCAGAGTGCAGATTGAGAGTGGAGAGTGCAGTTTGAGAGTGCAGTTTGAGAGTGCAGATTGAGAGTGCAGATTGAGAGTGCAGATTGAGAGTGCAGTTTGAGAGTGCAGAGTGGCAGTGAGTGCAGACTGAGTGCAGAGTGACAGTGAGTGCAGACTGAGTGCAGAGTGACAGTGAGTGCAGACTGAGTGCAGAGTGACAGTGAGTGCAGAGTGACAGTGAGTGCAGAGTGACAGTGAGTGCAGAGTGACAGTGAGTGCAGAGTGAGTGCAGAGTGAGTGCAGAGTGAGAGCAGAGTGACAGTGAGTGCAGAGTGACAGTGAGTGCAGAGTGACAGTGAGTGCAGAGTGGCAGTGAGTGCAGAGTGGCAGTGAGTGCAGAGTGGCAGTGAGTGCAGAGTGACAGTGAGTGCAGAGTGACAGTGAGTGCAGAGTGACAGTGAGTATGAGAGTGCAGATTGAGAGTTGAGAGTGCAGATTGAGAGTGCAGTTTGAGAGTGCAGATTGAGAGTGCAGAGTGCAGTTTGAGAGTGCAGAGTGCAGATTGAGAGTTGAGAGTGCAGATTGATAGTGCAGTTTGAGAGTGCAGATTGAGAGTGCAGTTTGAGAGTGCAGTTTGAGAGTGCAGTTTGAGAGTGCAGATTGAGAGTGCAGATTGAGAGTGCAGTTTGAGAGTGCAGATTGAGAGTGCAGTTTGAGAGTGCAGTTTGAGATTGCAGTTTGAGATTGCAGTTTGAGAGTGCAGTTTGAGAGTGCAGATTGAGAGTTGAGAGTGCAGATTGAGAGTGCAGTTTGAGAGTGCAGTTTGAGAGTGCAGATTGAGAGTGCAGTTTGAGAGTGCAGTTTGAGAGTGCAGTTTGAGAGTGCAGATTGAGAGTGCAGTTTGAGAGTGCAGTTTGAGAGTGCAGTTTGAGAGTGCAGTTTGAGAGTGCAGATTGAGAGTGCAGATTGAGAGTGCAGTTTGATAGTGCAGATTGAGAGTGCAGTTTGAGAGTGCAGTTTGAGAGTTGAGAGTGCAGTTTGAGAGTTGAGAGTGCAGTTTGAGAGTGCAGTTTGAGAGTGCAGATTGAGAATGCAGATTGAGAGTGCAGAGTGCAGATTGAGAGTTGAGAGTGCACATTGAGAGTTGAGAGTGCAGTTTGAGAGTTGAGGGTGCAGTTTGAGAGTTGAGAGTGCAGTTTCAGAGTGCAGCATGAGAGTTGTGAGTGCAGATTGAGAGTTGAGAGTGCAGTTTGAGAGTGCAGTTTGAGAGTGAAGTTTGAGAGTGCAGTTTGAGAGTGCAGGTTGAGAGCAGTTTGAGAGTGCAGATTGAGTGCAGTTTGAGAGTGCAGAGTGCAGTTTGAGAGTGCAGTTTGAGAGTGCAGATTGAGAGTGCAGAGTGCACATTGAGAGTTGAGAGTGCACATTGAGAGTTGAGACTGCACATTGAGAGTTGAGAGTGCAGTTTGAGAGTTGATAGTGCAGTTTGAGAGTTGAGAGTGCAGTTTCAGAGTGCAGCATGAGAGTTGTGAGTGCAGATTGAGAGTTGAGAGTGCAGTTTGAGAGTGCAGTTTGAGAGTGCAGATTGAGAGTGCAGCTTGAGAGTGCAGAGTGCACATTGAGAGTTGAGAGTGCACATTGAGAGTTGAGAGTGCACATTGAGAGTTGAGAGTGCAGTTTGAGAGTTGAGAGTGCAGTTTGAGAGTTGAGAGTGCAGTTTCAGAGTGCAGCATGAGAGTTGTGAGTGCAGATTGAGAGTTGAGAGTGCAGTTTGAGAGTGCAGTTTGAGAGTGCAGTTTGAGAGTGCAGATTGAGAGTGCAGTTTGAGAGTGCAGAGTGCAGTTTGAGAGTGCAGAGTGCAGTTTGAGAGTGCGGAGTGCAGTTTGAGAGTGCAGTTTGAGAGTGCAGATTTAGAGTGCAGAGTGCACATTGAGAGTTGAGAGTGCACATTGAGAGTTGAGAGTGCAGTTTGAGAGTTGAGAGTGCAGTTTGAGAGTTGAGAGTGCAGTTTCAGAGTGCAGCATGAGAGTTGTGAGTGCAGATTGAGAGTTGAGAGTGCAGTTTGAGAGTGCAGTTTGAGAGTGCAGTTTGAGAGTGCAGTTTGAGAGTGCAGACTGAGAGTGCAGATTGAGTGTGCAGATTGAGAGTGCAGTTTGAGAGTGCAGTTTGAGAGTGCAGTTTGAGAGTTGAGAGTGCAGATTGAGAGTTGAGAGTGCAGATTGAGAGTGCAGATTGAGAGTGCAGATTGAGAGTGCAGTTTGAGAGTGCAGATTGAGAGTGCAGTTTGAGAGTGCAGATTGAGAGTGCAGTTTGAGAGTACAGTTTGAGAGTGCAGTTTGAGAGTGCAGTTTGAGTGTGCAGATTGAGTGTGCAGATGGAGAGTGCAGATTGAGAGTGCAGTTTGAGAGTGCAGTTTGAGAGTGCAGTTTGAGAGTTGAGAGTGCAGTTTGAGAGTTGAGAGTGCAGTTTGAGAGTGCAGATTGAGAGTGCAGATTGAGAGTGCAGAATCAGAGTGCAGAGTGCAGATTGCAGTTTGAGAGTGCAGTTTGAGAGTGCAGATTGAGAGTGCAGAGTGCAGATTGAGAGTGGAGAGTGCAGTTTGAGAGTGCAGTTTGAGAGTGCAGATTGAGAGTGCAGATTGAGAGTTCAGATTGAGAGTGCAGTTTGAGAGTGCAGAGTGGCAGTGAGTGCAGACTGAGTGCAGAGTGACAGTGAGTGCAGACTGAGTGCAGAGTGACAGTGAGTGCAGACTGAGTGCAGAGTGACAGTGAGTGCAGAGTGACAGTGAGTGCAGAGTGACAGTGAGTGCAGAGTGAGTGCAGAGTGACAGTGAGTGCAGAGTGACAGTGAGTGCAGAGTGACAGTGAGTGCAAAGTGGCAGCGAGTGCAAAGTGACAGTGAGTGCAGAGTGACAGTGAGTGCAGAGTGACAGTGAGTGCAGAGTGACTGTAGAGTGAGTGCAGAGTGAGTGCAGAGTGACAGTGAGTGACAGTGAGTGCAGAGTGACAGTGAGTGCAGAGTGACAGTGAGTGCAGAGTGACAGCAGAGTGACAGTGAGTGCAGAGTGACAGCAGAGTGACAGTGAGTGCAGAGTGACAGTGAGTGCAGAGTGACAGCAGAGTGACAGTGAGTGCAGAGTGACAGTGAGTGCAGAGTGACAGTGAGTGCAGAGTGACAGTGAGTGCGGAGTGACAGTGAGTGCAGAGTGACTGCAGAGACAGTGTGTCAGGGTGCACATTGTGTGAGTGTGCAGAATGAGTGTGCAGGGTAAACAGTGTGTGACTATGCAGGGTGACATTGGGAGTGTGCGGGTGAGCAGTGTGTGAATGTGTAGGGGCAGTGTGTGAGTGTGCAGAAAACACCACACACACATACACCACACACACATAACGCACACACAAACCACACACCTCAGTCTCTCAACACCACACACTTGTCACCACTCAACACAACACACTCACCACCACACTCACTCCCCAGGCTCACCCCCACAGACTCACCACCACACACTCACCAGCACACAGAAAACAACACACACAACAACACACCCCCAGCCGTCAATGAATGCTTTCACCATGCACAAACACCAACAACCATCATCCATCTGTGCACGCTTTTACCAAGCACACACCCACCAGCCGCCAGTGCACTTTTCCACCAAGCAATCGCAGTATGGTACACTTTACTTTTAAACATATTCATATAAAGCAGAGCATGCCACCATTGGTAAAATTACAATTCAACCAACATACTTCCACTACACACCACATGCACACACTCCATAACACATGGCAAAAAGACATTGGCATTTACAATGCCATTAGCTCAAACTCAAATAAATCCGAGCCCGATTGCATTTCTAATGCTTGTTAATACATGTAAGTAACCTCTAGAGTAAAACATGCCTGAGATCTACCACTGTATCCTTAATGGTAATCTGTTCTGTTTGCCAAGCCTTAAACTCTCCTTTTATTGCCTATAAGTCATCTCTAGGGTATGCCCTAAACAGCCCATATGGCAGGGTGCAGTATTTTTTAAAAGATTGACTTGTACTAAGTTTTAATTGCCCTTGTAGTGAAAAACTCCTAGATTCGTTTTTCACTACTGCAAGGCCTTCCTCTACCATAAGAACATAATTGGGCTAACTTATAACATTAAATAAGTGCTGACTTCCAATTGGGAGCAGATAGACAGGTCAAGTTTGGTGTTTAAAGAGTTGCAATTTAAAGCCCTCTTTAATGCTGAAGTCAAATGAATTTAAGTCACAATTCTGAAAATGCCAATGTTAAAAAGTTGGCATGTTCTTGACCTAACCCTTTGGTGCCTGTAGTCTGAATACTGGATCACATGACTAGGTGGTCTTCGTTTATTGCTCCCAGACAGTGAAATAAAAGTGTTGGCAGGATGAGCCATCTCTGACTTGATGAGGGGGAGGAGCTGTCACCTACCACACTTGTACAACACAAAAGGTTCTTCCTGAGCAAACTCACATAGGGGATTGATGCTAGTCTATTTTGACTCCAGAAAATCTGGGGCCTGGGCAGGGTGGAAGGAAATTTGAAGTACCTCCGGGGATGGAACACTCCAAACCTTCTCCTACTTCAAAATGTGAAGCAAGTATACATACTGGACCCTCAGACCCAGCTCTTCAGTACACATATGGACCTGTGGAAGACTCAGAGGAAGGATGGCTGTGCTGCTCTGCAAGAAGGATTGCTACTTGGTTGCCCTGCTGCCTTAGTGAATTGACATTACCTGCACCTTGAACCCAGGACCACCAAAGTGGCTCCAAGGGCTAGTTCATTGGCCTCCTGACCAGAGCCTCAGGGACAAAAGGCTTCAACCACCTTGAACCCAGCACTTGGACTCTGTCTGCTGTGAGTTCTACCCTCCTAGGTGGTGCCACCCGAGTCCTGAACCTTGGAAGTGTGCCCAAATGTGCTCCACCAGCCAAGCTGTGGTCCTTGCAGAAATACCCTAGTGCGATGGAAGCAGCTGGTGTGCAACGCATCTTTGATGCAGGAATTTACATTGCAATCCCCATGCCGATGTAATTCTGGTGACGATAAAGAACCTTGCATCGCAAGCTCACTGCTTCATATCTCCCTGGAACCACTGCTGAGCGAAGCATCTATACACCTGGACCTTGCATCACATCTGGTGAGCAAAGCATCCTCGTAGTTGGATATTACAAAACTCTGCAACCAGGATTTAAGGTACTCTTGATCAACAAGCCTAACCTGGTCCCTGTATTAGGCCGGCACTCCATTGTGATTCGCCTGAACGTATGACTTTCTCTCGGGTCCAGCAACACCAGACAGCGGCTAAAGGCGCTTTGTACTTTTAAGCCTTAAACTTCCGACACCTCTTTGAAATACTATACCCCTGTTTCTACTGATTGGATTTTTGTTATTTTGGTGTCAAATAATTTGTTAAATTATACTTACTTGATTACTTTTTGAAGTGCTGCACAAAAATGTACACATTGCCTCTAAGTTAAGGCTGACAGCTTTTTGTCAAGCTACCAGAGGATTAAACAGAGGTTAATTTGGGGTTTGCATGTACTTCAACCTGACAGAGGTTTTGGTTGCTGCTTGAGTAGGGCTTCAACCCCATAAACCAGTAACCCAATTTTCTGAATAGGTGGCATCAGTGGGATTCAACCTGAAACCCCGGAAGAGATTGAAGTTTACCATCCCACATGATCTGGTACTTAACTTTGTTGGGGAAGATAACATATACAAGTGGTTTGAAGCATATGAGGTTGCTTTTGAAATGAGTAGGGTCCCTGAGGAGGATTGGGGGCTATTCTCTGGAGGCACATACCTAGTGAAGGGAGAAATACCGTACTGACCCTAGAGAAGGGGGGCAGGATGAGGTATCCCACCCATAAAGTTTGGCCTCACCCTAAAGAAGTACAGTCAGATGTTTAGGGACAGACAGACGCTGCGACATCAGATCTGGGTAGATTGTGTTCATTCCTTTTGCAAGGCACTGGATTATTGGGGGAAAGGCAGTGAAGTACAAGATAATCAGTGATGTACCATTTAGTAGCAAGAGAGCACATGTTCATTCTTTGTTTTGTAGATCTGTGCCAACTTTCGGTAAACAAATCCTAAGGGAAGGCACCCCCAAAGTCCTATGAGTGCCAACAGGTTGGGCACTACAAGAGGAAGCCTAGTGTTTGAAGACAGCACAGTCTCCCACTGATTGACAGACAGCGGGGCTGGCAAGTGTACCACTTGGGGAGGAAATGACACCAGTTAGTGTGGTGTCTCTGCATGTCAAAGAAATGGTGCAGAAGGCCTGTATGATTAGAAACACTAAAATGTACAGGGAATGGGTCACCATCAATGGGTAGAGGGTGGAGGCTCTCAGATATACAGGCGCCAGCATGACAACCAACAGATGCCATAATACAGAAGTGCCCTGGGTGTGCACCAGATGTGTATGCCCACTTTATGCGCCCACTGGGCTCTTTGGTATTACTGAAATTGCTGCAGACACTTGTACATCTCCTTCTGTAAAACTGATAGCACTGGTGCACATAAAGCACGAGCACTATCATCGGAGACGGTTCCCTCATTTACATGGAGGTGTGGTCCAGTGCAAATGAGGAAATCCCTTTGCCTCTTCATCCGTACTACATTACGGATGCAGACACAAAGGCAAAAAAGCTGTCAGGGTTGCACTGACAGTGCACCACCTAAAAGGTGGCATACTGTCACCACAATTCCTGGTGGCTGCCCCCTGGTGTGGGAATGTGGTGCCATGGATCCCCAGACATCCCATTGTAGGCCGGGACAGTCAGTCACTGCACCTGCCTGCAAGGGCATCTCTAATGCCCCTTAAAAGTATGAATGGGTTGCTGCTTACAAGGTGAGAAATCAAAGCAGCCACCCAATTTTTCACATGAAAGTGCTGCCTCCTGGGCAGCACGATTTCACTGTTGCCCTGGGGACAGCGCATTCATCCTAATACGGCGTATTCCTCTTGTTTGTGCTGGGTGCACCACCGGGTGCAAACAAGGAAAATGCTCTGTAAATGTGATACAGACAGTAGTGTCATTTGGTGCCCACCAAGCAGGTAGTCTCTAATGTAGAAACCAACAAAGGAGCGTCAAACATTAGTTCAAAGGATGACTACCAGTGAAAGCAACAAGAAGCTATTACACTCTGTTGTTTGAAATAAAAAAACGGGGTCCGGTTTACGAGGATACGATAGGTACCAAGCGGGTGCCTAGCTTCCAGGGCGGTGTGCCGAATAGTTATCACCCCCTCCCGTGACCTATGAAGTGCTGAAACTTAGCACTTTTAATAAACTCGGTTCCAATCCTAATGGAATCTAATGCAAAATAATGTATTTTATTTTTTTTACATAACAGTCCTCTGGTTGGGTGGGCCTTAGCGCGTCCATACCACCGAGGCTTTACACACAGCACTGTAAATATATTCACATTCACATGGTCCTGACGAATGCCTGATAGATCCTATCACATAGGCTGAAACATGTTGACTGTTTCTTCACTTGGGGTAACAGTGGACCTTTAATTTGTGTCCGTTATCCATCACATTTTTTATTTGTCCATTTGGCGAAACTAATAAAAGTTTTTTTTCGATCAAATTGGCCATTTTAAATTCTTCACTGCACAATCACTAAACCAGCTCCGCAGTAACACTGGCGTTGAAGCACACCGGGATGGCATTAGGCCATTCCTGGTGGGGCCCGATGATGAAGCATGGCACCGACCAGATCGGTGAGTGAGGGCTTTCAAGAAAACCTATCTAGGTTTTTTTATTTCAAACAACAGAGTGTAATAGCTTCTTGTTGCTTTCACTGGTAGATATCTCTTGAACTAGTGTTTGACACTCCTTTGTTGGTTCCTGATATTATCCCGGGGGTATAGGAGCGTCCTTGTCTCCCTCCCTCTCTTGTTGTTATTAAGTCTCTAATGTAGTCCACCAGGTTGTAGTAGCTGACAACAATGAGAGCCAATATCCAGGGGCTCTGGTTCCCTTCATTAAAGGGGGAGGTCTAAGATGCCAGGAGGCTAGCTTGAGTCCATCCTTGTCTGTGGATTGGGTGATCAGTAATCACCTTCAGCAAACCATCTAGAAAGAGGTGGAGCTCAGGTTCCACATGGAAATGTTGGAGTTGCCTGGTAGTCAAGAGGACCTGGAGATGAGAAAAATGGCCCACGTTCCTGCCAAGAAGAGAAAGTGCAAGAGGCATGGGAAACCCCTCCTGAAACTCTCTGGTCTGGAAGAAGGCGGAGCCTAAGTGCAAAGTCCCAGGACCCTACAGAGGAGCACATTGACTTTCTGGTAAACCTACCTCTACTGACCAACTGGCTCAGCCAAGGATATCCCTGCAGGGAGGAGTTCTGCAGCGCGCAGAATGAGTGTCCTACCATAGGGTAGGCCTACAGCGGCAGTCGGAGGTCCTGGCAGTAGACGAGGCCACTGGTGATCACCTAAATTACTGGGAGAAAGGTCTCCTGTATAGCCAGTCTAAGGTTCCAGAGTCTGCAACTTGTTTGTTGGTAAACTCACAGTGCTAGAGGGACTTCCTACTGGAGCTGGCTCATGATGTCTCCCTCAAAGGTCATCTGGGGCAATATTAGACCACACAGCCCCCTTCCTATGTCTGGGAGAAGCCCTGGGGACACCATCCCCAGTGCCAGGATTAGTGATGATGTCCCGGGGTCCTCAAACCCCAAGACACAGTTTCTTTTACTACCCAAGAGATCCGGCAGGGAAACGCAAGGTTCTCCCACCGGGATGGAGCACACAGCTGCTACCGCCCGATGAGAGAACAAAGTATTTCCCTCCGCTCTTGGGCAGGTAAATGCTTTGAATTGCTCCAAACTGCAGAATCAAAAGGCAACTGCTCCCGTGGGGTGGGAGCAATGATTGTTCCCACTGCACAATTGATGGATGCAAGCAGGTGAGCCGGCTGGTCTGCGGGGACACTCCACCTTCCCCGGCCCGCAACAATGTATGTGCTGTGGTTGCCCCATATTGGCACCAGGTCACTCCATTAAAAAATACAGAGTAACTGAGAAGCTGTGGCACTCCTGGGCTGGGTACCGAAAACATCACCTTTTCTTTGTAAAAAAGGGAGAAAATGCTGATGGGGCTGTGGGGGCCCACAACTTTACATAAAAACATGCAGCTCCTGCAGGAGTAGGGAGCTGTCACGGCCTGCAGTGCTTTCAAAATAAAAAAAACAGAACAGTGGAGTTCCTGGATGGGACTGGGACAAACACAAACAACATGAAAATAAGAAAGTGAATAAATGAGCAGTCACAGATGGTCATTTATCAATTACTGCCCTTTCAAGAAGCTCCCCATAATGCCCTCGAAGGGCTATTTAGATGACTTTGAAGATGTCCAAAAACGGTGCAGGGACAACACCGCAATTTGATTTAATGACTCAGCGGGGGGTACTGTAGAGAGTACTGCAACCCCCAGCAGTATTAGAAAAAAACATAAGCCTTCTCAGTCAATGAAACCATTACCCCAGAAGATCCTACCATAATGTAACATAATGTTTTTAAAGCATTTTCCAGCCTGGAACTTTTGCTCTACAGCTGGGAATACAGTGCCACCTAGGGCCTGCTTGGATGGTTGTAGTTATTATGACTGAGTATATCCCATTAATAACAAGGCCTGTATACGTTCGTCTTTATTTCTTACCATTTTTGGGGTGTGAAATATTAAAAAGTACAAGTAAGAAATATTGCCTTTTTTTAGGTCTGCACCCACTGTCGCTCAGCGCGAGACATTTAGTAGCTAAAAATGGGGTTTCAGAGAGTGCCCTAGGAATCGCACACGCTCGTGCGTTGGCTTTTCCTTTTGTGTCCCGCTATTAGCCTTTGCGTGCATGTTTTTCACTAAGACAGCACGCAATAGGCCAAAGACGGGTGCATTGCTCCGTCCATGGCCTATTGGTGTCTATTACGTGCACTAAAGGCCATGTGGTTTCAATTATCGTGCCCAGACACCGGTGCGATAATTGAAAGCACATGTCTCGCTGTGGCGCACGCACCACTCGCGGGCTTCTTTATATTTGGATCCATTTCACAGGGAAGTGTGGTGCAGTTAAGCAAGCCATATTAAAAGACTGCGGAGCTCAGTACAAGTTTGAAGGTAGTGACAGTAAATGTACGTGGGGTGACTTCTGAGAGGGAGTGTTGGCTATTTAGTCGTCATGCATAACTCGACGCCTCACCACTGGTAGTAAGTGCTATGTAAATGCAATTAAAACTGTGAGTGCAGCTGGAAGTGTGCGACCCACTGGTTCCTATTGTTTGATCTTTTTGGAGATGCGTTGCCATCAGTGTTTCTTTGCCTCCCATTCCATTGGTCTCGGACACTTCATTAAGCCGAATGTGCATCATCTACATTCTTGATGGCGCGCTTTCTGTTCTCTGATTCTTAACACCTCATCCTCTGTCCTCACAGTGAGGCGCTGTGCTACAGGCGGGGTGGACCGGAGCACAAGCCTTTTACCAATGTAAATCAGTGACCATCAGATATGCAGCTGGCCATGGACCTTATACTGGGGTGACTGTTACAGGGACTAGTGCTCCTGACAACAATGAGAATAGCGCTGATCATACCAATGGGACTACCAATGGGACTAGTGCCCATGACAACAATAAGAATAGTGCTGATGATAACAATGGGACTAGTGCTGATGCAAACAATGAGAATAGCACTGATAATAACAATGGGACTAGAGCCGATGCCAACAATGAGATAGCACTGATGATAACAATGGGACTAGGGCCCATGACAACAATGAGAATAGCAGTGATGATAACAATGGGACTAGTGGCAATGCCAACAATGAGAATAGCACTGATGATAACAATGGGACTAGTGCTGATGCCAACAATGAGAATAGCACCGATAATCATGGGACTAATGCCCATGACAACAATGAGAATAGCGCTGTTGATACCAATGGGACTAGTGCCCATGCCAACAATGAGATTAGCGCTGATGATACCAATGGTACTAGTGTCCATGACAACAATTAGAATAGCGCTGATGATACCAATGAGACTATTGCCCATGACAACAATGAAAATAGAGCAGATAATACCAATGGGGCTAGTGCGGATGCCAAAAATGAGCACAGCGCTAATGATACCGATTGGACTAGTGCCCATGACAACAATGAGAATAGCGCTGATGATACCAATGGGACTAGTGCCGATGCCAACAATGAAAATAGCAATGATGATACCAATGGGACTAGTGCCGATGGCAACAATGAGAATAGCACTGATGACACCAATGGGACTAGTGCTGATGCCAACAATAAGAATAGCACTGATGATACCAATGGGACTAGTGCCGATGTGAACATTGAGAATAGCGCTGATGATAACAATGGGACTAGTGCCGATGCCAACAATCAGAATAGCGCTGATGATACCAATGGGACTAGTGCCCATGACAACAATGAGAATAGCGCTGATGATACCAGTGGGAATAGTGCCGATGCCAACGATGAGAACAGTGCTGATGATACCAATGGGACTAGTGCCGATGCCAACATTGAGAATAGTACTGATGACACCAATGGGACTTGTGCCGATGCCAACAATGAGAATAGCACTGATGATACCAATGGAACTAGTGCCAATGTGAACATTGAGAATAGCGCTGATGATAACAATGGGACTAGTGCCGATGCCAACAAAGAGAACAGCGCTGATGATACCAATGGGACTAGTGCTCCTGACAACAATGAGAATATCGCTGATGATACCAATGGGACTAGTGCTGATGCCAACAATGAGAATAGCGCTGATGATAACAATGGGACTAGTGCTGATGCAAACAATGAGAATAGCGCTGATGATAACGATGGGACAAGTGCCGATGCCAACAATTAGAATAGCGCTGATGGTACCAATGGGACTAGTGCCGATGACAACAATGAGAATAGCACTGATGATACCAATGGGACTAGTGCCCATGCCAACAATGAGAATAGCACTGATGATACCAATGGGACTAGTGCCCATGCAACACTGAGAATAGCAATACAAAAAGTAATTATTATGCTGTTCCTCTCTAAAAACTATAGCTGGTTGGAGACACCTAGTGGCTGGATCTCACTGTTCCCTAGAAATGGTTCTAGTGGAGATCCATGTGTTGGATCATAATGCCCTCACACACCCTTTCAGGTGTCATGCTTCATCATCAATGGGCATAATGCCCATTACAACACATGGGAAGCAAGCAAAGAAGCTTACAATCATTGGTCTCTGTATCTTTTCCTTTTACGGTAAAGATTTTAATGAATCGTACAGTTAATAATAAACTTGATGACAACAATGAGAATAGCCCTGATGATAACAACGGGACTAGTGTTGATGATAACAATGAAAATAGCTCTGATGATAACAATGGGACTAATGCTCATGACAACAATTAGATTACCGCTGATTATAACAATGACTGTAGCTCTGATGATAACAGTGGGACTAGTGCTAACGAGAACAGTGAGAATAGTACGGTGACAACAATGAGACTAGTGCTGATGACAATACTAATGACAACAGCGAAAATAGCGCTGATGATAACAATGAGACTAGTACCGATGACTACAAAACTAATGCCGATGACAACGAGACTAGTGCCGATGACAACGAGACTAGTGCAGATCACAACAATTAGAATAGCGCTGATGATAACAGGACTAGTGCAGCTGGCAAAACTGCATGATTAAGAGACTGTTACTCAGGGTCCGCACTGCTCATTCATAGGAGACACAGGGGCAGATTTACAATAACTGGCGCATCCCTGCATATCAGCAGTGATGCACCAGTTATTGGGCGCCATGCCTCCGCCACCATGAAAGCGCCGCATTGACAATGCGGCGCACCATGGGGTAAAAGCGGCGCATTGCTGGAGTTGCGATGCAAGCGCGACGCTGCTCCAGCAATGCTCTGGGGGGCCCTATTGTTACAATGCTGCGTCAATCCTTACGCCTGCTTTTGACGCAGCATGGGCCCAAAACTGACAGAGTGAAATCTTGTTGATTGCACGAAGCCACTTTTAGGAGGTGTTCCTGCGCCGGAACGCCCCCCCTCCCCCTGCACAGGAACGCCTCCTTCTGGTGCAAGGCTTTACAATGTGACGCGTCTCCCAGATCCGTCACGTTGTAAGTACCACACCATGGCACATCTTTTGCGCTGCCGCTGCATCACAAAAGTGACGCAACGGCAGCGTAAAAGGGGCTCAAGGGGCTTGTAAAGCTGCCCCACTGTCCTGGACTCACATGCCTCTCATCAGTGTGCACACTGGTCTTTAACCTTATTACTCCAACAGATTCTAGCACATTATTACAGGTTAATATGTTCCTTGTTTATTTAAATTATCACTCCACCTAAAAAACATAACTAACAAACATTGGAATTTACAATGTCAATAGCTCCAACTCCAACAAATGCGAGACCTATTGCATTGCAAATGCTTCTTTTCTTAAGGAATTATAAATATCAGACTGCTTATTTTCACATTTTTCACCCCACAATTGTGAAAATGCAATAATAAAAAACTATGTAATAAGAAGGAATCACAGCCGTGGTTTAATAAAACTTTATTGAACGTTTTTTATTTAATCAATAGTGATAAATCTTATATTGTGTATAATATTGAAATAAACATTTGATTAAAATAATTGCAATTTTTTGGAGAAAGATAAAAGATCTGCTTTATATGTAGGGTTTTGGCTGGGGAGACAGTAGAGGTTGGCCACAGGGCCTGGCATTCATTGTGCACAGTGCAAAGTGGATAATTGGCTTTACTTATAGTAATGAAATATTACTTAACCTTCAAAACACCCTACAAATTCCCTGAAAAAACAAAGATTAAAGGAACATTATAGTTAGGTGAAAACATAACGTTTTAAAGTTAAAAAAACACAGAAATTCACCAGTTATAGTTATCTGAAGTAGCTATAACTTGTGCTCTAAGGTAACTATAACTTGTGCCCTCACTGTGGACTGCTAATTACTCTACATATTACATCACTCATGGCACCTTCTATGACATCATTTGCAGTAAAATTATAAAAGAGAATGGTGTGCATGGCAGTGGTGTTGCAAGCAAGCCCTGAAGAGAATACCCTACAGCAGAGCAGTGCACGTCTTCCTTCATCTGCTCCTCCAGTCAAGTGCCACCCTCCTTACCTCATATAAAACCCACCCATGACATAATTCATTATAACTTACCAACAATTCCTCTGTAATACTTAAACCCTCAACACATCACCCTCTTCATTCAACAACAAAAATTGTGACAAGAAAATACAAACCAAAATGTAGTCATTCCTAAACCTTAATGTATCTTAAATAAAAATAATAGAATATATAAAAATGAATACAAAAACAGCAAAGCGGTACACACAAACCAAGAACTGTAAATATCTACCAACCGTGTTGTTGTTTCCTTACCCTCTTCTTGCAACTCCAGTCATCATTATACATGTGAACCATTGTCGACAGATTCCCAACTCTTCCCTTCAACATTAGCACCTATAGCAACATGTACAACATCAGATAATTTAAGTGTCTACAGCTTCAATGAATCACTAGCTGAATCTCCACCTGACACTCCATCTCCATCCCTAGATGTTTTGGAAAAGCCTTGAACATTTTCTTCAGTTGTCAATTCTGCAAATCATGGTGCAGCGTCATCAGAGTTCTGGCATATCTTCTTCGGGATTGTGAATACTAGCATAGGATTCATTCTGACTTTTCTTTCACACTCAGAAGGTCCAAATGAAATCCTATTGGGAGTACATACTTTTACATTACTCAACCCAACCAAATTTGTCAAAACTTCAACCACTTCCTCTGGATCATAAAACCGACTTTCACCTTTCAAAATGCACCCTGGCTTCTTAAGATAAACCCAATCTCCCACTTTACCACTGACAACCATGGCACCTTCTTTAGAGTTATAATACAACTTACCTTTACTTTGACTCTCAAGAATTTCTGTAGTTTTATTGGTGGTAACCCTGTAGGATCATACAGTTTTCCCAAGCTGAGTGACCCTATCATTGTTACTAGCAATGGCCTATTGTATAGCATATTTCATAATTCAGTTCAATTCCTCCACCATGCAGTTTCCACTTTGATTTTATAACAAAGTGGTCCAATGACATACAGCGACCCTCTTAAAGTACATTTCAGTCTTGGGCATGCATTGCACATCATTATCAATCAGGATAACAGCAACAATGCCCTCTTGATCAGGAAATGCTCAAATTGAATCCCTATCCACTCTACCAAAACGTTCAACCTCAGGCCATCTTAAAAATAGATCAATAAGGACTAATACATACTTTTGGTGAGATGCAGTTGGTCCAATAATGTCCACCATTAGAGATTCCAGAGAGTTCTGAGGACTCAAACCACTACAAGTTTGTGATCTGACAGTCAGTAATGATTTATCTGCCAACACTCATTCAAAAAAACCTCTGACAAATCTTTCTCATTCAAGATCAAGATGCAGCCACCAGAACAATTTTTTCATCACAGATGTAGTTCTGGCAATGCTAAAGTGTCCCTCATGTGCCAAATTGATAACCATTTTACACAAATTGCAATAGAATAACTCTGTCACCCCTCAAAAGTGTATCATTGTCTTCTGACTTCCCAGAAGTGTCAAATAAACTCCTCCAAACATGTTTTTGGGGCTATCCATTATTTACATAGTTTAATATTGTTTGTTGGGTACTATTTTTCTTATATTCAGAATTCCACTCATCAACTTTAGCACCTGGGGCACCGCAATCATGCACGGGAAACCGATTCCATCTTTCATTCTCATAAGGAAATCTGCAATTACATTTATGTTTGCCAGGTACACATACTACCTTTTAATCATAATTAAGGATCCCTGTTTTCTGTTTTTACTAGTTTTTACAAATAAATACAGTCCGAAATGCCATTTTTTTCCTGTCTGTTTATATTTTTGAATGTGGATACAAATGGAAATTGAGTTGTTTTTGAGTGATTCTAAAAGCTGTCAATCATGACTACCAGGCCATTAGCACTGCAGTCTGATGGGCAAGGGGATCAAAATAATAAAGAGATTTTAGTAAAGAGCCTTGAACAGTAGTAGATTTACACAACCTTGAAAGTAAACTGTACATATTTTCTTATAAGTGCATATTTTACCATCTGAGTGTGTATACATCATTGAAACCTGTAGGACGTTCAGACACATGTGCACATTAACTTGTTACATAAATGCAGAAATATACACATTTCAGCTTTATTTTTTCACAAAACCTAAGATAAATATGAATTAATACAGGTAAAATAAGCAAAAAACTAATATGGATGAATACAGAACGAAATGACAGAAATATAAATATCATAACACCGGGAGCCCTAATCAGAATTCTGCATTTGCATAGATGATTGAGCATCCTGGCAGAGGCTTTTACAGTGCCTTCCATTGTTAAAATCTTCATAAGTGGTATGTGATCGCATTGTATAGGACAAGGTTTCTAAAAGGATTTAAAGACCATGCACATTACAATGTCTCATGCTCGATAATCAGGTAGTTTTCTGCTGAAGGAAACAAGGATCTAGATGCATAAGCAATAATCCCCTCCTTTCCATTTTTTTTAACCTGAGACAACACAGCACCTAACCCTTTGCTGCTAGCAATTGAGTAATGATACTTTCAGCACATGGGTAAAGCTTTTCAAGGCCGATGCTTTTGCAATAGCAGATTGAAATTAAATGAAATGTTTGCATTGCTGTAACCATAAAAAAAAAATTGTATTCTTTAATAGTTGTATTATGTGAAAGGATCTTTCCATGAATTTGGGAATTATTTTGGCACAATATTCAACTAGGCCCATAAAGGTTCCAAATCTTCTTCCATTACTCTGATCAGAGATGAATTCGGTTTAGCACCATCCTCACCAATAACAAGACACAGGTAAAGAATTCTACCATCAAACCTCTAGATTCCAAGATCTTTACCAATTTCATTACGATTTTTCCCTTTGTTACCGAAAATCAAAATATCATCCACAAAAAATGTCACCCCTATTTCCTTGAAAAACAAATTGATCATCAGCCTCTGAAATACAGCTGCCGCTGACACCAACCCAAACAGCATGTGTTTGAATTCAAATCACATTTCAGTTGGGAAAACCTAGTATAGTTCCTTGATACAAGGTAATCTGATGGTTTACAGATGATAGGCCAATAGTAGAAAACCATTTAGCACCCTTCAAGGAGGCAACCATTTAATTTATTGTAGGGAAGGGAAATTGAACTACAATTATGTTTTTATTCAGGTGGCATAAATCAACACTTAACCTGATCTTGACATTTTTCCATTTGGCTACTACCAATGGAGACACCCAATCCCCTGGTTCAATAATACCTCAAGTCACTCATTTTCCAACTCTTTGGAAACCTCCTCACGGATCAAGAAGGGTACATTTCTCACTTTGTGAAGCTTAGGGTTTGCATGTTCCTTCAGTCGTCCTTTGTGCTCAAATCCTTTAAGTTTCCTCAGATTGCTGCTAAACACTCATGGAATGCTTCTGAGCATGTTATTGCACACATTTGCACCATCATCATCAATTAGTACCTGCTCTCTACTATTTGGTTCAAGCACAATTTGTATGTTTTTTGATTGACCCACCCTAGCAGAGGGAAAACTTTTTGCAACACACAACTTACTACATCTTGTTCTATGTTTAAATTTAAATGTGAGTCATCTGAAAAAAAACATATCAGTGCATTCCCACTATACCCTTCAGGTTTTGTGGCCAAACACAACATTTTCTCCCTGACTTTATCTACAGATTTTTCCTTCCAAAACTCCCCTTTGATGATAGTATATGGAGAACAAGAATCAGCGTATATCATTAAAGGTACTCCATCAATAGTTATCCAACACGCAGGTTTAGTTTTAGAATGCTTTGCATGGACAGTCAACATTAAATTATGGCATAAGCTAGCTACTTTTTAACAACGTTCATCCTCACTTGCATAGAGTTCCACGCATTCATTACTTGCATCTGCACAAACACACAATGCAATTCTTTTTCTTTTTACACGCTATTGCACAGTGCCCAAAAATATCACAATTACTGAACTTCTGTTTAAGCCACTGGGCAATTTTTGTTAAATGCTGTCTTGTCTATAACATCTAGGTTGGTCTTTGATTTTTTTTATCCTTTCCCTAATTAGAAGAAGTGCTATTGATCATTCTGCTGTGTGCTTGTAAATTGTTTCACCCGGTCTAGACTATTGTTTGAAAGCTACACCACATCTGCTAGAGATTTCAGACTTATGTATGATTGGTAAAACATCCATTATTGAAGAATCACTATTGACCCACAAACATTCCTCAATAGCATGATTGCTTTTTCATAACCAATTGATCCCATATAAGCTCATCTTGCAAAGCACCAAATCTGCAATCCATTGCCAGCTTTACTAAGTCTGCTACGTATTCATCAATAGATTCAACTTTTCCCTGTTTATGTTGGAAGAATTTGAATCTTGTGATGTCCATGCAGACTTTCGGTTTAAGATAGGTATCCAAATCTAGAATAGATGAATTAAACACATTCCAGTGACTACAGCTTTGGCCATTTGGCAATATACTTTTAATGAGAATATAATGAAATCATTTCTTTTGTTCTGCAGACATCGGATTGGCTTGATTATACAGGTGCAAGATAATTTTAAAATAACTCCTTCCACTTGCCCCATTTTAATACAGGCGTAACACTCGAAGACCAGAAAGGTTGACGTGGCCTTATGGTTAAACTTTGACAACACATGTTTAATTAAAGTGGAATTATTCAGTGTCCAATCTTCACCAAAAATTGGCCTAGTCCAATATCCTTACTTCATCATGAAAATAAAGTAGTGCATCCAGGCAAAGTGTGTGTAAAATGTTAATGGTTCAGTAACATTTCTTTAAGAATCTCCACCACTGTAAATATCCATATGGAAATATGGAAGAAGACTTGTATGCACCAGTATAAACATAACTCTCACTTAAATCTGATCATTATAAGTGAATGCATTGTGCAATGATTGTGCACTTCACAGGAGGTTGCAAACGGCACCAAGCAGTGAAACCCAGTTAAATGCGCCTCAAGTATTTCAACAAGACTTCCAAAGAAGTGGTGCTTAAGATCACGCAAGGCTACTTGCATGATGATGTGGCAACGATGCCACTCTCCTAGTTTGACTTTGCGAAAGTATTGAATTACAGAACTGTCCACAGAGCAGCCATGTTGAACAGAGAGACACGCGAAGTGAAGTTGAATAACAATATGTCAATGGTAATCATTTTATTGCTGACAAAATAAGCGTACCACTACTATTGTGTGAATTAGCACGTTACTGCCGATTGCCAGGCTGTAAACTGGCCAGTTACTTCACACGTTTGCCTAGGCATAATTTTTCAGTACACCACTGTGAAAACCAAGAAGAATTTACATGCATGAATCTGCTGCAGGTTAGCTCCTTGCCACTTGTGGCAAGCAATCAATAGAGTTGATGCTGGTTTAGAAGAAGTTTATTCTTGTTAGATCTGAAAGGAATACACAACAGCAGAGCAGCACACCCCTATCCTTATCTGCTCCTCATGTCAACTTTCACCCTCCTCACCTCACATAGAACCTTCCTATGACATAACCCGTTATTACATACCAACTTTTCCACTGTAATACATATGCTCGCAGCAAGGGGTATGAGTTATAGGTACCATAGAGCACATGTTATAGCTATTTGTGGTAACTACACTATAACTGTTCACAAACTTACCACCCCATTGAACATATGACTGCTGTATTGACTCAACTCCAGGAGTCGCATTATCGTGCAGCAGTGCTTATGCTCTATCAGAACCAGGAACATTGTATCTCCGGGAGTATATAGATGACCTTTTGGCTAAGGTTGAATCACCTCACTGCTCCCCCTCATTATAGACTCAGCCAAATCTCTTGGAATCACCCTGGACAATCACCTGAACATGCAGAATCATATCAGTAATGTCTGTAAGCGATCTAGGGCCCGATGTAGGTAAAAGTCATTTACCGATTTTAAAATACCGATTTTTACCGAATCGGTATTCTGAAATCGGAAAATGAGATGTAGAGAAAAAAAATCTGTAGAATACCGATTCGGTAAAAATCGGTAGCGTGTTTCGATACTTACCGAATCTGTAATTACCGAATCGGTAGATACCGAATCGGTAATGACAATACAAGCCTGTGGGCCAAAAGGGCCATAGGAATGCATTGCAAAAACCGATTCGGTATTTACCGAATCGGCAAATACCGATTCGGCAAATACCGATTCGGTAAATACCGAATCGGTAAATACGGAATCGGCAAGCAAGTAAAAGTGAAACCAATTAAAACAGCCAATGAGGTGGAACCACCCTCCCCCACCCTACCAGGGAGTGGCTACCCAGGCAGGTGCAACTCATCAGAACTTTCTGGAGAGGCAGCCAGAGCTGAGCAGTGAGAGGGAGCAGCAGAGAGAGTGGTAGCTGATTTTGCAGACAGTGGAAATGGCAAGCAGCTCAGAGAGCCAGAAGGCTGAGAGGAAATGCAAAGTGAAGTTTAGCAGCATGGAGCTGCAAGTACTGGTGGAGGAGGTGGCGAGGGTCCACAGGCAGCTCTATGGGAGGCTGTCCCTCACAGTCCCAGAGTCTACAAAGAGGAAACTGTGGAGTGCCGTAAGTGAGAGGGTCAATGCTGTTGGTGTGACCCCCAGGAGCCTGGAGGACCTCAAGAAGAGGTTTTATGACATCCGGAGCCTCACCAAGAAGAAATTGTCAGAGCTCCACAAGCAGGCAGGTCTGACTGGTGATGGCAGGAACACCGCGCCCCCCCTGACTGACCTGGAGGAACTGGTGGCCACGACCATCGAGACGGAGAGTGTGGTGGGAGTAGGGGACATGAACAGCTCAGCCAGAGCTACAGCAAAAGGTAAGAAGCATGCGCAGCATGACACACCCAACCAGACATCTCCCCTATAGCCTCAATGTACAGTCAAACCCCAGTCCAGTACTGCTAGCACCATACATGAGCAATGCATAATGGGAAATGTAGTCAGCTAATGTAGGAACATTTGTCAGTGCACATTAATTTGCAAGGCACTTGAAAAAAGAATCAGAGTAATGAAAGTGACATGTGCAATGCTTTTATTGTAGTGACTGTAAGACATTTGCACTCAGTTCACAAATGCTTCTTTATACCTAGGGGCAACATCAGGCAGTGCAGGCAGCGGAGCATCAGCTGCACAAGCGACAGTTCCAGCGACGGCGCAGAGTGTGGTGGCAGGGCCAAGCACCATGGATGCCTCGCAGGAGGAGGAGGACAGCAGTGCCATGTTCAATGAGGACGACCCTGTACATGCCCTCGTATTTCCCCACTCCCCCGAACTATCACAATCCCCCCATTGGTGTTCTCAGCTGAGAACTCCCCCTCACGGTCCCAGCCAGCACCTGCCACATCACCAGCCAGGAGGAGTATTGTGGCCCCAAAGACAATCATGGCGGGAGCTGCGGGTCAGGCACCAGCACCCACACCAGCGACACCTGTAGCACAGCAGCCCACCCAGCAGGCCAGCACCAATTGCCGCCCACGCACTCCCAGCAGTGCATGTCCATCAGGAGAGGGCACAGTGTTTCAAGGCCTTGAGGGGAGCATGGTGCGAATCCAGCGCCTGCAGGCAAAATCCATCCTGGCATGCCACCGCCAATTGCGTGCACACAACCTGCAAATGGTAGAAATGGCAAAGGGCTTTGGTGAGTTGGCAAGCAACAAGGAGGTGGCACAAACAAACAGAGACATTGCCACAGGAATGGGACGCATGACAACCGCCATCACACAGCTTTGTGCCAAGATGGAACATACTGAGCACACAAGGCGCAGGGATGCCCGTGTCCAAAACAGGGCAATTAACCAGCTTGCCGCCGCAACGTCCCAGCTATGTCGCTGAGGGGTAAATTTGGAAGTGAGCCTGACACAAAACACTGCGGAGGTGACCAGGGGCATGGCCAGGATCACCAGTGCCATGGAGGCCCTCATCATATCTAATACAGTGGTCAATCCTGCCCCAGACGTGGCCGAGGCTGGGGACAGTAGCAGCCGCAGCAGCCCGGCTAGCGCTGTATCAGAGCCGCGCAGGAGCAGCAGGCGCTCCGCAGAGGCAGCAGGCCATGCTGAAGGGGGTGATCAGCATCCCAGTGGCACTGTGAAGCGCTTCAGAAAATGACTCTGCCAGTGTGGGTGAGGCAACCCGGGTCATTTCCAGTCCCCACATGCAATTTCATATTTTCACTTGTTGCACATCAGTGCTTGAACGTTCTTCCAACATTAAAAAAAGTTTTTTTTTCACATCCATAACCTGTGTGTTCATCTGTACTCACTCAGAAATAGTTGTCTGTTATTTCCTCCCGTCTGTATCTGCCATCACTTGGTGTTGACACTCCAGCAGGTTGGGTTTGTGGCACAGCAATGTCGTCGTCATGGTCCTCGTAGTCTGACAACTCTACCTCAGTGCCCTTCTTGACCGCAAGGTTGTGCAACATTGCACAGGCAGCAATCATCTTGCAGCAGGTGATGGGGGTATACTGCCTTGCACCTCCACTCTTGTGCAAGCATCTGAACCTGCTTTTCCAGATGCCAAAGGTCCGTTCTACCACATTCCTTGTGCTTTTGTGGGCCCGGTTATACCTCCTTTGGCTGGGTGTTGAGGGGTTGAGGTAGGGGGTGAGTATGAATGAGCGGGGTGCATATGCACTGTCGCCTAGAAGAAAAAGGGGTAACATTACTCACATGCATACATGTACTTCATACTGCTATTTTTGTTACGGGGGTCAGACAATGTGTCTCACCTAGGAGGTATCCTTCACCAAATTCCCCTGCCGTCAGCCGTGCATGGATGCCGCTGCTTTGGAAGATGTAGGAGTCGTGGGTACTCCCTGGGAATTTTGCAACCAGGTCTGTGATGATGCACTTAGCATTACAAATCACCTGCACATTTATGGTGTGCGTTGACTTCCGATTACGGTATATGTATTCTGTGTCAGCAGGGGGGCAAATCGGAATGTGCGTGCCATCAATGCAGCCAATGATGTGGGGGAATCTTGCCATCTGGTAAAAGTCTGCTTTAGTTTGTACCAGTTCCGCATGGGTTGCAGGGAAGAAAATGTATTGGTCCATCCTCTGTATCATGGCGTCAAGGAATTTGCGGAAAAAACTTGACAGGCTGCTCTAGGTCACCCCTCCTGCCACAGCAACTACACTTTGATAGCTGCCAGACGCAAGCAGGTGTAGGCTGCATAGCACCTGCACTTGTGTTGGGATTGCATGTGCCCTTGGGGTGGGGTGGTCCAACAGTGGTTGGAGGTCCCTGATGAGGTCAGTGATGGTGTCAACCTGTACCTCTGGAATATCTCTGCTTCTGTGAGCATGCACAGGGTCACCCTCTGCCTGTAGACCTGCTCCTCTCTCTGCCATTCCCTCTCTCCTTCCTCCTGTAGCCGTAGCCGTCTTGCAATGACATAAAATGTCGCCATAGTGCAAGAAGAATTGCATTTTGGGTCCGTTTTTATAGGTTGCACCTGGTTACCACCTGATTCCAATCCATGGTAAATACAGACTCTTAAATACCGATTTTTAGGCAAATTCGGTATTTCTGAGCTTACCTACATCTCACTCTTCATTTTTCACACTTCTTATTTACAAAATCGACATTTTACCGATTCGGTAACTTTACCGATTCGGTAGAATTACCGATTCGGTATATTTACCGATTCTGTATGTTAGCGAATCGGTAAAATTACCGAATCTGTGTTTTTTCCGAATCGGTATTTTACCGATTCGGTATATTTACCGATTCTGTATGTTAGCGAATCGGTAAAAATTACCGAATCTGTGTTTTATTCCGAATCGGTATTTTACCGATTCGGTTTAATTACCGATTCGGTAATTTACCGATTATGACGGATTTCGGACACCTACATCCCGATGGTTCGATTCTGCTCGGTAACGGCCGAAAATCGGTATTTTCAGCCGTTACCGACCAACCTACATCTGGCCCCAGATCACTTGATGAGGATACTCCGAAATATCAAATCATTCCTTCCACAGGCTGACTTCAAGCAGGTGGTCCTAGAGCTTGTTTTGCTGAGACTAGACTATGGCAGTGCTATACTCTGTGGCCTCCCCAAATACACCTTGGCTTCATTAAGGGCATCACTGAACGCTGCGGCAAGGTTGGTGACTGGCACCAAATGAAATTTGCACATAATCCCAGTCCTAAAATCCCTTAAGTGGTTGCCCTGCAAAGCACAAATTCAGCTAAAGATTGCATGTCTGAAGCACAAATCCCTCCATTTCAAAACCCCTAGCTACCTAGCGCAAAAGCTCAAATTATCCGGAGGCTGTAGGCCCTCAAGAAGTGCTAACTCTTTCCTCCTGAAAGCACAGATCTTTATCAAAAAGAGAACTTGCCACTGAGCCTTCTCTGGCGCTGCCCCAAACTCTCTTCCGCCAAAGATAAGCAGAATCTCCTCCACAGTTGCTGTCAAATTGGAAACTAAAAGCTTCCTGATAAACAAGTTCTTACCTTAAATGGGATAGGATTTCCAGTCATTGACCTTACAACTGTGAGACCTTGTTTGGAGGCTACTTTATTGACCCTATCGTTTGATCCCTTCTGAGCACGGTATGTAATAGTTATTGTATTTATCTCCTCTGACCCCTTTGTCATGTAATTGCTCTATTTTGGTATTCTTATCTAATGCCGAAATTACATTTATTACCTGCCTCCATCCTTTTGTAAAGTGCTCTGACATCCTTTGGGATCTTGTTTGCGCTATATAAAACTTTATAAATAAAAGAAATAAATAAAGGTTTCATTAGAAATTCTACCTCCCCTGTGTCATAACAACTCTTTTTCGTCCCCAAGAAGAATGGCGAATTGCTCGACTGTATAGATTACCGTGCAATTATAAGGCAACCGTAAAGAAAAGATATCCCTTGCCACTGATTCAGGTTCTTTTGTACCCAGTTTGTAGCTCCACTATCTACATGAAACTTGATCGGAGGGGAGCCTACCACCTAATTTGTGTTATGAAGGGAGACGAGTGGTAGATGGCATTCTGGACCAAATTTGGGCTTTTTGAATATACTGTGAAGCCCTTTAGTCAGTGCAACACCCTTGCAGCCTTCCAATTTTTTATCAATGAGGTGCTACAGGAATTCCTTGACGTCTGTGTCATAGTTTACATTGACGATATATTGATCTATTTGTCTTTTCATGCCACAACCATTGAATTTTCTCCCGAGATAGGATTGCCATGGACACCTCCAAGGTGCAAGCGATTTTACAATGGAAGGTCCCAAAATCAGTGAAAGAGATACAGCAATGTTTAGGCTTTGCAAACTTCTATCAGTACTCCATACCCCAGTTTTCCTTAGTGGTGTAACCCATCACCCGCTTACTGAAAAAAAGGGTTCTATTTTGCTGGGATTCACTAGATAATCAAGCCTTTCAGCAACTTCAAAAGGTCTTCATGGAAGTCCCCTTACCTTGAAATCCAGATCCATATTAACCTTTTGCTGTGGGGGGTGCCCTGTTACAACGAGACCCTGAAACAGAATGTTTTCCTCCTGTTGCCTATTTTTCTAAAACATTGTTACAAGCCAAGTAGAATTATACTGGGAGCTGCTTGCCTTATAGCACGCATTCTAAGAGTGGCGTCATCATCTCTTGGGAGCAATACATACCATAAACATCCATACTGATCACTGTAACCTTCAATTATTCCAAAACATTAAAGCCTTGTCTCCACGAAAACTCCACTGGTTGCTCTCCTTTAACAATTTCATTATTACATATAGACTGGGCAATGCACAACAAAAGCTGACACACTTTGACATTTCAATTTATCCTCATCCGATTCTGATCAAAACAAGACACAACCTATCATACCAGCCAAGAGAATTATAGCAGTCTGTTTCTCTCAAGAATTTTATGAGAAACTTGCTCAGGTAAAAGATATCACTCCTTATCCCTCTGGTGTGCTTGAATGACAGGTCTTCTTGTATCATGGTGACCAACTCTTTTTTCCCACCCAGGAATTGCAGGAAACAGTGTTACACTGGCGAGATGACTCTGCTCTTGCAGGGCACTTAGGGCAAAGACGACAATTGACCTATGTCAATGCTGGTTTTGGTGGCCTAAGTTAATACAGGATGTTAAGACATCCATTATAGGCTGTCCTACTTGTATTCAAGCAAAACACCACACACACCTCCAGCAGTCTTTTACAACCTCTATCAGTTCCGTCTACACCATGGTACACCATAAGTATGGATTTCTTCATGGATCTACCCTCCTCCAATGGGCACAGAGTCATATGGGTAGTGTTAGATTACCTGACAAAAATTGACATTTTATTCCCATGAAACCCCTTCCCACAGCTAGTGCGCTAGTGATTTGTTTATACAACACATAGTGTTCATCTCGCTCTTCTGGAGGGGTTATGTTCCTCTCTGGGGATAGCTGTCTGTTTGTCCTCTGCATATAATCCGCAGATGGATGGCCAAACAGAGCACACAAACCAATCCTTAGAACAAATCCTATGGTGTCTGGTCTCCACATGGTCCTCTGAGTGCAATAAGGTCTTGCCATTTGTTGCATTTGTCTATATTAACAGTAAGTACACTGCTACTGGGTTTTTCAGGTTGTATTGTTTGACTGGTCATCAGCCTAGAATGTTCCCTATTCTTGACCCTACCAAAGCAGGAAAAGTCCTGTTGGTGCAGGAACACCACACTAAATTGCATGATACCCAACAACAGGTACAAAAATATATAGCTCAGTATCAAGAGGCATGGAAAACACAAGCAAATAAACACCTGCTCCTGACTATCATAGTGAAGATCGTGCTTGGCTATCTTCCAAGAATTTACATTTGGCAGGATCGAAAAAAATGCTCCCCCTCTTTCTTGGTCCCTTTACAGGGGTGTACTTTTTTGGCCATGGGACTTGAGTTCCCCGAGGACAGCACGGTGCACCCTATATTTCATGTATCCCTGCTTCATCCCTATTCCACTACCACTCGCTCAGCTGCTCCGTCTCGTCCCAAGTCAAGTGAATGGACAGTTGGAATTTGAGGTGACAAAAGTTATGGATTCCAAATTCATCCTGGGTGTGTTGCACTATCTGCTGGTCTGCAAGGGCTGTGGTCCCGATAACAGCTCTTGGGGACGCCCCCTCTGCGGTCCATCCTCCTCACCTTGTGCGTCTCTTTCACCTTTGCAATCCGACAAAGCCCGCCCCCTATGAGTACCTTTGGTGGAGGAAACTTTCAGGAGTTTCCCGTCCTGTCTGGTATGTCAGCTCACTCAGGGGCCCCTGCTTGCTCACGTTTATGTCCACCAAGTTGTTTTTTTTTTTCCTTTTCGTGCCACTGCCAATGTTTGTTTCTTTTAATTATATTTGTTGGTGCCAGTGCTTGTTTTTCCAATGCTTGTTGTTTTGGGTGCTAGCAACAGTGTCACATTATTGAACATGTGCACCTGCATGCTTATGGGTATGACTGAGGCACCTGGCATGCTTATGGGCGTGGCTAGCCAAGTGTGGTTAACTGTCACTGAACAGGCTATAAAAGCCCAAGCCTCGCACATGTCAGTGCTTGGCTTAATCTTCTGGTTCCCGCTTCGGCTGGAGGCTGCTTCTGTCACCGCCTCAGGATTTCCTCCTTCAACGTTAGACAAAAGCATGCGCAGGTCTGGGGCTGTAGCAAGAATCGGACAGCTAAGTGGAGTGCGCTTTTTGGCTGCATGTGAAGTGAAAGGCTGTGTGACTTTGACATTTTCTGTTGGTATGGCATTTGCATATTTGTTTCGCGCTTAGGGTCATTTTATGTTTGAAATCATTTCACGTTTGTATTACGCTTAGCGCTTGGAGTCATTTTGTGTTTGAACTCATTTCATATTTGTATTCAGCCTAGTGCTTGTGGTCTGTTTATGTGTGAACTCATTTCCAACTTCTGAGAGTTTTGTTTCTAAACTATTTGCATAGAACTTTGATATTAAGTCAAATATTGTTATGTTATGTTATGTTATTTAAAATTTGTAAAGCGCACATACGCCCAAAAGCTTCTTGGCGCTGAGGAGAGAATAAAAAAAACATAACAGAGGGGTACCAAAGAGAGTCGCTATTTCAGATAGGCCTGTGTAAAAAGAAATGTCTTGAATGCCTTTCTAAAGGCAAGGAGGTCCTTACTCTGTCTCAAAGACAAAGGTAGGGAGTTCCACAAAGAGGCAGCTAGAAAATGAAAACAGCTACCTCCCTGTTGTTTTTTCTTAAATCGGGGTACCTCAAGTAGATCTTTATGAGCTGATCTCAAACTACGTGAGGGACTATATCTCCCGATCAATTGTCTGATAAACATTGGGCCCTTGCCCTGCAAGGCCTTGAAAATAATACAACCAGCTTTAAATGTGGCTCTCTGCGCCACGGGCAGCCAATGTAAATTCTCTAGCCCTGATTTAATCGATTCCCATTTAGGAACCTTGCAGATCAATCTGGCAGCTTGATTCTGCAGGTATTGCAGTCTTCTAAGTTGACCAATCGGTAAACCCAGATAAAGACTGTTTGAAAAATTAATATAGGAAAGAACTAGGGCATTGACTACCTGAATTAAAGCTGAATCAATAAGGAGATGTGCGATTTTTCTTATTTTCCTTAATTGAAAAAATCCAGAAGAAACTACGGTTCCAATCTGAGATTTTAGGGCAAAGTCCTCATTGATGGTCACTCCCAAACTCTTTACTGTTTGAGATTTTTTTGGGGGAAGACCCATGTCAGAAGGCCAAAAATGTGGGCTCCAACTAATCTCGCTTTTCCCAGGCAAGATCAGTTCTGTTTTCCCCGGATTTAATTTAAGATGGTTTGAGGACATCCAACTCTGAATGAAGGTCATGGTTGCCTGAAAATTCTCTGCAGCATTGGTTGAGTTTAATACAAAAACCAACTGCAGGTCGTCTGCATAATTATATACAGTAACTTTATGCTCTCTTAAAGAGAACAAAAGAGGCCGCATATATAAATTAAATAGTAAAGGGGACAAGGAGGAACCTTGAGGAACCCCACAGAAGGAATTAATTTTAGGGGCTGTAAAAGAACCTAGCCGAACAGACTGGGTGCGTTCAGATATGAAAGATTTAAGCCAGGCCAAGGCAGAATCTCGGAGGCCGGCCTGTTCGACACGGTTGACCAGAATGGTATAGTCAACCGTGTCGAACGCTGCAGACAAATCCAGAAGCACCAAGGCTTGATGTAAATTTTTATCGGCATTAGACCTCAAGGTGTTCTGAACGGCCAATATTACTGCCTCAGTGGAGTGACCAGGCCGAAAACCTGCCTGGTTAGGTTGTAAATAACCAGAATCTTCAACAAAATTTGAGAGGCTATTGGTGACATGAGCCTCCAAGATCTTAGATAGATAGGGCAGAAGTGATATAGGCCGATAGTTAGTGAGGTCTAAAGGATCGATACCTGATTTTTTTATGAGGGGAATCAATAAGGCCTGCTTGAAACTACTTGGAACTATCCCAGATGTAAGAGAATTGTTGAACAGTGGTATCATGCTGTCGGGAATTGCCCGACCAATTTCTCTCATTATTTGAGGGGGGCAAACGTCCTCAGGAGATCCTGATTTGACTCTGGTCAATAGGTCTAAAAAGATTTTTAAATCAATTGGAGGAAAAGAATGTAATGTTGAAGGATTAAAAAAAATATCATCCAAAGGGGCGCAAGCTGGAAGTTTGGATATATTATGTTTAATCAAAAATTTCTTTTCACTAAAAAAATCATTCAAAGAATTGCAGAGTGTTTGTGAGGGGACTACTGGGGGAGAGGTTCTCTCATCGTTACATAATTCAGTCACAATCCTGAAAATTTCTTTCGACTTATTAGTAGAATTTAAATTTTTTGTAGAGAAATAAGCAGTCTTGTGATTATGTAAAGTTTTTTGATAAGCTTTCCTAGTTAGGCAATAGGCAGCCCTTGCTTGAGGGCAATAGTTGGTTCGCTAAATTCTCTCTTGTTGCCTCACTTCCAGTTTTAATTTTTTTAGCTCCGGCGTGAACCATTTATGTGCGTCCATGCCTCGAGAGCTACAAAAGCGAGTAAGAGGGGCGTAAATATTGATGGCAGTGGTTAGCCATTCTTTAAGCCTGTGATCGGCTATCTCCACATTAGTACTCTGTAAAGGTAAGGAAGTCATTAAAAAGTTTAAAAAAGCTGACATATCCATAGAAGTCCACTTGCGAGTGGTATTACTGGTTTGCAGCTTATATTGAGTAATTTTATCGACACAAAAGGAGAAACTAATGCTAAAGTGATCAGACCAGCTGCAAGGTTTAATATCGATAGAATATACTGGTAAATTCAAAGACCAGATTTGGTCGAGGCTATGGCCCTTCTGATGAGTTTTAGTATCAATGTTTTGTATCAAATTAATGTCATTCAGAAGGTCCTTCATCTCGGCTGCTTGAGGGTCTAATGATGTGTTATCGAACCAAAAGTGTGAACTTGATACTGCACATTGAAGCATCCTGTTACCCCTCTGATCATCATATTTTATGAACACTGGCTTATGGAGCCTTTTGGGCCTGTTACTAGATGTGAATATTTGTTTACGGGTGTTGTGTGCCAACGAAACAACGTGTCTAGATGCCATTTGTTTACCTGGCTGTAGATGACACATAATCATAACCAGTGAATCCTTTTTGGCAGCATTGTTCTTGGAGAACTATTATTTGGATTATATTCTCCTGCAACCTACAGACAAAGGTTAAGAGAGTATCTCACCTTCTCTTGAGAACCAGGTGAATAACATAACTCATTTATTATGAGTGTACTGTGTTGAGTGTGCCTGGGGGGCTTAGAAGTGACTCTGTACTCATCTGTTGTATTTTCTTATTTTATAGAGATGTGGAAAAGTAAATTTTGCCATGTTCTGTGTCCCTACGTGTCATCCATCATATGTTATGTGTGCATGACCAATATGCATATGTTATTCCCCATGTCCGATTAATGACGCAATTACAGTTGTGTCCACCTCTAGTATGCCAGTTTCCAGTCCTCGTGAATACTACGGATATCAGGCCTATGTAAAGTAATGTTGCCACGTTTCTCAGTGTGCACGTTATTCCATTATAAAGTCCCCGTTTCCAGGCCTCAATAGGGCCCCGGACACTAGATTCAGCTCCTGTCTCCTGAAGCCTTGCTGAGGAGCGATACAGCCCCCACCTGTATCCTCGACCTTTCACTTACTTCCTGCCTCGCAGTGCCCGGTGCAGCTTGGCTCTGCCTCTGAGTCTGCCAAAAGTATGTTATAGTTCCAGTTATCAGTTTAGTCCTCCTTCTCTGCATTCCTAAGCTACTGAACTGCATCAATAGTTTCCGTCATTGTCTAGCCTTCACGTCTCCACGTTAGAGAATACTGCATTTACTGGTCATTTAATATTCTTCATCACGCACTACATGTAGAATAATGCATGGTCCAGTCTTAGAGTCAAGTTAGCTTTTCCCCTCATGACTTCTAGTTTATATCAACATGTTCCCTAAACATCAGATACTAGATAGGGTTTAGGTACATGTCGCTCCGACCCTCCAGACTTTAGTCTCTGCTCCTAGCACAGAGTTCATAGCCCCCAGCTTCTCCTAGTAACACGTCATTGCCAGTTTGCGCGCACCATCAGGTTAGAGGTCCCGGCTCCTTAGGTAGCCCCCTCCTATGTTTCCGCCCCATTCATGACATATTCTGTTACGTCTGCACCACATGTCTATGTATACGCCCAGTTACACCTACTTTTACTGTTATCTTTCGCGACTGCTACGCGTCACGCCTTCTGCTCCACCCACTGCTACGCCTACTGCAATGTAATACTATGTGTTTGCGTTATGTATATAAGTTCATGCATTGTTATTAGAAGTTAGCGCGCTCATCCCAGACCCAGCCCCAGCAGCTGCTGGGCCCCTGTCTATGCAGGTTGTCCTGATCCTGTCCTTATGCTGTAATAAACCTGCAGAAACTCCTACTACCTCGAATCTTGACTCTTATTTATTGAGCTATCTGTTATGATATATGCCTAGTCAAAAATAGGGTATTATTTATTTATTTACCACATAATGGCGCCCGAATAGGAACTTGCCCTTTCCCCACGCGTCGGTGAAGCCACGCCGACCCCCTGACCCTCTGCAGTCGTGACGGAACCATACTGGCCAAGTGCAGATATTTCTGCTTCAAGTATCCCTCAGGCCCACGGAGGAGACGGAGGAGGCGGTCCAGCATCCAAACGAGACGGTGGAGGAACGCGGCGAGTCCCGACCAGAGCCCAAGCCGAGAGTCCAAGGTCCGAGGTATCCGGAGGCCCACCCGTAACTGAAGTCCGAAGTCCGAAGTTCGTCGTCATCAGTCCAGTCCAGTCCGAGGCTTTCCGTTCCGTGCTGCCCGGTGAGTACCATTGCTGGGGTAGTATCTAGACAGGACCAATCTAAATTGACTCCTGGTCCGTGGGTTGGTGGTACCCAGACTCACAAACGAAGTGTTCACCTAGGTGGATACGGGTCTTGATGCGTCCCTTTATGGGACCGGTATGTTCCGTACTGTTACAGCAGTGCATCCAGTAACTCTAGTCTGTTCCGTTCTCGAGAAAATTCTTGTATTTCTGTTCTCAGTATTCCAGGTAATATTCTGTTCGAACTGTTATGTTATGATATTGTTTAATGTATTTTCAATGTCGTGGTATGCCTGAATTGTTTTCCCAATTGTTATTGTTCTTTGTGTATTGTATTGTGTTCCGATTCAAGTTTACAATGCCGCTCTTTTCCAAGTTACGTCAGTTAAAAACTAGAAAGGGTTTATTAGAAGAAGCAGTTCCTGTTCCGCCGAGGGACAGTCCAGGTCATTTTATGTATCAGAAACATGGCATAAGTGCCATATTGTATCTAGATTTATGGGTAGAGTATACCAAACAGTTAGAAGAAAAGTATAGATGGCCTGTATCGGGTACATGGGATGCCGAATGTATCATGCGAGTAGAAGAAGCATTATGGAAAAAGAAAGCCAGACAGTCACAGAAAGATGCCATCGAGTTATGGCGTAAAGAAGCGCATAGAAGAACCGAAAAGGAAGTCAGAAAGTCAGAGTTAAGTAGAGAATCCCAAGAACGAGCCCAAGAAAGAGAATTAATCGAGATAGGTGAACAAGTCAAAGCCGAACAGTCAGACAGACAGAGGCATGCCCTTATTAAGGGTATGTATCCTCTTCTTGCCGAGGGCTTGCCAAAAGCGACCCCAGAGGCATCCAGTAATTTTCCGCCACTATTAGTTCCGACCAAGCTACGTCACAAACCGACCGCAGCCGATATTTTCATTTCGTCCTACTTGGACGACACAGTCCCAGAATATGCAAATCCTGTTCGCGCTCCGCCAGTCCCTGTAAATCAGGCACTTCCCGCTCTTCCAGACACCGGAGTACCTGCTACGGTACCCCCGGTCCAGCCAGCATTTCAACTTCCCGCTCCGCCACGAAGAATGTCCGTCGATGATTCTAGTATAGGGGCCGCAGGAGGAGGTCCTCCTCAAACCCCGCCGCCACACAAGCGTTTAACGTTAGCCGAATTACATGCACAAGCGTCACAGCGTACGCCTAGACATCAGACTGTAGCAGAAATAAGAAAATCCCTTGCCGAATGTGTCTATGATCCAGTCCCAGGCGAGGATAATATGGTTTTATATTCGTTCCGCGTAAGAAAGGTGGCCGAGTATCTAGTCACCTTACCGAATATGAAAGAAGATCTAGACAGAATATATCGTTTCATCCGTACAGGGGATGATCCAGAAAGTATTCACGAAGCCATGTCTCAAAGGAAAGCCGAGATCCAGCTCATGATATTAAAGTTTCTGATTAATTGTCTAATAAGAGAACAAGATTACCCGTCTAAAGATTCTGCCGAAATGAGAATCCTGACAAGGTGGAGTGATAATATAGCCGAGGGTAAGCACAAGACCGTCGGTGCCATGGAAAGTATGTACAAGAAAATCCGTAAAGAAATAATAAAGATACACGACCAGCGTAAAGCAGCACAAGTAAGCGAGAAAGAAAGTATCTCTGATCCCGAAGAAGAAGAGGACGAGAATACCGCCAGAATAGCGTATGTAGGAAAATCTAGATTTCCAGATCGCCATTTACGTCTAGAACCCAAGTCTATTTTCCATCATTCAGTACCAGAACAAGGTTCTCTAGAACAAGTGTTCCAAGCTACCGATCACATTCTGAAATCACGAATCGGTTACAGTGAATTAAGTACTATGCATGAACAAGAACTAGTTCGATCAGCAGTCCGATGGATTACTGATTCTACCACTTTTCCAGACGAAATAGTGGCACAAATGTTCCTGAAACTGCCCCCAGCCGAACAACGACTGGTGGGTATGTATATGATTCAGCACCTCATTACTCTGTATGAGGGTCAACACTCTGATCCAGGTCCGTTACATGATATCCTGAACGAGTTACTCCAGTACAAATGGAGAGGTCTAGGTACCGATTTAATTAGTGTCATTCTAGAACAGCGTCACAAATATAGAACGTTCTTGAACCCGCATTTTGTTCATGTCTCACCCCCAGAAAGTAAACCGTTTTACATAGACAGACAGAATCCGTTACGAGAAGTCCACCCAGTTAAAGGAACGGGTGGCGAAATGCAACGAGTGTTTGTATACACTCCAATCACAAAGATGGAACTCCTTGAGATGAAGAAATTAATTCCCTGTCATGACAAAGATCCAGCAGGGTTCCATCGAGAATTAAAAGACATGCTCCGTATGGGAGAATACACTTACCCAGATATCATTAAAATGTTAAAGGTCCTGTTGCCCGCAGGGGTGTATGAAAAGCTAAAGGAAAAAGAATGGGAGGTGGGAGAGAAAAAGATAGATTGGGCAGTTCTAGAAGCAGAAGACAAGGCACGAGTACCAGGTACCGGTCTTGGAGATAAATGTAAAGAGTTACCAGAATTATTAATACAAGTTTTACCCAGATTATTGACAACTAGAAAAGAAGACTGGGATGCAATCTCAGCCTGTAAACAGAAACAAGATGAAGATATTAGTGATTTTTATTCTAGGTTTGAAAAATGTTTCAGTATTAACAGTGGCCTCAAGACAAGTAGTGAGTCATACCCTCACCTTTTCGTTACTAAATTAGTCGAGAATTCAAGTCCACAAATTAAAAATCGAGTTTTGAAAGTCGAAAGCACCTGGCAAGCAAATACTCCGTCCCAGATGCTCCAGATGCTTCAGTATCACCAGAATAGAATCAGGGAAGAGCAAGAACACGAGAGAAAACGTATGAAAGATACGAAAATGAAAGTGCTAGTTGCACAATCTGTTCCCCAAGACAGTCAGAAGAGGGGTCCGAATCAAGCCAGTCATCCTGCAGCTCCCGTTAAAGGGAACTGCAATTATTGTAAACAGCCAGGTCATTTTATAAATGAGTGTGCAGTTCTGAAACACAACATAGCTACTGGTAAGACTAAAGAAAGACCACGTCCGCCTAGACAAGAACAAGTTTCACAGATTCCTCAGCCACAGAATGCACAACAGACAGTTACAGCACCGCAGCCTATTGCTGCAGCGCAGCATGTCACATCACAGATGTACCAGTATGCGCAGTCTGAGTATCCAGAGTACCAGCCATATTCATGAAACAGCCTAGAGAGGGAGGTAGGCTTGCCTCTCATCGAGATACCTGTAGATCAAGAAGGTCCCTATGTTCACAGTCAAGTATTAGGGAAAGACAGAAAGTTTTTGATTGATACAGGGGCAAGTAGGACCACAATTAGTCATGCCGAAGTTCCAGGGGCTCCGCTCTCAGGCTCAAGAAATGTTTCCCTTGGATTTTCAGGAAAGCCTATTATAAATGAAATATCAAAGCCAGTTACTCTAGAAGTAGGTCCATTGTCCCGCACTACTGATCTGTTACTTACTAAGTCATGTCCAGAAAATCTGTTAGGCATTAAGACACTGAAAGAGTTAGGTGCAGTTATTTGCTGTTCCCCAGAGGGAATACGATTGTTCCTACGTGACTTTAAGGGTCACTATGTATTACGAGATTTTGATTCAAGATTGTCTAATGTTCCGCAGCATCTATGGGCGCAAGGTCCAACTGATGTAGGTTACATGCAAATCACACCCTATCGTGTGACTCTCAAGCCAGGTGTAGTGTTACCACGAATCAGACAGTACAGATTGCCACCTGAGGCTGTAGCAGCCTTATCCAAAATTATAGACGAGCTCATGGCACAAGGAGTAGTTGTAGAAACTGACTCCAATGTATGCAATTCTCCGATCATTCCAGTCATGAAACGTACTGATCCAAATGCACCCCCAGCATATCGATTAGTGATTGATTTACGAGAACTTAACAAATGTATTATTCCTCAGTACCCAGTTGTCCCAGATATTTCCTCCCTGTTAACTGCTATTGATTCCGAAGCCACGTTCTTCACTGTCATAGACCTTAAGAATGCATTTTTTAGTGTTCCCATTCATCCAGACAGCCAGTTTCTTTTCGGATTTTGTTTAAATGGAAGGAGCTATATGTTCACACGCGCTCCTCAAGGTTTCACAGAAAGTCCTAGTATTTACAGTCAAGCACTCAAGAGACAACTAGACAATATTCACATGCCAACTGACACTGCCCTGCTCCAGTATGTCGATGATCTACTGATCACAGCCCGTTCTGAACGTGACTGCGAGCGGGCATCACTGACAGTTCTGTATTTCCTAGCCGAGATGGGGCACAAGGTGTCCCCTTCGAAGCTTCAATTCTGTGTTCAGCAAGTGGTATACTTAGGACACTTGCTGTCCAAGAGGGGTAGGCAGTTGACACCAGATCGTATCCAGTTGATAGCGAGTCTTCCCCAGCCCAGAACCCAGAAGGAGGTACGTGCCTTTATCGGCCTTACTTCTTATTGTAGACAATGGATTCCCCAGTATGCATTTCTAGCCAAGCCACTGATACAGTTAACGACACAGGAGGCAGCCGTCTCGACTGTCCTCCCTTGGACATCTGAACATACACTTAGTTTCAATGAGTTAAAGAAAGCCCTATGCCAAGCTCCAGTTCTAGCTACACCGAACTACAGTAAGCCTTTTACACTTTTCGTCACAGAACGTGAAGGTACAGCATTATCTGTTCTCACACAAGATCAAGCAGGACAATACAAGCCCTGTGCTTATTTTTCGAGCACATTAGATCCAGTCGCCCAGGCGTTGCCTGCGTGCCTCAAGTCAGTTGCAGCCACAGCACTAGCTATCAGACAAAGTGATTCCATAGTTTTAGGACATTCCTTGACAGTACAAGTTCCACATTCCGTAGAAGTTCTTTTAAACCGAACACAAACTCAGCACTTGACAATTGCACGTTTAACAGGTTATGAATTGACACTGTTCCAGCCACACATAGAAATTAGACGCTGCAACGTCCTGAATCCTGCTACACTGTTACCATCAGTTAATTCAAATCCTGACACACATGACTGTGTGGAAGTAGTCAACATTACGACAAAGCCAAGACAAGACCTGACAGACATTCCGTTACCAGATCCCGACCTGACACTTTATGTGGATGGTTCATGTATGAGAACTAGTACAGGAGAACTAGTCGCCGCGTATGCAGTAACTACTGACACTGAAGTTATTGAAACACACCGTATTGATACCCTGTCCGCTCAAGCAGCAGAGCTAGTCGCTCTGACACAAGCCTGTATACACGCCAAGAACCTGAAAGTTAATGTTTATACAGATTCACGTTACGCATTCGGAGTTGTACACGACTTCGGAGTGCTCTGGCAGGAGAGAGGTTTCATGACTTCTCATGGAACCAAGATTCAGCATGGTCTCCTTATCCAAGCTTTGTTAGATGCCATACATTTACCGACATCCATTGCTATCATGAAATGCAAAGCACATACGAAAGTCACAGACATTATTTCTCAAGGTAACGATCTAGCAGATCGCACAGCCAAGCTTACCGCACAGACTCTAGACATTCCGGTTAATCAGACACACACTCCAGATCCGACTACATGTATGACATGTATGATGTCGAGGTTTCAAGTATGTCCTTGTAGTTGTATGCGCTTTGTCCAGATGGACAGAAGCATATCCAGTCCCAGATTACACAGCCGCGACCACTGCCAAGCAGTTGGTTCGTGAATTTTTCCCTCGATATGGACTCCCTAGAGTCGTATATTCTGATAACGGTCAGCCATTCTCATCTGAACTCATGAAGCACGTCTCCCTTTTGTTAGGGTACCAGTGGAAGTTCCATTGTGTACGCCATCCCGAAGCAGCCGGTCTAGTCGAGAGACATAATCAAACTCTGAAAATCCGTATCGCCAAAGTTTGTAAAGAAAAGGGTGTGGACTGGCTAGTAGCTCTGCCAGTCGCTTTATTTTATATGCGCATGGTCGCACATTCCAGATCAGGTCTGTCCCCGTATGAGGTCGTATTCGGCCGCCCCCCTAACATGTGGGGTACTCCTAGACCCCGAAGTATTACCGATGTTTCATGTAATATGCTGACAGATTACCTAGCTTCCTTGATGTCTGCCCTCAACTCATGTCGTTCACAGGTTGCCGCCGCATTTCCAGACAATACCGAGGTGGCACCGCATGAAATCGTTCCAGGTTCGCTGGTGATGATCCGAAACTTTGACAGATCAAGTCCGCTGGAACCTCGTTGGAAGGAGCCCCGTCAGGTCCTCCTCACCACCCGTACAGCCGTGAAGTTGGAAGGCCGGAAAGGATGGATACATCTTTCTCATGTAAAACTTTTCAATGGACTGAAACCCGTTTCTAAACACATTTCCAAGGATTCCCAGGATTTCAAAGACTGCCAGAATATTGTTTTCAAGGACTGTCCCGCAAAAGACATTGCTACAACCCCTCCCCTGTTAGAGAAAACTCTGCAGCAGGAGTATAAGCAAAAGCTACGGTCTAGTAAATTAAGTCAGTCAGTTTGATTGTATAAGTCCTCCCCTAGGTGAAACGGTTAGGCTGTTTCTGACATGTATAAAATAGACCCCCATAGTGAGAGAGTCAGTCAAAGCTCAATTCAATGTATCATTTTTCTAAGCTTCATATTATTCATCAGCATAATGATTTCTTGCATCAGCTATGCATTTTTCCTGTATTTTTCAGTTCATCATGTAAATAAGTCTGCTAATGTTACAGTAGAGCACACGTTTAGTGATCTGCCTCCTCACGAATATGCTTACCGCCTCGCTATGCGTAACAATTCATTTATCCGTATGTTACATTACTCACACCAGACCAGCAATGCCACTAATTGTTGGGTGTGTGGTCGACTCCCCCCATTCCAGACACCGAAGGGAGTTCTGCCACTTTTTCCTTATCCATTCTCACATAATGGTTCGTGTGGAGCATGGTCCACGTTAACGTCATCCTCAACAGATATGTCTTTTCTTAACAGTACATGTTTCCCAGACAAGCAAGGTTTCCCCCACAGAACAGGTTTAGATCTAGAAAATGAAGTGTATAATTTAGGTAATTATTCGTCGAATTTCATGGTCCTGAATGTCCAGTCTGATACTACTCCAGACACACCTGCTATTTCAGTACTACCAGTCAAAGGCGAATTATGTGTCCGAAATAAGGGTTCCGTACACGTAGGACATAGTGATTGTACTACTATTATCAAGTATAGTGACAGTGGGAAATCTAATTTTAAAGCTTCACGTCATTCCTATTTTGTTTGTGGTCAAACCGCATATGTTCATCTGCCCCTCGATTGGGAGGGAACCTGTTACATTGCTTTCCTACTGCCCCCTGTTTTTCTAGCCCCACCTGACTATCATAGAAACACACATCTAGTACACACTAGACACAAGAGAAACCTCCCGATTGTCGATTATACTGAAACTGCTGCAGAACAATTCATTGATATTGATAAAGGTGTGTTCCCTTATTTAGGTACAGTTGTAAACAGTAAGCTAATCCGCAGGTTAACAAGAACCCTTGAAGCAGTAGTAGATGAGACTGCCTCCGCTCTAGGTAACTTAACCGAAGAGCAATCCTTTATGAGAATTGTTGTGCTCCAGAATCGTCTCGTCCTTGACGTCATACTGGCCGATAGGGGCGGGGCCTGTAGAGTTCTCGGATCTAGTTGCTGCATTTTCATTCCTAATAACGCGCCGTCTGTTTATTCAGCTATAACCAGACTTCATAAAATTGCCCATCTGTTACACCAAAATCCAGGCACCTGGACATGGTCCGGTTGGTTCTGGAATATAATTTCCGCATGGGGATGGAAAGTCCTGTCCTTTCTAGGTATTGCAGTAGCAATCATATTTAGCTGCTGCCTCTGTATACAATGTGGCCCTGCGATTTGCGGCATTTGTGCTACCTCTTGTATTCCTAGTCCCAAGCCCCGTTCTAAATCCCGTTCCAAGACAATTCGAGATGAACAAATGGTACTGTATGAAATGATAGATGGTATCATGAATATTGATGTTTCCTGATGGAAGCGTAGTGACAAGGAGGGAATGTGGAAAAGTAAATTTTGCCATGTTCTGTGTCCCTACGTGTCATCCATCATATGTTATGTGTGCATGACCAATATGCATATGTTATTCCCCATGTCCGATTAATGACGCAATTACAGTTGTGTCCACCTCTAGTATGCCAGTTTCCAGTCCTCGTGAATACTACGGATATCAGGCCTATGTAAAGTAATGTTGCCACGTTTCTCAGTGTGCACGTTATTCCATTATAAAGTCCCCGTTTCCAGGCCTCAATAGGGCCCCGGACACTAGATTCAGCTCCTGTCTCCTGAAGCCTTGCTGAGGAGCGATACAGCCCCCACCTGTATCCTCGACCTTTCACTTACTTCCTGCCTCGCAGTGCCCGGTGCAGCTTGGCTCTGCCTCTGAGTCTGCCAAAAGTATGTTATAGTTCCAGTTATCAGTTTAGTCCTCCTTCTCTGCATTCCTAAGCTACTGAACTGCATCAATAGTTTCCGTCATTGTCTAGCCTTCACGTCTCCACGTTAGAGAATACTGCATTTACTGGTCATTTAATATTCTTCATCACGCACTACATGTAGAATAATGCATGGTCCAGTCTTAGAGTCAAGTTAGCTTTTCCCCTCATGACTTCTAGTTTATATCAACATGTTCCCTAAACATCAGATACTAGATAGGGTTTAGGTACATGTCGCTCCGACCCTCCAGACTTTAGTCTCTGCTCCTAGCACAGAGTTCATAGCCCCCAGCTTCTCCTAGTAACACGTCATTGCCAGTTTGCGCGCACCATCAGGTTAGAGGTCCCGGCTCCTTAGGTAGCCCCCTCCTATGTTTCCGCCCCATTCATGACATATTCTGTTACGTCTGCACCACATGTCTATGTATACGCCCAGTTACACCTACTTTTACTGTTATCTTTCGCGACTGCTACGCGTCACGCCTTCTGCTCCACCCACTGCTACTCCTACTGCAATGTAATACTATGTGTTTGCGTTATGTATATAAGTTCATGCATTGTTATTAGAAGTTAGCGCGCTCATCCCAGACCCAGCCCCAGCAGCTGCTGGGCCCCTGTCTATGCAGGTTGTCCTGATCCTGTCCTTATGCTGTAATAAACCTGCAGAAACTCCTACTACCTCGAATCTTGACTCTTATTTATTGAGCTATCTGTTATGATATATGCCTAGTCAAAAATAGGGTATTATTTATTTATTTACCACAGAGAAACGCAAGTCCTTAAAAAGGTGACCCTACTCTGCAAACAGATCTCCTCGAAGGTGCCGGGCTGGACGAGGCTGTGTGGAGTAGCAGTGTTCTCTGTCTTTTTCTTGTCCCATTCCCTTTCCCTTTTGGGACACCTGCTGGGATTCCTGTAGCGAGCTCAGTGGTGCTGAGGGTGTTCTAGGAGGAGAGAGGACAGTTCATCACTCCTGCAGACATCCTCAACTTCAGGTGAGTGGCTGTGTCACAGTCTTACAGTAAGTGGGTACATGAATGTCTGAGTGGGTCTGTGAGTGGTTGCATGAGTGTCTGAGTGCTTCTGTGAGTTGGCGCATGAGTCTCTGAGTGTGTCTGTGAATGGGAGCATGAATCTCTGTGTGGGTCTGCGAGTGGGCACGTGAATGTCTGAATGCCTCTTTCAGCTCATTTCTGATCTCTATTTTGCCTCTTTCTGCTCACTGCTGAGCTTTAGTTTGCATCGTTCTGCTTGTTGCTGACCTTTATTCTGGCTCTTTCTGCTCCCTTCTGACCATTATTCTGCCTCTTTCTGCTCGTTTCTCAATTTTATCTTGCCTCTTTCTGCTCAATGCTGATCTTTTTTCTGCCTCTTTTTGCTTGTTTTGACCTTTACTCTGCCTCTTTCTGCTAGTTTCTGATCTTTATTCAGCCTCTATCAACTCGTTTTTAACCTCTTTTTCTGCCTCTTTCTGCTCATTGCTGAACTTTTATTTCACCTCTTTCTGCTTGTTGCTGACTTTTATTCTGACTATTTCTGCTCATTTCTGACCTTTACCTTGCCTCTTTGTGTTCATTGCTGACCTTTATTCTGCCTCTTTCTGCTAGTTTCTGACCTTTATTATGCCTCTTTCTGCTCGTTTCTCACCTTTATCTTATCTATTTTTTAAGAAAAGTGGTTTTGAGCCCTCTTCCCTATAATATTTGAGTTGGGACCTGGGGAGTTAAGGTCCCCTGAGCAAAAAACAGGTTGAGGAGGGGGTCGGGCACCCCCTCCCCTTAAAACGTAGATTGGGCTGTGGTAATGGGGTTCCCTGGACCAAAAATGGGTCAAGAAGTGCAGTCATGTACCCCCTCCACTTCATTATACCCGGCCACAGGGGATGGTGTTCCTGGGGCTCTAAATGGACTGAAGAGGGGGTCCCTACTGATGCCCCCTCTCAATATATGTTTGAAGAATCGCAGCTGCCATTTTTTGTATTTTGCCGCTATCCTGCAGGAGTGCTACAAAATGTGCTTAGTTTTCTTTTTAGTTTGCCTCACCATGGGGCCTAGGGGGGCATTATTATTTTTTTAAATCTCAGTATAGGGGACTAACTCCTTGAGTTTTGTAATGCATGGCACTGGCAGACAATCAGACTGCTCCCTCCCGCTGGACACTGACTCCCATTGAAGCGAGATGGACCAAGGGAAAAAAAGCTCTTAGGCCAATCAGAATGCTTCATTTCTAAACTACCACTCCCACAAGACTTTAAAGAGACGGTTGTGGACCCAACCATTCAGATATACAAATATCTTCAAACCTTAAATTCTCAAAAACCACTGAACTTATTTACAAAAAATCATAGAAAAGCACAATTTGCGCACCAAGATTTAGCTTCCTGCCTAATTTCATTAGGCAGTTTTTTGCAGTATCCCTTGTTATTAAATTCTATGGAAAATGCATGGAGAGTTTGTGTTTTGGGACAGCCCTTTTTTCTCGGCCCCCACTTGATGGATCACCCCAAATTATTCCATGCACAAACTGGTCACAATAGAGCACTATTTTAATGTTTCATTTAGATTCGTCAAACGGTGCCACAGTTATTAGCAGCACAAAAACAAACGTCCTATGGAAAAGCTTACCTAACTATAATTACCAAGTGATGACTGGGTAATTTATATACAACCCTGTGGCATGCGCCACTGGGTGCTTATAGTTATTTTAGCGTTTCCATAGGAAATGTCTTTTTTGTGTTGCTAATAACTTTGTCACAATTTGACGGATCGTCCCAGAACTTTCCCAAAAAGTACTCCTTTTTGGCAAGTTTGTGAATGGGAAGTTTTGGGGTGATCTATCAAGAGTGGGTATAGAAAAAAGGGGCGTCTCAAGATGCAAAATCCCCATGAACAGCAATAACTGCTGAATGGAATTACACAAAATTTGGCAGGAAAGCTAAATATTGGTCCTTAGATTGTGCTATTTGTGATTTGGTGAAAATCCGTTCAGTATTTTTTTACACATTTCGGTTCGAAATGTGTAGCTATCTGGATGGTTGGTGTCCAGATATGCTCTGATTGGCCGACCTAAATGGGACTAGTCAATCCTGATTGATTGGTTTCAACCTGAACAATACGTTTTGGCATTTATAACAAGACCCAAGGACTTGGTCCCTGTACCCTTTAAATGATTTTCAAAAAATACGTAAGTTTCAGAGTGAGCAAACCCAGACAGACCCCAGAGGGCATATGATGGGCCCCAATGGAACTCCCTTTATTGGATAGCCATATCATGGATACCATTCTGTGGCAGCTATTTTAGGAATCTGGAACACAGACCCCACCAAATACATTGTAGTTAAGCTTTTAAGGGTCACAAAAAGGAGCACATATAGAGGATGATAACATGTTTTGGTTACAATATAAATCATTTGTTGGTGGTACTATACCAATTTGGGGAATTGTGGTGTTTTTACCCCACACAAATGCTGATCTTCAGCTGGGATCTCATGATTCATATTTGAGAGAAAACTGTTATCTCATGATTTTCTCATAGAGGTTAAGGAAAGTGTTCCAGGACCTCAAATGAAACCATATGTTCTGTAAATCCACACTTTCTTTCTCAGCCATGCGGGGACGTGGCCAAGCAGGCTAAGATGGCGGCAGCATTCCTCTAGTGCTCCGCAAGGCAGCCTGAGATTCCTGCCTCAATTATGCCTTATACTGACCATACAGCATGGCAAGCCCCAGCACGGCCCAAGTGACGGCGGGGGGAGTCTGCCGGTCCCGTCCTAGTGCCCAGGGAGCCACAGATGGACGTGTAGGATCCCACTGTGCGGCTCGGGGACCTGATCATAAAATGGCGGCGTCCGTTGCAGCCTGAGTGCTCCTGAGTTCGGACTGGGGGTGGGGGAATGGCCCGCCTGTTGCGGTTTCCCCGAGTCTCCTGGTGATCCAAGTGGGGGATCCAAAGACCATCTGAGTGGAGCCACTCAGCTGCAGAGGGCAGGTAAGAGCGCCGCTGCGACGGACAACAGAACCTCGGATCGCCGGATCTTCAGCACGGGTAGATGCCCTGCCGGGCGGGAGAGACATGCTCGCGTTGCTCGGCGCGGCAGAGGGCCCCATACTGAACTACGCAGCATCACGGGGGTCACAGCGGCAGCAGGTGATGACAGCCATGCCTAGCAGGCGCTAATCTCCCAGCACTAGCGGCACCCCTTCCCCGCAGCGGTGCCGGGCCTCGAGGCATGCAAGGGAGGTGAAGAACACAACGGGCGGGCCCTGCATGCCCTGCATGCACGTTTACACGGGATAACATGCAAGGATTCCCTGGATCATCCACCGGGGCATCCAGATATAGCGGGTCACCCTGCTTGAAGCGGATGCTCTTGGTGGCCATGGGGGCATAATTTACCCACAGACCCTGCCAGTGGTCAGCCCAGGAGAGCCCTGCAACCCACCATTGGAGGCACTCCGGATAGGAGTGGTACCGGCAGCAGACGCAGATATGTCCCAGTGACCCCAGGGAGACCAGGGTGGGGGCACGGACGTGGGCTTCTGTCTTCTATGTCACCCTGAGCCAATCAGCATTTAGAAAACTCTGCAAACCAGCGCTGCACACCCCAGGGCCACAACACTGATGACACCAGTCTGACGGGCCATCACCGTGACAACTTTCTCCACGGGGAGATAGGGGGGCCCCTCCCCACTTCGGCGCTGGGCTTCGAGGGGCACGAAGGAGTCAAACACTCAGGGGGAGGATTACATGAAGGGAACAACAGGAGCTGGTGGTTTCAACCTCCCTTAACAACCAAACGTGCACCCTGAGCCACAGCGACGCCCCGCCAATACGCAGTCTGAATGCATGGCCCGTGAGGCGTGATATAGCTGCTGTACCCATAGGCAGCCATCCTCATGAGGCGCAGAAGCGGTGCGCCAACACCACTCCGGGCGAGGCTGTGTGGGACCCAGGTAGTAACAGAAAACAGTAACTGCACCTCGAGTAAGGGAGACCCCCCCAGCCCACTGCAGCGACCGCGACAGGCACCTGGATAGCGTCAACAAATCTGACATGCAAGGAGAGTGCTGCGAGTGGTCGCTGGCGGCGACCAACGGAAGACGCAAACAGAATGTGACTCCAATGGGCGACGACCATGGCTCAGGTCACGGGGCCCCCAAGGGTGCCGTCCCCGATGCCGCAAACCTCCCGACAGGGAGGGGACTTGACAAGTTCACACTTGATGTCGGCTAAACTAGACAAAGTCCTAGTGGCGATTGAACAATCAAAAGAGTCCATGGAGCACAAGTTCGGGGAGCTGGCCACGGATCTCAACCTGCTCGGGAACGACCACAGGAAACTGGCGGACAAGGTAAAACAAGGGGAATCAACGCTGAAAACCCTAGAACCGCAAGTGCAACAACAAGACATCCTGAAAAACCTGCAAGCGCGGATGAAGATTCGGGAGGACAGAACTGATGATTTAGAAGGACATTCCTGGAGAAGCAATATCCGCATTATCAAATCAATTTACCGGAAGGAGTGGAGGGAACCAATCCTCTCAGCTACATCGCGACATGGATTGCGCTGTTCAACCAGCAGGAGAACTGACCCCTTTCTTCTCCACTGAGCAAGCACACAGGGTCCCAGCCCAAAAACCACCACCGGGGTCATCCCCGAGACCGTTCCTCCTGAAACTGCTCCATTATCCAGACAGGCACACCATTCTTCGGGTGGCTAGGAGACAAGGCATGATCAGAGTGGAGGACAAACAGGTCATGTTGTTCCCGGACTACTCCAGAGCAGTATAACAACAATGGTCCACCTTCCTAGCGGTCAAACGTGTCCTACGCCAGAAGAACGTCCAATATGCACTCCTGTTCCCGTCCGGACTTAAGATCATTCACGATGGAACTACGCATTTCTTCTCGGATCCCGTGTCGGCCAATGATTGGGTTGAACAACACCTGACGAATATGATGAATCCCAGAAAGTCACAAACCATTCGCCATCCAAGCTGCCAATGGCGTCAGCAGAAAAGGGTCACACTCACCCAACTCAACTCACGCTCAGATTCCTCCAGCAAAAACTCTCCGGATCTCACCTAGATCATCGCAGAACGCCGAAAAGGACTCCAAGCGGCTGCAGAGGTGGGGTTCCGGGGGACAGCTCAGACGGCGAAATGGGCCCGCACATATTCACGTCAGACGAGGAGGGTAGCGACGGGAACACACCGGAGGATGGCTCCATGACCCTGCAAATAGTGACCCCCCAAATGGCAGACACTTTGATTTGAACTTTCAGGGCCGCCAGTGCCTACTCTGAAGAATATATAGGGAACCGTTCGAGATCCATGAACTATCTACTCCTGTAGGGTCACCAGATCAGGACTATGGCAGATGGTCCCGCATTTGGGCGGCTGGACAACCCATCGCCACAGTGGACTACACCACACAACACTGATTGCTGTAGACCCAGTTAGGCACCAGGATGACATCAACAATGATCGGGCTGCTGCAGTGACAGCAGCTGGTGGAAGCTGAAGACCATGCATCCTGTGAAATGAACTAAAGTTAGCACATGTTGTGCAGTTCGGACGTACCGCCCGAGCGATAGGTCCCTCGAGTTGGGATAGTCTCCCGTTTGTTAATGTTACTTTCCCCTGGTTCATTTCCCATACACGTCCCCGGGGAACGGAATACATGTCACGCAAGATGTCGGTAGGATTTATAGAGGTCGTCACACGGGAGGGAGGAGGACACGAGCGCAGAAGGTGGTGTCCCACTATGTAAAACATTGCCTAGACATCTGGTACTATGACAGCTAGGCTCCCTAACACTGACCTGAAAGTGGTAACATTAAATGTCAGGGGTATGCATACAGCAAACAAGCAATATGCAATCTATGCTTATATGAAAAGACAGCAGGCCCAGATAGTACTCCTCCAGGAGATGCACCTTACAAAGAATGAGGTGGATCGCCTCTGCAAAAAATGGCGGGGTATAATTAGCGCCACAACATACTCGGCGTTTGCCAGAGGAACCCTAATTTGGATTAGGCCTGGGATCCCCTTTAAAGAGCAATCCAGGGTAGTCGACAAGGAAGGCAGATACTCCCTGATAGCGGGGCACCTCGAGGGCAAAGAGTTACTGATAGGAAGCATATATGCTCCCAACGGGGAGAAAAATCAGTACTGGGCCTGCCTCACTGGGGTCTTAGCACACTGCACTACAGTACTGTGGTTACTGGGTGGAGACTATAATTGCACCCTAGACATTGGGTTGGACAGAATGCATCCCCCGCCGACACATTCACCTACACGGAAACAATCAGAGCTTTTAAAACTTGGGTTACCCAGTGGTCAATAGTAGATGCATGCCGAGACAGGAATCCAAACACTAATATATACTCATCCCACTTCATCCCGCACAACCTCAGGGTACGACTCGACAGATTCCTCTGCTCCAAGGCATTACTTCCTCAAATACGACACACTGACTACCTAGGCAGAGTTTTGTCCGATCATGATGCACACACCATGTCCTTAGATGGAGGCCACCACATCCCCCGGTATCCACACAGTAGGCGTTCGGCCGTTGCTAGAGCAGTCACTACGGGCCGCAGAACTACGAATTTCGGATCTTACAAAAAAGCTAGATGCCAGGGAGGCTACCCCTGAACAGGTGGCGACTGCGAAAACAACATATGCGGAAACTAAGTTTTCAGGGAATATGCAGCCCGAACACATAGAGAGGGGAATAGAGCAGGTACACTTCTCGCCTGGCTCGTGAGACAAAACACGGACATGCCACCTATCACAGCACTACGGGACGAAGCTGACACTCTTAAACAATCACAAGCAGATATAATTTGCATCTTCCACGACTATTTCATATTACATCTACCGAGCCCCGCCACAGTTATCGCACCAGATATTAACTCAGTTCCTCCACTCCACTCCCCTACCAGGCATTCCACCGGTGGACGGGAAGGCACTAGACACAAAGATAACCTGCCCGGATTTTACCAGTGCGATCAGGGCGTTAGCACGCCGGAAAGCACCAGGAATGGAAGGCTTTCCCCTTGAATAGTATTCAGCCTTCTCGAGACAGTTGTCGCCACAACTAGTGATGATGTACGACGACGCATTGAAGAGGGGGAACTCCCCAGCTCGCTCAGGGAATCTACCCTGGTGACATTCCTCAAACCAAAGAGAGATCCTACGCTCCTGGCCTCATACAGACCTATAACGTTACTTAATGAAGATTGCAAAATTTTAGGGAAAAATATTAGCAGGCCGCTACATCCAGGTCCTCCTGCAACTGATCCACCCAAATCAAAATGGCTTTCTTCCCAGGCCTAATGTATCGCAGAACGTACGTAGGCTCTTCCATATACAGGATAGGGCACGGGTCCATTTACCGCAAGACCACTGCTTTATTTTAGACATCAAAAAAGCCTTCGATGCACTCACGTGGCCCTATTTATTCACAACCCTTCGAAAGATAGGTGTTGGTCGGACTTTAATAGCATATACACAACTTCTCTATAAGAGCCTCATCACTAGGGTGAAAGTGGGAAAGTACATTTCGACCACACTTGCGGTGGAGAGGGGTATGAGACAGGGGTGCCCCTTATCCCCCCTGCTTTTCGCCTTGGCAGTGGTCCTTGGCCATTCATATACGTCAGAAGGGCGAAGCCTAGGGTATCCCAATTGCAGATACGATTCACTGCATATAGTTATACGCTAATGACCTTTTGATTTATGTGCAAGATGTCACAAGAGATCTCACACTAATATGGACAATGCTACATACCTTCGCAGAGGTCTCCGGACTTAAAGTTAATTGGAGGAAATCAACAGTCTTTCCCCTCAGCCCTCACCTTGCCCCCTCGAAGATCACGATAGGACCCCAGACACTCGAGTGGAGTGCTGTGGCACCCAAATACCTAGGAGTGAGACTGTATCACTTGCCTGAATACCTCTATGAGGGGAACCACCGTAAGACATTGGCTGGACTTTGAGCGGCAGTAGCCTTCTGGAAGACCCTTCCCTTGGCTCCTATAGGACATGTAGCCTTAGAGAAGATGATAATGGTGCCCAGGCTGCTATACGCCTTTACCAATCTCCCGGTGATACCGCAAGGGCGTTTTTTCAAGAACTAGATACATTACTCACAACATTGATATGGGGGTGCCGTAGACCTAGAGTGGCCGTACGAACCCTCTACTTGCCCACAACACAGGGGGGTCTGGGGGTCCCATCCTTCGAGGCCTATTTTCTGGCGGCTCAGATCCAGTGGCTGTCCCATTGGACGGCAGAATGCCACATAGAGGAAAAATTTACTAATGACGGCCGGATACCTCTCCCGGCCATCCAGAGACTGCTGATGCCGGGAACCAGACGAACCACACGCACCCCTTACAAATGACAATAGCCCGCAAATGCATGCTATGCATACACCGACTTTCAAGGGGTGCACCTCTATACTCCCCATTGCTTCCATTAATGGGATAACCACGGAACGAGAACTACTACACATCCGGTGCCCTTCGGGTACGGATAGAGCACGAGGTGACAGAGATAGGGGCTTTGTTTGAGGATGGGCAACTGAAAACCTATGCTCAAATATGAGATAGTTATGATCTTCCCCAGGGGCAATTCCTGGTGCACAGACCGTTAGTAGGCAGTGCACGACAATATTGGGATCTTACCGGGGGGGAACCACCGACACACCCAGTGCTGCACACAATCCTCCGAATGGACAGAGGCAGACACTTAGGGGCATATTATCAAGGGATTTATCTCTGCTTTTTTGTCTTTAAAAGCCAAGAAAGCGGAGATAAAATGATCTCCCTATTACCTAGCTGTCGCTAACACCAGTTAGCGACAGCTAGTAGGAGATAGTAACCATCTTGGGCCCCGCTTTGCATGTCAGGGAAATTTATCACTAATGACATGCAAAGTGGGCGTGCCAAGATGTTAGCGACTGGAAACAGTCGCTAACATCGCTATCTCCTAATAGCAAGTTTTGGAGATATTCGCGCTAAGCGTGAATATCTCCAAAAGCTAACACCTGCCCTGAGCAGTTCTTAGCCATGTTATCCAATGGGAGGTGGATAACATGGGTAAGAGCATTTGCTTGGTAATGCATGAATATCGCTTACTTTTGAGCGATATTCATGCATTTCGGCCGATTTTTATCGCTTAGGAGATAAACCTTGATAATATCAAGGCTCCTAAGCGATAAAAATCATCGCTACACGGCGATAAAATTATAGCCGCTAAGCCAACATAGCGATAATTATCGCTAGTTGTTGGTAATATGCCCCTTAGTTACCTGGCACTATAAAACAATAAGGGAACTGACAGCGGCCCCACTACAGGCCCTACATTAGAAATGGGAAGATGAGATAGGTCGACAAGGAATGGGAAAAGGCCTTTGAATACCCAAATAAAGTATAGCGGAAAGCACGATTTAAAAACATACTATTTAATGTTCTACACGGCGCCTACTTAACACCGCATAAACTCCCTCAATTTTACCCAGACACACATTTTGCGTGCCCCAGGTGCTAAACGCCCGCTACAAGCTTCAAGCACATGTTCTGGGACTGTCCTGTGATTCAATCATATTGGGGCGGTATACACGGGTTCTAGAGACGATGGTCCATCTTATGCATAACTCCTCATGGGAGGCCTGTGCTCTGGGGATCTTCCGCAGGCGGAAGACGGAAAAGGTGCAGTATTGCTTTGTGTCCCTAGCCCTACTCCTGGCAAAGCGGGGGATAGCCATATACTGGAGGGCACCAGCAGGACCCCTAAAGGCAGCCTGGATCGGAGGGGTTAAAAAACTGGGGGGCAGCAGAAGAAGCCATATTGTGAGAGTAGTAGGTGAAGGGGATTCGTAAACACCCCATCTCGATGGAGTGGGTGCAACTCCTGTTCCAATTCACGCAAGAGACCACACAAGGTTGTTCACCCGGGGCCACACCAGCATAGTCCCAAACCCCACCCCTGTCCCCAATGGAAGCAGCACATACCACGGCGCAATAGCTGATCCATATGAAAAGCCGTTCAGGCATCGGGAACCCACTAGACAGGCTCCCAGACTACTGCAGGGAAACATTGCCTCACTGTAGATATCTCTCCCATCCCGATTCTGAGACCGTAGACACCTCACGTACGTACTGGTACCTACCGCAGAGTAAATACCTGACGCACCATATCCCCCTTTTTTCTGGTCTTCTCTTCCCTCTTTTCTGCAAATTCCCCGGAATTCCCCCAGACCCCAACCCCCCCATCCTCACCCTTTGTTCACAGTTCCATTTTCCTCTTTTGACACCGCAGTATAGAAACTTACTCATTGGGAGCAAACACATGGTCATTAAGCAAGGAGGGGCATCAATATGGAGTAGGGGACTACATGCCAACCAGCATCATCGCAGGAACCCACTCAGCCCGGCACACAATGGCAGCCACCCCACTACATCCCACACTGGCTTCCTAGCAGAGAAATATAGTTGAACTATGGGATAACTCTCAGTCGATATGGGCGATGGATAATGGGATGGCGGTTACATAATGTGTCTATATTATTTGCCTGTCTGTATATACCTGACATACCATTTAACTTGCACATGCATTATGTTGTACTATGAAGAATAAAACTCTCAATAAAAAAAGTTAAACAAAAAAAATCTTTCTCAGCCATGCGATAATAAAGTCTGATGCTCTCATTAAAACATGTGCTTCCATTAGGAGCAACCTGTCAATTGATTCCTCTGTGTTCTACTGCAGCCTACCAGAGGGATCTAAAGAACAACTAGAGTGCTAACAGTCTTACCTATGACAAAACTGTTGATTGAATCAAACTCGTAAAATGTACAACATTTTATTTAGAAATTAACAAAATGAGGGAATTAATGTTATAATAGAAATTATGGTTGGTGATGTAGAAAGCAAAATTAGGACACATTTTAAGTGAGTTCCTCTTCTATTCCCTTAAAACATTCTGACATGTAGACTGACATATGCACTTTGAACCCCAGCATCAGACTACCAGATAACTCCCTGGTGATCAGCAGCTTAACCTCAGTGTTCTAATGTACCAGGAAGGCCAACACCTTCTATGGGTGGTCCGCCAATACGCCGGTGAGGATTTTTATATCCCCGTTGAGTAAGGAAATAGGTCTGTAGCTGCCACACTGAAGGGGGCCCCTCCATAGTTTGAGGTGGACTGCTATCACCACTCTGTTAGATATGGAGCCCAGCAAGCTTGTCTGTTCCACCTCCTGGAAGGTGGCATGTAGAGTCCACTACCTGCGCCCCCTGCCCATTTGTAGATTTCCATGGGTAAGACTTCTACACTGTGAGCCTTATGGAAGGGGAGTCTGGAAATGGCCTATGCTGTCCAAATCTTGCTGATTTCTCCATCAAGTGTGGCATAACCCTCCTAAAAAAGACTGGGGAACCGCACCCCCTCAAAGAAGGCACTAGCTGTCATCTCCAGAGTGTCTGATGAAAGGATGCAAATTCATTGGCTATATCTTGCGGACGGGCGAGGAATTCACCACCCCCAGGTGGGGATGACCAGCGCTGCCTTCTGAGGTCATAATTGGGCAGCCAGAAGACATCCCACCTTTTCGCCCTGCTCGTAGTTTTGACCTTTAAGTCTCTGTAGCACATATTTCATTTTGGATTTGTATATTTAAATTCATCCAGGCCTTCTCTAAACAATGGCCCATAGGAGGTGAGGGCTTTGTGATGTAGAGGCGTATAAGGGTCATGATGTCTGCCTCAAGGGTCTTCTGGCATGTAACTCTCTTCTCATTTGCCAAAGCCGCGTCCCTCATGCGGTGACAGCGGATGGTCATCTTTGCAGCTGCCCAAAGAATCCTGTGAGATTATCTTCTAGGAATGCTCTTCTAGGTACCTACGAACATGCATTTGTAATTGGGCTTAAACCTAGGGGGTGCAAGCATCATGGCTTGTGAACCGGGGAGGCGAGACCCAGGTCCAGGGTAAGCAAGACTGGTGCATGGTTTGAAAGTGCAGTTTCCAGAACACTAGATTCCAGGGTGATGGACACCACCTGATGGGAGTACAGGAAGTAGAACAGTCTAGATCAGGTGCCGCATATTGGCAAAAGGAAGGTAGATTTGTGTCCACTGGGTATGATAGCCACCAGTGGTCCACCAGTCAGTGGTCAGCAAACACATACCCGCGTTTAGTGGCTTGGTTCGGTCCAGTACCACATCACACACTAGGTTCCATTCTCCCCCAATTATCTACTGGGAGGCCCAATCTCGCGAAAGAGGAGGCTGAGCTGGAGGAGAAAGAGGTGCCTAATGCCCATTGGGGCATACACCGAGCCCACGCAAAGCATCAGTTTCCCAAATTTCAGTTTGGCAAAGACATATTGGCCCTCCAGATCAGACCAGGACTTGACGACTGTCATGGGCAGTGACTTCCAGAGGAGGACTAAAACTCCACATTTCCTGAGGGGACCATTCCTCGCTTCCACCGGCATTGGGCAGCTGCTGTGGCCCACTCTCCCCACCCATTCCCAATACAGGTCTGGGATTCTAGGCTGGGAAGATGCATCTCCTGTAACCGGGCCACATCCACCCTTTTGTATTGTAGCTCTGACAATACCTTCTTGCACTGTATGTAGTGTGTTAGTTTGTTGATGTTCCACAAGATGGCATGCAGTGGGGAAGGCTGCAAGCACTGTAGCGGGCCTTAGGATGGGTCATTGGTCTGTTGGAGACATGTGCCATGAATCTCCCCAACTGGTGAAGTCTTGTGAGCGGGGTTTAGCTTGCAGAGAGTAAAGGGAGTAGGGAGAGTAAAGAGGAGGGGAGAAGGGGAAGGATAAGAGGCTAGGGAAAGCGAGATGCAGTGGCAGCTGGAGTGCACAGACTTCACAAAAATATCCAGCAGTGAAATGCCATGTACTAAGTTAGATGGGTTATAAGGGACAAGATGGGCAAAAGGGTTGGACTAACTAACCAGCTCTAAGCTGAAGTCAGGTCTCAAGGGCTGGTGACTGTAGACTGCAGGTCTAGACTGGCTGCACCAGCACACCAGTGGGGGCCCCAAGGGAAGGCCATGGCAGAAAGTAGTTAAAAGGTTACCAGGATGGTTGCAGGGAGGGGCCCAGTAGTGGTGGACTAGAGCCTACCCCTATACCCAATTGTGTTCAAGAGTGCAATCTAGAGTGGACAATACGTGTACTGGGGTTGTTGAGCCATCAGCTCAGAGCATCCCTTCCTCTGGGAGTGCCATTGTCAGTTGCAGGCCTAACAGTGGGACATATCATAATACTTCAAAATATATCACATAGAGTACTTCAAAAAATATCAGCATGGCAAGTAATGGAACAGGCAATTGTGGTTGCACAATTTGCAATGCATTGCAACAAAGAACCAAACTTAGAACAGCGGTACAAGAACAGTTGTCCATTAACTATGCCAGTCTCACAACATTGAGCAGAAGTACAGGCATGCAAAAGGGTACTCAATTGTCTCAGCCATCAGAATGGGAAGACTTAAGCGGTGACCGGGATTTGTCTTGGCCCTGGTCTTGTATGATGTCTGCCACCACTTGAGGGCCGGGTCTCTGTTGTCCTGGGATTAGGCCACACTCTTAGGAACTCTGCCCCTATCTCACATCCCACTGTTGCACCACCACAGGTGGCTGAAGAAGGCTGCATGAGGGGGAGCAGGGTACTGGTTATAAATCAAAAGGGGCAGTGTCCATAACTTGAATGGTGACTCCTTCCAGAAAAAGGCGCAGAGCTTCCTTGTCAAGAAAGTCTTTATACCAGCGGTCTTTCATGATCAATATACGGGCTGGTTCAAGCAGTCCATACTTGATGCCCATGTGGAGAAGCTTGGGTCGAAGAACTAAGAATGCCTGCCTCTGGTCATTGGTCTCCCGTGATAAGTCTGCATTTATTTGGATTTCTTGCCCCTCATGGTCATAGGGGGCATGTGAGCGAGCCATGGTTAAGAGCTGCTGCATCTGTTTGTGCTGGAGGAAGCAGTTTATGATTGTACGGGCCACCCTGTTTGATCCAGGTGCACAGAGCCCATGCAATTCGCCCGCTGGAGTTGCAGGCTTGGGGTGAAAGTCAGGCCATTGAGGGTGGGAATTGGGCACTTGATGAAACCCCTGACGTCAGCACCCTCAGCATGCTTAGGAAAGCGAAAGTGGGCATTGTCTCTGCAATTTTGGTCCTCTAGTTCTATGATCTTGTTCCTGAGGTAAAGGAGCTCCTGGTCCCTCTCGGGAAAGGTATTAATGCAATCCTCCACAACCATGAGCAGCTGCTCCAGCCTGTCCACATTGACCTGGAAGCCTGCTATGTCCAAAATGATGGTTTTGGCGACTAGGTCTGATATTTTGGAGTTCTTCCATGACCTCCTACAAAATACGCTCCATGGTGGACTCCTGTGAGCTAATGAAGGTCACGTCTGGACCAGTGATTGGCATTCCTCTCAGAGTGGACTGTTGCAATGCTGGGTAACAGCCTTGGAGAAAAGCAGCTGTCAAGTCGGTTTGCTGGTCGTCTTGCCTGGGTCATCTCCGGATCAGGGGCCTCAGGCGCAAGTTGGCGCAGGCTGGCGGAGCCTGATCCCTTTGGTGCAGGGTAAGTTGATGTGCACCTCTCCCTTGCCAGCGGTCAGTGTGAGTGCTGGAATGTGTGTGGTTCTGGAGAAGGGGGGCACCAGTCAGCAGAGAACCAGTACAGGAGTGTGGCTTCAGTGTAGTGACCCTCACAGCCACTCAGGGTATCAGGGACTCAGAGATTTAGGGCATCACCCCACAGGTGTTCAGGAGGGGAGGAGGGTATGGCCGGCCTCAGTCCTTCACCTGAAGCACTCCTCTCCTTCATGGCCTTGGTCGGCAGCTGGGGTGCAAATCCTGTTCCAGTATAGTAGTCCTCAGGGGTCACTGGCAAGGAAATCCCTCCTTCCCCCAGCCAGGCGTCTGTGGTGCCAATCCTATTACTAAAAGCGAATGGTGGTGTGGCAGACTCCGTGGGTATAGGCGTCAGTGGGTCAGGTCTAGGGAGGGCCCCCAGACCACCTGCACCTGAATTGCTTCAGGACGGGCCTCCAGCATTTTCTTCCAGTCTATCTGCTGCGCAAGGCGTTGGTGCTTCGGGGCTCCTAGGCCGGGGTGGAGGAGGGGTGTGATCGAGTGCCCCATATTGGTGGGGTAGGTGTTCAGCCATCAAGGTATGATGAATGGTAATGGTGAAGGGTGCTTGCCTGGCTCCTTTGTGTACTTTGCATGGCCTCCTTGAATCTCATTATTCGTTACCCATATTGGGTGGCTTGTACTTTGGCTCTGGCCCCTCTGGGCCACTGCAAAATCACGGCTGTGGGCTTTCATTCCATGCCTGTTAGAGACCGAGCCCTTTGCCAGTTGGTGCATGTCTAAATGACCCGACTAGGAGAAGTAAAATATTTTATATATATATATGTATGTTTAATTTATTTTTATATTATATTTATTATTGATAATTTTAAACATTTTCTAATAATTCTATTTTTTTAATTATATCTATCACTTGCATTATTTTACACTATTTTTCAAACATTTAAAAAAAAACGATATTTTTAACAACTATATTTTTAACAACAATATTTTTTCCCGATATTTTTGTACTTACCATTATGAAGATAGGACTTCGATATTTTGGTCAACGATATTTTTTTGTTGATATTTTTGTCAGTGATCGTTATTACTTTTTCAAAGAATAGAGTTTTTGGCTCCACAGCTGCTTGCTAATTACTTCCCTATTTATGTTGAGTCTTACATATCTCAAATACTCCAATGCTCTCTTCATAGTCGGTTGACAAAATATATCACCACCTTAACAATCTATTGCCCGTCTTCCAGTATGATTTTCATCCTGGCATCTCCACAGTGACTGCTCTCCGCCATGTCACTAATTATTTTTTTCACAATCATCCTAACAAACTCTCTTCTATTGTGCTACCTACGGATTTTTCTGCAGCTTTGAATGATGTTTATCCTTATACCCTTCTCTCTTTATTCCTTGGGGAGTTTGGGTTCTTTCATCGGTTGCTTTCTATCTTTCTAGTTGATCCTTTTCAGCGTCATGGAAAGCTTATACATTTATCCACTTTTCAGTTACTATATCATCTTATGATTTCCGTGCAGATATCTATATCAAAAACTCTCTAATTTTTTTATGTCCTACTTTGAGTAACTCTACTATTGCTACTTCGATATCATTCAATTTTCTCTGCATAATCTTATGTCACGCTGATATTCTCTTCTTTACAGCCCCTCACCCATTCTTCGCTACCAAAATCTATTATTACATATACTTCCATCCTTAATCTGAGCATTATCTTTATCTCTGCATTAAACTTTGAAAAGCAAATGTCTCTGGTTAATCACACATGATGCCTTCAATTGCAATAAATCAAGTAAATGTGGTTCTTTCTTACCCTCACTGTTGCTAAAATTCATATTCGACCGCGTGCTCCTTCTCATCTGGACAATTGCTGGTCTATATATGTTGGGCTTCCGTAACATGTTCTTCTTCCATTTCAGTGTTTTCCTCCCTGTTCTGTTGGTCTTTTGTTTGGTGTTACCAATGATCTTTCCACATTACTCCTCATCTACTTCTACAGTGGCTTCTATTACGAATCAGTTTACATTTCATTGCTTGCTCCTCCATATTTTATTCTAGTGCTCATTAAGTATCAACGAGATCATAATCAACAGTATAACGTTTGGTTGTTCGGTGCCTGTCCCGTCTCATTTAAGATCCTTGGTGCTTCCAGGTCTATTTACCTGTCCCTATCCGTTTGTATGTTTTCTCCTGCATTTCCTTACTGCTCCTGTTTTGTAGTAGATGAGCCCTTTGTTTATACTGTTGTACTTTTTTCCTAAGATTCTTGACCATTTAAGGCTTGAGAGAGGTCATGTCTTTTTTAAATCACTGTTTGTAAAAAATGTGCTTTACAAATTAAATGCATAAATAAAAGAATAAAGGGTTCGGAGTAGTTTAGATAGAAGCAAGGCACACAAGAAAGAACGAAATCATTTCGGAAGAGACATAGCAGAAAGCTTGGAGTAAATGTTACAGAGAAACCAAAAATGACTGCAAAGGAATACATTACTTGTTAGTAGTACAATTGAGAACGTAGAGTTTGGATCGATCTTGGGGAGAGAAAGTTCGGAAGAGTGTTTGTGTGAGTATGTTTATTAAAAAGGGGTGTCAGATGGAATTGGTTGTATCGATAAGAGAGGTGGGGGGGGGGGGAGTTGTGTACGTGTCCTTACAGGCCAAGGTGCTAAAGGATGGAACTTCTATTCCATGAGCACTGGGCATTGCAGACACTTTTACATAAACTATGCGATGTATGACTCATTAATGCCATACCATTCCCGTTCAAAGCACTTGAGAACCGTATACCGTTTGAACTCATATACTAAACCTGTCATTTGACATGGCAGCTTCAAGCAAGCTTTCAAAAGTCTGACGACGGTGCGCCCAATGCGTCCTTGGGAACACGAAAAAAACAGATCCTCCGCACCGTCAACTACAAAGCACTTTGGGCTTCAAAGGTATGGACAGCTTCATTCTGCACTGGAAAGGAACTGGCCGTCCTGTAACACAGATCAACTCTCTCTGTTCCAGGAGAAATAACCCTTTTAAAGTGAATCATTTTTCAGTACCAGTCTGCTTTTTACATACTGTAGCTCTTCTTTGACTTTTTGAAGTGGAAAATGAGACTGAAAGGAAAATATAATGATCTCCCACTATGAATGATGTATGAGAAGAAAAAAAATACATGCATGTTATTTTGCTCCTTTGTTCCTTATTTATTTGCTTGTGCATAACCAGTTTGACAATCGTGTTACATTTATTAATGGTTATTGAAGCTGCTACAACTAAAAGGGGAGATGCAAAAGTCCTGTTTGTGTAAAGACTTTTCCACTGGCTCACCTACAAAATCCCAGCGAGAAAAATGTTGGCTCTAAAAATTGCTATCTACCTCGTCTAAGTTCAAGCCCTCCCCCGCGCCCCCTTGGTACCATAGATATTTCTTTACGTGCACAACATGTACGCATCACAAGAGAGCAGGGCATATTCACAAAGTGTACATGTTTAGAACTCCTTACGTGGAAATCATTACCTAAACCTAGGTGTACATTTCCTAATCGATACATGCACACCTGCATGAAAAATAAATACACCACTTCCATGATCAGTTTGCATCTGGGAGTTGCTGCTGCACTTTTTATTATTCTTAGTTTAGGCTTAAACATCACACTATGCATGCTTTTGTTCATTAATACTCGCCTAAATTTAAATCTATAACATGGTACCTCTTGACAGTTATGTCCCTGGTTATGGTGTCAAATCTATATCAACCCCGTATCACTGCTTTGGGATGAATTTTGCAGGTTAACACAAAGGGAATAATCTTTCAAAAACCTTACAGAATAAGGTCTCATAAAGCAGCACTTTAAGTGTTACGTCCTGTGCAAGAAATTGGATTAAAAATCCAGAGTGGTGACTACCCACCTTGAGTAATAGTCATAATACTTGTCATAGTTGAATAGCTGTTGGCTGCAGCCGGACTGAAGCTGTTTGTTTTCGCAGGAAAAGCTCTGTGTGGGAGAACTTTGAATTTCATGCCCAGGAAAGCCCTCTCACAGGTCAGATACTTTAGGCACATTCATCCAGTCAAGATGTTTATGTTCACACTTAGTCACTTTGTCGGAGGTCGGAATCCTTCAGTGAGGCATGGCTGCTAGCTGCAGCCAAAGAGGGTTCTACGAGGCACTAAATCGGATATGGTGCTGCAGAGAAGTCCCGAGCAGGAGGAGCCTAAATCTTCTAGCCAACCGCAATGCAACATTGTCGGACCTGCTTGGCAGGTTTGTCTTTGTCCTTTGGAGTTTTTGAAGTTAAAAAATATGCTAATTCCCAGGTTTTCAGAGATGACAGCTGAAGTCCAGCCATACTCAGTCATGGGTTTCAGGACCCCAGGAACACCACTTGAGGGCCAGGACTCACTCCAGCAGAGGCCAGCATCAAGTTCCATAGCATGATGTGTTGGGACTGGTCAGATCTGCATTTGCTTGATTGTGGTGCCCTTGCAGCCTGAATAGAAGGTCAGCATTATGACACTTGTAAATGACTTCTGTATCCTTGGCCCAGTCCTTTATTGTTCCTGTCATGTCACAGACAACAGGCTCAGAGTTCTTCTAACTTTCCCCAGGTCCAGTAGCTTTTTGAGCAGAGTGCCAGGGAATACCACATTTACACTTGTCACTAGCTTATGGGTGTGGGGGACACCTGTCCCCTCTCTATCCAATGAGGTGAAACTTCCAAAGAGCAACTGTATCCATTTTTGCAGCAATTCCTTTCCACCCTACTGGAAACTACACTACAGTGCAACTCACTCCTAAAATCAAAAATGGTGACACCCTTCTCCCTTTGTGCTGAGCTTTTGTGTCCACCAAGAGATGTGGCCAGGGTAATGAGCAGCTCCTCCTCTGTGGTCAATCCGAAACCAGTTCTGGAGGCAGCTCCCCTCCCAGTGGGCTTGGGGCATGTCTGAATAGGTGAGCAAATGAAGGGGTCTGTCCAGGGGTCATCTGAAATCTACTTATGACAGAGGAGGGTCCTTTGAAGTAAACTAAGTTTTTGGGCACAGCTCAGATTTTATCCGGCAGAGGAACAAAAACACTTCCTAAAACATGGACCTTTGTCTCAGCTATGAGAACAGTTTCCACTGCTCATTCAGCCTCATGCACCAGCTGAGTGACAGCAGGAAGGTCAATATAACTTAGCCTTTAGGAGTTTCAGTTTTGAAAAATTACTTTTTCTAAACATATATTAAACATCCGGCTTCACCATTGAGTTGGGCTTTTAATAAACATTAAAAAAAGGTGTTGAATATTTTTTTTCTAGTTTGTCCCTACCCTGAGAAAGCAGAATTAATATTCCTTAACAGTGTTTCTCTATGGGCCAGTTATCCTTCCTACTGCTTGTTACTGTAAGAGTACTTCATCACATATCCTGCTTTGAAATACCATGCAACCTGCCTTGTGGGCTTCAAGGCCTACTTCAAGATTACTTTTAAATATTCAAAAGAAAGGTTTTGATCTGATAAAATGGTTCATTTTGACAGATCAAAATGCAGATTTTACACTGCTGCAATCAGGTAGACCTGAAGTCATGTTTGCACTGTCATTGTGTTGGGGGCACACTAAATGCATGTGAAGGGATGAACAGAGATATTGTTTTGTGGGTTTTTAGGTAGGATTATCTGAATGATGTCCTAATTAATGGAGAAAAAACATCTGAAATATGACTGCATATCTTCAATATATATATATATATATATATTTTTAATAACTTCTTTATTAAACAGTTTTTAACATAATGCCCCACCCCCCCAGCCCAATCAAAGCCCACAAATAATCAATTACATCCTTAGGGAGATTACATACATCAATACAGAGCCAAACACTTTAGCAACATTCATATTGCACAGAAATACCCCTGAAGTAGCACAGGACTGTATATCCCTAGTGAAATCCAGCTATATAAACACTTAAAGATCCACCCCTAACAATTTCCCCTCATTGCTCCCCTATATTTGAATCCCCAAGCGCGGCCGCTCTTTCCAGATCTCTAATCCGGGTCCACAAGGGTGCCATGATTTCCAGCCCTCTCTTCTTTGCCCACCTACCCTTCCGGGCATAGACCGCTGATTCCAACTGATATACAGCCGCTCGCTCAGAGGTTTTATCATTGTGTGTCCAGCCCTTTGCTACAGGAGTAGCTGAAAAGACTCTTTGCCGCCTTTGACTCCCGCGTGAGGAAGGGAACCAGCGTTGTGGCCGCAGAGGAGGCGAGAGGCGCGGCCCCGGGACTGCGAGGACCAGCATTCAACATCAACAGCTGGGTCCTCTTCCCGTGTGAGCCGCGCCCCCTCCCAGTGCCACGCCTCCAGGAAAACGCTCTTTACCTCTCGCGGCCCCCGCTATGCGGGCGCCGCTCGCTCAGAAGTTTTATCATTGTGTGTCCAGCCCTTTGCTACAGGAGTAGCTGAAAAGACTCTTTGCCGCCTTTGACTCCCGCGTGAGGAAGGGAACCAGCGTTGTGGCCGCAGAGGAGGCGAGAGGCGCGGCCCAGGGACTGCGAGGACCAGCATTCAACATCAACAGCTGGGTCCTCTTCCCGTGTGAGCCGCGCCTCCTCCCAGTGCCACGCCTCCTCTCTTCCAATTGCAATTACAATTTAAGTTAGTCCATTAACGCGCACCGCGGGACGCGCGCGGGTCGGAGCCCGGGCAAAGGACGGGCCCTCTACGGCCCTCCAAGGCCAGATAAGGCTCGGCTCAGCCACTCCCCTGCCGTGTATTACTCCGCTATTGGGACTTACTCCAATACATCACGTTCTCAGGAACACACGCCAGGTATGTCTATGCCCACTGATGACGCTTTACCATCTAGGCTGGGTTCTTCCATTTTGGGTCCACTGGATAAATATTTTATAAAAGCCAATGCTGAGGTCGACAGAGAGCTGGCCCTGGCTGAGCGCCGTGCCGCTAGACGTCTATCAATTGAGCAACTTAAAAACACAGTTCTGGACCCTGGTATTAAAGTTCTCCCTGACGTACAGCTGGCCTACCCAATTCTGGAAAATACTGACGCTGAGTTATTCAATACGGATAACATCCCTTTAATTTTCCAGTCCAGCTCGTCTCCTAACCATGAAAACTTTACCAGTAACCAACTTGAGCAACCCCTTCCTAGTAGTAATTCAACTATTGATATTGATCTTGTCACTCCTAAACCTCCTAAGAATCCTGATTACGAAAACTCATGCATTATGGAGGTATCTTTATCCTCGGAGTCGGGACAGCGAAGACAATGTGATCTATTCACCATTAAGCACAAGGCCCCCAAATCGTTGAGAGGCCCCAATTCTGTGAAAAAGAAAAAGGTAATCATTAGATCACCCCCGAAAAAGCGCAGGAAAAAAAGTTTGGGCCAGGCAGACACTACTATTCACAAATTAATGCCCCACAAGGACTCACTAATGAAAGAATTACATCAAATAACTGAAGGGATACCCAATGTCCTTAGAAACACACTAACCTCCCAGGTTCCTCCCTCCATAAAAGACTTTGTCGATGCGATGGAGCACTTAATGAAAGCATTACTTATCCCAATAGTGGAGAGAGTAAAGTAATTGGGAGCTCAATTGGATACTCTTATAGGATGCCCCACCCTAAACATTCCAATTAGTAAGGACTTGGCAAACCCCCCACCGATTATCAAGGAGAGAGAGAAAGTGACCAAAGAGGTAAAAATGCCCAATTCCGATAAAACTGCAAAGGGACCAAATACCCCCACTATACCAACACCTCTAGCTGCTTTGCGGCCAACAAATAAAGTCTCTTCTGGTCCATCTAAATTGCCCCTAGATTCCCGAGCACAGTCAGCTCAAATAAAATCTCTCGTGGATTCGGCAAGAATGGGGAAAACCAAATCCACGCGGGATACGAAAAATCTTGCCCCGAAATATAAGAGATCACTGTGTGAGAGACATGTGGATCTACCACCAGCAGCATCTCACAATGTCATTGTTTTAACGGGGGTTCCGCCATTACCAACTTCAGTAGGATATGAAGACCATGTTAGCCTTAAAAATAAGGTCATTTACTGGCTAAAAAATAACAGGCCATTGCCATCCCATCTAAATGGGGACATTGTTATGGTGAGGAGAACTAACTGGGTGGGCCTACGCCCTAAAGACATAGAGGGCGATGTAATAATAATCACTTTTAAAGATCCTAGAGTCACCATCCATATTATGGATTAGTTTTCAGCTTTCAATAAAGGCCCGATTTCACCTAAACCTTTACCTTATTTTTATCCAGAAGCTTTAATGCCCCCAAAACCATATCGTTCCAAACATTATCATGAGAACCCTATTTCCCGATATCAACAAAGACCACCGCGAAATTTCCATCTCACAGGACAGGGAAAGAGGGGAGATATTTTTCCTGCCCACGATCTACACCTAAATAGTGGCAGGCCGTGGGGAAATAACACCCCCTTAACCCCTAGATATGATCAAGCGGGTTATGGCAACTGTTTCCCGCCAATAACTCCCTTCTGGAACTTTCCCTGCAACAACTATTATGAGCCACTCTATGGTCTGGAGGATATAGACTGACTCTCTGTAGAGAAGGTCAAAAATTGGGAGGGGGAGAAGAATGTCGGTATACCTCTAAATGTACCACTCACGAAGAGCTTTTCGGAAAACAGCAAGACACCAAAAGGGTTGGTAAATGGGGCAAATATACAGCAATTGGCACACTATTCACCCCCTGTCAATCAGCGAAATAATATAAATATCTTGCATACCCGTGTGGAAACTCGGGAACCATCCTCCAAACTACATATGCTTAGTTGGAATTTGGCCGGAATATTATCAAAAATTGTTCAACCAGCATGGCTGGAGGTAGTAAATTCCTATTCTGTCCTGTGTTTCCAGGAAACTTGGGTGCTTAGCCCGATACACTTATTGGGCTTCCAAACTTTTCATTCATCGGCAATAGAGAGTAATCAGGGCAGACACCGGGGGGGTCTGTGTATATACGTTAGTGTAGATGTGGGACACAGGATTCGGAAACATGTACTCAGGGATTCCTATCAAATAATAGTTATGGAATTAGGTCCGGCTCTGAGTCTCTTAATCATTAATTTTTATAATAATATGCCCATAGATCGTTTGGAGAAAGTCTTAGATGACATGTCTCAAGCCATTGTTTCGATTAAAGAAACGTGTGGGGGTGAGTGTGCGACAGCGTTTATGGGTGATCTTAATTGTCATATTTGTCAAAACATTTCCAGGGGTGTGTGTGTTTTTTCTCCCCCACAAGATAAGGAATTAGAGGACGATATGCCAGATCACTTCTTACACACAAATATAGGGGAATTATTAAATAATTTTATGGCTTCTTTTAATTTAGATTTTGCAAATGTTTTATCACTCCCTCTGAAACCATTCAAACCCACTTTTCACGGCAGAGCAGTAAATTCCACCATTGACTACATCCTTTTTTCAAAGATGCATGCCTCTTTAATATCTTGTTGGGACACTCTTGATCATCTATTTGGTGATCATTATCCTTTGGCTTTAGCCGTTGTGTTACCCTTTCCTAGTATTAGTCATGAAAATCCCAGAACTAACTATGAACAACCCATTAGACTGGGGACATTAAATGGTTATACCCTTAAATGGGAAAAAATCAATCCAGCTAATCTTCTTAAAAATTTATTGAAGCTGAGGTGGGAGGAGATACACATATGTTTGTCTGTAAATGAACACCCCCAATCTATCCTGGAAGCTTTCTTGACAATCCAAGAGAGTCTCAAAACACTTCTTACAAGACAGTTTAAGCCAGGCCCCATTACCCCAAAAGGGTGGTTCGACAAAGACTGTTCAAGAGCTTTAAAATTACTGAAGAAAGCTCTACATACAACACCAAAACAAATTATCGAGATACGCCAAGCCAGACTCCAATATTATCTTGCTATTAAAAATAGGAAAAAATCTCTGAAGGAGGAAGCGTGGCAGACCCTTTTGACAACTAGTGAAAACCGTGACTCTTCAGCCTTTTGGAAATTTCTAAACACTCCACTTCCATGGATAAAAATGCCCGAGAGGCACCTGGACCTTGCAATCGATGGAGGTACCTGGGCTGCCCACTTTCAAGAATTATACAGCAAACCAACTTCCTCAAATAGCACCCCGTTGGTCTCCATTCTCCCCTCATATATAACCTCACCATCTACGAGTAAAAGTATTACCAACATTGTGTTTTCGTATGAGGAGGTGATGCTAGCTATAAGGGAGAGTCCGTCTGGGAAGGCACCTGGTCCGGATGCCATCCCTGCAGATGTTTTCAAGGCTGAAATATATTTGTGGGCACCAATACTAACCGCTGCTTTGAATTCAGTGAATGCCTTTGGCCAAATTCCAACTTGGGCTGAAGCAATAGTGATACCCATATATAAAAAAGGAGACAGGCACCTGCCATCATGTTATCGGCCTATCTCCTTGCTCGATTCTTTGATGAAGATTGCGGGGCGAATCATCCTGAAACGTTTGCATAAGTGGACAGAAGAGGAGGACATACTCTCAAAACTCCAATATGGTTTCCGATCGGGAAGGGGCACAGTCGAGCAGAGCTTGAATTTACATCTTATCATGTCTAAATATGTAGAGGTAAAGAAGGGTAACCTCTACATAACATATATAGACTTAAGCTCAGCATTTGACTGTGTGGTCCATGATCAGCTATGGGAAACTCTTGAGCGTCTAGGGATGGATCCATCAATTCTTGCTTTTATTATGAAACTGTACAGAGATGCTGGTGCCAGGGTGCGGTTTGGCCTGAAGGGAGAATGTTCACCAAGGTTTACCATCAATAGAGGGGTTAGGCAGGGGTGCATTTTAGCCCCCCTGCTTTTCTCCCTCTATATAAATGCCACTGGTGAGCATTTAAAAAACATCGAATGTGATTATCCGAAGATGGGAGGCCAAGCCATCCCAATCTTGTTGTACGCCGACGATGCGGCTATTATTTCACAAACAAGATTGGGGCTACAAAGAGCTGTTGCCGCATTCACTGATTATATGCACGAAAGGGGCTTGAAAGTGAACATCGGGAAGACCTTTTCTATGGCATGCAGCAAGGGAAGAAAGGAAATTCCATGTCCCATATTTATTAAGGATCAAAGACTGGAGTTAGTTGACAATTTTACATATCTGGGTATATGTATAAATAGGAAGGTGCTATGGCAGTCTGCTGTCAAAGCAAGTAAACTTGCCTTTGTTAGAGCAATTGGAGGACTACGTGACTTTGCAAGTAAAATAGGAGGGAGACCAGTAAAACAACTTACCATGATATATAAAGCTAAGTGTGTTTCAACAGCGATTTATGGGGCCGGCCTGTGGGACATTGATAATAACATTTTATCAATCCAAGTAGCAGAAAACAATTTTTTAAGGTACCTGCTAGCGACACCAAAAGCAACATCTGTCTATATGATTCATATAGAGCTAGGCTTACCATTTATCACAGATTTAATTAAAGTTGAGCCACCCCTTCTATGGCATAAAATCTGGACCACCTCTGAGACCGCTCTAAATCGAGAAATAATAATGGATATGCTTAACTTGGAGGGGGCAAAACATGTGAAATGGCTAGCATACGTAAAAAAGGTCTTTCAAGATATTGATCGGCCGGAGTACTATACCGACCCAACGACATTGGAGCATATTTCAAGGAAAAACCTGAGAAAGACCCTATTGGAACACCTGGAAGCCAAAAGGTGGGCTACCCAGAAATTAAATAAATCAATCCAGGTTTATCAAAGGATCACCCTGAATAAGGGGCTACAACTATATCTTTCTACTGACTTTTCTTGTTTTACAAGAATGCTACTTACAAGATTCAGATTGGGCTCCTTTTTTCGTCTTATAACATTTCCGGTATGTAATGATTGGTCGCGAATTTTGGGCTTATGTCCCTGTGATGATATTTCTGCCCAATCAAACATCCATTCTATATTATTTTGTACTTACTATACGACCCCCAGGAAAGCCTTATTGAGACCTCTGTTGAAAAGATGGGGTCTAAGGTCTTGCAGAGATGCGTTGGAACGTCTACAAGAGCTGGAGGACAGGGATGTCATATGTAAAATGGAATATTACTTAAAATTGCTACTTAAATTTAGAAACTCGTTATCAGGGTCTACGTGATTTGGCAGTTTGCTAAGATTTAAATGCATACTAGCCTTTTCTTGATATCTAGTTTTTTTCAAATCAATTGTGAAAATGTCTTTTTAAAAATTGTATATCTCTTTTTGATAATTACGTGTTATGAATGTAAAGTGATCTTTTTTAACAATTATTATGAATGCTTTTATGATATCCATCGTGAATATCGAATAAAGCTTATTTTGACCTTTGATATACAGCCAAAATTCTAGCCATCCACTGTTTTGCTAGTAGGTGGAATGGGATCTAGCCAAACATTGGCCAGACAGAGTCTTAACACCGTCATGGCTATGAACAAAAAATGCCTGGGCATGACTAGAAGCGCCTACGTCACCCTCCCTTAGCAAAATTAACTGGGGGGTAATTGCTATCCGTAGCCCCAGCTGTGTCTCGAGCATTCTGCTAATATCTTTTTTGAAGGTATCAAGGCTGGGCAAGAAGCAAACAAGAGAAATATATCTGTCACACAGCTGCTGCAATGAGGGCAATTGATTTGCATGTTCCGGGATCCCCCATTTTACAATCTTTGCAGGGGTGATGTACACATTAAGCCATGTTTTAAAATATTGCATCTGCAGGTTGGCTGCGATGCAAGTAGATTGTGCAAGATGCCAGGAATCTATGTACTCCCTGGTCCCTACCTGCAGCAGATCTTTCCACCTACTACTGTGCTTAGCTAGATCATTCACCATCCAGCCATTCACCATCCTACACAAAATACCCAGTGAGGGTTTAGATTTAAGAAGCAAATCTATCATATCAACCCTAAAAAAACCACAGTCCCCCCATTTTTTTAACATGAAATCCCTTATCCTACAGAGATAGCCCTTCATGAGGCATAAACTTCAGATATTCATCTATTTCTTGTATCCCACAGCAGGTTTCATTTTAACACTGCTGCTGATAATATCTCTGAAATGAGGATTGTATGCCTGCCGGGCCAGAGACTAACCCTTTACTGGGTCTCTAATTTCCCTAAATTTCCCCTGAGTTACCTTCTACGTCGTACATACAGCCATTAGGTACCCTCCTTCATTACCCTCATACATCTTACTCCGCCAAGCCATACATTTGCCTGCATCCTTTTTTGAAGATATAGCCATTATTGCAGATTTAGTAGCCAGCTCACTCAATTGGGCATTTTCAATATCCGCCCCCCCCTAGCTATTGCTGTAACCAGCGGACTTTTTTGAAACTAAAATCTTCTCATACAGGTCCTGTAGCACTTTTATCCCCCTTTTCTGACATGCCCAGCTGTATCCTAAAGTCTCCCCCTGTACTCCGGCCTTAAACGACATCGAGCAGGCGCTTCCTTTGTTCTCTGCTATAAATCTGAGGATTAAATTAGTCATATGTTTAAGGAATTCCTTGTGGTTCAGCAGGGCCCTTTCAAATGTCCAGTGGGAGGTTGGAGGAGGGACTTCCTCTATTTCTATTTCCGAAACCAGCGGACTGTGGTCTGATATGACCCTGGAAAAATTATATATTCTGCTTAATCGAGCAAATTCCCGAGACATAAAAAGTAGTCTAGCTTGGTGTGAACCTGATGTGGGGCTGATACAAATGAGTACCCTGGATCCTGTGTTTCCTTTTCAGCCAAACATCAGATAACCCATGAGTCATGCATAAATGTGTTAAGGATCTTAAAACCTTTGGTTTACGTAATTGATACAGTCTTTTCCCCGCACTTAGCCCCATTCCCATTAGAATTGATACTTATGTTGAAATCCCCACAGATTATAAGGGGGACTGACCAGCTCGCCAGCTCGTTGTTGAGCCAATCAAACAAGGCTGGGTCATCTGCCACTGATCCATACATCGAACACAGTGTAAATTAGTTGTTTTCTACACAGCAATGTGTAATATCCATTCTGATGTAGGGCTGATAAAAATGTGTTATCCATGCTACAGCATTGTAACCTAGCCCTGCCCTTGCGAACCATTATAGCTACCTCTGTGTACGCGTCCCATGTGAAGTACTGGATGCTAATTGTTACCATGCTAGCTATCTGGACCTCTAACTTGACAGGGTACCAGATGGTGTCTGCAACTTTAGAACATGACCACTCAAATTTCCCCCAGTAAATCGGTGGAAAAAGATCTACCCTTTCGTATTACTTAGGCATTTCCAAAGTGAGACAGAAGAATTACACACATTGGCATTTCAAACATTTATTGAAGCAATTGTATGCTTGTGTAAAAGACATGAGCTGCAGCTATTAGCAGAAACAGAGCATTGTTGCCAGCATTACAAGAATGGTGAAAAAATGTGTGTATAATTCAATTCAATGTAATCTTTATTTCGATCACACTGATCATAAAAGACAGTCAAAGAATTTACAGTGTCATCATAACAGATAAAAGCTACAACATGACTTTAAAATGATGGACAACGGTACGACCGTGTCACTTAGCTTTGACAATGACATGCAGTAAATACAGTGCAAGATCGTAAAATTACTAAAAATTCAGATTAAAAACTGCTTATAAATCCGTTATCAACATAACCAACATTAAATACAGTCAGGTAGGCAGATTACAAGGTTAAGTATAAAAGACCTCTAAAAATAGGGGGAAATAATACATTAGCCTATGGGACAAGAGAGATACAGGAAAATATGATTCTGGGTAAGATAACTATTGTGTACCTAAATTCCTGTCTAGCACTCTCTCGCTAAGATAGCTGTTACCACGGCTAATCTATTAATGATTACATCTATGTGATAGGCTATGAGAACCGCGATGATGTAGTTTGAACTAGCGGAACAGTGGCAAATACAACTTATTGGGAATCACTTCTTGGCATTATCGCCGGCTGCTTCAACGAGTCAGTCCGGATTCAACACATCAAAAAAAATGTTGGCAATCGCTACCACAAAGGGCTCGTTGGTGTTCGTCTTCAATATTCTTAGTGCTGTGGCTCATCACCTTGTTCCCATTATTAGCACATATTGGTTTTAACCATTTGTCCCATGGAGCCTTATAAGCGGGACATGCAAAAAAGAATATGTGGGATTGTCTCACCCTGCTCATAGCAAAATAGGCATTTGCTGTAGGAGGTATTTTGACACTTGAGTGAAGGTATTGACCGGAAGTGTGCCAACCTGAAATTGGTAGAAAAGTCGCCTTTCGCTGGGCTTGGTTATGACATCCTAGAAATTTTCATACATCGGGATTAGCTTGTGATCCATGAAGATGCCAATTAGTGAGGTGTTCTTAATGGTATGTGTGCTATTTATTTTAACCATGGACCAATAAGCCTCCTGTAAATCTTTTTTTTAGGGAAACAGATTACCGGCTAGATCATCCCAAAGTTGGCTCAGGCCCATATTAACCAATGTACACTTCACCTATTGGAACCTGGTCATCATACATGATGCGTTGGCATCTCTAACATCCTTTAGCGCTTTGGCGTATTACGATAATTCCGGGGTGGACCAAAGTCTACGCGAAAATGCAATTAGTCTAAACCGTGCTACCTTGTCCAAAGTGCTACAGAACAGGTTGGAAAAAAGAGGCTTAAGTGGAGTATATTGCGAGAGAGCAGTAAGGTCTGTTACAAATTTATTTAGTGCTATGACTAACGGTGTCAAGTTGTCAAAGCCCCAGAGTTTGGCACCGTATAATGTGGAGTCCTTAACTTTAGTATTATAGATCGCTAATACTGGGACTATGAGCTTGGTTTGCAAGAGCTTATGTTCTTTCAATAGTGCTCCTGCCAATTGATGATGTTTGAAGGCCATAAGTTCAATCACGGGTTTCCAGTAAATGTTTCTACCTAGAGTGATCCCTAAGTAGGTAAAGACATCAAGTTGTTCTAGTTGCTCCTTGTTCATATGGACCATTCCCTCTACAACTTTGCTTTGTGAAGGACCATGAATTTTGTTTAATTCACGTTTAGCACCAGATCATGGTCCTTACAAAAATCTTCCAAACGCATCAGCGCTCTCTGCAACCCTACTTGAGTTTTCGAGCTGATATTAGTATCATCAGCTAACATGAGTATCGGTACCTTTGTACCTGCAAGGGAGGGAGAGTCTGTTGGGTGTGAAGAAAAGTACTTGACGACCCCAATATAAGAATAATGAAAAAAGAGTTGGGGCCAGAACACATGCTTGGCGGACCCCTTTATATCCTGGGAACTGATTGGTGATGTTTCCCTGTGAGCCCCAGCGCACTTGAGCAAAGTTGGCCTTGTGTAGTCTCACAACAACAGATAATAAATCTACTGGTGTTAGATTTGAAAATCCCCTCTCCCATGATTTTCTTGTTATGTTATATTAGGTTAGCATTGTGTGGCTAAAATGCATGCATTTGTATTGCGCTATGTAACCCACTAAGTTACCCCTGCAGCATGTAGACCTTCTATTAGCCAGTATAACTCCAGTTTATATTTCGTAATCCTTATTAGACTGCCTGGGCTGTACTCATATTAGGCCCCATGTATTCAGAATTGCTTGCCTAAGCAGAACACTGTACTTCGGTGTTATTTTCTTTCCTGTTCAAGGCTGTAACTCGACTCACTAACAGACAATTATTCTGCCTTGCAATTCCATTGTATACATGTAGTTCTATTCCCACGTTAAGAGATGCTGAGACTCGGCACAGTGGCCTTGAGATACTGATAGTGCACCCCTCTAGCAGGTGCTAGCTCATCTCTGTGTACCTCCTTCGTTCATGCCCGGCTCAGGCCGGTAGCTTTACACCAGAGGTGTGGCCGAAAGTCTCCTGAGAGGTTCATTATGTATTAGTGTACCCTGGGGAGTCAGTCCCCTTGACAGACATCTTAGGGTGAAGGTCTGACTGGGCTCCTCTGCAAAGTATATACCTGAATAAATGTACATTTTCATTCTCTACTATCTGTCCGACTCTTCATTTGGGAAGGCATAGCAGGTGGTCATAAGAACCTGCGTGGCCCTAGAGGGCCCCTTTCTTCAGTTGGCATCCAAACAGGGACTCCACAAAGTGTGGCCCCCTCATCCGTAATTGGGTTGCAGGGGCCGGGGTGGTGCTTGGTCGGTCGGGCGGATCTGGGCCCCACATCAATAAGACCGAGCTTGGTTCTCGCAGCTGCCCCACCCTTCTGATCAGGCAGATCCTTGGCTAGTGGTCACCGGCTGGGGTCCTGGGAAGGCAAAACCTTGGAGCTGGGTCCGAAGAATCAGCAGTGGAGAATAACCTGACTTAACCTGTGTGCACCAGGTTTGTGATTTGATTCTTGGAAAAGGTGCCTTGCTTGAATGGCACGAGCATGTGGGCTGTGTCTGGTATTTTCTGCGGACTGTCTTGTCTTGGACTCAGTGGGTCTGCAGAACCTTGAGGGACACAGAGCGCTTTTGAGCAGTCTACCGGGCAAACTGGTAATTGGCCTCTTTGTGAAAAGGTCCGAGACAGTTCACAGGTAATCTGCCAGACCAACTGGCAATTGGATTTGCTCTTGAAAAGGTCTGAGGCTGATGCCTGTCCTCTTGCATCGGTACAGTCTCTGGACTGTCTTGGGTGCAATATATGAACTGCCTTGCTTGGATGACATGAGTCGACGGGCTGTGTCTTGGTTTAGTCTTCGGACTGTTTTGGTTTGAATTTGGCGGGTTTGGGGACCCTTTGAAAACACACAAAGTGTTTGTGAACAGCCTGCCAGACCAACTGGAAATTTGGCTCATGCTCGAAAAGGTCTGGGACTGTTCACGGACAATCTGCCAGGCCAACTGGTAATTGGTGTATGTTCAAAAGGTCTGTGGGTAAAGCCTGTCACCTTGAACTTGGGATGGTTTCTTGGGTTGTTGTCTCGAATGTGATGCAGCCTGTGGGCTGACCTGTGATGTGCTAGTGTGTCTGGCTGTTGCGTGATCTCCAGACTAACTCTTGTGACAATGTTGGTAGAGTGTGTGTTTGAGAGAGGAGCAACTGTGTTTTTCAAACAGTTAGTTTGGCTCTTGTGTGACTTTTTTACCTCGTCTTTTGTGTTACCGTTTAGGGTGTTGTTTGTCTGTTAAGGACAGTGCATGTATCTTGAATTAAGATGCCTTTTTAAGCAATTTAGGATGTTTCTGACGTTGATGTTGTTCTACTGATGCTCGGTTAGAAGAGAGCCAGCCCGCACCTCCAGAGGGTACTCCAAATTTTGTCATATATGTCAAGCATTTTATTGGCCTTATTATGTATAGCACCTTGTGGAATAAATATACAAGGGACAATACTGAGCTTCAATGGCCACTTGCTGGCTCATTTGATGAGCAGAATATACATTTCCGGCAGGACAAATTGTTTGCTAAAAGGAGTAGGTAGTCCATGTTTGATTCTTTGAGAGTATGGCAGAAAGAAGCAAAGTAGTGATGCATGCAAGCAGAAAAGGAGGTTTGGAGAAAGCAGACACAAACAATTACACAGAAGACAGTAGCCTACAAAAGGGAAAAGACCGAGAAAGGAATAGAGTGCACTGATAGGAAGTTTCGGCTGCAGACTGACAAAAGTTATGTTGCTAGGGAGGAAGGAGACAAGCTTGTTGAGGAGCTCTTGGATTCTTGCTCCCACACCTTATGCCCCACATCAGACATACCCTACCGTCCCCACATCTTTGTCCTCGAACTCTGAAGATGTTCCCTCTGATGCTTCTGGTATTGCTGCTTCAGCCCCTGCCCCATTTGCTTCTGCTGCCTCAGTTATAGCCCCACTTGCCTTCCTTGTAACCTCGCCGCCCACAGGAACAGACACCTCTATTTCCCCTGTCCTGACTATCCCTTCCCCGCCCTGTCTTCGTCCACCATGCTCCCTTTTACTCCTACAACTCTGTCCTCCTATATGATGGTGCCTGTTTCGGCATCTGCCCTTTCACCTATAAGTTTGACGCTGCAAATTTGAATTTGAATTTAAAAACATTTGTACAGCGCACGCATACCCAACGGTTTCATGGCGCTAGTGAAAGATCAGTGGATGGCAGCGGCGACGGATTTAGGGGAAGGCTTGGGTGAACAGAAAAGTTTTAAGATTTTTACGGAACAGGGAGTACGAGAGGGAGGTGCGTAGAGCGATTGGGAGGGAGTTCCAAAACGTTGGGGCCAGGACAGCGAATCTCACTCCGCCCGACCTCTGCTTTTTAAAGCGAGGGATGGTAAGAAGGGCCAAGTGAGCCGAGCGGAGTTCTCTGCCTGGACAGTAAGGTTTGATAAGAGAGCAGATGAATTTAGGAGCAGTGCCCGCTCTGGCTTGATAGGTAAGACAGCCGAGCTTAAACAGGGCGCGCTCTCTTATCGGGAGCCAGTGCAGGGTCTTGAGTAAAAGGGTGACCCGATGATATCTGGGAAGGCCATGGATCAGACGGGCCGCCTGGTTCTGCACCAGTTGCAGACGGTGGATCATATATGCAGGGGCTCCGTTATAGACTATGTTGCCATAGTCTATCCGAGATAACACCATGGCCATCATGATGATTTTTAGAGCAGGGGGGGAAAAGAAGCGGGAAACCTTCCTAATCACTCTAAGGGAAAAGAAGGATGAGGAGACCACAGAGTTAACTTGTGGGAGAACCGAAAGCTGGGGATTAAGAAAGATACCCAAAGTCTTCACTTTAGGAACCGGGAGTGGAGGGACACCAAGGGAAGGGGGCCAAAAGGAGGGAGACCAGGGACTGCAGCCACCTCCGGTCAAGACCAGTTCAGTCTTGTCCGGATTGAGTTTGAGGTGGCTGCAGTTCATCCAATCTTGAATAAGGGTCATGGTGGTTTGAACATTCAGAGCGGATGAAGATGAATGGGATAGATTGAAGATCTATCCCATTCATCCCATCAGTATGTAACACCGTTACATACTGAGATACCTGCATGAGGAATACCTGAGTCTAATTGGGCTGCAGCACGAGACCACATTGAGAAAGTGTTGGTGCGCTCTCCTGTGGGTAGTGAGGAAAAACAGATGGTGGTGAATCAGGCAGCCTAATGGGCCCGGCAACCGATCAATAGCGTGGAGGATGTGTTGAGTGTGATGAAAAATTATGAGCCATTTATACAGCAGCATGCCCTTAAACACATGTCGGCCACACTCATAGAATTGTGGGAACAGCGTTTCCATGGTACTGCACCGCAGATCATCTATGACATACGGGACAGAGTGTATGATACAGGTATGGCTCCGAACAAGGTTTTCGGTAATGTGTCTACTTTGGTGGGTTACCGTGGTAGGATACTCCAGAAGGTTCCTATGTTGGGGACGCAGCACCCTTTGAGGGAAGTCCACCCTATTTATCACCCTGAAATACCAGAATTTCGTGACTCTACGGATACAGTAATAAGACAGTGAGGCGAGGCGAGGTTTCAGGAACAATGGATCTATACTCCTTGGAAAAGGAGTGAGGACTTTTCCCTAAAGAGCCAGTTACCAGACCCAAGAAAAAACCCAACTGCATATCATAACGACCTGATGGCTTGTTAGTTCTGGTAGATATATGGAGACAGATCCACACACAGGACCATGCTCTGGAGTTGGGCGGCACATGAGACGAGATTAGAGCATAAGATAAGGAGCTCAAGCCTAGGGAGAAGCAAAAGGCAGAGTCATTGGCTTTACCGGGGCGTATTATTACTTATATGCACTCCCTTATCCCACTGATGGAGCAAGGATTTGCACTCAACGCAACTTGCTCATACTCATGAACCTCGAATAATGTTAATAATATAACCAACATGTACGTTGTACTAATTTTGCGTATTTTCCCTTTACACGGGGTATCCGAGTGAAGCTTGCTTATGTGTTTTCTAATCCTAATACGCTTGCAAGTAAAATGGCTGCTGCTCCGCGGGAATTTCTACTGCGCATGCGTCGGTCATACCCATGTGCCATGACGTACTCGCAGCTTTGGAGGGAATCTATTGCATCTGCGCACTTGAGCTAAGATGGCTGCTTCATGTTCTCACATACGAGAAGCTTTCATTGCTGCTTTTGCTAAGCTGTTCATTCTGCTTAATCCTAATGCTATAGTTTATTATAAAGTAATGGGTATAGAGTAGAAGTTCATGGTATACAGCGAAATCATATATTCTGTGCTCTAAAACTGTTTCCTTTTACTTTTCATGTATCATAATCTGTGGGCCGGAGGGACGGGAATACTCCATTTTGAAAATCATTTTGCACACGGCACTCTACAAGAGGAGGGCTGAAGTCATCTGTCATTGAAACCAAGCCAAGACAAGAGACAGCCAAGATGCGCCTGGGAAGCTGACCTCTCCCCTCAGTCGAAGAAGCCAGAATGTACCTGTTGAATTACAATGTATTTAATAATAAAGCGACCATTGTGAAGTGAAATGCAGATGTAATGTGAACCTGAAAATGATGGGCGGGAACGTAAGAATTAATATTCATTGCTGAAGTAACAGAATTTTAGGTGGTGTGTTGACCTCTACTCCTCTCTTGTCCAATCGAAATTGGGGATCCTTACACTTGCATCATTGGGGGGTGGTACATTGACCGGGAAAATAGTATAACTAGCATAGGTTTAGCTAGAGAAATTGTCTGACTTGTCCGAATAGCTGACCTGTCACTGACCCAATGCACTCAATAGCTGATCGAGAACAGAGGTGCTGCGGAGCACTCTGTCAGAAGACTCGCTGACCCAATCGGAGTTCTAGGACCATAAGTGCTTGGCGAAGCACTTTGCTGGGGAAATTGATAACCCAATCGGAGTTCTGACTGATAGCTGCAGAGAGGGAGTAGTGCAGGCGTTGCAACTGAACTGCGGGTGCTGGTCTCAACTTTTGGAGGTCCTGTTCTCATCCAAATCTGGTCTGCCCTGTCCTGATTTCCATACTGCACCTGCTGGGCTGCTGGCAACTACATTCCTTGGGGTTTTCTTCCGTCCTTTAACTGACCCGTGGCCAGGGTTGGTCTTCACACCGTTCTAGGTAAATATAAATCTGTGTGGGAAACAAATAGTGCACTTGCGACCTTTTCTCAACCTCCCTGAATCTTGCTAGAGTTATAATTGCATATGTTCCTTTTTCTCTCCCCCTCCTTTGTGATAAATAATAAAATCGTGATTCTTGCTATTTTAGCATGACCCAATTTTCTCCTATCCTTTAGCATTGAAGATAAAGAACTGTTCATGAACATATAGATGTTCCTTTTCTTTACCCTCCTTTAGTCGAACTAAAGTGGCTGCTCGGAATCTTTAGCGTGTTCCATTTTCTTACCTTCCCTATAGTTACATGGTTACTTCATTTTCGTCATTACAAATTTGTGTTCCTCCTTTTACCCACCTCGTTATTAGCGATCAAACTGTGATTTCCAGCATGTCCCTTATTTACCCCGTCCTTTAGAAAATACCATTTTAAGTCTAATTTCTGTGAGTTCATTACTGTATTTTCCCTGTTCTTACCTTCCCTTTAGAATTCTAAATGGTTGGCATAATATATATTTTACATAGTTATACTCTTTTCATGATTCTGGTTATTGATAGCTTGCTTGTTGTAAACCTTTGGCTCTCACCGCTTGATGAAGATTAGATAAAGGTTTTTAAAACTTCTTGAGTCTGTGGTTATTATAAAAGAGTGCAAATGTTATGGTAATTTTGACTGTTTTGCTTATCTTTACAACTAACTCCCTGATCCATTGTGGTCATAGGTACCGGTGACAAGGATTGGTAAGTTAATGGTATAGGAATCAGAAGTATTTAATAGACTGGTAGTAGAGTGTAGGTTACCTGATTGAGTAAATGTGGAGAACTGAATTATGGCCCCAAATGTGCATTGATAAAATTATAGTCGGGTGACCTGCGCGCTCTATCAGTATATTTTTTGGTAAGCAGAGGACAGTTAGGGATTAGTTAAAGATAGGTAGGTAGTTAAACTGCTGCTAACTGTGAAAATTAAAATTGCTGCTAAATGAGAGTACTGATTGATCAAATGAAAATTGTTTTTAAAATATTCTGAAATGTTTTGAAATATTACTGATGTGCTGCTATATTGATGATCCCCAGGGGCAGAATAGCGGGTGGTGAAGGAAAGCCACATCGCAGTAAGGTCACTTACTCGCAGGAAGTTAGTGCATGGTTGTGCAGAACTGGAAGCACTATTTAGGGTTTTCTGTATGAATGTATGAATAAATGATAGCAAAGAGTTCGCTGGCAAAACTTCTATTGTGATATCACCTAGTAAGGGTCACACGGAAGGAGAAGCAGGTTCGTCTAAGCTTGATTGATTGGTAGCAAAGGTGTGAAGGGTAGGCAGAAGGGATCTATCCGCAGTGCATGAAAAGTAAATGGAGAAGATTTACTTTCAGTGTAACAAATCTTTCCTTTCTAGTCACTCGAGTACAGTGGTGAATGTTTAATGGTGTAAGTTAAAACAAAGCACTTGCACTTTAAATTAAAGAATTGGAATTTACGTTACCTTGTGAAGGAGGGAGTCAGTTGCGGAGCTGCGCTGACGTCACTCAGTGCCGCGCTGGTGTTGGTCGAGACGGCGGGCGGCTAGCTGAGATAGCATTGTAAAGGAGGGGTGAGCTCAGGAGCGTGGGAACTCATTTCACGAGAAAAGCCGCGCACTCATTGGTTGAAATTATTTGAAAATCGTATTTTGGTTGGTTGTAGGAAAATAAAAGAAGTGCTGGTATTGGAAGTTGATTTGTTAACAAAGGTCAGGTGATCTTTTGACTTTTATAAAAATATATGTGGTATCCAAGCCATCCAGAGATTCGACCTGATCCAAGATATCAAGGTTTTGCGAGAGAACAGTCGATAAAAGGTAGACCTCGCAGTATGTACGGAAGTAAGAGAAAAATGTCGATTGTAGACAAAGTAAAGAATTATTTCAAAAAAGACAAACCCATTAAAACTAGAGAAGGAGTCATTATTCCACCACCAAACACTCCTGCATCAGTTATGATGTTTGACAGAGGTTATCACTCCTGTGTATGTTTAGAGAACTGGGTGGAATATACTAAAGATGATGGAATTTTAGAATTTCCCTTAGAAGGTACATTCAATGGAAGAATTTTGTTCAACCTGAGAACCCAAATGAATGATTTACATCCCAGACCTAGATTAACGCAATATGAGGCATTAGAGGAATGGGAAATAGAGGCTTTTGAGCGAGACAGACCCAGAATTGACAAAGGATTGAGTAAATTCTATCCTAAGGTTCAACGGGAAACTAAAGACAAACAAATGAAACGATGAAGACAGAACATGTTAGTTGAAGGATTATATCCTGTACTAACATTAGGAGAGCCCACGGGAGGTAAAAGGACTGAGAAAACAAAACATTTAATGACCAGTGGTGATTCAGATAATGATTATTTGGAGGATTTATTAATGAAGAATCCACCACCTTATAAGAAGGAGCCTAGATCCTTAAGTGCAAGGAACCCATTTGTAAATCCAAATACAATGAGGGTCGAGTATGGTAAATCTGAGTACCCCAGGTTTAAACCCACCCTTGATTCCGCAAATAGTACACAAAACGTCCATGGAAAAGGTCCAACAGGACAGAGAACGAGAGGCTTTAATCAAGCAGAGAACTGAGCTGATTCAGAAAATGTCCCAGTTAAATACAAGCCCTGAAGCTTTGACAATCCCAGTAACTATTGGCCCAGTTGTTCCTTTGTACGGGGATAAGCAAAGTAGTCCAAAAGCTCCAGTTATAACTACATCAGTAGTACAGCGGCGAAAAGAGCCCTTGGTAATAGACGACCAGGCAAGTGAGTGTGAATCAGTAATTTCCTTAATGGACTTACCAATAAGGGAACCAGAAGGTAGTTCAATGAGAAAGAACACTTCTTTAAATTCAAGGGAAGTCCAGATAGAGTCATCTTCTGGTACAAGAAGTGCCACAGTAGCGACCCCTGAAGAAATAGACAGATCGACCAGAGAAATAGAAAGACCCAAAAGTCAGCCCAAACCATTAGATATATATAAACTAAGAATCGAGTTGAAAGAATTGATGGCTGGGAATGTGGGATTGGACAGACTGAACACTCTTAGTGAAGATGAATTATTATTAATTTGCAAAAGTATTACCCGGAATACAAGATTGTACCATGAGAAATTAATGGACACTGCAGCTAGCATGGGAATTGACATTGGCAGATCTAAAGTATTGCAAAAGCCATACCGAGCAGAATTCTCTGACAAAGATTTAGAAAACATGAACATGTCAGGTAGAAAGGTGCAGATTAGAGAACTGCTAAACCTGCTACAAAAATGGGGAGACTTAGGAAAATGGAAAGCCAGGTGGGCTAAGAAAAAGGAAGAGGCTCGCTCAAAACAAATGAGTTCTGAATATGTCTTAAAAGAAGCAGAAAAGGTTGAAAAATTATATCCTATGCGAGAAGTGCCAGGTGGAGGTTATGTACATGTGCCATGGTCCAGACAGGATATTGTATCCTTTACAAATGATTTCCCAAAGTTAAGTGAGAAACCTGTAGTTACGCGAGAACCACTCAGAATCTAGATGAAACTGTTCATTCATACTATGAACGTCTGTTACAAGTGTTCAAGACGTACAGTGGGCTGGACAATATTGAAATGAAAGACATGACCCATTTCATTTATCGATTCGTGTTAGGGTTAAGGCCTGAGATCTCGCAGTGGATCTGAGATAATAAAATCTGCTGGCAGGCTAAGCCAATTGATGAGGTCCTTAAATATGCCAAGTATTGTGAAGACGAGCTAGAAAATAAACGAAAAGGTCATGTGGGCACAGGTAAAATTAGCAGAGCACCAAGAACAGCAGTTAGGCAAAATGACTAGCAACCAGAGTCAGGGCCCGGGGAATGGGGGAAAGCCGAGGGGAAAAATGATTGGAGAAGAGGCCAGGAAAAAGTTTCCCTGCCATGGGTGCGGAAAGATGGGACACTGGAGGGACGAGTGTAAGGCTCTGCAGAATGGTAATGTGAAAATGAATGATTTAACCCCTCCCATGCTGGTGACGAACCCCAGCCGTCACGTGGGCGTGTGCAGATGACGGCTGGGGTTCGTCACGGCCCCGCCCTGTTCTTTTGTTTACCGCACAGCGGAAAAATCGCGGCCGCAGCGAAGGGGTTAAATCCACAGACGCAGAATGAGGTACCACGGAAGACCCAGCAGCAGGTAAAGCAGAATCAGTTGCCTTGTGCACCTAGGCCAAATTATAGGAGCAAAGCACAACAGGGTGAAGATACCACAAATTGGGAAGGAAGGGAGAATAGAGATACAGCGACTTCACAATTTTTGTTAAATGACACATTCCTCTGTGACGAACCTTACTGACGGTGCCTGAGGGGGGAGGACGAGGAGTGCGTACTTGGCCCCTCCTTGCCGGTGGACCAGTCAGGGCCATACATTGAAGGAAAGGTTGAAGGAAATGATGTCACCTTTCTGTTGGACACTGGTGCTACCCGTTCTACTGTGAGAACAGTGGACGTTCCAAACCTACCCCTCTCGGGAGAAGCAATCCAAGTAGTGGGTGTTTCTAATAAACTAATTAGTACCCCAGTTACAGAACCAATGGTAGTTAAGATAGGGAACTTTAAAGAAATGCACAGATTTGTTGTCTGTGATTCAAGTCCTGTGAACTTATTAGGACGAGATTTGTTGTGCAAGATTAATTGTACCATCTTTTGAAACTCCAAATGGTGTTGAAATTCAAACCCCAGATGAAGACGGAATTTACAAATTAATGTTAGCAAGACAAGAGACTGAAATTAAAAAGCTGACAATACAAGATTTACCAGAAAAACTCCAACAGACAGTAAAACCGGAGGTATGGGATTTTACTGGAAAAGATGTAGGATTAATGGCAAATGTTGACCCAATTAAAATAGCAATAAAGGAAGATGCAGTCTACCCATATACTCGACAATACAAAATGAGTGCAGTAGTGAAAGCAGGGGTTGCTATAGAAATCAAACGGTTGCTTGAAGCAGGCATTTTGCAGGAAGTGTTAAGCAGTCCTTGTAATTCTCCCATAATTGGCATAAAGAAACCGAGTGGTAAGTACAGGGTCGTACAGGACCTGCGCAAGGTTAATAGAATTGTTGTTCCTTGCTGTCCTGTCGTGCCAAATCCTGCAGTGATTTTATACCAAATACCGTGGAATGCTGGATGGTTTACAGTCATTGACCTATGTCAAGCATTCTTTTCGATTCCATTTCATCCCGACAGCAAATTTCTTTTCTCATTTGAATTCGACAGTCATGTCTACGTCTGGAATTGTGTTCCTCAGGGGTGCACAGAAAGTCCTTCGATTTTTTATCAAATTCTGAAAAAATGCCTTGAATCTTTGATATTGCCCGGAAAGTCAGTTCTGGTGCAATACATAGACGACCTCTTGGTGGCGTCTAAAAGTCGGAAAGACTGTGTTATTGACACCATTGCATTGTTGAACCATTTAGGTGAAGGAGGACATAAAGTGTCACCAGATAAGTTACAGTTCTGTACTTCATCAGTAAAATATCTGGGGCACCAGATAGAGAGAGGAGTCAGGAAAGTTACCACTGAGAGAATTAGAATAATTCGAAACATGGAGTTGCCCAACACTCAGAAAGAAATCAGAATGCTTCTTGGGGTTGTTGGATATTGCAGGCAGTGGATTGTGGGATTTGCAGTCGTAGCAAGACCATTTTTAAAAATGACAAAGAAAGGAGCTAAGGACCCAGTGGAGTGGGATGACGAAAGCATGACTGCTTTTTGAAATTACGAGAATGTCTGTGTACAGCTCCTGCATTGGGAATGGCTGAATACTTAAAGGAGTTTGCATCGTTTTGTGACACACGAGACAATTGTGCACTTTCAATCCTGACCCAAATTTATGGCTTAACCAGACGTCCAGTGGCATATTTTTCTTCCACATTGGACCCAGTGGCAGCTGCATTACCTGGATGTCTGAAAGCAGTAGCTGCAACATGCATGAGTCTTGAGCAGAGTGAATCCATCATTATGGGACATCCTGTAACAGTGTATGTTCCACATGCAGTTGTAATTTTGCTGACAAGAACGAAAACACAGAATCTCACACCTAGTCGGCTGACTAAGTTTGAGAGAATCCTTGTAGGTGCAGGAAACATAACCATAGCCAGATGTAATATCTTGAATCCAGCTACCTTATAACAAAATTCCCTCTCAGCAGAAGTAAAGAGGGAAGTTGAACATGACTGTATTGATCTGACCGAGTTTAGCACAAAACCACGCCCAGACATAAAAGAAGAGCCCTTAACTAATGCAGAATTTGAGCTGTTTGTAGAAGGCTCTTGTATGAGACATGAAGAGGGAGGCCTAAGCGCTGCTTACTCAGTGTGTACTCTAGGAGGTCCAGTTGAAGCATCCTATACACCTGCAGTCAAGTCTGCACAAGTAGCTGAATTTTTTGCATTGGCAAGAGCCTTTAAATTTGGGAAAAACTGGAAAGTAACCATATATACTGATAGCCAATATGGTAATGGAGTTGTGCATGACTTTGGCCAATTGTGGATGCAAAGGGAGTTTCTGACTTCATCGGGTACTCCTATCAGAAATGGAAATTATGTACAAGATTTACTGGAAGCAATCCAGTTACCAAAAGAATTGGCTGTGGTCAAGTGTGCGGCTCACAAATCTGGCAATGACAAAGTGACAGCAGGTAATCAATATGCTGACCAGTTAGCCCAACATTGTGCAAAATACAAAATGGCTATCAATAAGAAAGTTGTGGTGAATGGAAAAGCTGCCAACTTATGATGCTAGAAGGAATAAACACATGGGAAGAAGTGAGAGATTTACAGGACACAGCAGAGCCAAAAGAGAAGGAAAATTGGAACAAATTTGGTTGTCAGAGGAGGGTGGAAGATGGTGTCATTGTTTACCTTGATGGGATGCCTGTGTTACCAGACTGTTTGCTTGCTCCTATGGCTAGGTTAATACTTGGAGACACACATTTGGGAAGAGATGCTATGATACGCATATTTAGACAGGCATGGTTCAACTCGAAATTCAGAAACATACCAGAAGCACTCTGCCAGAGGTGTCTGGTTTGTCAGCAATTTAACCCGGGAAAGAAAACAGTAGTGTTGCCCAGGAAAATTGGAAAGGCAGAGGGCCGTTTTATACGACTACAACTTGACTTTATTCAGTTACCGCCTTGTCGAGGAATGAAGTACGTTCTTGTCATTGTCTGCCTGTTTTCAAAATGGGTGGAAGCCTACCCCACACGCAGGAATGATAGCATCACAGAAGCTAAACTGTTACTTACGAAACTTATACCTCGGTACAGTTTTCCAGTGACAATTGAATCAGACAGAGGGAAGCATTTCCATAGTGAGATTATAAATCAAATTTGCGAAGCATTTAAAATCACACAAAAACTGCACTGTGCATATCGCCCAGAGGCTTCTGGAGTGGTAGAACAATTGAATGGCACAATCAAATCAAGATTGGGAAAAATGTGTGAATCAACACAAATGCAATGGCCAGATGCTTTGCCCCTTTTTTTGATGGGACTTAGAAGTATTCCAGACCGGAACACCGGCTTGAGTCCCCATGAGATACTGATGGGAAACGCAATGCGGCAAGCATGGGTGCCAGGATACAAACTGATAAGCATTTCTGATGATTTGGTGCTAGAATACTGCAAAGAACTGGCTGACCAAGTGTGTTCTATCTCTCACCAGGTTGGGGAAGACACTGTCTCCAGACCACCAACACCAGCACATGACCTGAACCCTGGTGATTGGGCAGTAATAAAGTAGCATACTCGAAAAAGTTGCCTTGCACCAAGGTGTGGAAAACCACAACAAGTAATTCTGGTTACCACCACAGCTGTGAAATGTGCAGGAGTACCACACTGGATTCATGCCAGTCACACGAAAAAGGTGACTGAACCGGAGGAAACTGAGGATGAAGGTTGTGCAGCTGAAGGGTCTCAATAACGTGATCCAGAAGTAGCTGAAGAGGAACAACCGAGCTCCGGTCAAGATGATTGGGTCCCAATAATCGACCTGACTTTAGATCCTGTGAGAACAAGAAGACAAACCTATTTAGATAGACAGTGGGAGAGTGAGGACAAAATAGGTGTAGAAGAAGGTACTCAGATCATCGAAATCCAAATCAAATCTGATACTGAGGAGGATCAGATAGGGAAAGAGCAGGAAATCAATACACCTCCAAGAACTCCTGAGCCAGAAGAGGGACAGATAGAAATTAGGGCGGAAGTTCAAGGGGAAGAAAATCAAAAGTTCGAAGAGCTTGAACAGGACCAGGTAGGAATAGACAATTATGTTCAGGAAGAAGAAAACGAAATAAACCAAAGTCAAATCCAGCATATACCTGAACAAGTCCAGTTTAGGGACCAGGCAGAAGAAACTGAAATAAGACCTGGACCTAATCAATTAGGGAGAAACACCGAAGACGATCTTGAAACCAATGTGCCACAACTGAATGAAAATAAAAGAACATTTGAAGAGGGCCAAGACACAGTGCCAGTTAAAAGACTCAGAAAAGGAGACAAGGTGCCTAGATTTGTCAAACGACTGAGACTGCGACTGAAGACAATCGACGAAGAACCTGAGCAGGTGAATGAAGTCTCAAGTCAAGAAGACCCACCTGTGATACGAACCAGAAGAAGGAGTTCACGAATAAAAAGACTGAATAATAAGTATCAAAGCCCTGAAAGGACTTATTTTGTATTGGAAGATTTTGAAAATCTGGAAATAAGTGATGAAAGTGATGAAGAATTGATTACTGACCAGACTGACGAAGAAGTGAGACTGACCTGAAAAATTCCCACAGGGTAAAGAAGCTGTGTAAAGTTAGAAAGAGGGGTCGAATCTCCTTTTAGTCAAAATGGCTGATTCTTCTGTTAATAGAAGACCGAAACGAGGTTGTTTAAAAACATGCTGTAAAGTATGTTTATGTAGTATAGCAATAGTACTTATACTTTGGATAGGACTAACAATAACTATTCCTTACATGATGAGTAAAGACACAAACCTGTACCCTACTAATCAATTGCCAAAAGACACTGATGAGTTACAAACTAGAAATACACCACAAAGAGTAGAGATACCGGAGAAAGCATTTAGCCTTAGACAAACAAAAGTAGAATTAGAAGCACCAGATGAGGAAGGACTACATTATAACAAAACCAAGAATAAGACTCATTTAAATGTATTTGCAAACCTGTTAGTACATTATGTAGAAGCTATGGAAATAGAGGACTGTTATGTCTGTATGAAGCTGCCTACTTCGGTAGCTGAGGGTGTGACGTACCACCATTTGCCCCTAACTTATGGAATTTCCTGTAGTGTTTTAGCTAGGTTATTGTACAAAAGAGGACCATTACAGTATTACTATTCTAATCTAGATGTGATATTTTCTGAACTTCCTGTGCGAAGAAACCTGAACCCTGTACATACAACTAGAGATGTAGCAAAATACATGCGTGAATATTTTCTAACTATAGGTAAAATAAATATAGATGATGCACACAAGAATAATTTGACCTGTTCATTACACGAAAAAGAGAAAATGTTTCAGAACATGGTAGAGAAAAGAAGAGAAAGTTTCCAAAAGAAAGCAAATGACAAGAATCAGAAAACTCCTAAATGGGCTGAAAGCATGGGGAGCACCTCAAATGATGGGGCTAATGCTGCTATGTTGCTGGATTTCGAAAAGAAAGGGAAACGTTGTCTTCACAAAGAACCAGTTATTATAACAACATATTCATTGGTTCCAGTGAATGCTAACACAATTACAAGGTAATTGGGGGTTGGGGTTTCAAAGATGGGACAGAGCCTGTGTTTCCTGGAATCTATTATATATGTGGGAATAAGGCTTATTTCAAATTGCCCGACCATTGGTATGGGAGCTGTTATATTGGTATTGTCTACCCGAAGATATACCATGTGGGAAAAATCACTGGAAGCAATGAAAGAACTAATGAATTAGTACGTAGTAAAATAGAAAGTGTTGGTGAAATAGTAGGTGATATTTTTAGTGCATTGATACCTACTGTGGGAGTGGCTCTGAATACACACAGAATTAGCAAATTGTCCACAGTAGTAGATCGGTTATCGACTGACACTGCTGGAGGTTTCCTGATGGTCAGTACCGAATTGGTTGCAATCAGATCAATGGTTTTACAAAATTGACTTGCTCTTGACATGTTATTGGCAAAAGAGGGCGGAGTCTGCAGAATGTTGAAAGCGCAAAATTGTTGCACTTACAAACCAGAAAAAAGTATGGAAATTAAAGGGTATGTGAGAAATATTACAAATTTGGAAAAAGAGCTTCAACCACTGGAGGTTGACGGTGCATGGAAGAGACTTACTGATGGTCTCTCCGCCATAGGTAGTTGGTTTTCTAATTTAGGTAAAAGTCTTGTGAGCAAAATACTGATGCCAATAGCGAGAATAGGTCTACTAGTGTTCATAGTGATAATTTGCTGCAAGTGTCGCAACCACAAAAACAAATATTCGGTGAATAAGCGAGGAGTAAAAAGGAATATTGAAGAGCTCGAATTAGAAGAATTGAATAATCAGATTTATGGGAAAATGAAAAATTCTCATCCTAATAAGAATGCTGAGAAAAAGCAAAATAGGAAGTTTTAAGAGATTGAAAAGGGTGAAATGTGAGAAGTTGGCATCTGGTTCTATTAATTGTGATGATATAAAATTTCATCAAAGAGGGGATTGATGGAGCAAGGATTCGCACACAACGCGACTTGCTCGTACTCATGAACCTCGAATAATGTTAATAATATAACCAACATGTTCGTTGTACTAATTTTGCGTATTTTCCTTTTACACGGGGTATCCGAGTGAAGCTTGCTTATGTGTTTTCTAATCCTAATACGCTTGCAAGTAAAATGGCTGCTGCTACGCGGGAATATCTACTGCGCATGCGTCGGTCATACCCATGTGACGTGACGTACTAGCAGCTTTGGAGGGAATCTGTCGCATCTGCGCACTAGAGCTCAGATGGCTGCTTTATGTTCTCACATGCAAGAAGCTTGCATTGCTGCTTTTGCTCAGCTGTTCATTCTGCTTAATCCTAATGCTATAGTTTATTATAAAGTAAAGGGTATAGAGTAGAAGTTCATGGTATACAGTGAAATCATTTATTCTGTGCTCTAAAACTGTTTCCTTTTACTTTTCATGTATCATAATCTGTGGGCCGGAGGGACAGGAATGCTCCATTTTGAAAATCCTTTTGCACACGGCACTCTACAAGAGGAGGGCTGAAGTCATCTGTCATTGAAACCAAGCCAAGACAAGAGACAGCCAAGATGCGCCTGGGAAGCTGACCTCTCCCCTCAGTCGAAGAAGCCAGAATGTACCTGTTGAATTACAATGTATTGTGAAGTGAAATGCAGATGTAATGTGAACCTGAAAATGATTGGCGGGAACGTAAGAATTAATATTCATTGCTGAAGTAACAGAAATTTAGGTGGTGTGTTGACCTCTCCTCTTCTCTTGTCCAATCGAAATTGGGGATCCTTACACTTGCAACATTGGGGGGTGGTACACTGACTGGGAAAATAGTATAACTAGCATAGTTTTAGCTAGAGAAATTGTCCGACTTGTCCGAATAGCTGACCTGTCACTGACCCAACGCACTCAATAGCTGATCGAGAACAGAGGTGCTGCGGAGCTCTCTGTCAGAAGACTCGCTGACCCAATCGGGGTTCTGGGACCTTAAGTGCTTGGCGAAGCACTTTGCTGGGGAAATTGATAACCCAATCGGGGTTCTGATTGATAGCTGCAGAGAGGGAGTAGCGCAGGCGTTGCAACTGAACTGCGGGTGCTGGTCTCAACTTTTGGCGTCCTGTACTGATCCAAATCTGGTCTACCCTGTCCTGATTTCCATACTGCACCTGCTGGCCTGCTGGCAACTACATTCCTTGTAGTTTTCTTCCGTCCTTTAACTGACCCGTGGCCAGGGTTGGTCTTCACACCATTCTAGGTAAATATAAATCTGTGTGGGAAACAAATAGTGCACTTGCGACCTTTTCTTACCCTCCCTGAATCTTGCTAGAGTCATAATTGCATATGTTCTGTTTTCTCTCCCCCTCCTTTGTGATAAATAATAAAATCGTGATTCTTGCTATTTTAGCATGACCCAATTTTCTCCTATCCTTTCGAATTGAAGATAAAAAACTGTTCATGAAAATATAGATGTTCCTTTTCTTTACCCTCCTTTAGTCGGAATAAGTGGTTGCTCTGAATTTTTAGCGTGTTCCATTTTCTTACCTTCCCTATAGTTACATGCTGACTTCATTTTCGTCATTACAAATTTGTGTTCCTCCTTTTACCCACCTCGTTATTAGCGATCAAACTGTGATTTCCAGCATGTCCCTTATTTACCCCGTCCTTTAGAAAATACAATTTTAAGTCTGATTTCTGTGAGTTCATTATAGTATGTTTCCTGTTCTTACCTTCCCTTTAGAATTCTAAATGGTTGGCATAATATATTTTACATAGTTATACTCTTTTCATGATTCTGGTTATTGATAGCTTGCTTGTTGTAAACCTTTGGCTCTCACCGCTTGATGAAGATTAGATAAAGGTTTTTAAAACTTCTTGAGTCTGTGGTTATTATAAAAGAGTGCAAATGTTATGGTAATTTTGACTGTTTTGCTTATCTTTACAACTAACTCCCTGATCCATTGTGGTCATAGGTACCGGTGACAAGGATTGGTAAGTTAATGGTATAGGAATCAGAAGTATTTAATAGACTGGTAGTAGAGTGTAGGTTACCTGATTGAGTAAATGTGGAGAACTGAATTATGGCCCCAAATGTGCATTGATAAAATTATAGTCGGGTGACCTGCGCGCTCTATCAGTATATTTTTTGGTAAGCAGAGGACAGTTAGGGATTAGTTAAAGATAGGTAGGTAGTTAAACTGCTGCTAACTGTGAAAATTTAAATTGCTGCTAAATGAGAGTACTGATTGATCAAATGAAAATTGTTTTTAAAATATTCTGAAATGTTTTGAAATATTACTGATGTGCTGCTATATTGATGATCCCCAGGGGCAGAATAGCGGGTGGTGAAGGAAAGCCACATCGCAGTAAGGTCACTTACTCGCAGGAAGTTAGTGCATGGTTGTGCAGAACTGGAAGCACTATTTAGGGTTTTCTGTATGAATGTATGAATAAATGATAGCAAAGAGTTCGCTGGCAAAACTTCTATTGTGATATCACCTAGTAATGGTCACACGGAAGGAGAAGCAGGTTCGTCTAAGCTTGATTGATTGGTAGCAAAGGTGTGAAGGGTAGGCAGAAGGGATCTATCCGCAGTGCATGAAAAGTAAATGGAGAAGATTTACTTGCAGTGTAACAAATCTTTCCTTTCTAGTCACTCGAGTACAGTGGTGAATGTTTAATGGTGTAAGTTAAAACAAAGCACTAGCACTTTAAATTAAAGAATTGGATTTTACGTTACCTTGTGAAGGAGGAAGTCAGTTGCGGAGCTGCACTGACGTCACTCAGTGCCGCGCTGGTGTTGGTCGAGACGGCGGGCGGCTAGCTGAGATAGCATTGTAAAGGAGGGGTGAGCTCAGGAGCGTGGGAACTCATTTCACGAGAAAAGCCGCGCACTCATTGGTTGAAATTATTTGAAAATCGTATTTTGGTTGGTTGTAGGAAAATAAAAGAAGCGCTGGTATTGGAAGTTGATTTGTTAACAAAGGTAAGGTGATCTTTTGACTTTTATAAAAATATATGTGGTATCCAAGCCATCCAGAGATTCGACCTGATCCAAGATATCAAGGTTTTGCGAGAGAACAGTCGATAAAAGGTAGACCTCGCAGTATGTACGGAAGTAAGAGAAAAATGTCGATTGTAGACAAAGTAAAGAATTATTTCAAAAAAGACAAACCCATTAAAACTAGAGAAGGAGTCATTATTCCACCACCAAACACTCCTGCATCAGTTATGATGTTTGACAGAGGTTATCACTCCTGTGTATGTTTAGAGAACTGGGTGGAATTTACTAAAGATGATGGAATTTTAGCATTTCCCTTAGAAGGTACATTCAATGGAAGAATTTTGTTCAACCTGAGAACCCAAATGAATGATTTTCATCCCAGACCTAGATTAACGCAATATGAGGCATTAGAGGAATGGGAAATAGAGGCTTTTGAGCGAGACAGACCCAGAATTGACAAAGGATTGAGTAAATTCTATCCTAAGGTTCAACGGGAAACTAAAGACAAACAAATGAAACGATGAAGACAGAACATGTTAGTTGAAGGATTATATCCTGTACTAACATTAGGAGAGCCCACGGGAGGTAAAAGGACTGAGAAAACAAAACATTTAATGACCAGTGGTGATTCAGATAATGATTATTTGGAGGATTTATTAATGAAGAATCCACCACCTTATAAGAAGGAGCCTAGATCCTTAAGTGCAAGGAACCCATTTGTAAATCCAAATACAATGAGGGTCGAGTATGGTAAATCTGAGTACCCCAGGTTTAAACCCACCCTTGATTCCGCAAATAGTACACAAAACGTCCATGGAAAAGGTCCTACAGGACAGAGAACGAGAGGCTTTAATCAAGCAGAGAACTGAGCTGATTCAGAAAATTTCCCAGTTAAATACAAGCCCTGAAGCTTTGACAATCCCAGTAACTATTGGCCCAGTTGTTCCTTTGTACGGGGATAAGCAAAGTAGTCCAAAAGCTCCAGTTATAACTACATCAGTAGTACAGCGGCGAAAAGAGCCCTTGGTAATAGACGACCAGGCAAGTGAGTGTGAATCAGTAATTTCCTTAATGGACTTACCAATAAGGGAACCAGAAGGTAGTTCAATGAGAAAGAACACTTCTTTAAATTCAAGAGAAGTCCAGATAGAGTCATCTTCTGGTACAAGAAGTGCCACAGTAGCGACCCCTGAAGAAATAGACAGATGGACCAGAGAAATAGAAAGACCCAAAACTCAGCCCAAACCATTAGATATATATAAACTAAGAATCGAGTTGAAAGAATTGATGGCTGGGAATGTGGGATTGGACAGACTGAACACTCTTAGTGAAGATGAATTATTATTAATTTGCAAAAGTATTACCCGGAATACAAGAGTGTACCATGAGAAATTAATGGACACTGCAGCTAGCATGGGAATTGACATTGGCAGATCTAAAGTATTGCAAAAGCCATACCGAGCAGAATTCTCTGACAAAGATTTAGAAAACATGAACGTGTCAGGTAGAAAGGTGCAGATTAGAGAACTGCTAAACCTGCTACAAAAATGGGGAGACTTAGGAAAATGGAAAGCCAGGTGGGCTAAGAAAAAGGAAGAGGCTCGCTCAAAACAAATGAGTTCTGAATATGTCTTAAAAGAAGCAGAAAAGGTTGAAAAATTATATCCTATGCGAGAAGTGCCAGGTGGAGGTTATGTACATGTGCCATGGTCCAGACAGGATATTGTATCCTTTACAAATGATTTCCCAAAGTTAAGTGAGAAACCTGTAGTTACGCGAGAACCACTCAGAATCTAGATGAAACTGTTCATTCATACTATGAACGTCTGTTACAAGTGTTCAAGACGTACAGTGGGCTGGACAATATTGAAATGAAAGACATGACCCATTTCATTTATCGATTCGTGTTAGGGTTAAGGCCTGAGATCTCGCAGTGGATCTAAGATAATAAAATCTGCTGGCAGGCTAAGCCAATTGATGAGGTCCTTAAATATGCCAAGTATTGTGAAGACGAGCTAGAAAATAAACGAAAAGGTCATGTGGGCACAGGTAAAATTAGCAGAGCACCAAGAACAGCAGTTAGGCAAAATGACTAGCAACCAGAGTCAGGGCCCGGGGAATGGGGGAAAGCCGAGGGGAAAAATGATTGGAGAAGAGGCCAGGAAAAAGTTTCCCTGCCATGGGTGCGGAAAGATGGGACACTGGAGGGACGAGTGTAAGGCTCTGCAGAATGGTAATGTGAAAATGAATGATTTAACCCCTCCCATGCTGGTGACGAACCCCAGCCGTCACGTGGGCGTGTGCAGATGACGGCTGGGGTTCGTCACGGCCCCGCCCTGTTCTTTTGTTTACCGCACAGCGGAAAAATCGCGGCCGCAGCGAAGGGGTTAAATCCACAGACGCAGAATGAGGTACCACGGAAGACCCAGCAGCAGGTAAAGCAGAATCAGTTGCCTCGTGCACCTAGGCCAAATTATAGGAGCAAAGCACAACAGGGTGAAGATACCACAAATTGGGAAGGAAGGGAGAATAGAGATACAGCGACTTCACAATTTTTGTTAAATGACACATTCCTCTGTGACAAACCTTACTGACGGTGCCTGAGGGGGGAGGACGAGGAGTGCGTACTTGGCCCCTCCTTGCCGGTGGACCAGTCAGGGCCATACATTGAAGGAAAGGTTGAAGGAAATGATGTCACCTTTCTGTTGGACACTGGTGCTACCCGTTCTACTGTGAGAACAGTGGACGTTCCAAACCTACCCCTCTCGGGAGAAGCAATCCAAGTAGTGGGTGTTTCTAATAAACTAATTAGTACCCCAGTTACAGAACCAATGGTAGTTAAGATAGGGAACTTTAAAGAAATGCACAGATTTGTTGTCTGTGATTCAAGTCCTGTGAACTTATTAGGACGAGATTTGTTGTGCAAGATTAATTGTACCATCTTTTGAAACTCCAAATGGTGTTGAAATTCAAACCCCAGATGAAGACGGAATTTACAAATTAATGTTAGCAAGACAAGAGACTGAAATTAAAAAGCTGACAATACAAGATTTACCAGAAAAACTCCAACAGACAGTAAAACCGGAGGTATGGGATTTTACTGGAAAAGATGTAGGATTAATGGCAAATGTTGACCCAATTAAAATAGCAATAAAGGAAGATGCAGTCTACCCATATACTCGACAATACAAAATGAGTGCAGTAGTGAAAGCAGGGGTTGCTATAGAAATCAAACGGTTGCTTGAAGCAGGCATTTTGCAGGAAGTGTTAAGCAGTCCTTGTAATTCTCCCATAATTGGCATAAAGAAACCGAATGGTAAGTACAGGGTCGTACAGGACCTGCGCAAGGTTAATAGAATTGTTGTTCCTTGCTGTCCTGTCGTGCCAAATCCTGCAGTGATTTTATACCAAATACCGTGGAATGCTGGATGGTTTACAGTCATTGACCTATGTCAAGCATTCTTTTCGATTCCATTTCATCCCGACAGCAAATTTCTTTTCTCATTTGAATTCGACAGTCATGTCTACATCTGGAATTGTGTTCCTCAGGGGTGCACAGAAAGTCCTTCGATTTTTTATCAAATTCTGAAAAAATGCCTTGAATCTTTGATATTGCCCGGAAAGTCAGTTCTGGTGCAATACATAGACGACCTCTTGGTGGCGTCTAAAAGTCGGAAAGACTGTGTTATTGACACCATTGCATTGTTGAACCATTTAGGTGAAGGAGGACATAAAGTGTCACCAGATAAGTTACAGTTCTGTACTTCATCAGTAAAATATCTGGGGCACCAGATAGAGAGAGGAGTCAGGAAAGTTACCACTGAGAGAATTAGAATAATTCGAAACATGGAGTTGCCCAACACTCAGAAAGAAATCAGAATGCTTCTTGGGGTTGTTGGATATTGCAGGCAGTGGATTGTGGGATTTGCAGTCGTAGCAAGACCATTTATAAAAATGACAAAGAAAGGAGCTAAGGACCCAGTGGAGTGGGATGACGAAAGCATGACTGCTTTTTTGAAATTACGAGAATGTCTGTGTACAGCTCCTGTATTGGGAATGGCTGAATACTTAAAGGAGTTTGCATCGTTTTGTGACACACGAGACAATTGTGCACTTTCAATCCTGACCCAAATTTATGGCTTAACCAGACGTCCAGTGGCATATTTTTCTTCCACATTGGACCCAGTGGCAGCTGCATTACCTGGATGTCTGAAAGCAGTAGCTGCAACATGCATGAGTCTTGAGCAGAGTGAATCCATCATTATGGGACATCCTGTAACAGTGTATGTTCCACATGCAGTTGTAATTTTGCTGACAAGAACGAAAACACAGAATCTCACACCTAGTCGGCTGACTAAGTTTGAGAGAATCCTTGTAGGTGCAGGAAACATAACCATAGCCAGATGTAATATCTTGAATCCAGCTACCTTATAACAAAATTCCCTCTCAGCAGAAGTAAAGAGGGAAGTTGAACATGACTGTATTGATCTGACCGAGTTTAGCACAAAACCACGCCCAGACATAAAAGAAGAGCCCTTAACTAATGCAGAATTTGAGCTGTTTGTAGAAGGCTCTTGTATGAGACATGAAGAGGGAGGCCTAAGCGCTGCTTACTCAGTGTGTACTCTAGGAGGTCCAGTTGAAGCATCCTATACACCTGCAGTCAAGTCTGCACAAGTAGCTGAATTTTTTGCATTGGCAAGAGCCTTTAAATTTGGGAAAAACTGGAAAGTAACCATATATACTGATAGCCAATATGGTAATGGAGTTGTGCATGACTTTGGCCAATTGTGGATGCAAAGGGAGTTTCCGACTTCATCGGGTACTCCTATCAGAAATGGAAATTATGTACAAGATTTACTGGAAGCAATCCAGTTACCAAAAGAATTGGCTGTGGTCAAGTGTGCGGCTCACAAATCTGGCAATGACAAAGTGACAGCAGGTAATCAATATGCTGACCAGTTAGCCCAACATTGTGCAAAATACAAAATGGCTATCAATAAGAAAGTTGTGGTGAATGGAAAAGCTGCCAACTTATGATGCTAGAAGGAATAAACACATGGGAAGAAGTGAGAGATTTACAGGACACAGCAGAGCCAAAAGAGAAGGAAAATTGGAACAAATTTGGTTGTCAGAGGAGGGTGGAAGATGGTGTCATTGTTTACCTTGATGGGATGCCTGTGTTACCAGACTGTTTGCTTGCTCCTATGGCTAGGTTAATACTTGGAGACACACATTTGGGAAGAGATGCTATGATACGCATATTTAGACAGGCATGGTTCAACTCGAAATTCAGAAACATACCAGAAGCACTCTGCCAGAGGTGTCTGGTTTGTCAGCAATTTAACCCGGGAAAGAAAACAGTAGTGTTGCCCAGGAAAATTGGAAAGGCAGAGGGCCGTTTTATACGACTACAACTTGACTTTATTCAGTTACCGCCTTGTCGAGGAATGAAGTACGTTCTTGTCATTGTCTGCCTGTTTTCAAAATGGGTGGAAGCCTACCCCACACGCAGGAATGATAGCATCACAGAAGCTAAACTGTTACTTACGAAACTTATACCTCGGTACAGTTTTCCAGTGACAATTGAATCAGACAGAGGGAAGCATTTCCATAGTGAGATTATAAATCAAATTTGCGAAGCATTTAAAATCACACGAAAACTGCACTGTGCATATCGCCCAGAGGCTTCTGGAGTGGTAGAACAATTGAATGGCACAATCAAATCAAGATTGGGAAAAATGTGTGAATCAACACAAATGCAATGGCCAGATGCTTTGCCCCTTTTTTTGATGGGACTTAGAAGTATTCCAGACCGGAACACCGGCTTGAGTCCCCATGAGATACTGATGGGAAACGCAATGCGGCAAGCATGGGTGCCAGGATACAAACTGATAAGCATTTCTGATGATTTGGTGCTAGAATACTGCAAAGAACTGGCTGACCAAGTGTGTTCTATCTCTCACCAGGTTGGGGAAGACACTGTCTCCAGACCACCAACACCAGCACATGACCTGAACCCTGGTGATTGGGCAGTAATAAAGTAGCATACTCGAAAAAGTTGCCTTGCACCAAGGTGGGGAAAACCACAACAAGTAATTCTGGTTACCACCACAGCTGTGAAATGTGCAGGAGTACCACACTGGATTCATGCCAGTCACACGAAAAAGGTGACTGAACCGGAGGAAACTGAGGATGAAGGTTGTGCAGCTGAAGGGTCTCAATAACGTTATCCAGAAGTAGCTGAAGAGGAACAACCGAGCTCCGGTCAAGATGATTGGGTCCCAATAATCGACCTGACTTTAGATCCTGTGAGAACAAGAAGACAAACCTATTTAGATAGACAGTGGGAGAGTGAGGACAAAATAGGTGTAGAAGAAGGTACTCAGATCATCGAAATCCAAATCAAATCTGATACTGAGGAGGATCAGATAGGGAAAGAGCAGTAAATCAATACACCTCCAAGAACTCCTGAGCCAGAAGAGGGACAGATAGAAATTAGGGCGGAAGTTCAAGGGGAAGAAAATCAAAAGTTCGAAGAGCTTGAACAGGACCAGGTAGGAATAGACAATTATGTTCAGGAAGAAGAAAACGAAATAAACCAAAGTCAAATCCAGCATATACCTGAACAAGTCCAGTTTAGGGACCAGGCAGAAGAAACTGAAATAAGACCTGGACCTAGTCAATTAGGGAGAAACACCGAAGACGATCTTGAAACCAATGTGCCACAACTGAATGAAAATAAAAGAACATTTGAAGAGGGCCAAGACACAGTGCCAGTTAAAAGACTCAGAAAAGGAGACAAGGTGCCTAGATTTGTCAAACGACTGAGACTGCGACTGAAGACAATCGACGAAGAACCTGAGCAGGTGAATGAAGTCTCAAGTCAAGAAGACCCACCTGTGATACGAACCAGAAGAAGGAGTTCACGAATAAAAAGACTGAATAATAAGTATCAAAGCCCTGAAAGGACTTATTTTGTATTGGAAGATTTTGAAAATCTGGAAATAAGTGATGAAAGTGATGAAGAATTGATTACTGACCAGACTGACGAAGAAGTGAGACCGACCTGAAAAATTCCCAGAGGGTAAAGAAGCTGTGTAAAGTTAGAAAGAGGGGTCCAATCTCCTTTTAGTCAAAATGGCTGATTCTTCTGTTAATAGAAGACCGAAACGAGGTTGTTTAAAAACATGCTGTAAAGTATGTTTATGTAGTATAGCAATAGTACTTATACTTTGGATAGGACTAACAATAACTATTCCTTACATGATGAGTAAAGACACAAACCTGTACCCTACTAATCAATTGCCAAAAGACACTGATGAGTTACAAACTAGAAATACACCACAAAGAGTAGAGATACCGGAGAAAGCATTTAGCCTTAGACAAACAAAAGTAGAATTAGAAGCACCAGATGAGGAAGGACTACATTATAACAAAACCAAGAATAAGACTCATTTAAATGTATTTGCAAACCTGTTAGTACATTATGTAGAAGCTATGGAAATAGAGGACTGTTATGTCTGTATGAAGCTGCCTACTTCGGTAGCTGAGGGTGTGACGTACCACCATTTGCCCCTAACTTATGGAATTTCCTGTAGTGTTTTAGCTAGGTTATTGTACAAAAGAGGACCATTACAGTATTACTATTCTAATCTAGATGTGATATTTTCTGAACTTCCTGTGCGAAGAAACCTGAACCCTGTACATACAACTAGAGATGTAGCAAAATACATGCGTGAATATTTTCTAACTATAGGTAAAATAAATATAGATGATGCACACAAGAATAATTTGACCTGTTCATTACACGAAAAAGAGAAAATGTTTCAGAACATGGTAGAGAAAAGAACAGAAAGTTTCCAAAAGAAAGCAAATGACAAGAATCAGAAAACTCCTAAATGGGCTGAAAGCATGGGGAGCACCTCAAATGATGGGGCTAATGCTGCTATGTTGCTGGATTTCGAAAAGAAAGGGAAACGTTGTCTTCACAAAGAACCAGTTATTATAACAACATATTCATTGGTTCCAGTGAATGCTAACACAATTACAAGGTAATTGGGGGTTGGGGTTTCAAAGATGGGACAGAGCCTGTGTTTCCTGGAATCTATTATATATGTGGGAATAAGGCTTATTTCAAATTGCCCGACCATTGGTATGGGAGCTGTTATACTGGTATTGTCTTCCCGAAGATATACCATGTGGGAAAAATCACTGGAAGCAATGAAAGAACTAATGAATTAGTACGTAGTAAAATAGAAAGTGTTGGTGAAATAGTAGGTGATATTTTTAGTGCATTGATACCTACTGTGGGAGTGGCTCTGAATACACACAGAATTAGGAAATTGTCCACAGTAGTAGATCGGTTATTGACTGACACTGCTGGAGGTTTCCTGATGGTCAATACCGAATTGGTTGCAATCAGATCAATGGTTTTACAAAATTGACTTGCTCTTGACATGTTATTGGCAAAAGAGGGCGGAGTCTGCAGAATGTTGAAAGCGCAAAATTGTTGCACTTACAAACTAGAAAAAAGTATGGAAATTAAAGGGTATGTGAGAAATATTACAAATTTGGAAAAAGAGCTTCAACCACTGGAGGTTGACGGTGCATGGAAGAGACTTACTGATGGTCTCTCCGCCAGAGGTAGTTGGTTTTCTAATTTAGGTAAAAGTCTTGTGAGCAAAATACTGATGCCAATAGCGAGAATAGGTCTACTAGTGTTCATAGTGATAATTTGCTGCAAGTGTCGCAACCACAAAAACAAATATTCGGTGAATAAGCGAGGAGTAAAAAGGAATATTGAAGAGCTCGAATTAAAAGAATTGAATAATCAGATTTATGGGAAAATGAAAAATTCTCACCCTAATAAGAATGCTGAGAAAAAGCAAAATAGGAAGTTTGAAGAGATTGAAAAGGGTGAAATGTGAGAAGTTGGCATCTGGTTCTATTAATTGTGATGATATAAAATGTCATCAAAGAGGGGATTGATGGAGCAAGGATTCGCACACAACGCGACTTGCTCGTACTCATGAACCTCGAATAATGTTAATAATATAACCAACATGTTCGTTGTACTAATTTTGCGTATTTTCCTTTTACACGGGGTATCCGAGTGAAGCTTGCTTATGTGTTTTCTAATCCTAATACGCTTGCAAGTAAAATGGCTGCTGCTACGCGGGAATATCTACTGCGCATGCGTCGGTCATACCCATGTGACGTGACGTACTAGCAGCTTTGGAGGGAATCTGTCGCATCTGCGCACTAGAGCTCAGATGGCTGCTTTATGTTCTCATGTGCAAGAAGCTTGCATTGCTGCTTTTGCTCAGCTGTTCATTCTGCTTAATCCTAATGCTATAGTTTATTATAAAGTAAAGGGTATAGAGTAGAAGTTTATGGTATACAGTGAAATCATTTATTCTGTGCTCTAAAACTGTTTCCTTTTACTTTTCATGTATCATAATCTGTGGGCCGGAGGGACAGGAATGCTCCATTTTGAAAATCCTTTTGCACACGGCACTCTACAAGAGGAGGGCTGAAGTCATCTGTCATTGAAACCAAGCCAAGACAAAAGACAGCCAAGATGCGCCTGGGAAGCTGACCTCTCCCTCAGTCGAAGAAGCCAGAATGTACCTGTTGAATTACAATGTATTGTGAAGTGAAATGCAGATGTAATGTGAACCTGAAAATGATTGGCGGGAACGTAAGAATTAATATTCATTGCTGAAGTAACAGAAATTTAGGTGGTGTGTTGACCTCTCCTCTTCTCTTGTCCAATCGAAATTGGGGATCCTTACACTTGCAACATTGGGGGGTGGTACACTGACTGGGAAAATAGTATAACTAGCATAGGTTTAGCTAGAGAAATTGTCCGACTTGTCCGAATAGCTGACCTGTCACTGACCCAACGCACTCAATAGCTGATCGAGAACAGAGGTGCTGCGGAGCTCTCTGTCAGAAGACTCGCTGACCCAATCGGGGTTCTGGGACCTTAAGTGCTTGGCGAAGCACTTTGCTGGGGAAATTGATAACCCAATCGGGGTTCTGATTGATAGCTGCAGAGAGGGAGTAGCGCAGGCGTTGCAACTGAACTGCGGGTGCTGGTCTCAACTTTTGGCATCCTGTACTGATCCAAATCTGGTCTACCCTCTCCTGATTTCCATACTGCACCTGCTGGCCTGCTGGCAACTACATTCCTTGTAGTTTTCTTCCGTCCTTTAACTGACCCGTGGCCAGGGTTGGTCTTCACACCATTCTAGGTAAATATAAATCTGTGTGGGAAACAAATAGTGCACTTGCGACCTTTTCTTACCCTCCCTGAATCTTGCTAGAGTCATAATTGCATATGTTCCGTTTTCTCTCCCCCTCCTTTGTGATATATAATAAAATCGTGATTCTTGCTATTTTAGCATGACCCAATTTTCTCCTATCCTTTCGAATTGAAGATAAAAAACTGTTCATGAAAATATAGATGTTCCTTTTCTTTACCCTCCTTTAGTAGGAATAAGTGGTTGCTCTGAATTTTTAGCGTGTTCCATTTTCTTACCTTCCCTATAGTTACATGCTGACTTCATTTTCGTCATTACAAATTTGTGTTCCTCCTTTTACCCACCTCGTTATTAGCGATCAAACTGTGATTTCCAGCATGTCCCTTATTTACCCCGTCCTTTAGAAAATACAATTTTAAGTCTGATTTCTGTGAGTTCATTATAGTATGTTTCCTGTTCTTACCTTCCCTTTAGAATTCTAAATGGTTGGCATAATATATTTTACATAGTTATACTCTTTTCATGATTCTGGTTATTGAGAGCTTGCTTGTTGTAAACCTTTGGCTCACAACGCTTGATGAAGATTAGATAAAGGTTTTTAAAACTTCTCGAGTCTGTGGTTATTATAAAAGAGTGCAAATGTTATGGTAATTTTGACTGTTTTGCTTATCTTTACAACTAACTCCCTGATCCATTGAGGTACCAGTGACACGGATTGGTAAGTTAATAGTATGGGAATCAGAAGTATTTAACAGACTGGTAGTAGAGTGTAGGTTACCCGATTGAGTAAATGTGGAGAACTGAATTATGGGCCCAAATGTGCATTGATAAAATTATAGTCGGGTGACCTGCGCGCTCTATCACCACCAAAGAAAGTGGACTGGGATTAGTTGACTACGTCTTGTCAGAAGAAGGATGAGAGTGTGTCAGACTTCTTCTCCAGATTTAAAGGGGTGTTTCTCAATTTTAGTGGTCAGGATTTGTCACAGGAGGGTGGTGTCCATTTGTTTGTGAACAGATTCATCACTAACTTACTCCATGAGGGTGCCACGAGGTTGCTGGCTTCGGAAAGCACTTGGACAACATCCTCCCCATCAGTAATATTAAGTATTGCACAGTATTATGAGCATAGAGAGAATGAGGATAAAGAAAGGGTGGAAAAGACGTCGAAATACCTAAAGACGAGGGTGTTAATGCAGCAAGTTGTGAGAGGGAGAAGCTCGGGTTTGGGTCCACAAGTACCCCGAAAAAAACAGGGGTGGTGTGTCAGGTATTTCGTGGGACCTCACCAATGTGTGTATTGTAAAAAAGGAGGGACATTGGCGGAATGTGTGTCCGAAATTGTCGCAGAAAGGTAGGGCTCCGAGAGATCAGGGTTTTGGAGGCAGAGGGCGCGTAGAAGGAAGCCGAGGGGGGGCACTGGCGGGGGACACGTCTTACAAAAGGCAGAGCAGGAATTATTTTGATGACCCTCGGGGAATACTGTACTACCATGACGACCATGACATTGACGAAGTGACGGGGTTGTCACACAGCTAGGACAGCCAAGGTCAGGGTGAGGGACCAGTTCCGGTGCCTCTAGATCAGCATGGACCATACGTTATTGCAGATTTACAAGGTACCTCTGAGAAATTTTTAGTCGACACAGGGGCTATGAATAGCTCTGTTTCCTATTCACTAGTCCCGGGGCCAGCTCTGTCTGACCAAAACAATGTTTCAGTGGGTTTCTCCGATGTACCGTTTGTTTGCCCCATTTCCAAGCCTCTTGCTTTGACAATTAACCCTTTCACAGTTGACTCACCATTTCTATTGACGTCCAATTGTGGAGAGAGTTTACTAGGACTGGATCTGTTAAAAAGATTGCATGCAAAAGTTACTGTTCCCCAGATGGTGTGTACATGACTGTTTGCCCGAGAGTTGCTTATGCCAAGCAATGCTTCCCAAAGGATGATCCCCTTCCTCCCGAGTTCCGAGATGTGCCGCTCACATTATGGGCTACAGGAGATACAGATGTGGGATTGCTTCAGATCTCACCAGTTTCTATACAGATAAAGAAAAATGCCAGGGTGCCCCGAATACCCCAGTACAAGATATCCCAGGCAGGAGAGAAGGCCTTGATGCAAATAATTCAGGAATTGATTAAATCTGGTGTGATTGAAGAGACAGCAGCGAACGTTCGCAATAGCCATATTCTCCCTATTCTTAATAAGGCCCCCTTGGACTGTTCTGACACTCACCCTGATGTTTACCGTTTTGTTATTGATCTCAGAGAGGTCAATAAAATCGTTGGTCCCTGATATCCTGTGGTCCCTGACATTACCACGATCCTGACCATGATTGCTCCGAAAGCTAAATTCTTTTTAGCAATTGATTAGAAAAACGCTTTCTTAGCATACCAATACATCCCGACAGGCATCATCTGTTAGGATTTGCAATAGCCAGTCGGAGCTTTAGATTCTGTTGTGCTCCACAAGGCTGTATGGAAAGCCCCAGTATTTATAGTCAAGCTTTGAAAGTGCAATTAGATGCTTTGGAACTTCCCTCTAGTAATGTGTTGCTGCAATATGTTAACCATCTCTTGGTGGCCTCAGACACTGAAGGAGGTTGTAAAGAGGCACAGTTAAAATATTGTTACATTTGGCACGTCATGAACAAAAGGTGTCAATTTCGAAATGTCAATATTGTTGACAGGAGGTCACCTACTTAGATCACCTACTGTCGAAGGAGGGTTGGAAGCTAACATCTGAACACATAGCTGCTATTACTAACATGACTGTTCCTATAACTCAAGGCGAGGTATGCGCGTTCCTGGGGATAACTTTGTATTGTCTGCACTGTATCTCAAATTTTTCCTTACTAACAAAACCTCTTCTTTACCTGACCACCAAAGATGTGCAAGGGCCTTTGCCTTGGACGCCTGCATGCCAGCAAGCTTTTGAACCATTAAAGATCGCTCTTTGCCCTGCTTCTGTGCCTGGCACTCCTGACTACCAGAAGCCTATTGTGCTCTATGTACATGAGGCAAACTTTTGCGCGCTCTCTATACTAACATAGGGTTTTGGTGGTAAGCAGAGACCCTGCACTTACTCCTCTGCCATTTTGGATAATGTCACCAGAGGGCTACAGAGCTGACTGAGACCTGCTGCGGCTGTGGCAGTATCTATTAGGCAATCGGCAGGGCTTGTTCTTAATACTGACCTCCCAGTTATGGTACCTCATCCTGTGGATACGCTTTTGAATAAGACAAAGACGCAGCACCTCACCATTGCGCGTCTCACTGGATATGAGCTAACATTATTTGCTCTGCACATTACCATCAAATGATGTGCTACCTTGAACCCAGTCACGTTACTATCCCTCCCTTTGGAAGAAAAGGACAATGTAGTTGAGACATCTCGCAATCCCTACCAGTCGGCCCAAGCAGCATAGTTGGTTGCCCTTCTAAGAGATTGTGAGTTGAGTGAGGGACTGGCTGTTAATGTTTACACTGACAGCCAGTATGCCTTCGGGTTGGCCCATAATTTTGGGCACCTCTGGGCAGAGAGAGCGTTCCTGACATCCCATGGGCAAAGGATACTTATTACAAAAAACAGTGGACCCTAGTAGTTTGGGTGATCAGGGTAAGGATAGACACAAACTGGAATAGTATTTATGTCCTTTGTCCAGCCGGACAGGAATTTATTTGGCGATGCACACAATCAGAAAGTAATGTCAAGGGGGCACAGCCCGTGACCCACAGTGAACAAGACAAAACAACAAGTATAGGCAAGAATGAGCAAATCAGTCTGTTTTGCTGACCAAACAGCTGAGGAGACAGCTCGATCAAAAATGGATATATTGGTTGTGGCAGGTCCTGCTTGATGGGTTCCAGACAGTGGGATGTTTGAGGATACAGTGGAAAGTGGAAAGGAAATACAGAGAGAGGCGACTGTAGATGAACTAGAAATGTGGGAGGAAAGGACAAGACGTTTTGTGCGGATGGGTGCTGGACTGATTTGTCAGGGAAGCAGAGATGATTGTTGCCAAATGCGTTTGTCCCCCCTTTAGTCACCATGGCTCAAGTCCCGGCACACATTAGTGCCCAAGGGATATGTAAACTGCTAGACCCAGTATGGCAGAACGAGTATATCGCTAAGGTTCCCACACTTTTGGTAAATTACTTTATTGTTTGCCTGAAGTACAATCCTGGGAAGGGTACCTATACACCTGCTGGTAACTTTGCACTGCGTTCCTTCCCTTTCGAGGTTCTCCAAATGGATTTAATCGAGATGGAACGAGAAAATAACCTGAAATATGTACTGGTGATAGTTTGCGCATTCAGTAAGTGGATTGAGACCTACCCAACCAAAATAAATACGGCTATGGCAACGGCAAAGGCACTTCTAAAAGAGTACTTCCCATGCTACGGATTGGCCACATATGATCTGGAGGGACAATGGGAGCCACTTCAATGCAAAAGTCATTGATCTGGAGTGTAAGGGCCTACAGATTACACAAAAATGTCATGCAGTAAATCACCCCCAGTCAGCAGGTCTTGTTGTGAAGTCAAATGGTACTCTCAAATTGAAGCTAGCGAAGATACATGAAAGCATAGGATTGCAATGACCAGATACGTTGCCCTTAGCATTATTGTCCACAAGGGTGACGGCACACTCTAGAACAGGGCTGTTACCCTAAGAGGTTGTCTCCGGAATGCCTGCCAGTGTCTGGGGCGTCCCGAGACCCAAGCGTTTTTCTGAGATAGAGTACCCTCTATTGCTTGACTATTTATATGTCTTGTCTAAAGATCTCTGTTCTCTTCACTAAAATAAACATGCTGCTCAACAACCAGTGCCAGAGGGCCCCGGCACCAGATCCTGCCCGTGGATTTTGTGATGGTCTGGCAGTTTCAGCGCAAAAATTGTTTGGAGCCGAGGTGGAAGGGACTTGCCCAGGTGCTTTTGCCACCCACACAGCCGTGAAGATTGACAGCCGAAAGCACTGTGCCCACACCTCCCACGTGAAAAGGGTCCCCCTTCTGCTTCCGTACAATGCCTGGATGCACAACGGGATCGCCGAATAAGAAGGAGAGCTGGTTCCATGTTTCGTCCCTTTCTCCAATGCCCGGCTGAGAGGGGCGTAAACAGACAAGAAGAGTGACTGGGTCTTATTTGAGGTGATAGCCCCTGAGATAAAGGCCACCCCTGATACTCCAGCTCCTGGTGTGCAAACATCTGAGTCTTGATCCCCAATTGAGTCTGAGATTTTGCCCCTATTTGTCAAAGAGGAAGAGCCTGGACGCACCAGGTACAACCTGCGGCCTGACGGAAGGACTGTGCACTGGTAGGGCAATCAAGGAGTTAGGGAAGGACTTGAGGTTAGGTTGCAGGTGCTACGCCTCTGGTACCGGTTTTAGAATAGAGTGAAGACCATCGGTCCACTGCCTCTGGACACTGGACAGGATCTCCGAGGGTATTTGCCCTGGAGGGATGTTGCCCTATCCTGAAAGAAGAAGGATTTGTTTCTCATTAAGGGCCGCAATTGTTTTCCAGCAAGGACTGCAATAGCGCAGCTCCACCGAGGAAGTGATTGATGAACAATAGGAGCCTGCCTGTGAGGCTCACGATGGACACAGGAAAGAAGAGTACCCCTCTGGCCGGTTGCATTGCGGCTCCTATTCCCAAAAGTGTTTTCTAAAATGTATCCATTTGGTTGTTCCATTCCTGATGAGGAGCAGCCTTTTGCAGCTCCACGTCCCGCTACGCATGGTCCTGTTTGGTCCTCCTGGTCCCCCAAGACTAAAGTGGTATTCGTTATAATAATTTTGCTTTCGCTGATATTTGTATTTAGTGTACTGTATTCCCAGGAAGAGAAATATCCTGTGCATGCTTGGATAAGTACCACACCAACACCTTCTGAACATATTATTTGCATTTTAGCACCTCACAAAGAAGAGTGCCGGAAGTCCTATAAATATAATGTTTTTATACAGACGTTGCATCAAACACATGCTGTCTATAACACAACGAAATGTTGGGTGTGTGGATTGCTACCTTCGGTTACACATCACAGTGAGAATTTGCTGCCTATGCCTCTGTCCTATGTTGGTAGCTGTGAAGGTTGGTTCACCTTGCTTAGTTTGATCTTCTCATTCACCCAGCCTGACTCTTTGGAACAAAGGAGCACCAGTTCATGTTCTCTGACAATGAATGTGTATCCTCAGCATAGATACTCACATGGTGTCTCTCATTGAGATATATGATTTGATAGAATATTCTTGAGTTCTTGCCTCAGAGCGACGAATAGAGGTAGGGGGCAAACAGAACACAGGTGTACAAAGATAGGTTCTCATAGTTCAAAATATCTGAATATTAGCAATCCTTCCAAGCCCTTAATGTCACTGACGACAAGCCCATACCCCTGGCAGTGTTGGATGTGCCGGTCCCCTTTTGTGTTCAAGAGACGGGAGACATAGAGATGGGGAACAGTAGATGTAATGCCACTTCCATATTGAGAATGCCAAGAAGTCCGCCATTGATCCCACCACCCAATGTTCATTTTGTTTGTGGTGCTTGAGGCTATGTTTGGCTCTCTGAGGGATGGTCTGGGCAATGCTACCTTTCTTACCTCCTTTCCCAATTAATATATCTCCTTCTAACTACCACAGTACACACCTCCTGCAGCGAAGGGAGGCCCCAGTTTTCTGTGCTAAAGGGGTATAGTTCCAGATTATAATATTGACCAAACAGATACTTCCTTGCAGCAGTTTATGGATATAATGAAGGGTCTCATACCATTCTGGGGTCTCATGTTCAATGTCCGCAATATTCGACATCTGGCCAGAGTCAATAAAGGGAGTCATTAACACCACTGCAGGTATACTGACCAACAGTACAGTCGAGCTACAGGCTTCCAGGCTTGTCTCTCTTAAAAATAGGATGGTTTTAGATGTTATCTTAGCTGAAAGGGGTGGAGCCTGTCGCATCATCGGCAGCAGCTGCTGCGCATACATACCTGACAGTGCCCCGACTGTATACTCTGCAATACAGAAATTGCATAGACTGGCTTCTGAAATTCACAAAGGCAATGGTACCCGGTTCCTCTCGGGATGGCTCTATGGTTTATTGATGTCATGGGGTTGGAAAATTCTCCTTGACCTGGTAGCCATTGCAGGGGTCATTTTCACATGCTGTCTATGCATAAATTGCCACCCAGCCTGCTGCACATATTGTGTAAGCAAACTCACTCCCAGTGTTCCATTGCCCAAACGTGACAATAAGTGCTCCCCCATGATGATGCAAGAAATTCAGTAAATAATGTTAATAGACGCAGGAGTCTTCGAATATTCGTGCAATTTTGATGTTTGCCTCTGCTTTGTTTTCGCCTAGACTAATGGATGGAAAGACAATATCCCTCATAGATTTGACATTCCCCTCTCCCATGATGCCCTTGTTATGTTATATAAGGTTAGCAATGTGTGGCTAAAATACATTCATTTTTACTGCGCTATGTAACCCACTAAGTTACCCCTGCAGAATGTATTTGATTTGATTTATAAATTTATAGAGCGCGTGATTGCCCGGAGGCATCTTGGAGCTAGGGGTCAATGTGCGATGGATTACCGAAAAGGTGGTGAGCTGACTTAAGAGGTAAAGAGCCAAGTTTTTACGACTTTTCTAAAAAACAAAAGCAAAGGGCTGCTTTTTATCGTGATTGGGAGAAGGTTCCAGGTCTTGGCTTTCCACAACAGGAAGCATCTCCCTCCACCTGACCTGCCTGAACTTAGGTACCTGTAAAAGATTTGCATGAACAGACCTCAAGCTTCTTGCTGGCTCATACCATTTCAGGTGTGTTCTTAAAAATTGCGGTCCTGAACCATGAAGGGCCTTGTAGGCCAAGCAAACTGATTTGAACATAATCCTCTTTTCGATCGGTAACCAGTGGAGGGCTCTCAGTCTGTGGGCGACTGGCTCTGATCTTGGAATATCCAGCACCAGCCTTGCTGCTGCACTCTGCAGACGCTGGAGTTTGGTTAGGTGTTGGACTTATATCCCTACGTACAAGCCATTGCCATAATCCAGTCTAGACAGGGCCAATGACTTAACTAAGGTTTTACATCACTCATGGGGGATACATGGTTGTATTCTTCTGATCACTTTAAAATGTACCCGACAGTTGAGGACAATGTATTTATCTGGGTGTTGAAGGTCAATTTATTATCAAATATGACTCCCAAATTTCTGACTTTATCCACTGGGATTGGGCACTCACCAAGGCTGGCTGGCCACCATTGAGGAGACCAAAAATCTGCGTCCGATCCCGTGTAGTATTACTTCGGTTTTTATCACCATTCAGTTTCAGGTAGTTAATCTGCATCCACTTATTGACCTGCCTCATGCAGTCATTAAAATGGTCAGCTGTTTCCTCCACATTGCTTGAGACCAACACCACTATTTGGGTGTCATCTGCATATAAAACTGGTTAAAATCCACACTTTCTGATTATTGATGCCAGGGGAGCGACATAAATATTAAAGAGAGTGGGGCTCAAGAGAATGTAGGCCTTCTATTAGCCATTGTGACTTGATTTTGTATTTCGTAATCCTTATTAGACCGCCTGGGCTGTACTTGTATTAGGCCCTATGTAATCAGAATTGCTTTCCTCAGCAGAACACTGTACTTATGTTATTATTTTCTTTCCTGTTCAAGGCTGTAACTCGACTCACTAACAGACAATTATTCTACTTCTGCATTCCATTGTATACATGTAGTTCTGCTCCCACATTAGGAAACACTGAGACTCGGCACAGTGGCCTTAAAATACTGATAGTGCACCCCTCTAGCAGGTGCTAGCACATTTCTGTATACCTCCTTTGTTCATGTCCGGCGCAGGCTGGTAGCTTTCCACTAGAGGTGTGGCAAAGATCTCCTGAGAGGTTCATTATGTATTAGCGTACCCTGGGGAGTCAGTCCCCTCGACAGACATCATTGGGTGAAGGTCTGACTGGGCTCCTCTACAGAGTATATACCTGAATAAATGTAGGTTTTCATTCTCTACTACCTAACCGACTCTTCATTTTGGAAGGCATAGCAGGTGGTCATAAAAGTGCCCCGTCCTTCAGTGGCATCCCTAGATCTTTCAAAACTGGCAAAAGTTTTTTGCGGGGGACCATATCAAATGCAGACTTTTGGGTCCATGAAGGCAGCATAACTGGTGCCTCCTGCAATCGTTACAACATGCCAGTATATTAAGATGAAACGGAAAACCTGGTCGATGGTGCTTACATGTGCACAAAATTATGCTTGCAATGAGGTTAGTATATCCCTTTCACTGATCCAGCTCTGAATTCTACCCAGCACAAACATTGCCATGATCTTTTGGATTGAGTCTATTATACTAATTGGCCTCTAGTTGCTGGTGCTGAATCGATCCCCCCTTTTGCAGATAGGTAGGATTTCAGCCCCGCACCAGGATTCAGGCATTGGGACTTCCCTAGCGATCGTGTTTGCTAACAGCTGTATGTACTTTAGCCAATTGTCTCTGTCATGTAAAAACAGATCTGCTGGTATGCAGTCTGGGCCCGGGGCTCTTTATCTTGGTACTGCTTTCAGTGCCAAATCCACCTCCCCTATATCAAAGTACAATGCCAAATTGGACTTGGGAATTTGGAACTGATCATCTATACCCCCCACAGCTTCAGCTGCAAACTGCGCCTCAAAAAAAGAGACCCACAGATGCGGTGCTGCATAGTTTTGAGGTATTGGCCCTTGCCCACCACCACCCCATTTGACTATTTGCCAAAACCTCTGCATGTTTTTCTCTTTGCAGGCTTGATAGAGTCCTTGCCATCTTTCCTCATCCTATTCTTTCTTAGCTGTAAGTTGGATCGCTCTATCAATCTTTCATGTATGTTTGACTTTACTAATTTCTTTGGTTTTAATTGCTATGGCCAGTTGCGTATAGGCTTCCCTGAATGCTTTGTTATACCACTTGGTATGCAAAGGTGTAGCCTTGCTACTTCATTTTTGGGATTTTATAAAATAGGACTTTCTTTTTCCAAATAAGTCATCATGAGCTTGAGTAAAGACGTCATTTATTTTGCCTTGTACAGCAGCATTTTGAAGGTCTACTAGAGTGCTGGCAAGTACTGCCCTTATTTGTGAGAGTGAATGGTCGTTGTCCAAAATCCTAACCCATTTGACCCGCCTCATGTCATTACAACTCAGAGCGTCTGCTGTCATGCACTGGGTTACCTGAGGCTGAGCCGTTGCGAAACCTGGAGCCTGCATCTTTAAATGAAGGGGATTGTGGTCACTTTCGACTCTTTTACAAACCTCCATGTCGATAAGGAACGACCAGTGTACTAAGTTGATTTGGAAGTAGTCTATGCGACTCACCGTTCACTGCCCTGATCCCCCGCTCCATACATAAAGCTTTCAGTGGAAGGGGCTGCCACTGTCCATTTCTTGATTGGGGCAACTCTAGTGAAGGGACTTTCCATTGAGCATCTTCTTCTACACTAAGGTTGTTATCCTCGTGGTTGAGGGGCTCAAAGGTGGTGTTAAAAATCACCCGCTATCACTAAATTGCTTAATCCTCTATAATCATCTAAGAATCTGTCTAGTAGGGAGACTGTAGTAGACAATCTACTACCCATAAGACCTCTCGCGTACACCTTTATTACCATTAGGTGTGGTTGGCAATTTGATCATAGGAGAATAACTACTATATTGGGACTACCAATATACACTTCCTCAATCTTGTAACAAGAGCGCTGCCTAACCCAGGTGGTGAGCCCTCCTGATGGTTTACCTTTCTGCCCACTGATTGCGGGTTTGAAGAAGTTTAGATAGCCTGGGCGGTATATTGGGTTAATTGACCATTTTGCCTGAAAAGCGTAAATGTACTGTGCTTCTATAAATTCTGACCAGGGCATGAATGATGTTTTAGATTGCAAGTCCGCAATGTTCCAGGATATTCCTGCCTAATCCTACCAATACTATAGACAGCATAGTGAGAATGCATTGTGCAAGATCACTTGGAGCAACTTAACCCCTCCATTACCTGTGTGTGATGTATCAGGTAGCCATTCTGGTGTCTGCAACCTTTTTCTGCAGAACAGAGATTGAAGTTAGCGGGCTGGATCTCATTCATGGGTGAACGTTCCAGGATAATCCATCGAAGTAATCCTCCGAGGAACTTTGCTTAGATGCAATTTAACAACTTCGGTTCTCATGACGGCTCCTGGCCGTCATGGGTCACAGTAGACGTGTGCTCATGATGGCCGGGAGCCGTCAGATTTTTGCCGCTCCGCCCACATGCAGTTATTTCCCCGCCTGTGTGGGAGAATTAATCAGTGGGCGGAGTGCTGATGGCTCCCGGCCGTCATGAGCACACGCCCACAGTGATTTATGACGGTCGGGAGCCGTCATAAGTACCTGAGCACCACACCCAACCCCGCCTCCCCTCGCACCACGGCTAAATTTTTGCCGTGGCGAAGGGGCTATACACTAAAAGCCTGGTTCCATTCGCACAGTGTCAGAGGTTCCATGCTGATGCATGTGTTTGTCTTTCCAATTCAGAGCTTTCTCTAAACGGACAACAAAATGCAAAGGAAGTGTGCTCAGTGTACTTGTAGCCTTGAACAGAGTATGCAAGTGTCATGATAAAATGCTTATGAAAATCTGTGCTTGCAAGTAGAACACTTTCTGAGAATGCTATCATGTACAGACACAGCATGCAAAAAATGTAATTGTCTAAAAGGATGTCAATTTAAAACATGTAAGTCAAGATGGAGGCTTCTTGTGCATGGGCCCTATTTAACCTCACAATATTATATATCATTTCTATTTAGGGGATTTATTTACTTATCCCGTCTGTCCCATTGTCCACTCTCTTTTCTTACCCTTTCCTCCTCTAGGGGTATTGACAATACGGGAAAGGAAATTAAGCCTAGAACAAACCTCATGGTTCCACCCAAACATCTCAAAAATCCTACAACTCAGAAACAAAAGAAACACAGGGCAAAATGAAGGAAGAAAATGGAAAAACACACTGTTAGCAAAGGATTATATTATGTGCAGCAGTAATATTCTCCCTGAAATTATGTTTGCAACCTTAAGACCTTTAAGCCTATGACCTTTATCACTCCATTCACATTTAATAAAATTGAGCTGATATTTGAAACCATCACTTCACCAGTGAGAGAGACAGAGAAAACTCTGTTTATTTAGACCATAGTCTTTAAACACTGAGATCTTATAAAATACAAACACTGTGCATACCTGTTGGAAACAAAAGAATATACAATAACATTTAAAATCACACAGTTCCTTTCCAGGCCGCACTACTTAACCCCTTCCCTGTGGTGGCTATTCCGCCGCAGTGCTAAGGGGGCGGGGCGGAAGAGCGGCGGGCGCATGCTGGTGACGGAATCGCTCCGTCACCAGCGTCGGTTGCGCTGTGCTTATGACGGAGCGGTTCCGTGACGGCCCCGCCCGCTCAATAGAACGCTCAGCGCAGGCGCGGAATCCGCACCGCGCAGGCGTGCCGAGCGGGCCGTGACGGAACCGCTCCGTCATCAGCACAGCGCGACCACGGCTGATGACGGTGCGGTTCCGTCATCAGCAGGGGAGGGGTTAATACATCTGTAGTAAAGCAGTGGCTGCCATCGCCCCTTGCAACCTCTAAATGTTCTAATTTTTATAAAATCAATTAAGAAGATAAAAACCTCATAAACCTTAATAAAACATAAATAACAAATCTCCTAAGGTAAAAAAGTTCTTTACATTCATCATTCTTCATTAGCACCAATAGATTAGACAATTTGGATTAAAGTTACTTCGGTCTTAAGCCTTTAACTACTGAGTGGGGGGTTTAAAATTGAAGTCATCGCTGTCATTGCTTAAGTTTTTCCATGGCAAAACAATTTACCCCTCTCATATAATTTCCTAGTGCAATTGCAGTATCCAGATTTTCCATTTCTATCAATAATGCAATGGCTTGTGCTCGAGACCTTATTCTATATTTTATAAATAGTGGCCGTAAAAGTAGTTGTCTCGCTTCTACCGTCATAAGGCAATCTACCAATATATGCAATATTTCACACTTTGTCCCCAGCCCGCATTTGCATTGTCCATCGGGGTATAGCATTTCTGCCTTTAATCTCCCCTCCATTACCCATGGGTTAGTGCCAATTCGTATTTTCAAACTCTTGTATCTAAGTCCATGATTAGGTAAGGTTTCTAGATACGGATACCATGCATCATTTTCCCACGCTTTTATCATGCATTGGACCAACATTTTCTTTCTCAGGTATTCTAGGTCCTGATTCCTTGATTGCTCCATACCTTGTGCTCTAAGTAGACTGTTGGAAAAGGCAACGTCTAAGGGATTCTGGTTTGCTCCCACATTTAGACTCCCAGTTATCTCCTTAATTTTCCATCTCGCTTCTATTGCCCATTTTAGGCTGCTATGCCTGATTTCCTCACTGCACCAACATGAAACATTCTGTGCGCCCCCTTAAGATTGGCATTTCCAGAAACTTTCCAGGGACATTTGAGCCTGGATATTCCATGCTATTGTTCCTGTCTCTATTCTAATTGCTTGTATCATGGCTGACTTGGGTAGGGACTAGCATTTTTAGGGCCTTGCCTTCCTCCCAATCTCACCATCCTATATCACTGAGATGTAGAACTTCTACTCCATACAGTGCTTGGGGCTGGATCATAGCTTCATAAGCTTTTAGCAAAGGTTTGTGTGACATGGACTCATAGTCTTTATTGATTTTTTTCAGGCCACAGATGGAGGACAATGCTTTCGCTTTTTGGGCATCCAAATGTGTCACCCATTTTAAGGAGCTTTCAAACCATAGGCCTAGGTATTTATATTCCTTTACAATTTCCAGTTTTGTTTGACCTAGGTACCAGCTAAAGCTTTTGGACCTTTTACCAAAAGTCAGAATCTTCGTTTTGTCCATGTTAACCACTAAAAGTTTGGCCTTACAGTATTCACTAAAAGCATTTAATTTTCTCTGTAGCCCTAGCTCCATCTTATCAATTATCACTAGATCATCTGCGTATAGCAGGCTTGATACCTTCCTACCACTCATTCTGGGGCTCGCACTTCTTTCCACTTCCAGTGCTGCTGGTAGGTCAGCTAAAAAAATTGAAAAGAGGAGAGGGGCCTGTCTTAGATAGTTCCCTAGGGCTATTTGCTTTGCCAATGCCCCTTGAGTGTCTTTAATCACTTGGGCTCAGTTTCCTCTATGCAATTCTTTTCGAATTGCAAGTAGGTCTGCTGGGATATCATATTTAATGAAACACTCTAACCTCCTATGATCCACCAAGTCAAAGGCCGCCCGGAGGTCGACAAAACAGCAGAACATTTTCCCCTTTTGTTCTATCGACTTCCAAGCAAGTGCCCAAAGGGCATAGCAGTGGTCCACTGTAGAGTGCCCTTCTTTAAATACCCGCTGTTCTACTGGGACAATTGAATTCGCTACTACCCAATTTTTTAGTTTACCTAGCACTATTTTTGCAAATATTTTCTCCCCAATGTCTAACAGGTTGATTAATCTGTAATGTTTTGGGGTGTGCATATCACCTTTCTTGTGTATGGGCCTTATTATTTCCCCTTTCCAGTTATTTGGGAACCTCCCAGTGTCCAAAATAACTCGGAACATTTTAGCAAAAAATTCAGCCCACCAATCTGTCTGGGTTTTAATTATCAGGGCCAGGAGGTTATTGTTAAATTCAGGCTCTTTATTGTGCTTTTAACTTCAGGGACCGAAAAATAAAGTTTTGTATCTGCTACCAGACCGCTCATCTGTGTGCTGATTTTCTTCCCGGTTACTCCCAGGGCTATATAGGTCCCGCAAATAATCCTCCCAGGCTGCTTCTGCCACTACACAGTTCATTGTGGCCATCTGGCTGTCCACAGCCGAAGGAACTAATTTCCAGAACTGGCGTAAGTTCCTTGCCTCAATTGCCTCAAGTAATTTTAACCAACAGGCTTCTTTATATTCTCTTTTTGCCCTCTTAATTAACGTATTATATTCTCTTTTTAGACTTACAAGGTCGTTTCCACTACCCTGCTCGCCCTTTAAAAGTTGCCGGCGCGTCATTCTTCTAACTTCTCTTTTCTTTTCCAGGCATTCCTTTGTAAACCACCGTCCTTGTAACTCCAGCTTTGGGTGGATATTTTTAACCTTTTTTTGATCGTTTCTCAGCCCCTCACTGAGGGTTTGGACTACATCCTCGATTTTTCCCACGTACCAATCTAACCCCTGGCTGCTTACTGTGTCCAGATCTAGATTCTGTTGTAACTTTACTAGCCTAGCCACATATTCTTCCGAGAGCTTTGTTGTACGTCGCCTGGGGTATTCCATCTGTTGTTCCATGACTTGGGTATGGGTCATTTGCTGTGCATCAGGGATTTCCAGAGTTAAAATGATATGGTCACTCCCTTCTCTATTTAAAATCATCAACCCTGTGATTAGTTGGAAGTTCCAGGGGGTCGTGAACACATAATCAATTGGACAGTTTTGGGTACCTGGCTTAAATGTTTTCTTAGCGGGCAATTTAAGGGGGATCTCCCATTTAAACAGAAGAAGTTTTTAGTTCCCAAAAAGTTTCCCAACTGGGTGTCCTTAGCAGTTGTTATGCATTCTGGGAAAGTAGCCTGTGTTATCTCATAGGCCTCTAATATTTCTTGAAACCAACCGTCTACCTTCATGGGGTGTAATTTATGATTAAAATCGCCCATTAACATGATCAAATCCATGCCATACCTTTCACAGATTGTATCCATATCTTCTTTAAAATGCCCCATTTCTGCTATATATTCCTCAGTGGAGTCCCATTGTATATATACATTTATAAGCATTATCATGTTCATTTTTACAAAATCAGATAGCATTATTCTACAAGCAAGCAACCATTTACATTTTACGGTTATTTCTGTCACCTTCTTTGTTATTTTTGTTGACACAAGAGTCATTATTACCCCAGCTGGGCGGCCAAATCTATGTTTCTTTGCTAAGCGGTTTTGCTGGGAGAAGCCGTTGAATGTGGGGGTCTTGCCACATAGCCAAGTCTCCTGGATACACATAATCTCTGTATTTTCTCCTAATTCCCTTAAATTTTTTTGTTTGGTGTAATCTCCTAGGCCGTTTATGTTCCAGGAAGCTAATCTAATGCTATGTGATTTACATTTTTCCTATTCCACATCATCTAGCCAGCCGTCATCCCCATGCCCTTCAGAGACTCTAGATGAGGGACCTGCATGGCCTATAACCTTACTCCAGTTTCCCCACCAATTTTCTGCGTTTGAAATATTTGCTACTATTTTAATATTTTCCAGGGGGGCCCCTTCCTCTTCTTCTGGGTCTCTTATCCTTACTTGTCTCTTTCCTAACCCTGCATGACACCTTAGGAAATGTTTTCCTTGCCACCCTTTCCCTTCTACTTCTACTAATACCTAATCTTCGGATAATAGTCGAATTCCCTCTATCTGTAGCTCCTTATCTGCTTTTTCAATCATATTTTTGACCAGATTTGAGTATGTTACTCTGGAGACATCCTTCCCTTCCTTATTTTGCCTAAAGCCCACTAGTCTTAGGTCGTTTGTACCTATTGCTTTCAGGTTATGGCATTTTGCAAACCCTTGTAGGAGTTGTGACCTGTTTAGGGGCAACCTCTTGCCTATCTTCTTACCCCCTTTCCTTAATGGTGTTGGTTCAAAATATAGTCTCATATTCTTGCTCCCCTTTTTCATTTCCCCATTTAATATCGGGGGTTCTGATGTATTGGCCTTATTTATCTGAATGTTATGCCTATTGCCATGCACCTCCCGGGTGATCCAAGGCTGCAAACTTCCTCCTAACTGTCTCCCAGGCTCCTTAGGCTGTGGTGTGTTTTTAATGATTACGTGTTTCATCTGAGGTGCTGGAATGTTATGTAGGTACACATTTTTTCCCTTGTTATTACCCTGATTTTTGGGTGTTTTCTTCTTTATTGTGCTCATCAATAATTTGGGTGATTTTGATTCATACCCCCTTTCACCAGTCACCCTTGTCCCTTTCACTATAGTTTTACCCCCTTTCTTTAGTAAAGTCCTTCCTCCCCATCTCGATCTATTTATTTGGCCACGTCTAGTCAACTCTCCTCTTCTTATTACCCTCATTGGCCACTTTGAGATATATACCTCATGACATTCTTTGGGTAGTACGGCAGTTTCCGCCTGTGCCTCTACTCGGGGCTGAGGGTCGGGGTCGGTCATTTGTCTTACCATAGAAGGTATGTGGCTTCTGATCACTTGCAACTCCCCCTCTATTTTGTCTAAGTACATTTTTTGTGATTTTAAGATAACATTATTAGACAATGTCACTTCTAGGAGTCCTTGAAGAGTTCTTTGAATATTAACATTATGTCCAACATTGATGACGCAAACATTGCGGAGAGTTCCTGGTTTAGCTCAGGGGTTAAGTTCGCTTCCGTTCATTGTTCTACGCTGGCATTCTGTATCTTGGGCGGGCTTTTATTCTCATCACATCTCTGGTTTTCATTGCTACTCGATATGCTTTCTTCTTCTCTCCCTGTAGCCTCTTTTGCGATTGGGCTATCCTGGGGTCCTCTCTCCACATCGTAAAAAAAAAGACTGGTGGTGAAAAAGACAGCCGTGGTGACGCTAGCCCACCAAGGTCCAGTAGAAGCTGCAGGGACTGATTACCATGTTTAGGGATGCAGTTGTATGTACAGAAACCTTGTTTACTCCTGAGGCGGAAAGCCGGGAGCTGTTTATATTTTAATATTTGTGTGTCACTCGTACCTTGCTGATTTTAGAGCACTTACCCTTCCCTGGCACTACAGGACTTGGCTCCTGGGATCACCGCACAGCTGACTCTGCGCTGTCTGCGGACTTTGATTCACAAACAATTCCCGCCGCCATTCTCGGCGTGCCGCAAGGCCACGCCCCCTTGGAGGCCACGCCCCCCGCCCTGTTGGTATAAAGCGCTGACTGCTAGCGCCTTCTGCCAGAAACCTTGTTTACTCCTGAGGCGGAAAGCCGGGAGCTGTTTATATTTTAATATTTGTGTGTCACTCGTACCTTGCTGATTTTAGAGCACTTACCCTTCCCTGGCGCTACAGGACTCGGCTCCTGGGATCACCGCACAGCTGACTCTGCGCTGTCTGCGGACTTTGATTCACAAACAATTCCCGCCGCCATTCTCGGCGTGCCGCGAGGCCACGCCCCGCCTTTCTTTTCCCCTTTATATTATGTGCGTCCATCGTACACGCAGCGGACGGGCGCAGCGGGCGCGCCGTTTGCGCGCCGAAGGCGCGTCTAAGGCAAGCCCGTCTTCGCCCGTCCTCGCCAAGTCATCGCCTCTCGCCTGTCCCCCTGCTCAAAATACATGGACTGACTTTCGGTATGACAGAGATTGCCTCCATGCACTCAACTCGGGCCAAAGATGTGACAAGTTAGTTGGTTGCCTTGGTCAAACTGGCCTACAATGTAAGTTCTGCAACTTTGTCACTCCCAAACCGTGCTTATCTGGGCACAAAACCAGTATGCCTAAACACTCTCCTTTTACTGTCCTCCAACTTAACGTTAGGTCCCTTGTTAAGCACCATCCGGAGGTTAATACTCTCCTTACCGATGAGAACCCTGAAGTCTTATTCCTTTGCGAAACATGGCTCCAGGAAGAGATGACCAGCATTCCGAGTCTTACGCTGCCGGAGGGTTTCTCTATGAAATCTATTAATAGAGATACTAGAGGAGGCGGCATAGCCGTCATTTACCGTACACTATACTCCTGTTCTTTTCTAAAGGAAGACATTAAGGGGTGTGAATGTGCCCGGTTTAAAATTACTACAGACCCCCACTTCTCCCTTTCCGGCCTTTACAATTACCGACCCCCGGGCCCCGCTTCTAAGTTTACTGAGGAACTCCTAGAGATAGCACATGCTCTGGTAGTGACCTCGGCCAACTTTTCTATACTGGGAGACCTTAATCTCCACTTTGACTCCACTTCGGACCCCACCATCAGAAATCTTCTGGTCGATTTATCTGCTCTACAGCTGACCCCTCTTATTCACACCACTACGCACTCTGCTGGCCATTTACTTGACCCTGTTTTTACCAACATCCAGGAGGCCAGAGCTGACCTACCTAAACCCATGGGATGGACTGACCACTTTCTCATTAAATTCACGATACTGGTAAACAAACTGTCCAATGAAGCTCCACCCCTCTCTTGCTACAAAAGACCTTGGCATAAATTACAAACTGATGATCTCCTCACTACCCTTGGAGAATTCCATCACGAAGCCTCTAACGACATCAACACGTCCTATGCTGCATTTCTGGACTGGATCACTAAAGGACTTGACACCCTTATACCAGCTAAATGGACTAGAGGACGTAGCTCCCCCTCTAACCCTTGGTATAATGACAATCTGAAACTTTTGCGGAAAGAAGCTAAAGTAGCCGAACGCAACTGGAGAAAGGAGTTTAAAGACAGGGATAAAGCCCTGTACCTGTCTAAATTAAAACTATACCACAAAGCCATACGCGCGGCCCGCGCATCTTTCTACGCTAAAGAAATCAACTCCAGCTCCAACCCCACAAAAACCATCTTCAATCTGGTGAAAAAACTTCAAAACGGCGGCAATCCAGCCTCTTGCATTACCTCCGCACAGCAATGCGAGGATCTCGCCACCTTTTTTATCGAAAAGGTGAGGAAAATCTACAGTACCTTCCCACAGGACTCCTCCGATTCTATTATATCCTCCAATTTTTTTATTAAAGCACCAAGCTACCACTTCTACCCGAGATCTCCCACAGTGATCTAGCCAAACTCTGTAGGAAGGTTAAGTCCGGCTCCCCGTCAGATCCCATGAGACCGGCTCAATTTATTGAATCTTTGGAGTTCTTTCTGCCCTCACTGGCCACGCTTCTGAATCTCTCATTTTCTTCAGCAGTGGTCCCCACTTGCTGGAAGCAAGCTTGGGTCACCCCCATTATTAAGAAGCCTACATTGGACCCCTCAAAATCGGAAAACTTTAGGCCCATCTCACTTCTCCCCTGGGTGTCGAAGCTAGCAGAAGCTCATGCTAATAATGTCCTGTCACATCACATGGCCCAAATTAACATCCTGGACCCATCCCAGAATGGGTTCCGACCAGGTCATAGTACTGAGTCTGCCCTCCTGTCCACCACGGAACATCTTCGGAGGATACTGGATGCCGGTCATAGTGCGGCGCTGATTCTGCTCGATCTCAGCGCAGCCTTTGACACGGTTTCCCATACCAACCTGCTTAGACGCCTGAAAGCTATAGGGATCAGCGATCTAGCCCTTGACTGGTTCCGTTCTTTTTTGACGGACAGATCCTTCCGAGTCTCAGCATCTCCCTTCATTTCCCAACCTCACTCCATAGGCCAAGGAGTCCCCCAGGGCTCTGCACTCAGCCCTTCCCTTTTTAACCTTTACGTGCAACCTGTCGGAAGTGGCCAGAGAGTGGGACCTCACGCTGGTGTCATACGCCAATGACACTCAGCTTGTCATCACTCTCACTGAGGGCCCCCCGATCTCAGCCTCGAGATTCAGGGATTGCCTGGCTGCAGTTGCTCAGTGGATGGCAGGCAACTGCTTACAGCTGAACGCAGGGAAAACGGAGGTGTTGCTCCTCGGAAAAAACTCCAGCTGTTGGAGCGATCACTGGTGGCCTTCCTTGCTAGGCCCCATCCCACCCCCAAAAACTCTGGTAAAGAACCTAGGGGTTTGGCTGGACTCCTCGCTGAGTTACCAAACCCACACAAAATAAGTGGCCGCTACCTGTGTGGGCCTGCTGAGAAGCATTAATCCTATACTTGGCCTCTTCGACTCCAAAACGCGCCAGCTCATAATCCAATCCATCATCCTCTCTCGGTTGGATTATGCTAGTGTCCTTCTTTTAGGCGCCAACAAAACAGAAATAGTGAGGCTTCAACGGATACAGAACTCAGCGGCCAGGGCTGTTGTGGGTCTTCCCAGGAGGTGCTCCGCTAGAGCCACCATACAAAGACTTCACTGGCTCCCGGTTGAATCTAGAATTCAATTTAAGACCCTCACCACTGCGTTTAAAATTCTCAAGAATGATGGCCCTGAACTTCTTCGACCGCTTTTAGTACCCTATACCCCTCAACGCGACCTGCGGTCCACGGGCCAACATCTGGTAGTGGTTCCACGTACGAAACTCTGCCGTGTTCGGGGTCGCTCCTTCAGAGGTTTGGGAGCAAAACTATGGAATTCCTTACCTCCTTTCATTCGCCGCCTGGACAATCTGTCCGCATTCAGGAAGGCAATTAAAACCCATCTGTTCCCACTGTCCTAACCTTTTGCATCCTCCCCCCCCTCCTTTCTGTTCTGGTTATTTTATGGTTTCAGCGCCGGGACGCCTCGTTGCTGAGGCAGCTGTAGCGCTCTATCAAATATATAACATAACATAACATACTTCCAAGGGTAGAGAGGTATGTCCATTCTCGTCTCTCTCCCGACTCGCATTTTGCAGTACTGGTTCATTTATCTCAATGTCTTGGTCTTTTGCCGGTGTAAAGGCTTTTTTGAAGTTTTTCCCCACAAATTCCTTTATTGATTTTGAAGTTGAGCTACCCTGGTTTTTATTTGCAGCTATATTCTTTTTTGCTCCTTTCTTCTTTCCTTTCACCGGAGTCTGCTCTAGGGAGCTACTGCTTTCATCCAATAGTCCCGATTTTGCTGGATTTCCTGGGTTTATTCTTTGCCCCAAATTACGCTCCGGCGTATTTTTAGCTTTCTTCGGGCCATCTCTGGTATTTTGCTCGAGGAATGCTTGCTCCATCGATGCTATATTAAACTTTTAGCCGATTAGGGGTTTAGGCGTTTTGCTACTTTTTGAAAGCAGAGGGCTCAGAAAGAATATCCCCAATCTTTTTGGGACTTTGGGGCTCTCTCTAGAGACACTGGCTCCACAGGCGCAAGGTTAGTCTGTATGGCTTATAGAGATTTTAAGGTGGTCGGCCCCCTTTTAATTTATTGTCCCAGGTAGTCAATCTTCCAAACGCCTTGAGGCTCTCCCAGCCCCTCACCACCTCTCCACTTACCTCTGATTTGCGTGCGTGCAAGAAGCTGCTTCCACCCCCAAGCCCCGTGTCACTGTTGTTTGAATTTTGCGGTTGCATTCAGCGCAATTCGTACGTTTCAGCTGCTGTCAGCCGGCTCGGCACTCCGTATTTCCTTCTCTTCCTGCTAAGTCTGCGTCCGTGTTGGCGTTGGCGTCTTGGCGCGTCACTCTACTGGTGCTGACGCTTGATGTATGGATGTGAGGGCAGGGCTTCTGCTTGGGGTGACAATGGGCGGCGTATCGGCACAGCACAGCACAGCACAATCAGAGGATTCACCAGTGTATAACCCTCTCCATGAAATTTCCCCTGTGCAAGTTTCCTTGATACTTGCTAATAGTACACCTTAACCAAACGTTAGTGTATGCAACAAAAAGAAAACATTGTGCTTGGTTGTGGTGTACAAGACGATGCGGGTTATTGGCACTCACCCCGGTAGCCACAACCCACCTGGGTTGTATGATAGCGGGAGCACCCTTTGGTGGCATCCACATGTCATCCCCTTCCCCCTAATCTCCCTATGCATTCTGGTTCAGTCTCTGCTAAATTCGAAACTGCTCTGTCTTTTTCCCATTTCTCCTTCTCCTCCTCATGCTTGGAACTTCTTCTCTCGAAGGTCACCACTCTCCTCCTCCTTCTGGCTTTTGCTTGCATCTACTAAATCTACTCCATCCTCTTCCTTCCTGAACAAGTCCTCATTCTGGGCCTCATTTATGAGAAGTGTCGCATCACTGTGTGAAAGCAGTGATGCAACACTTCTCAGTGCATCCTCCTTGCTAAACCATTGATGCATCATGTTGCAAGGAATGACAGACACATCAGTATCACTGACGTATCTGTTGGCCCTAAAGTGGTGCATTGCTGGAGTTGTGTCGGATGCGTGATACAACTCCAGCAATGTTCCTTTCACATGGGGTGAAAGAGCCTGTGTCTTTCTTATGCCTGCCATGACACACGGCCAGATGTAGGTGTAGGGGCCAGATGTAGGTGTTCAAATACCGGTTGGAAACGGCCAAAAATACCGATTTTCAGCCGTTTCCGACCGGTATTTGGACATTGGTATGTAGGGGTCTGAAAAACCTACAGATTCGGTAATTTTACCGAATCGGTAATTTTACCGAATCTGTAATTTTTACAGAATCGGTAGAATTACAGAATCGGTAAATTTACCGATTCTGTAAATTTTACCGATTCGGTAAAATTACCGATCGGTAAAAATACTGAATCTGTAATTTGCTATGTAGGTAGCACTGTTAACAGTGCTACAGGCCATTCAGGATTCGGTATTTACCATGTAATACTATTACATGGTAAATAAAGAATTCCTGTGTACATGCACATCTGTGCATGTACACCTGTGCCATGTGGCACACAGACATGCCCTAAGGGCATGTCTGTGTGTCACATGGCACACAAGCCTGAAACAGGGGTGATACAGGGTGTCAAAGTGACACCCTGTCCCCCTTGTAAAATCGGTAAATTTACCGAATCGTAATGACCGATTCGGTATTTGCTATGGAATCCTATGGGCTTCAAGGCCCATAGGGTTCAATAGCAAATACCGATTCATACCGATTCTTACCGAATCGGTAAAAATTACAGATTTTTTATCTACATCTGAGTTACTGATTCATAAATACCGAATCGGTAAAATTCGATATTTATGAATCGGTAATTTAGATTTACCTACATCTAGCCCTAGATGCGTTACTTTGTAAATATGGCGCTGCTGCATCACTAAAAGTGGTGCAACAGCGGCACAAAAGTGAAGCAGGCCTCCATAAATAGGGCCCTCAGTTTCTCCTGCTCTCTGTGATGTTGTCTCTACCCCCTCTCTCTTACTGTCTATTTGTCTTTTTTCTCTTTCTAGGTCACATTTTAGTTTCAGGACCGGTGTCGAGGGATCCCTTGTATTGCTCGCAGGTATGCTTCCCTGCTCTTTGGTTTGTATTTTCACACAGTGCTGCAATCCACTAGTGGCATTTAACTTCAAGGCCCTGAGTACACTTTGTGTCACATATTATGGAATTATAGACAAGTTAAATATACCATCCAAAACACACACACTGAGGGCAGGGGCTAATTTAGAACAGCACACAACAAATTGAAAAGTGTCCTGAGGTAGCAAATGGTGCACAAATCCAGGGAGTACTTCCCTCTATACTCCCCACAACGCAGGAAATGAATCCCACAACAAAATTGCACTGCAGAGAGGTTTCAGCACTCATATACATCAATATTAGTTTGTCAAATCAAAGTCCGCAAATTAATAGCACAATAAGGAGGAATTGTTCAATCCGTGATGTGTATTTTCAAATACATGTTTCACTTTATTTTTCAACAATAAATTGTCTCTCCACAATTCCATAGGACATAGCCAACACGTTTCATCTCCTGAGAGACTTTGCCAGGGCTATAAAGAAAATACACAAAATACATATGTTTTAAAATACGGAGCCTATTCACAGTTGACACAAAGCAAATAATTACAAAACAACCTATATTTACAATTTGACAACATTTCACTATTATGCAGGTTGAATTTTATATGTTTGTATGTCTGACAATAGTATCTAAAAAGACATTTCAGAAGGTCAGATGATATTGTCATCAAAAAAACAAATATTTATCTGGGACCTTATCGCTAAAGTAAACATTTAATTTCAATAGTATATTCTTGTATTAAACAACAACAAAGCATATGTATATACACAAAAAAAAAGAAGAAAGGACCCCAGACAATAATATATACAACGATTAAAAGCCATATCTTCAATATATGGCACACAGCCTATCACAGGTCGCAGTATTTCTATTCCAAACGAAAAAGTATTAATGAGGTTCCTCAATCCCTGAAATGTCAAACAATGTAATAATGAGATTCTACGTCCCCAATCCAGAAAGATCAGGAATACAAATGTGCTTCCTAGTAACACGACTATTTAACTGCTTAGTTTCCATGGCAAAAAAGCAGAAATGCAACAGACACTATGAACAGTGATGCAGCTTAACTCGCTAAGATATCATAGTCGTCCGCATCGCGATATTCTAAGGTTGCCCATGTAACTCTATTCGGCAATGGGTCCCAGGGGGATGTGGCACGAGCCGCTATCCCCCTGGGAAAGTTCGTGCATTTGGATCGGTCCATGCGCAGTGATTGGGCAAGGGTAAGGAAGGGGAGGGGCTTAGCCGGTGCGCAAGGCGGGAGGGGCTGTCGCCTGAGGGAGAGAAAGGAATGGCGCGGCTTTGTTTGTTTTTCCTCTCAGCTGAGGGAATTTCTGACAGGATATCGGAGCTATTTTCGACGGCGGAGCTGGGAGGCGGTCTTTCATGATGGAAGACGCTATCGTCAAGGAGGCTGTGAGGGCACTGCTGGCATTTGGAAGAGGCGATTTATTGCGCCCTGGAGCCTCGTTGGAAGGCACTGCAGAACCAAAGCGCCCGAGGCGTGTGGCGGCAAGGCGGGGTGAGTCAGGCAGTGGCAGCATGTTTACTGCAGTTCAGCCGCCCCTCCTTGTCGTCGTTGAATGCGCAAGTATCCTCTTTACTGCCTCGGAGAGCGCGCTCTTCAGGTTGAAGCGCTCGAGGTAAGGGAGCTCAGCTGTGCTCTGCCTTTGCCCCTGGTGTGTTGAGGGGCCGCCCTGGGGCAGTATGTACGCTCACAAGGAGGAGGGCTGGGAAGAGAGGTGGCAAGGCTGGTGTTAATTTTATTGCTAACACACAGCCTTTCCCTGCTTGCAGTGAGACAGTGGTTACTGAAGGTGCAGTGGGGGGAACATGTGTTGGTGGCTCGTCCTCAGGAGTTTCCCTAATGCATAGCGAGGCAGCATTCTCAAGCGCTTTACCCACTGGTGGCTATTCTTTCGACAAGGTTAATGACAATATTGATATTGCGCCGGAGGTGTCGAAAGGGGGCCAGGTTAATGCTTTAGTGGACTATCCCACTGACAGTGAAGAAGAAGAGGTGGGACATTGGGAGCTTGCAGAGGACAGTCGTACATTGGGCAGGGGCTCTGTCTCAAGGGACAATAGTTTTCAACAGCGAAGCGGCGGCAATTGTCAATCTGTATTGCTGCCAAAAGCTAGAGGTCCACCAAGAGCGTTTGTCACAGGCGATCATCCACAGGAGGACGTTGAGGAGTTTATTCTCTCGGACAATATGTCATTGGAAGAGTGTGTGATGGATAAAAGGTGGGATACAGGGTCTGGCCGGTTGACAGGTCAGCGTCATTCTATGGCTAGTGGTTCAGACGGTGATGCGTTGGTGGCCTTTCCAGAACCTCGGCAGCCACCGTGTCACCCGCAATTTGAATTTGATGCTGCTTTGGGCCCACAACGGGGACAGTGGGTCTGGGTGGATCACTGACACGCATCCAGTAGTGAGCCGTCTAGTGTCCTCCAGGATCGGAGGCAGAGTAAGTTGATGGCGGTTCCTTGCTGGAGCGGCGAGGAATTGGTAGCAGACTCTGGGGTCATTTCTGCGTCCCAGAGTTCTATTCCGGTTAGGGCGAAGCTCAAGGCAGCTTTTGGTAAGTCAAAGTATGCTCGAGGCGGATCTGTTGCGGATTTAAGGGCAGCGGCCGGGAGTTCTAGTCTGACTCCTGTGACCTGTTGGGAGAATTATGATGGGGGCATTGCTGATGGCGAACTGCCAGGTACTAGTGGTGATACTGGTAATTTCAATTTGGAACAAAGTCATGAAGTTGATGGGCATAATAAAGAAAATGTGTTTACTCATGTTGAAGTTTTGTCACAAGATGTGGCTTCTGCACTTTTCAGCCAGGAGTTGGGGGTGGGGGGAAGGGGCCATTTTACGTCTGCTAGTGTCCTACAGAATTCTGGTGCAGATTTCTCAGCGGCTAGCAGACAGTGTGGCGGATATCATAGGCGTGATGATCCTAATGAATTTCAACACAGAGCTTCACAACTGCCTTCAGGTAGGAATGATTGGTGGTCTGCGTGGAAACGGCCTGGTATGAGTGGCAATGTTGATATTCAAAGGGGTGGTGTTGTGGAGCTTGCAAATGTTCCTGTGGGGTCAAGAGCTATTTCAAACTTAGGTGCAGCATCTCACGACGTTGGTGGGTCTGTCAGTCAGGCAAGTTCAGCGCCGACTGAGGTGCAGTCAACGCAGAATTTGGTTCCAGGTCCAGGTAGAACAAGATTGCCATATATGGGCTTGGCCATGCCTTTGGGCACACATCTATCAGGTAAAACATGTCAAAAAATTTGGAGCCACGACTTCGTAGATGTTTTTAGATTATTACATAGAGAGTTGCAGTCCAAAGAGGGCTCGAAAGAAGAAGAGTTGGAGCTGGCGCGCCTCCCAAGGGTACCTAAGACCATAGAAAACTGGATGGCTGCCTTTCTCATATACGCGAGTGTGTATTGTGAAAGGCATCCGGAACGGGCGGTGGCTTTATTTAAATACATTGACATCATTAGAAGGGCACATTTGCAAGTGGGTGGGTACTCCTGGCTTAACTACGATGAGGAGTTTAGGGCCAGGTTAAGTATTGACAACTACAAGGCTTGGGGGGAGGTCGATCAAGAGCTATGGCTTCAATGGATGTCGGTTCACCATACATCTACGACAACTCATACAGCAAGTGGCCTCCCCATCTCTTATCGGCCCTTTCTGCAGCATCCCGCTCCATCGGGGGTGGGTGGGGTTGGCAGAGCACAATTGCCGGCGACAGGAGCATGTTGGAGTTTTAACCGCGGTTCCTGTATTTGGCAATACTGCAAATTCAAGCACGAGTGTTCGCAGTGCGGGGGGAGACACCCAATTTCACAGTGTTTTCCCAGCCAGCAATTTGGGGACCATGGGAGGGGTCAGAGGGGCAGAGGGGCCGGTGCATCTGTTGTTCCAAAAGGCGCCTACCCCAGTTAGGCTACAGGCTATGTTACCGTATTTGGAGGAGTACATAGATGTGGAAGCTGCCTCTAAGCTGTTTTGGGGTTTCAAATTAGGTTTTCGCATAGGTTACCAAGGCCCTCGGGCCCATCGCTGGGCGGATTATTTTAAATCTGCAAAAGAGTTATTTCAGGTGGTTCGTACGAAATTGAGTAAGGAAATGCAGTTGGGCAGAATAGCTGGTCCTTTCCGTTTGTGTCCCCTTCCAAATTTGATGGTCTCTCCTTTGGGAGTGATTCCGAAAAAAGCAGAAGGTGAGTTTCGCCTGATTCATCACTTATCATGGCCAGAAGGGCAGTCAGTAAATTACTTCATTGCTCAAGAAGACGCAGCGGTCTCTTATGCTTCAGTGGATGACGCTTTGCGTTTGGTTCGTGTGGCGGGAGCTGGTACGCTTTTGGCCAAATGTGATGTTCAGTCTGCTTTCCGCCTGCTTCCCATTCACCCGGTGGATTTTGAATTGCTGGGGATGTTTTTTGAGGATGCTTTTTATGTGGATCGGGTGTTGCAAATGGGATGTTCCATCTCTTTTTCTCTTTTTGAAACATTCAGTAAGTTTCTTCAATGGTGTTTGGTGAAAAAATTTGGGCATACGGCAGTGTGCCATTATTTGGATGGTTTTTTGTTTATTGGTCAGGCTAACTGTGATCAGTGTGAACAGGTTTTGGGGTGTTTTCAAGGATTGGCAAAGGAATTTGGAGTGCCATTGGCTCCGGAAAAAACTGCAGGGCCAACGACCAAATTGACATTTCTCGGCATTGAGATAGACACTGAAAGGATGATAGCTTGTCTGCCAGGTGAAAAGGTGAATGAAATGAAGACCTTTTTAAAGTAGGTGCTATGTCAGCGGAAGCTGAAGCTCAGGGAGGTGCAGCGTCTGCTTGGCTATTTGAACTTTGCCTGTAGAGTGGTGAGACCAGGTAGGACGTTTTGCAGATGGCTTGGTTTTTCCATGTCTGGAGCTTTGCTTTCTCCTCATAGGATACGTTTGACCAAAGCAGTGAAAGAAGATCTGGTGATATGGTTGCGCTTTTTGGAAGACTTCAATGGTGTCTCCATCAATTTTGTTGAGGACGATACTGTGTGGCAAATACAAATTTTCTCGGATGCCGCTGGGGCTCATGGCTTTGGGCTCTTTTGGGAAGGACGGTGGTGTGCTCAGCGATGGCCAGCACATTGGTTACAACAAGGACGAAGCATCGACTTTTTGGAGTTCTTTCCCCTACTGGTGGCCTTGCAAGTGTGGGGAGAGGATTTTAAGAATCGCTGTGTACTTTTTCACATTGATAACATGTCTGTTGTGAACTTGGTTAATTGGCAGAGAGCTAGAGATGTGAGGGTTCTGCATTTATTACGTTCTTTTATGCTCCAAACTCTGAAATTGAATATTGTGTTTAAGGCAAAGCATATCCCCGGCATAAATAACTCCATAGCAGATGCTCTGTCTCGTTGTAATTGGCAGGCATTTCGGGAGCTGGCGCTAAAGGCGGACAGCTGTAAGACGGAGATTGCTTCGAACATCTGGGACCTGGGGGAGTGAGAATTGCTGAATTGGTGGAGCACTCCATTGCGCAGTCAACGAGACGTAGTTACCGTCAGGCGTGGTCCGAATTTTTATCTTATGCTTCTTCTCAAGATCAAAAGGGTGCAGCAGTTGGTAATGAGCAGTTTATGTTACGTTTTGTGCTATTTCTGATGGACAAAGGGTTGTCGCACACAACCATTTCAGGCAAACTTTCAGGCATTTCTTTTTATAGTCAGTTGTTGTTGGGGATGGAGTTGCGGGTTGGGGTTTTGTTACGTAGGATGCTGAAAGGTTTCAGCAGAAGCAAAGTTCATCTTTCCAGGTTAAGGGAGCCAATTACTTTTGATCGTTTACAAAGACTGTTATGTTGGCTGCCCGAAGTTTGATACAATGAGTGGGAATTAGTCAGATTTCGGCTGTGCATGTTATGGCTGTTTTTTGGTGCTTTCCGGATTTCGGAATTGCTTGGAATAAAGGATCAGACGGGTCTGTTAATTTCTGAAGTACAAGCATTTAAAGGGTTGTTTATACGGATTTGGTTGCGACAGTCCAAAACAGATCAGATGGCAAAAGGAACGTGGATTCAGGTGGGCGGGAATGGGGTGGTTGGTTGTTGCCCTTTGAACGAATGGGAACCCTTTGTTAAGTCCCCTCAACTTCGAACGGGGGTTATTTTCTGTCACAATGACGGGTTTAAGATTACCTGTTTTCAATTTTTGGCTGTGTTGAGGAAAGTGTTGGCATTGGCTGGGGAAAATCCAATGTTATATGGGACTCACTCCTTTCGCATTGGAGCGGCCACGGAGGCATCCAGATTGGGTTGGGGGAAGGAGGAGTTGCAAAATTTGGGTCGTTGGAAATCTGATTGTTGTTACAGATATGTTCGTAATTGAATGTAGTTCACATTATGTATATGTGCTGTTTATTTTGGTTTCTATTCTTAGGTCGAGTTTTTTCTTTTCCAAGGAGAAAAAGGACGTGGATTTTAGCACACTCTTTGTGAAATGGTCAGCAGTCTTTGCGGAACAACAAATATGTGGAAGAGCCTTGGCTTTGCATAGTAAAGACCATGAAGTAATGTGGAAAGGGGTTAGGGGTATGAAGTGGAAAGATCTTTTTCCCTTATTGTCTAAATTGGCTAATGAGTGGGGATTTCCAGATCTGTTAATATTACACTTGGGGGAGAATGATCTCATTGAGCTTTCAGGCCTTTCGCTCATTCGTCAGATGCAACTTGACCTAGCTGTGATTAAAAACAATTGGGTTGGGACGGCTGTCGTATGGACAGAATTTATATATCAACAGCAATGGAGGGGGGCAAGCACGCATTCAACAGTGGAGAGAGCTCGCCGGAAACTGAATAGAGCCTTGAAAATATATTGTACTGCAATGGGACTTCATGTCTTAGTTCATGAACCTATTTCTTGCAAAGAACTGCACTTGTTCGGACAGGATGGAGTACATTTTTCTCAAATGGGACAGGCTTATTACCTCATGGAGTTGCGTGATTGGTTAGCTCGTTTCTGGGGAGTTGAGTTATGGTGTACAAACAAAGTCAATTAAAACATTGACATTTTCTTCTTGGGGGGGCAGGAATACAAGTTGGTTTTCCTGGATGGCGTTCTTTTGGGGGGATAGGATGTCTAGAGCGGATTTATCCTTTCCCTCTGGGGGTGGGGGGAGGGTAAAATGGTGGAAACATTTGGAGAGAAAAATATTGGTTTGGAAGTTTACAGTTTGGGGATTTTGCAAATGATGAATTGTTGGGGAATTGTGTTTTTACAGTATGTGGAAATTGTGTTGGGGTATTATACAAAAGTGTTTACTATATAATAATAAATGTAAAGTTGCGGATTTCTGTTTTGGACTGTCCTAAAATAAAAGTGACCTTTTATGCTATCCATGAGGTAAGTGTGGAGTGTCCTTATTGCGCGACATGCAAATTCCTCATAGGTGGATATTCTATTGTCAATCCTACCACTATCCTGTAACTTATTTAAAAAATGGACCCACTGTTTAAAATGTAATGGCCACGGAGTCATATTGTCCAATATAAAACGTTCTTGTAACTGACGAAAGTCGTGGCGCAACATGGGGAGCCACAAAGATATAAATAGATTCTGACCAAACGTAATCAATACCGTAACACTAGCAACCCAAGTAATCAATCCATGATGGCACAAAACTATGTTGTCCCACCTATTCTAGCTAAGGGAATCATAAGAACATAGGTAAGTACAGGCCAGAAATAACTGGTACCGCATTCCTAACCTCTTAAATAATGAAAAAAGTGTTTAACTAATCTAAAAACACATCTATATAGTATCCAAGTTTTCGACAATTCTAAGAACCATTATGTACAGTGTAATATCTATGCATACAAAACAACGCGGCCATGTTTGTTGCCTGTTCATGACATAAGCTTACATCAGCACACACGACTAGCAATGACGCCAAACCCCCATGGTACCAGTACATAATGCCAAAAAGTTAAAGCATTATACAAAATTTTACAGCCTTATTTCTCAAGCAATATAATGTACGCTCTATGTTTACATTTTTGCTAACCCTATATGTATAAGTTAGACCGCGTACAAATGAGCCCCGAACCAACTTACCCTAAACGGCCTGATAACCGCACGTTACAGAAGTCGGAATGTCTATTTCGAAAAACCCGAGAACCAAACACCTCGCGTTTTTAAATGTGCCATCCCGGAAACACAAGAAACACGTGACCATCGCTCTCACCTAATCCATAAGTATAGAACAACCCCTGGCAACGTGGCGGCCATTTTAAGACTATTCGAAATAGCTCCATGATAGTATTATTTGTTCTGTTATTCTCAGATATTCGTAAAAAAATATATATATTTTAAAATAGGATTCAATTAAATAAACAAATCAGTACACGGGTTCTGAGAATGTGTATCGTATTATGTCAATCCTTGATAATTTGAGTTTGAAGTAACACGTAGGTGTAACTACACCTGACCCGAAAACGTCATGTGTATCATATTACGTCAGTCGTTCTTGATTTGCGTTTGAAGTAACACAAGAGTGTGACTGCACCGGCCTGTAAGCATAATGGGCAGATTTACCACCATTTTCCCCAGTTCTTAATTAAAGAGCCAACAGTGCGACTGTGGCAGCCATCTTAAAGCTACTATTCATAATACCTGAATATTATACTATATTATTTTTACAAATACAAAGACCTAATTATCATGCAATTGAAATTTCAAACTTGTGTATCCATTTCTAAAAATAAATTTCCTTTACTCTCATAACCATCGGAGTATAACAGCACTGGAAGCAGCCTTGAACCCACTTTGGGACAATCAACATGATCATCATTGAGGACCTCCGCCAGCCTGTTAATGTGTAGTGTAAACAGGTATGGTGCAAGGATAGACCCTGCCGTATCCCCAGTCTGGTGACAAAAGAGTTAGTGGTGCCAGCATCAGCCAAAAGGTGTATTGAGGCTGAGGTGTTTCTGTGTAAATCTTTCAGCAGCACCACCATATTGGGTTCCACTCCTACTCCTGACATCAATGCCCACATTTTAGCTCTTAACCCTATCAAAAGTGGACGTAAGTTCCATAAAAGGCAAATGTAAGCTCTCTGTTTGGGCAAAAGTATACTTACTGATGATTAAATAAAGATTCATATATTGATCAGGTGTTGACCGCCTCCGCCTAAAGCCATACTGGACATCTGTCAGGATGGAATGAACATCTGACCACTCTGACAAAGAGATATGGCAATATCATTTGGTATTGTCCTTGTCGCGCTTCTTAAACACTGGTACTATCACCACTGATGACCAAGAGCATGATGCCCCACAACAAGCTGTGGCATTTAGTACCTGGTTCAGAAGTGGGGCCAATAATTCATTATCCATGCACAAGTCCTGGAGGATTCCATCAAGATTGGGGACTTAATATTTTGTAAGGGTGTTACTGTTTAACCACACCAGATATTGTAATCATTTAAACTACACTTTGAAATAAATAAAAAAGACACTATTGCCGGTGTCCCTGTAGAGGCTTGTCAGTGCATACTTCAAACTTAATAAAAAGTGTTAATAAAAACAACTGTAATTATTCAACATCAAGTAAAACATACGGGAAGTAAAACATCATAGTGTAAAATTTAAAAAAACAGCAATATATTTTATGATAGAGGCGCAGGGAACGGGCCTAACACGGCACTTTGTAGGATATATACAGTGCTAGGAGATCTCTCGGGCATAATCCAGCACCCAGGTCCTGATAAATTAACTCCACTGAAGGTATTTGGGCACAGTCAACTGTTTGTAAAGGCTCTGTTCGAAGGAGTCGTATGAAAACTGTAGTTGTTGGCACCCCAGCTGTTTACCTAGTGGAATGATCCACACTTTCCTGGGTAGGGCATAGCCAGGGCAAAAAAAGCTAAGATGTACAAGTGATTCCTCTGCTGGTAGATCAAATATGTGGTGCTTGTAACAGTTTGCGAATACCACTTAGCTAAAAGAAGCATTAGAGGTAAAGCACCATAACAAAATGTGAGGTAAAGTTGCCTTGAAGCAGGTGGATTAATATAATCAAGGAAGGGCTCAAATGCAAAGTCAGGTTTAGAATCTAAAAAGAAGGAAGTGAGCCACCGTTAGGGTACCTTCCTAATTTTTTAACATGCATGTAATCCCAAAATACATCCTTAAGTGTGGTCCTCGATAGATGGTTCATACATGCTGAGGAGCACCAGTGGTAACCTAGGCCAATATCGGCTTTTTGACAAAGATAATCACTTAATTTTGCCAAAGCTATGCAGAGATGCTACATCCTCCAACGGTCTGGGAATGGTTCCTACTCACATGGCCTTAGTGAATGGCTACCTTCAAGGGCGTGGTCTTGTATAAAAGCTGTGCCCCTGCATGTGCCAACCGTTTGGCATTCGGACTTCCCAAGAAGAGAGTCTGTTTATCCTGAGGTCCTCTCTGTTTTTTCACGGCTTGACACTACTTACCTGATCCTGTCGACTGGACCTTTTTGTGGCATATGCCTTCTGTCCTGAAATATAGAGTCAACATTTTCTGCTTAAGGTGATCACTTGTTAGAAAAACAAATGCGACAGTCACTACTTGCACAGTAAGGCGTATTGCTATGCACTTGTGCTAGCCAGTAAAAAGGGCACAGCAACTGAAAAAAAGTCTTGTGGAAGATGGTATGCTGTTCTTGTTTTTTTAGTTATTTAGGTTAGAGCGGCAGCCAAAGTCCTCAAAAATGAAAAGGCTACAGCAATTAAGCAAGAATAGAGAAGAACTAAGAGAGCTCTGAATACAAGGCACCTCTCTGAATGTTAAGGACTGGAATGCTGGAATGACACAGTGAAGAGCCCACAAAAGAGGCAATGATAAAACCACAGACCCTCATTTCAAAGGGAGATACATGATTATGAGCCAAGCTACTCACTGACACACCCCTACAAAAGAAGAGCCCAAAACTCCATCCCTCATAGAGAAGGGATAGTCAGCTCCACTAACAGTGTGACCATGGAGATCGGTGACCAAGGAACTCAGATGACACCCACCCAATTTATTGGAAAAGTCGATGACTCTCAGCTTTTTCCCTTTCTCAACTCCCTTTCCTTTGGGTGTTGCTCCCTGTACACAGTTGCCGGTGCAGTATGCATGGTGCTACCCTTAAAATGGATTTATAGCCTTGGTTCTACTCCTGCAGACTCTTTGAACGATTCAGGTTATTTTTTTACTGGACCTGGCACTATTTGCAGAATTTCACACAGACTCAGACCACATCCTCTTCAGCCATGTGCATGGTATTGACATTCAAAGACCCACTTTCTGTTGGAGCTGCTCAGTCTTAATAGACAGAACATAGACTCTCAGATTGGTGCCTTACTCCTGGGAAACTTGCAAACTCCTCTGCCGAGTGCCTCAGCATTAATTGCTTGGCCCACCCTGTTCATTATACAAGATCCCCATGGCCAAAGCCAATTTCACACATGACATCAACCTCCTAAGTTAGGAATCCCAACGTTACTACTCCTAAATGCCCTTTGAGAATACCAAAAGTCATAAAGTTAGGATTTTTTCTCAGTTTAGGAGTAGTGAAGTTAGTAATCCTAACTTTACTACTCCTAAAAGCCTTTTGTGAATACCAAAATTGGTAAAGTTAGACTTTGGTCTCAGTTTAGGAGTAGTACATTTAGGAATCCTAACTTTACTACTCCTAAATGCCTTTTGTGAACACGAAAGTCGTAAAGTTAGGATTTTGTCTCAGATTACTTTTGTGAATCAGGCTCTATGAAATGACATTTGGCAAGAAGTAATAACCAACTGTTTCTCATGAGGGTCCATTTTTGAAGTACAAAATAAATATTTTGCAATGTTATCCTTTAGTACCTTACATTGGACTTTATGCCATTACTTTCAGAATTTTGCCTTCAATGATGTTTAATGCACGTGACAAGACTTGATAAAGTAAATTTGTTTTTCAAAGTTTCATACATAGAATACTCTTATAGTTTGTATATGCAGGTTTATTTTTGTCCCTACTTTTAATTGTTGCATGTATACATTTATGTACAAAAAGTGAATATCTGTGATATGAGGATGTCAATGTACAGAATTATAAAGTCAAATAATTGACAATATTTTCTGGAATGATTTCATAGGCTACATCTCACTGTCATCTTCTGTAGCACCAGAGAATCATTGGTGACTCTTGGATTATGTAAGTAATCTAACTAGTGGTGTCATTAATGGCAAGTACTAATGTGGGTATATGTCAAACACAGAAATTATTATTATGATGTGAGTGTAAGTTTATATCTCTAAATGTGATGTAGTCATATATCTTGTACAAAAGAGAAGCCGGAGTAGCCTCAAACCGATTGTAGAAGAAAAAAAAGATTGTTTTGCACTTTTGTAAGTTTGTGCCTTAGTTCATGAACTTATTTCTTGCAAAGAACTGCACTTGTTCAGACAGGATGGAGTACATTTTTCTCAAATGGGACAGGCTTATTACCTCATGGAGTTGCGTGATTGGTTAGCTTGTTTCTGGGGAGTTGAGTTATGGTGTACAAACAAAGTCAATTAAAAGATTTACATTTTCTTCTTGGGGGGGCAGGAAAACAAGTTGGTTTTCCTGGATGGCGTTCTTTTGGGGGGATAGGATGTCTAGAGCGGATTTATCCTTTCCCTCTGGGGGTGGGGGGGAGGGTAGGTGGAAAATGGTGAAAAGGAAACATTTGGAGAGAAAAATATTGGTTTGGAAGTTTACAGTTTGGGGATTATGCAAATGATGAATTGTTGGAGAATTGTGTTTTTACAGTATGGGGAAATTGTGTTGGGGTAATATACAAAAGTTTTTACTATATAATGATAAATGTAAAGTTGCGGATTTCTGTTTTGGACTGTCCTAAAATAAAAGTGACCTTTTATGCTATCCATTAGGTAAGTGTGGAGTGTCCTTATATGCAAATTCCTCATAGGTGGATATTCTATTGTCAATCCTACCACTATCCTGTAACTTATTTAAAAAATGGACCCACTGTTTAAAATGTAATGGCCACGGAGTCATGTTGTCCAATATAAAACGTTCTTGTAACTGATGAAAGTCGTGGCGCAACATGGGGAGCCACAAAGATATAAATAGATTCTGACCAAACGTAATCAATACCGTAACACTAGCAACCCAAGTAATCAATCCATGATGGCACAAAACTATGTTGTCCCACCTATTCTAGCTAAGGGAATCATAAGAACATAGGTAAGTACTGGCCAGAAATAACTGGCACCGCATTCCTAACCACTTAAATAATGAAAAAAGTGTTTAACTAATCTAAAAACACATCTATATAGTATCCAAGTTTTCGACAATTCTAAGAACCATTATGTACAGTGTAATATCTATGCATACAAACTAACGCGGCCATGTTTGTTGCGTGTTCGTGACATAAGGTTAGATCAGCACACACGACTAGCAATGACGCCGAACCCCCATGGTACCAGTACATAATGCCAAAAAGTTAAAGCATTATACAACATTTTACAGCCTTATATCTCAAGCAATATAATGCACGCTCTATGTTTAAATTTTTGCTATCCCTGTATGTATAAGTTAGACCGCGTACTAATGAGCCCCGAACCAACTTACCCTAAACGGCCTGATAACCGCACGTTACAGAAGTCGGAATGTCTATTTCGAAAAACCCGAGAACCAAACAACTCGCGTTTTTAAATGTGCCATCCCGGAAACACAAGGAACACGTGACCATCGCTCTCATCTAATCCATAAGTATAGAACAACCCCTAGCAACGTGGCGGCCATTTTAAGACTATTCTAAAAAGCTCCATGATAGTATTATTTGTTCTGTTATTCTCAGATATTCGTCAAAAAAAAAATATATTTTAAAATAGGATTCAATTAAATAAACAAATCAGTACACGGGTTCTGAGAATGTGTATCGTATTATGTCAATCCTTTATAATTTGAGTTTGAAGTAACACGTAGGTGTAACTACACCTGACCCGAAAACGTAATGTATATCATATTACGTCAGTCGTTCTTGATTTGCGTTTGAAGTAACACAAGAGTGTGACTGCACCGGCCCGTAAGCATAATGGGCAGAGTTACCACCATTTTCCGCAGTTCTTAATTAAAGAGCCAACAGTGCGACTGTGGCAGCCATCTTAAAGCTACTATTCATAATACCTGAATAGCATACTATATTATTTTTACAAATACAAAGACCTAATTATCATGCAATTGAAATTTCAAACTTGGGTATCCATTTCTAAAAATACATTTCCTTTACTCTCATAACCATCGGAGTATAACAGCACTGGAAGCAGCCTTGAACCCACTTTGGGACAATCAACATGATCATCATTGAGGACCTCCGCCAGCCTGTTAATGTGTAGTGTAAACAGGTATGGTGCAAGGATAGACCCTGCCGAATCCCCAGTCTGGTGACAAAAGAGTTAGTGGTGCCAGCATCAGCCAAAAAGTGTATTGAAGCTGAGGTGTTTCCGTGTAAATCTTTCAGCAGCACCACCATATTGGGTTCCACTCCTACTCCTGACATCAATGCCCACATTTTAGCTCTTAACCCTATCAAAAGTGGATGTAAGTTCCATAAAAGGCAAATGTAAGCTCTCTGTTTGGGAAAAAGTATACTTACTGATGATTAAATAAAGATTCATATATTGATCAGGTGTTGACCGCCTCCGCCTAAAGCCATACTGGACATCTGTCAGGATGGAATGAACATCTGACCACTCTGACAAAGAGATATGGCAATATCATTTGGTATTGTCCTTGTCGCGCTTCTTAAACACTGGTACTATCACCACTGATGACCAAGAGCATGATGCCCCACAACAAGCTGTGGCATTTAGTACCTGGTTCAGAAGTGGGGCCAATAATTCATTATCCATGCACAAGTCTGGGAGGATTCCATCAAGATTGTAGACTTAATATTTTGTAAGGGTGTTACTGTTTAACCACACCAGATATTGTAATCATTTAAACTACACTTTGAAATAAATAAAAGACACTAATGCCGGTGTTCTTGTAGAGGCTTGTCAGTGCATACTTCAAACTTAATAAAAAGTGTTAATAAAAACAACTGTAATTATTCAACATCAAGTAAAACATACGGGAAGTAAAACATCATAGTGTAAAATTTAAAAAAACAGCAATATATTTTATGATAGAGGCGCAGGGAACGGGCCTAACACAGCACTTTGTAGGATATATACAGTGCTAGGAGATCTCTCGGGCTTACTCCAACACCCAGGTCCTGATAAATTAACTCCACTGAAGGTATTTGGGCACAGTCAACTGTTTGTAAAGGCTCTGTTCGAAGGAGTCGTATGAAAACTGTAGTTGTTGGCACCCCAGCTGTTTACCTAGTGGAATGATCCACACTTTCCTGGGTAGGGCATAGCCAGGGCAAAAAAAGCTAAGATGTACAAGTGATTCCTCTGCTGGTAGATCAAATATGTGGTGCTTGTAACAGTTTGCGAATACCACTTAGCTAAAAGAAGCATTAGAGGTAAAGCACCATAACAAAATGTGAGGTAAAGTTGCCTTGAAGCAGGTGGATTAATATAATCAAGGAAGGGCTCAAATGCAAAGTCAGGTTTAGAATCTAAAAAGAAGGAAGTGAGCCACCGTTAGGGTACCTTCCTAATTTTTTAACATGCATGTAATCCCAAAATACATCCTTAAGTGTGGTCCTCGATAGATGGTTCATACATGCTGAGGAGCACCAGTGGTAACCTAGTCCAATATCGGCTTTTTGACAAAGATAATCACTTAATTTTGCCAAAGCTATGCAGAGATGCTACGTCCTCCAAGGGTCTGGGAATGGTTCCTACTCACATGGCCTTAGTGAATGGCTACATTCAAGGGCGTGGTCTTGTATAAAAGCTGTGGCCCTGCATGTGCCAACCGTTTGGCATTCGGACTTCCCAAGAAGAGAGTCTGTTTATCCTGAGGTCCTCTCTGTTTTTTCACGGCTTGACATTACTTACCTGATCCTGTGGACTGGACTTTTTTGTGGCATATGCCTTCCGTCCTGAAATATAGAGTCAACATTTTCTGCTTAAGGTGATCACTTGTTAGAAAAACAAATGCGACAGTCACTACTTGCACATTAAGGCGTATTGCTATGCACTTGTGCTAGCCAGTAAAAAGAGCTCAGCAACTGAAAAAAAGTCTTGTGGAAGATGGTATGCTGTTCTTGTTTTTTTAGTTATTTAGGTTAGAGCAGCAGCCAAAGTCCTCAAAAATGAAAAGGCTACAGCAATTAAGCAAGAATAGAGAAAAACTAAGAGAGCTCTGAATACAAGGCACCTCTCTGAACGTTAAGGACTGGAATGACACAGTGAAGAGCCCACAAAAGAGGCAATAATAAAACCACAGACCCTCATTTCAAAGGGAGATACATGATTATGAGCCAAGCTACTCACTGACACACCCCTACAAAAGAAGAGCCCAAAACTCCATCCCTCATAGAGAAGGGATAGTCAGCTCCACTAACAGTGTGACCATGGAGATCGGTGACCAAGGAAGTCACATGACACCCACCCAATTCATTGGAAAAGTCGATGACTCTCCGCTTTTTCCCTTTCTCAACTCCCTTTCCTTTGGGTGTTGCTCCCTGTACACAGTTGCCGGTGCAGTATGCATGGTGCTACCCTTAAAATGGATTTATAGCCTTGGTTCTACTCCTGCAGACTCTTTGAACGATTCAGGTTATTTTTTTACTGGACCTGGCACTATTTGCAGAATTTCACACAGACTCAGACCACATCCTCTTCAGCCATGTGCATGGTATTGACATTCAAAGACCCACTTTCTGTTGGAGCTGCTCAGTCTTAATAGACAGAACATAGGCTCTCAGATTGGTGCCTTACTCCTGGGAAACTTGCAAACTCCTCTGCCGAGTGCCTCAGCATTAATTGCTTGGCCCACCCTGTTCATTATACAAGATCCCCATGGCCAAAGCCAATTTCACACATGACATCAACATCCTAAGTTAGGAATCCTAACGTTACTACTCCTAAATGCCCTTTGAGAATACCAAAAGTCATAAAGTTAGGATTTTTTTCTCAGTTTAGGAGTAGTGAAGTTAGTAATCCTAACTTTACTATTCCTAAAGGCCTTTTGTGAATACAAAAATTTGTAAAGTTAGACTTTGGTCTCAGTTTAGGAGTAGTACATTTAGGAATCCTAACTTTACCACTCCTAAATGCCTTTTGTGAACACCGAAAGTCGTAAAGTTAGGATTTTGTCTCAGATTACTTTTGTGAATCAGGCTCTATGAAATGACATTTGGCAAGAAGTAATAACCAACTGTTTCTCATGAGGGTCCATTTTTGAAGTATAAAATAAATATTTTGCAATGTTATCCTTTAGTACCTTACATTGGACTTTATGCCATTACTTTCAGAATTTTGCCTTCAATGATGTTTAATGCACGTGACAAGACTTGATAAAGTAAATTTGTTTTTCAAAGTTTCATACATAGAATACTCTTATAGTTTGTATATGCAGGTTTATTTTTGTCCCTACTTTTAATTGTTGCATGTATACATTTATGTACAAAAAGTGAATATCTGTGATATGAGGATGTCAATGTACAGAATTATAAAGTCAAATAATTGACAATATTTTCTGGAATGATTTCATAGGCTACATCTCACTGTCATCTTCTGTAGCACCAGAGAATCGTTGGTGACTCTTGGATTATGTAAGTAATCTAACTAGTGGTGTCATTAATGGCAAGTACTAATGTGGGTATATGTCAAACACAGAAATTATTATTATGATGTGAGTGTGAGTTTATATCTCTAAATGTGATGTAGTCATATATCTTGTACAAAAGAGAAGCCGGAGTAGCCTCAAACCGATTGTAGAAGAAAAAAAAGATTGTTTTGCACTTTTGTAAGTTTGTGCTATGTGTAGACACATATAAATAATAGATAATATAAGCAAATACATCTTTATTTTGTCATAAAATTATTTTACGAGCTAGATCTAAAACACAATTGCACCTAGTGTTACCTCCACATTTGTTGTTAAAAATAAAATGATGAACGTACAGAATTTTGCGGTTTTCTTACTATAATTCATACATTATTAACCATATATCTATGTTGTCAATCTTATTCTTAACATTATAGATGCTGTGACAGAGCAGAAAGCACAAAACAGATTATAAAATATCTTTAGGAAAATTTAATTGTGATCATTTTCACATATTCTATATAAAAAATGATAGCGGTTTAAGGGGCAAACCAAAATTCTAATAAGATAAATTAATTTTTCAGAGACATCGTTAAGTTGTATGATTGAATGAAATTATGATGGCAAAGTCACAGTTATTTTGGCTCCGTGGGCAGAAATTAGATTCGATTTAAAGGCAAATGTGGTCAACAAATTGTTCCAGTGAATGCAGGCACCTCACAGTAGAACATGAGTGCTTGCTCCTCTTGGTGATAGTCTTGCTGGAATCCTCTCCCACTGTTCCAGAAAAATTACTCCTGAGATTGAGTGATATCCCCACAGTTGCAGACTCAGGGTGATGATAGGTGTCTTCAGGGTTTGCAGGCCCTCCCTTTCTGTGGAGGTGCCTGGTTGGTTGTTGGCTGTGGGATTAGATCCACAGAAAGGGGTGGATAATTCCCTAATGACCCTGTAAAAATCCTTCAAACCATCCTGGACCATCTTCGAACAGGAGCACAAAAATAAAATCTGATGTTCCAGAAGGCCATTGTGCTCCCTCTGGAGATTTAGCTCTCCTAGGAGGTGATTGTTTTTTTTTAATTAGAACTATGACGTGGACCACCTGTTCTTCATGTTTGAAAGCTGCACCAATGATGTTCTGGCTCATAGTTGTATGAACATTGTGGGCACCAGTGATCTCGCCGCTGAGATGTTGCTTTCCCAGGCCTACCCCTACCCTCACTACCCTGTGATCTTGAAATAGTGAACACTGTAACAGTGGGTCCTGGCTCAACTGCAGATGTTGTTGCTATAAACAAAATGCAGAGCCTAGGCTGGGGTGCAGACTACTGAACTTGTGGCGGGTGTTTGCCCACAGGTAGCAGATGTTGAAAGAGACTATGAGGAGGGGCCTGCACTACAGTAGATGGTGTGGATGTAGTGATTTGCTAAGTGAGGAACACCCCTGCAGCATGACCAAACAAGCCAGATGGACAGGCTGTTCTTCCACACAATCCAGAACAGCAGGAGAGGTCTGTCCACTGAAGGCTTCTGCAAGAGTTGGAGTGGTCATTGGGCTATTTTCAGAGGAATGCTAGACTTCACCTCTGGATAATGATCCTACATTGATAAGGGAAATAACAATTAATAAAATATAAAATTAAGAGATATATAAATTATCACTTGATAGCTTCTGGGTAGAATGTTATCTAAAAAAGGGTGACCTTCAATTCAAATAGATATGAACACACACCAAGAATAATAAAAACAGAAGTGATTAATATTGTCATTGTAGGTCTCATTTTCTTTGCATATATAGCTATATAAACACACTTGATTTTAAGCCACATTGTACTTTCACACAGAACTAGCATATGTTTTTGCACTCTGTTCTTTTCCTAGGATTTATTCTTAACACTACAGCAAGGTCAAACAACAATGGGACACATGCATCAACCAAAATATCGATCGCAAACGGGCCGATTTGCAGAATCGGCCACTTCGCAAACAATATTTTGGCATTTGAAATGCATCAATTTAAATGCAAATTCACAAAATAGGTAATCTCAACATTTGGGATTACCTATTTTGCTAATTCATTTAGGGAATTGCAATTTGTGATTCCCTAAACGCTATGCAGGAAGCATGGAAAAATTGCAAACCTGCTTTGAGGATTCACAAATTACCACCAACTTCAAGTTGGTGGTAATTTGCAAATCCTTAGAAAAAATCTCTTTTTTGCATTTTTCTATGCGCCATGATGCACACAAACATGCCCTTATGGCATGCATGTGTGCCACATATGTACACTTACCTGTATTGCGGTGCATCAGGGTGGCCTTTTGGTGTAATTTGCGAGTACCTATTTGGTACTCACATATTGCGAATGCAATCCCTTTCATTTCTATGGGCCTTTAGGCCCATAGGAATGAATGGGAAGCCATTCCTTAATTGCGAATCACAATTTGCTATTCGCAATTAAGGAATGTTAAGGATTCACAAAAATATTTGCGAACCCTTCATGCATAGGCATTTGCGATTACCAAATATTGAATCCTTAAAATTCGCTATTTTGGTAATCGCAAATGGTTACCTTGATGCATGTGCCCCAATGTCCCTTGTTATTCTTTCTGGCCAGGCATCAGCACCTTAGACATAACACAGAAACGCAGCTGTTGTTTATGTGCACACGTCTTGCCATATAGATGAGCACATGAGCCAAAAACAGACACAAGGAACAAGAGTTTCGGAGACAAGAGAACTGCGCCTGCTGAGATGTAGAATGTCTATCTGTGTATGCTAAGGTAGGTCTCTGACAGTAATCCAAGAGATCTTTCATATATATAATCATTTAGCTTTAGTAGCAGTGGAGTAGTATTTAGGTCACTCTGTCCTACAAAATGACAGGGCTTTTCATGGCATATGGATTATTAACCATGCTAACAGTATTTTTATTATGCATTTGTTTTTAAATTTGGCAGGTGTACAGCATTTCAGAGCACAATAGATTGAATAAATATTCAATACTTTCTTTCTGTCTCCTGGTTATCTTATTCTGGACAAGTACGAGTGAGAGAACGAAAGGGTGTATCCTGTTACCGCAATCCCTGAGAGGGTCAAGAGTGTTGCATTCTGATGTTTCAATTCACTTGTTTCCCTGGTAAGGTTAGGAAGGCAAGTGAGGCACTATAGGTAGTCGGACACTGACTCATAGACAATGAGGTGGTATGGTGACTCAGTCCATACTTACTGATGTTCTATGTTTCCAAGCAAAGTTCTGTTCAAAGCAGAATCCCTGCAACAATATGCACAGGCAGTTCTAATACAGGTAAAACAATGTCCATGATTTTTAAATGGAAGTATATTGTCTGCCCTATTACAAATATAGGCCTTCAGTCATATTTCACACCATGTAAAATGTTTGTATACACATCAATTCTTACCTTCTTTTCTATGGGTCAGATTCACAAAGGTAAACCTACAATTTTGAGTAAATGTAATCTTTTTCATTATTCACAGAGAATGATTTACGACTTTTGAAACTCTGCAGCCTCTGTGGGGGAGTTCTCTGCCCTTACTGCGGAGTCTCTGCAGTCAAAAAGTTACTGTTAAATCCCAGTTTGTGAATACAAAAAACAGTAAACGTAAAAAAAGTGTAAGTTCACCTTTGTGAATCAGGCCCTGCATTTTGTATTGAACCTATTTAATAGAAATATTAATATTTCATACATTTATTTATTTTTAACATGGATGTTACATGGCAACGTGCCATTGGCTAGCAAATACGTGACATAATGAATAGTTCTTACCACTAAGACCTAAGTGAATTTAATTGTTCCTGCCCATGTTAGTAAAAGTCTCATGAGCAGGGTACCACCCTTTGTGTTATGTCACTGAAATGCCAAGAGATATTTAACCAACACTGCTGTCCTTCAGCCTGTTAACACTGCAGTAAAATGTACATTTCGTAATACAACATTGGCATAGTGAAGCGATTGAACTTGGCTTAGCAAGTATCGTCACAATACAGAAAATCAGCCATAATTGTAGCAACCGATTGTGACCGGGGAACATATTGTTAAAATAGACAGAATGGAGGCTGTCAGAAAATATTTTAAAGTGAAACATAGTTCTCCACCTATGCCTTTGCTACATGTAGAATTTGTCTTTCTTGACATGCCACACATGCCTAAAGCTGTTATATGTTAAGCTTATATCATAATTACATAAAATACTTTTATTTGGAAACATGCTTAACCATAGGCCAATAAACAAGGTGTCGTTATTTTCCACTAACCATCTCCCCAAAGATGTAGACTATAAGGAGAAGTCACAAATTATATATAAATAGTTCATTCATAACAAGCATTTATAATGCAATAGGTCTCGCATTTGCAAGAAGTTTAAGCTATTGGCATTGTAAATGACAATGACATTCATTTATATGTTTTGATAATTAACACTAAATAAAAGGCATTGTCAGTTACAGTGGCAATAGCGCAAAGTCTTGTAAATGCCATACATATTTCACTTCAAAAATCGTCCGCCATTGACTGGGGCTGCTTGGAAAGTGCACATGGTGTGCAAATGTTTCAGGAAAGCATGTTGTGACTGCAGTAGGAGAAACTCATTAAAGAATATAGTGCTTACAGACTGGGGTAAGACCTACCATGTAACAACAGAAGTAAACGGGCCAGTCCTCATGGGAGGGTACAAATGAAGACAAGGTGGTACTGAGGAGGAACTAACAAGCAGATTAATTAATCAAAAGCCAGCATTTAGGATGGAGAATGACACAAACAAATGACACATATGGGTGGAGAGTGGGCGAGGCTTCTATTCCATACTCCAGTACAGCATGGCTCGCAGAGCAGTGTATGCGCTGCCCAGGCTCGACCGAAAAACCTCAAAAGAAAGAGAGTCCTAAGAAATAGCCTCCTTAAGGCTCCGCTAGGTCTTCCGGATTGTATGTATTGTTTTCCTGTATGGGCAGCTAAATATGAATCACTGAGTTAGATAGGTGGGATAAAAATGTGCACTTACTATATTTTAGAATATAGACATTTTAAAACATTAAAACCTAAAACGGTGTCATTAAACTGGTGCATTTCTCACAGCAATTCATCCTCATTACGAGGATTTAACCGATTCATTAAGCAATTCACAGGAGAACTGTTAGACCTGGGGGTCTCTAGTTGGCTGAGGTAAGTACCACTGTCCAAATAGGGACCCTTGCTTCTAGTCAGGGTATGAAGGATGCACTCTTTAGATAACCCCTACTCACCCCCTTGGTGGCTTGGCACGAGCAGTCAGGCTTATCAAAGGCAATGTGCTAAGTATTTGTACCAACACTCTCAGTAACACAGTAAAAACACCACAAACTGACTCCACAACAGTTTAGAAAAATAAAGGTATTTAGTCTAAACTACCCAAGACCAAAACGACAATATGGTTTCAAATGAGTTCTTAAGGTTGCGTTAAAAATAATCCACAGTTGTGTCACATTTTAGCAACAGTACCTTTAGATGCGACAAAAGTTCCAAGTGAAAGCTGTAGCGTTGAAAAGCAAGCAATGTGTCACTCCTGAGACCCTGGGGAGGCGATGCGACAACCCCGCTGGACGCAGCAGGAGTTTTGCGGTGACTCTGGTCTGTATGGGGAGGTATGCGATACCTTGCGTGGATTCCGGTACACAGGTTTCGGTGGAAGCGGCTCGCAAAAGGTACGATGTGATGATCTTCGGGGCGGCGACAATCTCCGGTGCGGCGACGATGCGTGGCTCAGCAGTGATCTTCTTCTCTCACGGCCCCTCGATGCGATGGCTCTGCGGCGACATGATGCAGTCTGCAAGCAAGCGGTGCGGCGATCTCACACAGTGACGACAGGCTCTGCGACGATTCTCGCAGCAATGGTATTCTTCCCGCACCCGACTGGTGCGTCCAGCAAGCGAAGGATGCGACGACTCTGGCAGAGGCAACAGGCGATGCGACGATCTCAACCTTCGCGGCGGCGGGAATTTCCTCGCACTGACAGGGATGCGCTCCTCAAGCGAGCGATGCGTTAAAACTTGAAGAAAGTCTTTAAAATCTTGGTTTCCAGATTCCCAACACAGGTACAACTTCCAGAGGCCCCGGGACTGGGTCAAACACTCTAGGAAGGACAGATCTCCCTCGGTAGAGTTCAGGGAAGCTGGGGATGACGTCCTTTTGTTCCTGGGACTTCTTAACAGGGAGCCAGCTCTTCTTCAGGCCCTTGGAAATTCCTTCAAGCAAGGGGACACAGCACAAAGCAGAGTCCTTCCCCTCTCCTTGGCAGCAAAGCAACTGCAGGTCAGCCCAGCAAAGCAACCCAGGACAGTCTTCTTTCTTCAGTCTTCCAGATTTCTCCTTGGCAGAGGTTCCCTCTTGATTCCAGGATGATCTAATTTTTTGTTGTTGGGGTCCTATACTTATACCCCTAAAAGTCTTTGTTCCCTTTGTGCTGGAGGTCTCTGAGCCCGGTCTGAACCAGTTCTGGGTGTTCCTTGAGCACTTTGTTTTCCTGGCTTCTCCTTTCCTTTCAGAGAGAGGGGCAGGGTTGTCAGCCGCCCAGCAGGAGGTGGAGCCAGCATTGTGGGAGACAGGCACAGCCCTATTCAGGCCCATGTTCTATCCCCTCCCACCACTCAAGATGCAGATGCAGTCATTCAGCTGGGGGGTGACTCATCCAGCCTCCTGGGGGCTCCCCAGTCCCTGTCACTCTCAAACCAGACAGTCAATTCACAAACAGGCCAAGGCACACAGAAAGGTCAGACAAAAGAACAGCCACTTTCTAAAAGTGCTGTTGTCAAACACAGGATTTAGAAACCATCTTTCCTAAAAGATGTGTTATTAAATTCTGAGTTCATGTATACCAGACTTTTATGTCCTACCTTGCTCCTATGGGAAGATATGCTGGTAGCCACTGTAGCCAGCATTCACCATGATAGCCTATGGACAAGGTAGCCTTACAATAGTGAAAAAAGACAATGGCTGTCATTCACTACCAGAGCATGTCACCTGCACTAGTACATGCTCTACCTTTAACATACACTGCACCCTTCCCAAGGGGGTACCTTGGGCCTTCCATAGGGGTGACCAATGTGCACAGAAAGAGAAGGGTTAGGCCTGGCCAGTGGGGACACTGACCAGGAGGACATGGCAGTTCACAGACTGCACACAGGCACTGCGGTGGCAGGTCTGACACACCCTTTTAGGGTGACTCCTGTGGGTGGCACAATCAGTGCTGAAGGCCAACTAGTAGCATTTGTATCACCAGCCCTGGCACACTCAGTGCACTTTACTAGGGACTTCTTGGTGATGCGAATATGCCAATCATGGATAACCAATTACAATAGCAATTTACACAGGGAGCACTTGCCCTTTGACACTGATCAGCAGTGGCAAACTGCCCAAAGCATCTAAACCAGCAAAAACGAAATCCAGCACAGCGTCAAAAATACATGCGGCAGAGGCAAAAGGACAGGGGAAACCATGCCAAAGATGCCAGGTCTAACACGTGTCCCCTCCAGCTGAAAGTGGGGAGTACTGCCCACCCTCTTGGGAGTTCTCTTCACTAAGGCAGAAGATTCTGGACAGACCATCAGGATTGGCGTGTTCTGTACCAGGGCGGTGTTACACCGTAAAGTCCATTCCCTGTAGGGAGATGGACCACCTCAACAGTTTTGGGTTCTCACCCCTCATCTGCATTAACCATCTGAGGGGCCTGGGGTCTGTCTGAACCCGGAAGTGAGTTCCAAACAAGTAGGACCTCAGCTTCTTCAGAGCCCAGACCACAGCAAAAGCTTCCCTTTCAATTGCATTCAACCTCTGTTCCCTGGGTAGTGGCCTCCTACTAATGAAAGGTACAGGTTGGTCCCAGCCCTCGTCGTTGATCTGTTAGAGTACTGCTCCCAAACCATGCTCTGAAGCGTCTGCCTGCACTACAAACTCACTGGAGGAATCAGGTGCCTTGAGCACTGGTGCTGTACACATGGCAGTTTTCAGGGCATCAAAAGCAGTTTGACAGGCTTTGGTCCACTTCACTTTCCTGGGCTGCTTCCTTGAAGTCAGCTCTGTCAAGGGGGCAACGATCATGCCATACCCCTTGACAAATCGTCTGTAAAACCCGTTGAGACCTAAAAAGGCTCTCACCTCTGTCTGGGTCTTGGGGGGCTCCCAAGCCAGAATGGTATCAATCTTCACCTGTAGGGGCGCCACCTTGCCGCTCCCCACCTGGTGTCCCAAATACACCACAGATCCCTGCCCTATTTGGCACTAGCTGGCCTTGATAGTGAGGCCTGCCCTTTGCAGAACCTTCAACACTTCACAGAGGTGTTGCAAGTGTTCCTCCCATGTTGAGCTGAGCACAGCAATGTCATCCAGGTATGGGGCGCTGAATTCCTCCCGCCCGGTCAGTACCTGTTTGACCAGTCTCTGGAATGTGGCAGGGGCGTTCTGCAACCTAAAGGCCATGACTCGGAACTTGAAGTGCCCCTCTGGCGTTGAGAACACAGACCTCTCTTTGGCTCCCCCAGTTAAGGTAATCTGCCAGTACCCCGAAGTTAAATCAAACGTACTGAGGTACTGGACAGCTCCCAACCGATCCGCACGCTCATCAGCTCTGGGGATGGGGTGTGCGTCAGTCTTGGTGACCGCATTGAGCCCACGGTAATCCACACAAAACTGGAGAGTTCTGGAGTGGCACCGGGCACAGCAGCTTTTGGCACTAAGACCACTGGGCTAGCCCAGGGGCCTGCTGGAGGACTCAATTACCCCTAGCGCCAACATCTTGGAAACCTCTTCCTTGATACTGGCCCTAAACTTGTCAGCTACCCTGTAAAATTTCTGTTTCACAGGTAAACTATCTCCAGTGTTCACATCATGGACGCACCAATTGGTGACAGGGAGAACAGGGAGGCAAACTGACCCAACACTTGGTGACAGACCCTCTGCTGTTCTGGGGTCAGGGTGGGTGAGAGGGCCACACCATCCACTGACATGTCTTGCTCCTTGGCTGCCAGTAGGTCAAGAAGGGGTTTACTTTCCTCTTCCATTCCAGCATCTGTAGCCAGGAGCATTGTCACTTCAGACCTCTCAAAGTGGGGTTTGAAGCGGTTCACATGCAAGACTCTCAGGGGCTTCCTGGGAGTCTTCAACTTAACCAGGTAGGTTACTTCGCTGTTGCACTCCACCACCTCATATGGCCCAGTCCACTTGTCTTGGAGCTCACAAGGCTCCACTGGCGCCATCACCCACACTTTCTGCCCAGGTTGAAATTCGACCAGAGTGGTATTCTGGTCATACCATCTTTTCATTTCCCCCTGGCTAGCTTCTAGGTTCTCCTGTGCGAGCTTCCGGAAGTGTTGTGTCTGGTTGTGGAAGGCCAGCACCTAGCTGAACACATCCAGGGGGGCTTTCCCATGGGATTTCTCCCACCCCTTTTTCACCAGTGTGAGAGGCCCTCTAACAGGGTGGCCATACAGAAGTTCAAAGGGGCTGAACCCTAAGGACTTCTGGGGCACCTCCCTGTAGGCAAACAACAGGCATGGTAGAAAGACGTCCCACTTCCGTCTCATGGGCTCCGCTAGGCCAATAATTATACCTTTCAGGGTGCGGTTGAACCTTTCAACCTACCTATTTCCTTGAGGGTGGTAAGGAGTGGTGAACTTATAAGTTTCCCCACACTCCTCCCACAGAGCTCCCACCATACTCCTCCCAGAGGGACTTCATGTACCTAGAGATGAAGTTGGTACCCCGGTCGGAGACCACCTCTCTGGGGAACCCGACACGGGAAAAGATCCCCATCAATGCAAGACCCCCACCACAGGGGCTGTGATTGTCCTGAGAGGGACGGCTTCCAGGTACCGGGTGGCATGGTCCATCAAGACCAGGATGAGCCTGTTGCCTAAGGCTGTCTTGGGGTCCAGGGGCCCCACGATGCCGATGCCCACCCGCTCAAAAGGGGTGCTCACCACAGGAAAGGGTTGGAGGGATGCCTTGCACTTCCTTCCACTCTTGCCACTGACCTGACATGTTTGGCAACTTCTACAAAAGGTACCTACGTGCTTCTTCACCTGGGGCCAGAAGAAGTGGGTGACAAGCCTTTGGAAGGTCTCGTCTTGCCCCAGATGTCCTGCGAGAGGCATGTAATGAGCCAGACCCATTAGAAAGTTCCTGAAATGCTCGGGTACCACCAGCACACGGGCTGCACCGGGCTCAGCAAACTTAGGCTCACTATACAACAACTCACCCTCCCAGTACATGAGATGATCCTTGGACTCTCCACCTGTTGCCTGGTCTGCAGCCTGTTACCGCACACCAATGAGGGAAGGGCACTCTTTTGTCACCGTGCAGAATTCCTCCCTGGAGGGGCCACCTTCTTGCTGCCAATGGGTTAGCTCAGGTAGGTCCCCCAGTGTGGCCAATTGCTCCCCGGTATGCTCCAGGGCATCCCCCTCAGGTTCTGCACCTTCCTGGGCTGTGGGAACAGCTGGGGTGGGTTTCCCGCACCCCCTGTCTCTTCCACTCCTGGCCGGTTCTTGAGCCCCTGTTTCAGGCTCCAGTTCTGCTGAATCACCCCTACTGGCTGCCATATCCCGCGTGGTCACGCAGATCCAAGCAGGCAAACCCAACATCGCCAGATGAGTCTGGTGTTCCACATCCTTCCATGGCGAACTCACCAGGTCATTATCTAGCAGACAGTCTACAGGCAAGGCTTCACTTACAACAACTACCAAGAGACCAGAGACCCCCTCCACTCAAAGGGAACACGCGCCACTTTCCAGAGGTGCACTGAGCTGTCAGCTGCAACTACTGGGTGAAGTGCATTGGGAATGCTTGCTCTTCAGACATCCACTGACACCTCACGGATGTCACGCTGGCTCCTTGGTCTCTGAGACCCTCCATCTCCCTCCCATTGATGGTTACCTTCTGCCCGTATTTCTTAGTGTTAAGGGGCATAGAGGTATCCTGCACCATCTCTTGGTCTCCTAGGGAGACAAGGGTCATGACTGCTAATCCCTCCTCCTCACTGGAAATCAAATCCCCTTCCAAAGCTACACTTGCTAACCCTGGGGCTGGAGCACCAGTGGGTGCTGGAGATTTCTTAGGGCATCTATTGATAACATATCCCACCTCATTGCAGTCATAGTAGGTAGGGGGACCTCTGTTATATCCCTTCTGACCCTAGGGGGCCATGGCTGTTTGGGTTTGGGGGGTTGGGACTCCTTTCCCTGGGAACTATTTTGGGGCCTTTGAGAAAACTCCTTTTGGTTACCCATGTCCCCCCACTATTATGCTGGGGACTCTGCCCACCTTTGGCTGTGGTACCCACAATTCCTCTGTGGACCCTGGTACTGTCCAGCGGTCCGCCTCCTTAGCAAGCTCAATGGGGTCTGTCAGCTTGCTGTCTAAAATATGCTGGTGCAGCTCTGGAACACCAAGACTACGAAAGTGCTCCCAACTAATTAAATGCAACAACCCCTTATATCCAGTTACTTTGCTGCCCTTCATCCAACCTTCCAGTGCACGCAAGTACAAATTCACACACTCCATACAAGTCTCAGACTCTTTCTTCTTAGAGTTTCTAAACTGCAGTCGGTACTGCTCTGGAGTAAGTCCATACGTGAGACATAGGGCCTCCTTCATATTGGGTTAGGTCATGGTACCTGCTAACTCTAACGGTTCTAGAGCAATCCTCCCAGAAGCCTCAACATGTTTCCACAGGTCCACCCCCCAATTCTGTTCACGCACACCATCCATTCTCAATGCAATTTCATAAGAAGCAAACCAGGCATAAATATCCTCACTCCTATTGTAATTCTGTACCAGATCCTTGGGAATATATACTTTACCCCCCTGCACTGGCTGTGCGCTGCCAGCATTTGAACTGAAATCCACCTGCTTGGCCTTGTTATCAAGTTCCTTCATGCTCAACTCATGAGCCAAAAGCAATTTCTTTTCCTCCAGGGCACGGGCATTTTTGCTCTCCTCCGCCGCCCTTTCTACTTCCAATTGCTTAATTTTCATTCTCATGACTTTCAAGTCGTAGTCTCTTACTCTCTGATTCTCTTCTATTTCTAGGTAGGACCCCGGCTGGAGTTGTGACTGCCAGCCCTTGAGCCTGGATTGCCCACTGGCAAGTCATGAGGTTGAAACTCCTCCCTTCCATTTGCATCATTTTTTTCTTGGGCCTCCCACCAGGCCTTCAAGATTCTCTGCAACTCATCCTTCCTGTAGTTGCTCTTTATGGGGCAATCAAACTGGTGGTAGAATTGCTGAAGCTCTGCAACTTTGTAGGAATACAAATCCTCAATGACAAACTCCAATTCTGCTGCTTCCACACTGGGTGCCTTTCCTTTCACAGACATGATGCTTTTAAGAGTTACTCTAAAATAGAACCAGCAACAAAAACTCAACCGTAGTATGCAGTGGCGTAGTGGTCTGCACTCACTAGTGATGTACACCAGTCACTGTGGGTCAAGAACAAATACAAGTTCAAAATCCCACTGCTGCCACCAATGTTAGAACTGGGGGTCTCTAGTTAGCAGAGATAGGTACCACTGTCCAAATAGGGACCCTTGCTTATTGTCAGGGTAAGAAGGATGCACTCTTTAGATAACCCCTGCTCACCCCCTTGGTAGCTTGGCACGAGCAGTCAGGCTTATCAAAGGCAATATGCTAAGTATTTGTTTCACAGTGAAAACACCACAAACTGACTCCACAACAGTTTAGAAAAATAAAGGTATTTAATCTAATCTACACAAGACCAAAACAATAAAAATCCAACATACACAGTTCAAGAATATGGTTTCAAATGAGTTCTTAAGGTTGCGTTAAAAATAGTCCACAGTTGCATCACGTTTTAGTCAACAGTACCTTTAGATGCGACAAAAGTTCCAAGTGAAAACTGTAGCATTAAAAAGCAAGCGATGCGTCACTCCTGAGACCCTGGGGAGGTGATGCGACAACCCCGCTTGACGCAGCGGGCGTGTTGCGGTGACTCCGGCCTGTATGGGGAGGGATGCGATACCATGCGTGGATTCTGGTGCACGGGTTTCGGTGGAAGCGGCTCGCAAAAGATACGATGCGATGATCTTTGGGGCTGCGACGATCTCCGGTACGGGGACGATGAGCGGCTCAGCGTCGATCTTCTCCTCTCGTGGCCCATCGATGCAATGGCTCTGCGACGACTCTCGCAGCGACGTGATGCAGTCCGCAAGCAAGCGGTGCGGCGATCTCACCCTGTGACGACAGGCTCTGCGACGATTCTCGCACCGATGGTATTCTTCCTGCACCCGCTGCAGGTCAGTCCAGCAAAGCAACAGCAGGACAGTCTTCCTTCTTCAGTCTTCCACCTTTCTCCTTGGCAGAGGTTCCTTCTTGATTCCAGGATGATCTAATTTTCTGTCGCCTGGGGTCCTATACTTATACCCCTAAAAGTCTTTGTTCCCTTTGTGCAGGAGGGCTCTGAGCCCGGTCTGAAGGGTGTCCCTTGAGCACTTTGTTTTCCTGGCTTCTCCTTTCCATTCAGAGAAAGGGGCAAGTTCATCAGCCGCCCAGCAGGAAGTGGAGCCAGCATTGTGGGAGGCAGGGACAGCCCTATTCAGGCCCAGGTGCAATCCCCTCCCACCACTCAAAATGCAGATGCAGTCATTCAGCCTAGGGCTGACTCATCCAGCCTCCTGGGGTCTCCCTAGCCCCAGTCACTCTCAAACCAGACAGTCAATTCACAAAAAGGCAAAGGCACACAGAAAGGTCAGACAAGAGAACAGCCACTCTCTAAAAGTGCTGTTCTCAAACACAGGATTTAGCAACCACCTTTCCTAAAAGATGTGTTATTAAATTCTGAATTCAGCGATATCAGAGACTTTTATGTCCTACCATGCTCCTATGGGAAGATATGCTGGTAGCCACTGTAGCCAGCATTCCCCATCAAAGTCTATGGGCAAGTAGCCTTACAATAGTGAAAAACGAAAATGGCTGTCATTCACTACCAGAGTATGTCACCTGCACTAGTACATGTTCTACCTTTCACATACACTGCACCCTGCCCAAGGGGGTACCTTGGGCCTTCCATAGGGGTGACCAATGTGCACAGAAAGGTAAGGGTTAGGCCTGGCCATTGGGGACATTGACCAGGAGGACATGGCAGTTCACAGACTGCACACAGGCACTGCGGTGGCAGGCCTGAGACCATTTTAGGGCTACTCCTGTGGGTGGCACAATCAGTGCTGCAGGCTCACTAGTAGCATTTGTATCACCAGCCCTGGCACACTCAGTGCACTTTACTAGGGACTTCTTGGTGATGCAAATATGCCAATCATGGATAACCAATTACAATTACAATAGCAATTTACACACCTGCACGTTGACACTGATCAGCAGTGGCAAAGTGCCCAAAGCATCCAAACCAGCAAAAACTAAATGCAGCATAGCGTAAAAAAATACAGGCGGCAGAGGCAAAAAGACAGGGGAAACCACGCCAAAGATTCCAGGTCTAACAAGAACATAATCAAATACAGAGCAATTTAAGATGGAGGTACACTCATGAGTATTATACAAGGAAACCAAATTGAATTTCATGTTTAGGAGATACTAAAATATTTAGCCATACCATCATCATGCCATAAATTGAGACATTACCAGCTTATGAGGACAGGTCATCACTTATAAAAAAATGTTTGTCACAATTAACCTAAATATTTCAGTGTGTGTCACTCTATAACGGTCTTTACCTGTACAGGTTTCTGATCACTAGCGTACCCCTAATAAAGTTCATAACAGCAGTACAGATGTCGCTAGAGGCCACATGCAATACCTCTGCCTATCATAATTTCTTTGTTCCAGGCATTAATGTATGCTCATTTTACAAACAGGCGAACTGGCCTAGTTGTATATTTTATATGTTGTGTGTTATATGTTGGCTGACAAACATTCTGAATCTTATGTTTAGGACAACTTAAACAGCGGGCCATCTACACAAGTATTGACAAACTCACCGGACAATAAGTGGCCTAACCAAATGAGCTGAAACATGTCGACTCATGTGGGGACTCTCAAAACATCTGCCTTGTAATCTTAATCTTACCTAGGGCACTCAAAATTAAAGGGATCATGGGATGTTCTTCGGTTATTTTTATCTCTCACTAATAGACTACGTCCAATAAAATATTACAAGTGCACACTGGAAAATCGTAGAGCCCACTGTTGTTTATAGTGACTAGGATAAGACCCAATGTTGAAGATCTACACCAATACAGTATATGACAGTCAACAGAAACCTTATCCAGGTCACCTCTTTTAGATCAGATTTGTAGAGCTTCGGCATGAAGGGTTTTAGGATAGTTTTGAGTGATATGTAGTAGTCAGGGTAACCGTATCCTGTATCCAAATAATCTCTCAGCTAAACCCAGAAAATGAAAATGAATTCTGGGGATTAGTAAACTAATAAATGGATCGGTACCGAAGGATCTGACAGTCAAAAGTGGGATGGTTGAGGATTTGGGAAACATACTAGAAAATATACATGTTTTGATAAATAAGTTTCAGTTCTGACCAACGTAAAGGAAACTACACATATTGAGAAGCCCCAAGCATGGTCCTTATACAGAAAAAAGTGGGATGGTTGAGGATTTGGGAAAGATACTAGAAAATATACATGTTTTGATAAATAAGTTTCAGTTCTGACCAACGTAAAGGAAACTACACATATTGAGAAGCCCCAAGCATGGTCCTTATTCAGAAAAACATGCTGGCTGTCAGGGCCTGCTGGTACTATTATATTTAAGCACTGTCCCTTGTACCATCGGTATCATGTGAACCCTAACCCAGCACACACTGAGAACTGTGCACTTTTAGCGGATTAGTAGTGATACAATTCAATATCAACAGGAATTAAGTACAATTTCGGGAATGGGTGGTTACTGTGCAAATGGCACAGTACAGACTTTTTCTAACTTGTGCTTTTAATGAAAGAGCGCTGTTGTCCCGGTCGGGGGGCCCCAAACAATTTATGCAACAGAATGATGCCTTCTTAGAGAAAAAAGGACAATGCATGAATTGTGCAGGGTTGTATGAACATCTAGCATGACTTGGAAGTCAGGGCAACCCGATGTCACGAAAATAAGCAGAAATGCTCCACCTATTGTAATAGGGACGGTTGCCTTTCGCCATCCCATTCAAGTGCTTTGATAAGTTGTCTTGGGATCTTGTTAATTTATTTTTATTTTATTTTATTATTAATTTTCTAAGGCGCACAGCTACCCGAGGTTTCCCGGTGCCATCAGACACATGCAAAGAGAGAGATGAAACACTATTGGTTGAATAACCAAGTTTTTAAGTCTTTACGAAATTTGTTATGGATGGTTTCATGCCGGAATTGTGAGGGGAGCAAATTCCATAGTGGTGGAGCTAGGTAAGAGAAAGACCAGCCACCCATACGCAATCGTTTGATCCAGGGGACTAGAAATTTTGCCTGAGTAGAGGATCGGAGAAGATGTGTAGGGAGGTAGGGATGGACTAAGGCACTCAAATACTGTGGCGCTGTGCCCAATTCAATCTTATGCACATAGCATAGGGCCTTGAATTTGATGCGATTCTCCATCCTAAGCCAATGGAGGTCACGGAGAGAACCTGAAAGGGAGGCCTTTCTAGGCACCTGGCAAAGCAGTCTGGCTGCAGAATTCTGTACTATCTGCAATTTTCTAACCACCTCCTTATTGGCTCCTAAATACAGGACGTTCCCATAGTCCAGTCTGGACGTAATCAAGGCCTGGATCACTGTTCTTTGTGTGGGACTAGGCAACATCCAGAGAATTTTTTTGAGCCATTTTAGGATGGTGAAGCAGATTGAGGTGACCTTGCCTGCTTGCTGTCTCATAGATAGCTGGTCATCTATGACTACGCCTAGATTGCAGACTGATTGTGACGGTTGTGGTAGATCACCCATTTGAGGTGGCCATTTTTAGGGGCCACAGAGATCTTTGTTTTTCCCAAGGATAGAAAACTTCAGTTTTTTCCCCCGTTTAATTTTAACCTGTTGGCCTGCATCCAACTAGCTATCTTTTTCAGCCCTACCTGGGGAGAAGGCACCTTAGATGCCTCATTGGTAGACAGAGAGAAGATTAGCTGGGTATCATCTGCATACGAGAAGATGGATAACTCAGCCTCTTCAGCTATTGTGGCCAGGGGTCTAACATGGATATTAAATAGTAATGGGTTGAGGATAGAACCCTGCGGCACTCATAAGGAGAGGCATGGGCCTTAGAGCTTGCAGACAGGAAAAGACCTGAAATATTCGGCCAAACAGGAAGCTCGTCAGCCATTTGAGTGCTGATCTGACAATGCCTAGAGAAAGTAAAACTTGTAGAAGGGCAGGTGTTCCTTGGTCTAATGTTCGTTCTGTCGGGAGTTGTGGACTTTCCTGTTTTATTTTCTCTCTCTTTCTCCCTAATGATGTTCAGTGCACTAGTACACCCCCATGTCACCTCACAGTTACTCCCGCGGCACCCTTCACTTACGTTCAGGGCACAGCACAAGTCTGAAACAAGCGGTCATGAGCGTCCCAGCAGCTTCAAAAGTGAAAGCACACACAGCATGCAGAATGTAAAGAAAGCACATCGTCCTGCCGAAGTAGGACAAACTCAATAAAGTAAATAGTGCTTATATCACTAAAAATAACACGCAACATGTCACAACCAAGTAAAGGGGCCAGTAACCATGGGATGATACAAATGACGACACAGCGGTACTAAGGAGGAACTTTCACGCCTCTTTATGAATCAGAATACAGAATTTAGAAAGTAAAAAGACATAAGCCAATGAAAAATAAGGGTGGGGGAGTGGGCAGGGCTTCTCTCCTGTACTGAGCAACCGCAGATCTTAGCCAGAGCAGCGCTTGCACGCTGACTCTAGGCTGGACCTAAAAAAAATATTATAGGTGCATGTAAACAAACACAAACCCTCACCTTTTTTGAAAAGACTAAAACTAAATATTTCTAACAGGAGCTAGGTCAAGAATAAGGGAGAGGCAGAAGATGTAACTTGTTTGGATGATTTCTCACAAGGCTATCTACTTTACTTACCCCAGTAAAGCCCCTAAACTGAGTATTTAAGGGCACCCCAGAACCTTAATCTTCAGATTACAAATGACCTTCTAAGAAGCAGTAGCGGTTGGTGGTGGGAGTGCTGCTGCACGTTGCCACCCCTGTGCCGCTGGCGGTGTAAGTTTGTGCTGCATTGTGGCCCCTCAGTGCTTACCTTAACCCCCATGGGACTGGGATCCCAAACTGTGCTACACCCTCCAAATAGTTCCACTTTAATTGCCCCCTTTCCCCATTGCACGAAATTGGCACCGGTTACCGAATTTGACCACTGCATCAGCCACCCCTGTGCCATGGCGGTGCACTGACGTCCCTTTCCTGAACCTTGCCTTGTACTGACTTCATCCAAAAGCTCAATTTCCTAAATTGTTTACTTCCCTGCAAATCGCTGACTGTGTTTTCTCCCATAGGATATATTGAAAAACAGTGATATTGCAAAACAGATTTTTTCTGTAACAAAGTATCTTTGGTTCTATAAAATAATTATACTAAAAGTATTTTTTTTACAAACAATTGGTCTTGAATTTAGTCACTGAGTGTGTGAAATAATGTGTGTGTGTACAACAAATGCTAAGGACTGACCGATAAGACTATCTGCTCGCCCACACTAGCTCAAAGGAGAGCATTAATATTATCTACTTTAGCCTCTGTAAAGCCTCTGGGGATCCAGTGGACTCTGTGTACAGTATACCTTACTTTGGCATAGTGTATACAGAGCACCTTCCTACATTGGGCACGGTTGATTTCTTGTTTCTACCGTATGAAGAGTTCCATAGTTTAATATTCCTATGTTGTGGGAAAGCCCAGTGATTTTTATCCATTTGTGTTTGTGAATTTCTACATGCATTGACATTTGCACACCCATTTATTTTTGTGTCTTGAACCCTAAGTGCTACCCCTTTCCAGCACCTTTTTATTTATTATCGCAGAAATGTTGTCTTTTGAAAAACTTAAATGCGGATATTGATTTTGGAATACAAGCAATCTAATAATTTGGGTTGCTTCCTCCTTTCACTGCTTTCCACAACACATTTAAAGCCAAGGTCTTTCTTGTGTGTCTGTATATTTTGCAACACTTTTTCAAAATACAACAACTTGTCTTTTTGCTTCTGTACTCGTTCTACTACTCGTATAATACATTTTCTGATTCATTTGGTGACAGTTTGCCGCACAAGGTTATGTTTGCTTTATACAATGTCGATTTTATAGCCATTCTGTGCCAGAAGAATCTTTTTCTATTAAATAAAATCCACGCGTAAATACAAAGCGTTGTACATATGCAGATGTTCACATTACCGATGCTGCTTTGGGCGCATGAGCCTTGAAATATTACTAGTATATTGTAATACATGTATCACAAAATATATTGTCCGCATTATAGTACAAGGAGACATTCCCGAAATGCAGAACAAGAACATGAGTGCAGCATTGTTCATGTTGCTGCTATAATGAAAGCAATACATTTCAACATATTTGAGAGAAAGGTTGGCTGTGTACCAGTTGTGAATATAAGTTTGCTTGACATTCAGGCACATGTTTTCATTTAGCAATCAGAATCTATAATCACTACTGTGTCCATAAGAGGTCAAGTACACCTTTATAGAAGACACGTGTTTCTAATTTAACAGCTGGCAAAGCAAACAGCAATTTGACATTTTGTACATTGGGCCATACAGTGGCGTGAAGCAGCTCACAGATATGCATCCTGCTTTCTTGTGCGGGGAACGCATCGTCCTAACGTCTTTTTGCTGCTCCTCCTCAAACGTCACATCTATACAAAGAAAATTATTTCGGTCAAGGATTGATAGCAAAACATCACCATATTGCTATAAACTAGCTTAATTGTTTAAATATTATCTGGGGTTGATGGGAAATAGATACACAAATCATGTGACGTTAGTCGCCATACCTGGAGAGGAATGAATTAGATTTTCCACCCCCAAAATATGAATAACAGAAGCAGTGACAGGGTTGGGTTGGGGCCACAATCAGGCCCGGACAGCCAAAAAAAGTAGCCCCCATTTGTAGCAACCTTTCTCAAAACAAAGCTTGTTTAGGATAGTGAAACTAACGTTGGCAAACATTTACTGTAATACCAATATTTTAAAGCTTATAGGGCTAATTCTTTTAACTGGAACCCCATGCATGCCACTGCAGCCTGCCATCTACAGGGATATAAATCCAGGGATATAAATCCTGTTCATACCATGAGGTCCCTGAATTTGCATCTTAAGCTTAGGTCTGGTAGCCTGTGCTCAGTCCTAGACCCCTGAATGCCCTGTCTGTCATCAGACTCCAAAATGTATGTTCATCCCTAAGGATACTTACATATCAGTAATAAAGCAGGTCTCTAGCGGTTCACACTCATTCTTAGGTCTTGAGACTTCTCCGCACCCTCAGGGATCAGTAACCCGGCTTATCCTAAATCAGAGCCAAGAGACTCTTTGGGGTAGTGAGCAAAATATAAATGCTGTGGCTCACAAATCCCTCAAGGCTCTAGGACATCATCAGGTACTTCACAAAGAACAAGGCCATCCTTCAGCCCTCTAGCTCTGGCTCACTTTGACCTGGACCATTAAGGGCCACGTGTTTCCATGACTCTTCTATTTACCCTCAGCTCCAATGGCGTTGAACTAGTGAAATAGTGCTCCTGCTGATTTCCACATTCCATGGGCTGGTGATTATTAACTAGATCCCCAGCAAGGGCCATGCTCAATTTAAGATCTCAAGGCTGCTTCCCAAGTCCAATTTATTGATGCTCCTGCTGGCCCTCAGTTTCCTGTCTTTCCTGATCATTCTTAGGTCTCAACGACTCACAACTCATACTCATAGAAGGCCAGAGCTGTGTTTTCAAGACTGAATAGAAATGGTAAAGCTGTCTGTACATCTTAAATGCACTTGATGACTGAGGTGCCTTTTTAAGGTTGTGTGTGAACAGTGTACTTGAATGATAAGAGAGAGGTGTACTGGCAGCATGAGATGTACTGGTTAGAAATGTGATACACTGACATAGTTTAGTGGACATAGGGTACAAACAGGTCATGATTGTGATGTGTTGGTTGAGTTGTGGATATATGCAAGTCACGTTGGAAATGCAGCAATATATCTTTGTGTACGCATGCTATTTGGAGATCAGGGTTGAGGCCCTTTGGCAGAGCTGTATGTGCATGTTATACATGTATATTAAGGTTCAGTTACAAAGGTAGAAGTGGATGATAACAGGGAATTTACAGTCAATGTCGATGTGCACTGGCACAGCTCTGTGTACTCAGGGTAGGTGCTGGTCATGCATAACACTGTGAAATAAATTAATTCGTTCTTTGATAGGCAACCAATGAAGTTTGTGCAAGATGGGCTGGCATGTGCATACCTTCAGACCTGGCCATATAATTTTGTATGACTTGGAATGTGTTGCACAAAGTAAGAGACAATCCCAAATACCACACATTTGCACAGCCAACTAGGCCTTCTTTGCCATATGTCTGTTTCAGGAGGAAATCTTAATTAATAGCTGCAGACCGAAATAATTAGAGAAAGTGTGGTGGGAGTCAATCCTCACACCCGACAATTACCTGATGTGGAAGGTTTAGGAGAGCAACCCAATTGCCTAAACCAATAACAACCCAGCCAGAGATTAGTGCATCCATTAATAATAAGGACCGCTGTCAATCAGCTTCAACTTATTGCTCCCTATCCAGTTCCAAATAAAGTGTATGGACGTGAAATGGGAGAGAGTCAATATCCAGGTGCAGTAGGGCCTGGGTATCATCAGCCTACATATTAACACTGACTTCCATGTTAACTAAGACATTGGCAGGCAGTCTAACATAAATATTACAATATTGATATGACAAGAAGGAGTCTTGTGGAACTCCTGGATGGACTCTAGCTCTCTGGGGAGCATACGCAACCAGAATCACCCAATGTCAACCACCTCAATATGGACAGCATCAAAGGCGGCCAACAAATATGGTAGGATCAACTTAGTGCTGTGCCCGTTGTCCATGTCCGGCATTAAATCATCCTGAATGGAAACCATGACCATTTGTTTGTTATGTCCAGGATGAAATGCAGCTTGCAACTCTTTTAAGTGATTATGGTATTGCAGATATTTACAAAGGAGTTTGGACGCGCAGTTTTCCAACACTTTGGTGCTAAATGGTCAGACCAAGATGGGATGGAAATTCTTCAAGACCACAGAATCAAGCCCTGTCTTTTCTTTAGGCAAAGAATAACTGTGACATCTTTAAAGATGCTTAAACAAACCCCTCTTCCACAGTGGTAGGTATTTATTAGGGAACTCCAAGGTTGTATGAGGGAGAAGAGATTTAACAACCGCCATGGACAATGATGCGGAGGGGAGCCAGACTTCACCACACTCACTAAATTATTTAGGTCAGTTTAAGATGAAGCCTTAAATGAAGAGAATAACAGATTCAAGCAAAAAAAAACGAGATCAATGTCCGTACTTAAAGTTTCCACATTATATAGGAAAACATTATGATCATAGAGCTCTACAGAGGGGGTAATGTTCAATTAATGCTAGGAGTATCATTTAGATCCTAAAACATCTGGAAAGTGCTTTTTGAATATTCTGAGCAAAAATAAACTCATTTGAGTAAACAAAATTTTAGCTAGTTGGATGAAGGATTTATAATTCTTTAAACCTGCTTTTTACATAGTCAGGTCAGCGGGGGAGAGTGATTTCCTCAGGGCATTATGAATGTCCTGAGAGTGGATTTCATTCATTTCATATCAGCAATAAACCAAGGAACTCTAGAGGAGCTGTGCCATCCAATTTGGAACTTGACGATCATTGGCATTAGCAATATAGTTTTAGAATGCTAGCCCATGAGCATAAAAAGATAGATACTTTTTAAGCCTCTTCTATGATATAACTCCTGAGCAATTTCCAATTTTTAATCATGGTACCCACATGAACGGTAGTGGCATAGCCAGCAGAATTTTTTACATAATCTGATTATGATCAGTTCAGCAAGTAGAGTTACAGGAGCGGTCGGCAGTAGGTGTTTCTGTAGGGCGGTGACGTGGGCAGTGGGAGGGGCAGGGTGGGGGTAGTAATGTATGGTTCACGGAGTTTTACAGGTAAGTAAACATTTAAATAAATAAAACGAATTTCGTTGCACGCACTGCATCACAAAATGTGATGCAGTGCGCGCAACAAAATTCGTTTTATTTAAATGTTTACTTTCCTGTAAAACTCCGTAATCCATACATTACTACCCCCCACTCTGCCCCTCCCCCTGCCCACGTCTCCACCCTACAGAAACACCTACTGCCGACCGCTACTGTAGAGTTACCTCCTGGAGATGGAAGTGACTCGGGGATAGATCTTAAGACATGTTGCTACAGAGGGTAAGACAGAAGGTGTGGTCTGCACTTACACATCGGCCACATTGATGAATTGCTTTCAGCTCTACTGATTATGTTGATTATGTTGTTTGTGTTATTTATAGTCAATTTAAGTTTGAAAGGACGAATGAGCTGTAGGTTGTTGTCAATTTGTAGCAGTGATTTATTAATCATATTCAAAGTGTATTGGTTTCAGTGGTTGTGTTGCTTTGAATGTAGTTTCATTTAACTTTTTTAAATCACCACCTGTCCTCCCAAAGAGTTATTTCTGGTGGTAATTCTCCACCTAAGGTAGCTGTAACTGCAACTTTAATAGCATTTTCTTTTTCGGCACCGAGTTTTACCAGGTGTGATTTTTCTACATCAAGTAAAGCACGGGTGCTGTAAAGGCACCTCCAGTGAAAGTAGGTGAAGAAAAATTGAGATCTTGTTATTGCATGAATCAGATGTATCAATGAAAAATATATGGTACAATTTCTCCTCACAACTTGTAATGAGGACCTGTGGGTGTCGCTGGGAGCTGCACAATTACATCCTGGATGAAAACCAACCCCTTTCTAAAATAAATGAAACCATTTCCATTTTTAAAGGGACCAGTGTCCTTATAAAGCTGGAACGGAACACAGTATATGATCATGTAGGAGTGATGTCAGAATGGATTTTTGGATCAGATTTTCCAGGGTAATACACTGGCTGTACCAATGATGCTAATATTCATGTTAAAGTTGTCAAGGATTTGTGATCAATCAATCAATCAGTAGATTTGTAGAACACTTCTTGTCACCCTTGAGGGTATCTCGGAGCTGATAGGTTCCAGGTAATTAGCCAAATAGCCTGGTCTTCAGGAACTTTTGGAACTCTGGAAGAGATGGGGAGGTCTTGATGAAAGGGTAGCTCATTCATTGTCTTCACTGATAGGTAGGAGAAGGAGCGATCTTTGCATCTTCTATGTGGACACAGAGAGTAAGTGTCTGGTGGTCTGATGAATGTTCAGGTGATGGTTCAAGTAGGCAAGACCGGAGTTGTGTATGTCCTTGTATACATGCTTCAGAAGCTTGAAGTGACATTTTCTGTACATGGAGCCAGTGGAGTTCCCTGAGTTAGAGGGTGAAGTAGCGTAGCCTAGGGAGATCTGGGATGAGTCTCTCTGAGGCCTCCTGTATGGTCTGTAGCTGGAAGAGGGAGCTGTGATCCCTATGTAGAAAGAGTTGAGATAGCCAGTCGGTTGGAGAGAAGGGCCCGGATGATGATGCGTCTTGAGCTCTGGGGTAGCCATTTGAGTATCTTACGAAGCACTCAGAGGAGTAAGAAGCAGGAGAAGGAGAAGACAGAGTTAACCTGAGTTGTCATGGTTAGCTTGTTGTTCAGAATAATGCCTAGGTTCCTAGTGTGGTCAGTGAGGGTAGGAGTAGGTCGGAGTTCTTAGGGCAACTAGGATTCCTTCCAGGGTGAGCTTTTGTTTCTGAAAATCCGTACCTCTGTTTTGTCTGTGTTTAGCTTCAGGCATTTGTCCTTCATCCAGTTAGCGACATCGGTCATGCTGTTGTGGAAGCTGGTCTTGGTGGTGTCTTTAGAGAGGTAGAGGATGAGTTGTGTTTCGTCAGCATATGATATGATGTTGAGTCCATGGTGTTTTGGCAATGCTGGCCAGAGGTAATGTATAAGTGTCGAAGAGGGTGGGGCTAAGCAAGAATCCTTGGAGTACTCCACAGATGATTTTCTTGAATTCGGAGGTGAAGGAGGTGAAGAAAGCAGCGATCCATCTGAAAGTGGCTCCTTGGATGCCTATAATGTGCTGCCTTGTAACGAGTGTGTGGTGGGAGACCATATCAAAGACTGCTGAGAGGTCTAAGAGTAACAAACTTGCATGCTCTCCTCAGTCGAGTAGGGCTCAGATGTCATCAGTAGCTGCGATGATTGCTGCCTCGGTACTGTGGTTGCTACGGAATCTGGATTGAGAGGAGACAGGTAGGAGGCTCCATTCCAAAGTGCGGAGAGTTGTTGTTTAATGGCTTTTTAAAATTCTTTGGACCATGAATGGGAGCAGATATATGGGTCCGTAGTTGTTATGTTCGCTGAGGTCTGCCAATTGTTTGTTTAGTAGGACATTGACTTCTGCACATTTCCTGCCCTCAGGGAAGGTGGCTGGGGCAACTGAGTTGTTGAACAAGGTGATGAGTACATTGCTGATTCTGGCTTTGCATAGGTTGAAGATGTGGTGGGGGCATGGGTCAGTTGGGGCTCCTGAGTGGACCAAATTCGTGATGGAGACGGTGTACTCTGGGGTGAGCTAGCTTCATTCGGTTAGTGGGAGGTTTGGGGTGGTAGCGGGTCATTGTGTTGCTTAAAGAAGCTGGTTGTCTTGGGCTGGGGTTTGAAATTTCTGTAGATTTTTCGCGATCTTGTTGTGGAAGATGCTTTTTAAGTTGTTGTAGAGTTCCTGTGAGGTGGTAATGTTGTTTGTTGCAGCTGAGGATTTGGACAAATCTTTGATGATGTTCAAGAGATCTTTGCTGTTATTGGAGCTTGATTTGATGCATGAGGCCAATGCCTTTTTCTTTGATTCTCTCAGCTGTCTGTTGTTGAGATTTCTCTTGAAAGCAGTCTTGCCAGTCATGTCCTTGCTGGTGTGCCAACTCCGAGTCCTTTACAGTTATTTACAGTTTTGTTCGGTGGTTCTGAGGTCTACAATGTATCAGCTAACCCTAACCTGCTTGATGGACTTTCTGTGGGTGTTGTTGCCAATGTAAGCAATGCTGTTGGTGCAGTTGGTGATCCAATTGTTGAGGTTTCTGATGGTCTGGCCTAGGTTGATGGAGGGGATGGGGTGGGTGTTGTTGAGGGCATTGATCCATATGTCTTTTGACAACCAACTCTAGCTGCGGTGGGGGGCATTGGGCAGAGTTGGGGCGGAGGTCCATGAGCTGGTGATGTTGAAGTGGACAATGCGGTCCAGGTGAGTTCCATGGTGTGGCTGTACCTGATGCGGTTGCTGGAGATAAAGATTGGTTATAGCATGTGGCCTGTGGGCTGCGTGGGGTCATGGATGAGTTGGGTGAGTCTGATTTTATTCATGCTGTGGTTGGTAGTGCTGATGACACTGTGGTCATCAAGATGGAAGTTTAGGATGCACACAAAAATGTTGTTGTTAGAGTCTACGGCGGGGGGTGATGAAGTTGGTGACAAAGTTGTAGAAGGCTAGATGTGGTCCTGGGGGACAGTAGCGAGGATGCCCCTGATGGTGGTTTTGTTGTCTGCTTGCAGTTGGAAGTTGAGGTGTTCCATGACTGGGCTGATGTCATCATTTGTGGTGATGCATTGGATGGATTCCTTGTTTATGATGGTGATCTCTCCACCAGTCTTGTTGATGCGGTTGCGGTGGATGCTCCAGATATTCCATTTAGGGATTGTTTTTGAGTGCCAGCAAATGTTTTCAGCTTCAGTCTAAGTTAGACTTACTAGGGTATTCCATCTCAAAAGAAGGCATTTTTACCAAAGAAAGCTCTTGTGGAAGTCATCACAAATGTATTTGCCTGTGTGAGCACTGTGATGAACATTACAGAAAGCATTGAGAGAGTTGCCCCATAAAGGTCTGCACAAGGGATTATCAATAGAATGATTTCAATCTAATTTAAGGGGCAATTGTAGTTCTTTTCAGATTTCGGTAAAGTCACATCATGACTGTAGGCACTAATGTGTATAGCTTAGATGCTATCAAGTCCTAATATCTATGAGCATGTGATTGGAATGTAGCTTTTGATTGCATAACTTTGAACACTACAGAACACAACTATTCAGCCATTTAGAAAGAGCTTATAGCTTGTGTTTGGGATAAGAGCGATTTCAGGCACTACATATGGGAAACAGATTCATATTGAGGACTCAAGACCAGCCATGCTCAACATTAAATCTCAACTCTCACTCGTCTCCCCCTCATTGCCAACCATCAACGTATTTCATGAGATTACAATGATCATGACCTATTTTGTCGTCTCTCCCATCTCATACTTTCATAAACTGACTTTTTTGCATTCTCAAAACGAGCATCCAGATAAGGGAAACCCACTCCCTGCATAGCATCTAATACCCAACAGGTGTACAACATTCATAACTTAAGAAGGAAATTAACGACTAGTAGATAAGGAGAGAATGAGTCAGAGTCAAGCGAGCTTTATTCGACAAATGTCATAAAAGCAAAATACATACAATTTGACTTAAGAGATAAAAAGTTTTCCAACTACACATTGTAATAGGTTCATGATATTATACACAATAAAATCAACACTAAAAGTTGCAGATACAAGAAGTTCATGGTATTTAAAATACACAATATATTACAAAACCATAATTTGGATGAGTCAACCACTAACCGCTTTACTCCTAGGGGTCCAGGACCACCCTAGATACTTTGCCACTGATATATAAAGGATTGGTACTTGTGCAGATGATTCTGACTGCTGCCATGCCACTCCTAGTACCTAATAGTTTACACATTGGGCGCAGCCATGCCCTACGCAGGGTGGAATATGCAGGACACCCAAATAGCATGTGAGTAATTGATTCCATAGGGGTTGGGCAACAGGGGCAAGTAACCATTCCACCGTTTGTCCACCTCGATGTAAATGCTCTAATTGGCAAACTTCCAATTCTAAGTTGGAAATAAAGTTTTCTATCAAGTGGCTTGTTTATATCGTCCCAGTATGTTTCCAGGGTGGTCACATCTTTAAAATCGAGAAAATTCCCTGTAAGCGAAAGTGGTGCACTAGTCCTGTGGAAAAGTAAATTTTGCCATGTTCTGTGTCCCTACGCGTCCTCCATCATATGTTATCTGTGCATGATTAATATGCATATGTTATTCCCCATGTTCGATTAAAGACGCAATTATAGTTGTGTCCACCTTTAGTATGTCAGTTTCCAGTTCTCGTGAATACTACGAATATCAGGCCTATGTAAAGCTACGTTGCCACGTTTCTCAGTGTGCACGTTATTCCATTGTAAAATCTCCGTTTCTAGGCCTCAAAAGGGCCTGGACACCAGATTCAGCTCCTGTCCCCTGAAGCCTCGCTGAGGAGCGATACAGCCCCCGCCTGTATCCTCGACCCTTCACTTACTTCCTGCCTCGCAGTGCCCGGTTCAGCCTGGCTCTGCCTCTGAGTCTGCCAAGAGTATGTTATGATTCGAGTTATCAGTACAGCCCTCCTTCTCTGCATTCCTAAAGCTACTGAATCGCATCAATAGTTTCCGTCATTGTCTAGCCTCTACGTCTCCATGTAAGAGAAATACTGCATTTAATGATCATTTAATATTCTTCATCACGCACTACATGTAGAATAATGCATGCTCCAGTCTTAGAGTCTGTTCGCCTTTACCCCGATAACATTTGGATTCTATCAACATGTTCTCTAAACATCAGATACTAGATACTGCTTAGGTACATGTCGCCCTGACTCTCCAGACTTCAGTCTCTGCTCCTAGCACAGAGTTCATAGTCCCCAGCTTCTCCTAGTAACACGTCATTGCCAGTTTGCGCGCACCATCAGGTTAGAGGTCCCGGCTCCTTAGGTAGCCCCCTCCATTGTTTCCACCCCATTCATGACATATTCTGTTACGTTTGCATCACATGTCTATGTATACGCCCTGTTACACCTCTTTTCACCCTTATCTTTCGCGACTGCTACGCGTCACGCCTATTGCTCTTCCCACTGCTACGCCTATTGCGATGTAATGCTATGTGTTTGCGTTATGTATATATGCTCATGTACTGTTATTAAAAAGTTATCCTTCCGCCGATTCCGATCCTGACCCCGGCAGCGCTGCCAGGGCTTGCCATCCTATTCCTGTGCAGGTTGTCCTGTCCCTGTCTTTATGCTGTATTAAACCTGCAAAACTCCTACTACCTCGAATCTTGACTCTTATTTATTGAGCTATCTGTTATTCATTTATGCATTCAAAAAGAGAGGTATTATTTATTTATCTACCACATAATGGCGCCCGAATAGGGACTTGCCCTTTCCCCACGCGTCGGTGAAGCCACGCCGACCCCCTGACCCTCTGCAGTCGTGACGGAACTCTTCTGCGCACCGGCAGATATTTCTGCTTCAAGTATCCCTCAGGCCCACGGAGGAGACGGAGGAGGCGGTCCAGCATCCAGACGAGACGGTGGAGGAACGCGGCGAGTCCCGACCAGAGCCCAAGCCGAGAGTCCAAGGTCCGAGGTATCCGGAGGCCCACCCGTAACAGAAGTCCGAAGTTCGTCCGTCCGGCGTCCAAGCAGTCCCGTCCAGTCTGAGGCCTTCCGTTCTTACTGCCCGGTGAGTACCATTACTGGGGTAGTATCTAGACAGGGTCAATTTAATTGACTCTGGTCCGTGGGTTGGTGGTACACAAGCCCACAAACGAAGTGTCCACTCCGGTGGATACGGGTCCTGACGTGTCTCTGTATGAGACCGGTAAGTTTCGTACTGTTTCAGCAGTGCATCTAGTTTCTGTTCTAGTCAGTTCTGTTCTCGAGAAAATTCATGTATTCTGTTTTCCGTATTCCAGGTAGTATTCTGTTCGAACTGTTATTCTGAATGTTCTTCATGTATCTTGATGTCGTGGAATGAGTGTGAAGTAGTTATCGTGTTTATTGTGTATCGTATTGTGTCCAGATTATAGTTCAGTCATGCCGCTCTTTTCAAAACTACGTCAGTTGAGAACTAGAAAAGGTCTGCTAGAAGCAGCAGTTCCTGTCCCGCCTAGGGACAGTCCAGGTCATTTTATATATCAGAAGCATGGCATAAGCGCCATATTGTATCTAGATTTATGGGTCGAGTATACCAAACAGTTAGAGGAAAAGTATAGATGGCCTGTGTCAGGCACATGGGATGCCGAGTGCATCATGAGAGTAGAAGAAGCATTATGGAAAAAGAAAGCCAGACAGTCACAGAAAGATGCCATCGAGTTATGGCGCAAAGAATCTCATAAAAGAACCGAAAAAGAAATCAGAAAGTCAGAATTAAGTAGAGAATCCTTGGAACGAGCCCAAGAAAGGGAATTAATCGAGATTGGTGAACGAGTTAAAACCGAACAGTCAGACAGACAGAGGCATGCTCTTATTAAGGGTATGTATCCTCTTCTTGCCGAGGGCCTGCCAAAAGCGACCCCGGAGGCATCCAGTAACTTTCCGCCACCATTAGTTCCGACCAAGCTGCGTCACAAACAGACCGCAGCTGATATTTTCATTTCGTCCTATTTGGACGACACAGTCCCAGAATATGCAAATCCTGTTCGCGCTCCGCCAGTCCCTGTAAATCAGGCACTCCCCGTTTCTCCAGACACCGGGGTACCCCTTGCAGTACCTGTTACGGTCCCCCCGGTCCAGCCCGCCATACCAGTTCAGCCCGCATTTCAATTTCCTGCCACACTAGTACGAAGAGGATCAGTCGACGATTCTAGTTTAGGGGCCGCAGGAGGAGGTCCTCCTCAGACCCCGCCGCCACATAAGCGTTTAACGTCAGCCGAATTACATGCACAAGCGTCACAGCGTACGCCCAGACATCAGTCTGTAGCAGAAATAAGAAAAGCCCTTAATGAATGCGGCTATGATCCAGTCCCAGGCGAGGATAATATGGTTTTATATTCATTACGTGTAAGAAAGGTGGCCGAGTATCTAGTCACCCTACCGAATATGAAAGAAGATCTAGACAGAATATATCGTTTCATCCGTACAGGGGATGATCCAGAAAGCATTGGCGAAGTCATGTCTCAAAGGAAAGCCGAGATCCAGCTCATGATACTAAAGTTTTTGATTAATTGTTTAATAAGAGAACAAGATTACCCGTCCAAAGATCAAGCCGAAATGAGAACCCTGACAAAGTGGAGTGATAATATAGCCGAGGGTAAGCACAGGACCATCAGTGCTATGGAAAGTATGTACAAGAAAATCCGTAAAGAAATAATAAAGTTACACGAACAGCGTAAAGCAGCACAAGTAAGCGAGAAAGAAAGTAACTCTGATACTGAAGAGGTAGACGACGAGAATTCCGCCAGAATAGCGTATGTGGGAAAATCTAGATTTCCAGATCGCCATTTACGCCTAGAACACAAGTCAACTTTCCATCATCCAGCACCAGAACAAGGTTCTCTAGAACAAGTGTTTCAAGCTACCGATCACATTCTGAAATCACGAATCGGTTACAGTGAGTTAAGTACTATGCATGAACAAGAACTAGCCCGATCAGCAGTCCGATGGACTACTGATTCTACCACTTTTCCAGACGAAATAGTGGCACAAATGTTTCTGAAAATGCCCCCAGCCGAACAACGACTGGCGGGTATGTATATGATTCAGCACCTCATTACATTGTATGAGGGTCAGCACTCTGATCCAGGCCCGTTACATGATATCCTGAACGAGTTACTCCAGTATAGATGGAAAGGTTTAGGTACCGATTTAATTAGTGTCATTCTAGAACAGCGTCACAAATATAGAACGTTTTTGAACCCGCATTTTGTTCATGTCTCACCCCCAGAAAGTAAACCATTTTACATAGAGAGACAGAATCCGTTACGAGAAGTCCACCCAGTTAGAGGAACGGGTGGCGAACTAGAACGAGTGTTTGTTTACACCCCGATCACAAAGATGGAACTCTTAGAGATGAAAAAATTAATCCCCTGTCATGATAAAGATCCAGCAGGGTTCCATCGAGAATTAAAAGACATGCTCCGTATGGGAGAATACACGTATCCAGATATAATTAAAATGTTAAAGGTTCTGCTGCCCGCAGGGGTGTATGAAAAGCTCAAGGAAAAAGAATGGGAGGTGGGAGAGAAAAAGATCGATTGGGCAGTTCTAGAAGCTGAAGATAAGGCACGAGTACCAGGTACCGGTCTTGGAGCGAAATGTAAAGAATTACCTGAATTATTGATTCAAGTTTTACCCAGATTGTTAACAACGAAAAAGGAAGACTGGGATGCAATCTCAGCCTGTAAACAGAAACAAGACGAAGACATTAGTGATTTTTATTCTAGATTTGAGAAATGTTTTAGCATCAACAGTGGCCTCAAGACAAGTAGTGAGTCATACCCTCACCTTTTTGTTACTAAATTAGTCGAGAATTCAAGTCCACCAATTAAAAATCGAGTTTTGAAAGTCGAAAGTACCTGGCAAGCTAATACCCCGTCCCAGATGTTACAGATGCTCCAATATCACCAGAATAGAATCAGGGAAGAGCAAGAACACGAGAGAAAGCGTATGAAAGACACGAAAATGAAAGTACTAGTTGCACAATCTGTTCCTCAAGACAGTCAGAAGAGGGGTCCGAATCAAGCCAGTCATCCTGCAGCTCCCGTTAAAGGGAACTGCAATTATTGTAAACAGCCAGGTCATTTTATAAACGAGTGTGCAGTTCTGAAACACAACATAGCTACTGGTAAGACTAAAGAAAGACCACGTCCGCCTAGACAAGAACAAGTTTCACAGACTCCTCAGCCACAGAATGCACCACAGACAGTTACAGCACCGCAGCCCATCGCTGCAACACAGCACGTTACACAGCAGATGTACCAGTATGCACAGTCTGAGTATCCAGAGTATCAGCCATATTCATGAAACAGCCTAGAGAGGGAGGTAGGCTTGCCTCTCATCGAGATACCTGTAGATCAAGAAGGTCCCTATGTTCACAGTCAAGTATTAGGGAAAGACAGAAAGTTTTTGATTGATACAGGGGCAAGTAGGACCACAATTAGCCTCGCCGAAGTTCCAGGGGCTCCGCTCTCAGGCTCAAGAAATGTTTCCCTTGGATTTTCAGGAAAACCCATTGTAAATGAAATATCAAAGCCAGTTACTCTAGAAGTAGGTCCATTGTCCCGTACTACTGATCTGTTACTTACTAAGTCATGTCCAGAGAATCTATTAGGTATTAAAACACTGAAAGAGTTAGGTGCAGTTATATGCTGTTCCCCAGAGGGAATACGATTGTTCCTGCGTGACTTTAAGGGTCACTATGTATTACGAGATTTTGATCCCAGATTGTCCAATGTTCCGCAGCATCTATGGGCGCAAGGTCCAACTGATGTTGGTTATATGCAAATCACACCCCATTGTGTGACTCTCAAGCCAGGTGTAGTGTTACCACGAATCAGACAGTATAGATTGCCACCGGAGGCTGTAGCAGCCTTATCCAAAATTATTGACGAGCTCATCGCTCAAGGAGTGGTTGTAGAAACTGACTCCAATGTATGCAATTCTCCGATCATTCCAGTCATGAAACGTACTGATCAAAATGCACCCCCAGTATATCGATTAGTGATTGACCTACGAGAGCTTAATAAATGTATTATTCCCCAGTACCCAGTTGTCCCAGATATCTCTTCCCTATTGACAGCCATTGATTCAGAAGCCTCATTTTTTACAGTCATAGACCTCAAGAATGCATTTTTTAGTGTCCCCATTCATCCAGACAGCCAGTTCCTTTTCGGATTTTGTTTAAATGGAAGGAGCTATATGTTCACACGAGCTCCTCAAGGTTTCACAGAAAGTCCTAGTATTTACAGTCAAGCACTTAAGAGACAACTAGACAACATTCACATGCCAACTGACACTGCCCTGCTCCAGTATGTCGATGATCTACTGGTCACAGCCCGTTCTGAACGTGCTTGCGAGCGAGCATCCCTCACAGTTCTGTATTTCCTAGCCGAGATGGGGCACAAGGTGTCCCCTTCGAAGCTTCAATTCTGTGTCCAGCAAGTGGTCTACTTAGGACACTTACTGTCCAAGAGGGGTAGGCAGTTGACACCTGACCGTATCCAGTTAATAGCGAGTCTTCCTCAGCCCAAGACCCAGAAGGAGGTACGTGCTTTTATCGGCCTCACTTCTTACTGCCGACAATGGATTCCTCAGTATGCATTTCTAGCCAAGCCACTGATACAGTTAACGACACAGGAGGCAGCCGTATCGACTGTCCTCCCTTGGACATCTGAACATACACTCAGTTTCAATGAGTTAAAGAAAGCCCTATGTCAAGCTCCAGTTCTAGCTACACCAAACTACAGTAAGCCTTTTACACTTTTCGTCACAGAACGCGAAGGTACAGCATTATCTGTTCTCACACAAGATCAAGCAGGACAATACAAGCCTTGTGCTTATTTTTCGAGCACATTAGATCCTGTAGCCCAGGCTCTCCCTGCGTGCCTCAAGTCAGTTGCAGCCACAGCACTAGCTATCAGACAAAGTGATTCCATAGTATTAGGACACTCCCTGACAGTACAAGTTCCACACTCCGTGGAAGTTCTTTTAAACCGAACACAGACTCAGCACTTGACAATTGCACGTTTAACAGGTTATGAATTGACACTGTTCCAGCCACACATAGAAATCAGACGCTGCAACATCCTGAACCCTGCTACACTGTTACCATCAGTTACTTTAAGTCCGGACACACACGACTGTGTGGAAGTAGTTAATATTACGACAAAGCCAAGACAAGATCTGACAGATATTCCGTTACCAGATCCCGACCTGACACTTTATGTGGATGGTTCATGTATGAGAACAAGTACAGGAGAACTAGTCGCCGCGTATGCAGTGACTACCGACACCGAAGTTATTAAGACACACCGTATTGACACCCTGTCCGCTCAAGCAGCAGAGCTAGTTGCTCTGACACAAGCCTGCATACACGCTAAGAACCGGAAAGTTAATGTTTACACAGATTCACGCTACGCATTTGGAGTCGTACACGACTTTGGAGTGCTCTGGCAGGAGAGAGGTTTCATGACTTCTCATGGAACCAAGATTCAGCATGGTCTCCTTATTCAAGCTCTGTTAGATGCCATACATTTACCGACATCCATTGCTATCATGAAATGCAAGGCACACACGAAAGTTACTGACAATATTTCCCAGGGTAACGATCTAGCAGATCGCACAGCCAAGCTTACAGCACAGACTCCAGACATTCCAGTTAACATGACACACACTCCAGATCCGACTACATGTATGACAGTTAAGGACCCTACTCAAGATGTCATAGATATCCAGTTACATGCTACTCCCGAAGAAATCAAGAAATGATCCGAACAAGGAGGGGTCCAGACAGATCAAGGATGGTTAACGAAAGGAAAAGCCACTTGGTTTCTCCCCGACTCCATGGTTCAAGTCATTATCAATACCGCACATAGTCCAGCACATTTAGGAGAAAAAGCTATGTTAGACAGTATCCAGAACATTTGGTTCAACAAGCATTTACGAGCTGCAGCCAAGCAGAAAGTCCGTACCTGTATGATATGTTGTCAGTTTAATCCAGGTAAAAGTGTCCCGGTGGAACAAGGTGGATTCCAACCTCCTGACCACCCTTTTGAAGTCCTCCAGATGGATTATATTCAGATGGAGCGATGTCGAGGTTTCAAGTATGTCCTTGTAGTTGTATGCGCTTTGTCCAGGTGGACAGAAGCATATCCAGTCCCAGATTACACAGCCGCGACCACCGCCAAGCAGTTGGTTCGTGAGTTCTTCCCCCGTTATGGACTCCCTAGGGTCGTATATTCTGATAACGGCCAGCCATTCTCCTCAGAGTTAATGAAGCATGTTTCCCTTTTGTTAGGGTACCAGTGGAAGTTCCATTGTGTACGCCACCCTGAAGCAGCAGGTCTCGTAGAGAGACATAACCAGACCCTGAAAATTCGCATCGCCAAAGTATGTAAAGAGAAAGGTGTGGACTGGCTAGTAGCTCTGCCAGTCGCTTTGTTCTATATGCGCATGGTCGCACATTCCAGATCAGGTCTGTCCCCGTATGAGGTTGTTTTCGGCCGCCCCCCTAACATGTGGGGTACACCCAGACCCCGAAGTATTACCGATGTTTCAAGTAATATGCTGACAGATTACCTAGCTTCCTTGATGTCTGCCCTCAACTCTTGTCGTTCACAGGTCGCCGCCGCATTTCCAGACAATACCGAGGTGGCACCGCATGAAATCGTTCCAGGATCCATGGTCCTGGTGCGAAATTTTGACCGCTCAAGTCCGCTGGAGCCTCGCTGGAAGGAGCCCCGACAGGTCCTCCTCGCCACACGTACAGCCGTGAAGTTGGAGGGACGCAAAGGCTGGGTGCATCTTTCACATATAAAGAAGTTTTATGGACTGAAACCGGTCTCAAAGAACATTTCCCAGGATTCGAAGGATTACCAAAGTACTATTCTTAAGGACTGTCCCGCAAAGAACAATGATACTGCACCCTCCCCGTTAGAGAAAACTCCGCAGCAGGAGTATAAGTTGAAACTCCGGTCTAGTAAAATAAGTCAGCCAGTTTGATTGTCTAAGTCCTCCCCTAGGTGAAACGGTTAGACTGTTTCTGACATGTATAAAATAGACCCCCATAGTGAGAGAGTTAGTCAAAACTCAATCCGATGTATCGTTTTTCTATGTTTCATATTATTTCTCAGCATTATGATTTCCTGCACCAGTTATGCATTTTACCTGTATTTTCCAGTTTCTCATGAAAATAAGTCTGCTAATGTTACAGTAGAACACACGTTTAGTGATCTGCCTCCTCATGAACTCTCTTACCGCCTCGCTATGCGAAATAATTCTTTCATCCGCATGTTACATTATTCACACCAGATCAGCAATGCCACTAATTGTTGGGTGTGTGGTCGACTCCCCCCTTTTCAGACACCGAAGGGAGTTCTGCCACTCTTTCCTTATCCTTTTTCACATAATGGTTCGTGTGGAGCATGGTCCACGTTAACGGCATCCTCAACAGATATGTCTTTTCTTAACAGTACATGTTTTCCAGACAAGCAAGGTCTCCCCCACAGAACCGGGTTAGATCTAGAAAATGAAGTGTATAATTTAGGTAATTATTCTTCGAATTTCATGGTCCTGAATGTTCAGTCTGATACTACTCCAGACTTACCTGCAATTTCAGTACTACCAGTCAAAGGCGAATTATGTGTCCGAAATAATGGTTCTACACACGTAGGACATAGTGATTGTACTACTATTGTCAAGTATAGTGACAGTGGGAAATCTATTTTCAAAGCTTCACGTCATTCTTATTTTATTTGTGGTCAGACCGCATATGTTCGTCTGCCCCTCGATTGGGAGGGAACCTGTTACATTGCCTTCCTACTGCCACCGGTTTTTCTAGCCCCACCCGACTACCATAGGAATTCCCACCTAGTACATACTAGACACAAGAGAAACCTCCCGATTGTCGATTATACTGAAACTGCTCTAGAACAATATATAGATATCAATAAAGGTGTCTTTCCTTATTTAGGTACAGTTGTGAATAGTAAACTGATACGTAGGTTAACCAGAACCCTTGAAGCAGTAGTAATTGAGACTACTTCTGCTCTAAGTAATTTAACCGAAGAACAATCCTTTATGAGAATTGTCGTGCTCCAGAATCGTCTCGTCCTTGACGTCATATTGGCCGATAGGGGCGGGGCCTGTAGAGTCATCGGATCTAGTTGCTGCATTTTCATTCCAAATAACGCGCCGTCTGTTTATTCAGCTATAACCAGACTTCATAAAATTGCCCATCTGTTACACCAAAATCCAGGCACCTGGACATGGTCCGGTTGGTTCTGGAATATAATTTCCGCCTGGGGATGGAAAGTCTTGTCCTTTCTAGGTATTGCAGTAGCGATCATATTTAGCTGCTGCCTCTGTATACAATGTGGCCCTGCGATTTGCGGCATTTGTGCTACCTCTTGTATTCCTAGTCCCAAGCCCCATTCTAAAACCCGTTCCAAGAAAATTCGAGACGAGCAAATGATACTGTACGAAATAATAGATGGTATCATGAATATTGATGTTTCCTGAAGGAAACGTAGTGACAAGGAGGGAATGTGGAAAAGTAAATTTTGCCATGTTCTGTGTCCCTACGCGTCCTCCATCATATGTTATCTGTGCATGATTAATATGCATATGTTATTCCCCATGTTCGATTAAAGACGCAATTATAGTTGTGTCCACCTTTAGTATGTCAGTTTCCAGTTCTCGTGAATACTACGAATATCAGGCCTATGTAAAGCTACGTTGCCACGTTTCTCAGTGTGCACGTTATTCCATTGTAAAATCTCCGTTTCTAGGCCTCAAAAGGGCCTGGACACCAGATTCAGCTCCTGTCCCCTGAAGCCTCGCTGAGGAGCGATACAGCCCCCGCCTGTATCCTCGACCCTTCACTTACTTCCTGCCTCGCAGTGCCCGGTTCAGCCTGGCTCTGCCTCTGAGTCTGCCAAGAGTATGTTATGATTCGAGTTATCAGTACAGCCCTCCTTCTCTGCATTCCTAAAGCTACTGAATCGCATCAATAGTTTCCGTCATTGTCTAGCCTCTACGTCTCCATGTAAGAGAAATACTGCATTTAATGATCATTTAATATTCTTCATCACGCACTACATGTAGAATAATGCATGCTCCAGTCTTAGAGTCTGTTCACCTTTACCCCGATAACATTTGGATTCTATCAACATGTTCTCTAAACATCAGATACTAGATACTGCTTAGGTACATGTCGCCCTGACTCTCCAGACTTCAGTCTCTGCTCCTAGCACAGAGTTCATAGTCCCCAGCTTCTCCTAGTAACACGTCATTGCCAGTTTGCGCGCACCATCAGGTTAGAGGTCCCGGCTCCTTAGGTAGCCCCCTCCATTGTTTCCACCCCATTCATGACATATTCTGTTACGTTTGCATCACATGTCTATGTATACGCCCTGTTACACCTCTTTTCACCCTTATCTTTCGCGACTGCTACGCGTCACGCCTATTGCTCTTCCCACTGCTACGCCTATTGCGATGTAATGCTATGTGTTTGCGTTATGTATATATGCTCATGTACTGTTATTAAAAAGTTATCCTTCCGCCGATTCCGATCCTGACCCCGGCAGCGCTGCCAGGGCTTGCCATCCTATTCCTGTGCAGGTTGTCCTGTCCCTGTCTTTATGCTGTATTAAACCTGCAAAACTCCTACTACCTCGAATCTTGACTCTTATTTATTGAGCTATCTGTTATTCATTTATGCATTCAAAAAGAGAGGTATTATTTATTTATCTACCACAGTCCTAAAAGTTTTTGATGCTACCATCTCCCAGTATATGCTCTTAAGGACCTTTTTGGGTGGAAACCTAGCATTAAGGGGATCCTCCCATAGCTCTTGCATTCCTAATTCTCCACGAATCCCCCTAATGCCTGATAGCCATTTAATTTTATGGAAAGAATCACTTTTAATAATATCCATAAGACCTTTGGCATATATTCTTAGTTCGGGAGTTGTCCACAGGCGACTCCAATATAATACCGGATGCAGGTTAGCAATAAATGTAAGTGGCCTAATTCCTAAATCATAAAAAAAGGACACATAGGGGTACTCTGGGGTAAATTAATAAGATTGCGTAGGAACTTATTTTCGGAAACAGTCATTTTGGCTAAATTCTCAAACCCCCATATCTCTACGACATAGAGGGCTGAGCTAACCACCTTTGCGTCATAGACTCAAAAAGCAGGGGTAATTGGTTTAGTTAGTGATTTGGGCTGCACAGAGCTCAATGCACCAGCCAGTTGGCGATTTAGGGTTGCCAACTCAGTCTGCTGGTTCCACTGCAAATCATGTTGGATATTGACACCCAGGTAACTAAATGCCCTTACTTGTTCCAATGGTCATTTGTTCATAAAAAGATTGCCCTTAAAAGATTTGTGCCGGTTAAAAGACCTGAATTTGGATTTTATAACATTTATTTTAAGACCTCAAGTGGTGCAGAAATCTTCGAAAATAACTAGTGCTTTCTGCAGTCCACTCGGGGTCTTTGAAATGATTAAACAATCATCTTCAAACATTAAAATAGGGACTTTCGCCCCAGCTAAAATTGGGGCGTCAGCATTAGTTGCAATCATTAGTTTAGCCACATCATTAATATATAGGGAAAACAGGGTGGGAGCTAAAACACAGCCCTGTCGTACCCCTCTTTCTACTGGAAACTGACTTTCCAGGAGAACCCCATCTAATCTGTGCAAAGTTGTGCTCATGAAGTCTCATAATTAATGAAAGGAGGGCGCAGGGCATATCCAAATCATGAAGAACAGACCACAGGGTTGAACGTGGAACAAGATCAAAGGCTGCCCTTAGATCAATAAAGGCAGCATATAAACTACCCTCATCTAATTGTACAGTCTTCCAATGAAGCATTGCAAAATGCAATACTTGGTCGACTGTACTAATACAGGCCCGAAACCCTGCCTGGAGGTGCGATAAGATGTTCTGCTCTTGCTCCCATTCCTGTATTTTGTTTAGGATCAGTCTGCCAAGAATCTTTTGCATTGTGTCAATCAGACTGATCGGGCGGTAATTACCGGGGAGGGACTTGTCCCCCTTTTTAAAAACTGGTATAATTTCCGCACCATTCCATGATTCAGAGATAGGTGCTCCTTTTTCTACTGCATTTACTAGTAGCAAAATATACCTTCCCCATGATCCTCTATCAAACAAGAAAATATCTGCTGGGACGCCGTCTATACCCGGCGCCCTACCTGCTACCACAGATTCTAGGGCAAGATTTACATCCCCGATGTTAAATACCTCTTCCAGAAACGGTGTATATATAAATTCAGCGCTTAAGAAGAGAATGTATAATTTACAAGGAAATACAGTATAATTTGAAACCTTGCATGCTGTTCCCCCAGGATTCAAAAGGTGCATTATCTAAATCATTAGAGGTCACATAGAAACAAATATTTAAAATAACTTTACGTTCAATAGTATGACTCTTTTTAAGAGCTCTGTATGCTGGATTCTGATGTAAGTTTGTGTATATCTGTTGTTGTGATCACATAACAAAATTCTGTGGTATAGCCAAGTTATATTGAACTAGAGTGCATCTTGTACATTTTCTGGCTTATTTATGAGCCCCCTGCACAACAGGAGCATCACTTTTTGTGATTCTCCGGCGCAGCAGATTAAAAAATCATTTCTATGAGGCCACGCAAAGCCATGGCTTTGGATGGTCTCATAGATATGGAGTAAGGCAAGACAGCACAAAGACAGCACAAATCACTGAAATGCCTAACTCTGCGCTCAGGAGGCGTTCCATGGTGGTGCAGTGTGTTTTCCCATGCAACATCAATGTATTTTGACGCTGTCTCAAATTTACAAGATCATGTAAATCTGGAGAAGCTCCAAATCTTTACGCCTCCAAAGGTGAGGCATAACAAGGAAATATATCTTTATTTCTCCTCATTTTGTCCTCTTTCTATGTGTGCTGCATTCTGCACCACACATAGAAAGAGGAAACTGCCCATTAGGATTACTTCTAGGCAAGAAGGTGTCCCTTCATGCACAAAAACGATCCTGCCAACACCACAGGCACCCTTGCCCCCATGGAGCAAGGATGCCTACATTAGTGTTAGGATGCCGAAACTTCACCAGTGCCTGGGGAAAGGACAGGAATGCGCTGTATTGCATACATACAGTGCAATCCTGCCTTTTTACTTTGGTGTAGGGCAGCACAGCATGCTGATTGCTGCGCTGCTCTACTCCATATACCCTTAAATGAGGGCCTTAATTTAGACCATCTCATATATTTAGTAGTTCTAAACCTCTAAACTAAGTAACTTTTGAGTCCCAGCTCTGTAGTTTACCTGTGTGTCAGCAGTCCATGCCCACTGGCAGTCGATAAATCTTTATTTTCTGCACTTTTTAATATAAATGTAAAAGCTTGTCCAGTAAAGAATGCTTCTTTCTGAATACTCGGTTACCACACAAATAGAATCCCTGCCTGGCTATTTTAAGTGTCTAATTTAAGCACAAGTCTTTTAATTTAAGTCTTTTAATTTCTGCTGTCCTTCGAATGTACTAGTCACCAATATATTCACCCTTCACTTATCATTATGTAGTCAGTTAAAAAGTTAAGTCTGATGGAAACTTCAAGCCTTGCTTTTTCGGATGAATAATATCCTATCCATAGGAGCTTCTAGACCATGGAATAAAAAGTGCATGATGGAGAAAGTTAGGTATGTTACAACTCTGATCTGCTCTTCTACGATTCCAGGGGCCTCATTTATGAGGCCTTGCGTCAGTTTTGCGCTTCCGGTGCGTCACTTTTTGTGACGCATCGGCGGCGTAAAACATGCCTCCTGTTGCGCACTATTTACAAAGTGACGCATCTAAGCAGATGCGTCACTTTGTAAACCCCTGCGTTACATTATACCTGCGTCAGGTATAATGTATGCAGAGGGGGCGTTCCCCCGCAAAAAGTTTCGTAATAGTGACGCAGTGAAATCTATGAGATTTCACTGCGTCACTTTTAGGACGCTGTTGCGTCAAAATCTTGCGCCTGCCTCACAGCAGGCGTAAGACTGACGCAAGCCCTTTTACTTGGGACTTTCCCCATGTGAAAGGACACATTGCTGGAGTTGCGTCACTTTTGTGACACACTCCGGCAATGCGTCACTTCTGCGCTTACAGATACGTCAGAAATACTGACGTGTCTGTAAGTCCTTGCGACATGATGCGTCATATTGTAAATATGACGCATCATTGGGGTCGCAAGGAGGGCGCAATGAAAAGTGACGCATCCCTGTTTTCTCGCAGCGATGCGTCACTTTTCATAAATGAGGCCCCAGGGACTTTTACATTCTGGGGTGTCCCTCCACCCAGAAATGTTCTTCACCATATAGCCATTAGGTAATTTGTCGCCCTTGCTTAGGTAAAGCTCTTCCAGCCTTTCCTTGTAGATGGACAGTTACAAAGATTTAATACAAACACACCTTTTCTTTGAGGCACATTCAAACATGTGAAAGTGTTAGAAATAGAAGTCATTTCACTGACATGCCTGATCAGTGGTTTCACACGATGCGAACACTTAAAACGACATGATATACAACAGGTATAGATTTTCATTTTCAGCATACTCGATCATTAACTTAATGACCGATAAAATGGCCATTACGGTTTCAAAAAACTTCGAGGCAAGCTGCTCCAAGTGCTCCAAGTGCTTTTTTGCTTCTAATCTATAAAAACAAGTAGTTATTTGCTCCTCGACAGATTTGGTAACCACTTCGTTTCTCTGTCCTCCCCCTTTTCAGCACCCTGATTTTCAAGGACTGAGGGTTCAGGGTCATGAAAATTCCTTTTGTCAGAGGAGTATCGGTTGAGTGCTTACAGCGCTTCTGAATAAAGAATGCAAGGCACAACACACACATTATTAAAGGGTGTTTGTATTATATGTACACTCTCATAAAGGTGCTTTGTGAGATAAACCGAGATTCTCCCTGCCTTTCAATCTAAAAGCAGAAGACACTGCGCGAGGCAAATGAAAAAGCTAATTAAGTCATTGTTTTTCAGTTCACCTTCTTCCTGCTCCATACTTTGAATATGCAGTTTATATTCTAACGTGGTACTCAACAAAAACGCGGTTTAACCGCATCAGCTTCTACCCCTTTCTACCTGGCGTTCTGCCTTCTAATCCATTGAAGCAAAGTTAGTTAATAGATGGATTTTACTGTATGTACCCTTTTCAGGTCTCACAGTAAAATGTTCAGTACAAATTAAATGCGTTTTTTAGAAAACAGCGGGATAACGCTTCTCTTTCAGCATACTTCATTTAGCATTATATTTTCTCGGTAACATGCTCTGAGAAAGGCTGTGTATCATCAGTCTCCATTACATATTGATCTTAGCATCTTTTCTGTGCTGAAAGCTAATGCTTTTAATTACGCTAATGATTTCTTTATCCCCTCTGTACCTTCATTGACCATCCTGTGAGTTTATTCATTTTCAGTCAGCACTGATAATGCTACGCCCTGAAATTGCACTATTTACCCTAAGATGAGCCTGTATAATCTACACACATTTTTTTTTAGTAAGTGAACATTTTTATTTTCCTATCAACGTTCTGATAATGGTTTACGCAGTAGAACGTTTACATTTGGATTCGTTTTTGCATATTGAAATCAACAACATTAAATGTAATTTTTAGGTCGATCTCGCAATCGCAGTAAATTGCAATTATGGATTTGCTGGGATAAATATAGATCAGAAAACATAGCAAGCTGCATAGGAAAGGGGGTGTGGCATCAGCCAAACATGCCTGACGGTTCTGAAGACACACTGCACTAACGGTCACTACACTCAGAAAAGGTCAGAAAACTCTTACTAAATTTAGCGAACCTCATTTTGAGAGTGCCTGAATCTGTTCTGGAGTCTGTGTGTGTGTGTGTGTCTGTGTGTGTGTGTGTGTGTGTGTGTGTGTGTATATATATATATATATTTTTAGAACACAAAGGAGGGCGGCCCAACTGGATACTTATTTTGAAGCTTTATTACACAATACAGGCATCCAGTGGAAGTGAATCAGATGTCAGCCTAATTGAAGTGACTAGTGATCAGTCAAAAAACTTCAACATTTTAGACGAAGTGAAAATGGTGAACCTAGAGAAAAATATCACCAGAGGAAGAGGAAGAGGACGAATGCAATTTCAGAACAGAGGGAGAGGAAGAGGTGTACAAAACCAACCAAATCCCTCACCAGCACCCGCAAAACCCGCAGGTCCAAGCAACGAAAGAAGGCAATACCCTCTGCGCAACAGGAAGTAACTACTCTAATCGTGAACTTATCTCAATACCAACCTACAAAGGAAGAACAAAGCGTATTGAATAAAGGCTTATCATTCTGTCCAGAAGCGCACTTCGACTATCCACAAACTAAAATTGACCTGTACAAGTTCATCAGGAAATTAAAACTGGCTAAAATTCATTCGAATAAAACTGCATCGACTAATGTTAATAACACTACTGAACTGGCAATCGAGGAGAGCTGCACCGCTACCATTGAACAACTATCTGATTTAAGAGAAACCTTCGAAGCTTTGTTTAACCCTGATGGTAACGTCATGACGGATTCACAAATGCTGGAACAAATGGACATCCAAACTAATCTGACCAAAAACACAGGATTAAAGAATAAATCTCGATATTGTCCAGTTTTATCGCAAGGGAATAAAATTGACTTGTTCTCTGATGCCATGATGGAAGAGCTAGATAACCTAATCAAGGTAACAGATAATACCAGACAAAACTTATCAATCAAGGAAAGAAAGGCGATCGAAAATCTGATGAACAATGCCTCAATAACGATAAAACCCGCCGATAAGGGGGGAAATATCGTTATCCTGGACACAAAGGATTATATCCTAGAAGCAGAAAGACAGCTAAAGATTTCTCAGCACTACAGCAAACTGAAAACAAATCCCATAGGGAAAATGATGTCCGATTTAAAAGAACAGTTACAAATTTGGTACACCAAAGGATTGATAAATGAAGATGAGAGAAAATATATGACAACGGAATATCCAATCACTCCGTGTGTGTATTTTTTGCCCAAAATTCATAAAACACTAATTCAACCACCAGGGAGACCGATTGTGTCCTCATGCAATTCATTATATGAAAAAGTTTCAAGGTATGTTGACACATTTCTAGCTCCGATTGCCCAGAGTATGCCATCTTACTTGAAAGACACCGGAGACTTTCTGAGAATTTTGATGGATATACCATGGAATTCAAGCTATCTTTTAGTGACAATAGACGCCGTGTCACTCTATACATCAATAAGACACGAAGTAGGATTGAAAGCATGCAAATATTTTCTTCAACAGAGCAGCATTAAAGAAATGCAACACACAGCAATGCTTCTCAAGATGATTGAGCTTTGTCTGACGAACAATGTTTTTCTCTTTAATAATGATCTGTATAAGCAAGAGTGTGGTACAGCCATGGGAATTTCCTTCTCTACCATGGGCTATTGGGAAAAAATGATTGTGTGGAATACCAGTGAACAGGAAGACCTTGAGCGAATAATTCTTTGGGTCAGAAATATTGACGATCTTTTTCTGATCTGGAATGGGACTGATGATCAATTCCAGAAATTCTTCACCACACTTAATCAGAATGACATTGGACTCCAATTTACAAGTTCATTCAATAAGAAAGAAATAGACTTTTTGGATACTAAGGTCTATATCTCAGAAGGCAAATTAGAAACTACACTGTTTCGTAAAAAGACTGCTACAAACAGTGTTCTCCATGGCACAAGCTTTCACCCAAAATCACTACTCAAAAGCATTCCGTATGGAGAATATATACGACTAAAGCGAAATTGTTCAAAACCGGAAGACGCAGAGCAAAAGATACTTGAAAGTAAAACAAGATTCCAATCCAAGGATACAAAGACTATGTATTGAATGATTGCAAAAAGAAAGTTGATAAAATTAACAGAGCAGAAATATTGATTGAAAAAAAGAAACCCCAACAAGACAAGGATCCTCCAAGATTCATAACAACTTACAACAAAGAGAGTGGACTGATTGCGAAAAAAATGAAAAAATATTGGCATTTGATAACCAGTGATCCGGACATTGGGCAACTGGTAGGCAAACAACCTTCCATTACATACAAAAAAAACACTTCTCTCCAAGACCTTTTAGTCAAAAACCACTTTCAGATCAACCAACAACCGAAATGGTGGACAGAACAAAATGTGGGCTTTAAACCATGTACTACATGTAAAGCATGCAAAATAGGCATAAAAATGAAGAGTGTTATGGAACCAAATGGAAAATATATGCCGATCAAACAATATATCACATGCACATCTAAAAATGTAGTGTACGTGATAGAATGTAAATGCGGAATGAAATATATAGGGTCCACCATATGCATGTTAAAGAAGAGAATACTGGAGCACATCCGGGCTGTAAAAAATTCAAATATGCTATATGCTACAGCCAAACATCTGAAAACTTGTCAAAATGGGGATTGGCGAGCCATGAATTTTTTATGGACTGAAAATGTTGACCAAACAAGAGAGAGGAGGGGATATTGTCCGGCTCCTACGACAGATGGAATCACGTTTCATAATCCAATTCCGGACAAAACATCCTAAAGGCATGAACTTTGGAGAGGATCTCCACATACACCTCGAGTGAATTTGAACTCAGCATGAACTTTAATTGACTGTAATAGGGTACTACACCCAAAACTTCAGTTAAGAGACTTTAAACTCCCTAAAAAGCCCCAAGTGTAGTTAACTTTGGATGCTAAGTACTATACTTGTATAATCAGAGCACACCAGTCCTCTGTCACTTATATTCACCAATACTCACATATACTAGTTTAAAACATATGTAGTTACTCATAAAGACACTATTGAGACAGTCATTCACTCACTAACACACTCATACACAAACTCATCCACCTATACAGTCCTGCACACATGATGTCTTCAACACATACAACCAGTGAGTCACTCATTCATGCATCTATGCACTAAGTAATACCCCCACCGAACCATACAGACACTCAGACACTCATACTGATGATCAAAAAACAACTAATAACCCATATAGACACTCATGTAGCTACTCACCAACCCATAAAGTTACTTAAACACAAAGTGAGAGATTGATACAGAAATGTACATATTTAAACATTATTCACTAACCCATGTATTCACTAAGATACACTTAATCAGTCAGTTATACAATCAATTTTACAAAAAAAATCATCCTTTTAGACACTTATATAGCCATTTATTCTTCCATCGACCTTGAGATATACAGTTATAAAACATATTACATTTTCAGAAAACACACATTCACTGGATGATGTTATCAGTGATGTCATCAGTGATGTCATTTGAGATTTGTTAGATCTTGGGGTCACTAGTTGGCAATGGTATTCACCTTTGTCGGAATAGGAACCTTACTTCTAAGTTAGGATAAGGGGATTGCACTCCTTAATAATCCCTGCTCACCCCCTTGGTAGCTTAGCACGAGCAGACAGGCTTATCTCAGAGGCAGTGTGTTAAGCATTTGTGAAAATACACAGTAATACAGTGATAACACTACAGATGGACACAACACAGGTTTTATAAAAATAAGTATTCTTTATATATAAACTTAAACACAAAACCACAAACGACAAAAATCCACAATACTACACTTAAGATTACTTAAAAGGTGATTTAAGTCTCTTAGTTCAAGTTGTTGGTAAATGCAACAAAGTTCTCAACAAAGTACCTGGATGCGTAACGCAAAGTGAACAAAAGGCTCGCAAAAGGGGAGATGCGTCGGTTCCGTGACCCGGGGGAATGGTTGCGTCCTTCCTCAATGCTTGCGCAGTGTAGGGGACTCTTCATGAGCCTTACCGGTGCGGAGGTGATGCGTAGATTCTCGGCTTGCGGGCCCGTTGCTGTGCACAAGGTGGCGCCTTGATTCGATGATCCGGTTGCGATGCGAGAAGATGGCGTCCTTGATGCGGTGATGCGATGACCTCGCGATGACGCCCTGGCAGCCTTGCGTTGACTCTGTACTTGGGAGCCGCGACAGGCCTTGCGACACGCTTCTTCAGTGATGCGATGGCGACTCTCTCGAAGTTGTCAGGCTTCTCCGGTGATGCGACAGCAGGCAGCTTCGATGAACACACGCTTCCAGGGAGATGCGACGAAGGCACGCTTCTCCGGCGTTGCGCTGATTTCAGCTGTGGCGGTGACACGCTTCTTCTTGATGCATCGCGCTTCCAGCTCCCAGCGGCAAGCAAGTGACTGGAGTCAGAATTCCCAGCAAGGAGTTTTAGGAGAGAGCTGGAGGTGAAGTCTTTTGTCCCTGAGACTTCAGCTGGAGGCAAGCACAGTTCAAGCTCCTGGAGAATATTCTGTAGATGAAAGTCCTTACAAAGTTCCTTCTCCTTTCCCTTGGCAATAAAGCAACCACTGCAGGCCATCCCAGCAAACAGCACACTGGCAGAGGGGTAGTACAACTCCTGCAGCTTCCTTGGTTCTTCTCCTTGGCAGAAATGTTTCTTGTTCCAGAAGTGATCTAATTTCTGGGGATCAGGGTCACAATATTTATACCCCAAAATCTTTTGTTCTCTGCAGGCAGAAAGGCCTCTGCCTAGTCCAAAACAGTTCCTGAGCACTTTGTTTACATGACTCTCTTCTTCCTTTCACTGTGCAGGGCAGAGACATCAGCCGCCCCACAGGAGGTGGAGCCAGCACAGGGGAGGGAAGATACAGCTCTGGAGCACTCTGTTGACATGATTCCTCCTCTCCTTTCACAGTGCAGGGCAGAGACATCAGGCAAGCCACAGGAGGTGGAGCCAGCATTGTAGAGGGAAGGCCAGCCCTATTCATGTCTCAGCTGCACCTCCTCCCTCCCATCTAGATGCAGATCTCTCTATTCACCACCGTCTGCCCCAGCCTGTCTCATGGAATCCCCCAACCCTGTCACTCACAAACCCAGACAAGGAATACACAACCCAGCAGAGGCAGGCTCAAATGGTTAGGCACGCAAATACCTACTTTCTAAAATTGGTATTTGCAAACACAGAATATTAAAATAAACTTTACTAAAATATGTATTTTATTATTCTGAGTGCAGGCATACTAAATTTGAATTTCTACCATGTTCCCTGAGCCAGTTTACAAGCCCTGGGCACACATGGTGCACTGTACTAGGGGATGACAGATAAATCAAATAACCCAAACATGGAATAACCAATTAGTATATTAATTTAGCATAGGGAGCACTTGCACTGTGGCACTGATTAGCAGTGGCACAGTGCCCAAAGCATAAATCCACCAAAAACGTATCAAAACAGAGGAGGCAATCCGTCAAAATGGAAGGGAGACTCACGCCAATTATGCCAGGTTTATCAAGATTCATCAGTGATGTCATGAGTGATGTCACTGACCATGTCATGAGTGATGTAATATGTGACGTCATCAGCAGTGAATTGTGGGCGTGCGAGTTATAGTTAGCTGAACTAACTGTAACAGAGGAATTTCTATGGTTTTGTACAAGTGAAATGTCCAACTAATCATAACACCCCTGAAACCTATGGATTTTTTCAGTGAATTTCTAAGGTTTTTTAAATGCTAATTTTTTACTATAAATTGCCTGAAACCTATGGTTTTTTTCAGTGAATTTCTAAGGTTTTTTTAATGCTACTTTCTAACTATAACGTGCCTGAAACCTATGTTTTTTCCAGTGAATACATATCTGTATTCATTATACTATGTATACATGTGAAAATGTCTCAGTCCACCTGTTTGCCTAGGTGGCACAGAGAAAATGGGTGGAACTGACGTCAGCACGCCGACGAGGTCCTCTTATGGCTCCAATGACATCATACAGTGTCGCAAGCGGAGCCGTGCTACTATGACGTACTGGTCAACGTGGGAGAGCTAGAAAGAATTTCCGTGAAATGCTGGTGCAGGGGATATTCACCTAAGTGTTCAGGCTAGTCCTTTGGAAGCAACTGTTCATGTTGCCACTCCAGAAACCAAAACCAGTGATCCAATGGCAGAGGCCCTGCAGATGGCACACAAGGTGGGGTGCCCAGTCGTGTTCACCGGCGGGGCAGTGATGTGACAAGGTTGGTGGCAGCAACTGAGGTTCTTTATGGGAACCGACGGACAGTAATTACCAGCGTTATACCGCGCACAGTAACCTGATGATAGCGCAAGACAGCACTGGCATGATTTAGATGTAGGTGGCTGTCTCTTATTTTTAAACTAAATATTTTAAATCACTCACCAATTTTGTGCACTGTGTTGTTGTGTATTCTGAACTGTACCCCGCCCCGTTCCACCGCGGCTGACGGTGCCGTTTGCCTGGAGGGCAAGGCGAGGCGCCATCTTGGTTTGGGCTGGACCGGAGCTAGCGGTCTAGTTCTTCTGGTAGGCAGGGCTTAAAATGATCTAGAGCCCAGGGCCCCTCGAGGACTGAAGGTTGGTGGCAGCAACTGAGGTTCTTTATGGGAACCAACGGACAGTAATTACCAGCGTTATACCGCGCACAGTAACCTGATGATAGAGCAAGACAGTACTGGCATGATTTAGATGTCGGTGGCTGTCTCTTATTTTTAAACTAAATATTTTAAATCACTCACCAATTTTGTGCACTGTGTTGTTGTGTATTCTGAACCGTACCCCACCCCGTTCCACCGTGGCTGATGGTGCCGTTTGCGTGGAGGGCGAGGCGAGGCGCCATCTTGGTTTGGGCTGGACCGGAGCTAGCGGTCTAGTTCTTCTGGGAGGCAGGGCTTAAAACGATCTAGAGCCCAGGGCCCCTCGAGGACTGAAGGTTGGTGGCAGCAACTGAGGTTCTTTATGGGAACCGACGGACAGTAATTACCAGCGTTATACCGCGCACAGTAACCTGATGATAGCGCAAGACAATACTGGCATGATTTAGATGTCGGTGACTGTCTCTTATTTTTAAACTAAATATTTTAAATCACTCACCAATTTTGTGCACTGTGTTGTTGTGTATTCTGAACTGTACCCCGCCCCATTCCACCGCGGCTGACGGTGCCGTTTGCGTGGAGGGTGCGGCGAGGCGCCATCTTGGTTTGGGCTGGACCGGAGCTAGCGGTCTAGTTCTTCTGGGAGGCAGGGCTTAAAACAATCTAGAGCCCAGGGCCCCTCGAGGACTGAAGGTTGGTGGCAGCAACTGAGGTTCTTTATGGGAACCGACGGACAGTAATTACCAGCGTTATACCGCGCACAGTAACCTGATGATAGCGCAAGACAGTACTGGCATGATTTAGATGTCGGTGGCTGTCTCTTATTTTTAAACTAAATATTTTAAATCACTCACCAATTTTGTGCACTGTGTTGTTGTGTATTCCGAACTGTACCCCGCCCCGTTCCACCGCGGCTGACGGTGCCGTTTGCGTGGAGGGCGAGGCGAGGCGCCATCTTGGTTTGGGCTGGACCGGAGCTAGCCGTCTAGTTCTTCTGGGAGGCAGGGCTTAAAACGATCTAGAGCCCAGGGCCCCTCGAGGACTGAAGGTTGGTGGCAGCAACTGAGGTTCTTTATGGGAACCGACGGACAGTAATTACCAGCGTTATACCGCGCACAGTAACCTGATGATAGCGCAAGACAGTACTGGCATGATTTAGATGTCGGTGGCTGTCTCTTATTTTTAAACTAAATATTTTAAATCACTCACCAATTTTGTGCACTGTGTTGTTGTGTATTCTGAATTGTACACCGCCCCGTTCCACCGCGGCTGACGGTGCAGTTTGCGTGGAGGGCGAGGCGAGGCGCCATCTTGGTTTGGGCTGGACCGGAGCTAGCGGTCTAGTTCTTCTGAGAGGCAGGGCTTAAAACTCAATGTGTATTCGGGAGCGCAGCGGACGAGCGCAGCGGGCGCGACGATGGCGCGCCGAAGGTGCGCCTAAGGTAAGCCTGTCTGCGCCCGTCCGCGGCCGGTCGGGGCCAGGGGCCAAAACGTATGGCCAAATACACACTTACTCCTCTCATGACTTGGTTATATTAAGACCCCCGAACACCTTTGCCCGCCAATACCCACCGCACATACTTAAACGCACCTCCCTTCATGGTATTTCCAAACTTAAGCACACAGCCGGCAATGTCACCCACTCTGGCTCACGCACTTGTCCTCAATCTTCTTCAGAACCACAGACCAAGCTTAATTGCATTTATTTAAATACGCGGTCTTTGGTCAAACACCAAATGGACATTTTTTTAGTGCTGCGATCTGAGAAACCTGACATCATGCTTCTCACGGAGACTTGGCTTAACCTGGATTCACTACCAGATATTTTGGCGGCTGTTCCATCGGATTATTATATTTTAAATGTTAACAGATCTTCAGACAAAAGAGGAGGAGGAGTAGCTGCCATTATTCATAACACTCATAAGTTCTCTTTACTCCCACCCCTTGTCCTCACTAGTTCGGAGAATATTGTTTTTAAAATGGACACTGATAGTGGAACACTATTAATGGTCTTAATCTACCGACCCCCTCAAACCATGCCTACTTTTGCTGCTCTATTAGCAGAACAAATGGCTTCCCTTGTAACGAATTATTCTAAAATTGTCTTGGTGGGGGATTTTAATCTTTGGTTTGATGCTACTGAGTTGGATGTCCAGGCAGCAGAACTTAAGGACCTACTTTTAGATCTGAATCTAATTCAACAGATCCACTCTCCTACCCATGAAAAAGGGCATAGTTTAGACCAAATATGGTCTCAGAATATTGTCTTATCCATCTCCTCTATAACTCCCTGTATCTGGTCTGATCACTTCCTCATATACTTTACACTTACCATCGACAGAGGCAAAAAACAGTCACTTCAAATGGGTGGAAAAATTAGGAAATGGAAGGGCATAGATACATCCGGCTTTTTGGACACCTTGGCCTCTCCCCTTCCTTTAATGACTAAAGACATCGATGCCACCGAAGAGGTCTTTTCAAGCTGGATACGACAGGCAGCTGATACCTATGCTCCTCGCATAAATTTCCCCCGCTCACGCCCTAATGACGCACATAAGTGGTTTTCTCCACAACTGAAGATCTTAAAATTGGAAGTACGTCAAAAAGAGAGGAAGTGGAGGACTGGGTACTTACTACAAGATAAAGCAAATTATTGTATGGCCCGGAAAACGTACCAAAAACTTTTTCTTAAACAAAAAACTGACTATTTTTCTGAGAAAATTCTGAACTCACAGAATAAGACAAAACATCTGTTTACCATTGTGAATGATCTTACTAATAGTGATAGAACTACTCCCCATGTCACTCCTACACAGGATCTTTGCAATTCACTGAATGTTTTCTTTTTAAATAAAATCAGCACCATAAAACAGAGCATCTTAAATTCCCCGCCTCCCCCTCCTCTGGATGATGTTTACCATAATCCTTTTAGCTTAGAAATCTTTCCCCCCATCGATGTAAAAACTTTGTCTGATCTTTTTGTAAGGGTTATATCTGGATCACCTGATGACATATGTCCTCCTCACATCTTTAGAGAGGTAGGGTTAGCAATCCCACAAGGCGTCCTTCCGCTCTTAAATGGTTCACTTTTACAAGTGCCTAGTTGCCTTAAGAAAGCCCTGCTTATTCCTTTGATTAAAAAAGCAGGAGCAGATCCACATGATCCGATAAATTACAGACCAATATCTCTGTTACCTTACACATCTAAAATATTGGAAGCCCATGTCTCCACAAATGTGTCCAAATTCATAGAAAAATCTGAATATCTTGAACCCATTCAGGCAGGCTTCCGTCCTTGTCATTCAACGGAAGCTGTGATCTTGGCGGTTCAAAATACTCTAAGGCGGAATGCTGATAAAGGTATCCACCAGGCCCTTGTACTTCTCGATCTTTCTGCAGCGTTCGACATGGTTGATTATACCATTCTTATCAACCGTGTCGAACAAGCCGGTCTCAGGGGCCTTGCTCTGAGTTGGATTAGTTCATTTATCACAGGACGCACGCAATCAGTAAGATTAGGCCCTTTTACAGCCCCTACCATCCCTACCACATGTGGAGTACCACAAGGTTGTTCATTGTCACCTTTATTATTTAATCTGTATCTCCGCCCACTATTATACTCCCTAAGGAATGCTAAAGTTACCATCTATAATTACGCGGACGATCTGCAACTCATCTTTCCTCTTAACACCGAAGACTCTGTGGTGGAATTTCAAAACACCATGACACACATAAAGAGATGGATGAGTCTCAATCATCTGAAACTTAACCCAGGCAAAACAGAACTGATTTTGCCTGGGAAAAGTGAATTAGGTTGGAGTCCATGCTTCTGGCCATCTAGCATGGGGGCTCCACCTATGAGATCGTCCTCGGTTAAACGTTTGGGAGTTATACTTAGTGAGGATCTTTCCTTGAAAAGACAAGTGGGCACGGTAGTGTCTGCCAGCTTTTTTCAACTTACGAAAATAAGAAAAATAGCCCAGTTCCTTACGCGGGCCGCTCTTATCCAGGTTACCATCGCCCTTGTCTTGTCCCGACTGGATTTCTCAAATAGTCTTTACTTGGGACTTCCAGCGGGTGTCCTAAAAAGACTCCAGTTGGTTCAGAATCAAGCCACTAGGCTTATTCTTGGACTAACAAAGTGGCAATCCCTTAGACCTGGTTTGAAACAACTGCACTGGTTGCCTGTGGAACAGCGAATCGCGTTTAAAACTGGGTGTATCATCTTCAAAACCTTACAAGATACAGCCCCGAAGTTTATAAAAAACCTTGTTTCCAGATATAATCCATCACTAAATCTTCGCTCTGCCCAAAAAGCTTTACTGGTTGTTCCATCCTTTAAAAAGAAACGTCTTGGTGGCTGCTGCTTTGACCATCTTGCAGCCACCTTCTGGAACTCGCTTCCGTTACACTTAAAAATGAGTGAAGATCTTCTCAGTTTTAGACACTCTCTCAAAACCTGGCTGTTCATCCAGGCTTACGGTTGAGCTGTACTTTGTGTTGTGTTCCTTCCGATAGCGCCATGAAGCCCCTGGGCGTACGAGCACTTAATAAATAAATATTAACATAACATACCATAACAAGCACCACAACCCACAAAAAAGGTAACAAGGGCATTGAACAACATAGGATCTTCTCTATGTATCTGGCCAGAACAACGAAGTTAAAATGACCTAGTACCAAAATGTATAATTAGTGCTGCAACGGTCTTTAATAGGACCTGGGATGCTGCTTCTGCCTCCCGTACCCTGGAGGAGGCACATGGATTACGCGGTACGGTTATACTGCGGTGGGACGCACACTCGTTGACCTCTCATGGCACTGCTCCACACTTCAGGGAGGACGCTTTCATTAGCTATGTTTTCTGATGACGTGTGGCGCTGGCCCCATCCAACAACAGAACTCCTTTAGATCCAAACAGACTCTTTCACTCTCTCACCGGAAGTCAAACCAGGCCACGCGGACACTTTCACAATACAACAGCCGGGAATGCACTTTTGGGTAAAAAAAAAACACATTCCTTCCTCCTAATTAATTAAATAACTGTCTCACTAAAGAACAGGGGCCAGCTTCGATCGGTTAACTGCCTACAACAACTTTTTTACTTTGCGATACCATTACAACGCATGCATTACCACACATGCGTTGTACATCGCAAAGTCATTACTTCGCATTTTTTTTAGAATGCATGGTCATTTACCACGCATGCCTTTACAACAAATTTTGTTGTAAAGATATGTATGGTACATGACCATGTGTTCTAAAAGAACATGTAGACCATCCACGTTGTTGTAAGGAAACAGAGGCTGTTCCATTTCCTCACAAAGACATACACCGCCCCTCAGAGACGATGTAAAGCAAGAACCACGAGGAGAGAGGAACCCTGAGGAGTGAGAGGTAAACAGGATTGGGCATGGGGTGGGGCTTTCTTTTCTAGGGTTTAGGGTAGTGCAGTGGTGTTTGGGTAGTGTAGGGGGTCATGCTGGGGGTAGTGTTTTAGGGTTTAAGGTAGTGCAGTAGTGTAGGGGATCGGGCTGGGGGTAGTGTTTTAGGGTTTAGGGTAGTGCAGTGGTGTATGGGTAGTGTAGGGGGTCGTGCTGTGGTAGTGTTTCAGGGTTTAGGGTGGTGCAGTGGTGTTTGTGTAGTGTATTGAGTCATGCTGGGGGTAGTGTTTTATGGTTTAGGGTAGTGCTGTGGTGTTTGGGTAGTGTTGGGGGTAGTGCGGGGCTATTGTTTTAATGTTTAGGGTAGTGCGGTCGTGTTTGTGTAATGTCAGGGGTAGTGCTGGGGCTAGTGATTTAGGGTTTAGGGTAGTGCAGTGGTATTTGGGTAGTGTAGGGGTTCATGCTGGGGGTAGTGTTCTAGGGTTTAGGGTATGGCAGTGGTGTTTGGGTAGTGTAGGGGGTCATGCTGGGGGTAGATTTAAGGGTTTAGGGTAGGGCAGTGGTGTTTGTGTTGTGAGGGGGTCGTTCTGGGGCAGTGTTTTAGGGTTTAGAGTAATGCAGTGGTATTTGTATAGTGTAGGGTGTTAGGGTAGTGCAGTGGCTGTGTAGTGTAGGGGGTCATGCTGAGGGTAGTGTTTTAGGGTTTAGGGTAGTGCAGTGGTGTGTGTAGTGTAGGGAGTAGTGTTTTAGGGTTTAGGGTAGTGCAGTGGTGATTGTATACTGTAGGGGTCATGCTGGGTTCTAGTGTTTTAGGGTTTAGGTTAGTGCAGTGGGGTTTGCGTAGTGTAGTGGGCCATGTTTTAGGGTTTAGGGTTGTGCAGTGGTGTTTGGGTAGTGTAGAGGGTTGTGCGGGGTAGTGTTTTTGGGTTTAGGGTAGTGCAGTTGTGTATGGGTAGTGAAGGGGGTCATGCTGGGGATAGTGTTTTAGGGTTTAGGGTAGTGGAGTTGTGTTTAGGTAGAGAAGGGGGTCATGCTGGGAGTAGTGTTTTAGAATTTAGGGTAGTGCAGTGGTGTTTGTGTATTGTAGGGGGTCATGCTGGGGGTAGATTTAGGGTTAAGGGTAGTGCAGTGGTGTTTCTGTAGTGTAGGGGGTCATGCTGGGGGTAGTGTTTTAGGCTTTAAGGTAGTGCAGTGGTGTTTGTGTAGTGTAGGCGGTTGTGCTGGGAGTAGATTTAGGGTTTAGGGTAGTGCAGTGGTGTTTGGGTAGTGTTGGGAGTCGTGCTGGTGGTAGTGTTTTAGGGTTTAGGGTAGTGCAGTTATGTTTGGGTAGTGTAGGGTGTTGTGCTGGAGGTAGTGTTTTAGGGCTTAGGGTAGTGCAGTGGTGTTTGGATAGTGGAGGGAGTAGTGTTTTAGGGTTTAGGGTAGTGCGCCCAACCAGCCACAATATCTGTGGACAAAGGGGATCCTGACTCTTTTGAAGGCTCCGCCAATTGAATAATTTGGGTCAAGGGCCCTACCACGTCCAAGACCTATCAATTCCTTTCTTGGGATCCCTCATATACTTGGAGAAAAAGGTACATAGTTTCTCATCAATTTCAGGCGTGTGTGCTACCTTCCCCTTCAGTGAGGTCCTGGGGCATTCTCCCCTCATCCTATTCCTGACCTCCCTTTCAACGGGTTGATGGATTTTCCCCACAATATACTCTGGTACTTTGGCATCAGGGGTCCATACCGCCGACCTAGGATGGTAAATTTGGGTAGGCTTGAACATGTCTGAGCGAACCTGCCCCCAACCAGGGACTGAGAGGAGTGGGACTCTGGACGCCTTATCCTCATCAAAGGAGAAATCGTCCTCCGATACACCTTCTCCCTCTAAGGGAAACCCACCATCGGGGTCTACGATTGTGGTGACAGCATGCAATTTTCTCAGGGTCCTCCTCCTCCCGGCAGTATGCATGTTTTAACGTTTACGCACTCTTGACGTCCTGGTCAACGTGGAAGAGCTAGGAAGAATTTCCGTGAAATGCTGATGCAGGGGATATTCACCTAAGTGTTCAGGCTAGTCCGTTGGAAGCAACTGTTTATGTTGCCACTCCAGAAACCAAAACCAGTGATCTGATGGCAGAGGCCCTGCAGACGGCACACAAAGTGGGGTGCTCAGTCGTGTTTACCAGCGGGGCAGTGATGTGACAAGCACCACAACCCACAAAAAAGGTAACAAGGGCATTGAACAACACAGGATATTCTCTTTGTATCTGGCCGGAACAACGAAGTTAAAATAACCTAGTACCAAAATGTATAAATACTGCTGCAACGGTCTATAATAGGACCTGGGATGCTGCTTCTGCCTCCCGTACCCTGGAGGAGGCACATGGATCACGCGGTACGGTTATACTGCGGTGGGACGCACACTCGTTGACCTCTGATGGCACTGCTCCACACTTCAGGGAGGACGCTTTCCATTAGCTATGTTTTCTGATGAAGTGTCGCGCTGGCCCCATCCAACAACAGAACTCCTTTAGATCCAAACAGACTCTTCCACTCTCTCACCGGAAGTCAAACCAGGCCACGCGGACACTTTCACAATACAACAGCCGGAAATGCACTTTTGGGTAAAAAAAACACATTCCTTCCTCCTAATTAATCAAATAACTGTCTCACTAAAGAACAGGGGCCAGCTTCGATCGGTTAACAGCCTACAACAACTTATTTACTTTGCGATACCATTACAACGCATGCATTACCATCCATGAGTTGTACATCGCGAAGTCATTACTACGCATTTTTTTTAGAATGCATGGTCATTTACCACGCATGCCTTTACAACACACTTTGTTGTAAAGGTATGTATGGTAAATGACCATGCGTTCTACAAAAACATGTAGACCATCTACATAGTTGTAAGGGAACAGAGGCTGTTCCATTTCCTCACAACGAAATGCAACGCCCCTCAGAGACGATGTGAAGCAAGAACCACGAGGAGAGAGGAACCATGAGGAGTGAGAGGTAAAGGGGATTGGGCATGGGGTGGGGCTTTCTTTTCTAGGGTTTAGGGTAGTGCAGTGGTGTTTGGGTAGTGTAGGAGTCGTGCTGGAGGTTGTGTTGTAGGGTTTAGGGTAGTGCAGTTGTGTTTGGGTAGTGTAGGGGGTCATGCTGGGGTAGTGCTTTAGGGTTTAAGGTAGTGCAGTAGTGTAGGGGATCGGGCTGGGGGTAGTGTTTTAGGGTTTAGCGTAGTGCAGTGGTGTATGGGTAGTGTAGGGGGACGTGCTGTGGTAGTGTTTTAGCGTTTAGGGTAGTGCAGTGGTGTTTGTGTAGTGTAGTGGGTCATGCTGGGGGTAGTGTTTTATGGTTTAGGGTAGTGCTGTGGTGTTTGGGTAGTGTTGGGGTAGTGCTGGACTATTGTTTTAATGTTTAGGGTAGTGCGGTGGTGCCTGTGTAATGTCGGGGGTAGTGCTGGGGGTAGTGGTTTAGGGTAGTGCAGTGGTGTTTGGGTAGTGTAGGGGTTCATGCTGGGGGTAGTGTTCTAGGGTTTAGGGTATGGCAGTGGTGTTTGGGTAGTGTAGGGGGTCATGCTGGGGGTAGATTTATGGTTTAGGGTAGTGCAGTGGTCTTTGTGTTGTGAGGGGGTCGTGCTGGGGGTAGTGGTTTAGGGTTTAGAGTAGTGCAGTGGTATTTGTATAGTGTAGGGTGTTAGGGTAGTGCAGTGGCTGTGTAATGTAAGGGTCATGCTGGGGGTAGTGTTTTAGGGTTTAGGGTAGTGCAGTGGTGTGTGTGTAGTGTAGGGAGTAGTGTTTTAGGGTTTAGGGTAGTGCAGTGGTGGTTGTATACTGTAGGGGTCATGCTGGGTTCTAGTTTTTTTAGGGTTTAGGTTGGTGCAGTGGTGTTTGTGTAGTGTAGTGGGTCATGCTTTAGGGTTTAGGGTTGTGCAGTGGTGTTTGGGTAGTGTAGCGGGTTGTGCGGAGGTAGTGTTTTTGGGTTTAGGGTAGTGCAGTTGTATTTGGGTAGTGAAGGGGGTCATGCTGGGGATAGTGTTTTAGGGTTTATGGTAGTGCAGTTATGTTTAGGTAGAGAAGGGGGTCGTGCTGGGAGTAGTGTTTTAGAGTTTAGGGTAGTGCAGTGGTGTTTGTGTAGTGTAGGGGGTCATGCTAGGGGTAGATTTAGGGCAGTGCAGTGGTGTTTGTGTATTGTAGGGGGTCATGCTGGGGGTAGTGTTTTAGGCTTTACGGTAGTGCAGTGGTGTTTGTGTAGTGTAGGGGGTTGTGCTGGGAGTAGATTTAGGGTTTAGGGTAGTGCAGTGGTGTTTGGGTAGTGTTGGGAGTCGTGCTGGTGGTATTGTTTTAGGGTTTAGGGTAGTGCATTTATGTTTGGGTAGTGTAGGGTGTTGTGCTGGGGGTAGTGTTTTAGGGCTTAGGGTAGTGCAGTGGTGTTTATTTATTTATTTATTTTTTGCATTTGTAAGGCGCACAGATACCCACAAAGGGTTTCCCGGCGTCAGGCCTATGGAACCAGAGCTGTACAAAAGCAAAAACGACTAGAGACCAGATTATTTATTGAAAAGCCAGGTCTTAATGCTTTTCCTGAAGTTGGCAAAGTTTTCCTCCTTTCGTATAACAAGAGGAAGGGAGTTCCAAAGGGTCGGTCCCAAAAAGGAAAAGGACCTCCCTCCGACTCTAGCCAGTCTAAATCTGGGCACTGCAAAATTCGCTGCATTTAAGGAGCGGAGATTGCGTGTGGGGAGATAAGGCCTAACCAGTTTTTGCAGATACTTTGGTGCGGTACCTGCCTTTATTTTAAACATATAACTCAGGGCCTTGAACCGTACCCGGTTTTCCACCCTGAGCCAATGTAAGTCCTTAAGGTGTTTAGAAATCCTCGCTGTTCTAGGGATTTTGCACAACAGCCTGGCTGCAGAATTCTGGACAAGCTGGAGACGTCTAATAACAGCTTGGTTGGAACCCAGGTAAAGGATGTTACCGTAGTCAAGCCGTGATGTAATGAGGGCATTGACTACGGTCTTCTGGGTGACCGAGGGCAGCATCCATATAATCTTGCGCAGCCATTTAAGAATTGTAAAGCAGATGCCAGCTACTTTATTGGCCTGTTGTTTCATCGATAATGTGTCATCGATGTGCACCCCTAAGTTTCTAACCTGGGTAGCTGGTGTAGGAAAAGCACCCAGGGATGGCGGCCAATGAGTGTCCTTCCAGAGGTCCCTATTTTTACCTAAGAGATGAATCTCAGTCTTTTCCCCATTGAGCTTCAGCTGGTTATTTGACATCCAGCTGAAGACTTCATGAAGGCCAAGTTTAAGCACAGATGGAGATGAAGGGTCAGATTCTGAGAGAGAAAAAATAATCTGCGAATCATCCGCATAAGTCATTAATTCTAAGCCAACTTGCTCCGCTAAGTCAGCGAGGGGACGAAGGTACAGATTAAAAAATAGCGGGCTCAGAATTGAACCCTGAGGCACGCCATGGGGCGAGCTGAAAATGTCCGACTGAGCCTGAGATGACGCGATCTGGAAGGTACGGTTGCAAAGATAGGATTCAATCCAATCCAGCGCTGCCCCTCCGACACCATCCTCACCCAGCCTGGCAAGCAGTCTGGAGTGAGAGATGGTATCGAAGGCCGCACTAAGGTCGAGCAGGACAAGTGCAACCGTTTGCCCATCGTCCAAGATGTAGTGTAGCTCCTATTTTCCCAATAGGCTCTGCGCATTGGAATAGTACCTACAGCAGTAAAGGCCTAGGCCAGACGTTAACTAGGTCTACTACTGTCGAAACTAGACTTAATTTTTGGGTTTGCCAGCTAAGCTCAGAGTTCGCTAGAAACTTTCTCGAATGTTCAAGGAAGGATTAACTCCCCTGATTAGACAAGAAGGGATTTAGTTTCTGACAACCATAGAACATGACAACTTTGCTCTCCCCTAATCAAGAGTCAATCTCAAGAGTCGTGTGAGCACAAGGCAATTATTTTACTCAGTCAGTACGTGCATTCTTAGTCTCATCAGAATGTAGAGAAAAGGAAGAGACGGGCGTGTTCAATAAAAGATGTTATTTATTGATCAGTCTCTTTTCTCGTACAAGAGAAATGGATCGATATTATTGCAATACTTATAGTTAAGTAAAGTGCATACATTAAAAGCAATAGTATAAAATAATACTGTAAAAACATTGATATGGTTTCTGAGCCATATGATGTTTTAAAATGATTAAAATATATTTACATACACATATATATATTTGACTAAACGTACTCAACTGGTGTTTCTAAATACGCCTACCCCGTGTACCTGACCTAAGTCTAATGCGTGGGCGGGAATAGAAAGTTACAGTTTAAGTTAAGTTTGTTTTTGCCAAGTGAATAACTAAAGAATTCTCTAGGAGGGGTTATTCAGTTCTGTACCTGGAAGTTAGGATGGATGAGGAATGGTATCTCTTTCTCTGCTCTCGATATTCCAGGCTGCCTGCGAGGGCTGCCCAGAAGCGCCGGTGCTGGGTCTCTCGGCTTGAGATAGCAGCGCGTCTCTCAGCGCGTCAGGAAGGCGGGGCTGCTGCCTGCGGGGTCTGCTTCTGCTCTCGGCTTCGGCAAGTATGGCTGCTCCGTCTTGTCACCACGCGTGTGTTTGCATAGGGCAAGGTCGGCAATATTTATACCTTAAAGGTGCCGAGATTGACGTAAGGATGGACATAGGTACGTCAATAAAGATGTCATACGACTTGCTCGTTAGCACATTCTTTTGCAAAAGTTCTCTGTGAAATCAAAACAATGGCCGCACGGATTTTCCAGGTTGTCATAGGTTTGATTTGTTATGAGAACGTCGTATGCCTTATCAGGGGCTGGAGGAATGTCGCTTGTCTAATTAGATCTCAAGCGTTATGACCTAATCAGATAACACGTTCCTGTGCCGTAGTGTGACTGCGTCAGATAACGGTATCTGCATCATGGGGGATTTCTTGCCTCATGGGCTGACTGTTAGTTAACTAGCTAGGTAGTTTAACCAGAATAGGGTCAGGAATAGGGGGATCGATTCAGAACCTATAGAAATACACGACACCCACTCCACGCTAACTATGGTCATATCTACTAATCTATGCATAGTATAACATAGTACAACATACTATAGAGTATAGTGTATACCTTACCACCCCAAAATACATAAATGCATTTCGAAATTTTCAAATATACTGAAAAATTGCAGTCATATATATTGTATGCACTTAAGCCATGAATTAAATGCAAAAGTAAACACGCATTGTAATGCATTATTGCTTTTTGGTATATGAGAAATACACATGAAATGGCTCTTAATATAGCTATACAGAAAGGAAGGTCGAGACCATTTCATCACATAATAAAATATTTGTGAACATACCAGCGGGCAGCTAAAGTCTATATAAAGTATCTAAAATAGAAATCTTAGTTCTCTAGGAATAGTTTCTTACTTTAAGCAGAAGATCAGTGTCCCGGGGAAAAAATATATAGAAAAATATTTTAAGGGCTTGCTGAAAAAAGTTGCTGTCCGTGAACTGGATTGTAATTGTTCATGTGACTTTTATTTTTAAAGGTTGAAGGCCGAATTCAGGGAACGCCGTGTGCGAGTTTACTCAAAAGTCTCTATTTCTGTTCCGGAGAGAACATCATATCATTCAGGCTTTCGAAAAAACTGTCAACAGCTTCATGGGAAAGTTCCACTAAGTCGGAAATAGGGGTAACCATGCATTCGTGCGCATGATTGTCTCCATTGACATTCTGATTTGCATTGCTGACAGAAGGTTGTACCTGTTCGATGCTGCTTTCATCTTGAACTTCACTACTCTTCAATCGTAATGGTGAAGATTCCAGGAATGCCGTCATCAGAATTGGCAGCCTTTGAGGGCAGCACAGTGCGTGAACCTTGGTAGGAACCAACAGTGTATCTGCATCCACCGGCGCATCCGATTGTAGCGTCAGACAGGTGTCTAACACGCATTCTTCTCCGCATAGCAGACACCTTAGTACAGGTAAAACACACCTTTGCCACATTGGTCGAAATGATAGAAACCAAGTCATATTTAGGTCTCTAAGCCGGGAGAGCCCCAGGATTTTTGATATCCGGTCCCGGTATCCAATGGCTAGGATCGTATCTTCCATTGTCGCGAGAGTTTGATCTGTGACATGGGTTGCCATAACGAAAAAAAAGGACTAGTAATAGGATTCCTGCAATTAGTCCCAGGATCAGGGGAAGTCCGCCAAAAATCGAATGGACGAAATCTGGAAAAATACCCAGTATGGCTTTGAATGGTGTTAATGCCATCGAAAATACTGTCTTAAATACCTTTGAGACCCCAGTGGTATCAGAAATATTTAAGATTTCGCTCAGGATTTCCGCGAAATGTACGGAGGAATTAGTTGATAATAATGTATGTATCTCTGCAGTCGTCCTTGCGACTTGTAGATCATACGTTTCTTTAGATGACGTGAGCCTTGTAGGCGTCTGAAGAAGCACTGTTTTCATTCTGCTTAAAGTGTCTATTCGAATAGAAGTAATTTTCAAACCGGGCCATGCCCTTGCCTCCCTGTCTGGTAAGGAGCTGGGGAACAAAGAACGTCCACAGCACTTGACCTTCGCCGTCGTTGTGACGAGATAAGGAGTCCCGGGCATAAGACTACAACATCTGCGGTCTACAATAAGAATGTAACTCCCATTATAGAGTCTTTGAAAGAATGGTTCTATTTCAGTTGCAGGTGCGCCTTGCTGGTGACATGAAAGGTTGTATGAATTCCCTTCACAGGCTCCGTGCAAACTAATACCGTTACACAGAAGCGTGCCGCTTAGTGACATAGCACAATTGTTGCCACTAAGAAACACTTTCTGTCCTTTGTTACTGACACATGCATGTGAATAGGGCAGGTTCCAAGTTGTTTTAAGGTACCCCTTTCCCAATTTCTCGTACATGCCAGCCTGTATATATTTTTGGCAGTATTGAAACCTGAAGGTTGAGATTGGAATATTTATGATTCCGTGGATTATCCATTCACTGACAGGTCGTTCTGACATTGTCATTGGTAATCTTTCTAGTTTTTCAATGCTCAAGATTGTATAATCAGCACCCTTCTGCGCCATACCGATTTGTCTATCAGTAAGGTTAAAGATTTGGAATAGTGACGTTGTGTTGATTAAACGCCAAGGCACATAGCCTGAACGCAGATTTTGTAACGTCCAGCCAAGCTGTACAATAGAACGCAATTGCGACTGACCATGTTGTAATAACAGTAAGTCTTGCGATAATATGTCGATTGCTGAAGACACAATGCTGTCCAATGAAAATATTCTGGAGGACAGAGTCATTAACCCATTGTCCACTACAGAAAGTGATTTTTCCAAATTAATACGATCAATTTCACGTATTCTCTCTGCTGTTTCAATTTGAGTAACCTTCCAGGCCTCATTGTATGCTGCATATACAGAGGCTGCTATGAAACGCTTTTGACGCTGTTTGCGTGGTCCCAGTATGAAATCACGCAAGTCAGCACCATCAGTAAGTAAAGTTAGGTGTTGCTTAATTTCAGGCAGTGTGGAAGTTTGTAGCCATTGAAGGCATAATTTGCCCACACTGTAGGTTGTTATTATCCCTGGGTGATGTCTTTGAGGATATCTAGGGTCTGGCCTGGTCATTTTGAAACCCTGTGTTTTATTCAGGAATCTATCTTGACAGTTATTTGTATCTGTGGGCCAGATCAACCATTGTTTCCAATCAGGATGTGTTCTGTTTTGGTTAAGTATATGGCTTATGTCTATTTCTTCATCTGTATCAGAGTTATTGCTAAACATTGTTGGCTTTGGAATAGACAGGTTATTTAAATGTTTGATTTTGGCTAAGCCAAGACAGGTGGTTTGTTGAACAGTGTCATTTAAAAATATCATTTGTTCTGGGATCATGCAGGCTCTAAACAAAGCTTCTATACCCTGTACTTGCCATTCTTTTGTACCCCAAACACTTTTCAAATCAACATTTTTGTCCCAATAATCAAATCCAAAAGTATTCATTTTTTCAAAGAATGAATCTGAATATATCAATTTCGTGTTGGTTATCATGGTTTTCATCCCTGTCTTGTTTGACAATTTGTAATAAAATGTTTCAGCATTAGTTATGTTAAAACCTGAAAAATATGAATATTTGTCATAAACGGTTCTAGAGCTCCCTTTTGGAGGTGTAGCACAATGTTCCCATTGATTATAATTTAAAACATTTCTAGGTTGTGCAGATTTATGCAAGAAATGGTTACCATAATGGTTATAGCAATACATACTATCATAATTTGTAGAACCTTGCAAATAATCATGTTTTGTAAATTTAGCAGACATTACTAAGTCAGACATCATATTGTTTATACTTTCAAAGTCCCAATCATCAGCAAATGAGTTTGGTTTTGCAAAGTCACTCAAGGAGATCTTGATTTGGTGTGGATATTTCAGGATCTCGACCGGACCATAAATTTCATAGTCAGTGTTGTCCCAGGCTACCCCACCAGGTATTGGAATTGCTGTGAAGTTGGCTGAAGAAAGTTCTGAAGAAAGTTCTCGTTTCTCGACGTGTGAAGATGTGTGTGGTTTGAGGACCAAGTTGATGTTCTGACTTGCTGTGTCCATTTGAGCATATTTTCCCTCAATGAAGCGTCCCAAGGTAAATACCATGATGAGCCAAAGTATGAGGATAAATGCACCAAAACCCACCCAAAATTCAATCCATGGAGTAACCAGATATGTTTCTTTCAGTTGTTTCAAAAGTTCCTTAGCTTTGTCTTTAAAGGATTTTGATGATGGCTGTGTCTTTTGTTCGCTGAAACCTTCAGAGGAATCATCGAAGTTGATGAAGTAACCAGATGCAGTTCTGTCAATTGTTCCAATTGGTTCAGGATTTTTGTTTCTTGCATTTTCACTTGGAACTTCATTGTAGATTGGTGTGTCTCTGCTAAATGTCTTTATTTGGGTTTTCAGAGGTCTGAGTTCTATTGCATTGTTGCATAGTCCTTGTTGTTCTTCTTTAGGCGTTTCGAATGTGATGAGCCTCTTTGTTAGGACCTCTGTACTGGTAGCAAACCTTGGTGTTCTGCTACTTATTGGGAGTCCACTTGGCCTACTGTTTGTTATAGGCCACATGTTGTGGTTTTACCAGGTCGATGGATACAACTCGGTTCTCCTTTTTACCAGCAAGTGGCGGTAGTACAACTGATCTTGTCCCGTTGACAGACAAGACAGGAACTGCTTTTCTGTAAGAAGGCCCAAATTCCTTCTTTACCGCGATCTTTTCCCTGACTAGATCCCCGACTTTTGGAATCCAGACAGGTCTTGCTGGGACAGGTGGTGATTCTTCAGTGGTTGTTGGCTGTTGTTTCAACTGTATGTTGCTCAGGTCTTTTCTTGTTTTGTTTAAGTCCTGCAAAATAGCCAAACGGTCTTTGACATCAAAGGTTTTTTCTATTACCACTGAAGTCTGACTATCAAGGTCAGAGATCAACATCCTAGTTCCGAATAATAATTCGTACGGACTGAATCCCTTCAGAGAATTTCTTGGCAAGTTATTTAGACTACGTTGGACACTTATTAGATGTTTGACCCACCCAGCTCCCGAACCTAATATCCTTTCTATTATAGATTGCTTTCTGCCTTGGTTTTTTCTTTACACCATCCCATACCCTCAGGAAGGAAGTGAGAAGATTCCCGCTGGGCTGTGCTCATTTGGCCATTCTTCCCCCCCCCAGGCTGGATTGCCTGAGTGAAAAAAAATGGTCGAACGTAGCATGCTCTTAGCGTATATGCCATTTAGACTCGCAAATCTTGTATAACAGTCCGGACGTCAGCCGAGTGCTGTGGATCTACATTATAAGTGGAACTAGCCTGTGTATGTTAATCGCAAGCCATTCTTTTTGTTGGTAATATTATCTGCCTTGATACGACGAGGTATTAAACTGCTTCTCTCCCCACTGCGATCTCTGTTGCAGTTTGGGCAGTTTTTTACAAACATGGTGTAGTGCAGGCTCATGCCTGGCCACCAGTACCGTGATTGTAATTCTTCCAGAGAATCTTTTAATTTAAGGTGTCTGAGACCCTCGCCCATGTGTGCGTCTGCGATTAACAAGTTTCTCCTGTCCATGTTTGGAATCACTCTATCCCCCACTCCAGGGATTCGAGCAAAAGGGACGGAGTTTGCATCGATTATGTATGTATAATTGAGTGGATAATTGATCGGTAACGCTGAGCAGTCGCCTTTTGATGACGTTTTCACCGCCAGCAATGTTTCGCCGTCAATGTATTTTAATGTACGCTTTTTTCGATCTACGGGAGCCGGTTTACTGGCTGCCGCTGCGGCTGTTTCAGCCAATGAATTCCCTACAACGTGAACGCCATCACGCTGGTGACTCAGTGAGTGTGTCACGTGAGTCTTTGGTAGTTCTTTTTTCAAAAGAGCTACTTGTTCCCAGAGCAGTCTCTGCTTTATTGGTGCATCTGTGTCATCTTTGTAACCGTTCTGAATCCATGTCTGCAAATCCTTGTTATATGCTTTGACGCAGTAATATGAATCTGACACTATAAGTGTCGGGAATTCGCGATCCGCATTATCTAGCGCCATTTTCAAAGCTATTATTTCAGTTTGTAGTTCTGAATTAGTTTCTACTGAGTGTGATTTTGTTAATAGAGGTCTTAGTTTACCTCCGCGCCACACTTCTTTTGTAATCTCACATGTGGGATTGTATGCATGTTCTCCCCAAACGGAGGGTTGAGCATGTCCGTCTGTATAGATTACACAGGCGTAATGTCGTAGAGGCAGAATGTCGATTGGCAGAGGATACGTCTTTTCATATTTTAGATTTTTTAATTCTTCTAGTTCTGGATCAAAGTAGTAGTATACTTTGTCCGTTGTGATTGAATTCACCCATTGTATCCATTCTGGATCCAATGTTGTTGATGGTAAATTACACGGTGTTGTTAATGCCTCAAAGGCTGATTCAGCTGTTCTGACTGTGATATGTCTACCGTCAGCTATGTCTTTTTCTCTAGCTATTGCGGTTTGAACTGCTTGAACAATTTTTCCTTTGTTGCTGAATCTCTGTTCAGCTTTTGTGTACAAGTGTGATTTGAATGCAATTGGTACCTTTTCTCCCTCATTAGAGGTCAGGTATGTGAATCCGCATCTCCCTGGGATGACTCGGATCACAAGATTGCGTGTGTTATCACGTGTTTCTAATTTTGTTTTAATTAGCATGTCTGTTTGTAAGGATCTCAAAATTTCTGTGTGTGTTTGAGTCCAACTGGATCTTTTAAAGTCTGGTTTAATTAGATCGTAAAGGGGTTTCACCCTTTCTGCGTAATTTGCAATGTATGTTCTTCCGAAATTTAGGAAGCCTAAAATTGACTGTAGGTTTTTTAGTGTTTTAGGAGCTTGGATAACGGCACATTTCTCTAGGAAATTGTCTGCCAGGCTTTTACCTTCACTTGATAGCTCATATCCTAAGAATAGGACTGTCAGATGGGCAATTCTGGACTTTTTAAAGTTGAATTTGTAACCCTCTGCAGCGAACCCAAGTATTATGGTGTTCACTCTTTTCAAGTGAGTCTCCAAGTCATCATCTGTTAAGTAAATGTCATCGACATAAGATAATGCTTCATCATCATATTGTTGTAGTAATTCTGTTACTCTCGCTGAGAATACCCCCGGGCTGTTCTTGTACCCCTGGGCTAACCGACAGAATTGTTTTTGAGTGCCATTTACTGAGAAAGCTGTTAAATATCTGCTCTCTGGTGCTATGTTTTGACAAAAGAATCCGTTGGAGATGTCCAAGGTTGTTTTGTATTTTTTGCGCACTATGTTATTCATTAGTGCAGCACTGTGTGAGTTTTGCACTGCAAAAGTTTTGCAACATGTGTTAAGGTGTCGGTAATCCAAAACTAGGCGATATGAATTGTCTGGTTTGGAGACCGGAAACAAAGGATTGTTCATTTGTGAGGTGCAAGTTTCAATCACCCCCTGGTATTCTAGCTGATCTAGTATTTCATTTACTTGTTTTTTAGCTTCTTGCTTAATTGGGTACTGCCTTTGTGCAGTTGGTTGTGATTTTAACTGGATTTTGTGAGGAGGAGAATCCTCATCCCATCCTACATGATTTTTATATAAAGCAGGGGCTAAGGCCACTGCCCACTTTCTAGCAAGTGTATATTTTTTATGAATCGGGATTTGATTCGAGAAGGCAGGCATAATTACTTCTTCGCCATGAGGGCACTCCCTGACAAACTCTGGTGGCCAGTCTTTTTCAGCTAGAAGGATGTCATAACCCTTGGAGAGGTTATCCCAAAATAGTCCCCTTATTTTCCTAGTCTTATCTCCCTCTATACGTAATGTTATCTCGTATATTTTGTGGGGCTTGCTAACTCTGGTATCTGCAGTTTCCACTTGAAGGTATTCATTCGTGTCCACTGTCTCCAGATGATTCATAAGGACTTTGCGAGCTATGCTCACCTCTGCTGCGCTGTCTAGCATTGTCTGAGCCCACTCTCCGTTTTTCAGTTGTGTCCTCAGTATTCTCGGCATTGTTAACTACCTTGATACTGGCTACCTTCTTTTTTGGAAATTGTAATTTCTTTTTCAGTTGAGCAGGTTCCTTGTCTTTGGACTTGGCGTGCTCTTCTGATCGTCCTCTTCTTTCCGATTTCTGCGAGGAATTCTGAAAAGATTGAGAGGGACGTGTATCAATGTCTTGATATCTATCAGGTTTTTTAATATTATCCCTATTTCTAAGGTTATATCTATTCCCAGAGGGGTCACTCTGGGGTGACCTTTGTCTTGGGTTTGGAGATTTCTCTCTTCGCCTAGGAGACCTTCCTCTGGACTGGAATTTCTTTTCTTTGGGATTGGATTGTTTGTTTCCATCCCAGTTCTTTTTCGGTGAATTATTATTATTAAAAAATATTTTTTCTGGACTTGTAGTCAGTTGCGGTTTTACTGGTATTCCACCTAGACTATCTCTGCCTAGTTCTTCATAGGATTTTTCTATGATTCTGGCAATTTCAGCTGGTTGGTCTGCTATATCTGTCTCTTTTAACCTCTGGCGGATCGCCACGTTTGCTGCTTCACCTTTTATGTTGGCTAATAATATAGCCGAGACCTGCTTGAAGTCTTTCAGTAATTTCATACCAAGAGTTAAAGCAGGTTCTGGACCGTATTCATCTTGAATTTGTTTTAGCACATCTGGTATTACCGAAATGGATGGAACACCGTGCGTTTTTGTGTAGATGGAAGCAAAGACTGTACCCCAAGTGTCACAGTCCTCAATGTGTGGTGCGATTCCCATTGGGAGACATATAGTCAGAATCCTGTGTTTTTCTAATGGGGTTGTGTCAGGAAACACCGCCTCTATTTGGGTAATTTTCTGTGCCAACCAGAATGGTATTTGTTCCCGTTTAGCTGGAACTTTACCTAGGCAGGATTGGATGTTCTGTGGTGTAATTTTATTTGTGTTCCCCTGGTGAGGGGTCAGCTGTGGAAGTTTAATCGCTGGCTGAATTGTTGAAGTCCGCATTACATACTGAACTAATTGTCTGTGAATTTTTAGTAGTTGTTTTAGCTGTATTAACAGCTCTGCTGCAGGCATTCTTTCGATGTCTGGATGTGGTGTGTATCCGGCTAGGACCGGCCACGTTGCTCCTGGTCTTCCTAAAGGACCAAGCCTTGTAATGTGATTGTTATGTTTTAGGGCGCCATCAAATAAGAGCAAATGCTCTTGGAATTTGAGTGGTACTTCCACCTCCTCGAAAGGAGTGTACGTTTCAGGAGGTTCCTCTACTTTGTAATAGTGGAAGTACTTTGTTACAGCATTTGCTGCTGGAAAATGTATCCATGTATAGTATACCTCTGTCTGCCGATATTCGTGTGCCTCAATTACGAATATGACTGTGCCACCTCTAGGTGTCAGTCCATTTTCTATAAGTTTTAAGGTTATAGATCTCCTTTTGGCGACCTGGATGAGTATTATATCCGGGTCTGCTGTTTGCATGGTAGCATCAGCATCTGCTATTTCAGTAGCTAATCTAATTGCCTCTCTTTCATCATCACTCTCTGCCATTTTACAGACAGGATGGTATTATGTTTGTTTGCAGATCAGGTTTCTTATGGAAACAGAGATTAGATGCACAATATTCTGGAACTGTTTTATCCTTCAACGTTGACTAGACCAAGAACCATACATAGGAGTTCCCTCCTGCGAGGTTTTGGAGGATATAATAACCTTTCACCCACTCCAGACGTCTTTGGAGTATTTGGGAAAAGGGGTCTGAGTGAGAAAGCACGACTGAGTTACTCTAAATGTCTTACGTTAGTTTTATCGCCCTTTCCAAACGCGTTGGGCGCCATGTAGTGTAGCTCCTATTTTCCCAATAGGCTCTGCGCATTGGAATAGTACCTACAGCAGTAAAGGCCTAGGCCAGACGTTAACTAGGTCTACTACTGTCGAAACTAGACTTAATTTTTGGGTTTGCCAGCTAAGCTCAGAGTTCGCTAGAAACTTTCTCGAATGTTCAAGGAAGGATTAACTCCCCTGATTAGACAAGAAGGGATTTAGTTTCTGACAACCATAGAACATGTCAATCTCAAGAGTCGTGTGAGCACAAGGCAATTATTTTACTCAGTCAGTACGTGCATTCTTAGTCTCATCAGAATGTAGAGAAAAGGAAGAGACGGGCGTGTTCAATAAAAGATGTTATTTATTGATCAGTCTCTTTTCTCGTACAAGAGAAATGGATCGATATTATTGCAATACTTATAGTTAAGTAAAGTGCATACATTAAAAGCAATAGTATAAAATAATACTGTAAAAACATTGATATGGTTTCTGAGCCATATGATGTTTTAAAATGATTAAAATATATTTACATACACATATATATATTTGACTAAACGTACTCAACTGGTGTTTCTAAATACGCCTACCCCGTGTACCTGACCTAAGTCTAATGCGTGGGCGGGAATAGAAAGTTACAGTTTAAGTTAAGTTTGTTTTTGCCAAGTGAATAACTAAAGAATTCTCTAGGAGGGGTTATTCAGTTCTGTACCTGGAAGTTAGGATGGATGAGGAATGGTATCTCTTTCTCTGCTCTCGATATTCCAGGCTGCCTGCGAGGGCTGCCCAGAAGCGCCGGTGCTGGGTCTCTCGGCTTGAGATAGCAGCGCGTCTCTCAGCGCGTCAGGAAGGCGGGGCTGCTGCCTGCGGGGTCTGCTTCTGCTCTCGGCTTCGGCAAGTATGGCTGCTCCGTCTTGTCACCACGCGTGTGTTTGCATAGGGCAAGGTCGGCAATATTTATACCTTAAAGGTGCCGAGATTGACGTAAGGATGGACATAGGTACGTCAATAAAGATGTCATACGACTTGCTCGTTAGCACATTCTTTTGCAAAAGTTCTCTGTGAAATCAAAACAATGGCCGCACGGATTTTCCAGGTTGTCATAGGTTTGATTTGTTATGAGAACATCGTATGCCTTATCAGGGGCTGGAGGAATGTCGCTTGTCTAATTAGATCTCAAGCGTTATGACCTAATCAGATAACACGTTCCTGTGCCGTAGTGTGACTGCGTCAGATAACGGTATCTGCATCATGGGGGATTTCTTGCCTCATGGGCTGACTGTTAGTTAACTAGCTAGGTAGTTTAACCAGAATAGGGTCAGGAATAGGGGGATCGATTCAGAACCTATAGAAATACACGACAAAGAGCTCCCTAATCTTCTCAGTGACTCCCAGAAGGGCGGACTCGGTGGAATGTCCAGCCCTGAAGCCTGACTGGGAGAAATGGAGCAAGCCGTTTTTTTCCGTAAATGTGCTGAGAGCACTGTGAATATGCTTCTCCAAGATTTTTGAGAAGGCAGGAAGTAGGGAGATAGGACGGTAATTGGCTAACACCTCAGGGTCGGCAGTAGGCTTCTTCAGCAAAGGGCTCACCATGGCGTGTTTCCATGCCGCTGGAACTTTCGCGAACCGAATAGAGGCATTAAGTGTCTCAGAAACGATAGTCAGGGCGGGGTCATCCAACTGGCTCAGAATACTGATAGGAAGAGGATCACATGGGGAACCTGACTTGATGGAGGTAGCTAGAGATTTCAAAGTGTCCAGCGTAATAAGAGGCCAAGACTCAAGCCGACACCCTCCAGTTGTGATCGGAGGAAAGTCCTCTCTGTCATCCGTAGTAGGAGGATTAATGTTAGTGATGATGGTCTCAATCTTTTCCACAAAGTAGGTGGCCAAGTCTTGACATTTCTGGGTAGTAAGAGGACACGCAGCAGCCATTGAATTAGCTCCAGCTAGTTCTTTCACCGTATTAAAAAGGGTACGTGATCTATTTGCAGCAGTATTGATGGTTTCCGTTACATAACAGGCTTTAGCTTTCGTGCAGGCCGAATGATAAAGATTTCTAGCCTTGCGATAGGTCTCTTTTTTTAAAGGGTCATAGTGTTTACACCATTGTCTTTCAAGCGCCTTACACTTAGATTTTTCTATTTTAAGACTTTCAGTGTACCAGGGAGCAGGTGGGCGATGAACATTCCCTCTACACCTAGCAAGGGGCAGGCAAGTATCAACCACCTTCTCTAACCATGTATGAGTTACAAGCGCGTTATTATCCATGTCGCAACCCAGAACAGGGGGAGATTTCTTCAATGCAATCTGCAATTCAGTCAAATCCAACCTTTTCCAATTTCTCATGAGAGTCGGTGGGCGGGTGGAACATGAGTGTGTGGGTTCTCTGAGGGTAATACTAAAAAGTGTTAGAAAATGATCTGACCAGCAAATGGGGTCGGTTTTTAGCCACTTTAGCTCCTTTATATTCGATATGACAGGGTCTAACAAATGGCCAGCTTTGTGCGTAGGGCCCTCATTTCGCAAAGTCATATTAAAAGCGGTGAGGTCCTCAAGGAGGTTCGTAACAATAGTGTTTGATTTATCCTCCAGGTGAAGATTTAAATCTCCCAGTATGGTTACATTTTGGGCGTTGAGATAGTAAGGTGAGATAAAATTGGTAAGATTAGCAGCCCAAGCATTACTATTTCCAGGTGGCCGGTAAATTAAAAAAACAGAAAACATAAAATTAGGGTTAAGTGAAATTTAAAAAAATGCTGCTTTGCAACCAGGTATGTCCACCGATTCAAGGTAGCACTTAAAATCCCTGTTAAAGATCACAGCAATGCCACCCCCTACTTGTCTCACTCTGTCCACTCTAGCAATGGCATAGGTCGTGGGCAGGGAGGCAGCTACATCTGGACCTGCACTTTCATGTAGCCAGGTTTCAGTTAAGAACACCGCACATGGTTTTTCATCAGATAATAGATGGAAAATATCTAGTTTATGCTGTGGTAGGGATCTACAGTTAACAGTATAGAATGTGAAAACACGGGGATCAAGGTCAGAAGATTGAGTAATTGCACTATAACTAATTTTAACCTCAGGATGAGGCTGAAAATTAGACAGAGTAAAAGCACAGTGAGGACAGGCTTGTAGACCGGAAAGGGAAGGTTGTAAAACAGTACATTTCCTATTGCTACTAGGGCGTAAAGCCCTAAGCTGATCCGCAGAGATCATACCTGTAGCAGCGTTTCCTGCCCCGTGACCCGGCCTGGCCTGGACGGGCACAGACGGGCTGGTCTTAGGCTCGTCTTTGGCGCAGGATGTGGCGCCTACCCTGCGCGCCATCGCTGCGCGCTGGGGCCGACGAGGGGCTGAATAGCCTGCAGGAAGCGGAGGTCTAGAGCGCTAACCGCTCGACTCTCCGTGAGGTGCTGCCCCTGTCCCGCCCTCCACAACCGCGATTGGCTGAGGTGCCGGTTGCGTTTCAAGACAGAGAAAACAGCCCTGATATTATAGTTTTAACTGGGGTCCCTGGTGAGTGCAAGTAAGTGCTCCAAAGTGCAGCGTGATACTTAAAAACACATCACAATCCAAATAACATTATTAAGAATCACTTTCAATATAAAATACGAGCGTAACAATATTTAAAATACACTCGGGTGCCACGAGCTAAATGAAATGGCCCCAGAGCGAAATGCTTGATTTGTACAGGCTAGGCGCCAAGCGGGGAGTAGCTGCCACCAACTCCTACCGCCGGTGTTTGGATAGTGGAGGGAGTAGTGATTTAGGGTTTAGGGTAGTGCGCCCAACCAGCCACAATATCCGTGGGCAAAGGGGATCCTGACTCTTTTGAATGCTCCGCCAATTGAATAATTTGGGTCAAGGGCCCTACCACGTCCAAGACCTATCAATTCCTTTCTTGGGATCCCTCATATACTTGGAGAAAAAGGTACATAGTTTCTCATCAATTTCAGGCGTGTGTGCTACCTTCTTCTTCAGTGAGGTCCTGGGGCATTCTCCCCTCATCCTATTCCTGACCTCCCTTTCAACGGGTTGATGGATTTTCCCCACAATATACTCTGCTACTTTGGCATCAGGGATCCATACCGCCGACCTAGGATGGTAAATTTGGTTAGGCTTGAACAGGTCTGAGTGGACCTGCCCCCAACCGGGGACGGAGAGGAGTGGGACTCTGGACGCCTTATCCTCATCAGCGGAGAAATAGTCCTCCGATACACCCTCTCCCTCTAAGGGAAACCCACCATCGGGGTCTAGGATTGTGGTGACAGCGTCGCAATTTTCCCAGGGTCCTCCTCCTCCCGGCATGGTGCATGTTTTAGCGTTTACGCAGTCTTGATGAAGGTCTTTGTAAATTTATCAAATCCTTCCAAGTGCCCCTTGTTATGCTTAACGCCCCTTTTATTCCCCATCTGGGAGCTACTGGGCCCCGCCACCACCAGATCTGGGTCACTGAACACCCCAGGGATGCTTTTCGGCAGCTTATCAACCTTATCCCTAAGAGGAGCCAGAGCCCTAGAAATAGCCAGAGAGAGGGCTTGGTCCACTGCCGGGGGGAGAATCTGAGAGACCATTCCTCCTCCACTTCCTGGTAGGAAGAGTTAAAATGGTCTTCTGGAGAAGACATGATAGCAGAGGGTGAGAGCACATAACAAATGCCCATAAAATTCTTGACGGTACAAAAGGGGGTGCTGATGGACGGAGCATCTGAACCAATCAAACACTCACACCCAGTCAACAGATCTGGGTTTAATCCATCACCGTTCTTTAGCCCACTCTGCCACCGCAGTTCAGACATGGCCATATGCAAATCAGTCTGACCCTGTGCCTCATGGGAACAGTCCAGCCCGAACTGCCGAGCCATGCCTTCCCTGGATCAGAAACAAGCTTCCAAGGACCGGTTTCTGGCATTGCAGCCGTCTTCAGCCAGGCTTGCTTGAATCCAGTGGCAAAGTGAGCAAGGGACTCACGTCTGAGCATACCCTGCCAACGTATGGCAAACAAAGTGGTACAAAAAGGGGTGGTGATGGACGGAGCATCTGAAACAATCAAACACTCACACCCAGTAAACAGATCTGGGTTTAATCCATCACCGTTCTTTATCCCACTCTGCCACCCCAGTTCAGACATGGCCTTATGCAAATCAGTCTCACCCTGTACCTTATAGATCTTAAATATTTCCTTAGAGGAGTTTCCAGCTGCTCCAATTCTCTCTGCATAATACGCAACCTTAGCCCGTCTAATAAGGCCATGGTATTTTTCTCGCTTTTTTAGATATTCCAGCTTGGTCTGACTAAGAAAGCCTTTCCACCATTGTCTCTCCAGAAGCGCAAATCATCATTGTACCAAGGTGCAGATTTCTGTGCTCTGTTCAAAGTTTTTTTCTGTGATAGCGGGGCCACACTATCTAGAGCTTCCGTTATGCGTCTTTCAAGATTGAAGCAGGCAGTGTCAGTGTCGGTACCCCCCGGTTACCCCCCTCGGACCAGAGCTTCATTGAACTTAATCTGTGAGAATCCTGCCCATTTACGACACGGGTGGTTTAGCACCAGTTGTTCGGGGGCTCTAGGTTCAGGGACCTTTACCACAAAGGGAACAAGGCAGTGGTCGGACCAGGGTATAGGGGTGGGAGTGATAACTCCGACTCCCTCCCAATTAGCGAATATTGGATCCAGTAAATGGCCATGCTGATGGGTAGGGGCATTGGATTTCAGGCCTAATTGAAATAACTGTAGTTCCTGACACAAGTCTAAGGCCCCCCTATTGAGGGGATTCTCCAGATGAATATTAAGGTCACCCAGCAATAGGAATGTATCATTCCATAGAGCTGAGTCCGTAATTCCTTCCAATAAGCTAGGCACAAACCGTGTATGTGGGCCAGGGGGTCTATATACCAGGGTTCCTTTCACCATAAGGTGAGAGCTGACCCTAATTATAAATGAGCCTGCCTCACAATCAGCTATCGTCATAGGTTCCAGAGACCAGCACAGTGGATGCTTAAAGATAATAGCTACACCACTACCTCTGTCAGACATCCTATCAATCCTGGCTATCATGTACCCAGAGGGGAGGGCCTCGATAATTTCTGGCTCGGAGTCGGAATCCAGCCATGTCTCCGTAAGGAATAAAATGTCAAATTTTCTATCAACAAGTAAATCAAAGATGTCCAATTTATGTTTGCGCATAGATCTGCAATTCAACAGGCCGCAAGACAGCCCTGTCACCTCGAGTTTCAGCTTACCTACAGTGCTGTAACCAAACGGGCAATGATCACATCCAGCGTCCTGATAGACCCTCATACTGTGGGTGCACGCCCTAGATATCCTTGGGCGGAGACTGTACAATTGTGCCAGACTCCACTGAACTTGAGCATTATGTTGGCCAGAGTTTCTGGCCCCGGTCCCCGAACGGCCGTGGACGGGCGCAGACAGGCGCAGACGGGCTTGCCTTAGGCGTGCCTTCGGCCCGCTGTGCGGCCGCTCTCTCATGTGCCCTTTATCCTGTGCTCCAACCACTAGACGTCTGACCGCAACTGGAAGTGCCTTAGCTCTCCCTTCCACGCCCTCCGCGCAATGGCGGTATTCGCCTCGTCTGACCGGGGTGGGAAGGAGGGACAGTCGAGCACAGACCCCCGGAGCATCTCGCCAGCCCCACACTCCCACTGACAAGCTTCTGGACCCCAGGAACGTTGTACCAATACAATTAAAAAAACGGAGTAAAACAATTGCAGATTTTAAAATTAGCGCTATCTCATGTAGGTCTGAGCACCAGCAGCAGCTTGTGGGCTCTACCACCGCCCACTTACTGGTCAGGAATCAAGCGGACACTTAAGGATTGACCGGATTCCCAAACGTGCGTAAACACCAGCAGGAGCGCTCAAAGGAGCTACCTCGCTCGGACCAGACGCTCCTGGCAGGATAACACTGCGTGCAGAGTGCACAGTGGGAGAAACTGCGAGGGGGAGAACACCCTCAGGCAAGAGCCTGCTACACAGGGAATATGAAACAATATCATGGCAATAATGCTAATAACGTGCACAAGAAACCACTATATAAACAGCAACAACGTCAGATTAAGCCAAGAATGTAAGGAATGCACTTAACTGACGAGCAGTGAAGAAAGAGGAAGCAGAAGGGACGTCACGATCTTATATACGATGGACTGTGATATGATTGGACTATAGTTGCCTTGGAGACTATCCCTCTAATGGTTCATGGGTTGTGTAGTCTTTTGTTTAATAATTGTTGTGTTACATTTTCTTTGAACTGCTGTGCAAATAAAGTGAGGAAAGATATGCATAATCCTCGCCTCCGTGCTGCCATAGAATTCATTTAACTTTATTCGATCTGATTTAGAAACATAGATCATAAAAGTGTACACAAAAATCGTAAATCATCTTTCCTAATACAATACAGTGAGAATTCATTAAATCCAGTAGGTAAAAATGGGTGTTACAAAGCCCCGTTCAGAGCAACTTCAGGTTAACAGAATCGTAAAGTTCAACGTTTCGCAAGATCAATCTCATGTACTTCGTGCAAAATCCGTAATAAGGGGTCCAAGTAAGATGTAACGCTCCAATACCTGACCAGTCTGCACTTTAGAAAACTGCAGAAAAACTAAAAATATAAAGTGTTTTGCACACTTCTGTAATTGAGCTATATGTGGGCTAAATCTGGGTGATATTTGTGCTACATTTGGGCTCTTTTGTGTCTGGTGGCCATCTTGGGAGACTTATTTGTTATGAAGTTTCCTAATTTCCTCATTTACTGCAGTCTCCTCAGTAGGAAGTTTTTTCAGTTTTTTACTTTGATTCCATCAAGAAGGCATTCAGATGTGTCACACATGCCATACATTCAGAATGTTAGCACTCTAGTTGTTTATTCGATCACTGTAGTAAAGCTACTATTCATCAGGGAGTTAACTGGAAGTCTACTGCTGGTATTGAAAGTGATTGTTTCAGTCTGCATGTCAGAATTTTGTAATGAAATAGAAGAGGATTTTAGATCTCACTTAAAACATGCCCAACCTTTTCTTTCTGCAGCACTAACCATCATTTCTATGGCAAAATGAACCCCCTCATGTTGTTCCTTTTTCAATTAAATGTTTTAAGTGTTACCAGTTTATTCCAATCAAGATGGCTTCTGGTGTGCCGTAATTTTGTCATAAGTAAGACTGTTAGCTCTCTAGTTGTTCTTTAGAACACTCTGGGAAGCTGCAGTAGAACACAACGGCATCAACTGAGAGGCTGATCCTGTTGAAATATAACTAAGCATGGACGTAGTGTGCGAATATACAAATGTGTACATTTAATTTGTGTTTAAATTGCAACATGGGCATTTCGCTCTGCACGTTTTCAATGTATATAATGGAGGCGAGTCTGTTTTCGCAAACAAGATGCTTAAAAGTCTTTCTTTCATGTGCACTGCAAGGAATGGTCCTACCTCTATGTTTTGTTTTAATGTGTTTATATTGGTGATCACTGGAGGTGAATCTTTGGCTTGTGACAAAGAGCTTTCGCTCAAAACGCGTCAGCCGAAATAAAACTAAGACTACACAGCAGCGTGGAGTGCGAGTCTCATCTTTCCTGTGGGTTACTACACTGTCAGGGAATCCTTCGCTCATATGTATATATATATATGCCAATTTGTATTGAAGAATGAGTAGGTGTTTAAGTGTCTGAATTGAGGATTTAGTAGGTGCGTGACTGCCTGTTTAAGTGAGTGATTACATGTGTCTTACTGAATGCATAGGTTAGTGACTAAACTGTGTGAATGTCGGTATTAGTCTGTTTTTGCATAAGCTGCTGCATGGGGTGGTCAGTATCTACGTGAGTGTCTATATGGGTTATCGATTGGTTGCCTGAGTATTTGTATGGGTGCCTGAGTGTGTGTGTGGGTGGGTGGGAGGAGTGTGACTGATATTTGAGTGGTTGATTCACTGTGTGAATGGGTTCGAGAGTGCATGTGGAAACAGCTGTATGGGTGGGTGAGTGTGTGTTTGGGTGTGTTGGTGAGTGAATGGATGTCTCAATGTTACATGTCCAAGTAACTACATATGTAAAAGGCAGTGTATGTGAACGTTGTGTATATAAATGACTTTACGTGAGAGTCAGTGATTGTGAGAGTGGCTGTATGGATGAGTGTGTGTATCAGTGATTGTATAAGAGAGTAAGTATACATTTGTTTCTGTTTGAATAAGTTATGTGGTGTGTGTATAACTGTATAGGTCAGTAAATGGAAGTGTGATTGATTCTGTGCATGACTGACTAGGTGTGTGAGTAACTCTGGTTGAGTGGTGGTATGAGAGTGTCTGTATAGGTGTATGAGTGCTTATGATAGTGTTGTATTGATGAGTGACTGCATGTATGAGTGATTGTATTGGTGAAGGAGTGGATGTGCGTGTGGACCTAGGAATCAGTGAGAGCGTATATAGCAACTGATATTGGTTTGTCGATGGTTTCGAAAATGGTAGTCTGTATTTTACAGTGGGTGTATCAAAAGTTATATTAGAGTGTGAGGAGGTCGATCAGATTTTCACGTGGATGATGTCATCAGTGATGACATCCGTGATGTCATTTGAGGTGTCATCAGTGATGTCATCAGTGATGTCACTGACCATGTCATGAATAATCTAATATGTGACATCATCAGCAGTGCATTGCAGGGGCGCGAGTTATAGTGAGCTGAACTAACTATAACAGGGAATTTCCATGGTTTTGTACGAGAAATGTCCAACTAACTATAACATCCCTGAAACCTATGGTTTTTTCATTGAATTTCAAACGTTTTTTAAATGCTAATTTCGAATTAAAATGTTCATTAAACCTATGTTTTTTTCAGTAATAAAAAAATATTAGTGATATTTTGTAACTTTAATATTCAAAAAATAGTTTTTGGGTTTGTTATTAAAATAATATAATGTCTTCTGTTTTCATATATATATTTGTTTTTGGGGGGGTAGAATTAGGTGGAGTCGCGCACCCATTGTGTACCTATCTCGGTGGGTGTGCGGATTAAAACCGCCATATTGGTAAAGTCGTGAAGAATGCGCGTTTCAGACAGCCCACTCAACTTACGCTTACTGGGCAAGAAATACAACGCTACATGTCCCAGGTCTTCCCTGTAGTGATCTGCTGATCACAAGTCTAGTTGTCAGCCTGCCAGAGCCATCCCTCATGGCTGGTTTACACCCACACCACACCCATGCAGCACAGATGTCACAGGGCATGTGACCCTGCCAATAAAAAGGGCCGTGCGCAAATGCTCAATGCCATTTCCACTCTCTATCTGGGTGTATCCCTTTGGACATTATGTTGCTGGCAGCCGAGGCACTTTGGCCGACACAGGCCTCCAGTAACGTGGCAATGGCTTGAGGTGCACAGAGTTGGTGGCAGCCGAAGCACTTTGCCCAACACTGGCCTCCTGCCTCATGGTTATGACTTGAGGTGCACAGAGTTGGTGGCAGCCGAGGCGATGACTTGAGCTGCACTGAGTTAGTGACACCAGAGCTGAGCGGGTGTGCAGCCTGCGATCATGCATAGGCCTCAATATACCATACTGGCACTCAAGACCTGATTTGAATTGTGAGATTGACTGGACATCCTGTACACCAAAGGCAGCTGGCTGTATAGACATGACTCCTCAGTGCGGTACAGCAGGATGCGCTGGGGGCCTGTGCCGCGGAATCCAGAGACGGCTGATGAGGTTGCTCCGGCATTTGGTGAGCCCTTTTGGAGACACAGCGGTGGCGGCAGGTGAGCATTGAGTTCTGGATCCGCAGGGTCAGGCAGTCATCTGTGGGTGGCAGACTGGTCTGGGGACCAGAGCTAGGATGCTTGCAAAAGATGTAGGAATAATGCACACTGCCTGAGAAGTTTGCAACAACATTAGTGTACAGGCCCCGGTGGTCAAGTTTTGCCTGCATGTTATTGGAATGTGTGTGGTTTCTGTTGCTGTGATTGTGTGCAGTGTCGGCAGGGGGCACAAGTAGTACATGTGTGCAGTCAATTGCCCCCAGCACGTTCAAAAAGCCTACTATGGCATGGTTCCCTTGCTTGGTCTCCAGCTGTTTCTGTGCAGTGTGGGTGAAGTCAACATGCAGCTGTATCAAGTTGAAACAAACTGTGATGCTTACAGGTATGATACATCCTGTATAATGAGACCATAACAGAAGTTTGTGTGGTTGTAATGTTCTTTTTCTTTCCTCTGAAGGTTACAAACACACAAACTTCTGTTATGGTTATTTTGTGCAGGATTGATCATACCTGTAAGCATTCTGGTTTGTCCAAGTGAAATACATTATACCATATTACGTTTGTGAGCCAACTAACCCTTGACCATTGTCTTCATTTATCCAACAGGTTTCTGAATACGGAGTTTTGGAATTTCCAGGATGATTTCCAGTTATTTTGATCCACAAGTTGATGTTCCCCATTGGGAATATCACTCGTTGTTTGATGTTTTCGTGTTGTTAATTTATGTTTTTCTAATAAAGTACTGTTTTTTCACTACTGTTGACTACTAGAATTCATGACCTGGCGCACCCCCATTTCAGTGACTACAATCTTGGATCTGGAGCACAGAGGCATCAAGCAACAGCTGGGGTTGGTCGTGCAGGAATACTATGAATTGGGACGAGCGGGTGGTGCAGATACAGGGGCCCTACTTGCTTTTGTGGACATGCATCCAAGACGTGTGAGGAAGTTTAATAGGGCTGGCTGTGAGACTCCTCCGACTCTCGCACTTGTTAGTTGGAAGGTACCAGAGGCCAACAGGTGCAGAACAGCCAGCAGCTTTGTCTGCGGAAGGATGTTGATTGTCTGTTGTGTTGGTACCGTCAGCCTGTGGGCAATGTGGCAGTGTGCACCAACTTGAGAATGGGGCAATAATTCTTTCGACACTTTTGCTGTGCTAAAGTGCTGATAACTCGGCGATAAGTCCCCACTGTTGGGTTATAGGGTGACTCTAAAACAAGCCCTTGTGTTCATTAGGACTTTGTTGTAGCTACATACGAATCACAAGAAAAAGATGAAAAAACATGAAAAGTGGGCAGGGTACAAACACCCTGACCCCCTACGCCTGTTCATGGGATCCCAAAAAAAAACCCAGGGCCCAGAAATTATTACTATTTCTTTTTTTTAAAGCGTGTCTGTGCAAGAATTCGGATGGAAAAAAAAATTATTGGGTGTATTCTTAAGGACTTATTCCTCAGTTATCGGCACTTTAGACCAGCAAAAGTGGCAAAAGAATTATCATCCCATTCTCAACCTGGTGAAAACTGCTGATATCTCCAGTTTTCCAGCGATAGCTTCCGCAAATAACATCGCCGTGAATGAGAGTGACAACTAACGCTGATGATATGCAGAGTAGGCGATCCAGTGCAAAAAAACCACAAAAACACCATTCCCGATATTTTCAAGGACCAGCCAAATCTGCGATGGGATCTAAAAACAGGCGATAAGCTGCGTTAGCAGAAATAATTTAACATCTGCCTTTTACTGGTGTACAGCAGGATGACTACCTGCAGTATGAAAGGGAGCCTTGCCCAGAGCCACATCTGAAGACCAACACATATCAAAGAGCTACTTATCATGCAGCTCCGATACCCTAGAAGGCCACAACACCCAACGCCACCAACCCCAGGACCTCTCTCGGACCACCCCCCTACTACCACCGAGGCAGCACAGAGCAGGACAGCAGACCTTCCCAAAATGGCAAGGCCCCTTAACCACACAATAGCTGAATGTTGGGAGAGGTGGGAACCAAGTATGTGTGAAGGAGGTAAGTCACCCATTAATAACAATGCCAAGTGTAGCAGTGATCTGCTGGACATACCTCACTATGCAGAGCACAGACCTCTCCATATGTACATATACTGCTGGTGCTTGTAGTGTTGTGGACAGTGGACGCAACCATGTTACCTCAGGGAGTGGGGAAGATCTTGGTCATGTAGCTGTGTCATCCCCCCTGAAGGTGGAAGCGGAGGCGGAGTGGGCTAGTCCAATGTATGCCCCTCCAGCATAGCAGTGTGAATAAATAGGCCGGGGCTCTCGGCATGGTTGTCAGGTTACTTCTTCCTCAGGGTCTGGAGTGATGACATAAAGGGCCCACCTCTCAATACCTCCAACTCTGATTGTAATGATTACACAGAGTATTGAAGTGATCAAGCGGGGGGGAAAGGGAATTAGGAAGGGAACAGCTGGGAAGGAGATCTGAAAAGGAAAAGTTACTCACAAACAAAAATACACACACTTTCCTTTGCACAAAGACGTAAACTAGGACATCAGATTCTGTCCTTCTATCAGGAACTAGCTTAAGAGCTTCGTGGCTTGCGTTTATTCAGACAATCAGACTCTTAGATGACCTTTCTTAGATCCTCTATATTGTGGCGATAATACTTCACTTCAGTATCAACTGCTCAAAGGCATAAGTGGCAGAATTTGGTTTAGGACTTTCTATGACTAGGTTTTCAATCACCTAAACAATCATGGAACTACTTATAGAACAATAATCACACTCGCGAATATGAAAATGAGCTGGAGAAAACATGCATAGAATTTCTACTTAACAAGATTCACACTTGTGAATAAGGTAATGATCTTGAGAATCAAAACGAATGTTCTTAATAATTCACCAAAATGTTTTTAACAAGATTCGCAATCTTACCTGTAGAGTACGACCTACTCTACTTCTGAATCTGGGTTAGTGACAGGTAATCCCCCAAAAGCTAGTCTCACCGGGAGCCGATCAAGAAGAGAAGCCTCAGCAGATTCTAAACTCCTCCTGCAGCTCAGCGAGCGTTGTAGCAGTTTTCAGGCACCCAGCACTCTCCATCGATCAAAAGAAGAAGGCTGGCCTCACCGAGAAACGGAGCCCCAAGATCCTCTTCCTCCTTCACCAAAAGATGCTGAATAGTGAGCACGGGGAACTGGGCGCGGCGGCTGACGTCATCGTAGGACCACCCATGCCAAATCTCATGCATCTCGCGTGAGATGCCAAATCTCACGCATCCTGAGTGGGAAAAAGGTTAGTAAAGAGAACAAACATACTAGGACAAAAGAACATGCATCTTTAAACATTTTCGCCACCACAATCCTCCAGGGGCTACTCTATGACTTTTACCACATAAAGGTTGATCGCACAGGAACAGGCGTATGTGCCTACAGGATGGGGCGGACCCTAGACCGCAAGCCATCCTAATCCTGACAGTACTTCCCCCTCCCCGAAGCGGTCTTGGGCCTGGCTTCAAAGGATTTTGAAGATGGAAGTGTCGTATCAAACGAGAAGCATCCACATTTTCAGCTGGTTCCCAAGAATCATTTTCAGGCCCATATCCCTTCCAGGAAATGAGATACCATAATTTAGCACCTCTGCGTTTGGAATCCAAAATTGTTTGTACTTCATACTCCCAGTTCCCATGAACCAGAAGAGGTGCTGGTCTTTTAGACGTAGTTTGCCCAGCAGGTTTTAAAAGAGAGGTATGAAATACAGGGTGAATTCGCAAAGTCGTGGGTAAAAGTAATTTGTACGTTACTGGATTAACCTGACAAATCACTGAATATGGACCTATGAACTTTGGATGGAACATGTTTCTTTGTTTAAAGACAAAGTTTTTTGTGGATAACCACACATTGTCTCCAGGAACATACTGGGGACCAGATCGATGATGCTTATCAAATTGTTCTTTGTATTTTTCTTTACTTTGCAAAAGTCGTTTGTGAATCTGTTAATGAACGTTCTGCATGAATTGAACAGTGTCCTGAACAGCTGGTGTATTATACTGTATATTGGGTAGAGTTAAAGGGATGGTGTTAGGCACGTAACCATACAACCCTCCAAAGGGAGTGGACCCAGTAGACAAATGAGGTGATGTGTTGTAAGCCACTTCTGACATCCATAACAAATCCAGCCAAGACCTCTTGGTGTCAGAGACATAACATCTTAGATATTGTTTCTAAGTTTGATTTAAACGTCCGTTTAAATCAAACTTGACCATCCGTTTGTGGATGGTAACTAGTTGACATGTTTGATGAAATTTGTAAACTGCGACACCATTGTTGCCAGAACTTAGATGAAAACTGAGATTCACGATTAGACAGCAGTACAGATGGTAACCCATGCAAACGGACAATGTTTTGTAAGAATATCTGTGCTAAGTGTTCTGCAGTTGGCAATTGTTTGCATGCGATAAAATGAGCATACTTTGTTAAACTGTCTAAGACTACCAAAATAACTGAATGTTGATTTACTTGTGGCAGTCCAACAATAAAATCCAACGAAATATGATCCCAGGGTTTAGTGGGCATAGGTAGAACTTTTAACAAACCTTTTGGTTTGCTATGATCGGTTTTAAATCGTGCACAGGTTTCACAGTCTCGAGCCATATCGTAGACATCTTGTTTAATTGTTGGCCACCAAAATAATTTTTGAAGTTTTTCCATATTCTTCTTTGGTCCAGGATGTCCTGCCAACGGGAGGGAGTGTAACCAACTGAACGCTGTTTCTTGTAATTTCTTGGTGGGTAGATACACTTGTTTTCCATGGAATGGTATTCCTTCCTTGATGGATTGGGTTGTATCTTGTTTTAACCATTGTGCCCATAACGAAGGAGGACAATTTTCATGGAGATCATCAAGGAACTGATCTGCTGTCAAAACACAGATTACTTTGTCGGGATTGATTATAGCTTGAGGAATCCCTTCACATCTGTGTAATGAGGAATCTTTTCTGGAAAGCGCATCAGCTTTTTTATTATCTTGTCCTGGACGATAGGTCACAATAAAGTCATATTCGGCGAAGAACATCATCCACCGTAGCTGACGTGGAGTTAATATTCTTGCAGAACTCATAAATTGTAAGTTTCTGTGGTCTGTGTAAACAGTCACTGTGAATCGTGCCCCCAAAAGATAATGCCTCCATTCTTTGAAAGCGTCATTTATGGCAAGCAGTTCCTTTACAGCTATAGTATAATTCTGCTCAGCTGGATTTAGCTTTCTTGACATGTACGCCACAGGATGCATTTGACCAGTGTTTTGTTTTCTTTGAGAGAGGATGGCACCAATAGCTACATCCGAGGCATCGGCTTCGATAATAAAGGGTTCACGAACATCTGGATGCATCAAAATCGGAGCTGCTGTAAAGGCTTGCTTCAATGTGTGAAATGCGTTATTGGCTTCAGGAGTCCACTCAAATTTTACCTTCTTTGGTAGCAACCGAGAGATTGGTGCCACTACAGCAGAGAAATGGTCTATGAAACAACGATAAAAATTTGCAAATCCTAAAAAACATTGTACATCACGAATTGAGTTTGGAATAGGCCATTCTGCAACTGCTTGTATCTTTCTGTCAATCATTTTCATGCCAGTAGGTGTAAGAAGAACTCCCAAAAATTCGACTTCAAAAACATGAAAATCGCATTTAGACAATTTGCAATAAAGGTTATATGTTTGTAATGTACCCAAAACCTTCTTAACGTGACCTTCATGACTAGCTATGGAATCGGAATAGATCAATAGAATAGATCAAAATGTCATCTATATAAACAATGACAAAAAGGTCTAGATATTCCCGTAATACATAGTTTAAAAAAAACTGGAAAGCAGCTGGAGCGTTACAAAGCCCGAAAGGCATGACCAAATACTCAAACAGGCCATATCTGGTTTTAAACGCCGTTTTCCATTCGTCATCATTACGAATGCGCACCAAATGATACGCACCTCGAAGATCTAATTTGGTGTAGATCACAGCGTTCTTCACCTGGTCCAAAAGAACTGGGATCAATGGAAGGGGGTACTTTTTCTTTATTGTGAGCTTATTCAATGCTCTATAATCAATACATGTTCTTAATTCCCCATTTGCCTTAGGAATAAAAAAACAACGGAGAGGCCGCAGGTGACTTAGATGGGCGTATAAATCCGTTTTCCAAGTACTGATCAAGATATTTCTCAAATGTTGGTTTTCTTTTTCTGATAATGCATATATCCGACAGTTAGGCACACATGAACCAGGCACACGATCAATTTGACAGTCGTATGACCGATGAGGAGGGAGTGTCGCTGCTTTTGCTTCACTGAAGACTTCTTTAAATTTCTCATAGGAAGTTGGTAGCACGGTTTCTTTCTTTTCCGCGGTTGCAATTTGTCCCATCGTAGATTCTTTGGTCTTTAAACATGTGGAGTGACAATATTGAGAAAGAAAAACAAGTTCCCTTTTTTGCTAATCTATTAAAGGGTTATGCAAGCAAAGCCAAGGCACTCTCAAAATAAAGCCATATTGTGGGGCTTGGATTACATCGAAATGAACTTCCTCTTTATGCTGTTGGTTATTTGCATCTATGCAGAACATATGCATTTTAGAGGTTTGCATGGTAACAGGGCCTCCAGACAACACTTTGCCATCTACTGCTTGCATGATTTCTGGAGTGACCTTTTTCTCACAAGCAATTTGTAACCGTTGAGTTGTTTCAAAGTCTACGAAATTCCCTGTTGCACCTGAGTCTATTAGGACTTCCATTTGGTTTATTTTTTACGTCAACTGAATTTGTACTGCCAAACGGAAGTGAGCTTTGTAGTTGGATGCACAGGAATTTATTGAAGGGAAGTCGATTGTTCCCAAGAGATCCCCTTCTAAACATCTTGGGCACAATAGTTTCCCGAAGTTTTCTCAGTTGTAGTCACAGCCACAGACTTGTTAGCAATCACAGTCTCACCTTTAGGCTTTATTGTTCAATCTTTCACGTAATGTCCCTTTCGACCACAATAAAGACATTGGCCATTTTTACGTCTATCATCTTTTTCATTTTTTGACAATGGTTGCCTAAGAGTCCCGATTTCCATTGGTTCTGTAGTTGTTTCTGAATTACTAAGTTGATTTCTGAGTTTACTGTCAAACTTCCAACTTGACTAATCATATTTTTTCTAGTCAGTTCTTCTTTCGCACAGTCTATGATCCAGACGTAAAGTAAGATTGACTAACTCAGAACAAGTAGTTGGTTGAGGATCAATTTGCGCAAGAACGTCTTTCAGATCATCTTTTAACCCTTGATAAAAGAGTGCTGCCCTCTTTTCTTCAGGCCACGAGGTTTCTGCAATTAACCTATTGAAATGTGACAAATAGGATATAAGGTCTCTATTCCCTTGTCGTAGCTGTAATAGTTTGCGATCTGCGGACAAAGTCACTGTTCACCTATCAAAGATTTTTTCAAACTCTTCAACAAATCACCACCAATTGTACAACAGAGGACTGTCTTGTCGAACCAACGGAACCGCCCAATTGGCAGCATCCCCCGAAAGAAAAGAGATTAAGAAGGCTATCCTGGATTGGGGGTCCGGAAAGGCAGCTATTCTACAAGTAAAATGCAACTCGATTTGAGTTAAAAAAAATGCACTTTGGAGGGGTCTCCGGAAAAGCGTTCAGGTGGTGCTAAAGGGATTTGAGGTGGACGGTTACAGATATTTTCGTGGAAGACTTTTTTTCTATATTCTGAGTATCAGGAGGAAGCGGAGTACTTAATTGCTGTATCCTATCTACTTTATCAGAGAGCATTGCAGTGGCATTCCTAGCTTCAGTTAAATCTGTTTGCATCTGAACAATAACCCTCGTTAAATCATCCATGGTGGCAATTATGTCAAAACTCTCAGACCGGGAGGAATATTATTCGTGGGCTCAATATTCTGTCAGGTTACTTCTTCCTCAGGGTCTGGAGTGATGACACAAAGGGCCCACCTCTCAATACCTCCAACTCTGATTGTAATGATTACACAGAGTATTGAAGTGATTAAGCGGGGGGAAAGGGAATTAGGAAGGGAACAGCTGGGAAGGAGATCTGAAAAGGAAAAGTTACTCACAAACAAAAATATACGCACTTTCCTTTGCACAAAGACGTAAGCTAGCCTCACCGGGAGGTCGATCAAGAAGAGAAGCCTCAGCAGATTCTAAACTCCTCCTGCAGCTCAGCGAGCGTTGTAGCAGTCTTCAGGCACCCAGCACTCTCCACCGATCAAAAGAAGAAGGCTGGCCTCACCGAGAAACGGAGTTCCAAGATCCTCTTCCTCCTTCACCAAAAGATGCTGAATAGTGAGCACGGGGAACTGGGCGCGGCCGCTGACGTCATCGTAGGCACGGCCATGCCTAAACGCACGCATCTCGCGTGAGATGCCAAATCTCACTCATCTCGCTTGAGATGCCAAATCCCACGCATCCTGAGTATCGAAAAAGGTTAGTAAAGAGATCAAACATACTAGGACAAAAGAACATGCATCTTTAAACATTTTTGCCACCACAATCCTCCAGGGGCTACTCTATGACTTTTACCACATAAAGGTTGATCGCACAGAAACAGGCGTATGTGCCTACAGGATGGGGCGGGCCCTAGACCGCAAGCCGCCCTAGTCCTGACAATGGTTCACTTCTCGGAAGGCCAATGCGTCTGTCAGAGCATCGGCCCGCACCCTGCCATGAGGCCCCTGCCTTGACCGCTGGCCTGCTCAACACAGGCCCCCTGTGAACCCTGCTGCACACCACCGCAGAGTTGTGTCTGTACAGACTATTGCCTTCGTTGTACACTGTGGACAGCAGGGCTCACAATTCAGATAGAGTCGCGATTGCAGATGATGCAGTCCGGTAGGCAACAGCCATTGCTACCAGTGCGGCCCTACCGCACCACGTATCATCCCTGTCTCGGCACACGCTGAATGCTTTAGGTGCCACTAACTCTGTGCACCACAAGTCACTGCCACATGGCCTTGAGGCAGAATTCATTAGGCAAAAGACATTACTCCCAGTGCAGCCGCCCATTCCACGTACCATCGCTGGCTGCGTATACGTTGAGCGCTACTGTTGCCACTAGCTCAGTGCACCACAGGTCAACACCACGTGTTTGTGGTCCCTTGCAGACCGCTGCCTCCGGCCTACACTGCGGTCAGCAAGTCTCACACATATCCAATCCAATCCTGTCCTGCAAGGACATGCCATCATCGCTGGCTCGAACACGCTGAGCTCTTCAGGTGCCACTAACTCTGTGCATCATAACTCATAGACCCTTTATGATTGACTTTCATGCTGTAGACACCGGACACACCAATGTCACCTCAGGCAGCAGGAATATCCCAAAGGGACATTAACAATTTCACATGAGCACGCTCATCTCTGATGCCCCCACCTCAGTGCAGAACAAGTCATGAACCCTTTACGATACAATCTTTTGTGTGTGATTTAAGATCTGGTGCCCCTACCTTAGTGCACCACAAGTCATGGACCCTTTATGATTGAATCTCTGTGTGTGATCCGATGATCACTGTAGTAGTTGTTGCCAGCACCAACCATTCCCTGAGGGATGGCTTACACTCACCCCACACACATTCAGCACAGATGTCGCTGGACATGTGACCCTCGTAATAAAAAGGAGCTGAGCACAAGTGCCTGTAGCCAGTTCCACTATCTATCTAACTGTGTACATGTGTTCATTATGTATGCATAATGGCCCTGGATCCTACCACATTACAGTGTGCTGTTGACTGGGCACGCAACCATGTTACCTCTGGCAGTGGGGAAGACATTGGTTATGTAACTTTGTCTGGGTCATTCTATGAGTACATGGGTAGAGACTTGATCATTAGAGTACTGCAAGGAGAGTGTATGGTGAATATATAAGTGCTTGGGGATTGGCGGATTGATTGGATAAGTACATATGTTGGCTCTAATTGGCTGCCAACCAGTGGCAACCCCAGCGGAGGATCTGGATTGCAAACCAAGAATCTGGAGAGCTGAAGCTATGCACGGAGTTTGAGTAGGCACTGTGCCGGCTTTGCCACGGGATCTCCACAGCCTTTGCTCTAGTACCCTGGGTTCCCGCCCAGTAAAATCTGGGCCACTGGCTAGTGGGAATACCGCACGGATGCTAGGAAAACTGAGTCCAGGAGCTTGGGATTCTCATTGAGGTATAATGCATTCTCATTCAGTGGATACCCTCCCAGGTCGTTAATCTCTGGATCAGGGAATTCTGACTGTTGGATCCCCGGAGTCCCTTCCACCGGATCCCCTAAAGCGAGCTGCTGGGTCCGTGGAGCACCAGTAATAAAAGGCCAAGAATCCTGTCTGCAATATATTCCCAGCCCCACAGCTGGATCATTGACATATGGCTGTTAGAATCTACGGAATTCTGTAAGCGTATGTCAGTAACTAGATCCAAATTTTGGGGGAGGCTGATTAAGATTTCTGGGGAGGGGCTAATTCTTCCAGTCATAGGCAGAGTGGAGATGCAGGAGCTCTAAGAAAGGGTAAAAACACAACAAAGCCTCATTTACAGGTAAATGGTCTTTTAAAGACATGTGAAGTACTCAGGTGTCGTGCTGAGAGCCGCGCACCCAGCACGTTCACACTAGGGGGCCGCGCTGAGAGCATCGCACCCAGCACGTTCACACTAGGGGGGCCGTGCTGAGCACCACGTTAGAATCGGCAAAAAAACAGGTCCACTTCCATTCATTTATATTCACTCAAGGACCCCATCCCCTGGGGCATGCCCAATTCTTGAATGTTTTTATTATTCATTAGGAAGGGGGGCCATGAGGTCCCCTTTCCCTTGTCCACAAGGAAGAGGCCCCGGGACCTGGCCTCTTTGTTGGGGACCATGGGGTAGCCCCAAAGCCCCCACACACCCGCCAGCTCTCAGCATCCTGCGGGAACTGGCATTGCTTTTGGGCCAGGGAAACTGCTAACATGCAGCTCCCCTGGCCCAAAAAAAACCTGCTTTCGCTTCAATAAAGCAAAGCAGGGTTTGCGATGACATGGTAGAGTCATGCTCCAGCCCTGCCTTAAGTTGGCAGGGTATGCTCAGACGTGAGTCTCTTGCTCACTTTGCCACTGGATTCCAGAAACCAGTCCTAGGAAGCTTGTTTCCGGTCCAGGGAAGGCATGGCTTGGGAGTTCGGGCTGGACTGTTCCCATGAGGCACAGGGTAAGACTGATTTGCATATGGCCATGTCTGAACTGGGGTGGCAGAGTGGGCTAAAGAACGGTGATGGATTAAACCCAGATCTGTTGACTTGGTGTGAGTGTTTGATTTGTTCAGATGCTTCGTCCATAACCACCACCTTTTGTACCACTGCCATAGCAAACAGCAATGTTACGGGTTGGGTACCCTGTGAAATTGCATGAGCCGGTCCTGGGGGGTGGCATTCCCCAGGGACTTCAAGGGCTACAGGAGGGAGCCGTGCAGCCCCCTCCCTCTATTTTCAAAGCCTCTGGGAGGTGGTGGTCCCCGGGACTTTGGGGGCCCCACGAGGGCCCCCTGCATATTTAATTAAATCCCTAGCAAGTGGAGGCCCCCCAATAATTACAAAACAAGCCCCAGGGATGTGGCGGTCCCTGGGGCTGCAGGAGGGCTGTGTGCCCTCCCGCACCTCATTTACATAGCCCCTGCGGGAACCGGCATTGCTTTTGGGCCAGGGGAGCTGCTAACATGCAGCTCCAATTGCCCAAAAACAAACCTGCTCTCGCTTCAATGAAGCGGAACAGGGTTAGGTATGACAAGGTGGGAGTCATGCTCCTGCCCTGCCATAGCAAACAGCAATGTCCCAGGTTGGGCACCCCAGGACATTGCATGAGCCGGTCCTGGGGGTTGGCGGTCCCCAGGGCCTTCAAGGGCTTCAGCAGGGTTCTGCGCAGCCCCCCTGCCTCTATTTTCAAAGCCTCTGGGAGGTGGTGATCCCTGGGACTTTGGAGTGCCCACCAGGCCCCCCTGCACATTTAATTATAGCCCTAACAAGTGGCGGTCCCTGGGGCTTAGGAGGGCCTCGGAGGCCCCCCAATAATTGCAAAATAAGCCCCAGGGATGTGGTGGTCCCCGGGGCAGCAGGAGGGCAGCGTGCCCTCCCGCACTTAATTTACAGAGCCCCATGGAGGTGGCATCCCCAGGCTGCAGAGTCCCGCAGGCCCCGCAATATAAATGTATGATTGCCCCCAGAACGTGGCCTACCCGGGCGCTGATTTACATGAAATGGGGGAGCCCCCGCTTCATTTTTCTTTTTTTTCGTCCGGATTCGCGGACCCAGAGCGCATTCGGATGTTTTTTTAAACCTTGTGGGTCCACCTGAGCAGGACTAGGGGGTTAGTGTTTTTCTACCATGCCCCCTTTTCTTCCTTTTTAATTTTTTTTGACTGTTTTCTTGTGACTCGGTTCTACTGAGTCACAAGATGGGTGCCAACACTTTCTGGTTTGGAGTGTTGGCTCCCAATCACAGTGAAGCTCGTGGTCATGGCAGCCAATCACAGTGAAGCTCGAGGTTGGGAGGGCGCGCGAACCCACCGCTGCCCCAGATATCAAAACTTTTAGTTCTTGAACTTCTCAGCAACTACTGAGCTGATCTACACCATTTAAAAAAAAGTCGCTTTCTGAACCAAGCGCTACCTTTTTGCCAAATTTGGTGTAATTCCGTTCAGCAGTTCGGGCTGTAGCCTGCAATAAAATTTCCCATGGAGAAAACACTTTTTGGGATACCCTTTTTTCCAAGCCCCCGCTTGACGAATCACCCCCAAAGTTTCAGGATAGGAATAAACTGGAAAGACCTTTTTTGAGAATTTCCCAAAGATTCGTCAAACAACGTCAAAGTTATTAGCAAATCAAAAAACGCTTTTCCTATGGAAACTAGCTTTCAACTATATAAAGTCATTATAATCAAATTCTTTATTCGGTTTACAAAACAATAAAAGATACAATCAATAACACATCGAAGAAGAAAAAAAAGAAATATTTTTAAAAAAATGTCGATGGTTACATAGCATTTATAGCAGCTCCCTGTCTGTGAGAGCAATGCCAGTTCTTGCAGGAGGCAGAGAACTCGCTGGGACTGCTGGGCCAAGGCACCCCCCCTTGGTCCTGGGGGAAATAGAGTAGAAAGGGGCAAGATAAAGGTGAAAAATGAGCAGAAAGTGTCAATATAATGGTGGGAAATGACCCAACAGTTGCAGAATAAAGGTCAGCAATGAGCAGAAAGAGGCAAAATAAAGGTGAGAAACGAGCAGAAAGAGGCAGAATAAAGGTCAGCAATGAGCAGGAAGAGGCAAACTAAAGGTCAGAAATGAACAGAAAGATTCAACATAGAGATCAGAAATAAGCAGTAAGAGGCAAAATAGGGATCAGAAATGAGCAGAAAGAGGCTAAAAAAAGATCAGAAATGAGAAGAAAGAGTCAAAATAGAGATATGCAACTAGCAGAAAGAGGCACATAGAGATTAGAAACAAGCATAAAGAGAAAAATAGAGATTAGAAACAAGCTGAAAAAGGCAAAATAGAAATCAGCAACGAGCAGAAAGAGGCAAAATAAGGGTCAGCAATGAGCCGAAAGAAGCAAAATTAAAGTCAGGTCGAAATCTGATAGAGGTGAAAAACAAGACAAAAGAGCAATAATAGAGGCCCGGAACGGTCAGAAAGAGGCAAAATAAAATAAAGGGGAGAAACAAGCAGTAAGAGGCAGAATAAAGGTCAGCATCTAGCATAAAGGGGCAAAATAAAGGTCAGAAGTGAGCAGAAAAAGGTAGAAAAAGAGCAGAGGAGGGCAAAACACAGAGCGCTCAGACCCTCACACACCAACTCACAGACCAACTCAGTCACTCTCACTCCCACTTACAGAATCTCTCAGAGACTCACACACCCACTCATACACTTACTGAGACATTCATGCACTCACACAGGTTAGTAGTTACATTTAGGAAATAAAATTCCAATACCTTAGAAATTCACTTAAAATAACAAAGGTTACTGGGACATTATAGTTATGAAATAAACAGTTAAAACATGTAGAAATTCAGTGAAGGAACACAAAGGTTACAGGGTTGTCATAGTTTGGAAATAGGATTAAAAAATCCTTAGGAATTCACTCAAAATAATAAAGGGGAAATTCAGCAGTTATAGTTACTTGAGCTAAGTTTAAGTTATGCCCTGCAATGAACTGCGTATGACCTCACGTGTTACATCACTAAAGTGGGCTTCTTACCAGGAACCATGGAAAGGGTTAAAGAAATACTGACCATTTAGAAGTGGTATAATGAAAAAGAAAGATGAAAGGAAGCCTGTGATTTGTTAACTAGAGCACCCTAAGTAAGAACACATGGGGAAGGGGAGCTATTTACCCACTTTTCTATTGAGAGAGGAGGTAGTTTACATGAGTTCTAACTACATATTTCACATGACAACAGATGTTATCAGACATAGAAATACAACTGAGAGAACAGCAAAGAGCTTTTACCGGAACGTTAATTAGATTGTAGAATATAAAAGTAGATTTAGAAAAAATTAGAGAGTGTATATAAGCTAAAACTAGAAAGGAACACAGAAGGATGCTTAAATTAGAACATTAAGTAAAAATACATGTAGCAGGAAAGGAGAAAGATAAATTGGTATACCAAATGAATATTAATTTTATTATGCCTGTATAAATGAATGTGTTTGAAATTAGATGTTGGGTACTCTCTTATAGTATGTAATTTAATACTATATAATTTGCATACACTCATACAGTCATGCAGGCAGTTACAGACCCAGTTATACTACTACGAAAGCTCTTATGTACCTATTACACACATAGCCAGACAGTGGCTGCCACACTCACTCACACACACATTAGTTTGCCCTTACAGTCTGGGAGGACATCTGCAGAATGCAATCTGTACCGCAGGAAGAGTCTTAAATTTAAGAGGACTATGTCAGCACTCTTGAGAAGAGAGAACTCTGATTGCAGATGACCTTAGAACTAAGGGTACTGGTTCTAAGAAAGAAGACAACGAGTAGAGAAATAACAGGGCAAAGGTTCCTGAGGAGAGAGGGGATCCCCACAGAGAGAGAGTTTCCTACTGGATTCAAAGCATAAAGTAGTGCCTCTTCCCAAACCCAGTCCCCTGAGGAGGTCAAGGACAGACATTCTGAGAAGGACTTGAGGCTTCATCTGGCCCAGGTGCCTTCTGAAGAGAGAAAAGCCGAGACTTGGTGCCTGGCTGTAAGGAAGGGGGTGATATAGACAGATTGTTTCAGGCATATGAAGTAGCTCTAGAGGTACAGAGGATGTCTGAGGAGGATTCGGAAGCTGGCCTTTAGAGCCATATTCCTGGTAATGGAAGGGATACCCTAGTAACCCTAGAGAAGGGAAAGAGGTTGAGGTTTCCCATTTTCAAGGAGGCCCTTGTCGGTAAGTATTCATTCATCTCAGAAGAGTGAAGGTTGAAATACAGGGACAGTCCTGAGAGGATGTTGTGGGGTAGATGGGAAATGTTTTTAAAGTACTGTTGTTTTTTAAGAAGACTTTCCAACAGTTTTATCCTTTTTCTTTTTTCCAAAGAGAACGAGGAGGAAAGAAAGTACAGAGTCATCTGTGTCTGTTCCGAATGTAGGTGCATCTTTTACCCACAACAACATATGAATATGAGGAGCACCTCTTGCTTAGTACTCTTTTTGTGTAAAGAAATCAGTAATGTCTCCAAGAAGTGATTTCTTTTGTTGCAGATGAAGGATAGCATACTTTCAAATATGTGCTTAAAGCAACTGCACATATTTGCCAGATCCAAAGAGCAAAGGTCTCCTTCTGACTTGAATTTTATGTCTTTAATGTAATAGATTGTATGAAAAAGGTTATGTAAGTTATTCCATATATATTATGCACAACTCAAAGTTAGAAAACACTTTTTCTGGGTTCTTTGTACAACATTTATAATTGTTGTTCACCACTGTTCATTGATGATTCTTTCAACAATGCATCACTTTTGATGTATGAGTATAAGAACTGAGAACTGTTGAAAAGGGAAAAGGCACCCACAACAGACATTTGTATGGTGAGAAGATTGAATAAGCTTCTCACTTACATTTTTGAAGATAGGTGCTCTTATAATAATATATAATATAATATAATATATTATAATAATAATGAATATTTTAATACATAACTTACCCGGTGTTGGGGGTCACGAAGGCTTCCTTGGTGTGCTATTGACACTGAAGGGGAGTGATTAGACCCGAGCAGCTACCCGGACAGATGCCTTTTTTTAGGTGGTCCAGGGTTAGCGCTCTAGCCTTCCACCCCGGAGATAGTTAAAAACAGAGTTGGCGCAAACGCGCAACCCTGTATGCTCCTAATGCGTGAGCCGGGAGAGGAAAGAACAGTCAATTTCTAGCCTGATTTTAATTGCTCATTTTGCACTATTTATTGCACATCCCAATTTGGTAAAACATTTCGAAATCGCAGTTTTTTAAATTGCGCTTTGGAGGGTGATTGTTACCTGATTATTTTAAGACATAAATTAACCGGTGTTGGGGGTCACGAGGGCTTCCTGAAGGGGAGTGATTAGACCCATGTAGCTACCCGGATGGACGCCATTTTAAGGTGGTCCAGGGTTAGCGCTCTAGCCTTCCACCCGGAGATAGTTAAAAACAGGGCTGGCGCGAACGCGCAGCGGGCGCGCTGAAGACACGCCAAAGGCAAGTCCATCTGCGACCGTCTGCATCTGGCCCGCGCCTAGCGCCAGGACCCCTGTTACTTACACAAGCTGGAAGTTGTCCAATATTACCTATGATGCTGACACGCTAAAAAAGCTAAACATGGTGGGGAGGAAAACTACATGTACTATTCTAGAATTTGAGAAGGGATTAGCAACAAGCTCCTGTGCCTGCCCAAGCTGCAAGAGATCTATTCCAGCAATTCAAATGTCTCTTGTTCAGGCCTTATCAAATAATATTAAAAAGGAAGGTGGGGAGGAGCGCTAAACCTTAGTTGCCTCCTCTTGAACGCCAGGTCCCTGGTTAAACACAGTCTTGAATGCGCTGAGCTAATTCGTGATGAAAGCATTAAAATTGCCTTCGTGACTGAATCATGGACTGATGCGGCCTCTGGCCCAGGCCTAGTTAAGGAAACCCCACCAAGGTACCTTAGTTATATGAGGGATAGGCCACTGAGAAGAGGGGGGGGGATTGGCTGTAATATATCATAACTCTCTTAATGCTTATTTCAACCCTTAATCTTGGACAGGTGTGAAGCGTTGGCCTTTAATTTTACCCTTTTTAATCACCACTCTTTTAGAGGATGTTTAGTGTATAGACCTCCAGGTCCTAATACAATTTCCTTAGTTCTGTGGGAAGTATACTGGAGGAAGGTCTGTGCACGAATGCCTTCACGGTATTGGGGGATTTTAATTTTCACTTGGAAAACCTTATGGATGCTGACAGTAAAGCATTAACAGAGTTGATGGATGGTGCGGACCTAAAACAATTGGTGAAGGGACCCACGCACAATGTGGGCCATACCCTGGATGATATTTTTTCTAATCATCCAACCCTAGAGTTTATAAAAAACCATACTGGTTACTTGATCAGACCATACTGTAGTTTTATTTACTATTTCAGGTTTGAGGCCTCAAAGCTCAGGTCGATAGTCCAGATCGGCCAGGACCCGCAGGCCCAGGAATAAGATAGAGGGGAGAGCGCTTGAGGACCTCCTGGTTTCCTCTAAAGAGGCACTCCCTCTAGAGGTTGAGGTGGCGGCGAGGGCCTATACAAGATGGATTGAAAAGGCCTGTGCTACACTCACTCCACCTAAAGTCTGCCTCCCAGCCAGGTCCCAGCCCTCTGCGCCCTGGTTTTCGGAGGTACTCAGAAAGCAGAAACTAGGGTGTAAAAGACTAGAAAGGGTCTGGCGCAAAGACTACAAGGAAATGGATAAAAGGTTACTCAAACAAAGCCTGCTATTATATAAAAAAACAGTGATGACGGTGAAACAAGATTATTTCACCGACCGCATCAACCTGGCCAAGAATTCGGCGAAGGAATTGTTTAAAACGGTTTCCTGTTTGGCTGCCCCGACTCGGGCAGTCACACCCGGTAGCTTCGAGATGTGTGAGGAATTAGCCAAATTCTTTTCAGACAAAGTAGACTATTTTCAAGGCCTTCTCTGGTTTAGAGACGGTGATCTGTCTGGGGAATATATCAGAAAACACAGCGAAAGTTATCTCAGGGGCAAAACTGGAGTGTTTCTCGCCGGTAAATGTTGAAGGAATTATGGGTTTGCTTCAAGTGGTAACATCAGGCTCCCCTTTAGATCCATGCCCAGTGGCTGTGATTAAGCTGGCCCCAGTTCCTATAGTTACATCATTGGTAGCCTTGTTTAATAATATGTTCAGGACAGGAGATTTTCCGTCCTGCTGGAAACGAGCCTCAATTTTGCCCCTATTAAAAAAACTCAAACCTGGATATCGGGGATCCGAATAACTATACGCCCTATAGCGAGACTCCCTTTACCAGCTAAATTAATAGAAAAGGTGATGAATGTCCAATTGAGCTCGGTCCTTATGGCTACTCAGGCACTGGACTGGTCACAACACAGTTTTAGAGCCAACCATAGCACAGAATCTGCGCTAATCAAAACAACAGAAGAGATCAGAGCAGTGACCGATGCTGGGGGTAGGGCGGCGTTGGTACTGTTGGACCTTTCCGAGGCCTTCGATATGGTCCACCGCGTGACACTGTTAGACTGTTTGAAGGCCTGTGGGGTACAAGGAAAAGCATTTAACATCTTAAAGGCATTCCTTTCCAACAGAGTTCAGAGTGTGGCGCTTGGCGAATTCGAATGAATAGAAACCTTTCGTTCTACCCTGTGGGGTTCCTCAGGGTTCGTCCCTGAGCCCCACTCTGTTCAATTTATACGTCAGCTCACTGGCCCCAATAATTCGGGCATTTGGCTTTGAACTTACCTCGTACGCTGACAACACCCAGATTGTGGTGTCACTGTTGCCAGGGAAGGAGGAAGGAGTAGCCAAGCAATTTCAGGACTGCATGCTGGCGGTGGGAAACTGGATGGCTGTAAACTGCCTTAAACTGAATTTGGCCAAAACGGAAGTTATAGTGTTTGGCTCAAACGTTAACTTCTGGAGTCCAAACTGGTGGCCTGAGCAGATGGGGAATGCCCCCACCCCTGTGCCTAAAGTTAAGGATGCTGATCGATGATCAGCTTACCTTCCGCCCTCAGGTTAATGCGCTGTCGTCCTCCATTTCTTTTCTGCTCAAATCTATTCGAAAGTTTCTGCCATTCATCCCAGGAAGTGGTCAAAAAAAGTAGTTACCACTCTGGTATTATCTCGGCTGAATTACTGTAACAGTCTGTTTCTTAATGCCCAACAGGCCATACTAAACAAATTGCAGGTTCTACAAAATGCTGCGGCTCGGCTCATTATGGGCCTCCCAAAGTACGCCCCCCTTTCCCAGGAGCTAGCCAAACTTTACTGGCTCCCGGTGCGAAAGCAAAACTTGTTTAAAAGTGCTTTGCCTGGTGTTTAAGGCCCTGCGAGGCCTAGGGCCATCATTCCTCCGGCAGTATTTCTTCTGGTATCTCCCGACAAGACACCTTAGATCTGCTAACGCAGGGCTGATTGTTGTCCGGCGCATTAGGAAAGCGCGGTGGGGAGGCAGAGGCTTTGTGCTGGGAGCAGCCAAGGCCTCGAATGCCCTGCCCCCAGCGTTTAGAAAGATGACGGACCTTATTGCCTTTAGGAGAGCTCTTAAGACCTGGCTTTTTACTAATTAAGCTTTAATCAACCGTGCCTATGGAGTTTTTCAGAGCGCCAGGGCACACAACGGGTAACAGAGCGCTGTACAAATGTCAAAAATAAATAAATAAATAATGACTGAAGCTGGTGATGGTTCCCCCAAGGGTGCAGTACAGGTCATCTCTCCTGGCACACCTACTTTGTCCTGCATGAATTTGTTATGGCAACGTTCTGGAATTGTTTTGAAGTGCTTCCACATGAAAGTTGTCCTATGCCAATAATGCTTAGTAGTACCCCTGGATAACTAATTGCTGCAAATATTTCAGTGCAGATATTTTTCTTAAACTTTTTATCCTTTGATGGTATTGTAGGATGCTCAAAGCCTCACTTTATTTTGTGCTTCCTGAAGTACTTGTGCACAAAAGTTGTATTTGTAAATAGTTAAATCCTTTATGTTATGTTTGTTTGTTAATTGTTTGGTTTGAATTGTTTTGTAATGTGTTAATCAAATGTATTTGTAAAGTTATAAAAATATATATTAGTAATTTTAGTTATAGGTCACAAACACATCCAAACAGACACTCCAACATGAACTAGCCTTCCTATAGAGTCATTCACACAGGTAGTGACACACCCGCACATACATTAACAGGAATACCTTATGCACACAACATTGAAATTGGGAAAATGGGAGGAGACATTAACGAATAACTCCATGACACTTATGGACATACTAATTGAAAGTACCGTTTGTAAGGTCTCCAAACTTCAGGCAGATATCTCCACAATTGAACAAGAGATTAAAGACCTAAATCTTCCTGCAACCACTGTTAAGATTTACACCATCTTGGAGGAGATTCTATTGAAACATCAGTCGGAGATCAAAAATAGAAAGGCTAGACAGCTTAGGAGAGACAAAACTGACGGACCGGAAGGAGGGTAGGATCTTCACCTACGCCAAAAAATATGATTCTATGATCTCCAACCTTTCACAATCAGATAGAAGTAACAAGACAATGACAGAACCCAGTTCCATTTAATACAGCAACACTTCACTGAGTGCTACCAGTGTCAGTGAGACAGAAACTGATAACACAGATAGTACAGGACAGGGCAGTTCTGCTTTTTTACGCGGGGTACAACGCATCAGGAGAGGGAACAGGGGGCTATCCCAAGAGAAAAATCAGATCCAAAACCCAGAGGGGCAGGAGGGTCAGGCACAGAAGAGTACAAGAGGAAACTAAGATCAGGAACAGCCAAGATTTGACCGACTCGACAGATACAGACGTTCAGGTCATTAACCTTTCCTCTCTACCCCTAACCGCTGACATGACCTCTCTCTTGAGTAGGGGCCTTAATTTCAACCCTTTTTGCAATAGGGGATATTTGCAATGTGAAGATTGATCTCTTTAAGTTTATCAGAAATTTGAAACTTAAAAAACATTTTTCCTATACCAATTTGACTAATAAAGCACCAAGAAATATTCCTGTACCTGTAGAATCTGATGCATTGTCAATAAAGGACATTCAAGCAACACATCTTCTTTTGACTCTCACTGACCTAGAGGAAACACCATACGACATGGATAGGCTTTTGGTTGAACTCAATATTGAGTCAGACTATAGCATTGCCAGAGGGCTTAAATCTAAATCCAAGTGGATTCCCACCCTCCCTGACGATAATGCTATAGACAACATTTACAAACGTGTACTAGAGGATGTCAATAAATTGAACACCCAACATTAAATTCGCTCTCTCAAGTATAGAGATAACTTGACTCAGGGCGAATGTTTGGCACTCACCACATTGGCCAACAACCATGACATCATTATAAGAGAAGCTGACAAGGGGGGCAATGTCGTATTGATGGATCTTTGTGATTGTCACGAAGAAATCTCCAACCAACTCAAAGACAATACCTGCTACGAGCAACTTTCACATAACCCGATAGGACCTCTTACCACAGAGATCAACAGTAAACTATTGACCTGGAAACAATCGGGTCTGCTCAATGATGATGAATACCTCTATTTGAAGGTCTTCAGACCATCATATCCATGGCTGTACACACTGCCTAAAGTGCACAAACACCTTCCATTCCCTCCAGGAAGACCAATTGTTTCAGGCATGGGGGGACCAACGGAGAGACTAGCAGAATACGTTGATCTCTTCCTTGGCCCTCTTGTGCGCAAGACAGGACACCAAGCATATTCTAAGTGTACTAGCTGACATTCAATGGCAACCGGGCACCATTCTAACCACCATGGACGTGGTGTCGTTATACACGAGCATCAATACAATCGACCCGCCTCCATGTGGCAACACACCAATATGTTGACATCTATGATGGAACTTATTCTGAGGAACAATTTGTTCATCTTTGACCAAGTCCAGTACCGACAGACGAGGGGAGTGGCTAAGGGGTCGAAATTTTCACCCTCATTTGCCAATCTCTTCATGGGCACCCTGGAAGCTGACCTCATATGAGGACCTAAAGGTGCACAATTTATCGACCCCATAATATTTTTGGGGTCGTTACATTGATGATTGCATCCTCCTCTGGGCACCAAAGAACACCTACACGATGTTTTCCAACATCTTAACACAAACACTTGGGAGATTAGCTTTACCATGGAGTGCAGTAGAACAAAAATCGAATTCCTAGATGTGGAGTTTTATGTCTCGCAAGACACTCTACATAGCAAGCTTTTCAGAAAAACAACAGCATGCAATGCAGTTTTACACGCCTCTAGTTCACACCCACCACACCAGATATATTTCATACCATATAGAGAATTCCTGAGGGCTAGACGGAACTGCAGTGAGGAAGCAGAGTTCAACAAATGTCTTCACGACATAAAGGACAGATTTTCCAAGAGAGGTTACTCAAGGGCCACACCACAAAAGGCAGAGAAAAGACTTAAGAAAGTCAACAGATTTGACACATTAAAGTCACACATATCTGTGAAACCTCCAGACAGTACCATACGCATGATCACTGACTTTAATTCAATGCACCGTGTTATTCGAAAGAGTCTAATGAAACATTGGGACATTCTGGGAGCAGACAGAGCAATTTGAGACTTTGTTCCTGAAGTACCACAGATCACATTCAGAAAAGGAAGGACATTGAGAAACAGGTTGAGCCCCACAATCCCACACAGCACCAGTTCAAGCAATTGGATGACCCAACTTAGTCTAGGCTTTTACAAATGTGGGGTTTGTTCCATGTGCAGATGGGCCAAACATGGTACCGAAAATTTCGATAGCATGAATGGAGAGAACTTTACCATCAAACACAACATTAATTGCACAACGAAATTCGTGGTGTATGTGATTGAGTGCACATGTGGAAAATATTATGTAGGCAGCACCATAAGATCACTCAAGGATAGAATTGCTGAACACATGAGGGCCATACAGAAACAGGACCCCAAATATCCAGTGGCACTTCATGCGGCTGCATGTCAGCCACAGGATATTGACAAAAAGGTGCGTTTCTTTGGGATTGATACGGTCCCACATAACGTGAGAGGCGGGAACAGGGAACTTAGACTACATCGCACAGAAGCAATGTGGATTATGCGTCTGCGTACCGTTGAACATGGTCTGAATTATGACCAAGAACTTCAATATTTCCTGGGCGATTGAAAATGATCTTTCACCATTGTTACTGATAATGAGCCCCTTTGATCATGTTTGGTATGTTCCCCCTCTGAAGAATGCTTTTCTGTCTACTTCATTATGCCATTACATTTTACCTTTAACTTTGGTTATCTGTTTTCCCGTGTTTCTATGTGAGGTTTCAAATGTCCCTAATGTAACCAAGGATATTATAATTTTTGTAAGGACACATGCCATATGTACAACTGAACATTTGGGCCTTTATGGTCACCTGTATTGTTACTATTCACAATTAGTGTGGTCCTAAAATGTACACAGAGTATATTCTGTTGTTCACTCGTGACCCTTTCTCACTTCTTACTTTATCCTGCTCTCCGTATTACGTGATCGATGTTCTAGGCCCATTTGCAATTTATAGTTCAGACTTAGCTATTATGTTGACTGCATAACTATTGTACGGACGAGCTATGATTATGGTTTTGTTTATATCAGATCCTTTTCTACAATGTGTTATTTTTAGACTGTATACCGGGTAAATTGTGATTTAACGTTCGGATTTCCGAACGTCACCAGGTATTATTATAACCACCGCACACCGGCATTTTCAATTTAACCTTTACGCGTTATGTTTTTTACGTACCCTGAAGAGTTATGCATGCAGACACCGCTAACACCTGTTGATCCTAAACTATTACTTTGCTATTTCTTTCGCATCACTGAGGTTACATGGTCCACTTACGATGGGATCAGCGACAATTGATACTGTTGGCCACAAGGTGGCAGCTTAGGAACCATGAACGGGCAGTCTTCCTGTTTCATGTCTCAGAGACACACTCGACTTGCTAACAGAGGTTAGAGCGCTTGTCTTTCTAAGAAGGAGCGTCCTTCGGGTCACTGAATGGCTTCAAATTACTTGCGACTTCCAGGTCACGTGTCCACACTTTGGAACACGGTGACCCGGGAAAGGACGGATCGTTAGTTTACACTCAATTACTAGGTAAGTCCCAAACCCAGGAAATGCTTTTTCCTTTAACTCCATCTATTTTGGATTCTTAGGGTGACAAAGACTTCTCCATAGAAATGGGAATGGGACTAACATACCCACTCCTTTGATTTTCAGATAGTACACGCACTGGGAGTTATCCGCACTAAGAAGATGCCGAGCACCACTTCCCGGGCTTACTGCATTTGGTAAACCGCCTCAGGTTAATGGAATATTTTTTCTTTTTGGCTTGACTTACCCACAATTGCTCCGTTGTGTTATCGGTGGCGATGGCACGAATACACTCGTGACATACGAGTTCTCACTTCTGTTTTTTAGAGCGCAACCTCTCCATTACGCTTCACGCGGACCACAATACCGACGAAAATTCTACAAGGATTACAATTCCCTTTTGGGTAATTTCCCCCCTTTTTTAGGTCGAGTAATTTATTGCTCGAAACCTATTACTTGTGACCAAACTCTCTAGAACAAGGCGGATTTCCTACAATGCATGTTAACTCTTGAAGCGTGACGCTTCTTCAGCACGCGCTTGGCCCATTCCCTCCCACTCGCTCGCATCCCGCCCCCGCACCAGGCTCTTGAAGCGCGACGCTTCATCAGCGCTTCCCTCCCACTCACTCACTCCCCCGCCCCCCACCCGACTTATTTTTTTTATAGCAGAGACTTCGCCTCACTTCTCCTTTGCCATATCCTTTGCCATATCTCCGCTCACCAATCACTGTGTATTAGAATTTAATGTATTATTTTCATCTCTTGCTCCAACCCATCTTTCCTACACTCTGCACACTTCCTCATTTCTTTCCTTAACCCACATCTTTCCTGATTCTTTCCCAGCTCCTCTACTTGTTAGGCTCATTTGCTCATAGAATCCCTTTTCTCTCTTTTCTCAATCACAATCATATGTATTTTCTTCCTGTTTCTTCACATCTCTTTATTCGTCTGCGTCCTTGCCCCTAGCCTCTTATCAGTATCTCTCTTTACCACGTTTCTCTGCATCACCTCGACCTGTACTCCCCTCTCGCTAGCATCTTTTCAGTTGCATGGACTCCTACTTCACACAACTTTCTTTCCATAGCCCTTTCGTCACTCACTGCTTCCTATCAGCCATCTTCTCATACCACTCCCTTTCCCTGTTCTTTCATGTGTAATTTTTGCCACATATTATGCTCTCCAAAGTCTACCACGTGCTTTCAGTTTTCCACCTACTTCTGCACGCTATTGTGTTTATATCCTGACTCAGTTCAGACCCTACCGGCCGATACCCCGCCTTTCTTCCTGCCTCTGCCACATCCCTACTGTAAATCTGGCTTCACATTCTCACTCTTCTTTTAAATTTTATGTCCAGCTGTTGGTGAGCTGGAAGCAGGGTGATATTTTTTGAGCAGACAGTGCTTTAAGACTGTCTTATCAGGGCTACAATCCAAGATGTTTGCTTGTTTCTGAAAGCTTGTGGTTGCGAACAGTCTTAATAGAACTCTGAAAGATTGTATAAATGGCTAGTGGTAATGGAGAGAAGGCGTAATTAATTATAGCCCAGCCCAAACGGATGAGTGTTTAACAGTGTACACATAAAATGTAGAAGACCGTGCAGTCCAGCCTCTAACAAACACAGCTTTATTAAACCGTGGGAGATGCAAGGCTATCCAAATCTTTTCACAAAGCCGATGAATACATGCCCCACAACACATACAGGGGCACACCGCTGAGTTGTCAGTGTAAAATGTGTGATGTATTTTACATTGGTTGCTCCACTGTTTATTTTTGTGTCTTTTGACACCCCTTAGTACAACAGTTGAAGTGCAGACAGAAGGCTACCGAAAATACATATGGTGTATTTTATTTATAGCGAAGACACTAAGATTGCTCATGGATTTTGTTGAAGGAACCAGAGCAGTGCATTCATACCTATATTGCGGATGGCCCATGACTCAATGTACAATAAGAATTGATTTATAAGTTGTCGTACATCCCTCGATACAGGGCTCTAAAGCCAGATTCTGTACAGGTGTGGCGCTGCATGGGGACGCCCCTAGGGCAGCACAGAGACATTTCTCTCATCTATAACACACAGTTCCCTCACTTCTAATTCATGTTTTCCCACCTCTGATTCATGCTGTGAATACTTGCTGGACTTCTCTTCTGTGCACTCAGTCTTGTCCAGTTTCAATATGGCACCATTCTGTGCTTCAACTCCTCATTGCGCCGAGTGCATGTGCCCATGCACGCGCTTGCCGTTTGCTCCCCGAGCCGCCTCCATTATCGCATCAGACCCGCCACAGCAATGCAGAGAGCTTCACTCTTCAAAGGAATGCTCTCCCCTGCCCCCTCTGCGCAATGCCTCTTCTCTCACCCTTTCACTATCTCCCCCGCCCTCCCACCTCCAGCCTCTTCCTCTGCAGCACACTCTCTCCCCCTTCCCTCCTCCTCACCCCAACATTTGTTTCTCACACCACAGGCTGCTGCTCCCCCGCCCACCCAGCAATGCTGAGGGCTATTCCCTCCCACTTACTGGATCCCCTTCTCCCCCACCCGACTTGAAAGGAAGCCTCGCCCGCCACGACCAGGAAAACACACACACACATTTACAGCAAGATTTTTGTGTGTTTTAAACGCTCGCTGCTGACATGTTCAGTTATGTAATAAAGGTCATCAGTTCACATCCTGGCAGGACCAACTCACACACGTGCTATTTAGTGCTAATTCTTTCACACACATGCCCGCACACACACACACACACACACACACGCACATACACACACATGCACACACACACACACACATATTCACAGCAAGATTTTTCTGAGTCTTAAACGCTTGCTGCTGACATCTTCAGTTATGTAATAAAGGTATTCAGTTCACATCCTGGAAGGACCAACTCACACACGTGCTATTTAGTGCTAATTCTTTCACACACATGCATGCACGCACACACACATTCACAGCAAGATTTTTCAGTTTTTTAAACGCTCGCTGCTGACATCTTCAGTTATGTAATAAAGGTCATCAGTTCACATCCTGGCAGGACCAACTCGCACACGTGCTATGTAGTGCTAATTCTTTCACACACACACACGCACACACACACACATTCACAGCAAGATTTTTCTCTGTTTTAAACGCTCGCTGCTGACATCTGCAGTTATGTAATAAAGGTCATCAGTTCACATCCTGGCAGGACCAACTCACACACGTGCTATTTAGTGCTAATTCTTTCACACACATGCACGCACGCACACACACATACGCAAACACACACATTCACAGCAAGATTTTTCTGTGTTTTAAATGCTCGCTACATACATCTGCAGTTATGTAATGAAAGTCATCACTTCACATCCTGGCAGGACCAACTCACACTTCCAGCTTCTAAGGTGGATGAATTGAGTACCGTTACATTGGGTAATAGTAGTTCAATTTCATTGTGTTGTGAGTGCGCCTGCTGGCCAAAATAGACTGCCACATTAACGCATGCATGCAACACATAGAGCCAGTGGTTCAACGGCTACGGCTAAGGGGGATACATTTATCACTTTGTGTGTTTTTTCTATCTATCTATCTATCTATCTATCTATCTATCTATCTATCTATCTATCTATCTATCTATCTATCCATCTATCTATCTATCTATCTATCTATCTATCTATCTATCTATCTATCTATCTATCTATCTATCTATCTATCTATCTATCGCCCTCCCTCTTTCTATCTATCGCACTCACTCTATCGCATCCCCACAGCATCACTCAGCACCACCACAGCATCACTCAGCACCACCACAGCATCACTCAGGGGCACAACATCACTACTATGCGCTAACACAGCATCACTGAAAGCCACAGCATCACTTGTTGCAACCACAACATCACTCAGCGCCACCACAGCATCAATCTGTGCAACCATTCAACAACAACTGGTTCAAATATGTTCTCTCAATGTTTCAAGCTTTATGACAAATGTCACAAAAAGATGTTAATATTTCACTTCTGTTCTTGGATATCCAGTGGCACTTCATTCGGCTGCATGTCAGCCACAGGATATTGACAAAAAGGTGCGTTTCTTTGCGATTGATACGGTCCCGCAAAGCGTGAGAGGCGGGAACAGGGAACTTAGACTACATCGCACAGAAGCAATGTGGATTATGCGTCTGCGTACCGTTGAACATGGTCTTAATTATGACCAAGAACTTCAATATTTCCTGGGCGATTGAAAATGATCTTTCACCATTGTTACTGATAATGAGCACAATAAAATACACTGAACATAATCTTCACCAAAGTTGAGGCTATTGCCATTATAAGTTACAATAACTTTTATTTAAGTATTAATTATTAAAAATAAATTAAAGCCATTGTTATTTGTAATATCAATACATCTAAGTCACGTTAATGCAATACATATTGCATTACAAATGCTATAGGTGTCACATTTGCGAAAGTTAAAACTATTGGCATTGTAAATGACAAAGCTATTAATTTTGCTATTTTCAAAACCAACACATAAATAACAAATTTGTCATTTACAATACCAATAGCTCAAATATTCCTAATGTGAGACCTATTGCATTGCAAATGCTTGTTTAATCTCTTACGGGTAGATGCATCATTGTTGCCGTTTGCGATTCCTAAATTGCGAAAATTAAGGAATCGCAATTTAGAAATCGCAAACGGCAATGCATGAACAATTCGCATTTATTTTTGCGATTCGGTATTTTTCCTTAATTGCGATTCACAATTTGCGAATCGCAATTAAGAAAAACCCTTCCCATTGATTCCTATGCATTCCATTTAAGAAATCTCAAATTGCGAATTCTTAAATGCAATCGCAATTTTAGAAATCGCAACATGGTTGCGATTCCTAAAATTGCGAAATGCATGATGCATTCCAAATTAGTCAATTGCATTCGCAAACGGACGAAAATTACGATTCGCACCGTTTGCGAATGCAATTGTGTTTGATGCATCTAGGCATTAGAGCCTTTAAATACTACATACACATTTAAAGAAACCATATGTGACGTTTCCCACCCCTTTTTTCTTTCCTTGTTCCTCTTTTCCCTTCTTACTTGTCCTTACGCCTACTCTACAGCACATTACATCGAGGAATTGTCGCAATAGGTCAAGGGCCCTGCCGGGTTGGAATTATCACCGGTGGAGTGGTGAGCTGCTTTTTATATACAAATCTTTTTTGATTTCGGAGAACTCTGTTTTCTTTCTGATCTTCTTTCTTTCTCTCACTCAGAGCTCCTTCTCACTTTTCTCCTCCTTTTGTTTCCATTTTTCCTTTCTTTCAGACCTCTTTTCTTTTCATAATTTCGAATGCAGGTATCATTACTTATCTCACACTTCGTACACATCCGGGCAACACACAGCACATGTGGAATTAGAACACTTCAGTGTGTGTGATCCGTCCATCACTTCTTGCACACCGACACCCTTTATACTTTCACCCGTAGCCACTGCATGTTTCTCGGACTGTGTCTTCTTATAAGTCTTTTCAAATTGACACTCGTGTCATTTCACAATGGAAATGATACTTCACAACTTCTCTCACTTACGATACATACCTTTAAGTGATGCACACAACGTACTTTTCACTTGGTGTTCCGTACGTGTAGGTTTCTCACATGAGTTGATGCTCTGTAACGTATACATTTTGTAACATCTTGTCAGATGTTCTATTGCCATTCTTTGTATCTTTCCCAGCCCTGAGGAGTCGCGGAAAAACTTTTCCATATGCGATGAAACACGTGTCGGCTGGCTGGTTCTGAAAACATTAAAAACTGAACTGTAGTGATACTCTGCAAGAAAATCATGTTTGTTTCTGTTGGCTTTGGTCTGATGTATTATGTGTCTACACCTACACGACTGTTTATAATTTCAATGTTGTGTGCATAAGGTATTCCCGTTAATTCATGTTTTGTATGTCGGGTTTCCTCTGACATACTTTTGAGTGGTTAGAGGGTCTTTTCCGCTCGCCAGTTGCACCACAATACCATTATTGCTTGAATACATATTGCGTCTACTTTGAGCAGAGCGCCCAGTGTCACACTGTGAGTTAAAAACCCTTTCTCTGGTGACTACACCCGCACATACACTTACAGCCACTCAAAGTCCTAAACAGTCATTCACACACCCATTTATGCATGGAAACTGCAACTTAGGTAGTCTCATACATAGGCCAGACAAGTGACCAAAAAACGGAGCCACGCTTAACAGAGTTCCGCAAGTAGTATAGTGCATTCACACAGATATTTAGCACCGTATGTTTGTCCAGTGTTGGGAAATCAGTATGAACCGCACAATGTGCAGTGCTGCATCTTTGTGCCACACTTGTAAATGTTCTACACAAGCAGCATCTTCCTCAACGTAAATGGAAGGTTTCTCAATGCGAGCAGTAGCGGTTATCTGCAACCAGCTGCATTGAGAAATCTCACCAGTAGGTGTTCTGAAGTAAGATTATCCTCACTCGCCAACTAAACATTGATGAGTGTGAGCGGGAAAGAACTCCACTATGCTATGTGGAGCAGAGTTTTTGGGAACTCTACATGCTACCAAACTTGTGAAAAACTCTGTAAACTCAGTGAGCAGAGCAGAACTTCATGCCCAGGCCTACTCATACACCCATACAGCCATTCTCATGCTGTCTATCATGATTGATATTATATTTATATATATATTATATATATATATAGATATATATATATATATATATATATATATCTATATATATATATAATATATCATGATATCTATCATATTGACCACCAAAGCACACACCCATAAAGTGACTCATACACCCAGTTGTATACTGATACACCCACTCTCATGTGATCAAGACAGGCTTTACTGTCGAAACGCGTAATGGCGGGCATGCTGAGCGAGAATATTTAATTAAATAAACTCACTTTGTGTGGCACCAAGAAACGGGTTCCTCTCTTCGTCTTTTCCAGCCCGGAGGAACGTGGCAGGGCTGGGATTGTTTGGCGAGTTCATTTTCATATATATATACATATATATATATCACGGCTCCAAGCATCCACAAACGATAAGTTTGTATAGAAAGCAGCACACGCAGGGGGTGATTCCTCAAAAGATTTTTAATGAGGAACCTCACAGCATACGACGCGTTTCGCCAGAGGGCTTCGTCAAGTAATGCAAAGAGCCAAAGCGCTCAACTCATTTTTAAACAAACAATCTTGCATCCACATAGTCATGAAAAGCATAGAAGGACTAAAAACGTGGCAACAAATGGATCGGCCATCTTGAGATGGTAAACTCAAACACGTGCGCATTATAAACACATGAAGAAAACAATCGTTTCTAAATATATGTACATTATTTACATGAAACCCAACATAAATATGCTTGGAATAACATGACATATCAAGCCCATGGATGGGCATAAACATTAGTCCCATAATCCTTCAATGCAGAATAACGCCCTGAATGGGCATTGAAGGATTATGGGACTAATGTTTATGCCCATCCATGGGCTTGATATGTCATGTTATTCCAAGCATATTTATGTTGGGTTTCATGTAAATAATGTACATATATTTAGAAACGATTGTTTTCTTCATGTGTTTATAATGCGCACATGTTTGAGTTTACCATCTCAAGATGGCCGATCCATTTGTTGCCACGTTTTTAGTCCTTCTATGCTTTTCATGACTATGTGGATGCAAGATTGTTTGTTTAAAAATGAGTTGAGCGCTTTGGCTCTTTGCATTACTTGACGAAGCCCTCTGGCGAAACGCGTCGTATGCTGTGAGTTTCCTCATTAAAAATCTTTTGAGGAATCACCCCCTGCGTGTGCTGCTTTCTATACAAACTTATCGTTTGTGGATGCTTGGAGCCGTGATTTACATAACGGGTACACCCCCGTTTTGGCGTGCACCCGCTCATGCGTGCAGCTAGCTGGTGTTCGGAGCTAGACATTTGATTTACTGGCTGCACCGAGTTTGCCATCAACTTTCACCGCATTTACCGGATCCTAAAGACATTGCTGTGAGTCACAGTAATACTCGCACGAATTCAGCGTGTCAGTTTCATTCGGGTAAGAAGCGGAGGATGCACAATTGACGATTGAACTTCTACTGTGCATTGGCATTTAACTCCGAGCGAGGGGGGAGGCAGCTTGTTTTACACAGGTAGTTGCGGCCGCACTACCTTCTATCATGTTCAGCGAGGCAGAGAGGCGAGAGGCGGAACTCGGAATGTTCAAAAATAAGAAAAAAACAGATGGGACACACAAGGCGGGCACTAGTAATGCTGGAGGGGGCAACACCACTTTAAATTCAAAACTGGCCACGTTAGAACGGCTCTACGAGAGAGAAATCCGAAAGTGGTGGGAGGCAACATCATTGCAAAATTATATTGATGTTGACCGAGTCCCTCGTGGTTTGAGAATATACACGATCCCAGCTTATGAGAATCCTGACCCCAAATTATTGGATGCCTGGGCAGAACACACCGCGGCATCCTGTAGGGGTAGTTTGCAAATACTAGTTCGCTTTGCCTGGAGTGACAGAGATAAAGCTCTGACTCAGATCAAGGAGTTGGAGGACGAGCTACTTAAGGAAGAGGATCAGACCGGCTTGGAAGACAAGCATGAACAAATTAAAAAACGTCTGAAAAAATATGAACACAAAATAAAACAACGAAAGGAAGAAAAATTCGAAAGGGACGAAAACGATTACAAAATGGGAAGAGTATTAACTTTTGCCCAAAAATATGATCACACCAGGAAACAACTGAGGAAAAAGGCAAGTGGTCCCAGCACTGAGGAACCTCCAACCTCTGAATCCGATGCCAATGCGGAAGACACCACGAGTGAAGAAGGGAGTGAAGAGGCTTCTTCTTTTCAGGTGGAATATCAAGTCATGCGCAACAATTTGTTGGAAGGCAGCAAGGGCAAACCCCCGGACAACCAAGGACCAAGAGGAAGACGAGGAGGGGCGGCTGCGGGAAGAAATCCACCAGGTTCACCACCAGTAACACGCAGCAAGAAGATTTATTCAAAGAAAAAGAATTAAGTTGGGACCCTGAAGATTCTAATATATCTGACAAACTAACCATCATCAATTTAACAAATAAAGTACTCACCACTGAAGAACATTCCATCCTTCAACTGGGTTTATCCTTTTGTCCCCAAAGAAATTTCGAATTCGCTCAGACTCGGATAGACCTTTTTAAGTTCACGCGAAAGCTGAAATTATATAAGTTTTTCAAATTGAAGCCGCACATAGAGAGCACAGTGCGTAGTAGTGAAAACACTGGCGATAGTCTTGCATGCCGAGAGTTGAGGGGTCTTCAGGCTATGGAGAGCCTTGATCTAGAGATCAACTTGGATCAGGGAGTGGAAATCACAAACACCCAGATGCTGGTGGCCTCCAATATTCGACAAGAAGGTGGATGCAGTGATTTTAAACCTCCATCTACCTTTATGCCGATCATGAGCACTGATGCTATCGATATATTCTCAGATGCTGTTTTGAGAGACCTCACCAGACTACGTAAGGTGAAACAACACGCTTTGTCCAATGACAATTTCACCAACAAACAGAAGATTGCTCTAAATAAATTGTGCTCAGACTCAGGCTTGGTTTGTAAACCCTCAGACAAGGGGGGTAACATTGTGCTTTTGACCGCCGAGCAATATGAGAAAGAGGCCAAACGACTTCTTGGTGACATTGATACCTATACCAAGGTGGGTGAGACTGATTACAACAGAAGTGTGGGTGAGTACCACGAAATGATAACTAAATGGTACAACAACAATATGCTAAGCACAGATGAATATTTGTTTCTGCGTTGTCTTAGCCCTGTCATCCCCACCTTTTACTACCTGCCCAAGGTACACAAAGACATATGCAATCCACCGGGAAGGCCCATAGTCGCCTCTAACGGCAGTCTCACGGAAAACCTCTCCATTTTTGTGGACACGTTCCTCTCCCCTTTGGTCATGTCATTGCCTTCGTATCTTAGAGATACCAAACATTTTTTGACTCTCATCAATACTATTGTTTGGAAAGAGACTTACTGCATGATGGTACTGGACATTGCCAGTTTATACACATGTATATCACACGAGGATGGTTTAAGATCTATGGCGAGCTTCCTAGATAAACGTCCTATCCGTTATTATGAACATAATAAGATGTTGCTTGATTTTATGAGTTTCAGCTTGAAAAATAACATCTTTCTTTTCAGCAACCAGCTCTACAGGCAGATCTCAGGAGTCGCCATGGGAGCTTGCTCGGCTCCCAGCTTTGCCAACCTGTTTGTAGGCAGATGGGAAGAACAGGCCACCTGGAAAGTAATTAATCCGGAGTGGGCAAATAGAATCATAGGTTGGCATCGTTACATTGACGACTTATTTATTATTCTTGATAGTCCTGTGGAATCTGCTAATGTGTTCATAGACGTGTTAAACAATAATGATATGAATTTAAAATTCACAGGGCATATCAGTAGTAGCTCAGTCAATTATTTAGATCTGACAGTGTATATAGATGATAAGGGCATGGTACAAACCAAATTATTCAGAAAAGAGACGGCAGGTAATTCCACTCTTTTTGCCACCAGTAGCCATCCACGCCAATTGGTCGAAAGTATACCTTATGGGGAACTTTTGAGGCTTAGGCGTAATAATTCTGATCCTGATGATTTCAAGAAGGCAGCGGCCGCTAGTCTTCAGAGATTCAGGATAAGGGGTTATAGTGAAAAAGTGCTTATCAGTGCTTTTGACCGAGCCAACAAGATGCAGAGGAAATCATTGTTGGAGCCGAAAAAAACTGTCAAAACCAAAAATGGGGCATTTTGTCTCATCACCACTTTTTCCAGTAATGCTGGGCAAATCAAAAAGATACTTAAAAAGAATTGGAATATTCTTATGTCAGACAGTACCATCAAAGCTGAGCTGCCCAGTAATCCTCTTGTAACGTTCAGGAAGGCGAGATCTCTCAGAGACCAGCTGGTCTCAAGTCATTACATTGCTCCTGAGAAGAAATCGAAACTTCCTGTCCTGAATGGCTTCTATCCATGTGGCCGGTGCAAGGCCTGCAAATATAGCAAGCGGACGCTTGCTTATAATGTTCCAGGTCTTTCTACACCTAAAAAGATAACGAAGTTCCTGACGTGCTCCACTGCATATGTAATTTATTGTCTTACCTGCCCTTGCGGCTTAAACTACATTGGGAGTACCACCAATGCTGTGAATCTAAGGATACTAGAGCACATGCGTGCAATAGCAAAAAAAGATGTCACATACCCCGTAGCGAGGCACTTCGAGAAAAAACATAAGAGTAACAGGGACCTGTTAACCTACATCTGTCTTGATAGTGTAGCAGCTAGTATCAGGGGTGGTGATCGTCTACAAAAACTTCGGAGATTGGAGTCCCGATATATTATTGATCTGCAGAGCAAGCACCCGAATGGCCTTAATATGCATGAAGAACTTTCAGTTCATTTGGGTTAATTTTGTTTGTTCCGCTTGTGATCGATTTGTATCGGGACATTTCTTCATATGTAAATAGTATTCTCATTAGGTCTCTTTTTATGTCAGTAATTCTGGTTTTAGACAATTGTAAAAAGATAATATTTGATTCAGTATTTGTGGGTGCATCCCCTTGTCATTTGTTTTCTTTCCACAGGAGCAGCAGTTGATACAAAGCCCATCGTGGGCATTAATATTCACAAATTTGCCGGTTGGCTTGTTATTGCAGAATGAATGGATATCCATGGTTAGCTTTATAATTATTTGAGTTTTGTAAGCATAAAATTGGGATTATATCTATATCAACAGCAGTGATTGTTGCCCTTTTACATTGCTAGGTACTTTGATCCATGGTACCTTTATCACTGCTTTCCTGTGTTTTTTAGGAATGCCCATTCAGGGCGTTATTCTGCATTGAAGGATTATGGGACTAATGTTTATGCCCATCCATGGGCTTGATATGTCATGTTATTCCAAGCATATTTATGTTGGGTTTCATGTAAATAATGTACATATATTTAGAAACAATTGTTTTCTTCATGTGTTTATAATGCGCACATGTTTGAGTTTACCATCTCAAGATGGCCGATCCATTTGTTGCCACGTTTTTAGTCCTTCTATGCTTTTCATGACTATGTGGATGCAAGATTGTTTGTTTAAAAATGAGTTGAGCGCTTTGGCTCTTTGCATTACTTGACGAAGCCCTCTGGCGAAACGCGTCGTATGCTGTGAGGTTCCTCATTAAAAATCTTTTGAGGAATCACCCCCTGCGTGTGCTACTTTCTATACAAACATATCGTTTGTGGATGCTTGGAGCCGTGATTTACATAACGGGTACACCCCCGTTTTGGCGTGCACCCGCTCATGCGTGCAGCTAGCTGGTGTTCGGAGCTAGACATATATATATATATATAATATATCATGATATCTATCATATTGACCACCAAAGCACACACCCATAAAGTGACTCATACACCCAGTTGTATACTGATACACCCACTCTTACACCCAAACGCATACACCAATACAGCTACTCTGAAACTCAGTCACACACCGATAATACTACACAGAATCTGACACATTAACAGGCCACTGCAGCCACTGTCACACCCAGGCACTCACCAATATCACCACTGACATATCCAGGTTCACACTGATACAATCTCTAGAACACCTAGGGGCTCACTGATAGGGTCACTGTTATACCCAGACATGCACTGATACAACTACTTATACATCCAGCCACACTCTGATACGGAAACTGACACCCCCAGGCACATGCTCAAACAAGCAAGCCATGTCACAGTCTCCCAGTCACATATTTATACAGCCACATTTTTATGCAAACACTGATACAGTGCCTCAAACATCCATATATATATGGTGATATAGCCAGTTACTCATACAACCACACACAGGGCCTCACATATGAGAAATGATAGATGTCACATAGATTTTTTACAGTAATATTGGTGAGTTTCTGCTGTGTTACAATATTGAAAACACACACAACTATCCCTGAATATTAGATGGAAACACATTTAGAATTTGGACCTGTGCACTGCCAGGGACCTATCCCAAGAGGGCTTGAAAGAGCTGAAATTGGATCATACATTCAAAGCTGTTCCGAACAAGGGCCCCCAACATACATTTGGCCCATGGCCCCCAAAATCCTTAAGGTGCCCCTTTGTATACACCAGTATACCTTTCCAATCGATTCTCACCATAAACTACAACAAGGACACTTAGATCATCGTCCGCAAACCTATTCAGACTGCCTGGTTTTAAACTTAAAATGGGGTGAAGGAAATCTGCAACTGTGTTAGGTGCAGAGGCCTGGAATCTCATGCCAAAAAAATTGAGATTGATAGAATCTGAAATGCAGTTTAGGAAGGCCCTAAAGACCTGGATTTATGGAGCATCAGACAAACTCTGTCTAGCCTTCATCTAGGTCTCCATTCTCCATTGCTAAGTTTGTTATCTGTACAGCGCCAGGAGGTTACTTCCGGAGTGACAGTTTGCACTTTATAAGTATCACATTTCCCTGGAACCCACTTTATATTCACATTTACATGTTCTTGTGTTGTCCTTGCAATGGCAATTCAAATCCTTAACTGCTAGTTACAATGCCACACAAGAGGAAATTTTAAGCGTATGTGAAACCACAGCACATAGCACTGCCTTGCGCTGCCTTAGATAGTGCAGCCTTTCCATTGGTGGACCATGGACATTTCCGTGCATCCACTCATGGATTTTGACACAATCCCAGATTATTTACAAATGTGTGTCAATATGGATTGTAGAAAAATTGGTTATTCTCCTTAACATAGGCATACGAAAGAGAAATGTATTTATTCATCCCTTGCTTAAAATGTACATGTGTGATGCATTTATCATCCCACATACGAATCCTACAATTTTTCCAAGATTTAATTTGGAGCCGAAAGGACTCCCTTCCTGATCAAACACAATCCTGACCATAACACAAGAACAATTGCACCATGGTGAAAGGGTACCAACGTTTTTGCTTCACTGTCACAAGAGCAGTAGCACACAGAGATAGCAAAAATGATAAATATCTTGTACATATTTGAGCATTTGTGGTCCTTTCCTTTCACGTAACTTAACACAGCAAGTTAACTTGCTGTGTTCAGTTTTGTCGGAGCATAATATGTATGCCTCTTATATATGCCACTTACAGTTTTACAGAGAGGGTACTTTATCACAACTGCATCTTACTACCTGTCATGCTTCTTTGTCCGCAAAACTTAAGGTCATGTCCCCTCATATTTAATCATCTAGAATCTCACTATGTCAGCACCCGAGACTTCTCCCTCTCAACTGCTGATATAAATCTCAAATGGATTAAACCATTAACTTCCATCTGAAGTTTTGCCATTTGTCAGCTGCACAATGTAGAGGGAGTAGACGAAGGTGAAGTGTTCAGTGCCTGTCACCCCCATGTAACTCTGCTTGTGAGTGCCAATGAATGTAGGAAACTGAGCCAAACAACATGGCACCTAAATCACATGCATAATTATTTGTATTTTGTGAACCACTAATTCCAAAACCTCTTTATTATTAGAATTTTAAAAAATAGATTTTGTTACAAACCTGTAAGGTCCCATCATTTTGACAAAGCCATCCCTCACTCTCTCAATTCATAGACATTAACCACTGTGACAGCTGTTGCTGACAATGCCAGAGATGTCCTCTGGGCCGAGGGACATCTCACAAATGGAGGAACAATGACTACCACAGGGCAATGGAGTCCTTAACTCTGTAGCACTGACGTACTCTAAAGACTCACTCTATCAATGAGGCCGCAAAGATGATGGCCACGATTCACAAGGTAAAATGAGATGAAATTCTAACTTTACGACTTTCAGTATTCACAAAGGGCATTTGCTACTTGTAAATGCCCTTCGGGAATACCGAAAGCCTAACTTTACCACTTTCATTATTCACATTTTGAATACCGAAAGTCATAAAGTAAGCCTTTCATCTAACTTTACCTTTGTGAATCAGGCCCGATTTGTGCAGAGCTACAGATCGGACAAAATATGCATTGTAGCTACCCACCTAAAGTTTCAAGCATAATAAAGCATCACAAAGACATCACAGAGTCTCGCTTTGCAAAAGTCTGTGTTTCAACATTACTGAAGTGGCTTGAAATGTACATGCAAACGCACTTGTGAAAACCATAGATGAGAAGACAAGCCATTGCTGTGAAGGATTGGCTGATGTGATGCAGGCAGTTTCTCATCAAGGTACAGCTGCTACACAAGACCTGCATAGTGGACTGTGCCACAACCTCGATCTGAGAGATAGTGTTGTGAACAAAAAACACAATATTAAGATTTGGTTGAAACCAAGATAGAAAGGCCTGTTCCAAGTGATCCTGATCACAATGACTGCTGTGAAGTGTGATGGCCTTCTAAACTGGGTGCATGCCTCTTATACTCGTAGGGTGCTGTGTCCCCTTGATAAAACAGTTCCTCTTCCAGAAGAGATACCAGCAGTGGTCAAAAGGCCAGGGAAGAGGGCCGGTCAAGCTGTAAGGGAACACACTGAGTCTGAAGCAGCACTAGATTAAACTGAGGTGGGACTGGAAAAGCAAAAAAAGTAAACTGCCGTGGATTAAAGTGGTGTCAAAGTGGTAAATGAGTCAGGTCCAGCCTCTGAAGAAGGAACTAGTGCTGTGGGCGCACAAGTAAAGGCGGGAAAAATCTGGCTAAAGAGGTATCCAAAACGTCTGCAGTGGCCCCCTGAAAAATAATTTGCACCTGTAGCTGACAAGTCTGAATCTGAACAAAGTGAATGTGAAAGTGGAAGGCTTGGATTGAAAAAATCCAAAGGACGGATGGTGCTCTGTCAGAGTTATTCAGCACCTGAGTTGTCCTATTGCATGGAAAAAGTGAAGATGCCACATTGAACTGTGTTATGCGGACTTGAACTGTATGAGCCTCCTTCAAGTTTGAGACAAAAAGAATTAAGAAAAAGCTGAAGCAATAACCGAGACCTATCAAAAGCTAAAAAGAAGACTATAATTGAATAATGAAGGAAAAAAATAACTGTTTTGTTGGACCTTTTGTGTTATGTTTTTTTTTATACGTTTCATGCTTTATGTATTCCTTCATTTTGTATAAAATTCTATATATATATTTTTTTTTTGCCATTTCCAATATAAACATTATCACAGTGCAGACTAGTGCATGATATCACTAACTGTACCAAAGGTCGTACTTTAACAAACATTAACCTTAACATTAAACTTCAGGTCAGGTACATTACATCATTGTTTAGGGTCAGCAATCGATGTTGAAATCATACATAGAGTGACGTTATTCTTACTTAGGGGCCGATTCCGATCTGGGTCGGAAAGCTCTCCGACTGAGCCGGATTCGTAGTGTCTGACAGAGCGTGTACGATGCTGCTGCATGCTGCCCAACTTGGTTCAGTCAGACTCCCATGGCAGTCAATGGGAGCCGGTCGTACGACGCATACTTGGGCTCCCATTGACTGAATGGGTACGTCTCACACAAGAGCTCCCACTACAGTGGGTACGCGTCAGTGCCATCCGTACCGTACATGCCGGTCTCCCCCTGTGTCCGAGTCGTAAGGCTGCGGGTGACAGGGGGTCTGACAGGGACCCCCAAAGGCAGCTTCTTGGACGCTTTGCCAACCGGAAACTTCAGCTCGATCTGGCTGTCTGACGGGTGCATCGTACTGGCTCGGTCGGAAATCGCCTCCATCCAAACGGCACGATTTGCTTACAGACAAGGCGTACGGAGCAGTTCGGACCCGGAAACAATTCGGTCAGCAATTTTATGTTTCTCGCATCATACTTGCTCGCTCATGCAGCTGTACGAGTCGGGTGGAGAACACACGTACAGCTCGTACTGTTTCCAGACGGATCGCATTCGGAGCCCTTCCGAGCGAGATCGGAATCGGCCCTCAGTTGTATATTTCCATATTGGTTGTGTTTCAGGACCCATCTAGCCACACATAGTTCTTAGCCTTGCAGACAGCTGGAGTAATTAGACACCTGCCAGCAGATTGGCTTTCCTGGTTGTGTTTGAACACAGCCATTCAGACACCGGCCCCCATATATCTTTAGTCCTGGAGGCTACAGGCATCAATTTCCAATATGGAGAGAAATGCATACGGCAATAAGCTACATCTTGCAGCCAGTTCTCGATCAAGGACGTATTGGGTTTTCCACAGTGTATGGCCACCCTACAGTTGGCTAGCAGTAGTAGCATGGTGTGCAGTTTGCAGGTGTTGGATGGGGTCGCTTTCAGGAATCCCAGTATACCCACAAGTGGTGTGGGCTCCTCTGAAATCTCCAGGATCTCTCTGACCTTGGTGAATACCTCTACCCAGTATTTCACAATGGGAGTGCTGTCCCACACCATGTGCAGGAATGTAGCCGGCCCAGTGCCATATCTTCAGCAGCCAGCGCTGGGCCTTAGTCCCATATTGTGCAATTGAGCTGGGATCCTGTAGAATCTATGGAGAAATTTAAAATGAATCAATCTCAACTCATAATTTGGAGATAGCTTTCGTAATTGCCACAGCAGAACTGTCACTACTCCACTGATAGGGGAGGAGAGATTTAGGAATTTCAGTAGGAAAATGCATGTGTTGTAGCAATTAAACATAAGCGAAGGGATGGAGGCAGTATCGGGCAGCAATTCCGGACCTCGGGCTTCTGATATACGCAAATAACTGGCTTTACCATGCACTTACCATTCCCTTTGGTTTAGACTGTGGCATATCTACGTACTACATATCAGTCATTGTCACTTAGGCCCGTTACCTTTTTCTCTGGCCTAGCCCAAAATGGTGTCTCAGTCGCAGTAATTCAGCAGCCGCGCTATGATTGGCCTTGGTGTGGACCCCACCAGAGGTCTAGTGCCCAGCGAGCAATGGGCCCTTTCAAATATAGACATCGTCAAAAGATCTGTACCAAACAATTCCAGCAACAGGTCTTCCACAAAGTATTCCATCTTGGAGATGGCAGTTGTCTCCGGTAAGCCTGTTATTGGGAGGTTGTTCCTTCGAGTACAAGCTTCCAAATCCTCATGCTTGGCTCTGATAACATTGAGTAGTTTGTCCATTTGTAGTAATTGCTCCTTGGTCTCCAATTGAAATTAGTGTACTTCTATGGAGCGGTTATCCAATTGATCCAAACGAGTCTCATGAATGTCTACTTGCTTTTTAACCTGATCCAGCCACAAGGTGAGTATATCTAATTTATTGTCTATGGTCTTTAGACTGCATTTCATCTCTAGCAGCAACATGCGGAGGTCGTCGTCACCCCCCTCTGTGCCCCCCCAGAGCACTGTTTGGAGTCAGTGTCTACATCATTGTCAGTCTGCCTGGTGAGTCTTTTACTTTTGAAGGGGAGCCTCAAGTGTTTGGTGTTGTGCTTCTCCAATGGCCACATCGTGCGGCAGACAATATACGAGTGTTATATGTGTGACCTTTTAAACCTGTTATCGGCGACAATATCTTTTTTGTGTGCACTCTACTCCACTTTTGCACTCAATTCTAGTTCCACAACTAGGGTATGCAGTATGCAGGCCAATGTTGCACCACAGTTAGACAGGCCCCACTTGCCTCTACATCATGCCAGATATTCTGCCATGCGCAGCTCAGTAGCTGGGATCACGTTGCCGCATGGTTCATGTGATCCTAGAGTGGATTGGCAAGTTGCTAGCCCTAGATGCAAAGTGCGTATCTGATCCGGAGGTATGCAGATTCACATGAGGTCCTGGCCCCAAGTTGTCCCCCTCTTGTCCTAATGCACGAGCGATAGTAGGCCATAAGTGATAGCCACATCCACCATGTGCTCACTGCACAATCAATGGGGGCACATACACCTGCACCTCCACCGAGGACAGTTTAATCACCTCAGCCAATACTCGGGCCCCCCAGGGAGCCTCAAGTCTCGTAGGTCTCTGGGGATTTGGCAGTAGCTGAACTCTAACCCCACACACATGCAGTCGCAGTGGCAGTCAGCTCTCACAGGCAGAGGGGTTGTTTCATTTCCCACAGTCCGATCGGGTCACGCAGCACCCGCAGGTCTCCAGGATTTCTATTGGGCACTCCCCAGCGGTGGTCACTTTGCATTCCACTCGATACTGCCTGGTGCAGCACGCACACCCTGCAACCGAACACAGGCGTCAGGCCTCTTAGCTGCTCACCTCCAATGCTGATTGTCTTTTTGGTCATTGCTCAGCTGCAGGGTGCCAGGGCCTTGACCCAAACTTTCCCATCTGAGCCCTGAGCCATGACTACACCCCAACCCAGCTGGGATCACAGCCGCCTGCTGGACATGACACCACAGCCCCGGGACACGGTCCCAGCTACCCCACACTGTATCAAAGTCACAGCGGCCTCCACTTCAGATGTCGGCCAAGTACCCACGCTGCAGCAAGGATGAATTTGTCCTCACCGCTTCTCCAGGCACAGCACAAGGGAGGTTTGGGCAATGTATCTCCACAGCCAGGCCCACTACTCGCAATGCTTCAGAGCCCGTGAATGTCGCTCAGAAGGTTCCTTCTCAGAGTGCCACGCCTCTATCGAAGTGAAAAAAGAGGGGTCCCAGTAGCAGTGGAAAATGTAGACACAAACATGCAAAATAATCAAAGAAACATGACTCGAATCCACACTGTTTTACTTCACAATGGGAATGCGCATTTAAATATGCAATTAATATACACAATAACAAATCGGTAATTTACATGGTGCCCCAAGAGCGGGAGGGGTGGGAGGTGGTGGTGGTTGTGGGGAAATGGTGAAGGAAGAAGTGAGATTTCAAAAGTGACCGTAAAATCAACAGTTGTCAATCATTTAGTAATGTTACAAACACTGTACATTGAAATGAGACAAAAAAGTTCATGAATTATTCAAAGGAAGCCATCCTCCAAGAAGTTCAATTAATGAGAATAGTGGGGAGTGGAGTTGGCGATGGAAAGTAGACGTGTGTCGACGTTTCGACCCTTTCGGAGGTGCAGACATCAATGGTTGTCTTGCTGGAGGGTCTTCATCAGGACTGGAGGGGCACACACCCTATTTGGTATATAAATATATTTTGTAAGTACGGGACATTTGCCCCTGTAAATGAATAAGTAAGCAAAAACACATCACCCCAAAAGAAGGGGTAGAAATCAAGGCACTCGTTACAGTCCTATGGAGTATATTGGGACTGTGAATACAATGAATTACATGCATGTCAGATGAATTGGAGATTGGTTAGTAATTGGCGCGTGGAGAAAAGCCGTAGCGAACAAGGTGGGCGTGTACGCACCCTTACTTAACAATGATACCGCGTGGGTTGTAGGCCCGGGTCAACTGGAGCTGCGGAAAAATACAGTACCCACCAACCATAAAATCAGGGAAACATGGTCTGAATGCCCACACTAGTAGGCAAAAGGCTGAGGCTGGTATATAAATAGTGACCCAGAGGGTTCAGTGGATTGAACGTGATTGTCAAAAAATAGATAAAATAAAATAAATAATTAATTTAATTGAACCACTAAATGGCTGCCACTACCTAGGTGGATGGTGATGCTGGTAAAGGCAAAACTCACCGTGTGAGCAACAATAGATGTCAGGGCGTTGGTGGTGAGGGTCCAGGTTAAACGTAAACGAGTAAGGTAAAATCTACAAAAATAGAATACAGAATCGTTTAGGTTAGCCAAGGGGAATGCGGGTTTAAATGAGCAAGCCGGAGGGACATAAACTCACCAGATTGCCGTCATGGAAGAACGTCCGGCTGGGAGACCAGTCCGTGACGGTGTGGGAACGGATAAGGATATATCCACAGTAATTGAATCTGGAAAAAATAAATGAAAGCGGCACACGTTGGGACAGACTCATGCGACTGATGAGTACAGACACGGGCAAGCAAGTAGGCAGGGGAGCCACTTACCCGAAAGCCGTCGTGCGAATGCGTGCGGCTTAGAGACGGGTCCGTCGGGATTTGTTTTTTGATTGGTTGAACGTCCAATCCCAGTTCCTAAAATTTACAATCCAATCTGATAAACATCAAATCAATTTCTTGGACCTTACCATCTTTGAAAGCGCTGGCCATCTGTTGACCAAATTATACCGAAAACCAGCTGAAAGAAATTCTTTGCTACATTACGGCAGTCATCACCCTCTCATTTATTTTTTCCAGATTCAATTACTGTGGATATATCCTTATCCGTTCCCACACCGTCACGGACTGGTCTCCCAGCCGGACGTTCTTCCATGACGGCAATCTGGTGAGTTTATGTCCCTCCGGCTTGCTCATTTAAACCCGCATTCCCCTTGGCTAACCTAAACGATTCTGTATTCTATTTTTGTAGATTTTACCTTACTCGTTTACGTTTAACCTGGACCCTCACCACCAACGCCCTGACATCTATTGTTGCTCACACGGTGAGTTTTGCCTTTACCAGCATCACCATCCACCTAGGTAGTGGCAGCCATTTAGTGGTTCAATTTAATTAATTATTTATTTTATTTTATCTATTTTTTGACAATCACGTTCAATCCACTGAACCCTCTGGGTCACTATTTATATACCAGCCTCAGCCTTTTGCCTACTAGTGTGGGCATTCAGACCATGTTTCCCTGATTTTATGGTTGGTGGGTACTGTATTTTTCCGCAGCTCCAGTTGACCCGGGCCTACAACCCACGCGGTATCATTGTTAAGTAAGGGTGCGTACACGCCCACCTTGTTCGCTACGGCTTTTCTCCACGCGCCAATTACTAACCAATCTCCAATTCATCTGACATGCATGTAATTCATTGTATTCACAGTCCCAATATACTCCATAGGACTGTAACGAGTGCCTTGATTTCTACCCCTTCTTTTGGGGTGATGTGTTTTTGCTTACTTATTCATTTACAGGGGCAAATGTCCCGTACTTACAAAATATATTTATATACCAAATAGGGTGTGTGCCCCTCCAGTCCTGATGAAGACCCTCCAGCAAGACAACCATTGATGTCTGCACCTCCGAAAGGGTCGAAACGTCGACACACGTCTACTTTCCATCGCCAACTCCACTCCCCACTATTCTCATTAATTGAACTTCTTGGAGGATGGCTTCCTTTGAATAATTCATGAACTTTTTTGTCTCATTTCAATGTACAGTGTTTGTAACATTACTAAATGATTGACAACTGTTGATTTTACGGTCACTTTTGAAATCTCACTTCTTCCTTCACCATTTCCCCACAACCACCACCACCTCCCACCCCTCCCGCTCTTGGGGCACCATGTAAATTACCGATTTGTTATTGTGTATATTAATTGCATATTTAAATGCGCATTCCCATTGTGAAGTAAAACAGTGTGGATTCGAGTCATGTTTCTTTGATTATTTTGCATGTTTGTGTCTACATTTTCCACTGCTACTGGGACCCCTCTTTTTTCACTTCATAGCCAACCCAGGTCCCCGTAACTTTAACTGGGTCAACCCCCTTACTTATAAACAACGCCTCTATCGAATCACGCCTCCGGCACATGTCTTTTAGCGTCCTCGATTGACTACTTCCAGCTCTCTACTGGACAAGATTTTGCAGGATAGTTCTGCGGCCGATGGAGCCCTCTTAACTATCTTAACGAGCTGCCATTTCACAGCTCGGCAGGGCTCGCCCCCCCTTATTATTTTAGAAACGTATTTGACAGAAAACGAATTGTTCCAAGAAGCTACTTACAGAACTCTGCACTAAACTTTCGTGCCTGCTATACATGATCTGATTACAGAAAAAACTTATGTTGCCTTAGAAATAGATGTAACATTGTTGTGCTCAGCTTTTGTAATAATAGTGATACAGATCACTAGTTTAATGTTAATGTAATGTTAATGTTAATGATATTTTTAAAGTGCAGTGGTTACCCGGAGGTGTCCTGGCACTCGATACGCCTCCTTAGGGCAAGAAACTGAAGGAAAAAGTATTTATTTATGAAAGAGCCAGGTTTTTAGGCCCTTCCTGAAAGTTAAGCGATCCGTGGCATTTCTCAGGTGCAACGGCAAGTCGTTCCAGGCTTTTGCTGCACAGAGGGCAAAACCTATACCACCCCACAAAGCTTTTTATGTGTGTGGTACTGAGGCCAGTTTTGCACTCAGTCAGCGAAGTGTTCTTTTCGATATGTACCAAGTGAACTGCAGTTTGAGATAGTGTGGCCTTATCCCTTGAAGTGCTTTATAAACCAAACAGAGGGATTTAAAAAGCACTTGATTCTTTACCGGGAGCCAGTGCAGTTTTTTTATTTCATTGGATATGAGAGAGAACCTGGACGTGCTAGTAAGTAGTCTGGCGGCTGCGTTCTGCAGCAGTTGAAGCTTATTCAGGAAGCTTTGTTGAATATTTAAATAATGCCTGTTGCAGTAGTCCAGCTTCAACATTACCAGAGCCATGACCACTGTTTGCCGGTTACCCGGGAGCAAGAACAGCAATATTTTCCTGACTGTTCTAATCACATAAGCTGTTTTTGATGCCAATGAGTTTACTTGGTCACCATAGGTAAGTCTCTCATTCACTATTACTCCCAAGTTTTTAATCTTTTTTGAAGGCTTAGGGAGAGTGCCCATTGAGTCCGGCCATCAGTTAGGTGTCCAGAAGTTGGCATCCTTGCCAAACGGTATGACTTTGGTTTTGCCTGTATTGAGTTTTAGGCAATTCTCTGCCATCCAACTCCCAACAGATACCATACAGTCTTGAAAGCGTTTATCCAATACCACCTCCTGGCCAAGTAGCTGAGACACCACAATTTAGGTGTCATCAGCATACGAGGTGAGATCGAATCCAAATGCACTGATAATGGGGATGAATGATGAAACATACACATTAAAAAGCATAGGACTCAAGGAGGACCCTTGTGGGACCCCACAGGGCAATTCAAAAGGTTTCGACCGATATTCACCCAAAGCAACCATTTATCCTCAGTCTAAAAGAAAAGATCTTAAAAGATCCCAAGCTTTTGATTGAATCCCAAAAGCCTTTAGACAGTATATCAGGATGTCATCAAAGGTGGCGGACAGATCCAATAAGATCAGAGCTGCTCTGCCACCCCGATCAACGGCTTCCCTGATCATCTCTGTGGCCTTAATGAGAGCAGATTCAGTACTATGTCCCTCCCTAAAACCATATTGCGAGGGATCCAAGGCTTGGGTCTCAACTAAGAAGGTACTTAGTTGTGAATTCATGATTTTTGCAATCAGTTTTCATAGGGGTTTCTTTATATACCTTATAGAAATTAAGTCTGCTAATGGAATTAGCAGGTCTACATACACTAAAGATGAGTAGCAATTTTTTAGGTAGAGAAGACATATATTTTAATCAACTAATAATAAGAGTACTCTTTTGTGAGACTTGGCCCTTTCCCCAACATTTTTCGCCTTTTTATTTCCCTTTTAAATCAGAATGCCCTCATGGTAACAACAATGTATAGGCCTTGTGTAGTGAGGAAAGCCCTGTGTACTGTGAAACTGATGTTAAGATGCAGGTGTCTTATACCCCTAACATGGCTGCCACTGACCACTGCTGCTGCAGCGGGGTTTAGTGGGCGCATTCTAGTGGCTAGGGCCTGGCTGGAACCCTCCAAACAATGTATCAACTTAGCCTGCCAGCCTGCCCACAGGTAGAATGGTGGAACCTCCTAGAACCCCCTGGAACCTTCTGGAACAGGTGAGGTGACACCAACTGCCACTGCCAACTGTCAACTGGCACTGTATAAGGAAAGGAAGGTAAACTTTCCTGTCAGAGGGACTAAGGGGAGACCTGGGGAAGTACCTACGCAGGAGGATAGGCAGTGGGGGTCAGGGCAGGGTCTTATGATGCTGGAATGACAGGGCCTAGTGTGCTGCTTTTACAAGTATTGAGGCATCCTGTACCCCCCCCACTGACCTAACCCCGCGGCAGGGAACCCCCAGGGACCACTTGAAGGGATTGGCTGAGAAGAACTTGGAACACCAGCCACCAAACTATTCCCCCCTTCAAGGAACAAGAAACCAAGCAACAAAACTAAGGGCGTAAGGAACATCACGCCAACAAGAAACTAAGCTTCTATTTACAAGGGCGCAAGAAACCTAAAGCGCTAAGAAGAAATTAAATCATCACAGGACTTTTGAAGAAGCAAACAGGTATTGGCGCGGTACTGACCCTGCGTTTCCTGATGTCACCTGGGGTCTCCCTTGCTAACCTGCTACTGGGGTGTCACCTGTCCTGTATATCTAGCGCTGCCCTTGCTGACCCTGTGAAGAGCGCTGAAGTAATGGAGGGGGTTGCTGCCTTCTGAAGCGCTATATTTGCCTGAACTGCAGCACCCTGAACTGAATGTTATTAGACCTGCTGGTCTTGCCCCCACCTCGTGTGGGCCAAAGCGCTATAGCCCTGCACCCTGCTGTCTGTGAAGCGCTAGAATCCTGGGCTTGATTCCTGCCTGAAGCGCTATATTCTGTGGTGCCCTTCAGCAGCGCTACCTGGAATGAACTGTCTGCCGAGCGCTACCTCTGCTGTGAATTGCCTGCTATATCGTAGCGCTGTGAATCCTGAAAAGCGCTATCCCCCTGAAGCGCTGTGTCACCAAGAACTTCTGTGGCTCTAGAAGTTGCTGCCTTCTGAAACGCTGACTCCCTGCTCCCCCAACGCTCCTTTGCTGTCCCTGTGAAGAGTGCTGAGGTACTGAAGGGGGTTGCTGCCTTGTGAAGTGCTGTACCTGCAGGGTGCTATTATCTAAACCTGATTGCCTGCTGAAGCGCTGTCCCCAGCATTGCCTGTGGCCAAGCGCTGTCATGTGAGGAACTGAGGTAGTGCCCAGGGAAGCGCTGTAATTTCACTCCAAGCGCTTTCTTGAATGTCCCATAGAAGCGCTGTAATTGTGCCTCCAAGCGCTCTCTTGTAGGCCCCAGAGAAACGCTGTATTTTTGACCTTAAGTGCCCACCTGTTGGCCCCTATGTGCCTCTAGTGACGTGGAGGCCATTAAGTTACTGTTTATGCCTGAGGACAGGCTTGCCATTCATGAACTGTTTGGGCCCTGGTTCCGGCGTAGGCCTAAAGACATACTGAGTTCACCTGCAATGGCTTAGCCCTGCATAGGGGAGTCCAAGGCATAGTAAAATGCTCATTGAGAATGCTTTACTGAATTGCTTATTGAAATGTTCACCTTAATTAACAGAAATGTTTTACTAGTCTAAAGCAAGGCCTGTGCTTGCTTAATGAGATGTTGCTCTCTAGCAATGAGTAATGTTCTATTTATAAGTTACTTAATGAAATGCCTATGCCTGATTCCTTCCCTGTAATGTTTACTCCTGATTAGGGGGATGTTACCTATGATTGGGGAAGAGTTTTGAAGTGGTTATTCCTGCTTGGAACCACGATTATTCTGAACTATAGAAGTTTTATTACACCCCTGCCCCAGTGTTATAACCTCTACTTATTTACAGGATTACTCTTGGGTGCTGAGAGGTTTATGCCTGCTTAATGTAGGAATTAGAATGTTGATCCTGGCCTGGGGGTGGAAACGCCAACAGCTGCATAATGAACTGTGTCTGCTGACTAATGAAACATTTATTCATGAATGGTTGAAAGGTGGAGCACATGCCCACAGTTATGGAGTGAGGTGCTCCTTGCTTTAAAGAAATGTTTACATTTACTAAAAGGCTTTACATGCATAAACCAAGTCTTCTAAGCTCAGGCTTGCCTGTTAAAAATGGTTATCTCTGCCTTGAAGAGTTGTTAACTGTTGATTGCTGAGTAGGGGAACGTTAATGCTATAAGGATATAGTTACACTGCCTAATGAGATGTTTTATCCGCAGTGGCGTGTTTTTATTCCTGCCATAGGAGTTTCATTCCTGCCTAAGGAAATGGTTAATGAAATGTTTTACCCTCAGTGAAGTGTTTTACTTCTGCTAAACTGATTATCTCTATTGCAGGAATTGTTTTACCTGTAAGCTCCTGATTAATAGGGGGAAGGCCCTGCCTGTTCAGGCATCAGGTAATAGGATGGTGTGTGATGCCTAAAGAAATACTTTATGCCTAATGAAAGGTGTTGACCTCATTTGAGGCAATGTTTACTCCTGCCCAGGGAAGGGTCTCATACCCCTGCTATAACAGAGATCTACTTACACCTGCTCAATGTAGGGATTTCTACTTCCCTGAAGGAATGTTGGTGTAGCCCTGATACAGTTAAACCTGCACAAGGGGATGGTTACCTAGATTGCAATGTTTTCTCCTAGTTAGTGCTGGCTAATGCAATGGTTAGCTGGGCCCAATGAGAAGTTCTCCCAAAGGGATGCCCAACCTTGTTATATGGAATAATTATTCTTAATGAAATGTTTAATTCCTATTACAGGAGGAGAGTTACGTCCACATACTTCTGTGGCAAATGAAATGTTTCATATTTAAGGAAATGTTTGAACTACACTTAACGAATTGTTTATTCCTACAGCGGGGAGATGTTTCTGTTATGGAACTGTCCCTTTGTTTACCTGAGGAAATGGATATTAATGCTTAATGCAGTGTTGTTCTTATGACTTTGAGATGTATTCCTTTCAGGTACTGACCAAGAAGCAAGGCGTAGGTCGGGCCTGTGTCCCACTAAAAATGTATTTAACTATTTATTGATCCAATATTTAATATTTATTGCAGAACGGATATTTATTCATCTAATATTGATCGCAAGTTTTGAGACACATGTATTTTAAATGAATTTATGATTTCCCTGATCCTGCTCTATCTATCTGATTATTTATCTTAATACAAATCACTTGTTTTTCTACAAGCTCTGGAGTGGAGTCATTTATTGCGTGCCCAGGTTTCTGTCTCAGTGTGAGTGTGTGCTGCATGATCGCTTAACACATGTGCTTTCGGATGCCTACCCGCTCGTGCCATGCTACCCTAGGGGACTGGTGACCCCAGTTCCAACATCTTTGAACAATTGTCACAAGTGAAATGAAATGAGTGTGATGATTAGCAAATCATTTAAAGTGTGATGATTTTGTATCATCAAAGGGTGGGTTGAGAGAGTGTCAATATCTCCTATAGATTTAAACATTACTAATGACAAAAGCTGATGTGAGCTTTAGTTATAAAACTGTATTCAAAAGTGGCACGAAACATTAAGTGCTGGAAAAATGGAAACACAAGGCGTTAGTTGAAAGACAGACATTTGGTGCTCGAAAAGTGAAAACATGAAGCCCTAGTCAGATGCTTTCCATTTAATGAATCATGTAAAACCATGCACAATTAGTTTAGATTTGACCTCACTATGGAATGTAGATTTGATTTGCGAAAATGTTTTGAACTATCACACATTTAAAAGTGTAGAGAAGCAGAAATATAGCTTGCTATTTAGTTTGGTTTGAAAGCTTTAGCACAGTCCTTAAGATAAGAATGGAATGTTTGCCTTTCCTTTCATCCGTGAAAGAAAGACTTTTTTTATAATTGCTAGCGTGTAACTGGCTTTTATTTGTACTCAGTTGCTGTGAAACAAAGCATTTCATTTCGTAGCGTAAACTGTAAAGTACACATTTTTCTTCTGTATTATTATAAAATGTATTTAATGTATCCTGCCTAAATCATGCGTTCCACTTGGAGCTAATGTTATTCTGTTTAGTTGAAATACATGTTTCTTTTGCAGGAAGTTAGAAGATGAAGTAATTTAGAGTAAGATTCAAATGTGTCACAAGAAGTCACCTGATTGATAACATGAGCAGACAGCCGAGGAGTGTTGATGTCTTTCTGCACTTCAATTGGATGGAGGACGAAAACCAATGTCACATGTTTTGAAATATTTTTCTGAACTATATATGTGTTCCTACCTGATGTGTGGGGGCTTTTGTTAAAAACCCCAAACATTATGCTTTGATTAACTATCTTTGCCAACACTTTTTTGCCCAATGCTTTATTTCTCTTTATGGGAGATTTTGCCATTATTAATTATTGGTTTATCTTCATGCTAAGCTCACTCTTGCTTATATTTCTTGAACTCTTCATGAGATCTGACTGACATCATTTATGCCTCATTTTCTTAGAATAGGGATTCTTTCTTCATGGAACCCGCTGTATGCAATATATGTTCTGCTCTGTATTGACTCTATTTTCTATTATCAATTCTGCAACCTGATTGATATCTGACTGATAAATAAAGAGTCAGAAAAACTTACATTTTGATTGGAAAATAAATCCCTTTAAAACCACTCACCACTCTCATGAGTGCATACAATATTTATTTGATTTACTCATGGTTATGTAGGAGTCCTTCTGGTCATACTACAGTGGAAAAGATCCATTGCCTTGAGTGGAAACAAGGGTAATGGTAATTAAAGGTGAATGGTGCTTTGAAAGGAGAGTGTCAAGCTCCTACCTAGATTTCAGCAGGAACAACATGCAAGATGAATAAATCCCACTGTCCCCCACTCTCCAACGATGTCCAACTAAGTCAAAGCCTAAAGGTAAGTAGGGGAAAAGGGGAAGGGAAGAGAGAGAGAAACAATGTCCCACGGTGACCCCTGGTTTGATGTCTGGCCAAGCAAACAGGAAAATACCTATATGAGACAACAAGAAAGAAAGTGAGTATTGCGCCTTATCTTCTAAAATTGTACAAAAGGGAAAAAGCTGTAATATAGGAATTTGAACGTTTTCCCCTCTTCCACCTTTTAAACACTAGCCAGGTACTATATAAAGGTGCTTATCTGTATAAAGAAACATTATTATTGACTTAACTGCCCAAAGAATAATTCCTATGACAACGAAAGAAAAGGACATAAATCACTCGCCTAATCTTGGAACATCCATTCAAAAAAGAAACCAGACTATCAATGACGACTTGGGTTGGCCTTGTGGTTTCTTTCTTTAGGAAAACTAACATAAGTGTAATTTTTATTTCTAGGAGCTTCAACGAAAAAGAACAAGGCAGATCCATGTCCATCCATGGAGGAGCAAAGAAAGATAAGTCTTTTTTCTATGTGGCCTTACATCATGGTCAATTTCATATAGATATATATTACTAATCATATGGTTTCTTTTCTTCTCTTTTTATGTTTTTAGGTAAACTGGTCCTATAGGCCTACAAGCCCCCCCGCAATCCAAGTTCCTGTAAATGGGGAGGACCAAGACCGGGGACACTGCTGCAAATGGAGAACAGTGGGAGAATGCTTGTCAAGCTGGAGGAGCCGAGGAAAACAAGCCAAGGCTGGAGACGAGGATGGGATGCCGCACGCTGTGTAGAGAGACTCAAAATCCCCAGTGAAGAGAGGCCATGGATGCCAAAGCAGAGCAGGAGAAGCAGTGGGAGTTGCTTCAACTGGAAGCAAAGGTGAGTAGCCAGAAATGCGTTAATTGGGCCAAAATGCTAGAACACAAGGGGGTCGATTCCGATTCGGGAAAAACTGCTCCGAATAGCCGTTCGGAGCGGTTTTCCCGTACGAATTGTACCCTGCAACGTCCCCCGTACGTACGATGAAGTACGATTCGTACCAAAAGCCGTACTCCGTACGAGTCGTACAAGACACCGTACAACTCTAATCTCTGTACGATTCTCCCTCGGAACCCGCTGTACGCGACATCTGTACGGTTCGCGGCTCGTTTTTACGACCCAGCAAGTACGATACGTGTCGGGTACGCACCGTACGACCCTTTTTCTACGGGAGCTGAAAACAGCTGTAAAAGCGGAGTTCGCGCCAAAACAGGTACGGAACGGCTCCCGGGTACGGTGCGTACTCCCCATGATCGCAGGGGTACTCACCGTACCCCTGCGATCATGGGGTGTATGAGCCGTACCCCCATTGTACGATGGGTATACGAGCCGTACCTCATGTACGATGGGTGTACGAGCCGTACCCCCATTGTACGATGGGGGTACGGCTCGTACACCCATCGTACATGGGGTACGGCTCGTACACCCATTGTACGAAGGGGGTACGGCTCGTACACCCATCGTACATGGGGTACGGCTCGTACACCCATCGTACAATGGGGTACGGCTCATACACCAATCGTACAATGGGGGTACGGCTCGTACGGTGTGTATGTGTTTGTGTGCTTTTCCGTACGACTCGCCCTTACCTGACGTGGACCGTACGAATCGCGTCCTTATACCCCGGTCCGGATCGTACTCATCGGGTTGTACGGCATGTGTACGAGTCGTACGGTATATGTACGAGTCGTACGGTTGACGGTTTCAGCCTTGCAATACATACGGATCGCGACAATTCGGACGAATTCACGGAATACGGATCGTACTTCGCGACTCGGACGGATGGGTACGATTCGTACGGAGAGGGCTCCGGATACAAATCATACGGACGTTTTTTTCCCCGAATTGGAATCGACCCCAAAGTGTTTTGCGGTGTTGAGCGAGTTTTTTACTCCCCGCTACAGATGGTTAAGGGCTGCAGCAAGCACGACAGAGAGCTTACCATGAGATTTCCGCTCTAACAGTAGCAACAGAAATCACCAAATAATGGCAGTGTTTGAGTAGACGTATGTTTCAAGCTTTTCAGTCCCTTGAGATGTTGTATCAAAAAATATATTTTGATGAGCCAGGGGATTGACCTTTTGTATAGCTGTTAAAAAGGCTTTGAGCTACTCTCAGCTACTTTCTAGATGCTTTGAATCCTTAAATTAGTTGGCTGTCCTGTGAGTTAAAACACTTATTGATATGGACGAAATGGAGTGTGGTCAGTATTATGCATGTTCCTGGCCCAGAGATGATGGTGATGCTTATCAATGTGGTTTTGTTATACTGGATGGATTTTACTGTGCTATTTAAAGGGGAGGATGGCAATGTTTATTTAATGTTTTTATGTAAGTAGCTGGCTCTTTAGATTGTATGCAAAAACGAGGTGTTCTGTGCAAAAAGTCTGGTTATTCCCTTACTAGTGGACAGGGGCTTGCTCTAGCAAGACTAAGGCACTCTTTTAGTCAGTAGTGTGGTCAAGCAGCCTCAGGCTTATCAGAGAGGTGTGTTAGACATCTACAAATTCTCCCAATGGTTAATACATTATGAACACGACTCAATATGGAGATACACATCAACTTGTATAAAGATAACACATTTCTTTATATATGTTTACTCACCAGAACCAATACTATCAGGTAAGTACATTTTTAAGAGAAAAACTTTTGCACTTAAATGCTGACACAGTGCATTTTTCAAAAGCAGCAATGTTATCCTGTGGGAGGAAAAAGAATGATGGTATTCAGGTACAGTGCAGCGACTTATGACTTACAAGACCAATCTCCTAGACTTAAGGTAAGTATGGGGCAAGGTCCAAGGCAGCACCAACCCTCCACCTTAGGTCACACAGAGGCAGCCAGGTGCAGAGATGCTTTTCAGCATTGGATGCCCAAAGTTAAACTATGGGGATCAGTCCGGTCAGAAAACAGCTGCAGGCTTTGACTGGAAACCTGTCGATCTGAACCACAGATACCTTTGGTCTTAATATCCACAGGCCAGGGGTGACAGGTGCAGAGATGTATTCAGACATCATCTTTTCATCACAGGAGCACTCGTGGTAGAGGGTGTGTGGATAAAGAGGTTTCAGGTGGCAAATCACTGACAGAATATATACGTCAAAAATATCGACGTAAAAAATATCAGAACAGAAATCTCGAGATCAAGAATATCGAAGTCCTATCTACATTATGGTAAGTACCAAAATATTGAAAATAAAATATTGTAAAAAATATTGTTGTTAAAATTATCATTTTTTAAATGTTTAAAAATAATGTAAAATAAAGTAAATAATACATATATTTAAAATAAACATAGTTAAAAATATGTTTACAATGATAAGTAATAAATATAATGTAAAAAAATATATATACATATAAAATATAATACATATACTTACCTAATATTTAAAATAAATTATTGTAATAACTTATAAATTGTTAAAAAACGTTTGATAAATTATAAATGAAGTTGAAGTTAAAGTTGAAGTTAAAGTTAAAGTTGTTGTTGAAGTTGGGGGAATTTATAGAGCGCGCGTATACCAAAAAGGTTTCATGGCGCTAGATACATACACATAAAACAGTAATTTAAATAAAAATATAAAAAATATACATACCAAATAAAAAAAAAAATATATACATTACAATAACTAAAACAGTAAATATTGGAGAGTGTAGGGGTAAAATTTACTATTCCCACTCCAGAGAGTGCAAAAGTAGGGAAAGTGTTGGATAGCGTAGGGGTAAAAATTACTATTCCAACTCCAGAGAGTGCAACAGTAGGGAAAGTGTTGGATAGTGTAGGAGTAAAAATTACTATTCCAACTCCAGAGAGTGCAACAGTCGGGAAAGTGTTGGAAAGTGTAAAGGTGAAAATTACTATTCCAAGTCCAGAGGGGGCTACATTAGGGATAGTGTTAGATGGCGTAGGGGTAAAAATGTATTTGCCAACTCCAGAGAGTGCAACAGTAGGGAAAGTGTTGGATAGCGTAGGGGTAAAAATTACTATTCCCACTCCAGAGAGTGCAACAGCAGGGAAAGTGTTGCGTAGCGTAGGGCTAAATATAACTTACTAATAATTAAATTAATATTGTAAAAATAAATAACTAATTATTAAACAACAATAAATTAATTAACAATACCAATCAATAAATACTTTAAAATAATTACCAATTAATAATTAATTAACAGTCTCAATACTTTAATTAATTAATAATTTTCAATACCAACCAACAATAATTATTAAAACATATTTAGCAATTAATAATTATTTAACAATAAAGTATTGCTAAATACCAAATAATAATAATTCATCAAAATTATTTACCAATTATTAATTAATGAACAACAACTTAATTACCCAAACTAAAAAAATATTAATTATTACAACGTTATTACCAATTAATAATTAATTAACAATAAATGAATTATCAATACTCAACAATAAAATAAATAATGACTTAATTTTGATTAAATTACTTCCCACCCTATTGCCCTATAAACTCACAACACACATCAATAATAAATTAATACACTTAATACAATTACTAATTAATCAATTTAAAATCAATTACCAATTAATAAAAATGAATTACCAATTAATATTTATTTAACAAACTTTAACAAATGTAATTATCAATACCAATAAATACAAATAAATAATTACCTAATTACAATTAAATTACTTCCCTTCCTATTCCCCTATAAACCCACAACCTGCTACAAAACTAAAACGGAAAATTTACTTAAAAATAGTTACTAATTCCTAATTTTTTTAAATTAATTTACTATAATTAAATTACTTCCCACCCTATTCCCCTATAAACCCAAAACCCGCTACAGTACTAAAGCGCATAATTTACTTTAAAAAAAATGTACTATCTTCTAAAAATATTATACATATAGTCTAAAACTAGTCCAATAATTAACAAAAAATATAAACACAAACATAAAATACATAACTCTAATATAAATATCGATATTAGTAACATCGATATTTTTGCTATCGATATTACTAACTTCGATATTAACAAAAATGATATTTCTTACCTTCAGGTCGATATTCTGGTCGTCGATATTCTTGATTTCCATATTGTGTCCCTACGATATTTCCAACTCGATATTATTGTAGGTCGAAATTAAAAACTCAATATTTAGACTGTTCACTTGCTGGCACTGTTGGCCCAATTCAGCTCGGGCTAGGCGGCACAGTTGCAGCGGTGCCTTCCAGTGTCAGGTTTTGGTGGTCCGAAGTCCTCCCAGGTCTCCTTGGGTGCCTGGAGGGTACAGGGAAGCTGTTCCGCTGCTGTTCAGGAGTTCCTGAGTCTTGGCAGAAGTGCTGGCAGTCCTCCCAGACTTTTGGAGGCACAGCAGCTTGCAGGATGAGTCAAGTTTGGCGCAATAGACAGGAATAGTAGACAGGCAGGCAGGGTTGGTGCCAAGTCAGTTGCTTCCTACACAGTTTTTGCTTTTCAGTTCTTTTTCTTATTTTGGTTGACAGGTTCTGATTTCCTGGTACCAGGTCTCCCCTAAATACCGAATTTAGGGGCGTTAGGGGAGTGTAAGGTAGTATCCAATGGACTACTTACCCCTGTGGTCACTATGCCTACTATTTGCCCACTTTATGGGGGAAGTGGGCATAATCCTGTCCAAGAGATCCTAAGTTTGCCATTACCAAGATGGTCACTTCTGAAACATTATATCCACTTCAGGTAGCCCATTTTAGGGTTGGTTCTCACATGTGGATGGACACACCTGTCTTGCCTAGCTATTTTTCTTGCCTGTCTAAAGGGGGTCAGTTTTCTCTCCTTTGAGAGAAGCCAGATTCATATACAAGAAGCAGTGGGCCTCTTGGAAGCTCCCTAGACATGGAATTCTAATCCATGGGTCATCCTGTAGGCAGGGGTGCAAGGAACCCCCTGCTTGAGCAGTCTTGGTTCATGACCCCCGGAAAGCAAAGGAACTTACCCTTAGGGTAGCACAATTCATGCTACAGTCTGTGGGGACCTTCTTTAGTACCTGAGGCTCTAGGTATCAGGATTGCCATTTACTAGGTACTGACAGAGGGTACTAAAGGTATTGCCAATTTGGGCAAACAATTGTACAGTTTTTGGAAAGAGATCTGGCACTGGGGACCTGGTTAGCAGGAACACAGTAAACTTCCAGTCGAAATCACATCAAATAAAAGGCAACAAGTGGGGGGAGCATGTAAAAAAGGGCACATTCCTACAATTTACAAATGCACATTATGGGTAAATATTACATTTAATTTACATTGAAGTACTTTAATTCAAATTATTCAATAGGTTAGATTACATTAATAAGTATGATTAAAACTACTGTAATTTAATCCATTTTCTTTTTAAACTATGAGAATAGTGGAGTTAGTATTGGACTGTGTTAAAGCTAATTAATATAATTTAAAATAATTAAAAATATATTATTAGCATTACTATTAGGTAAAATGATAACTTCACAGAATACATTTCAATGAAATTATTATAAAAATGTATATGTAGTTGTATTTTTAATAAGTTGATGTAGTATAGAGTATTTTCAGGGGGGTCAAAATAGTTGTAAAATATATTAAAATCGTACATGAACTATTTAGTGGCTTTTGAGATAGTGACATTGAAGTAGCTGTAACTTGAGGTAGTGGACTTTGTTGTAGTATCGAACATCTGCACCAATTTATAAGTAGGTCTAGAAAATGCTGTTAGAAGGCTTAGTTCATATGCCATTAGAAGGCTTGGTTGATTAAATATATAAACATGTTTATTCTGGCAATCTTTCATCAGTTTACTGTACACATAAAAGAAAAAGTCTACTCAGTACTTAGAAATACAAAACCTATTATTTAGAGGTTCACATCATTTAATTTCTTTGGAAACCAGAAACCTGCATTACTTTATAATAATGTATCTTTCCACAGCTACCTAGCAAACAGCATAGGAAGTAGCACCCATAGCAGAGTATCATTTTTAACTTAAATAGAATAGGAAACTTGTAACCCATTTGCAGCCTTTAATTTGTACTCTCCTTAATATAATTGTGGTCCACTTCAGAAAGAATGTCTCCAATGGCATATCTGTGGCTCTACTTGGTACTATGAGGAGCCACCACTATCATAATGGTGATACTGGAATATTTAAAATCCTCCTAGACACAAAGGCGGCTAACCTAAGCATTGTTATGGCCAGGGCATATGTTGGATATACTTGGCCTATTGTGGTCATCCCTTACTTCTGGTGGGCATCCCTAGCACATGTTGGTCACCCTTGCTATCTCTTAGCTGCTACATACATATTATGGACATTTGGACATGGGATAATGATACATGGCTTTGTGAGGAAAATTCTGTTCATGTGGGGCACATGTCTGTATGAGTACTTGGTGAAAATAACTGGATGATATCCGAATTACACTATGTGGTTACAAACCCTAATAATATATTTTTGGGGTAAATATGTTTATTTAAAGAATATGAAAAGATGATATTTGAAAGAAAAATGTGTGTATTTTATAGCTTTTAAAAAAATAGAAACTATTTTGTTTACTCAAATTGAAAGCTAGCATTTGAAGCTTTAGGGGCCGATTCCGATGTCGGACGGACTGAGGCCCGTCCGACATCGGTCAGGAGCTGTAACCGACCGACCTGCTGTCGTCGGTTACGGCCCTGCTAGTACGATGCGACCAAACAGGGTTCGGTCGCACTCATATACTTCACAATGCAAGCATGCATTCCGAGCAAAATGCATGTTTGCATTGTGAAAAGTAGTGGTGCAGTTCAAGGTGCCTGCCACCGGGTGCAGGGATCCACAGAGGGGCACCCTAGGTGCCCCTAGGCCGCCATTCGGCAGCGTCGCACCCATAGGAGCCCTAGTGGGGGCCTCCAGAGACAGTTTCAGAAAAACAGGCATAAAAAGGCAGTGAAAAACTGCCATCATACTCCCTCGGTCGCAAAGAGGCAGCCGGGGGAGTTTTGAGGGATTTCCGGACGGCGAACGGGCTCTTCGAGCCTGTCGTCCATAATCCAGAAATCAGAGTCGAATTCCTTTCCGACCGAGCCCATCAGAATGGCTTGGTCGGAAAGGAATCCTGGCGACACATTTCGGTTCCGGCCATCGTTCGGAGCCCTTCCAACCGAAATCGGAATCGGCCCCCTAGTCTTTGATTAAAAAAAATACCAAACTGATATTTCGAGAAAAAATATTTACACGTGTCATAATTAGTGCTTTATAAAGTACCTGTAAAACTGATGTGATTTCATTGTTTCCAAACAGCCGTTACTGCTCTGACTATTATTTGATCAGTCACGCAGAAGCGTTTCATCCTCTATGTATATTGATATAGCTGTTTCTTATGTTATCATCACTAATAGTGGATGAGACGTTGTTGAGATATTATTAACTTTAATATTTCCCATTCTGCCCATCTCCATTCTTATTTATAATATATTAATGAGAATCTATTTGAAAAACAGAGAATGGGAAAAGCAAACTATGTGGAAGGTACTGAAGAACGATGCATACAGAATGAGAGGGTTTCTACTACTGAAGATCAGCACCAAAAAATATTGTGGTAGAAGAATACAGAAGACAGAGTATTGAGGGACATAATTTCAAAACGTAAATGTGTATCGGGAAGAATAGATGTAATATTTCTAACTCCACATTTATATACCTTGAAGATGTAATTACCATATAGGTATAAATATCTGAACTTAGGTATAGAAAATTTGGACTTACCTGTCAATATTTATTTTCAAAATGTTGTCCTCAATATTCTGTCTTAACGATATTGTGGGTTCGATATTCAAGGGGCATTCAAATGATAGGACATAACATAAGAATGCATCCCAGGTTAATTGAACAACCTGTAAATCCCCTTACTTCCCTGGAAGTTGTGCTAAAATATTTTGGGCCCGACTCACAAAGGTGAAGTTAGACAAAAGTCTAACTTTACGACTTTCGGTATTCACAAAGGGCATTTACCACTTGTAAATGCCCTGTGTGAATACTGAAAGTCATAAAGTTTGACTTGAGATATTCACAAAGGTCATTTATGAGTAGTAAATGCCCTTTGAGAATACCGAAAGTCATACGGTTAGGCTTTTGTCTAACTTTATCTTTCTGAATCTGGCCCATACTGATTAACCATCATGGTTTTGAAGTTTTCTTTTTGGTGAGTTTCCCAGCAACTATGCAGATGTATATGGTTGCTTGGTGTGCCATAAATGCATTCAAATAATTCATGAATATTCTTTCAGACCTGCAGGTAAAAACTCCAAAGCGATTTATTTGAATAAAGGTACAGGTAAGTGGGTCTTTTTCATGAAACTCAGCGGATCAGCATCTGCAGAAATGGATGGCCACTCCTGTGCTTTGTGATGTGTACGTTTGTGCTTTATACAGCTCCAGAGATCAGGCCCTGTGTTGCAGATAGGGCGCACTTTCCATGTTTACCCCATGGTGCACCTTAAAGCAGGTGCGCCTGGTGCAAACGTGGAAAGTGTGCCCTTTCGGGAAGAATGTGCTGCCCCAGGGCAACTGCAAACTCGCACTGTCCCAGAACAGCACATTCCAGAGAAATATGGGGCAGCTTTTTAAAGCTGTTCCGTGTTTCTCTGTGCAGGTGGCAACCTTCCTGCACTTTTAAAAAGGGATTAGAGATCCCCTTGGACTGTACCCGCCTGGAAGGGATATATGGAGGGGGGTGGGGGGGGGAGGGGTCCATGGGAGTGCCTTTCTTCTCTTTAGGGGGCTGCATTTATCAGGCGCACTGAAATTGAGCCACCTCTAGTGGCACACTTCGATGTGCCTTCCAAAGGCATGTCAGCAATACAATACGGGCACCATCTAAGTATAGCGCTGGCGGTATATGTGCTCCAGCGCTAGCTGTCTTGCAGAAGGATCTCGACAAGCATTTGTGGCAGTTTCTGTAATACTAAAATGCCCTGGTGGTGTGCACTTGTGTAATACGGTACCTGGTGGGAGAAGTTCAGGTCTGTACCAACCACACATTAATAGCTTTGAGTTGTTAGCAGGTTCTGGGCCCTGCCCAGGCCGCGAGTCTTCGGCTTTAAATAACCTGCCCTGATACAAATGTGCACGCACAGCAGTGACATAATGGTTCATCGCTGTTTCATCTTTGGCCTAGTTAGTTTTACATGAAATCTATTCAAATACATCAAGATATTTTCTTTATGAATGTAATTGGGCGGATTCGTTATTATTTTCTAAAATCATTTCACAGAGTAATTGTAAAAAAGTGGTGAACTATTCAAGATATATATCACAACATACCAATTGTTTAACAACGTAACAACGTACTTGTACAAAATGCAAAGGATTCTTAGTGCTATTTAGATGGGGTTATTTGATAGCATGGCATTAGCATTCATCAAGACCACAAAAGCAACATTTCACATTTTGCCAAAATGATTTTATGGAAATAATGTATTAACACCTCCGAGGCATCAATAAAGAAATAGCCAAAACATGTTGATATGTCACTGATCATATCATATCCATAAAAACATACACATTCCCAATTTGTTGCTGCTTTTGACAACAAGCACTTTGATTTTGTGGTTTCTCCTGTCTGCTAGCTTTTGGGCTACTTATGGGTTCTGTCCCTTCTCCCTTTATCTGGTTTTCTATCCTAATCCCCACCTTGCTATCTAGATCCACCTCGCCTTTAATCTCAATTGGTCCAAAGGGGAGCCAGATTTTACTGAAAGACACGTTCTGACTAGCTCCTCCGGAGGAGGAGTGATAAAATTAGTGAGGAGCCCCGAACTCTCCATGCCATCTGATGTTACATCAAGCTCAGTCCCCATGGAAGGAAGGGTGGGAAAGGTCGAATAAATTTTCTCGACTTTGGTGGAAAAGTAGTTGGCGATGCGATCGCACATTTCGATCGAGCAGTTCTTCGGATCTGCAGACAAGTCAATAGTAGTCAGTGACTTGTAGATGCAGAAGAGCTCTTTAGCTGAATTTTTCGCCCCTAAAATTTGCCCTGCGTAAAAGGACGCCTTTGACTTTTTAATCAGTCTATGATGCAGACGCCTCTTCTCTAGGAACCTTTCCCTGGCCTGAGTATCATACGATACTCTCCAGGCTCGTTCAGCACGCTTACAATCTGCCTTAGTCCGCCGCAACTCTCCATTAAACCAAGGAGCAGATCTTTCTTTGCGGCCGGCCGCGGATGCGTGGCAGAGTGGAGCTGTCTGATCTAGCGCGTCTGTAATACGCCCGTTCAAATTGCGAACGGCAGATTCAATGTCCTCACCTCCAGGCTGGCCTTCCCTTGTCAATGCTTCATTAAAAGCCTCCAAGGAGAATTTGGCCCACTTCCTTCTTAGATAGTTCAGGGGTGCCTGACTATGTTTTGTGGGTTTGGTGCTATTAATAGCAAATACCACCAAAAAGTGATCTGTCCAGGGGATCGGCTCCACTTTGGAGACCTGAACCCCTTCCCAGTTCGCAAATACCGGGTCCAGCAGATGGTCTCTGGGTGAAGGCTTAGGAGCTGCTCCCTATCCCAATAGATCTTACCTCCGGGAGCAGGGGTTGTCGCCCCAGCCCACAGTCGGCCGCGGACGGGCGCAGACGGGCTCGACTTTGGCGACACTTCGGCGCGCCTTCGTCGCGCCCGCTGTGCTCGTCCGCTGCGCTTCCGGGTAGACATCCTCCTTATGTAACCCTCAGCCCGTCTGCCTCCCAGCCACTAGACCGCTAACCGGCCCCTCACGCAGCGGAAGTGACCGCCTCTCACCTCCACGCCCTCCGCTCAACGGTGCTAGTCACCCTGTCGGACCGAGGCGTGGAGGAAGGATGGTCAAGGCAGCCGCCCCTAACTGCGTCAGGTAAGATTGAAAAGTCCGGGGGGGGTATAAGCCTCAACCGCGAAGGTATGGCCCCACCAGAAGTGCTCAGACGAGTACCCTACCGAAAATACAAATAAAATATACTACACTAGTATCCGGTTTTTAAAAAGCAAGTTGCACGCAACAGCAATTAAAATATCTGAACACTGGCGCCACGCAAGCAGCTGCGAGCCCTGCCACTGCCCACTCACCGCCACGCGAGCCAAACCTCCTGTGCCTTATGTAACCCTCAGCCCGTCTGCCTCCCAGCCACTAGACCGCTAACCGGCCCCTCACGCAGCGGAAGTGACCGCCTCTCACCTCCACGCCCTCCGCTCAACGGTGCTAGTCACCCTGTCGGACCGAGGCGTGGAGGAAGGATGGTCAAGGCAGCCGCCCCTAACTGCGTCAGGTAAGATTGAAAAGTCCGGGGGGGGTATAAGCCTCAACCGCGAAGGTATGGCCCCACCAGAAGTGCTCAGACGAGTACCCTACCAAAAATACAAATAAAATATACTACACAAATGACATTAATAAATGCAGAGCAAATCAATTAGTTTTTAATGTATGTGCATCCTTGTTTGTTTTATCTACAATTCTGCACCCCATGTAGTTTCTATTTTCACCTGGTACACATTTTCATTCTATCGGCTAGGAGCATTAAAATACAAAACTGCAACAACTGTGAATCATCGAGAACATAATAGGACCATCTAGTGGACAAATAGAAAAGGCTCGCCTTTAGATAATGAAGGGTATTTATTTTCGATGTTATTCAGAATGGATTTTGCCGGTCGCGGAACTCTGTGGAATTGCGTGGAGTTTTTAGGTGACCCCACAAAAATCCACAAGCTGCACATACCCCACTCCAGGTTCAAGTACAAGAGGGTTGGATCTTTCTCTGTCCCAGAGGCTCTGATGTGGAGAGCAGCCAAAGAGCGCTTGGAGTCACTGGGCTCACGAACTAGAACAGGGCTCAAGCAGCAAGGCAGGCCTCTGAGGATTAAAGGCCAGCTTGAGGCAGCAGAGCTGTTGTAGTGATTGTGGTACAAATAGGTAACACTCCAGATAATTAGAGATGCGCCTTGTAGTTTATCCTCTGGGAAAGATCACAGCCCAACAGCGTCCTATACAAACTGTCAGTATTTCATCCCAATAAATTACAAACCGCTTGTTGACATAGCAAGGTTCCAGTGTCCGCATTCCACTCAGACAGCAGCACTGGGCCATGGGAGAAGGACTGGATACCACAGCCGTCCTTCCAGGTGATGCAAAGCAGTCCCCTGAAGTGCACAGCAGGCCACAGCAGTACAAAATCCTCTGAGAGTCCTTCCATAGATACAGAAAGTGAACAGAAGAGTGGGTCGGAGGCTCCTAATTCTATACCTGGTGCTGTCTTTGATGTAGGAGATGTTTCTAAAGAATTTCCTATGAAGAGCTTGAGGTTTCCTGCCTCCCCTGCCTTTGTTCCAAGCTGCCAGCATTAACGATGCGGGGTTGCAAGTCATGTTTGAAAGCAGAGCATAGCCTATTCATTTGCAAGTGTGGTTGTGCCTAGCCCCCAACATCCTGCCAGTGATGGCCTATCTAGGCACACCTAATCCCTCTATAGTGTGGCTGCCTGACGCGTTTTCACTGTGAGCCTCTGAGGAAGAATTTGACATTCGAAACGCGTCAGGCAGCGGCGGACCGGCTGTGAAAGAGATCGGCTGGCTGGTGTCCTTCATACCTTTCAATAAAGGAGTTTAAGCTTGGAGCTCCTTGTTGTCTATTCGTGTGCCTCTCAACTGTGGGACACAAGCTGGAGCTTTGATGTTTATATATATATTTATATATATATATTCACTAAAAAATCATAGGTTTCAGGGACGTTATAGTTAGTTGAACATTTGACTCTTATAAAACCAGAGAAATTCACCTGTTATAGTTAGTTGAGCTAACTATAACGCGCGCACCGGTAATGCACTGCTGATGATGTCACATATTACATCACTCATGACATGGTGAGTGACATCACTGATGACATCTCAAATGACATCACTCATGACATCACTCATGACATCATCCAGTGAATGTGTGTTTCTGTAAAGTTTAAATATGTTTTATATATATAGATGCCAAGGTGCATTGAAGAATGAATACATGTACAAGTGCCTAAAGGAATTTTTTCGTAGGTGCGTGACTGACTGTATAAATGAGTGATTGAACATGTCTTACTGAATGCATGGGTTAGTGACTAAACTGTGTGAAAGTCTGTATTAGTCTCTCCATTGGTGTGCAAGCAACTGCATGGGCTGCTGAATAGCGATATATATAGGTTATTGATTTGTTTTCTGAGTATCTGTATGGGTCCCTGAGTGTCTGTGTGGGTAAGTGGGTGTATGAGTCTGTGCATAGATGTCTGACTGGGTGATTCAGTGGTTGTATGGATTAAAAAGTGAATCCGGGAAAGGCTGTATGGGTCAGTTAGTGTGACTATGGGTGTGTTGGTGAGTGAATAAATGTCTCAGTGGTATATCTGTGACTAACTACATATGTTTTAAGCCACTATATGTGAGTGTTGGAGTATTTAAATGAGCATAAGTGAGACTAAGTTATTTGAAGAGTGGGTGTATACATACGTGTCTGCTTCTATCAGTGATTGTATAAGACAGTAAATATTTGTTAGTATCTGTATAAATAAGTGATGTGGTATGTCTATAAATAACAACGTTGGTGTGTATAACTGTATACATGATTAAATGTGTATATGATTGATTCTTTGCATTACTGGCTAGGTGTGTGAGTAACTCTATGGAGGACTGGCAGAGTGTGACTGCATGTATAGATGTATAGGTGCATATTATAGTCCTGTATTGATGAGTAACTACATTTATAAGTGACTGGATGTGTGTATAGACCTAGGAAATAGTGAGTGCAATGTAGTATATGGCATTCTTCTGTGTATGGTTTCAAAAATAGTAGTCAGCATTTTAGAATGGGTGTATCAAAGTTTAGATTAGAGCATCAGTATGTGCATCAGATTGTCACATGGATGATGTCATGAGTGATGTCATCAGTGATGTCATTTGAGATGTCATCAGTGATGTCACTGACGGATCACTGAAATAATATCGACTGCCAAAATATCGACTACCAAAATATCGAGGAAAAAATATCTACAGACAAATTATCGAGTTTGTATGTACAAACAGGTAAGTACAAAAATATCGAGTACAAAATATCGATTACAAAAATATAGATGTAAAAAATATCGCCTTTATTAAAAACAGTGTTAAATTAAATTTAAATTTAAAAATAATTACTAAAATATACTTACAAAGAATTAAATTAAATTATAATAATTAAATATTTAATTAAAGTTATAAAAAAATTAACAATCATATTTATTAAAACATATATATATTAACATAATATAATTAACTAATATCCAATTTTATTTACGTACAATAGCAAAATGTAAAAAATACTATTCCCACTCCAGTGGGTGTAACAGTAGGGAAAGCGTTGGATAGCGTAGGGGTAAAAAATACGATTTCCACTCCAGTGGGTGCAACAGTAGGGAAAGCGTTGGATAGCGTAGGGGTTAAAATTACTATTCCCACTCCAAAGAGTGCAACAGTAGGGAAAGCGTTGGATAGCGTAGGGGTAAAAATTACTATTCCCACTCCAGTGGGTGCAACAGTAGGGAAAGCGTTGGATAGCGTAGGGGTTTAAATTACTATTCCCACTCCAGTGGGTGCAACAGTAGGGAAAGCGTTGGATAGCATAGGGGTTTAAATTACTATTCCCACTCCACAGAGTGCAACAGTAGGGAAAGCGTTAGATAGCGTAGGGGTTTAAATTACTATTCCCACTCCAAAGAATGCAACAGTAGGGAAAGCATTGGATAGCGTAGAGGTAAAAATTACTATTCCCACTCCAGTGGGTGCAAAAGTAGGGAAAGCGTTGGATAGCGTAGGGGTAAAAATTACTATTCCCACTCCAGTGGGTGCAACAGTAGGGAAAGCGTTGGATAGTGTAGGGGTAAAAATTACTATTCCCACTCGAGTGGGTGCAACAGTAGGGAAAGCGTTGGATAGCGTAGGGGTTAAAATTACTATTCCCACTCCAGTGAGGGCAACAGTAGGGAAAGTTTTGGATAGCGTAGAGTTAAAAATTACTATTCCCACTCCAGTGGGTGCAACAGTAGGGAAAGCGTTGGATAGCGTAGGGGTAAAAATTACTATTCCCACTCCAGTGAGTGCAACAGTAGGGAAAGCATTGGATAGCGTAGGGGTAAAAATTACTATTCCCACTCCAGTGGGTGCAACAGTAGGGAAAGCGTTGGATAGCGTAGGGGTTAAAATTACTATTCCCACTCCAGTGAGTGCAACAGTAGGGAAAGTGTTGGATAGCGTAGGGGTAAAAAAAATTACTATTCCCACTCCAAAGAGTGCAACAGTAGGGAAAGCGTTGGATAGCGTAGGGGTTTAAATTACTATTCCCACTCCAAAGAGTGCAGCAGTAGGGAAAGCATTGGATAGCGTAGGGGTAAAAATTACTATTCCCACTCCACTGGGTGCAACAGTAGGGAAAGCGTTGGATAGCGTAGGGGTAAAAATTACTATTCCCACTCCAGTGGGTGCAACAATAGGGAAAGTGTTGGATAGCGTAGGGGTAAAAATTACTATTCCCACTCCAGTGGGTGCAACAGTAGGGAAAGCGTTGGATAACGTAGGGGTTAACATTACTATTCCCACTCCAGTGGGTGCAACAGTAGGGAAAGCGTTGGATAGCGTAGGGTAAAAATGTAATTAAAAGTACTTACGAATTTAATATAATATGATAATTAATCAATTAAAATTACAAATTAAATGTAATTAGCAATTACATATTTAATTAATTATAATTAAATTACTTCCCACCCAATTCCCCTACAAACCCACAACCCGCTACCAAAAAAAATTTGAAAAATTTACATAATTTACAATTAATCAATTAATTCAAAATAATTGCCAATTAGTTTTTAATTAATTACCAAATAAAAATTAATTAACAAATAATTAAAAATGTATAACAATAAATAAATTTACATATTTAATTAATTATTATTAAATTACTTCCCACCCAATTCCCCTATAAACTCACAACCCGCTACAGAAAATAAATTAGAAAAATTAACATAATTAACAATTAATCAATAGTTTAACTTAATTGCCAATTAAATTTTAATTAATCACCAATTAAACAATAATTAACAAATAATTAAAAATGTATAACAATAAATTAATTTACATATTTAATTAATTATTATTAAATTACTTCCTACCCTATTCCCCTATAAACCCACAACCCCCTACAGAATTAAATAACAAAAAAATTAAAAAATACAAATGTCATTAATTATTATTATTTATAACATAAATACACACTTTTCACACATATAATAACATAAAACACACTATAAAAAAATCAATATTATTAAAAATTTGATAATTTTAATAACCTATATTATATACTTTGATATTTTAACTGTCTATATTTTTAACAGTCGATATTACTTTACTTACCTTAAAAACTATATTTTTGCTGTCTATATTCTGTCCAGTCGATATTTTGTCCAGTCGATATTTAAAACACGATATTATGTCCAGTCGATATTTTGGAGTCGATATTTTGACTGTGCACCGTCACTGACCATGTCATGAGTGATGTAATATGTGATGTCATCAGCAGTGCATTGTGGGCTCGCGAGTTATAGTTAGCTCAACTAAATATAACAGGCGAATTTCTCTGGCTTTATATGTCAAATGTTAAACTAACTATAACGTCCCTGAAACCTATGCTTTTTTAGTAATTCTCAAAGGTTTTTTAAATGCTAATTCCAAACTATAATGTCTGTGAAACCTATGGTTTTTCAGTGAATTTCGAAGTTTTTTAAATGATAATTTCATATTTTAATGTTTCGAAAACCTATTTTTTCAAATATTTTTAAAAATCTTTTTGAACTCTATCATACTTATTCTTTTTTTTAACTTTAAAAATTATGTAATGTTTTATATCTTCCCCCAAAAATATGTATATTTTTTTGGGGGGGGGGAAATTGCACTTGCATACCGGTAGCATACCACGCTCCATCACCACATGAATCCTATCCGCCATATTGCTAAACTCGTAAATGATGCGCATTTCGTATCTGACGTCTTTGTGGCACCGCGCCCAGTGCAACATCACATACGTATCAAGTCACCCAGGTGCTACTTTGGTATCTGACGGGTAATGTCATGTTCGTATGGGGTGGCGCCCGCTGCGCTTTGCATATGCAACAAGTACACGCTGCCAGGCCCCGTGTTATGTCACAGACATATAGTATCGCGCCAGGTATGCCATTCCTTTTTTTTTGTCTCAAAAGTAAATCTAAATACCTTTAAACAGTATATGAGAGCAAGCGATAGTCCAAAATATTTTAAACATTTATATATTTCTAACTGTAATAAACTTATATTATGATAAATATATTTGTGTGGCCTCCTTGAGCGCTCGGTGCGCGATTGCCATGTGACCTTAAAAAAAAGCATTTGATTGGTTCATAACATTTCCCATTGTAACAGTTGGACGACCCCACCCCTTTTACTCATTCTCTCTACAGCGTTTAATGAGAGACACCTCTTCTGCTTAGAAAGCTTTTTGAAAAGTGTTTTCCTGTATACACATATCTTATACTACACACAAGATGCAACACTCATCTAGATCAATATTCATGCTCTGTACATTAGCCTTCCATGTGTGATTCCCATGCATCTCAAACGTTCCATCAAAAAACAAATATGTTTTACACGATGCCCCTGGTGTGTGTGTGTGTGTGCACATTATTCTGCTGCCTTTCAGCCTTGGTATTGGTGGCTCTAAGGAGTATCATCAGCCATGGGCAGAGTGCACATCCTAGATCACATGGAACAAACAGTAAACAATAATGTATAGATTTGTATTGTTGTACGCTCTGTTGTCAGGCTTTACTAGTATAGTAGTGTGTCATATGTGAGACTTTCAGATTCACGTTTGACTTACATATCTTGACTGTCATGAGTGTTATCTCTGTGTATGATGTAGCCTCACTGCTGATCCTCCCTCCATTTGAGCACATTCACATGTGTACATTTCGCGATAGCAACTCTTTCGATAATACCGCCCACCATTGGCATGCGTGCCTCCGCATATCCACAACCTTGACAACGACATGTAATGTTCACCATTCAATCTTTTCAAACACCATCTCATTAATGAGAGTTTCCGCCCTCCCGACACATGCTACACTAATCTAAATTGCACACTCTGCGAGGTCAAAACTACAAAAGAAACACACATAAGTACACTTCCTGGCCAGACAGGAACTGAACAACGCCCAGGTCCCCTGAATAATTATTCACACCCCTAAGCTGGCCTGGCATACGCAAGCCCAGCCCACTTTCCTTGCATATAAATAGGATAACCACAACGCCACACGTTCCTCTTCTTCAAACCTACCTCAAGTGATATGCCACATGCACCTCGCATATCACAATGCGCAACAAAAAAAAGAAATGGATCCATGAGGTGTACACCATCCTGGCAATCAACACGGGCTCTAAATTGTGAGCCCTACTGCCCGTCATCTACAAAAGGGATCCAAAAGGTGTACACTCTCCTGCAAACAACATTCCATCTGAATTATGAGCACTGCTGCCCGTAGTGTTTGCTCACACAACAATGACAGCAGGTAAGCAGAGCAGCCTGGGTGCACAGGGCCTCCGATTGAGCGCGGTGCGGTGGGAGGGGTGTGGTGCTTCAGCCTGGCTTCGCAGGTGCGAACAAATTATATTGCCGTGCTTAACGATGTGATTTCTGACCTCATTCAGTCACATCCCTGTCTCATTTTAAAGAGCTGCTGGACTGTACTGTAGGCCTGAGCCAGCGGGCAGTGCTGCCCAACTGACACCTCTTGAACGTGGTGCTTCGGGAGGTAGTGGGATGCATCATCCAGAGTGCGCACGTACGAATAAGCGATATTGCCATGTGTAATGATGTGATCTCTGACCTCATTCAGTCACATCTCTGTCTCATTTTAAAGACCTGCTGTACCAAACTGTAGGCCTGAGCCTATGGGCAGCACTGCCCTAAAGACACCTGTTGAGCACGATGCTTCAGGAGGGGTGGAGTGCATCACCCTGAGTTCGCACGTACGAAAAAGCGATGTTGCCTTGCGTAATGATGTGATCTCTGACCTCATTCAGTCACATCAGTCTCATTTTAAGGACCTGCTGAACCGTGCTGTAGGCCTGAGCCAGTGGGCAGCGCTGCCCTACAGACATGTGGCGTTGGCTTTTAGGACATTGTAGTGAGCTTGTTACTAAGTGTACATGCAGACAGGCTCCCGCCACTGCATTACATGCGCACATTATGCTTCTAGCATGTGCTCTGTTCCTTTGTATGTAAACGTTGGTATAACATATTATTATTTAACCTTGTGTATTCTCATGCACTCCAACTCCTCTTTGAACCACGATTACCACTAACAGTTGGTAGCACGTACTTCAAAAACGAAGGATGCACTCAACTCCTATTTTCTATCAAGCTTGAAATAAAACTTCATTTACCTCCAGACGTTTCCACCAGTAAATTATTTCTCCCTTTTCAGACATTCCATTGATTGCCTCAAGAAGGGCGGAGCGGGAGCTGACCCCACAGTGATGCCCTAGGCATTCCTTCCATCATGGTATCAAGACACAGTCCCCTACCGTACAAACGTACCCCGGACTAGGAGCTTGCACCAACACATTGTGGAAAACACCAGTGGTGGCAGGTGAGCAGTGAAGCCTCTGTGTGCAAGACCTACAATTGAGCACAGTGCGGGGGAAGGGGCTAGGGTGCAGCACCCTGGGTGCACAGGTGCATGCAAGCGATTTTCCCGTAGCTAATAACGTAGGACTTTATTATCAAAGAACAGCGATAACAATATCACCACTTTAGCAGCAGGAAACTGCCACTAAAGCGGCAATAAGGGGTTAATAATATGCCCATGTAAATTCCCATTGAAACCCAGGTTCACACCAGAACCTGGGCTTCTATGAGAATTCGCAAGGGCATATTATCAACCCCTTATCTCCGCTTTAGCAGCAGTTTCCTGCTGCTAAAGCGGCGATAACGTTATTGCCATTCCTTGATAATAAGGCCCATAATCTCTGACAGCATGTGTTTCATTTTAAGGACTTGCTGAACCACACTCTTACTTGCAGACCCCAGTGTCCTAGACAAACTGGTGATGGGAGGGTAAACACTAAGGGCTGGGTTCAGTAGGCTGATGCTCTGTCTCCTCCACCCTCTCTTCTTTTGACTTTCTCTCCCCTTCTCCTTTCCACCCACTATCCCCTCCCTTCCATTCTCACTATGGTCCTTTCATTCGGATTACCTTTCTTTACCTCTTCCACATAGCACACATACTTATGTTTCATTTTTGTCTTGCAGTCCTACCCACCTTTTTTTATTATACTGTTTCTTCTATTAAAGGTACGTTTCAATTAATTTGTGTTTTAATAAAGGTTACTTATTTTTCAAATAAATAACGGAGTGTGTAGGTCTTCTTTTTCTGACAACCCCTGTCTATTATTTATAGCGAAAATCATCTGTTTATAGGAGATTTTAAGGAAAAACGTATTTAATATTAGAGCGCTCCTACCAAACATAATCTAACTGACTATTAGACAAATGAAGCCTGGGTAATTGCACAACTGCAAGAGTTCTATGAGAGTATTACTTTATAACACCATAAGTACTACCCCTCTGATTACAGAACAAATAAGGCACTGCCTAGGACCACTGATGCTTCAGGGACTGCCCTGGATATTTTAATAAAGCCCCGGAGTGTGGCGATCCCCGGTCTTCAGTTGGCCTCGAACCCCCCAACAATTAGTAAACAATACCCAGGAAGGTGGCGGTCCCCTAGGCTGCAAAATGTCTCTGTACCCTTCCACACCTAATTTACATGTGAAATTAAGATCCCCAGTCCTACAGAGACCCCGCAATATAATAATTGGATTGGCCACAGAACATTACCCACCAGGGGCCTCATTTAAAAGAATGGGTGAGACCCTACTTTTTTTTTTGTTTCTTCATTTCTCTCCATTTTTACCATCTGCATCCCCTCTATTACAGTGATACGCGGTTCTCCTCCTCTTGCTTTAAGTAGTCAAAAAAGTAATTGCTATCACAGGGTGGAAGCTATGCACCACCCTCTAATAGCAAACACAAATGTCCCGCGAATGCACACCCCAGGACATTGTATTGACATTGTATGAATTTTGAAATATTGGTGAGTGGTGCCTTCTTTTTACCTTCTCCCGCTCGTCGCCAAATTTATGTAGTGAAAAGGCAGGCAGCAGTGGATCCAATAAGTAGATTTATTAGAAGAAAACAAGACATCTGAAACAACCACCAACAGGAGCAGTCAGCAAAGCAACCGTCTAATCCAGCACTGTGTACAAACTCTGTAAGGTTCCCCTCATGACAGCCCTACATTCTAACATTACATACTTAGATTCTAGTAGAATGACATACTAACATTCTACTAGGACTTACATTGGAATACTACACAGAGCACATGACTTTACAGCAATGAGCTCATGGTCTCATCCACGAGCCTTGAGACCGGTTGGGCTAAGTATTTCGCTTCCCACTCCCTATATTGTATAAACGTAAACTAACACTTCTTCCTCAGGTATGCTACAGTGTCCAGAGCACATCACTTTACAGCAATGAGCTCACAATTTAGACTTATGTTTTAATCTCCGAGTCTTCACCCCAGTAGAGGTGAGTAGTTCGCTTCCCACTCCCTATATACTATAAACGCATACTAACACTACTTACACACTTATACTACAGTGGCTTGTATCCTACGGCACCCAGAGCCCATCACTTTACAGCAATCAGCTCGGTTTGATCCCTGAGTTTAGTTTTCACACCGGTAGGCATGAATACTTTGCTTCCCACTTCCAGTATAGTATTAAAGCACTGTACCGGTCAGTAGTTTCCTTCACACTCTCTGTATGGTATAACCGCCTACTAGCACTACTTGCACATGTATGCTACAAACACCAGCCCACATCACTTTACAGCAATGACCTCACGGTTTAGACTCTCGGTTTCATACCCGAGTGTAGCACCATATCATATCAGCATTATTGCCACTCTGAGCAACACCGCACTTTCAGAACAGTAACAGTGATAACTATCTACTGGCGACCGCCAGTAGGTAATAAAGAGCACATTACAATAGTTCCTTGATTCTTTTAGCTTTCAAAACTTCTCTCTATTACTGTCTTTCTACTTTTCCATATAAACAATTTTTTAATATTCAAGTACACATCATAAACGCAACGTATTCTATCAACACACTTTCTAGAACATTCTTGAACATTCTACAACATGTGGAGGTTAAAAGTTCATCAATTTTTCTAAACCTAACAATATTTTTTTGCAAACTTTTCTCGAACATTTAACAGCATGTGCAGGTTAAAAGTTCACAATTGTTTTAAGTTCGAACAGTGCCTTCCAAATGCAAGTAGCAGGTGTGAATGAGTTGACCAAATCTTAGCCTATAATATGTACTCCACGTGCAAACTGCTTTTTCTTAACCAATCACAAAGGTACTTTTCCAGAATACGAATGTGCACCCTACTTTTAAAAAACAATGCTTTTCAGCTCTCTATCAGGGACTGTTTTGTATGTGAAAAGAAACTAGTTCCCATCTTTAAACATATCTCTTCTTCTACGGAGGAACTGTGTGAACTACAGACATCTTTCCATACCTTCCAGCCATACCTTCAAAATGCTACTGTGGATCGTAGGACATAGCTATGTTTTCTGGTGCAAGAGGTATGCAGAACAAAGACGTATTGACTTAGACCTAGGTTTACAAAATGTGGACATTAAATGGTTTGGACAGAGAGGATTGAAGTGGCACCAATTGTTGCCTTTGGTTAAAACCTGTTTGCATCTCCATCACCCTGACCTCATGATTGTGCACTGTGGTGGAAACGACCTAGGCACATTGACTTGGGTAGGTTTGGAAATGCTTATGAAGGACACCTTTGGACAATTGATGTTACTTTTGCCTCAAACTGTCTTTGTATATTCCAAAATATGCCAAAGACAGTAGAGTAAATGGTCCAAACAATTTTGAACTCAGATTGAAAAATCTCTGAAAAAAAGTCAACAAAGTTGTATCTGCATACCTCAGAGACCACAAAATGGGCTCCATCTACAACAACAACATACGTTTTGATATGGCGGATATATACAGAAGTGATGGAGTATGCTTCACAGATCAGGGAAACTGAGTTTTCCTGAATAACTTGAAGCTGTGCATCTGCACTTATATGTAGCTCCAACTAATGAACACAAGAGATCTTTTTAGAACCACCCTATAACTTACAGCTTAGGCTCGCTATTTTTGGGCCAGATAACAGCAACTCCCGGGCCCTCGCAAAAATGTATTCTCCACACAGCTGTGGTGCAGTGGCCAGACCATCTCACTTTGCAGCACAGAGCTCTCGCTTTGATTCCCAGCTCTACTCACCCATAGGGGTGAGTAGTTTGCACTTTACAGATATCGTATTGATTTACCTTTGCACTCCCTATACAACACCACCTAAGCACCATACACAAGCTACAATATTCTAAACAAAAGTTCCTTGAAGAAGCTATAACTACATGCTGACACTACTTGCACAAATGTGGCACAGCGGCCAGAGCACATCACTTCACAGCATATGGCACACAGTTTGTGCCCCGACTCCGGCAGCAGCTCTGCTGAGCAGCATGAGACTCTAGACAATGCCTCACATATATTCCGTGTTTGGCCATAGGATTGTTTCTATCTCCATTTTTTATGGCCCTGAGGTGCTGCAGGATCCGGATTTTTATTATTCAGTGTCAGAGGTGATCCTCTCTTTTGTGGTGCAAGCTCTCCCTTCTAATGTCTCATATGTTTGCCTATTTACACCAATGCATGCATGCCTTCCAAAAACCCAGATTTCTCTTGGACAGCCAATTAGATTTTTAATTGCCTGTAAACATACACCTAGTAAGGATGCCTCCCAGTGTTTTGGCCTTGCGATATGTAATCTGGGTCACTATATATATTTTAAATAGACACATAGGTATATAGGTATAGGTATAAATGAAGATGTCAGAATGTAATGTCTTTTTGAAAATACTTACTGCATTCCTATATAATACTGTGTATAATGAGAGTGATGTGTAAAAGAGAGAAAATACACATCTCCGAACACAATGTTTGTCTTTTTCTGTTTGAAAGAGGAATAATATGATCATTTCAGTATGTATAAGTCTAAAACCTTATATTTGGTTCCAATTTTCTCAAAATAAAGCTTAGAAATTTCCTGATCTACTATTGTGTTTATTGCTCTAACTATCTTCTGCATTGAATTCGATAATGCAGCTGATCTGAAAGTAAGGTCCTTTCACATGCTTCTGGATCAGAGTATTCTGGCTCGAGTAATTCCCAATCTGGGAAGTTGAGGCTTCTGTTGATATTGTCTCCCAGCTCGAAAAAAGGGACAGAGTAATTGATACTGTATCAAAGTCCTCGTGTTCAGCTTTGCATACATTAATGCGCTGTTTTTTAAGATCTGAATCAATTGAGGCATGAGTACCTCCAATTTATTCTCTAGAAGATGCATTAAGGCTATAGCCAAAGGTTAATGCATTTTGCAAACTTTAATCTTGTAGCGGCGCGCGGTCCTGATTCATCTGTTCAGTTTTAAGCATGCTATAAAAGCAATTTTTGTATTGTTCAATGAGTAATGTCAAACCTAATGTCGTGTGTCTACTCTCAATAGGTACAGAGGACCGGCGTCTGTTTTCCCATTTGGAACATCAAAGGATCCTCAGATGTGACACAAACATTCACAGATGGCAGAAATAATTGTTAACACAAATAAATAAAAAAAAACTTGATAATTTTCTCAAAGTACTGAATGCTTTTTCCCACAACCACTACGTTGCTAAAGAAAATCATCTTTTAAAACATCAGAATGCAAATTATTTTATAAAATCATGGATTCAGAAATAAAATATTGATTCCATTGCATATTGCACCAGAGTGCATGTAGTTTAAAGAAAGCAATGTCAAAAAAAGAATATTCTATTATAGCAGATGTAACTTGAAAAGGTCTAAAGTTAGTAATTGAAAACTACATTTATTTTCACCTTGCAAAGTGAAAACATCTCATGAAATGAAATTTGGTAATCGTAGCACGCTTGTATAGAGTAAAATAATCTACACCACATGGATTAAATAAAAAGAAGAAAATACCCAAACAATTTTACAATGAAAAGCTCAATATGAGAAAATACATACATTGCAGGTACTGCTTACTTAAAATACAATTATTGTTTAGGTAATAAAAATCATTACAATGGTAAATACATCTTTTCGTAGAACTATAAAATAGCGTCATGGAGTAAAAATAAACGTTTTTAAAAGTCAGTTTATAATAGGTCTGCTCCATCGGGTGCCAACAAGTGCCTCAATTAAATGGTCAATGCCCGACAGTCCTATTATGTGCAAAAGGCATTATGTTTTGATTTAGAAAATTACATTATGTGTCATACATGACTACGTTTTCGTGAACAAACAACCAGGAATATGATATATAACAGCAGGATTTCAAATATTGGAAAGGAACTGGTTTTGATCAGTTAATGTATTTGCATCACTGTCCATGAGTTACAGCTCAATGGAATATGTTACCCATTCAAGAACTGAATCACCTTATTATGTCTGAAATATCGTATTTGGACAGAGTTGAAATGAAATCTGGAGGAAATGTCCTGCAAAACAAACAGGAGTAGTATTTACGCTCTTTTCATAATGGGTGTTCCTGTAAAACCGGGCCTAGGAAATATAAATGCCCGATTTTGGATTGTGCGCCACACTTATAATAATAGAGCATACATGACTGATCAACGGTACCTTTAAATAAAGAGCACGACCACGAAACGAAAATGTTTATTAGATGTAATGTTAAGTGGTTTTAAAGTTTAAACACAGAAGACGGATGCAAGAATTGACAGATGTGATTCTCAGATGACAGTAGCCAGAGTAGTTAGCAGATGAATTAAACATTTAAGCTGGCCGTGCTGTTTATAGAGCAGTGCTGTTGTACTGATCCTGGAAGGTCGACACATTGCTGTAACAGTGAGAAGGTAAAATCAGAGAGAAGTGAGTGAATCTGACAAGTAGACGTGATGCCCTCCATCAGTGGCATCTACAGCAAGGTCATTTCTCCTTCATTTGCTAAGGTATTAGAAAAAAATGTGAACATTTAGAATCCTGTTTTGAAACTTCCTGCCACTTCGGTACATCTGCAAAGCAAATAATTAAAGGAACACCATGGTGAGAAGAGAACTGCGGCTTTGTGTAGTGTTTTATCAAACAATTATCTCGACCAGCTGTCAGGCAGAACCATTCAGGCCTGTCATAGTCCATTGGCCATGTTTCATGATAATACATTGAGTCCACAACAGCTTGTCGGAGCGATATATTCGTTTTATCCCTCTCAGAATTCATATCATAATACCTCCGTGGAGCACTCAAACAATTCTATCCAGAACTGGCTTGGCAGCAATCGATTGTGTGTCCTTCTTGTTGCAGTCAAAAGAGCAGCCATTTAAAAAGACAGGCTTGTTTACATCTGCTCTGCAACATATTGCATTGATGTAATGGCTAACAGTTTTCTGTATCAGGTCACACCATAAAATATTTTGGAACATTTGTAAACGCGTTCAGGTTTATCCTTAGCAAATTCAGCAGTGCACGTCAGATGCTCAGGAAATGCATGAAGAAATCAATTTACCGCGCCAGTTTCTGAATTTGGGGTAAGCTACCATTTGGAACAAGGTAATAACTATTATAGTAGTATACCTGTTTCCAAGAAAATCTGTGCCCTGCATTACTCTAACTTGTTTATTTCTTTCGTGAAGTTGAATATTTTTCATTGTGTTATATTATTGTCAGTCGTATTTCTAATATTCACACACACATACTCACTGAAAACAAAAAATAAAAACAAAGTTAGGATTCTGACGGAAATTAAAAAAAAAACACTGCAAAACACTGCAATTGACCAGCCCAGTGAGGGAATGCAACCCAAAAACGGCTTGCATCGTCCACCACACAATCATCCATTTGAAAATGGCACTGGCAATAAGGTAATCACGCATGAGTTAAGCATGGTGGGTGATGCAAATTATGGTGTGCATTGCATACTATAACTGCCAAATTATAGTGGGTTTGCAGCTTTGACCTAGAAATAGAACTCCGTTTTTAACTTGCTTTTGTTTAGTGAATTTATATTTTTTATGATATTATTTTTCCGCAACCCCCACAGTGCATGGCTTTTGGCTTTTCCCTGTGAGTTTTGGTCAAAGGGCCTGAAATATGTCCAAGCTCAACAACTGACCCATTGTTGTATTGAATTAAATTGAATTTATTAACTTTTCGATTACTTTAAATCATTACAGTAAAGAAAAGAGAAAAAAGGAAAAAGGAAAAAATAAATAAATAAATAAATAACATCTATTAAAATACAACAATTGTTTAAAACAATTTCGCCTTAGACCCCTTCCTGCACCCCAGTCCTTCGGTACCATCGTCCTTACGAGGGCTTGGGTTCCTCGATTTATTTGTACACGCTCTCTGGGATTTATTTAAAAATAGTTTAGGTACTGGGGCTATTCTAAAATTATGAAAAACAAGCTTTGAGTAAAAATATTTACCCTAGTGATGCCTCCCAGGGTCCCCCCCACCCGGCCACAATCACCCCTTTGTGAGACCCAAATAACAGGAGATAATAGAGGGCCATCAAACTAGCATGGAAGCAGCCTCTCCCTGTGATACCTCCTTTATAGCACTTCTAATTATGTGCGTACATTTCCCCTGTCTTGCTAAGTGTCTTGTCGTTGAGTCTGAGAAACACAAAGCTGAGGCCTCCCTGCAGGTCCTTACTAAATTTGCAATGAGCAGCGGGCAAAGAAGGTACCGTCACTGATTGTTTAATGTAGGGCAGTAGCACAGAAGGTGTAGCCTGGATTCTTTAACAAGGAGTCATAAACTGCACTCAATGTTCGCCCACTTACGAGCCCACACTGGGTTAATGTTTGTGATACCTAGCGTGATGAGTCTCAAAGAGAGTGTTTTCCTGCGAGCCTCCACTGACAGTGCCTCCCGCAGGTACAGTTGAGCCTTTCCCAAAATATCTGAATTATCCAGTAAATGGCAAACCGCGTCGGCACACGACCTTTGTGTATAGAGGGCATTGGCTACAGAACTTAGCCTATGGCCAGCCCTTCACCCAGTCCCCACAGGCCCCAAGCGCAATACTGTGGCGCTCAGTTGTGCACAGCTAGAGTTGACTACAGGGCCTGTCATGCAGATAGGCCATCGCCCAACTCATAAGGATGCCCCGCATCGGCCACCCACATCCTCTGCTGCGCACAGCCCATGTCTGTTATAATTTCTGACTTTTTCTGTGCCTCTCTCTGCCTCCCACCCTATGTTCCACTCAATTTTTAACCCTTTTAGAAAGCTGTAACTCATATCCTATTTGTGATTTTTTTTCACAAAATAGGGGGGAAAGTCTCTATTTAGAATGACAAATCACATAATCGAAAATCATGCTTTTTTCTGTGTTTTCCCTGGTCTATTACTAGAGTTTTTTATTCACTGATAGACCGGGCATCCTTTGCGTGGTTTCCCTCCTATCTTTTTGCCTCTACCTCCTGTATTTTTGATGCTGTGCTGGATTTCGTTTTTGCTGGTTTAGATGCTTTTGGGCACTCTGACACTGCTGATCAGTGTCAGAGTGCAAGTGCTCCCCGTGTATATTGTGACTGTAATTGGTTATCCAAGATTGGCATATTTGTCTCACCAAGAAGTCCTAGTAAAGTGCATTGAGTTTGCCAGGGCTGGTGATACAAATGCTACTAGTGGGCCTGCGCAAAAACAACAGTTGATGGACAGAATGCAGAACAATGTCATACATTCACCCCAGTACAGAGATCTGGGCCTAAATCCATCGCTTTTTTGCTCACCACACCACCCCAATTCAGACATGGCCATATGCAAATCAGCCTTGACCCTGTGCCTCATGGGAACAGTCCAGCCCGAACTGCCAAGCCATGTCTTCCTTGGACCGGAATCAAGCATCCTAGGACCGGTTTCTGGCTATCAGCCGTCTTCAACAAGGATAGCTTGACTCCAGTGGTGTGGAGAGCACGGGACTCACGTCTGAGCATACCCGTCCCACTCGGGGTGACAAATGCAAAAACAACAGTTGATGGACAGATTGCAGAACAATGTCATACATTTACCCCAGTACAGAGATCTGGGCCTAAATCCATCGTTTTTTTGCTCACCACACAACCCCAATTCAGACATGGCCATATGCAAATCAGCCTTGACCCTATGCCTCATGGGAACAGTCCAGCCCGAACTGCCAAGCCATGTCTTCCTTGGACCGGAATCAAGCATCCTAGGACCGGTTTCTGGCTATCAGCCATCTTCAGCCAGGATAGCTTGACTCCAGTGGTGTGGAGATCACGGGACTCACGTCTGAGCATACCCGTCCCACTCGGGGTGAAAAATGCAAAAACAACAGTTGATGGACAGAATGCAGAACAATGTCATACATTCACCCCAGTACAGAGATCTGGGTCTAAATCCATCGTTTTTTTGCTCATCACACCACCCCAATTCAGACATGGCCATATGCAAATGAGCCTTGACCCTGTGCCTCATGGGAACAGTCCAGCCCGAACTGCCAAGCCATGACTACCTTGGACCGGAATCAAGCATCCAAGGACCGGTTTCTGGCTATCAGCCGTCTTCAGCCAGGATAGCTTGACTCCAGTGGTGTGGAGAGCACGGGACTCACGTCTGAGAATACCCGTCCCTGCAGCACTGATTGTGCCACCCACATGAGTAGCCCTAAAATGGTGTCTCAGGCCTGCCACTGCAGTGCCTGTGTGCAGTCTGTGAACTGCCATGTTCTCCTGGTCAGTGTCCCCACTGACCAGGCCTAAGCCTTCCCTTTCTGTGCACATTGGCACCCCTATGGAAGGCCCAGGGTACCCCCCTGGGCAGGGTGCAGTGTATGTGAAAGGTAGAGCATGTACTAGTGCAGGTGACATGTTCTGGTAGTGAATTCACTATTGTAAGGCTACCTTGCCCATAGACTATCGTGGGGAATGCTGGCTACGGTGACTACCAGCATATCTTCCCATAGGAGCAAGGTAGGACATAAAAGTCTGGTATCCCTGAACTCAGAATCTTTTTTTTTTTTTGTAAAACCTTTATTATCCTCATTTATTCATACACAGCCAGAAGCCTACAACCCGGGGGCCGGCTGCAAATGTTTTAACGATGAAATTATAATTAACAATAGGCATCATTATCAACAACATCTTTGTACCGCCCCACATCCAACCTCTTGTAGGCCCGGTGGTGTAATGCATTATTCTGGGTCTTACATTTTATAATTGTGTGGGTAACGTAACAGTAGATAAACCTCTCAGCTTAGAGACCTGAAATAGAGACCATCATAATATGGACATTGTGACATTGCAATCCGCTCGATTCCCCCCCTATTATAATCAAGTAGAAGGACTCGACTAGGCATGGGCGGAATTTACGAATTGGCAATCCGCGAACTTGCGTATTTATGGATTCGCAATCCGCAAAATCCGCGAACTCTCGCGAATTTGCGGATTTTTAATTTTTTTTGTGTTCGCAAGGATTTCTGCCAGTTCGAGAGGGTTCTGTACCAGTTCGCAATTGCGAACTTACTTGTCGGCTCGCAACGGCCGCGACTATGTTGTTTCTACATCTGGTTCATCATCACAGGTTCACAGCACCCTCTGTTTCACCACTGCCACCCTCTGGTACACCCATGCCACCCTCTGGTACATCACTGCCACCCTCTGGTTGGTTTATCACTGTAGATTATGGCGGTGAAAAAAAACAAGCACACCTGCCCTGCTTCAACTGACATGAATAAATTTGGGGTTGATTAATGTGTCACTGAATTTAAACTTCCAGTCTGGCTGGCACCTGCTTCCTTATCTGTAATTTGCTGAACTCTGAAGGGGCCCCTCAGGAAGCACTACAGGGAATGGTTACTAATGATAAGATTGAACTTTTGCACCTGCTGAGTGCTTTCAGTTTTGTCTGTAATTGCTTTCTGTTGCAGTGTAATTTTTTTAACAGGACCTTTGTTGTATACTTGTAGCTATTCTCTGAGCCTGCTGTGAGGGTCAGAGCAGGGTCATAGAATAGTTGCAAGTAGGCAAATGAACTCTGAAGGGGCCCCTCAGGAAGCACTACAGGGAATGGTTACTAATAATAAGATTGAACTTTTGCACCTGCTGAGTGCTTTCAGTTTTGCAAAAATCCAAATATCCAGCAGCATCCACAAAAGTAATCCTTCCAGGTCAAGATCCAAATCAAAGTAACCAGCACATGAAGAAAGCACTGGGAGGAGCCTGGTGGACAGGAACAGGAAGTTGGAGACTGTGGGGCACTTCCTTCCTCCCACCCCCACCCCCCAAAATGGACTCCTTGCAAAGAAAAAGTGCAGGCAAATGTCAACCTGAGGAGTTATTCTGATAAAAATCATAATTTTCAAGGTTTATGCTGCCTGCTGGTGGATTTCTTGTGCGAAATTGCAAATTTTGCAATCTCGCAATTGCGAGATTGTCGCTGCCCGCCGCATCTACGTGTTCGCAAGTATTTACTCCCGCGAAATTGTATAGTATTCTAGTTGGCAAGTGCGACCAAGCAAAAAATCCGCTTCGCACGGATTTTACGAATTTTCGGCAAGTTCGCGAGAGTTCGCGGATTGCGAATTTACCAAAAATCCGCAAAATCCGCGAGCGGAACAAATTTTACGCCCATGCTTAGACTCGACCTCTTCACAGGGTCTCCCGCTATCTTACCAAAAGGACGGATAGATCATATATCTGCGTCCTCATCCAACGAGTTCACATAGTAGGTTAAGTAGCCCCAGATATCCCTGGGTCTAGACTGTGCAGAGAGGTCTTCCTCGTATGTCAATAACTTGTCTCGACAACTGGACATATCTAGCATCCAAGCAGACTTCTTAGGTACTTTCCTACTGTGCCAGCATTTCGCAATCTGCCGTTTGGCCAGCAGTAAGGATATCACACAGAATTTGCGTTTTGTGGCTTTGAGTTGTGGTACAATTCCAAGTAGACATGTTTGTATTGTGCAACCCACTTCCGCCCCCATCATAATAGTAAGCGCGTCAGTGATTTCCACCCAGTATTCCTGTATCTTAGAGCAGTACCATGCTAGATGAGTGAAGTCTGCGCCTTCTCTACCACATCTCTTACACCTATCATCATCTTGTAGCCCGAACTTAAGCATTCTCGCAGGTGTATAGTATGCCTGATGAATGAATTTATAGTGTATAATTCGTAAGTTTCCATTAGGGGTAAGTATTTGTGTCAGTGCGCAAGTTTGCTGCCATTCCTCATCAGTTAAAGGATCCACCAGTGCCATGTCCCATCGTGTCCTAGCCCTGTCGGTGTTATGCGCTATTTCAGCCTGTGCTGTTGAGTATAGTCTCGAAACTAAATGAGACAAATCCTGCGTTGTGATAATCAGCTGTAGTGAAGTTAAACTATCCGGTTCTGTGGGGAATGTGGGATAATGTTCTTTCAACGCGCGTGTTAATCTATAGTATGTGAAACGGAACAAAGGGGACTTGTTTTGGATATACGTTAGGTGCTCGACATCCAGAAATGTGCCCTCTTGAAACAAATCCCCCATTCTGTCTATTCCTGCTCTCTGCAGTAACGCCATACCCACCTTTTCGCCCGTAACTGACAACGCCTGATGGTGGTGCAATGGCATCGCTGGCGCATACAATGGGAGCTTGTGTGCCAGTTGACCAAGTTTCTGCCAGGCTTTCACTGTGGTGTCTATGGTGTTGATGTCTTTCGCATGTAATGGTTGTCTGACATGTGATATGATAGCTGGTAAAGGAATAGGATCTGCGTCTCCCTCTTCAATGGCTGTGTGTGTGAAGTATGGTATCTCATGGTACCAGTAAGCTGCATACTGTGCCTGAGCGCATAAATAATATAAGAGAAAATCAGGCACCCCGAAACCCCCACGTATATAGGGAAGAGTCAGGGTCTGAAAATCTATACGGGCCTGTTTGCCTGCCCAGATAAGCTTCAGGACAATTGATTTTATGCGGCGAAAAATCTCCCCAGGTGGTGTGATGGGAATGTTGTTAAAAAGGTATAACAGCTTGGGCAATATATTCATCTTCGCGATAGCTATACGATCCGCCAACGACAGTGGCAATTGTATCCAGCGCTGTACCTTGTCTTCCAACTTGGATATTACTATCCCATAGTTAGACCGTATGACTTCCTCTGGATCTCTATGGTACATTATACCTAGGTATCGAATGGGATCTTGCTGCCATTCCAATGGGAATTCAGTGTCAAATGGAGTGGTGGTATCCGTTAGAGGGATGATAAAAGATTTGGCCCAATTAATCGCTAGTCCCGAATGACCCCCAAATTTGATGTATTCTCTGAGTAGTCCGTTGAGGTGTGTGGTGGGATCGCGTACGTACAGCACCATATCGTCTGCATACAGCGAGATATGCAGTGGTCTCAAGTTGAACCTCAGAGCAGATTGTTTGTAGTTTTGCCGCACTATGCAGGCTAACGGTTCGAGTGCTAGTGCGAAAAGTAATGGCGATAGAGGGCAACCTTGTCTAGTACCGCGTTCCACATTAAAGATCGCAGACACGTAGCCATTTATTCGGACCCTAGCACATGGTTTGGTGTATATCAATGAAACCCATTGAACAAAGCGCTTGGGAAATCCCATTCTGTTCAAGATAGCAATCATATAATTCCACTCAATGGAGTCAAACGCGTTTGCGGCATCGAGCATGACCGCCACGGCTTTCACGGACGGTTGGAGATAGTGGGACAGGGCAAACAATGATCTGGTATTGTGGGACATCGATCTTGTGGGGATAAATCCAGTCTGATCTGGAAGGACCAATTTTGTCATCAGTGGGTACAGACGAGTCGCCAACAATTTCGCCAGTATTTTAGAATCCACATTTATGAGCGATAGTGGTCTGTAGGAGTCGCACTCTTCCGGGTCCTTAGAGGGTTTCAAAAGTGCGATGATCATTGCCTCGCGGAGTGTGGGTGGGAGTACCGCTTGTTCAAAAGATGCACCAAACATGTCTACCATGTAAGGCGCAAGAATATCAGAATAGCATTTATAGAATTCATGAGTGTACCCATCGGGACCAGGTGCTTTTCCGTTGGGGAGAGTTTTAATTACTTCAGTCACCTCTTCCACTGTGATGGGCATCGCCAGGTGTTCCCTCTGGCCATCCGATAACCAGCCTATTGCTACATTCTCCAGATATCGAAGAATCTCCTCTGCTGACGTTATAGGTTGTGATTTGTAAAGTGTGCCAAATGTGTCAACAAAGCTTTTCAGAATGTCCTCTGCTTGTGCCTGCAGTTCCCCTTCTTTTGATTTAACGCGTAGTATAGCCGAGTGACCCTTCCCTTCGCATATCTTCCTCGCCAGAATTCCCCCTGGCCTTCCCCCTTCACCAAAGGCTCTAGCTGCGTGTTTCCGATCTAGATATTTTATTTCATCCTCCATAAATGACTGATGTTCTGTGTGTAGGTTTCGTAGTTCATCTAACAGTGTGATATCCTGTGTGAGCTCAAAGGCCAGCTCTAACTCCTTCATGCGTGTTTCGCAGCGCGTTATCTGACGTCTAATGTCATTTAGTATGCCTATAGTGGTGCCTATGGATACGCCCCGTATCGTGGCTTTGAAGGCCTCCCATAGTAGGCTTGAGTCTTCAATCACTGGTGAGTTTATGTGGAAATATTCCTTGATCGCCTTTTTTATGGTGTCTGCATAAACATTATCAGAGAGGGCCCGGGAATTGAACCTCCATTGAAACGGGGGCGGTGTGTAATTTGGCAACAAGAGTTTCCGTAATACAGGGTTGTGATCTGATAGCGAGCGCGGTAGGACCTGCACTTCTTTTGTCCATAAGGCAATACTATCTGTGCCTAGCCAGTAGTCCAGGCGTGACCAACTACTGTGGATCGCTGAGATGTGGGTGGCCCCCGGTGTATCAGCGTGTCGATGCCTCCAGATATCAGTTAATGACAGATCCCTTAGCATACGTCCCAGCTTCGATCTTGCCTGTTTATGCTGTTCTGAGGAGTTGAGGGATCGGTCCAGCCCATCCACCATAGTCACGTTCCAGTCTCCCCCACATATGATATGTGTGTTTGTGAAGGTACGTAAGTGTCCCCATATCTCTTGAAAAGACTCTGGCACATCTATGTTCGGACCATAGACATTAAGGAGTGTTATGTGTTGCCCACGTAATGTGCCGGAGACTATCACATATCTGCCATTGGGGTCCTGTATCACATGATGCGATTTGAAGTTTACACCCTTGCGAATCAGTGTGATTACTCCCCTCGAATAAGAGGAATAGGAGGCCGTATAAGTTGATTCCGCCCACCGTGTACCGATATGTTGATGTGTGTTAGGTGTAATGTGTGTCTCCTGCAATATAGCCACATCTATTTCCCATCTGTTTAAATAGGCAAACACCTGCCTTATTTTCTTTGGTTGAGTAAAGCCCCTTATATTCCACGTGAGGAAGTTTAGGTGTGTTCTACCTGTACGTCCAGTGATCTGAGTCATCGATAAGGTAATAGCGAACAATCTAGGATCAACCGATAACTAGAGCTGAAATCAGAACCCATTGCAATGCAAATACCCACATCAGATCCATCAGTCCCATGCCACAGAGGACACAGTACTATGACACATCTTAATCCTCTTGGTCTCTTAAGACAAACAAAACCCCCATTCCCTCCCACCCCACCCACTCCAGCAACCCAAACCTGCCGAAGCCATAGCCCCTTTTGAGACATTCCCATCCAAGTAGAACAAAGCAACAAAGTCAACTCATACAATAGAACTCGTGTTGGGGGTTACCCTTGTGGAGGACCGCTTGGGGCACAACTCGACACCCAATGCGTTGGGTGTGGACGACACCCTGAATAGAGTAATCATACATGTTTGGAATGTCTGTTTGCCCGCACCCCCCAACCCCGCCAGCATTAGCTTTATCGTGGACTGCGCTCTTGCACAATAACATCCATGCAATCTTTGGCATTCATATAGTAGCATTTTGAGCCAAATTGGTGTGTCGCTCCAGCAATAGTGCAAATCAGCACATTGCTCCTCCTGGGTTGATCACGTAGCATACATTTATCAGAGACGTATGTCGAAAACTCACACGTGTATTGGTCTAATCTTAGAATTGTTCATCGCATTTCTGTAGCCCCATTTATACAGCGGACGGCGCCAACATCAGCCCATAGGGAAGGCGCGAGCAGTGTGAGTATGTGAGCGGAAAAGACAATGGACATGTAAGCATTCCTACAGTACCCCACAGTCCCACCAAGAGTTTTACGAAAAATCCGATTACAGCGTTCTGGGGTATCAATGTTCGTGACTGCCAAAAGCAAGGTTAACTGTATAAATAGTGTGTGACTCTGCCTCTCAGACAGATACTCAAAGTTGATCCAGTTTTACCCTTTCCAAGTCACAGGATATCACTCCAGTGGTTGCCTGAGCCATGCAATGTTCGCTGCAGTAGTTAGTCCGTCACACCCCTCAAACTCGACAACCCATTATCTTTTGCCAATGACAGTCAGAAGGATCCCACCCGGCCTACCTGCAAAAACAATGAGGAGTCTTACCGATAATCTCTGGTGGGTCTCATTGGTGCAGCTAGTCTGAGTCCTGACGTTGTTCCTCTCGACCCTTAGCCTTTTGTTCTTGCACAACTCTTTTAACGAATTCCTGCGCCGCTTTAGGTGAGGGTAGCAGCACTGCCTTGTCGTTCCATGTCACGCGTAACCTGGCTGGGTACAGCATGGAGTAACCGATGTTAAGATCCCTGAGTTCGGCCTTGACGGACGTAAATTCCTCCCTAGCTTGTTGCACTGCGACGGTGTGGTCCGGATAGAATTTCAGTGTATTACCCTGGTGGGTAATTTTCCCTTTTTCACGTGCAAGGCGCAGGATGGTATCTCTGTCGCGATAATTTAATATCCTCGCAACTATTGGTCTCGGTGCCGCTCCAGGTGGTGGACGAGGCGCTAGTGACCTGTGTGCACGCTCTACAATGAAGACTGGTGACAGTGCTTCTGCTCCGAAGAGTTCTTTGCATAGATTCTCCACGTAGAGTTCCATACGCCCGGTGTTGGTTGTCTCCGGCAGGCCTGTGATGCGCACATTATTGCGCCTCGAGCGCGCTTCCAATTCCTCTTCCTTTGCTTTAATCACCTCCAGGATGCGTTCCATGCCTGTGCATTTGTTGGTCGTTGAGCGCGAATCATCTTCTACAGCCGAAATTCGCGTTTCGGCCTCGTCCAGTCGTTCACCGTGTTTTTCTTGTCTTGCAGCCATGCCATCCATCCTGCATGTTAAGTTATCCAGTTTTCCGTTTATGTCTTGTGAATTCGCCTGAATAGCCAGCAATATTTTTTCCATGTTGCTGCTTGGTGCCTGTTCCGCTGCCCCATCGTTGTCCGCCATGGTCTCCAAGAGTTTGGGCGTTTTCTTGTTTTCAAAGGATAGTTTCTGCTGCTGTTTATCCGGTTTCCCCATCGCCCCTGCCCGTGGGGTAGTCACCTTCGTCGTGGGGCCGGACGCCCTAGTGGTTCTCGTCACCGCCGCCGTTTTGCTCCCAAAGGTGAAGGACGTTATCTGGGTCCCCGCGCGATACAGGCGCTCCGGCCACTATGGGTCAGGCGTGTCTCCAGTAGCCCTCGCCCACGTGTAGGGGGGGCCCTTCACTCCCGTGGTTGCCAGGTCTTGTATGGAGCCTTAGGAGCCATCCCCCATACAGCCTCAGGGTTAGAAGGGGGGGCTGTGTCTCCTCCAGCAGTGGGGCACACCACGGGGTGTAGGCAGACTATAATCTTAATCCTCCTCTCAGCCGCAGTATAGTAGCAGGGACTGGGAAACACGGCCGCTATCGCGCTCGCATCTTGCAGTTTCGCGCCGTTTTTACTATGCCTGTTTTCTAGTTACGTTGTTATTTATGGGCAGCCGGATTCTCACCAAGGTATCTAATGTCAGCGTATCCGCCGCATGTTACCGACTTAGATTTGGTAGGCGCTGTGATGAATGAGTTCACAATACTCCCGTGCCGTTCAGTATAGAGAATCACATTTGCTGATCTGCAATTGCATGGGCGCCGCCATTTTACTTCCTCACCCCGTCGGGCTCCTAGACCTCAAAGCAGTGCTTTACCTGCGCTCACAGTAGCGGATGTGCCAGTCCGACGTGTCTGCCCAAGCATCTTGCCTCCATTAGACTACACCTCAGCTGCGATCCCCGCATCACTCACTGAGCCGCATCAGACGTGATCGGGTCGGCAATCCCGTCCTCCGCCATCTTGTCCGCTACGCCGTGCCGCGCTCAGTTCCCCGCTGTTTTGCGCCACTGCGCCTGCGATTATTTAGTCTATCTTCGGTCCGCTTGTGCTCGGCATCATCCCACACCAGAATAATTGATTATTCGGCGGAATGGTGGGGGCCAAGGCAGGGACAGAACATGTCGCAGTTGGTCGTCCGGCGGAGCTGCAGATTACACAGCCATACCGCTGTGCGCCCCCAAGCGCCTCCCTGAACTCAGAATTTATTAACACATCTTTTAGGAAAGGTGTTTTTTAACTCCTGTGTTTGAGAACAGCACTTTTAGAAAGTTGCTATTCTATTGTCTGACCTTTCTGTGTGCCTTGGCCTGTTTGTGAATTGGCTGTCTGGTTTGAGAGTGACAGAGGCTGGGATCCCCCAGAAGGCTGGCTGAGTCAGACCTAGGCTGAATGACTGCATCTGTATGAGTGGTGGGAGGGGATAGCACCTGGGCCTGAATAGGCTGTGCCTGCCTTCCACAATGCTGGCTCCACCACCTGCTGGGCGGCTGACGACCCTGCCCCTCACTCTGAAAGAAAAAAAGAAGCCAGGAAAACAAAGTGCTAAAGGAACACCCAGAACTGGTTCAGACCGGGCTCAGAGCACTCCTGCACAAAGGGAGCAAAGACTTTTTTGGGGTATAAGTACAGGACCCCTGACTACAGAAAATTAGATCATCCTGGAAACAAGAAAGGACCTCTGTCACGAGAAATCTGGAAGACTGAAGAAGAAGGACTGCCCTGCTGTGTGATGCAGGACTGACCTGCAGTTGCTTTGCTGCCTAGGAGAGGGGAAGGACTTTGTTGTTGCTTTGTCCCCTTACTTGAATGATTTTCCAAGGGCCTGTTGTGAGCTGGCTCCCTGTTTTGAAGTCCCAGGAACAAAAGGAGTTCACCCCCAGCTTCCCTGAGCTCTGCTGAGAGAGCTATGTCCTTCCTAGGGTGCTTGGGCCAGTTGTGGTGCCTCTGGAAGTTGTACCTGTGCTGGGAAGCTGGAAACCAAGATTTAAAAGACTTTGCTACCGAAAAGTTACCACATCGCTCGCTTGTGGAAAGCATCCCCGATAGCGCGAGGAAATTCCCGCCGCTATGAACGCAGAGATCGTCGCAGCGCCTGTTGCCGCTGCCGGAGACGTTGCGTCCTTCGTTTGCGGGAAGATCTCCATCGCTGCGAGCATCGTCGCAGAGCCTGTCATCGCTGGGTGAGATCGCCGCACCGCCTGCTTGCGGACCACATCACGTCGCTGCGAACATGAATGCAGAGCCATCGCATCGAGGAGCTGCGAGAGGAAGATCGCCGCTGGATCACGCATTGTGCCTTTGCGAGAACAAGCTTCCTACGGAACCTATGCACTGGAATCCATACAAGTCATCGCCTTCCTCCCCATACAGACCGGATTGGTCGCAACATGCCCGCTGCTGCAGCGGTGTTGTCGCATCGCCTCCCCAGGGTATCGGGAGCAACGCATCGCTTGTTTTCCACCGCACCAGCTTCTGCTTTGGAACTTTGTCGCTTGTAAAAGGTACTGTTGGCAAAACGTGACGCAACTGTGAACTTTTCATGCAACTGTGGCTTATTTTATCGCAACCATAAGAATTCTTTTTGCAACCATATTCTTGAACTATGTATGTTGGATTTTTGTCATTTTGGTCTGGTATAGTTTAGATTAAATACCTTTATTTTTCTAAACTGTTGTGGAGTCAGTTTGTGGTGTTTTCACTGTGTTACTTAGAGTGTTGGTACAAATACTTTACAATTTGCCTTTAATAAGCCTGACTGCTTGTGCCAAGCTACCAAGGGGGTGAGCAGAGGTTATCTAAAGAGTGTTTCCTCCTTACCCTGACTAGAAGCAAGGGTCCCTTTTTGGAAAGTGGTACCTACCTCTGCCAACTAGAGTCCCCCAGTTCGAACACTCACCCATCTTTTCTGCCCTCCACACTCAACTGGGATCAGACACCTCGCAGCCATTGATGTTGAATTTTTTTTTCATAGTATAAAAGTTGTGAATCAGAATCAATTCACAGGTTTCTAAATAATGTAAAATTGATTCTGGGAAGCCTTTTTTCTAGCCAATCACATTTGGTAAAACTTTTGAATATGACTGACAGGAGTCATGAATCACTGAATAGTGGTATTAAGCAGAAGAGATGTACAAAAGTATTAACCCTTTCAAGTTCACCAAGCACTTTTTAGGTTTCACCTACACAGCACTTGAGATGTGCTTGCGAAATCTCTTATAATGTAAAAACAATCGTAAAAGGGTCTTAGAGCCAGCCCATTACTTACCATTCCTTGACTTTGCATTCACTCTCATTTTCTTGCTTTTCACTGCCGCATCAGGGTCACATTATTAAGTTTTACTTCCTCTTATCTTTGCTGTTCTCTGGAGCTTGGACCAAATACAGTTTCTTGTAGGAGGCCAGTGTTCTTTCACTGGGCACCTACCTCTCAAGGTATTTTTCATAAATGTGTGTTCTAACACTAAATACGAGTCTGTATTTTTTATGATGGTCTCCCCTCCTCCCTTCCACATAGTTAGTTGCAACAGAGCCACTTTCCTACGTGGTTGCTTGCAACACCCCCCACGTAAGCTTGTCAGTGTATACTAGACTAACTTAGATTTAATGGCTGTAGGAGAGTAGGGTCTGCTATCCTATGGTCACCCCAAATTTTTGCTTTTTGCTTCACTGGTTTATGACTTAATATGGCTGTGGGCCTGCTAATCAGGCCCACAGCCTGCTGTTCTCTCTCTAAATTGATGCCAATGCACATTAGGTGCACTACGAAATTGGAACTGGTTCACCTTATTGGCCCCTGTAACAGTGTACCCCAGGTACCCAGGGCATAGGTGCTTCCAAGGCCTACCAGGGGCTGCAGCACGTATTGTGCCACCCCTGGCCTGGCCTCCATATTTGACACAACTGGCTGATCACTCAGCTGGGGTAAGTCGGTGTAATCACCCCTTACTTAGGTGTAGTATGCCTATACCTAACCCAAAATGGACACATATGTTCTTATCAGCCACTCCTATCGAAGGCCTCTTCAATCCTGAAGGCAGAGTGCTTGGAAATATGTGAGATGGGGCTCTGGCATGAGCTGAGCCTGTATACAGCTTTCGGAACCAATTCCTTTAGCTGTTCCATGATACTGCCATACCATATACTCTTAAGTGCATTATGAACCTCGCTGTTAAATGCTATCTTTGGTTTGGCTTTATCAAAACATGTCGAGTAAGGTGTCATACGAATTGGAATACTACCCCCTCGCCAGTTCTGGCGACGGGGGTAGCATTCCACCCTTCTAGAGGGACAAGACATGTACATAACCTGAAACCCGGGTAAAGTTAAACATGAGCCTCAGCATCACAAAATGGATGCTGCCACCACAGACACAAGTCTGACCTCCTGCTGCTGGGAGTCCTTCCAGCGAGGGTGGCTTGGACAAAGGGTTTCCTGCCTTGGGAGGTGCTAGCACCACCCCAGACAGGGTTTTGTGTATTGGATAGGACAGGGCTGAATAGAATCAGACATGCCTGGGGCACACAAGGTGTCCCTGTGCATATGCCAGTTCAAACCGGTGCTGGGGCTCTCCAGCCCCAGTCCTGGCGTGAAACTGGACAAAGGAAAGGGCGTGTAACCACCCCCCTTCCTGGTCCCACCCAGAGGAGGGACCTAGCAGCTAATCCGGCCCCTAGATTTGTAGGAGTTGTGTCCCAAGACTTCAGATCATCCTGAACTCGATTTGAAACTAAGAAGAAGACTGTACTTCGACATTCTACTGCACAGAAGACTGAAGAGAATCTCCCTTGTGGCCAAGGAGTGACCACCCTGTGAATACAGGCACCAACCAGCAACTCGACGTCTGCTTTGCCGCCGCCTCCTGCCGGAGCCCGAGCCCAGAGCCCGACGAGACCCAGACTCCCAGACATCTCAGAGCCCGATCCACAGTCCCTGCAAAGATGGAACCACTGGAGGCACCGAGAGACATGGGACCGGACATCTTGGAAGACCCTCGAAAAGCTGACTGCGCAGCACCTGAGGCACCCTCGATGCTGTGCTTTGGGGTTTGAGAAGCCCCAATACCGAGCAGCATTTGCACCGAAGATCAGCCCCCCAGACCACTGCGCCTACCTGCAGGCGAGGTCGCCCCCACTCTCTGCTGCTCCTGCCACTCCCGCATCGCTTTGCCGGTTGCCCACTGCCTCCTTGGACGCCCAGCCGCCGCTGGGCCGCCACTTTTTCCCACCGCCGCTGACTCCCGGCAGACACGCCCCCCAGCTGACCCGCCCTCCCGGCTCCTCTCTTAAGGGGCCCGCGCCCGAGGTGTAGGGAGTGACCACTGCGCCTACCAGCAGGCGAGGTCGCCCCCACTCTCCGCTGCTCCTGCCACTCCCGCATCGCTTTGCAGGTTTCCCGCTGCCTCCTTGGCCGCCCCAGCCGCCGATGGGCCACCACTTTTTCCCGCCGCCGCTGACTCCCGGCAGACACGCCCCCCAGCTGACCCGCCCTCCCGGCTCCGCTCTTAAGGGGCCCGCGCCCGAGGTGTAGGGAGTGACCACTGCGCCTACCTGCAGGCGAGGTCGCCCCCACTCTCCGCTGCTCCTGCCACTCCCGCATCACTTTGCCCGTTGCCCGCTGCCTCCTTGGACGCCCCAGCCGCCGCTGGGCTGCCACTTTTTCCTGCCGCCGCTGACTCCCGGCGAACACGCCCCCCAGCTGACCTGCCCTCCTGGCTCCTCACTTATGATGCCCACTCCCACGCGCAGCATTGACGCGCAGCGGGCGCGCCGATTGTGCGCCGAAGGCACGCCAAATAAGCCCGTCTGCGCCCGTCCGCGCCTGGACCGCGCCCAGTGCTAGGACCCCTGGCCCCCGCCGATGCAAGACGCCCCGACTGACCTACGACGCGGCCGCCCTCAACGCACTCAACACCGGTTGGATCCCTGGCTGCTACCGAGCCACCCCGAGACGCTCACACGGACCCTTCAGCTGCCACTCCTGCAAGTACTCCTGCATCCGGACCCGCACGGCACCCGCACTCGCCAACCCGAAATCCAGCAGCAACCACCTCAAGTGCATCCTCCTCAACACCCGATCCGTCCACAGACACGCCGTGGAACTATGGAACCTGCTCGACACAACATCACCAGACATCGCCTTCCTCACAGAAACATGGATGAATGCCTCCTCAGCACCCGACATCGCCATCGCCATCCCGGACGGATACAAGATCACCCGGAGGGACCGCGTCAATCAGACCGGAGGAGGCATCGCCATCATCCCCAGGAACACCATCCGTGTCACGACCATCATCGACGACACCTTCAGAGCCACCGAACACCTGCACTTCCTGATCCACACCGACCCCAAGACCACCCTCAGAGGCACCCTCATCTACAGACCCCCGGGACCACGTACACAATTCAGCGAAGACATCGCCGACTTCATCAGCCCGCACGCCCTCCCCTCCGCTGACTACATCCTCCTCGGGGACATCAACTTCCACCTGGAGAACAACAACGACCACAACACCACCACCTTACTGGACAACCTCGCCAACCTCGGTCTCAAGCAGCTGGTGACCACCCCCACCCACTACGCCGGACACACGCTCGACCCCGTCTTCTCCTCTAGCAAGGACATCGCCTTCAGCCACGCCACCGGACTCCACTGGACGGACCACAGCTGCGTCCACTTCAGCTTCAAAAAGAACACGATCCACCACCACCAGCAACAAGTTGCACGCAGAAGCTGGAACAAGATCACAGCCGACCAGCTTGTCGCATCCCTGAGCCAGGACCCCCCACCAGCTCAGCGAACCCCAGCCAGGCCGCCAACAACCTCACGAAGAGGATCAGCAACTGCGCAGGCCCCGCCCGCCCAGCAGACCCGTCAGTAAGAAAGCACCATGGTTCACCGACGAACTCAAGAGCTCCAAGAAGAACTGCCGAACCCTCGAGAGAGCCTGGCGCAGAGACCCAACACCAGACAACATGACCACCCTCAAGCTCGCCACCCGAAAACACCACCAACTGATCCACACCACCAAGAAAACCGCATTCAAGGAACGACTAGACAACAACGCACACAACAGCAAAGAACTCTTCAAAATTGTCAAAGAGCTCTCCAACCCCAGCGCCGGAAACAACGACATCACCCCATCACAAGACCTCTGCAACTCCCTCGCCTCCTACTTCCACAACAAGATCGCAGATATACACAACAGCTACAGCACACAGTCAACGCTCCCCACGACCGCACCTGCTCTCTCCACCACCACCCTCCGCGCCAGGACCCCGATCAACACCGAAGAAACCCTTCGCACAATGAACTCCATCCACTCCGGATCTCCAACCGACCCCTGCCCTCACCATGTCTTCAACAAGGCCGACTCCATCATCGCACCCCACCTACGGCACATCATCAACAGCTCCTTCGCCACTGCAACCTTCCCAGAGAGCTGGAAGCACGCCGAACTCAGCGCTCTACTGAAGAAACCATCGCGGACCCCACCGAACTCAAAAACTACCGCCCCATCTCGCTTCTCCCGTTTCCGGCCAAAGTCATCGAGAAGACCGTCAACAAGCAGCTGGCCGCCTTCCTCGAGACAAAGGGATCCCTCGACCCCTCGCCGTCTGGCTTCCGGCCAACCACAACACCGAAACCGCCCTCATTGCCGCCACTGATGACATCCGAGCCCTGCTCGACAACGGGGAAACAGCGGCCCTCATCCTCCTGGACCTCTCAGCTGCATTCGACACCGTCTGCCACCGCACCCTAATACAACGCCTCAGCAACGTCGGAATCCAAGAGAAGGCACTAGAATGGGTCACCTCCTTCCTTGCAGGAAGGACACAGAGAGTCCGCCTCCCCCCGTTCAAATCAGAGGCCACCAAAGTCATCTGCGGAGTCCCCCAGGGTTCATCGCTCAGCCCCACCCTCTTCAATGTCTACATGAGCCCCCTTGTGGCCATCGCACGCCAGCACAACCTCAACATCGTCTCTTACGCCGACGACACCCAGCTGATCCTCTCCCTCACCAACGACCCCGACACCGCCAGAGCCAACCTACACGAAGGGATGAAAGACGTAGCCGAGTGGATGATGAACAGCTGCCTGAAACTGAACTCAGACAAGACGGAAGTCCTTATCCTGGGATCTTCGCCCTCCGCCTGGGACGACTCCTGGTGGCCCCCCGCCCTGGGCAGCGCACCCAAACCAATGGACCACGCACGAAACCTGGGCTTCATCCTGGACTCCTCCCTCTCCAAGACCAGACAAGTCAACGCCGTCTCCTCGTCATGCTTCAACACCCTGCGCATGCTATGCAAGATCTACCGGTGGATCCCCACCGAGACTAGGAAGACGGTCACCCAGGCCCTCGTCACCAGCCCACTGGACTACGGCAACTCCCTCTACGCCGGAACCACTGCCAAACTCCAGAAGAGACTCCAGCGGATCCAGAACGCCTCAGCAAGACTCATCCTGGACATCCCCCGACACAGCCACATCTCTGGACACCTGAGAGACCTGCACTGTCTCCCGATAAACAAGAGAATCACGTTCCGACTCCTCACCCACGCACACAAAGCCCTGCACAACCAAGGCCCAGGATACCTCAACAATCGACTCAACTTCTACACTCCGACTCGCCAGCTCCGATCGACCAACCACGCCCTCGCCGCCGTCCCCCGCATCCGAAGAGCCACCACAGGAGGAAGGTCCTTCTCCTACCTGGCAGCCAAGAGATGGAACTCCCTCCCCACCCACCTTTGCCTCACGCAGGACCACCTCTCCTTCAGGAAGCAGCTCAAGACCTGGCTGTTCGAACAGTAGTGGACCCCCCACCCCTCAAGCGCCTTGAGACCCTCTGGGTGAGTAGTGCGCTATATAAATGCCTTGATTGATTGATTGATTGATCTCCACAATCTGCGTGGGCCCTTTTGCACTTTGCCACTCGACGCGCCATCCCGGTCACTTGCCACGCGGCTAGTGGCCATCTTGGCAACGAAAACTACAACTTGCACCACTGGTCTGGTTGCTCCAGACTGGCCCTTGCTCCCTTGAAAAGGAGCACCCGCTCTGACCTTGCTGGTCCGAGTGCTAAGCTTTTTCCATTTCCTGCGTGGCTTGCATTAGCCAAGGCCTGTTCGCTCCAATCAAGTTGCCGACACCGCCATCAGCTAGAGCCTTTGTGGGACAGCTCGTGATTGACTCCTGGTCGTCCTTGACCTCTTCGTGTCCACGTGGCTGTGGAGACAAGCTGCACCTCTTCACCTGTTTGCACCCGACATTGCCTGGTTCCATCCTGGTTCCACGGTAGTCACTGGCTAGTGACTTTGAACATTGTCCCCTCTGCTTTCAGGTCTTCACCTCTTCAGATCCACCCTTGGATCCACCGGAACTCTCCTCGACGACCCGCCTGCAGCACCTTCAGCTCCAAGCACCATCGACCTGCGTGACGAAACCCGATACAACTTCGCACCTGTGCACCCGCTTCCTGTGGGTGAGGTAACTCAGCAACGCCGGTGTTCCCACACTGGTATACACCTCTAGTGCCTGTGTCTAAAGTTTTATCCTTGTAGGTCCATCGGAAGGTTCCTAAAACACTAACTTTGTAACTTTTACGCACCATTGACTTAACATTGGTGCATGCGTGCACTTTGAGCACTGCACCCTTGTCCCGCGGGCCTTTCCCGACTTCATCACTGCTAGTTCTGAACAGCTCCAGCGATTCCCCAGGCCCTAGGCCTCTTTCCTTTCCCCATAGTGGTTCTTATACCATTATTTTAGTATATGGTTTAGGTGGCCCCTAGGGCTCATCCATATTGTGCAACTTTTGTATATTTAAACTGTGTTTTGTTTTAACGCATTTGCTTCTGTGCTCATAAAGAGTATAGGGGATATTTGTAGAAATAAATCTATATATTTTCAATATATATCTGTGTGGTGTCTTTTCATTTGGTATTCAAGGGGATTGTGTATGGTAAAACAGCTTGCTTCACTTGCCTTTGCAGAGTTTAGCCTAAGACTGCTTTGTCCACGCTACTAGGATAGCTGGTCTATTAAGGTTGACTTACAACCAATCATCATAAGGGTTGCTTGGCATGGTACAAGGTGATCACTAGAACTAGTGAGCATCATATACCAGGCCAACTTCTCACAATGGCTATTTCTGTCGGTGGGAGAGACAGGGGCCGTATATTAAAGAAAACTGAGAAACAGACTTTAACCATCTGCTTTACAGGGAAGGAATTTCTTCATATCTTAAGGCAGGTGTTGCTCCCTGTTTATTTCTGCCGATTTAGCGTGGCATCTCATGCTCTTTAATCAGCCTGTGGAGCACGTTCCGTGAGGAATACTTTAAAACAAAACCTAATAATATCTTTGAGCTAATTTTATGAACTGTACCATGCACATAATACAAAATATAGCTCAAGTTTGCCAGGTGCTGACAACAAATTAATTGCAGCCACTTTGATGATTTGTTTAACAAATCAGTTCTTTTAACCAGTGGTTCTTCATAAGTAATTATTAAATTCCGCCTACACAGCTCGTGCACTGTGCTTGTGGAATCTCTTGTAATTAAAAAAAGAATTGGTAAGGTCAATATGTTGCAAATTTGTCAGACCTATTGGCATTGTTAAAGTTTTTTAATGAAGTTGCACAGCACCGCAGACTTAAAGTAAAGAAGAAAAGCACCGTGTTACATCAAACATTGAAAACACCAAGAAGCAAAACCGATTGGCTTTACCAAAGCTTGTTAAAATGCTTATATCTCAAAAACTATTAAAGGTCTTATAAAAAAAAAACAACAAGGAAGCAAACTTTCTGTTTAAATTGTACTATCTTGCCAAGTTTGATGTAAATTCATCCTGTGGTCTTACCTGCATATGAAAACAAAATCTCTTAAAGTAGATAAAATGGTGTTAGAAATTGGGCCTTTAGTTGGCAGAGGTTTGAGTCCTATTCAAGAAGGGAACACAATGCTAGTTGGAGTAAACCAGATACACACATTAGATTAACCTGTGCTCACCCTCTGGTAGCTTGGCACAGAGCATGCTTAACTTGAGAGGCAGAGTGGAAAATATTTGTGCAACACAAACACTCTGTAACACAATGAAAACCGATCAGAGCAGCAGATGAGAAGAAAGCAGCCTCCTGGTCACAGGAAGTACACAGGGATTGCGCTCGAGAAACTTGTGGATAAAAATACCTCCATCAAGGATTACATCTAATTGTGGGTGATAGATATAGGGAGGAAGCACACCTGCCTAGTCTCGACCATGCTCACTAGTTGTTTGGGCTGGTCACAGGAAGTACACAGGGTTTGCGCTCGAGAAACTCGTGGATGCAAGCCCTCCATCAAGGATTACATCTAATTGTAGGCAGTAGATATAGGGAGGGAGCACACCTGCCTAGCCTAGACCGTGCTCACTAGTTGTTAGGGCTGATTATAATGCGTGACTGAATTTGAGCTTCAACTCGGGTACCTGCTTTATTTATATCTGTAAGTGCTTCCTGTTGAGGTTTACTTTTTGTGACAGGAGCATCCTGCCAGAATGAATCCTGCCTGCATATTTATCCACGAAGAGGCCACCGTGTTGTGCCATACCTCTACTCAACTGGAGAACTTTCTACTGGCTAATCAGTAAGTGCTACCTCGTTTGGTAAATGTATAGCGCTTTTGCTACACTACAGGTGTGTAAAGGGCCAGAAGAGTTGTCTCCAGTGACCACGTGTGTCTGTAACTTTGCCACCGCGCCCATAGGCGCCGAGGTCCCTTGAGTGAGCTGTCCATCACAGTGTGGGAAAGGGCGGGAAGACGTTGCATACCCTAGTGTGTGTGGGGCAGGGCTAAACGGGCAGGGCTTCTATGCGAGTTCACATGCCTCTTGTTTATAAAGGGTTAGAGACCGAACAGAGCAGCAGATGAGAAGGAAGCAGCCTCCTGGTCACTGCAAGTACATGGGGATTGCACTCGAGAAACTCGTGGATGCAAAGACCTCCATTAAGGATTACATCTAATTGTAGACGGTAGATATAGGGAGGAAGCACACCCGCCTAGCGTCGACCGTGCTTACTAATTTTTTGGGCTGAACGTTACTGAATTTGATCTTCAACTCGGGCATGTGCAAAAAAAAAAGAAAAACCTGCCCGCGAGCGGATTTTTCTGCAATTTCGCGAGATTCGCGGATCGTGAAATTGGCGAAAATCCGCAAATTCCGCAAGCCGAACGGATTTTGCACCCATACTTAATATGTGTAGTGCATAATTGACTGAAAGAATGCGTGATGTGTGGTGAATGCATAAGTGCAGAACTATAAGGAAGTGCTGCAGCATGACACTGTAAACTGTTTAGCTACAGCATGATGTGGTACTTCCGAAGCACAGGGATGCAACATATGTACATAAGTATGTTGCAAGTCTGTGCTTCCCTCTGCACAGCTGCTCAAACTGCAGCCATGTTGTGACACAGGCACCCTTGCACCATGGTGCAAGTATGTCCGTGTCATGCGTAGGTTGTTTTTGTGCAGGAAGGGATAGCTTTCTGCACGAAAACAATCAGTAAAGGCATTTTTCTCCTTCAATATATGCTGTTCTTTGTAGCATATATTGAAAGAGAAAAAATGAGGAGAAGTGAAAACAATTCTCCTTGTTGTGCTTTGCTACACCAATTGAAGGATGGTGCAGAATTCACAAAAATGGCCAGATTTATGATTTTTGATAAAACTGGACATATGTCTTGTTCTATAACTATTCCGTGCAAACACGCAAAGCAAAACCCATCGAACGACTTTTCAACGCAAAGTGGTGTGTATGATGAGATTATATTTACATGGAAAACAAAAGGTATACAGAATGCATTTTCCTCAACTTGTAAATAAGAAAGAGAGTTAATGGCTAGGCCAATTCTTATTATAGGAGTTAATTTACATTTATAAGTACTTATGTTTTAGGAAACTTATTGCACATATTTATATATGACTGACGAGAAGGGATGGGGCCTACTGTGACATGTGCAAAAACACTTAGGGCCAGATGTAGGTAGGCTTTTACCGGTCGGTAACGGCCGATTTCGGCCGTTACCGACCGGTAAATGGATTTTGAGATGTAGGGGGCAGAATCGGTAAATTTACCGATCTGTAAATTTACCGATTCTGTAAATCACCGAATCGGTATTTTTATCGATTCGATAAAATTGATATGTAGGTAGGACTCTTCTGAGTCCCACAATCCTTACAGAATCGGTATTTTACCATCAAATTCAATTTGATGGTAAAATACCGATTCCGGTGTGCATGCATGCACACCTGTGCCATATGACAGGCAGACCTGCCCTTAGGTATGCCTGCCACATGGCACCCAAACCTGTTTTGGGGGTGCTAGAGGGTGTCAAAGTGACCCTGCACCCTTGTGAAATTCGGTATTTACCGATTCGGTAAATACCGAATCGGTAATGCCCATTCATTCCTATGGGCTTCAAAGCCCATAGGAATGAATGGGCATTACCGGTCGGTATTTACCGAATCGGTAAATACCGACTTTTACAGATTCGGTAAATCCACATCTGGATTTACCTACATCTCCCTCCTTATATTTTACCGATTCATAAATGCCGAATCGGTAAAATTCGGTATTTATGAGTCGGTAAAATATATTTACCTACATCTGGCCCTTAGTGATGTGCTTTAAGTTAAATAGTTTTATTTCTTACAATTCTAAAATTACCAGGACCTACAAGACCAACATATGACTCTATTGTGCTCATGCACATCATTTCAACCTATCCGAATGTACGTGAGTGGACAAACTGGAAGAGGAAAAAAAGTTTTTTTAATTAAAGTAATTACAAGTTATCTACATAAAACAACTGAGTCGCATTTGTCTTGTGTTGTGACTGCTCCAACTGGGTTGGCAGCCCACAACATTAAAGGAATTACTTTACATCATTTACTAAAGCTACCAGTAGAGCATACAAACAAATTGGAATACCACAAGCTATCTGGAGAAGCTTGTTGTGAAGTTTCAAGAGTCTTGAAGAAAATGAAACTTCTCATTATTGAAGAGGTAAGCATGGTATCAAACGTAATGCTTGCCTTTGTGCATTTAAGAATGCAACAAATTCTTAAAAAAGAGTACAACATGTTATTTGGAGGAAAACACGTCATAGTTTTTGGAGATCTACTGCAACTAACTCCTGTAAAAGGACAAGCAGTATTTAAAACACTGGCGCATGAATACACCAGAAAGTCTCAGGGTAGTGTTGGAAACGTGAACATTTGGTCATATTTTGAATACAAAGAACTCATTATAAATATGGGACAGGCAAATTATGTTGGTTATGGAACTATTCTCCAAGATATAAGAATTGGACTACTGACTGAACATGGCTAACAAGCTTTGCTTTCCAAATGAAAATGTAATGGAGCAATGGGCAAAGTTGTGGATTTTGTTAATTATCAAAATAAAGATGGCATTGAATTTTTAAACATTTAATTTGACCAGATTGAAGAAGTTAAACAAATTGGTCGTTGTTCAATTTATTTTTTGCTTGTTAAAGATTTATATGTCCGTAGAAAACAGTTTCCACTTTCTCTGGCATATTCAGTGACTATTCATAAATCTTAAGAATTAAGTGTTGACAGTGCTTTGGTGAACATTGGAAATACTGTGTTTAAAGAGGGTATGGCATATGTTGCTTTGTCCCGAGTCAGAACATTATCTGGTTTGATTTTGATTGATTTTGATGGCACAAAGGTTACTGCAGAGGCAAACTGTGTCAAACAGTAGAATAGATTAAGAAGAACATATTAAATAATGTTGTGATTGCAAGCAAAAAGAAAAAGGACACTGTTGAAGAGATTGTTGGTTATCAGTTTGAAAATAGTTCTGGTGTCAACTGCTATGCTAATGTGGTGGTCAATGTTGTTTTTTTCTTGAAAGTTTGCAACAGCAAATTATGGAGAATCTGGAATAAAGATTTTGTTCCTTGTTGAATTCTGTTTATGAAAAATTGAGAACTGATACAAGTAAAATACAAACCGTTTCTGATGTTCGTAATCTTCTGGATGTATGTTCTGGTTGTACACAATTTACGCAAATATCCAACAAGATGCTCAGGAATTTCTAATGTATATGCTTATTAGAAAATGAAGGTGTAGAAATAGAAAATATTTTTGGCCTTTGTTATAAATGGAACATCATTGTGAAAATTGTATGTATACATGTAGCACTAATGTAGACACTGAAAGATTTCTATATTTGACATTACCGCATTGTAAATCAGTGTCTTTCAATAAATTAGTTAAAGCTGCAAATCAAAACAAAGAGGGTCATTTAGATGGCGGGCGGTTTGCCCCCGTCAGGCTGGCGGTAGCCACCGCCAGCCTTGCGGGGGCAATCCGCCTGCCATCCTCAGCTAAATGACCCCCCACCATATTAGCATGGCAGGGGGGACCGCGGCGGACGGAACGACCGTCCGCCGCTTCTCCGCCCGGTCGCCTTTGCAGCCGGGACGGAAAAGGTTTATTATGGTGGCGGTGTCTATTAGACACCGCCAGCCATATTACCATGGGTTAAGTTGGATGCCTTTCCGTGGCGGCGATGCCGCTACGGAAAGGCATGCGATCGGGCCCCCAGAGTGAAGGAGAGGTGGAGGGTGCACACGGGGGGTACCTGTGGTACCCCCCTGCATTTACATAAACAAAGCAGCAGGCACCGTGTGATGCCTGCCGCTTTGTTTATGTAAATGCGTCACATGCATTTTTAGCATTGTGGCGGGCGGTGCTGAAAGCACCACCCGCCACAATGCTAAAAATGCAGGATGCGCCCGCCACAGTGGCGGGCGCATCCTAATACCCCCCACGGGACCCCCGCCCTTATGGTGGGCGGTCCCAGTCACCGATAGGATGGCGGGCGGACGAAGTCCGTCCGCCATCCTAATGACCCCCATAGAGTGTAGCCAATGCAAATCAGAAATGTTATCAACATTATTTATACAAAGATGTGGACAATATACAATTTTAATGATGCTACTTTGTAAAGCTGATGGAAGAAAATTGGACACTTTAATAAAACATTTTGTAGCTACTCAACTATCAATATCAGAGAAGACTTTTGTAGCAGTAGCAATAATTTTCCATGATGGTCCTTCAACAACATTTTGGACATTACACTGCCTATCTAAAATGTGACAAAGGCTGGACACTTTGTAATGATGCTCAGTTGGTTTTCAAACACGCTTGCCTTTCAAATTACCAAATTCCTACCTAATATTTTTAAAACCAAAGTTTTAGGAAGATAATTCAGCCTCTGAGGAATTTATTATTATGATTTAATAGGATTACCATTGGACAATTTACATAACAAGAAGTGCAAAAATACTATTTGGCCTCAAGGAAAGGTATATGTTTGAAATATGGACTTTTTCTTGCACATTGTCTCGTGTATATTTTTAACCAGCAACATTTACAGTGTTTAAAAATGTAAGTCATAATATTTTCTTACCAGTAACCATTTTATATATGTGTGATTTTTATTATCTGGTATTTTACTAGGGATGGATAGTTTTTTTTTAAACAATCTAATTGATTGGGGTTTTTATGCCCGCTGTTATGTGATGAGTACGATTGAAATCAATGTTTCTAGTGAAATTCAATATATTCTGAAAACAGCAAAAAAGGCAAAGAAATGACTTTGCAAAATGTTAAAATTATGCTGTGCTGTTAAAAATGTATTATTACATGTTATAACTATTTTTTCTTTTTCTTTTACAGATTCTAATTTTAAAATATGGAATTTACCATATTTTACATTATAAAAAACAAGTGAATAAAATGTGTAGCGCTTTTTAGATATATTACTGCTGAGGTAAGTTTAAGTAAGTCTTAAAATGCACAATGGACTGTGTTTCCACACAGTTGAAAACAAGGAAGATGGATGGACTAGATTTGTGCCAGAGAATTCCATTGCAGAAAGGTATCAAATAGGAGACAGCTTCAGAGCACCTGTCTGCAGGATACATGGTATAGTAAACACTCTTTCTTTTTATGAAGTCATCCATGGTCAATCTGTTGTCTCACTTGCTGATATATTTGTTTCTGTTCAACCTTTAGTTGTTCTTCCAAGTTTCTAAGTTTGTTACATCTTCTTGAGCTTGATGCATTGCTGTTTCCACCTCATTCATGGCGAATGCTGCTTAATTTTCAACACTTGGTTGTCCTAGTGGATCTTGACTCAGCGCAGCAGAACTTTTACTGTCTTGAGAACTGTCTCTAGCAATCTCAGCTGCAATTATAGCTTCTTGATCAATTTAATCGTTCAACATTTTCACATAATTTGCAAAAGCAGTGCATTGTATGCTATCTTTACAAGCATTAAAGGAATCTTCATAGCTCTCGAAATCTCCAAGTAATTCCAGTTCTGAACTCCATGGTTTGAACAGTTGTAAAAGGGCTAAATAGTAAAATTCCCATTTATAAGCAGTGTCGCAACTCAGCTTTCTGCGATTTTTCAAATTTCCTTTCGTTTGTTTCACCAAACATCCTTCCGAACCAATGACTCCATATTTTCCATCATGGATGTTCTCTGTAGTATTCCATTTAAAAGTGTAGTTTTGCAGCACTTCATAGAGACACATGTTCTCAAGAGGATGACTTCTGTTTGGGTAATATGTGTCCAACATATTTGTTTTTCAAAATATCTGTACTTTCTGTATCTTTTTCAGCTAAATATTCAATTTCTTGTACATTTTTCAGTACTCGATTTCGCATTGCTCCGATTTCTCAATGGGATAACATCTTCAAACTGAGACTGCATAATTTCTTACTTAGAGTCTTCTCGTGAGAAATCTTTTCCCACATTTATTTCAATTCTGTCATTTCTGATTTTGTAATATAGGACGTTACATATAGAGCAACAGCAATGCAATTGTCTGCAACATAATGAATATCCATGTTAGCATTCCACATGGACAACCTAACTGGGTTGTAGTCATTTCTTCTTAAATTGTAGGTATTGTTTGGAGACTTTCTTGTAATGGTATGTCGCAAAGATGACATAAAGCTGTTCACTCTTTCTTTGGATATTACAGGACGTGGAAATGCAAAACAACATTTGGTGTAGAACTTATCCTTAGATTTGTACTTTCTTCGACAGTATTTTCCACATAGGTGGCTTTGGAATCGTAAGACTTGTGCTCTTAAGTTGTTTCTTGCGAGCTTTTGGGTACAGAACATGTTGCAAATTGTTCAATAAAAGTCAAAACAGTATCAACCGCATCTGTTCCAAATTTGAGGGCGTCCTTGATTCATAACAGCATTTGTATATGAGGAGTACCTCTTGCTTGATACTCCTTTCTCCATAAGACTTTTAAAATACAGATCAACACTCCTAGTCTGATTTTTATAGTGAGTTCGCCAAAAATAAATACAAGAAAAATTTGGCCTTTTACCTTCAACATTTTTTGTACAACTATGTTCAACATTCTCTCCAACATTTTCTTCTATTAATGTCTGAGTTTCTTCACTCTCTTGTTCAGGACCAAAGTAACAAAACTCAATGTCATCACAAACCTTCTTCACATCTGATACTGACCCACGCAAAAGAGCACTGTTCAACTCATTTAACTTTAGTGCTGGATTTTTTGCATAATCCAATCTTCCGCATTTGAGTATGATGTACTGCCAACATCCTGAAATGGTGAACAACACTTTGCCATACTTTCCTAGAAAGACAAGCCAGAGAATGACCATGCAAACCAGTATTTTTTCTCACTCTGCAAGGGTCTAGTCCTTGCAACACCTTAATCTTTTGTTTAACACTCTTTTTACTATATGCTTGTAAGAAACTGTGTAATTTATCAATAGATTCTTGTTGTACACTACAAATACTACTGCAATCCCAAGTGTACACTGGAGCTTTAGGACGTCTGCCTAGAACTTCATCAGCTATCACTTCTTCTGCATTTCTGGGAACCATTTTCTCTTTCTCAATTGGACAACCATGTTTAACCTCATAAGCTCGACCATTGGTAACAACTGCATGCAACAGATCATTGGTCTGAAAATAACTCTCTTCACTAAAAAAATGCTCAGAACTTGAACTGTGTTTCCATTCACCCAAAAAAAATCACAAAAATGAGTTCTATTCTCTTTACTCTTTTCCTCTTACTTTTGGTCTTCATTAAATGGATTGGTTTATCTGGTGATCGAATTCTGTTTAATACTAAAATGAATAGTTTCCTTTTTACTTCAAAAGCCTTTTCAACAATGGATTTGATATGCTTCTTCTTTTTATAAAATAGTGTTCTCTTTTTATATTTCTTCATATCTTTTATCAAACTATGTACTACTCTATTATAAAATATTTTTTTACAAATTTCTTTATATTGATTTTCTCTTCTTTTGCTATAAGTTGTATCCTTTGTGTTAGAAACGGGATCCCTGGCTGGCCAGGGCTTTCGCCAAAGTCAGTCAGAGACCACCACTCCTAAGTCAGGACAAGGGAGTTACACGCCAAGATAACCCCTGCTCACCCTCTAGGTAACGTGGCGCGAGCAGCAAGGCTAAACTTGGAGGCGATGTGAGTTAAGTATTTGCGCACGCACCCCAGCAACAACTCCCAAGGCCCACCACAAAGGAAACTCCACACCAGGTTATATAAAAATAGCCTTTGTATTATAATAAAAACACATTAGATAAAACACATACTGTTACAGTGTGCCAACAGGCACGGGCAGAATTTACAAGGGATTATGTACAGGACAGGGCCACCTGGACCACTGTCAGGGGTATGCACTTTTAGAACTTAGCACTTGTAGAAATAATAACTCTGTAGGAATATTACTCAGCACATAAATCATATAATGACTGTAGTATCAAAATAGCACATGTAGCACATAACCAGGACTTCCTGGTAAAGGGTAAATACCTCCTACGTAACCCTAACCACTCTAGGAAAATCACGCAGGGAACTAGGACCTTAGTCTCAGGACCTATGGAAGGAAAAGCAATCACCTAAGCATCAACACATAGCAAAGGGAAAGAAGCAAGACACATGATGCATCAATACATTCAGAGGTGTAGCAATAACAATTGCGCAGAACTCACATCTAGCACGTAAATCATAAATGTACCAGAATCACCTGGCACAACACTAGAACTGTCCCTTAGGCCAACTGGCCTCACAAGGGCTGAAATGCCCTGAGTCCACAATGTCAGGCAGGCTGCGCAGGCAGCCAAGAACACAAGCCTAAACATGGCAGTTGCCCACAAAGTGCTGGGCAACTGGTGCAGATAATGTTAGGGCAACGTTGGAGCCTCGTGGGCTCAAGAACCACAACTGTAGCACTGCTGAGCCTCTCTGGGCTCGTGGACAAATGCGGGCGATGAGCCTCTCTGGGCTCTAGAACAAGAAATGGCACCCTGAGCCTCTCTCAGGCTCTCAAACACGAATGTCGCCTTACTGGGCAGTGGGGCCCCTCACGGGGGACCCAGGAACACTTGAAGAGCCTCTCAGGGCTCGAAGAACAAATGTGGGCGGTGAGCCTCTCGGGGCTCAATCAACAACTGCGGGGCCCTGGAGCCTCGTGGGCTCTAAATAGCCAAGGAATGCCCCTGCGCAATGGAGGAGCCCTGCTCGGGGGCTCGAACACCAAGATATGCCCCCTGAGCCTCTCGGACTCTCAATCGCGGTTGCGGGGTCGTTGGAGTCCCTCACGGGGGACTCGGAACAAAAGGGGAGGCCCCACGAGCCTCTCTGGGCTCGAACGCCACTGGCCTCTCTCAGGCCCGTGTACTGCAGGAGAGGGGCGGGCACCGGCAATGTGCCCCGACGCCCTCCTCCCTGCACTCGCTCTCCCGGCCCCACTCACCGGCTGTCTTCTTCTCGGCGGCTCTGCTGGGGCCGCGGGCGGGGCTCCTCTCCACTCGGGAGCCTCGGCAAGACGCGGCAGGCTGCTTCCTGCTTCTCTTCTCCTCCCCCGATGACGTGGCGGGAGGCTCGACCGCCTGGGCCAATCCCAGCGCGGCCGGGCTATGACGCGGCAGCTCCTTCTTCTCGGCCCGGTGCTGTGGCGGTGATCTCGGGGCTTTCACGAGGGGTGGGCTCCCTCCGTGATTAAATCTCAAAAGCGGGCAAAATAAAGGTGGCAAATGAGCGGGGTGGCACCCGCGCCGCTCGGTCACCTCACGGGGTGAAAGGATGCCGGGTGGGCACCGGCCAAAGTACACAAAGCGCTAGCAGCGCTAACAGCGAGGAGAAGGCGCTCCAAGCGCCAGAGGACAAAATAAAGCGCTCACAGCGCTAGGGGCCAAATGAAGCGCTCTCAAGCGCTAGCCAAAGGGTCTCAGTGCTCCCCAGCACTGAAGGACAGGACAAAGCTCCAGCAAGGGCTGGAGGCAGGCAGGGGGGCAAGGCTGGGCCCAGAGCCAGCACACTGGGTCTCCAGGCAGGGAGACAGTCCAAGTGGCGGTCGTCCTGGCCCCAGCAACAGCAGCAGCCCCCTCTGGCAGGATCCAAAAGCAGAACAACCTTCATGGGGACACAGCCCCTTCTTATACTGTGAAATCCTTTGTTTGGAGATGCAGGGTGGGGGGAAACCAGTCGCAGCTGGTCTTGGAGCACCCTTGATAGCCCAACCACCCCTTTCATTCACTGGGGAGGCTAGGGTCGTTAGACACACCACAGGGGGACGGAGCCAGCATTGTGTGGGAAAAGCCCAGCCCCATCAAGAAACCAGGTGCAGCCCTCTCACACATCACGCATGCTGATCTCTCCACTCACTCCTGGGCAGACCCATCCAGACTTCCTGGAGCCAGGCTTGCCAGCCAGCTCCAGCCAATCACGCTCCAGCACCCTCACTGCACACACATATCAATGTCTGGAAGTGGCACTTCCCTACTACATACAAGCCGCACATACCGTTGCGCAGCATTCATTCTCACGAGTTCGCACATACCAAACTCGAGCCTGCACTCCCCACACATCAGGAACTAACATGGACTCACATATTCCCCATGCATTCCTATGGGATGGCAGGCTAGCCATACTACACACACGCACTTTTACTTTGGGACACAGGCAAAAGTGCGCAGAGACCCAAAAAATCACTAACACAGATCACATATTAAAACAAAAAGTTTAGGGGTGAACCTGCCATAAGGGCCAAGTCCAACACATTGTATGTATATTGCCTTTTTTTCCTTTCCTATTCTTTGCACTTTTTTGTGCTTGGAACATTTTCAGAGCTTTCACATTTTCAGTTTTCTTTCCGAGTCTAGTAATATTTTTAATAAAGTTCTTTGTGGTCTTACCAAAAATGTTTCTCTTTTTAGCCACATTATGTTGGTCATCCAATACTTGTGGTTGAGTTTATTTCAAGTAAGTATCCTTTTTCTGACCTTCTCTGTTTCTTTATTTCTCTGGAATGATAACTTTATTTTAATGATGATAAGCAGTATCTGTAAATAATCATAAATAAGTGTTCTTTATAAATTATACTTTTCTATTACTATACAAACACATTTCATATAAATTCTGACTAAGAAATTGTAGGCCTGAGGAACAAGTCTAAAGGTGGTTAGACCACTACATGCATAGTGCAGTTTGAAGCACTCCCTAACCCTAAAACCTGGCTCACTGCATGAGTACATGCATATTAACTAAAGGATTACAATACTATAAGGAGAGACACTGAGTGAATTCATAATTAGTTCACTTTTACTTTAGTTAATAGATTAGTACATGGCACATAAACAGTCACTATGGATTTGCAACAGTACAGATTTAGAGTTTAGGGTAGTGCAGTGGTGTTTTTGTAGTGTAGGGGGTCGTGCTGGGGGTAGTGTTTTGGGGTTTAGGGTAGTGCAGTGGTGTCTGGGTAGTGTAGGGGGTTATGCTGGGGGTAGTGTTTTAGGGTTTAGGGAAGTGCAGTGGTGTTTGTGTAATGTAGGGGTCGTGCTGGGGGTTGTGTTTTAGGGGTCTGGGAAGCGCAATGGTGTTTGTGTAGTGTAGGGGGTCGTAATGGGGTAGATTTAGTGTTTGGGGTAGTGCAGTGGTTTTTATGTAGTGTAGGGTGTCGTGCTGGGGTAGATTTAGAGTTTAAGGTAGTGCAGTGGTGTTTATGTAGTGTAGAGGGTCATGCTGAGGTAGTCTTTTAGGGTTGGACAGTGGAGTTTGGGTAGTGTAAGGGGTCGTGCAGGGGTAGGTTTAAGGTTTAGGGTAGTACAATGGTGTTTGGGTAGTATAGGGGGTCATGCTGGTGGAGTGTTTTAGGGTTTAGGGTAGTGCATTGGTGAATTGGTAGTGTAGGGGGTCGTGGTGGGGGTAGTGTTTTAGGGTTTAGGGTAGTGCAATGGTGTTTGGTTGCTGTAGGGGTAGTGTGTTAGGGTTTAGGGTAGTGCAGTGGTGTTTGTGTAGTGTAGGGGGTAGTGTTTAAGGGTTTAGAGTAGTGCAGTGGTGTTTGTGTAGTGTAGTGGGTCGTGCTGGAGGTAGTGTTTTAGGGTTTAGAGTAGTGCAGTACTGTTTGGGTAGTGTAGGGGTCATTCTGGGGGAGTGTTTTAGGGTTTAGGGTAGTGCATTGGTGAATTGGTAGTGTAGGGGGTCGTGGTGGGGGTAGTGTTTTAGGGTTTAGGGTAGTGCAATGGTGTTTGGTTGGTGTAGGGGTAGTGTGTTAGGGTTTAGGGTAGTGCAGTGGTGTTTGTGTAGTGTAGGGGGTAGTGCTTAAGGGTTTAGAGTAGTGCAGTGGTGTTTGTGTAGTGTAGGGGGTCGTGCAGGTGGTAGTGTTTTAGGGTTTAGGGAAGTGCAGTGGTGTTTGTGTAATGCAAGGGTCATGCTGGGGGTTGTGTTTTAGGGTTTAGAGTAGTGAAATGGTGTCTGCGTAGTGTAGGGGGTCATGCTGGGGGTAGATTTAGGGTTTAGGGTAGTGCAGTGGTGTTTGGGTAGTGTAGGAGGTCGTGCTGTGGGTAGATTTATGTTTGTGTAGTGTTGGGGTTGTGCAGGGGTAGTGTTATAGGGTAATGCAATGGTGTTTGGGTAGTGTAGGGGGTCCTCCTGGGATAGTGTTTTAGGGTTTAGGGTAGAGCAGTGGTGAATGGGTAGAGTAGGTGGTAGTGCTGGGGGTAGAATTAGGGTTTAGGGCAGTACAGTGGTTTTTGTGTAGTGTAGGGGGTCGTGCTGGGGGTAGTATTTTAGGGTTTAGAGTAGTGCAGTGGTGTTTGGGTAGTGTAGGGGGTCATGCTAGGGTAGTGTTCTAGGGTAGTGCAGTGGTGTTTGGGTAGTGTAGGAGGTCGTGTTGGGGTAGATTTAAGGTTTAGGGTACTGCAATGGTGTTTGGGTAGTGTAGAGGGTCGTGCTGTGGTAGTGTGTTAGGGTTCAGGGTACTGCAGTGGTGAATTGGTAGTGTAGCTGATCGTCCTGGGGTAGATTTAAGGTTTAGGGTAGTGCAGTGTTGTTTGTGTAGTGTAGGGGGTCATGCTGGCGTAGTGTTCTAGAGTAGTGCAGTGGTGTTTGGGTAGTGTAGGAGGTTTTGCTGGGGTAGATTTAAGGTTTAGGGTAGTGCAATGGTGTTTGGGTAGTGTAGGGGGTCATGCTGAGGTAGTGTTTTACGGGTTTAGGGTAGTGCAGTGGTGAATGGTTAGCGTAGGTGGTCATGCTGGGGGTAGATTTAGGGTTTAGGGTAGTGTAGTGGTGTTTGTGCAGTGTAGCGGGTCGTGCTGGGGGTAGTGTTTTAGGGTTTAGGATAGTGAAGTGGTGTTTGGGTAGTGTAGGGGTCATGCTGGGGTAGTGTTCTAGGGTAGTGCGGTGGTGTTCGGGTAGTGTTGGAGGTCGTGCTGGGGTAGATTTAAAGTTTAGGGTAGTGCAATGGTGTTTGGGTAGTGTAGCGTGTCATGTTGGGGCAGTGTTCTAGGGTTTAGGGTAGTGCAGTGGTGAATGGGTAGTGTAGGTGGTCGTGCTGGGGGTAGATGTAGGGTTTAGGGTAGTGCAGTGGTGTTTGTGTAGTGTAGGGGTTGTGCTGGGTCAGTGTTCTAGGGTAGTGCAGTGATGTTTGGGTAGTGTAGGAGGTCGTGCTGGGGTAGATTTAAGGTTTACTGTAGTGCAATAGTGTTTGGGTAGTGTAGGGGGTTGTGCTGGGGCAGTGTTTTAGGGTTTAGAGTAGTGCAGTGGTGAATGGGTAGTGTAGGTGGTCGTGCTGGGGTAGTGTTTTAGGGTTTAGGGTAGTGCAGTGGTGAATGGGTAGTGTAGGAGGTCGTGCTGGGGTAGATTTAATGTTTAGGGTAGTGCAAAGGTGCTTGGGTAGTGTAGGGGTCGTTCTGGGGCAGTGTTTTAGGGTTTAGGGTAGTGCAGTGGTGAATGGGTATTGTAGGGGGTCATGCTGGGGGTTGTGTTGTGGGGTTTAGGGTAGTGCAGTGGTGAATGGGTAGTGTAGGTGGTCGTGTGGATATAGATTTAGGGTTTAAGGTAGTGCAGTCGTGTTTGTGTAGTGTAGGGGGTCGTGCTGAGGGTAGTGTCACTGCAAGAGTACATGTACTATGTCTGCAAACACATCAACCAACTAAATCATTCTCTCTCAACTTATTTTCCCAAATGGACACAGACTCACAGTGTGATTCTAGACAGCTAACAGTATTTCTCATAATGGAGTGTATAGATACTGACTGGGAAAATGTAGGCATGGAACTCAATGTTAAGGTGGTTAGACTACTACATGCATAGTAGTTTCAAGCACTGCGTGCCCTAAAGCCTGGCTCACTGCAACAGTACATGTACTTATGTGTCTGCAAACACATCAACCAACCAAATCATTCTCTCACAATTTTCCCAAATGGACACTGACTCACAGTGTGATTCTAGACAAATAACAGTATTTTTTTAAAAATGGAGTGTATAGAGACTGACTGGGGAAATGTAGGCCTGAAACTCAAGTGTGAAGGTGGTTAGACTACTACATGCATAGTGCATAGGAGTTTCAAGCACTGCTTGCCCTAACGCCTGGCTCACTGCAACAGTACATGTACTTATGAGTCTGCAAACACATCAACCAACCAAATCATTCTCTCTCAATTTTCCCAAATGGACACTGACTCACAGTGTGATTCTAGACAAATAACAGTATTTCTAAAAAAATGGAGTGTATAGATACTGACTGGGGAAATGTAGGCCTGAAACTCACGTGTGAAGGTGGTTAGACTACTACATGCATGTTGCATTGGAGTTTCAAACACTGCGTGCCCTAAAGCCTTGCTCACTGCAGCAGTACATGTACTTATGTGTCTACAAATACATCAAGCTTCCATTCCACATATTTCTTTACTGCATTTTACTACTAAAGCTAAACTCATTTTGGAAACACATAACCAGTGACTATTTTTTTAATTCTACCAAAATGTAAGAACACAATACGTTTTTAATCAATTACATGTCAGCAAACACATGAAGTACCAAAATGCTTCTCTCAGAGTGATTCCTAAATGCACACAGACTCCCTGTGTGATTCTAGACAAGCAACACTATCCCTTGCATTTTACAAAAACACATTTACTAGTCTACAAGATATAAGGTGACTGTACACATTGCACAAAATGTTCTACTACATATTAGTATAGAGTGCTTCTATCAGAATGATTCCTAAATGCACTCAAGGCTCACTGTGTGATTCTAGACAAACAACACTATCCCTTGCATTTTACCAAAACACACTTCATAGTCTAGAAGGAGTACTGCATTTTAATGTCGAAACGTGACTCATTTTGCAAATACATAAGAAATGACTGGTTTCTAATTCTACCAAAACATGAAAACAGCACAGTTATCTGTCTGCAAACACATAAAAAACACAAATGCTTATCTCAGAATGGTTTCTAAATGCACAGGAGAAACACATTAGTCTGATTAAAATCAAAATGCACCACATACATCCCCTCACAAATTAATAACTCACCTTTCAAAGTGTTTTGTAGATTAAGAAGTATGTCAGTCAAACACCAGATTTTCTTATACAGAATATCAATCTGTACACCTCTCACCACAACCAAATAATGGCAAACTTTCCCTCTCATTTTCAATACATATACATCTAAACATCAAATGACATGCCTTCCCACATTTATTCAAAAGCAAACACATATTTCTATTGGTTACAGATTTCAACCCTTTTCAATTGATATAAATGTTAACCATACCCCCAATCTGCCTTCTGCCTGTTACCATAGAAACAGTTCATGAAACACTTAACTGAGCACACAGGTCACAAGTTCACCACACAATGTTGCTAATCAAAACAGCAAGTGTGCTTGACTTTTCAACATATCAGCTTATCTTATGTAATGTTCCTTTGAATCGGTTTTTGTTAACCAATAAGAATCATGCTTTTAAAAAATAGAAATATGCACCCTAGTTTTCAGTGTAGAATGTTGTCAAACAACCAATCATTTCTTTTCTTTTTTTAAAAACTGCATCTTATCCACCATTTTAGAAAAATCGTACTTTTCAAACTGGCATTTTATTTATAGTAACTATCTGAGTGCATCCAGACCTCCCTTCAAGATGCTTAGAGTGTGGATTGTGAGACACAGCTATATTTTCCGGAGCCAAAGGTATGCAGAAAACAAAAGAATTTACAAAGACCTAGGTTTACCAAATGTAGACATTAAATTGATTGGACAGAGAGGGTTAAAGTGGCACCAATTAATGCCATTAGTTAAATCCTTTTTGCATCTCCAACACCCTGACCTCATAATTGTGCACTGTGGTGGCAATGACATAGGCACTTTGACTGGGGTTGGTCTGGAAATGCTTATGAAGGACACCTTTGGAGAATTGATGTCACTTTTCCCCCAAACTACCTTTGTCCATTCTAACATATTCCAAAAGCAAAAATGGAACTGGTCCAATCAATTCTGTCCACAGATTGAGAAAGCTAGGAACGACTTTTCAACGCAAAGTGGTGTGTATGATGAGATTATATTTACATGGAAAACAAAAGGTATACAGAATGCATTTTCCTCAACTTGTAAATAAGAAAGAGAGTTAATTGCTAGGCCAATTCTTATTATAGGAGTTAATTTTTGTTCTGCTAACAGAGAACAAGATACATTTATAAGTACTTATGTTTTAGGAAACTTATTGCACATATTTATATATGACTGAAGAGAAGGGATGGGGCCTACTGTGACATGTGCAAAAACACTTAGGGCCAGATGTAGGTAGGCGTTTACCGGTCGGTAACGGCCGATTTCGGCCGTTACCGACCGGTAAATGGATTTTGAGATGTAGAGGGCAGAATCGGTAAATTTACCGATCGGTAAATTTACCGATTCTGTAAATTACCGAATCAGTATTTTTACCGATTCGGTAAAATTGATATGTAGGTGGGACTCTTCTGAGTCCCACAAGCCTTACAGAATCGGTATTTTACCATCAAATTCAATTTGATGGTAAAATACTGATTCCGGTGTGCATGCACATGTGTGCATGTACACCTGTGCCATATGACAGGCAGACCTGCCCTTAGGGCAGGTATGCCTGCCACATGGCACCCGAACCTGTTTTGGGGATGCTAGAGGGTGTCAAAGTGACACCCCCTGCACCCTTGTGAAATTCGGTATTTACCGATTCGGTAAATACCGAATCGGTAATGCCCATTCATTCCTATGGGCTTCAAAGCCCATAGGAATGAATGGGCATTACCGGTCGGTATTTACCGAATCGGTAAATACCGACTTTTACAGATTCGGTAAATCCACATTTGGATTTACCTACATCTCCCTCCTTATATTTTACCGATTCAAAAATACCGAATCAGTAAAATTCGGTATTTATGAGTCGGTAAAATATATTTACCTACATCTGGCCCTTAGTGATGTGCTTTAAGTTAAATAGTTTTATTTCTTACAATTCTAAAATTACCAGGACCTACCAGACCAACATATGACTCTATTGTGCTCATGCACATCATTTCAACCTATCCGAATGTACGTGAGTGGACAAACTGGAAGAGGAAAAAACGTTTTTTTAATTAAAGTAATTACAAGTTATCTACATAAAACAACTGAGTCGCATTTGTCTTGTGTTGTGACTGCTCCAACTGGGTTGGCAGCACACAACATTAAAGGAATTACTTTACATCATTTACTAAAGCTACCAGTAGAGCATAAAAACAAATTGGAATACCACAAGCTATCTGGAGAAGCTTGTTGTGAAGTTTCAAGAGTCTTGAAGAAAATGAAACTTCTCATTATTGATGAGGTAAGCATGGTATCAAACGTAATGCTTGCCTTTGTGCATTTAAGAATGCAACAAATTCTTAAAAAAGAGTACAACATGTTATTTGGAGGAAAACACGTCATAGTTTTTGGAGATCTACTGCAACTAACTCCTGTAAAAGGACAAGCAGTATTTAAAACACTGGCGCATGAATACACCAGAAAGTCTCAGGGTAGTGTTGGAAACGTGAACATTTGGTCATATTTTGAATACAAAGAACTCATTACAAATATGGGACAGGCAAATTATGTTGGGTATGGAACTATTCTCCAAGATATAAGAATTGGACTACTGACTGAACATGGCTAACAAGCTTTGCTTTCCAAATGAAAATGTAATGGAGCAATGGCCAAAGTTGTGGATTTTGTTAATTATCAAAATAAAGATGGCATTGAATTTTTAAAAATTTAATTTGACCAGATTGAAGAAGTTAAACAAATTGGTCGTTGTTCAATTTTTTTTTTGCTTGTTAAAGATTTATATGTCCGTAGAAAACAGTTTCCACTTTCTCTGGCATATTCAGTGACTATTCATAAATCTTAAGGATTAAGTGTTGACAGTGCTTTGGTGAACATTGGAAATACTGTGTTTAAAGAGGTTATGGCATATGTTGCTTTGTCCCGAGTCAGAACATTATCTGGTTTGTTTTTGATTGATTTTGATGGCACAAAGGTTACTGCAGAGGCAAACTGTGTCAAACAGTAGAATAGATTAAGAAGAACATATACTCCCAATTTAGGTTAATATCCTGTATTTGAAAAGCATGTGTTTGGTCGAGAAAGAAGGTATGAGAATATCTGTACTGAAGGTGTAGAGAAGGGAAAAAAACAAGATAATGTTGTGATTGCAAGCAAAAAGAAAAAGGACACTGTTGAAGAGATTGTTGGTTATCAGTTTGAAAATAGTTCTGGTGTCAACTGCTATGCTAATGTAGTGGTCAATGTTGTTTTTTTTCTTGAAAGTTTGCAACAGCAAATTATGGAGAATCTGGAATAAAGATTTTGTTCCTTGTTGCATTCTGTTTATGAAAAATTGAGAACTGATACAAGTAAAATACAAACTGTTTCTGATGTTCGTAATCTTCTGGATTTATGTTCTGGTTGTACACAATTTACGCAAATATCCAACAAGATGCTCAGGAATTTCTAATGTATATGCTTATTAGAAAATGAAGGTGCAGAAATAGAAAATATTTTTGGCCTTTGTTATAAATGGGAACATCATTGTGAAAATTGTATGTATACATGTAGCACTAATGTAGACACTGAAAGATTTCTATATTTGACATTACCGCATTGTAAATCAGTGTCTTTCAATACATTAGTTAAAGCTGCAAATCAAAACAAAGAGGGTCATTTAGATGGCGGGCGGATTGCCCCCGTCAGGCTGGCGGTAGCCACCGCCAGCCTTGCGGGGGGCAATCCGCCTGCCATCCTCAGCTAAATGACCCCCCACCATATTAGCATGGCAGGGGGAACCGCAGCGGACGGAAAGACCGTCCGCCGCCTTTCCGCCCCGGTCGCCTTTGCAGCCGGGACGGAAAAGGTTTATTATGGTGGCGGTGTCTATTAGACACCGCCAGCCATATTACCATGGGTTAAGTTGGATGCCTTTCCGTGGCGGCGATGCCGCCACGGAAAGGCATGCGATCTTCACTCTGGGGGCCCCCTGTGGGCCCCCAGAGTGAAGGAGAGGTGGAGGGTGCACACGGGGGGTACCTGTGGTACCCCCCTGCATTTACATAAACAAAGCAGCAGGCACCGTGTGGTGCCTGCCGCTTTGTTTATGTAAATGCGTCACATGCATTTTTAGCATTGTGGCGGGCGGTGCTGAAAGCACCGCCCGCCACAATGCTAAAAATGCAGAATGCGCCCGCCACAGTGGCGGGCGCATCCTAATACCCCCCACGGGACCCCCGCCCTTATGGTGGGCGGTCCCAGTCACCGATAGGATGGCGGGCGGACGAAGTCCGTCCGCCATCCTAATGACCCCCATAGAGTGTAGCCAATGCAAATCAGAAATGTTATCAACATTATTTATACAAAGATGTGGACAATATACAATTTTAATGATGCTACTTTGTAAAGCTGATGGAAGAAAATTGGACACTTTAATAAAACATTTTGTAGCTACTCAACTATCAATATCAGAGAAGACTTTTGTAGCAGTAGCAATAATTTTCCATGATGGTCCTTCAACAACATTTTGGACATTACACTGCCTATCTAAAATGTGACAAAGGCTGGACACTTTGTAATGATGCTCAGTTGGTTTTCAAACACGCTTGCCTTTCAAATTACCAAATTCCTACCTAATATTTTTAAAGCCAAAGTTTTAGGAAGATAATTCAGCCTCTGAGGAATTTAATATTATGATTTATTAGGATTACCATTGGACAATTTACATAACAAGAAGTGCAAAAATACTATTTGGCCTCAAGGAAAGGTATATGTTTGAATTATGGACTTTTTCTTGCACATTGTCTCGTGTATATTTTTAACCAGCAACATTTACAGTGTTTAAAAATGTAAGTCATAATATTTTCTTACCAGTAACCATTTTATATATGTGTGATTTGTATTATCTGGTATTTTACTAGGGATGGGTAGTTTTTTTTAAACAATCTAATTGATTGGGGTTTTTATGCCCGCTGTTATGTGATGAGTACGATTGAATTCAATGTTTCTAGTGAAATTCAATATATTCTGAAAACAGCAAAAAAGGCAAAGACATGACTTTGCAAAATGTTAAAATTATGCTGTGCTGTTAAAAATGTATTATTACATGTTATAACTATTTTTTCTTTTTCTTTTACAGATTCTAATTTTAAAATATGGAATTTACCATATTTTACATTATAAAAAACAAGTGAATAAAATGTGTAGCGCTTTTTAGATGTATTACTGCTGAGGTAAGTTTAAGTAAGTCTTAAAATGCACAATGGACTGTGTTTCCACACAGTTGAAAACAAGGAAGATGGATGGACTAGATTTGTGCCAGAGAATTCCATTGCAGAAAGGTATCAAATAGGAGACAGCTTCAGAGCACCTGTCTGCAGGATACATGGTATAGTAAACACTCTTTCTTTTCATGAAGTCATCCATGGTCAATCTGTTGTCTCACTTGCTGATATATTTGTTTCTGTTCAACCTTTAGTTGTTCTTCCAAGTTTCTAAGTTTGTTACATCTTCTTGAGCTTGATGCATTGCTGTTTCCACCTCATTCATGGCGAATGCTGCTTAATTTTCAACAATTGGTTGTCCTAGTGGATCTTGACTCAGCGCAGCAGAACTTTTACTGTCTTGAGAACTGTCTCTAACAATCTCAGCTGCAATTATAGCTTCTTGATCAATTTAATCGTTCAACATTTTCACATAATTTGCAAAAGCAGTGCATTGTATGCTATCTTTACAAGCGTTAAAGGAATCTTCATAGCTCTCGAAATCTCCAAGTAATTCCAGTTCTGAACGCCATAGTTTGAACAGTTGTAAAAGGGCTAAATAGTAAAATTCCCTTTTATAAGCAGTGTCGCAACTCAGCTTTCTGTGATTATTCAAATTTCCTTTCGTTTGTTTCACCAAACATCCTTCCGAACCATTGATGTTCTCTGTAGTATTCCGTTTAAAAGTGTAGTTTTGCAGCACTTCATAGAGACACATGTTCTCAAGAGGATGACTTCTGTTCGGGTAATATGTGTCCAACATATTTGTTTTTCAAAATATCTGTACTTTCTGTATCTTTTTCAGCTAAATATTCAATTTCTTGTACATTTTTCAGTACTCGATTTCGCATTGCTCCGATTTCTCAATGGGATAACATCTTCAAACTGAAACTGCATAATTTCTTACTTAGAGTCTTCTCGTGAGAAATCTTTTCCCACATTTATTTCAATTCTGTCATTTCTGATTTTGTAATATAGGACGTTACATATAGAGCAACAGCAATGCAATTGTCTGCAACATACTGAATATCCATGTTAGCATTCCACATGGACAACATAACTGGGTTGTAGTCATTTCTTCTTAAATTGTAGGTATTTTTTGGAGACTTTCTTGTAATGGTATGTCGCAAAGATGACATAAAGCTGTTCACTCTTTCTTTGGATATTACAGGACGTGGAAATGCAAAACAACATTTGGTGTAGAACTTATCCTTAGATTTGTACTTTCTTCGACAGTATTTTCCACATAGGTGGCTTTGGAATCGTAAGACTTGTGCTCTTAAGTTGTTTCTTGCGAGCTTTTGGGTACAGAACATGTTGCAAATTGTTCAATAAATGTCAAAACAGTATCAACCGCATCTGTTCCAAATTTGAGGGCGTCCTTGATTCATAACAGCATATGTATATGAGGAGTACCTCTTGCTTGATACTCCTTTCTCCATAAGACTTTTAAAATACAGATCAACACTCCTAGTCTGATTTTTATAGTGAGTTCGCCAAAAATAAATACAAGAAAATTTGGCCTTTTACCTTCAACATTTTTTGTACAACTATGTTCAACATTCTCTCCAACATTTTCTTCTATTAATGTCTGAGTTTCTTCACTCTCTTGTTCAGGACCAAAGTAGCAAAACTCAATGTCATCACAAACCTTCTTCACATCTGATACTGACCCACGCAAAAGAGCACTGTTCAACTCATTTAACTTTAGTGCTGGATTTTTTGCATAATCCAATCTTCTCATTAACTTCCGCATTTGAGTATGATGTACTGCCAACATCCTGAAATGGTGAACAACACTTTGCCATACTTTCCTAGAAAGACAAGCCAGAGAATGACCATGCAAACCAGTATTTTTTCTCACTCTGCAAGGGTCTAGTCCTTGCAACACCTTAATCTTTTGTTTAACACTCTTTTTACTATATGCTTGTAAGAAACTGTGTAATTTATCAATAGATTCTTGTTGTACACTACAAATACTACTGCAATCCCAAGGGTACACTGGAGATTTAGGACGTCTGCCTAGAACTTCATCAGCTATCACTTCTTCTGCATTTCTGGGAACCATTTTCTCTTTCTCAATTGGACAACCATTTTTAACCTCATAAGCTCGACCATTGGTAACAACTGCATGCAACAGATCATTGGTCTGAAAATAACTCTCTTCACTAAAAAATGCTCAGAACTTGAACTCTGTTTCCATTCACCCAAAAAAAATCACAAAAATGAGTTCTATTAATTACTCTTTTCCTCTTACTTTTCGTCTTCATTAAATGGATTGGTTTATCTGGTGATCGAATTCTGTTTAATACTAAAATGAATAGTTTCCTTTTTACTTCAAAAACCTTTTCAACAATGGATTTGATATGCTTCTTCTTTTTATAAAATAGTGTTCTCTTTTTATATTTCTTCATATCTTTTATCAAATTATGTACTACTCTATTATAAAATATTTTTTTACAAATTTCTTTATATTGATTTTCTCTTCTTTTGCTATAAGTTGTATCCTTTGTGTTAGAAACGGGATCCCTGGCTGGGCAGGGCTTTCGCCAAAGTCAGTCAGAGACCACCACTCCTAAGTCAGGGCAAGGGAGTTACACGCCAAGATAACCCCTGGTCACCCTCTAGGTAACGTGGCGCGAGCAGCAAGGCTAAACTTGGAGGCGATGTGAGTTAAGTATTTGCGCACGCACCCCAGCAACAACTCCCAAGGCCCACCACAAAGGAAACTCCACACCAGGTTATATAAAAATAGCCTTTGTATTATAATAAAAACACATTAGATAAAACACATACTGTTACAGTGTGCCAACAGGCACGGGCAGAATTTACAAGGGATTATGTACAGGACAGGGCCACCTGGACCACTGTCAGGGGTATGCACTTTTAGAACTTAGCACTTGTAGAAATAATAACTCTGTAGGAATAATACTCAGCACATAAATCACATAATGACTGTAGTATCAAAATAGCACATGTAGCACACAACCAGGACTTCCTGGTAAAGGGTAAATACCTCCTACGTAACCCTAACCACTCTAGGAAAATCACGCAGGGAACTAGGACCTTAGTCTCAGGACCTATGGAAGGAAAAGCAATCACCTAAGCATCAACACATAGCAAAGGGAAAGAAGCAAGACACATGATGCATCAATACATTCAGAGGTGTAGCAATGACAATTGCGCAGAACTCACATCTAGCACGTAAATCATAAATGTACCAGAATCACCTGGCACAACACTGGAACTGTCCCTTAGGCCAACTGGCCTCACAAGGGCTGAAATGTCCTGAGTCCACAATGTCAGGCAGGCTGTGCAGGCAGCCAAAAACACAAGCCTAAACATGGCAGTTGCCCACAAAGTGCTGGGCAACTGGTGCAGATAATGTTAGGGCAACAATGGAGCCTCGTGGGCTCAAGAACCACAACTGTGGCACTGCTGAGCCTCTCTGGGCTCGTGGACAAATGCGGGCGATGAGCCTCTCTGGGCTCTAGAACAAGAAATGGCACCCTGAGCCTCTCTCAGGCTCTCAAACACGAATGTCGCCTTACTGGGCAGTGGGGCCCCTCACGGGGGACCCAGGAACACTTGAAGAGCCTCTCAGGGCTCGAAGAACAAATGTGGGCGGTGAGCTTCTCGGGGCTCAATCAACAACTGCGGGGCCCTGGAGCCTTGTGGGCTCTAAATAGCCAAGGAATGCCCCTGCGCAATGGAGGAGCCCTGCTCGGGGGCTCGAACACCAAGATATGCCCCCTGAGCCTCTCGGACTCTCAATCGCGGTTGCGGGGTCGTTGGAGTCCCTCACGGGGGACTCGGAACAAAAGGGGAGGCCCCACGAGCCTCTCTGGGCTCGAACGCCACTGGCCTCTCTCAGGCCCGTGTACTGCAGAAGAGGGGCGGGCACCGGCAATGTGCCCCGACGCCCTCCTCCGTGCACTCGCTCTCCCGGGCCCATTTACCGGCTTTCTTCTTCTCGGCAGCTCTGCTGGGGCCGCGGGCGGGGCTCCTCTCCACTCGGGAGCCTCGGCAAGACGCGGCAGGCTGCTTCCTGCTTCTCTTCTCCTCCCCCGATGACGTGGCGGGAGGCTCGACCGCCTGGGCCAATCCCAGCGCGGCCGGGCTATGACGCGGCAGCTCCTTCTTCTCGGCCCGTGCTGCGGCGGTCATCTCGGGGCTTTCACGAGGGGTGGGCTCCCTCCGTGATTAAATCTCAAAAACGGGCAAAATAAAGGTGGCAAATGAGCGGGGTGGCACCCGCGCCGCTCGGTCACCTCACGGGGTGAAAGGATGCCGGGTGGGCACCGGCCAAAGTACACAAAGCGCTAGCAGCGCTAACAGTGAGGAGAAGGCGCTCCCAAGCGCCAGAGGACAAAATAAAGCGCTCACAGCGCTAGGGGCCAAATGAAGCGCTCTCAAGCGCTAGCCAAAGGGTCTCAGTGCTCCCCAGCACTGAAGGACAGAACAAAGCTCCAGCAAGAGCTGGAGGCAGGCAGGGGGGCAAGGCTGGGCCCAGAGCCAGCACACTGGGTCTCCAGGCAGGGAGACAGTCCAAGTGGCGGTCCTCCTGGCCCCAGCAACAGCAGCAGCCCCCTCTGGCAGGATCCAAAAGCAGAACAACCTTCATGGGGACACAGCCCCTTCTTATACTGTGAAATCCTTTGTTTGGAGGTGCAGGGTGGGGGGAAACCAGTCGCAGCTGGTCTTGGAGCACCCTTGATGGCCCAACCACCCCTTTCATTCACTGGGGAGGCTAGGGTCGTTAGACACACCACAAGGGGACGGAGCCAGCATTGTGTGGGAAAAGCACAGCCCCATCAAGAAACCAGGTGCAGCCCTCTCACACATCACGCATGCTGATCTCTCCACTCACTCCTGGGCAGACCCATCCAGACCAGCCAGCTCCAGCCAATCACGCTCCAGCACCCTCACTGCACACACATATCAATGTCTGGAAGTGGCACTTCCCTACTAGACACATACAAGCCGCACATACCGTTGCGCAGCATTCATTCTCACGAGTTCGCACATACCAAACTCGAGCCTGCACTCCCCACACATCAGGAACTAACATGGACACACATATTCCCCATGCATTCCTATGGGAGGGCAGGCCAGCCATACTACACGCACGCACTTTTACTCTGGGACACAGGCAAAAGTGCGCAGATACCCAAAAAATCACTAACAGAGATCACATATTAAAAGCAAAAAGTTTAGGGGTGAACCTGCCATAAGGGCCAAGTCCAACACATTGTATGTATATTGCCTTTTTTTCCTTTCCTATTCTTTGCACTTTTTTGTCCTTGGAACAATTTCAGAGCTTTCACATTTTCAGTTTTCTTTCCGAGTCTAGTAATATTTTTCATAAAGTTCTTTGTGGTCTTACCAAAAATGTTTCTCTTTTTAGCCACATTATGTTGGTCATCCAATATTTGTGGTTGAGTTTTTTTCAAGTAAGTATCCTTTTTCTGACCTTTTCTGTTTCTTTCTTTCTCTGGAATGATAACTTTATTTTAATGATGATAAGCAGTATCTGTAAATAATCATAAATAAGTGTTTATTAATAACTTTATAAATTATACTTTTCTATTACTATACAAACACATTTCATATAAATTCTGACTAAGAAATTGTAGGCCTGAAGAACAAGTCCGAAGGTGGTTAGACCACTACATGCATAGTGCAGTTTGAAGCACTCCCTAACCCTAAAACCTGGCTCACTGCATGAGTACATGCATAATAACTAAAGGATTACAATACTATAAGGAGAGACACTGAGTGAATTCATAATTAGTTCACTTTTACTTTAGTGAATAGATTAGTACATGGCACATAAACAGTCACAATGTATTTGCAACAGTACAGATTTAGAGTTTAGGGTAGTGTTTTTGTAGTGTAGGGGGTCGTGCTGGGGGTAGTGTTTTGGGGTTTAGGGTAGTGCAGTGGTGTCTGGGTAGTGTAGGGGGTTATGCTGGGGGTAGTGTTTTAGGGTTTAGGGAAGTGCAGTGGTGTTTGTGTAATGTAGGGGTCGTGCTGGGGGTTGTGTTTTAGGGGTCTGGGAAGTGCAATGGTGTTTGTGTAGTGTAGGGGGTTGTAATGGGGTAGATTTAGTGTTTGGGGTAGTGCAGTGGTTTTTATGTAGTGTAGGGTGTCGTGCTGGGGTAGATTTAGAGTTTAAGGTAGTGCAGTGGTGTTTATGTAGTGTAGGGGGTCATGCTGAGGTAGTCTTTTAGGGACGGACAGTGGAGTTTGGGTAGTGTAAGGGGTCGTGCAGGGGTAGGTTTAAGGTTTAGGGTAGTACAATGGTGTTTGGGTAGTATAGGGGGTCATGCTGGGGGAGTGCTTTAGGGTTTAGGGTAGTGCATTGGTGAATTGGTAGTGTAGGGGGTCGTGGTGGGGGTAGTGTTTTAGGGTTTAGGGTAGTGCAATGGTGTTTGGTTGGTGTATGGGTAGTGTGTTAGGGTTTAGGGTAGTGCAGTGGTGTTTGTGCAGTGTAAGGGGTAGTGTTTAAGGGTTTAGAGTAGTGCATTGGTGTTTGTGTAGTGTAGGGGGTCGTGCTGGAGGTAGTGTTTTAGGGTTTAGAGTAGTGCAGTACTGTTTGGGTAGTGTAGGGGGTCATTCTGGGGGAGTGTTTTAGGTTTAGGGTAGTGCATTGGTGAATTGGTAGTGTAGGGGGTCGTGGTGGGGGTAGTGTTTTAGGGTTTAGGGTAGTGCAATGGTGTTTGGTTGGTGTAGGGGTAGTGTGTTAGGGTTTAGGGTAGTGCAGTGGTGTTTGTGTAGTGTTGGGGGTAGTGTTTAAGGGTTTAGAGTAGTGCAGTGGTGTTTGTGTAGTGTAGGGGGTCGTGCAGGTGGTAGTGTTTTAGGGTTTAAGGAAGTGCAGTGGTGTTTGTGTAATGCAAGGGTCATGCTGGGGGTTGTGTTTTAGGGTTTAGAGTAGTGAAATGGTGTCTGCGTAGTGTAGGGGGTCATGCTGGGGGTAGATTTAGGGTTTAGGGTAGTGCAGTGGTGTTTGGGTAGTGTAGGAGGTCGTGCTGTGGGTAGATTTATGGTTTAGGGTAGTGCAGCTGTGTTTGTGTAGTGTTGGGGTTGTGCAGGGGTAGTGTTATAGGGTAATGCAATGGTGTTTGGGTAGTGTAGGGGGTCCTCCTGGGATAGTGTTTTAGGGTTTAGGGTAGAGCAGTGGTGAATGGGTAGAGTAGGTGGTAGTGCTGGGGGTAGAATTAGGGTTTAGGGCAGTACAGTGGTGTTTGTGTAGTGTAGGGGGTCATGCTGGGGGTAGTGTTTTAGGGTTTAGGGTAGTGCAGTGGTGTTTGGGTAGTGTAGGGGGTCATGCTGGGGTAGTGCAGTGGTGTTTGGGTATGTAGGAGGTCGTGTTGGGGTAGATTTAAGGTTTAGGGTACTGCAATGGTGTTTGGGTAGTGTAGAGGGTCGTGCTGTGGTAGTGTTTTAGGGTTCAGGGTACTGCAGTGGTGAATTGATAGTGTAGCTGATCGTCCTGGGGTAGATTTAAGGTTTAGGGTAGTGCAGTGTTGTTTGTGTAGTGTAGGGGGTCATGCTGGGGTAGTGTTCTTGAGTAGTGTAGTGGTGTTTGGGTAGTGTAGGAGGTTGTGCTGTGGTAGATTTAAGGTTTAGGGTAGTGCAATGGTTTTTGGGTAGTGTAGGGGGTCATGCTGAGGTAGTGTTTTAGGGTTTAGGGTAGTGCAGTGGTGAATGGTTAGCGTAGGTGGTCATGCTGGGGGTAGATTTAGGGTTTAGGGTAGTGTAGTGGTGTTTGTTCAGTGTAGCGGGTCGTGCTGGGGGTAGTGTTTTAGGGTTTAGGATAGTGAAGTGGTGTTTGGGTAGTGTAGGGGGTCATGCTGGGGTAGTGTTCTAGGGTAATGCGGTGGTGTTCGGGTAGTGTTGGAGGTCATGCTGGGGTAGATTTAAAGTTTAGGGTAGTGCAATGGTGTTTGGGTAGTGTAGCGTGTCATGTTGGGGCAGTGTTCTAGGGTTTAGGGTAGTGCAGTGGTGAATGGGTAGTGTAGGTGGTCGTGCTGGGGGAAGATGTAGAGTTTAGGGTAGTGCAGTGGTGTTTGTGTAGTGTAGGGGTTGTGCTGGGTCAGTGTTCTAGGGTAGTGCAGTGATGTTTGGGTAGTGTAGGAGGTCGTGCTGGCGTAGATTTAAGGTTTACTGTAGTGCAATAGTGTTTGGGTAGTGTAGGGGGTTGTGCTGGGGCAGTGTTTTAGGGTTTAGAGTAGTGCAGTGGTAAATGGGTAGTGTAGGTGGTCGTGCTGGGGTAGTGTTTTAGGGTTTAGGGTAGTGCAGTGGTGAATGGGTAGTGTAGGAGGTCGTGCTGGGGTAGATTTAATCTTTAGGGTAGTGCAAAGGTGTTTGGGTAGTGTAGGGGTCGTTCTGGGGCAGTGTTTTAGGGTTTAGGGTAGTGCAGTGGTGAATGGGTATTGTAGGGGGTCGTGCTGGGGTAGTGTTGTGGGGTTTAGGGTAATGCAGTGGTGAATGGGTAGTGTAGGTGGTCGTGTGGATATAGATTTAGGGTTTAAGGTAGTGCAGTCGTGTTTGTGTAGTGTAGGGGGTCGTGCTGAGGTTAGTGTCACTGCAAGATTACATGTACTAATATGTCTGCAAACACATCAACCAACTAAATCATTCTCTCTCAATTTATTTTCCCAAATGGACACAGACTCACAGTGTGATTCTAGACAGCTAACAGTATTTCTCATAAATAGAGTGTATAGATACTGACTGGGAAAATGTAGGCATGAAACTCAATGTGAAGGTGGTTAGACTACTACATGCATAGTGGTTTCAAGCACTGAGTTCCCTAAAGCCTGGCTCACTGCAACAGTACATGTACTTATGTGTCTGCAAACACATCAACCAACCAAATCATTCTCTCACAATTTTCCCAAATGGACACTGACTCACAGTGTGATTCTAGACAAATAACAGTATTTTTAAAAAAAATGGAGTGTATAGAGACTGACTGGGGAAATGTAGGCCTGAAACTCAAGTGAGAAGGTGGTTAGACTACTACATGCATAGTGCATAGGAGTTTCAAGCACTGCTTACCCTAAAGCCTGGCTCACTGCAACAGTACATGTACTTATGAGTCTGCAAACACATCAACCAACCAAATCATTCTCTCTCAATTTTCCCAAATGGACACTGACTCACAGTGTGATTCTAGACCAATAACAGTATTTCTAAAAAAATGGAGTGTATAGATACTGACTGGGGAAATGTAGGCCTGAAACTCACGTGTGAAGGTGGTTAGACTACTACATGCATGTTGCATTGGAGTTTCAAACACTGCGTGCCCTAAAGCCTTGCTCACTGCAGCAGTACATGTACTTATGTGTCTACAAATACATCAAGCTTCCATTCCACAAATTCCTTTACTGCATTTTACTACTAAAGCTAAACTCATTTTGGAAACACATAACCAGTGACTATTTTTTTTAATTCTACCAAAATGTAAGAACACAATACGTTTTTAATCAATTACATGTCAGCAAACACATGAAGTACCAAAATGTTTTTCTCAGAGTGATTCCTAAATGCACACAGACTCACTGTGTGATTCTAGACAAGCAACACTATCCCTTGCATTTTACCAAAACACATTTACTAGTCTACAAGATTTAAGGTGACTGTACACATTGCACAAAATGTTCTACTACATATTAGTATAGAGTGCTTCTATCAGAATGATTCCTAAATGCACTCAAGGTTCACTGTGTGATTCTAGACAAACAACACTATCCCTTGCATTTTACCAAAAAACACTTCATAGTCTAGAAGGAGTACTGCATTTTAATGTCGAAACACGACTCATTTTGCAAATACATAAGAAATGACTGGTTTCTAATTCTACCAAAACATGAAAAGAGCAAAGTTATCTGTCTGCAAACACATGAAATACACAAATGTTTATCTCAGAATGGTTTCTAAATGCACAGGAGAAACACATTAGTCTGATTAAAATCAAAATGCACCACATACATCCCCTCACAAATTAATAACTCACCTTTCAAAGTGTTTTGTAGATTAAGAAGTATGTCAGTCAAACACCAGATTTTCTTATACAGAATATCAATCTGTACACCTCTCACCACAACCAAATAATGTCAAACTTTCCCTCTCATTTTCAATACATATACATCTAAACATCAAATGACATGCCTTCCCACATTTATTCAAAAGCAAACACATATTTCTATTAGTTACACATTTCAACCCTTTTCAATTGATATAAATGTTAACCCTACCCCCAATCTGCCTTCTGCCTGTTACCATAGAAACAGTTCATGAAACACTTAACTGAGCACACAGGTCACAAGTTCACCACACAATGTTGCTAATCAAAACAGCAAGTGTGCTTGACTTTTCAACATATCAGCTTATCTTATGTAATGTTCCTTTCAATCGGTTTTTGTTAACCAATAAGAATCATGCTTTTAAAAAATAGAAGTATGCACCCTAGTTTTCAGTGTAGAATGTTGTCAAACAACCAATCATTTCTTTTCTTTTTTCAAAACTGCATCTTATCCACCATTTTAGAAAAATCGTACTTTTCAAACTGGCATTTCATTTATAGTAACTATCTGAGTGCATCCAGACCTTCCTTCAAGATGCTTAGAGTGTGGATTGTGAGACACAGCTATATTTTCCGGAGCCAAAGGTATGCAGAAAACAAAAGAATTTACAAAGACCTAGGTTTACCAAATGTAGACATTAACCCCTTCAGCGCTAATGACAAGGGTAACTCGTCATGGAGTTTCCATTGATTTCAATGGAAAGTCAATGGAGCTCCTTGAACACCCTTAGCATCCAAGTGGTTAAATTGATTGGACAGAGAGGGTTAAAGTGGCACCAATTGATGCCATTAGTTAAATCCTTTTTGCATCTCCAACACCCTGACCTCATAATTGTGCACTGTGGTGGCAATGACATAGGCACTTTGGGGTAGGTCTGGAAATGCTTATGAAGGACACCTTTGGAGAATTGATGTCACTTTTCCCCCAAACTACCTTTGTCCATTCTAACATATTCCAAAAGCAAAAATGGAACTGGTCCAATCAATTCTGTCCACAGATTGAGAAAGCTAGGAAACATGTGAAAAAATCTGTTTTGGCTTTTCTCCGAGACTATAGAATGGGGTCCATTTACCACAAGAATCTGTGTTTCAATATGGATGACATCTATAGGAGAGATGGTGCACATTTTACAGATGAGGGAAACAGAGTCTTCTTCATAAACTTTAGACTCTGCATCGGTACTTACTTATAGGTACCAAAACTCTGTCAATAAACACAACAGATCTTTTTAGAGCCACTCAATATCTAAACACATAAGCCTGATGTATATCTCAAAAATTTTATTTTTTATTTGCTTGGAGTCGCGCACCCAATGCATCAGAATCGTGCATCCAATGCATAGAAGTCGTGCACCAAACGCGCTGGAGTCACGCACCCTACACATTAGTAGTCGTGCTTCCAACGCGTGCACACCAAGGGTCGCGCTCAGCGCCGCGCTGGATGCGCGACTCCTAATTTTATTGTAAAAGAAAAAAATAGCCCATACCATTAATTTTTATTATATCCGGGACCCCATCCCCCGGAGCTTATAAAAAACGTTGGGGACCGCGGGGGGGAGCCCCAATGCGCCCACGGTCCCAGCCGGCTCCCCGCATCCTTCAGGAGCCGGCATTGCTTTTCCACATGGGGAGCTGCTAACATGCAGCTCCCTGTGTGGAAAAGCCATATGGATTGGATTTTGAAAGAGAGAGCAGGTTTCCCTACTCTCTCTTTCAAAATCCAAACCACGTTTGCTATGGGAGGGCGGGAGACTCCCAGCCCTCTCATAGCAAACAACAGTGTCCTGGGGTGGGCACCCCAGGACACTGCAGGAGCCGGCCCCAGGGGGTGGTGGTCCCCAGGGCCCTCGAGAGCTCCAGGAGGGGGGCCACACAGCCCCCCTGACACAATACATAAAGCCCCGGGGTGGGGTCCCCAGGGCTTGGGGGGCTGTTGAGCCCCCCCACAATTTATACTGGGAGGGGCTTTTGAGCCCCTCCCAACAATTTATTTTGTAGCCCTGGGGGGTGGTGGTCCCCGGGGCTGGGGGGCTCCTATGATGCCCCTTTAAATTTAATAATTTTGCCTTAGGGATTTGCCCCCCCAGGGAGTAATTGTAAAAGAAGCTCCGTTCTATTTTTTTTTTTACAGCAGGATCCGCACACCCTGCACGCACTAAGCGGTTGTAAAAAAAATTTAACATTTAGGGGGGCCTGGGAGTCCTTCTGGGACCCCCTAAACAGGTCTACAGGGTAAGGGCATTTCTACCCAGCCCCTTCATACGTTTTCTATACATATTCCACAGTCTTTTTCAGCCTCGCTTCGACTGAGGCACAAAATGGCTGCCAACAGTTCCTATTTTCGAATGTTGACAACCACTTGATAGCCAATTAGCATTTAGCGCATGATCGGAAGGGTGCGCTAATAGTGCGCTCATGGTGCACTCACGGTGCGCTCAGGATGCGCAGATCCACCGCAGCCATTGATATATAAATGCTTTTAACTCTAATGTTCTCAGTAACTACTGAACAGATTGCCACCATTTAGGCAAAAGGCATGAGTCTACACTGAGGACTAACTCTTTGCCAAATTTGGCGTAATTCCGTTGCAGTTCAGGCTAAAGCTGTGGCTAAAGGTCATATGGGAAATTGCATGGGGAAAACACGTTTTAGTACCCCCCTTTTTTCTCGGCCCCCGCTTGACGAATCACTGTGAAACTTTCAAGATAGGAGCGGACCGGAGCTGACCGTAAGTTTTAAAAATTTCGCGAAGATTCAACCAGCGTCAAAGTTATTCTAAATAGAATGTTGAGGATTTCCTATGGAAAATAGGTCCTAACTATAACTACCTACTGGCGACTGCCAGTAGGTAATATATATATATATATATATGTTTTGTTCGCCGTAAGTTGGCAGGGTATGCCCAGGCGTGGGTCAGTTGCTCACTTTGCCACTAGATTCAAGCTAGCCTGTCTGATGAAGGGTCCCAGGATGCTTGTTTCTGGTCCAGGGAAAACCTGGTTTGGCAGTTCGGGCTGGACTGTTCCCATGAGGCACGGGGTCAAGACTGATTTGTGTATGGCTGGGTCTGAACTGGGGTCGCAAAGTGAGCTAAAGAACAATGGATTCAACCCAGATCTGTGACTGATGAGTGTCTGAAAAGTTTCAGGGCTCCGGACATCATCTTCTTGTGTTTGCTTTGTTCACCCTTATTATACCTCCTTTCATGTTGTCAATTTCTACAGCTATTGGCCAGTCAGACATGACTGATGGCATGGAAAGTCATTTAAACGAGAAGACCTATTTTCAAATCTAAAGTATAAGTCCAAACAGGATAATGCAGTATTTTTCATTAGTACTTATGCCTATCAGTTAGTAAAAATGGAAAACTATAAGATGTATTCGTGCACAGGCTTTCAAACACAGTGCAAGGTCTAATGCAAATACAACAACGTGGTGAACGGAATGCTTAAATTAATCTCAGCCACTGGCAATCACTCAAGACTGCATCCAAGCTTAGGGGTATGTTATCAAGACTCGGTGATAAAGTTATCGCCACTTTATCGACAGGAAACTGCTGCTAAAGTGGCGATAAGGGACTTGATAATATGCCCTTGTGAATACCCATAGAAGCCCAGGTTAAATGTATAACCTGGATTTCTATTGGAATTCTATAGAGCATATTATCAAGCCCCTTATCGCCACTTTAGCGGCAGTTTCTTACCGATAAAGCGCCGATAATTTTATTGCCCAGTCTTGATAATATGCCCCCATGTTTTTTTGCCCACTATGCCATCTCAGTTTGGACCCAGCCCTACGCAAATCAATCTCGACCCTGCTTTTCATTGGAATAGCACTGCACACCTGCAAGGCCAGGTCCTCCTTGAACCAGAACACAAGCAACCCAGGAAAGGTATTTTCTCTTATTATGGGCTCTTTAGCCAGGGATAGGTATCAATACTTATTTGCATACTTTAGTATGTCACCCTAAGTAGGACGGGCATGTCCCGGCATGGGTTCCAAGCACACTGTGGCACTGGAACAGAGCTATAAGCAGCTGATGAGCTCATTACAAGGGTAAAACTGGTCCTGCATTCCAGTTCACGGAGAACCTGACTTGGCAGTGCATGCTGGACTATTCTCAATGGAGCAGGGTCAAGACTGATGTGCACATGGCTGGGTCCAACTGAGGTGTCATGGTGTGCAAAATAACAATGGATTGAGATGCGACCCTAAGAAATTACCAGTGGCTGAGAGTAATTAAATCATTCCATCCATCACTTTTTGTATACTTTAGTATGCCATCCTAAGTGGTATGATATGCCCAGACATGGGTTCCATCCAGATTTTAGTACTGGAACTAAGGTATATGCAGCTGATGAGCCTATAAAAGTGTCAACCCAGTCCTGTGTTGCCTGTGTTCCGGTTCAGGGAGGACTTGGTTTGGCAGCTCAGGCTGGGCTGTTCCCTTTGGAGCAGGACCAGGACTGATTTGCATATGGCCTGGTTCAAACTTAGGTGGCATGGTGTGCAAAACAATGATGGGCTGGGATGCAGCCCAAAGTAATTGCTAGTGACTGAAATTAATTCAAACATTTCATCCATCACTTTTTGAATACTTTAGTATGTCACCCTATGTTGAGTATATGAGAATAAACAGTTGTGGGCCCCGTGCACACTGGTTTATTGGAACCGAGCTATACACAGATGGTGATCTCAAACAACAGAGAAACTGGTTGTGGTTGTTTGTGCCACGGTTCCAGAAAGGCTGGACTGTTCCCATTGTAGACGGGTCAAAACTGATTTGCATATGGGTGGGTCTAAACAGAGATGGCATGAAGTGCATAATAACGATGGACTGAAATGTAGCCTCAAGTAATTACCAGTGGCTGAGATTAATTCAATCATTCCATCCATCACTTTTTGTATACGTTATATGTCATCCTAAGTTTTATGGATATACCCAGAAATGGGTTCCATCCACCTTATATTCCTGGAACCAAGGTATACGCAGCTGATGAGCCCATAACAAGTATGAAACTAGTCCTGTGTTGCCTGTGTTCATGTTCAGGGAGGACCTGGTTTAGCAGTTCAGGCTGGGCTGTTCCCTTTGCAGCAGGGTCAAGACTGATTTGCATATGGCTGGGTTCAAACTGAGGTGGCATGGTGTAAAAAAAAAGGTGATAGGTGGGGATGCGGCCCCAAGTAATTGGAAGCACCTTTAAATTATTGCAAACGTTTCATCCATCACTTTTTGTATACTTTAGTACATCACCCTATGTGGTATACCCAGATGTGGGTCCCATGCACACTGTGTCAATGGAACCAAGCTACACGCTGCTGCTGAGCTCAAACAAGGGAGAAACTGGTCCTGGGTGGCTTGTGTCCTGGTTCAAGAATGAGATGGCTTAGCAGTTCGGGCTGAACAGTTCCTAATGGAGCAGGGTCAAGATTAATTTGCAAATGGGTGGGTCTAAACGGAGGTGGCATGGTGTGCAAAATAAGGATGGACTGAGATTTAGCCTTGAGTAATCACCAGTGGCTGAAATTAATTCAAGCATCCATCACTATTTGCATACTTTAGTATGTCACCCTAAGTGAGAAGAGTAATTCTAGACATGGGTCCCGTGCAAACTGTGTCACTAGAACTACTCCGAAATGTCTTTTGTGAATACTGAAAGTCGTAAAGTTAGGATTTTGTCTCAGTTTAGGAGTAGTAAGGTTAGAATTCCTACCTTTACTACTCCTAAACGCTTTCTGTGAATACGGAAAGTCGTAAAGTTAGGATTTTGTTCCAGATTACTTTTGTGAATCGGGCCCATAATGAATAACAATAATAATGAATAATAGAGAAATATTAAAACATAAGCAGTCGGTCAAGGTGGTTGAGCCTAATTTTGTGAATGCCCTGTTTAGCAGTATTTTGAAATTTCTTATTCAACCAGTCCTAAATATTACTTTAGAAAATGTGCACCCATCTTTTGCAACAGTATGGCTCAGTGAAGTCTCATGTCTTGTCTTTCAGTTTTAGTGTCATACCAAACAGTCATGGATAAAAAATAATTCAAGGTGATATTCATATTTAAGGTGGAGGCCAATCATCTGTGATGGATTTCAAAATCAGTGCTCAAAGAGGGGACATTGGCAGATTTGCAGAGTAATATACAGGCAGCTACTGGGCATGAAAGTATTGGTGTCACCAACACCAAACTTAAAAGGCATTTTTGACTTTATCATGATATGTATTTATATGTCATAAAATATAAGGTTACATGCTCAGCTCCTAGCAGACCTTCTTTAAAGATTCATTTGACATATGACTACCCTGTGGAAACCAATTTGTTTCATATTGGAGCCACTTTAGCTAAACATATGAAAAATAAAATTTGAGCAAAATGCAAATGCCACTGACCCTGTTCAGGTAGCCATGGGGCAGACAGGGGTTAATGGGACACAATCATGGGGTTTGAGGACTTTTACCTCTGCTATCCCAGGGACAGACCTACTATGGCTCTACAAACTGGGCAAAGAACAACCCTTTCTGCACTTGACTCTCAGCGGTAGCGTAGATAAACAGTCACAGGTTTCTTAGAGAACATAGTGTGGGGGTTACTTAGATTCAAGAATCAGTACCACACCCCAACCACAGCATCGCCCAGCACATTGATTCTCTTTTAGGAAAAGATATGTGCTTTTATTAAGAAAAAACATAGAATATCATTACACACGCAATTATGTACGAATAACTGATTTCAGGGTGCGGAACATGGTGCTCTTGGGGGATTACACTGATTAGACCATCACTTGGCTCTAGTGGCTCTGTCCCCTCCTCTGATAAGGGGTCACCCTCTTATACTGGGTTCAGGCTTAATCAAGTAAATTGTTAGGTACAGATGATAGTTCTATTCTTCGGTCCGCCTTGTTCGAGGTTACCACACAGTGGAGAAGTGTGGCTCACTGGTTAGAGGTGGCAGACCCTGAAGCAGAGATCAGGCCCAGGACCAGGGTTCAATTCCCGACGCTGCAGGGTCTAGGATCAATGTCCGCGGACTCGATAATTCTAGCTTCGGCGCCTTCTCTAATCATGGGCCCCACGCTGCAACTCTGGGCAATAGCTTGCTTAATCTCCACAACGGCCCCACCAGCTCTGGGATGCCTGGCTACGCCCCTCACAGGGAGAGCCAGGAAGGGTTCCACAGCGTAAGCGCAGAGACACCCTCATGGGTGATTCAGCGCTATATAAATAATTAACTATAAATAACTATAACAGTCCACTGGGCCTAGGGTCTCTCACCAAGTTCAGGTTAGCAGTTCCAGGCCAACTTTGTCCCACTCAGACTCTCACTTGATGTGTGGGGCCATGTTGGCCTTCCTGTAGTAGTGGAACCTTGACCGGCTAGAGCCTGCAGGTGTATGCGACTGTCCAGGAGAGGAGTGAGGCTGTGATCACTCTTCCCACAGCAGTGCAATTAAAGGACAACATGAGCCTCACTGTAGTCCTTTATGGGCTGTCTAGTTGCCAGCCAAACAGGGCATCACTTGCAGGTCATGTCAGGAGCAATGGCTGCTGGATTTTCTCCAGGGGGCAGCTCTGATGGGTATTTGTCACAATGATCCCACTGCCAGACCCTTCAGTGCTGTTAATCCTTTGGCACTTCTGCTCCATAATTAGTCTCTAGTGGACCCCATGCCGGGGTCAAATACAGTCTTCCCCAATATATTGCTCCTGCTGAGTTAGTGTTTTTTCAGATTTGGCTCAAAACAGTGTTCCCTCACTTTTGGAAATGTGTCTGTCCGTGCAATAGCCACCCTATGCTGCTTACTAGTCACTTAGGCAATATTTATCAATAAATTCATGCAACACAGGAAACCATCTTGCTGCACCGTGATCCATGAAAGGGAAAGGACAGGAATTTGCCATACTTACCATCATATGGTGCATTCCTGTTTTTCCTAGCTCCAGCACACTTGTGGCTGCCTAGCACCAAAGCAGACACCCTTGCATCATATTGCAATGGTGGCATTGCGTGGCTTGATAACTCTTATTTAGGATTTGCATCGCCCATGCATCCCCTTGTGTGGTTCAAGGGCGATGCTAAACCTTGATACATATGCCCCTAAGTAGTAGAGTAGAGTACCCTTTCTCTGTAGAAGAGACCATAGCAACATACAACAATGGGTTATACCGATTTTGAAGTCAAAGGATGTGTATTCTAGGTCTGCTCCTTGGGCTGCTCCTCTTGCATTTGTCCTGCGCAGTCAATTTCCCAGTCCTTGCCTCTGTCTGCAAAGAACAGTATCCACCATAAAAGTACAAAGAGGTGAGAGTAGGGTGCACCCAGTTATTTACGACCCCTCCTCATGGAGATCTGGAAGGCAGATGAAAATCTGTGCCCCAACACTTCACTTCTTTCCCTCTAAACAGATACTGTAGGTCTCAGCCTGTACCCCTGCCATCCACCAAATGGCAGCTGTAATTATAGTAATTATCATCCTCATGTATCAGGAAGGGCCCTGGCACCTCCAAGTTCTCCTCTCCCCTAGGAGATGCCAGCAATACACATATGCTGTCTGGACAAAAGCAACCTCTTTCTTAACTTGTACTCTGGCCCAGGCTGTGGACTTCTAAAATGGAACTCGCAGGTCTACAACATTTCTGTGAAACACATTACTTCTTTTAACATAGATGCACAAGCACAACTCACATGATTTTCAAATTTAGGATTTTTGAGCAGCATAACTTTAAATGAATGGGCCAGTAAGGTAAAAGCCTGTCATAATTCACTAACACTGTGTGTTGCACCACCACGCTCAATGCATGAAACATGTGACAGGAATGGTAGCCATCTATCACTATGAGGGTGTACATAGTGCACCTTTCCAGGTTCAGAACTAAATCCAGAATCCAGCATTGTCATCAGACTGGGCCTCCATCAATCCATGCTCACAGCCTTAGGGACTCATTACAATGCCGGTTAGACCACCTTCCACGGTCCTGTCAGAGGTGGTCGTACCGCCGCCGTCTTATCGGAAGTGGTTGGTCCAACTGCCGGATTATGATTCTGACGACCTCTATTCTGACCGACCGCTGAAAGACTGCTGAATGTGAAAGCTTTTCTCTGACTGCCGAGATGGCGGTCGGGGGAAAAACAGAATCCATAGGGCAGCACTGGAATCTAGAACTGCTGCCCGAATTTTGATGAAGGTTTCTGATGACCAGACGGTGACGGTCAGACCGGCTGTCTTGAGTCATCAGAAGTGTAGGATTTGGGATGCATACTCACCCAAATCTGCTTCTCACCAGCAGTCTCCACGGTGGATCCTTTCCTCCAGGTCCGCCTACACCTGGGCAGCTGAGCCCCGAAGCCTATGATTCTGTGTAGCCAGAATCCAGATAAGTCATTTTGCGGGATATATCCCCATTTGCTGGACTGTGCACATTTAGCCACACTCCAACGATGGGGTACATGGATTTTAAAGCATATCCCCACTCATATCCCCACTCACTCAATAAAGACACAAGATAGGCAAATATTATAGGGGTACAAATAGGAGCATATAGATCTCCTACACACACTACATTTAGCTTAAAAAAATGTTCAATGGTTAAGACTTATTGAACGTTTTTTACATTAACATTGTGTTTTGAGGCAACTATTGTCTTTTTTGGGTCTTACTTTACAAATGGATTTTAATTTATAATGCCAAGCCCTTAATCGTCCATTGCTGGTAAATACTGTGATATTGTCTTGTGGCAGCAAAAGCATTACATGAGACGTTCCCACAATGTCCAGTGGTTTGCTGGGAATGGTGAGGGTAATTAGCACTAAGACAGTTCTCACAGTAAATCCTGCATCTTTATTGATCCTTTATATGTTAGTTGTAAGGTAGTAATACGCACTGATGGAGATTAGTGGTAGGTTTCACATTAATAACTGCAAAGTATTAAATGCCATAATGCATTGTATTATATTTATATTGTGTAAACCCTATACCAGACATTTCTACATGTTTGGTGCATTGCCGTCAAGAGGTATATGCGGCGTTATATGTCTTTTTTAGAAAATACTTGAAAATACAGTGGTAATTCCAAGCAGTGCTTACCGTAAGGCATTAAAACTGAAATTACCTTTTTTGCCAGAACAAATAACTTGTTGGACTTGTAATATGATTACTTTTTGGAACGGTAATCATTGTGACGTGCCATGGTTTTGAGTACCCATTTAAATCAAGCAGATTGATAAAAATGTCTAAGAACTGAGTTACCAGACACTTTTACTGTTCCAGCATATACCTGGGTGTTTTTTTCTAGTGCCCTGTAGCTGTGTTCATCCAGTTTGCTGTATTTTACTACTTTCCTATTCAGCTACAATGATGGGGCACCCGCCGCAATGTTAAAAATGCATACATTTCATTTGTATGCAGCAAGCGGCAGGCACCGCGCGGTGCCTGCCGATTACTGAATACAAATGCAGGGGGGTACCATAGGTACCCCCCATGTGCACCCCCACCCCCCCTTCACCCAGGGGGCCCGCAACGGGCCCCCGCAGTGAAGCTCCATATGCTTTTCCACGGCGGAAAACCCGCCGTGTAAAAGCATTTCTTTTTGGGCATCCTAATATGGCTGACGGTGTCTGAGAGACACCGTCACCATATTAGTGCTTTTCCGCCGCGGTTGTAAGCCAACCGCGGCGGAAAAGCTGCGGATGGAAACCAGGACCCACCAGCCATCCTAATGTGGCGGTGGGTCTTTGGTGGGTCTGCTGCGGTTTTTCCGTATCCTCCGGGCCGGCGGTGGCTTCCGCCGGCCCGGAGGATGCGGAAAACCGCTATCCTAATCAACCCCTTTATGTGGCTTAACGCCACTTTGTAAATAAGGCCCCCTTTCATGCTACACTTAGCATGAAAGGGGCGGGCAATGGGTGTCTTCCATCGCAACACCGATTGATTTTGACGCTGCCCCATATTTACAAGAGCAGCGTGAATAGGAGGAAGCACCAAAATAAAGACCAGGTAAACACTGGTCTTAAACAGGCAGAATGAGGATAAATGCTTTATTTCTCCTCGGTTTTGCTGCTTCCATGTGTGCTGCATTGTGCAGCACACATAAAAACACCAAAACACCAATGATTATTTACATACAGGAATGCCCCCCCTCCCTGCTCATAAACAATCATTTTAAAAAGAATGCAGTTTTGCAACTTCTATGAGTGCTGCATAGTTACAACACAGCATTTAAAGGTTGTTGATGTGCAGGAAAGGGGATCTTCCTGCATATATACAATCTTTCCCTCAACACAGACACCCTTGCACTTTGGTGCAGCCCTGTGTTTCTAAAGTGATGAAGCGTATCGTTAGCCTTCTAGGCTTAACAACACTCTTCGCAACTTTATGGTAAGTATGCCCCAAAGTGCCTTATCATGATACACACCCACCATCAGTACTTCATTCATTCACTCGTTTACATGTTCTTCTTATTTATTCGCATATTGGTTTTCAAAAGTGTCACACGCACTCAGTGGTGTTCGTTCTCTGAAACATCATCGACTTCCGGATACCGATTTATATAGGCCATGATGACTTCTTTAAAGATATGTTGATGCTGACAAGTTACTGCCATGTTTACAATCCAACCAAATACATATAATACACACGTTGTAGTGTTAGGTCATATGCATTGCTATTACGTGTGGTTCCCCTCCTCCAATTAACCTTAAATTCTAAGATAAGGCTTATTTCTGAACATTATATTCGTGAAAACGTTAGAATCTGAAGTGGTACCTCACATGGCCTAGACAATTATTATATTTTAGTTGTTCTGGTGAAATATAGCATGATAATACATGTAATTGTCTGTATAAAAAAATGAATGTTGTTTCTTACCAGTGAAGAAGAAAAATAAAAGACATCCTCTACTCTATAGTGTGAAAACTTCTCTAACCTGTTTTAAAAAGTTTCATGTACTTGCTGATGAGTTTTAAAGCTCAATGTCAATTTAAATATAGCTTTCTAGGGCCCTGTAAAACAACGCTCATTTATAAAAGCCTGGAGACAAAAAATAATGAGCCCCTTGAGTTGAAAGGAAGCAGGGATCTACAAACAAAAAGGATTAGTACATGCTGAATCATGAATTCTTTCAATAGCACAAGGACATATCAAAGTTTCTGGAGCAATAAAACAAGGTAATAGGACACCTTGTACTCACTGTATAGTAGATGCATTTCAAACTCTTTCAAAATATACATTATAATACAACAAATAATTTATTGAACTAATAATTCGTGGAATATATCCATACAACTATTCTATTCAAATAAACCTATTGCTAATTTTCCCTCTAGTTTTCATTTTCAAACCTAATTCTCAGTCTCTTTAGTGTAACCATCATGTTTCCCACAATTTGCTCACTTAGAAAAAACACCTAGCTCGCCATCTCTGGACTGCACAGCATGCCAGTTCATTCCTATTAAAGTATCCACTTCAAGGGCAATCTTATTTTGCACAGATTATAAACTTTGTACATATAACAACAGTACTTTATTCACCATTAACAAATAAGATCCCGTCATTCAACCCAAAGAAAACTTATCACCGCAGCCAATTCAACCTATTGTATGATAGCTAGTTCATAACCCAATCAAACAGAATACTGATCACTTTCTAAACCCGTCTGAAGGGAAAGACCTCTTTTTGCATAATCACAAGCGCTTGCCCAATTTATGAACTGATACTGATAGTATTCAACCATGTTACACTGGGGCCCTGCTAACCACGTTCCAGTGCATGTGCTCTGACCCTTAAAACATGTGTAACATTGACTAATCCATGACTGGCATATTTAACTTACCTCTTATCTCATATACCCAGTATATTGAATTGCACCAGTGGACAGCAGCAGTTATTGTGCCACTACTAAAGCGAGCATGTAAAATATGACTCTAGGCCTCCCAATAAATCATTAAAACAATTGGCTCCCTCAGGGAGAGCTTTAAAGCATATGCTACCTTGGCAACATATAAATAACAGACACAACAGAGTTATTTATTCACTTCATTAATTTTTTTCGTAGATCTTAAAGGTTAACGTCGAATAGGTGTTCCAAAAAGAACGGCACAGTGAAGGTGATTTGTGACAAAAGTGAAAATAAGTGCACAAGAAACATATACAAATGTTGACCAATGTTAACTAAAATATATTTCTGAAAAACACAGAACTCATATACATGAAATTTGCTGTACAGGTATAAAATTTAGTAGTAGGCAACAATAGAATGTGTCTACATTTTGTTTCCTAAAATGTATTGCCATGGGGTCTCCATCAGGACAAGGACCAATTGAAGCAACCTACGGTGAATCAAGAAACCCAGTTAGTAGCTAATTCAACTGGGTAATAAACAACACTGTCAGAATGAGTGAATATCTCACTCTAAGGGTGTGTCCAGACAATCCCATAATCAGGAGGCTGAGGATTCCTATGCAAAAAAAAAAAATAACAACAAACAAAATATAATGGGCCAAAATTAAAATGGCAACCTGCACCCTGTGAGTGAGGGGGAGAAGACAAGTGTCAACGAAGTGGGTGAAACACCAAGCCACCATATAGATGTACAACACCAAAGTAAGGACCCAAAGCTGTTGGCATACAAAGTATCCCCACTCTTAATTGCACTCAAATACAGATTTTAAAAAGTGGGAGAAAAATAATCCGATTTTTGACCCAGGGAAAAAGAAAATCAGGAGTCAGGGACCAAAATCTGCTAAATGCTGTTATTGTGCCTATTGAATCCACTCCTAGCTAAACTCAAATGTCAATGAAAGAGGTGAAAGAATGCAATCACACAAATGCCACGGGACAATAGAAAAAGTATTCCCAAGAACAGCTCTGGTTAGAAAAACTTAAACTCCTAAACCGCCTGCACCATTAGAGAGGCGAATGGGTAAAATAATTTCACTCTTTATATGAGAAAACAGAGAAAACCCATCAAAATATAAGCTCAAAAGGGTTACCCGCAACTATTAAGGAAGCTGGTCATCCAGGCGAAGGACTTTGCACTTCAGGTGAGTTACCTCAGCTTTCCGACGCCAGAGGCTGTGCATGCAGGCATGTGCGAATAAATGCTTAGGGATGGACGCAGGTCTGAGCATACTGCCCAAGGTTTTAAAAAATCACAAAGGTGTCCTCTAAAATTCAGATAACAGAACAACCAAAGGCATCAAACGTCTTTAAGTTTATTGAATTCTAACTCCCTACACTAAACAGGTTAAAAATTGAGATGTAGTTCAAAGAACCTGATAACTAGGGTAAAAAGAAAGAATTACTTTGGATGGCCAGCCACAAGTCTAACCAGAGCGCCTTACAATAATGAATGCTAATTCAGTGAGGCAACCAGAATACATTATGGATGAATCCTTTGAATATTAGAGTAAAATGTTGCATTTACACCACCAATCTTCAATGCTATAAGTAGATTTTATAGATCCAACTTATCAAGCCATTTCAATTCCTTTCAGGCCAGCCAGTTTGTTATATCACCACAGCAAATGTCCAGTTAAAGTTGTTCAATCACCTGAAACAAATATCTTCTGCTGTATGTTTGGCCTCTTGGAAATGTTAAACCAGAGGCTCCACGATGACATCACACTAAATGTGATTCCTGTGTTGTAGGATCCAGCTATTCGCCTATTGTGTCGTTTGTCTGATATAGAGTTTATTACAAGGACACCGTATGCAATAAATGACATCTTTTTATTTACAATTAGTAAAATGTTGTAGGTCCAGTTCACATTCAAAATGAGAGAAAACGTTAGTGCCAAATGTATAACAACAGGCTAGACAATGACCACACCCATAGTGTCCTATTAATGGTGGAAGACCCCACTGGGAGCATAATAAAGGTACTATTGGTTTTGCAAACAATCTGACCAATAGATCCTTTAAATTGTAATCAATCATGAAAGGTGTTCTCTTTCATTGATGCGCGACGTTCAACAAGAGAGAAGTGATTCAAAACAATCTGTTTAATTTCATTACTGACTGAGCTAAAGATTTTGACATAGAAGAGGTGATATTGACACATATCACGAGGTCATTGTTTCAATAATTTAATACCTCAGGTTATTCCAGGCACTTTTCTGTGCCTGTCTGTCTACTTTTTTGGGTAACCTCTCTCCACTAAGGGCTCTTTTCGTTCAAGATGGGTTGCAATTTAACTCTCAGGTTTTCAGTGGCTTCCTAGTCTTCACTCCTTCACAATCTTGAAAACTTTGTTGCCATATGATTGTTTTTCACTGATTAAAATGTCTTCTGAGCATTAGAATGAATTTGTAGAAGGATTAGGAAATAGAAATGGAGCAAGGTTTACCATGAAGAATTTTTCTTTGTTTTTGAAAGGCATACACACTCCTTTATTCTAGGGCCTTTTTAGCTCTGGGATTAAGCCTTGGCTTGATCACAAATGTATGATGGGCCATCTGTTTGCCCCTTTGTGGTGGATTCCATGACTATAAGAAATGGTTTGTCAAGCCTTAAACATCTTAAAAGATTGTAAATGAATTTGAACATTGTGAATGGATTTCAGTCGATCACATTTTCTGCCTCCAACTTCATTCAACTTTGCTCCAATCTGACATTTCAGGATTCAGAGTTGGCATTTTCTCAAATTTCTAAAGTTATGAATGAAATAGTTTGTCAGCCCATGCTGATAATCACTGGTTACCTTCCAGTCATTTAGCTATTGTGCAAGTCAACCCTATATAACAGTCAATGCTCTGAGGGACAGGAAAAATTAGATTGAAAATCATCCACTAGCCTGATAAGGCTAAGTGTAGTGTCCACAGAGGATATCAGAAGCAAAGGAATAATAATTGGGAAATTGCCATGGAGGTGGACCTAGAAGTTCATGTTCCAAAGCCATTCAGCCTGCTGCCATTTTTCCTGGAACTTCCATTTGCAAAGATACATTGATGTGTCGGCCCAGTGCAAAATCTCTTTCTCCTACTTTACTACTGCTAAGCTTATTGATCTCTGGACATTTTAATTTATTTGAGTTTCATTTTTGCAGACTTAACAGCTCACTGCTTTTGTAAAGATATTCATACAGCACTATATATTGATTTTGCTTTGAGGACATGAGCTTTACTCTCGGAGTGTGTATGGGAGAACACAGTCATTGTACTCCAGTTATCGAGCTCAGAAGAGAATATAAGTGATGATCAATAAATTGTCTCACGCTTACTTAACCTTGGACTGAAACCATCCACTTCTCCTAGCTCAAGCATTTAGGTAAGTTGCTGCTATAAATGTGAGGGGAGCTGAGGTGCATCAAATGTGCAGGATGATGCCAAGTTCTCAGGAAGTTCCATGACATTAGCACACTTTCTTGTGACATGAAAAAGTAGAATTGCAGTATAAATTAGAGCATGTCTGTAGATATCTAAAGATAAGATGTGCTCCCAGCCCACCAAACTCATAGTTGCCCGCCCTATTTACAAGAGGAGGTAATGTAGTTTTCAGTGGCAGAACAAGTGAGGGTTGCCACATTCGTTTTGGAGGAGGGTCATCATCAGGTGTGGCAGATCAGGGCAGAGAAATCTTGAAATGGTCACCACATGTAGGGAAAAGACTCAGAGACATTGAGGTTTTGTTTTACGCAAGCACATGCCCACTTTGGGTGTTAGTTTCTCTAAAAGATAAAGGTCTGCTAATTGAAGGCATACTTCTCTGCCTTTAGCACGTTCACCACACTGACAGTATGTGTTGAAGGAGTGGGATTCCTGAAGGCCAGTTAGAGGTCTCATAGTATGTATGGGCGCTTTTATCATGGTCTACATGACTATATAATGTTTATAAATTTATGCATGATGGACAAATATGAGTAGACCAATTAAATCTGTGGTAAAGGAAAGAGAACAGACTGGCAATATTTTCATCCGAAATTAAATGTGACAAAGGGCAGCCTGCATTGTCTGCTCCTATGTCTAAGTTATTGGAAACATCAATGTCTAAAGGAATACCAGTGGGTCAGAGATATGAGAAACTAAAGTAAGGAATTTTGGGGGGGATGTATTGTTATTGTATACACCATCTTCACATTACCCTCCAGATATGAAAATCCCGATATCTGTGTATTCATCATACCCTAAAGAAATAAAAAAACAAAATGGTTCCAATTTCATGTAGTTTTCCTGAAACATACCAATACATTTACAATTATATATTGCTATATCAGTATGACATGATCTCTTGCATAGTTGTAGATGGGAAATTATTTCATTCTCTTTTATGCTTCACCCATTTCTACATTCTATACAACATCAGAAGGACAGTGGTGAAAACAATCAACTTATCAAAGTGACAGTTATGGAAATTAAGAATACAAATGGTTGTCTAATTCAACAGCTTAAATGTGGCTTAAGCCTGTTTAGCATGTGTTGCCACTTTGAACCAAGTAATTACCAAAGGGCCATTTGGCAGGACAGGGGTCATGTGAGTACCAACACAAGTAAAGGACATCCACAAAAGATTAGATGCCAAAACCATGAAGGTTTATTCAGCTTTTAAGAATCGTTATAGAAAGTGAAGGACTATTGTTCAATCAGTTCAAATCAGCATGAATGTATATCATATGTTAAGAGGAAAAGTCAATGTAAAGAGTCAAATAACAGGCTGCCATAGAGTCTGTCTTCTTAGAAGCGAGGAAAAGATCAATAAAATCTCTAGGTTATAAGTCGGCATTTTTAGGTTCAAAGGAGTAGAAAATCATGCTACCATGGGCCATACTAATAAAAGTTACATGACAAAAATCAATAACTATTTCAGAAATGGTATTACATAAAACATGCTGGTAATTGCCTAGAATTAATAGTCAGGTATCCCCTTTAACCTACACAGGGAAATAAGATTACTCTATTAAACAATAAACCATTTAGATGAATAAACAAACAGTTGTGACTGCAAACACCAACTGTCTTTATTATTTGATGTAATGACACAATATCAGTACACAAAATCTTGATCCACAAATTATCGGAAATTCAATATTGTTCAAAAATATTGTTCTTCTTATACTTAACTAATACAATCAGAAATGTGGAGAACACAAATATTGCTGTTAAAAATATAGTCTTTTATTAATAACAAAAACAAAAATATCAGAACCAAAAATATCTTTATCTTTAAATAAACATAAATATTCAAAATATCACCTCAAACAATAGCAACCACAATTATATTGCCTAAATAATTAAATAATCATTAAAAAACATAAAATAACAAGGTTTACATCAAGTACAACTTTCAAATAAACATTAAACAATATATACACATTTTAACAACAATATAAAAATTAAAACATCACAAAATTAGAAATCCCTACAGATAAAAATATAATTAAATACATATAACACTGTTAGTCAAAAAATATTTATATGAACTGCCCACCCAAGTTTTCCCCAACATTGCCACCCTCTCCTCAATAAGTCCCACCCACCAAAAAAAGATTAAAAATGGGGCAACAGACTGAGGTCTATGTCATCAAGCAGTGGGCTAGGAGCTGGATCTTGCGCTCAAGATGGTCGAAGCGCTCCTTCATCCTGTCCTCTAGGTATGCCATCTGAAGGAGCATGCTGTACTGAAAGTTTTTTCATGGACAACAGGGGTGGGCTGCAGTGGTTGACTTGGGGCCTGCGGCTACTAGACCACAGCTTCGTACCACCCGAGGCATTGGAGGCTGCAGCTGCTGCCTCCTCCTCCTCCGTCAGAGCCACCAGCCACCGATATTCATCCCTGATGGACCCCAGCTTCTGTTTCCAGGTCTTGGCTGCTATCTTACCTGCCTGGTGGTTTGGGAAGGATTAGCTAGATCAAGAAAATATAAATGTAATTGTAACAAATACTCTTAGCAAAACAGTAACTCATAAAAGTATACACGTAAAATTAATGTGGCATAGTAGCACTAGCAGTACATAACATTTGTGGTATCCTCGATTCCTTGGTCCCTAAGATTTGGATGTGATTTGAGTTTCAGGCATTAGGCCCTATGGAGTAGACAAGTATTCTTCTTCTTGCGCTCATTACCTAAATTAATCTTGTAGGCATGCCAGCTCAGCTTGTGGCCTAGACAGACATACTTGTGGAGTAGACTTGCGTTACTTTACTGCTGTCTGCAGGTCGGACAGCTGTACTGCACAATTATCTCTTTTTCTATTATTATGGCCATACTCTGTTAAATCAAAGGCAAATGCTCAATTTCACTTTCACCTTGACTACTACAACTAGGCAGATGATATGATTAATTACTAACATGAATGATAATAAACGTCACTCTGTCACGTGACGTGACGTCAAGTGAGGTACTACTATTGTTTGTGACCATGCAACCGATAGGCCGCCCATGGCTGACACTGTCGAAATGACATGGGTAGGGAGGGAGTAGTCGGAGAGAAGCGATTGAGGATGGGTGGGTACATATCGGACATAAGGTCATCTTGGTTGGAAAATTTAATGGTGCCGTCCTCCTCCTCCTCCTCATACTTCCTTCCGGCCATGGTGCCTGGTAATCATTTCATCAACAATACTACTAAGATAATACTAGGCCTAGACTAGAAGGAAACACAACTTTGAGGTTTCCAACATGACCATTATTTACTGATTGAGCATGAGCAAGTAAAAGAAAGCCTTCTTATTGCGTACCACCCGAGGCACTGTGAGGGTCTGGCTGGGGCCCGGGGCATTGGAGGCTGCAGCTGCTGCCTCCTCCTCCTCCGCCAGAGCCACCAGCCACCGATATTCATCCCTGATGGACCGCAGCTTCTGTTGCCAGGTCTTGGCTGCTATCTCCTGCCTGGTGGTTTGGGATGGAGTAGCTAGATCAAGAAAATAATAATGCAATTGTAACAAATACTCTTAGCAAAACAGTAACTCATAAAATAATACACATAAAATGAATGTGGTATAGTAGGACTAGCAGTACATAACATTTGTGGTATCCTCGATTCCTTGGCCACTAAGATTTGGATGTGATTTGAGTGTCAGGCATTAGGCCCCATGGAGTAGACAAGTGTTCTTCTTCTTGCGCTCATTAGCTCAATTAATCTTGTAGGCATGCCAGCTCAGATTGTGGCCTAGACAGACATACTTGTGGAGTAGACTTGTGTTACTTTACTGCTGTCTGCTGGTGGGGCAGCTGTACTGCACAATTATCTCTTTTTCTATTATTATGTCCATACTCTGATAAATCAAAGGCAAATGCTCAATTTCACTTTCACCCTGACTACTACAAATAGGCAGATGATATGATTAATTACTAACATGAATTATAATAAACGTCACTCTGTCACGTGACGTGACGTCAAGTGAGGTACTACTAATGTTTGTGACCATGCAGCCCATAGGACGCCCATTACTGACACTGTCAAAATGGCATGGGTAGGGAGGGAGTAGTCGGAGAGAAGCGATTGAGGATGGGTGGGTACATATTGGACATAAGGTCATCTTGGTTGGAAAATTTAATGGTGCCGTCCTCCTCCTCCTCATATTTCCTTCCGGCCATGGTGCCTGGTAATCATTTCATCAACAATACTACTAAGATAATACTAGGCCTAGACTAGAAGAAAGCACAACTTTGGGGTGTCCAACATGACCATTATTTACTGATTGAGCATGAGCAAGTAAAAGAAAGCCTTCTCATTGCAACAAACACGCGTAGAATGCCTTACTTGGGGATGCAATCTGCACAGCAGAGTAGTAATACTATTAGTAAGGACTAGTAGGTTCTCTGAGTTATTATAGAACCACCACTAGGCAGCCTATAAATTATATAACGGGAGAGGGAAAGCTGACTGAAAACCAAAAGAAAGCAAACTCCAGACAGACTAATGCAGAGTCAGAGGCAGTTTGAGGTAAAAAATGACACTAGAAATATAAATAACTAAGTTATGGTAATGCAGGGATTACAAGAATTTAAAAACAGATAGATCAAAGAGGATTTGAGAAAGCATAAAATTAAGAAATGAAAATAATACAGTTAAATAAATAAGGCGTGGTAAAAGTTAAGGAAGTATATATTAATATTAACAACAGGAAGACTTACTGGGGCTAGCAGAGCCATCCGATATGGAGTGTTCCTGGTAGGCACCTCAAGCTTCTTCACCCGCCTCGGATGCCCTTTATCTTCTTGCCCCTGGATGCTGATGATCATGTAAGACATTATTGACAAAAAATTATTTGTGTTAAATAAATATAAAATAATTGCTCCAGGATTTTTTTTTTTACAGGAAACGGCAATTGCAATAACATTGACCTTTCCTAAATCAGATCGACTAGTATCGCGCTTGCGGAACATCCTATCTTTATTATTCCAAATTGGTTGGTTGCTATTCACTCACTATATGAACTACAAAAAAGGTTCAACTAAGGAGTAAAGGACTGAAGTGAGAGGATGCGAGTCACTAATTTACTAACTAATAGTAAGTAACTAACCACTACCATTATCTTAGTGACAAGACAAAGGAAAGGAGTCTCTCTAGTCTGTATTACCTAACTTAAGTTCTCATAAATAATCAGCACAAGCAAGCGCAAGGTTGCAAACAAGTACGATTATTTGGTAGCCCCAAGACAATCACATAATAAAATATTTTTAAAAGTAACTTACCTGCATGTGAGCAGCAGCATTCCTGCTATTTGGGAAAAAATTATATTTGCAATAACATAGAGAAAACACACAATAATATTTATAAATAGCTACTCACCAACCTCAACACCTAGCAGGTCCAGTAGGTCCTGTAATCAGTCCAGGATATCGGTCCACTGGTGCGTCACTTGGTCATGTGTGCGACGGGCCCCAGCGCAGCGATACATTGCCTGGCGCACCCTTGCCCACCACTGCTGATGCCCCAGGAGGCTGTACCCTGGGCCAGGCCTGCCACCTGCTGCCAGGGTGGAGTGGAGGGGGTGCTGCATAAAGAAAACAAGAGCTGGCACCTCCATCTCTGAAAACAAGGCCCGGGTCTGCACAACATTTGGACGCCGCCTTCCGCAAGGAAGGCGGCTCTTCTTTCCCCGGGTAGCACTCTCTGTCATGACGCTGGAGGCCCTCTGGGCAGAAAAGAAAATGTAGAAAGTAAAAAGGAAGTACAAAATTTGAGAAAGCAAAAAATATAGAAGAACAGTAAAAAACCCAGTAAAAAACACACAAATAGTAAAAAACACAAAATATTCACTTAACAAAACACAGGGAAAGATAATCAATAAAAAAGATCAGAAAAAAAGTTTTGACAAAGAAAAATTTAACAGATTTAGGGAGGATTCAAAAGTAGGCCCCAGCACCATAACAGAGAAGAAAACAAGATGCCCATGCCCGTGCGCGACCGCGTGGTGCAGTTTGTGCAATATTTCCTCCCAAACATGCAATCCGCATTGCCGTACGGCAGAAATGTAATGCTAATGGGCGGAACAAGCAACTCCACCCACTTGCAGAACTCCGCGTAGCGTGCTGGAGTTTTTTTTACCGCTTTACGGAACTCCGCATAGCACAGCTATGTAAACTCCACCCAGGCTTAGTCAAGACCAATCTGGATTTCATATGGGATACAAAAAAGGATCAACTGAACTCTTTATGACATTCAATAAAGTGAGACCCCCTTTTGTACCGCTTTTGGCTGCCATAAGTGTAGCAGGGTATGCTCAGACGTGAGTCCCTTGCTCACTTTTGCCACTGGATTCAAGCAAGCTGGGCTGAAGACGGCTGGAATGCCAGAAACCGGTCCTCGGAAGCTTGTTTCCGGTCCAGGGAAGGCATGGCTTGCCAGTTCGGGCTGGACTGTTCCCATGAGGCACAGGGTCAGACTGATTTGCATATAGCCATGTCTGAACTGGGGTGGCAGAGTGGGCTAAAGAACGGTGATGGATTAAACCCAGATCTTTTGACTGGGTGTGAGTGTTTGATTGATTCAGATGCTCCATCCATCACCACTCCCTTTTGTATCCCTAAAGGTGGGGCAGGTTTCTCCCATCCTTAAGAAACCCACAGCTGACCCCACGGACCTAAACAACCATCGCACTATCTCCAATATTCCCACCCTGGCCAAACATCTGGAAAAATGTGTTCACCATCAACTGACAAATCATATTGATCACTTCAACCTTCTCAACAATCATCAATCTGGCTTCCGGGCAAACCACAGCACAGAATCAGCCATGATACACATCATTGATGATGCCCTCAAAATACTGGATCAAAATGAAGCGTTCCTTCTGATCCTACTAGACCTCTCCTCGGCGTTCGACACGGTCAAACAAGAGAACTTGATTGATCTGCTGAAGCACAGAATGGGTCTATCAAGATCAGTGCTCAACTGGTTTACCTCCTTTCTGCAAAACCGGACTCAAAAATTCAAAGTCAACAACACCTTGTCCAAATCTGTCCCAGTTACACTAGGAGTCCCACAAGTTTCCTCGCTATCCCCTACACTCTTCAACCTATTCATGGAACCACTCACTGATCTGCTACAAGCGTCCAATGTGCAATTTCACATGTACGCTGACGACACTCAACTGTACCTCAACATCAACTCCCTTGACAACATTAATCTGCTTAATACCACTCTTAAGTCCACATAAACATGGCTGGCAGAAAATCAGCTCAAATTGAATGCTTTGAAAGCTGAATTCCTCCTAATTGCCCCACCCGCCAAAGTCCCGATAATGCACAGTTGGATCAAACACCTTACAGCACTCAACATTCAACCAACCATTGTGGATTCAGCGAAATCATTGGGTATAATTCTGGACTGCAATCTGAAAATGCAGAAACACATTAATACCGCAACAAAGGGAGCAAACTTTCAAATTAATACACTAAGGAAGTTGAAACCGTTCCTACCTCCCAATGAATTCAAGATGGCGGTTCAAGCCCTAGTTCTACCGCGGCTGGACTATGAAAGTGTCTCTCTATGCGGTCTCCCCAAAGCCACTACAGCTCCCCTAAGAGCCGCCAACAATGCAGCTGCAAAACTCATCACTGGCTCGAAAAGAAGGTCCCACATCTCCCCTGACCTAAAATCTCTAAACTGGCTGCCTTTTGAAGCCAGAATTCACCTGAAAATAGCCTGCATGACTCACAATGTCCAACATCACCGGGCTCCCAGCTATCTCACACAAAAACTCACAATGTCTGGGGGAACAGATCCACGAGAATTGCGGAAAACCTCCTTCTGAAGCCACAAAAATTCAACAAGAAAAAAACTTACAAACGATCCTTCTCAGGAATGGCACCCAGGATATGGAATGCCCTTCCACCGGAAACAAGACTGAACCCCTCAACCTCATCCTTCAAGTTGGAAGTAAAATCCTTATGGCAAAATTCACCTAAACACAACCCCAGGCTCTCACGACATTGCTTCGTCTGCCCGCCTTTGCTTTGCACCTTACCGCTTTGCTGTTTGTTTACTCATTATTCTTCTTTGATTCACCAAGCCACTCCTATTCTGCGTCATGTTGTTCTACTTTTGTCTTCATGAATAATGCTCTGCTCTATGATATGTTATTGTATGATATAACCAAACTCATGTACTGTAAAGCACTCGGATACCCGCAAGGGTCTTGTCCGCGCTCTATAAAACTTTCAAAATAAATAAAATAAATGTATATAAGGCGTAGCCCCTATCGCCACCACAACATCACTATAGGTGACGTTGTGGTGGCGATAGGCACTTGCACATATGCCCCAATGTCTTCTAGTAGAGTGCAGTGTTAGATTTTGCCAAGTAAGGTCTTAGAGACAAGACAGAGGTCAATAACATTGAACATCCAGTGGTCAGAGAGTACAGATATATATTCAGGCCACAAGGATCAAATTGCCATCACAGTTCAACTAGGGAACTGGCTTCATTAACTCCTTACATATTTATTTATCAAATATTTTTCTATTTCACAGCTCTGCCCCATAGTGTGTGCTTTAATATAAGGAAAGGAGAGGTTACAATTAATAAACTTGAATAAACAGTGAGTAAAATAGAGGTCCTAGCCAAAAAAATTACATTTTCAGATATACTATTTAAATTTGCTGTTGTTGAATATGTGTTTCACCATAAAAGCAAAATAGTCAAGACATCAATCTAAATACAAAACACTGCATATTCAGAAGGCACTGATAAGTCTACAATTAAAGTCACCAGTGAAATAATCAGGTGACAGTATTCTAACTGCAGCAGATATGTGCTTACACCTTATGTTCTGGCCTTCTACAATCTGCAGTCTATAAATCTCAGTATAGTGCCTGATTATACTTCCCTGTGGTTCCTTGACTATGATGAAAAGCAGCAGAGACAGCTTGCAAGTCACTCATCTCATGTATCATTCTGAACAAACAGGGTCTACTGTTCATGCCCACTTTAAAGATTACTTATAATGCAGTTTGTGAGCTCACATTCCCATCTTCATCAGAGTTCTAAAAATGTAGACTAATTTTCTACCTGTTGAAAACCATCCTTTGGGACTCTAATAAACTACCTTTGTTAGACCGTCATATTTAGGGTGGGTGGTCTTTCCCTGGACTTTTTCCTTTTGTCTCTATGATTTGCGGATTCTTTTTGTTGACCTAAGGACTCTGAACACTTTACCAATGCTAACCAGTGCATGTGTTTCTAACCCTAAAACACAATGAAATTGGTGTATACCTGATTGGCATATCTGTTGTACCAGTAAGTCCCTTGTAAAATATTATACAATATACACATGGTCTGCATTTTTAATAATGCTGTTAGTGGGCTGCAGCACTGATTGTACCACCGTAGAACTAGTCTTTCAAAAGTGTCTTATGCCTGCCACTGCAATGTAAGTGTGTGCAGTTCTTTACCTGCCTTAAACTTCCCTCTCATTACTAACTCCTAAGGTAGGTCCTAAGTAACCCTAAGTAAAAGGAAGGACTTGTACTTGTATGTTTTACATGTCCTGGTAGTGACAAACAGCCTATTTCATATTACACTACTTCACGCCTACTCTTCTTATAAGCTAGCATTGGTAATTCCTTAACAACACTTCTAAGCTGTAATAACTGATTAGAAAGGGGTGGCTAAATCATGTTTCATAACTTTTGAAGGGCAATGATGAATCCTCTTTAGTGGTAAAGTTTGATTTGACATGACTCTTAGAAATGGCACTTTTCATCTTATCTGGGTCGTCTAAATGTGTGCCATAAATTGTACAAATGGTCCAAAAAAGGCCTTCCAAACACAACTCAATAATCACCCAGCGGCCGAAAGAATCTTCTTTTACACGCTTATATGTCCCACAACCGTATCTTTTCAAAACAGCCACACCTCTTGTTCTTGTACCTTGTCGTGTACACCTAATTCCATACCCAAATCTTTAAACCAGCTCCTATTATTCCATGCAATATGGGTCTCCTGTACACACAGTAGATCAACTCCCATGGAAGTAAGAATTTGAGCCATTATCCCTCTTTTTTCCTTTCATTCAGCCCGCAAATATTCCAAGAACAAACTGTAAATGTACCCATTCTCGTAATTGAAATGGTTTAACAGAACTAAGACATAATTCCTGGCCACGATACTACTTGGCACTACTAAGACAGAATATGCTATTGTAAAGTCTTTATTTATCAAGTCTTGACTGCTATTTACACTTAAAAACACTCCTCTACTATTCCTTGCCCCAACCCACCCCCTCCTACCCCACCCTTCCTGCCCCGAAAACCACCCTCACCCACCCAAGCACCCACCCAAATTAGGCAAAGGGACTGAATAGTCCCCATTGCTGATGGAGAGAAAGGCTAGTTGCCCTTCACCGGTCAGCCCTACCCCCTCTGGCATAAAAAGATCGAAAACACAATAAAGATTTATCTATACAATAATCACAGAACATGTCACCATGCTAAATTGTACCTAGAAAGACCTTAGCAGCAATCTCAGACACAGAAAATTGCGTTTTCTCCTTATGAATAATGTTAAGCTTGGAGGGATTTAGTAAGTATGCCTGTGCTCCCTTAGCTTGAAACAATGGTATAAGTTGCCTTAAATTCCACCTCTGCTGCACCGTGCACCGTGGCCAGGCAATAATCTGGGCGTACTAAAAATTTGACCCCCTTTTTCTTGCGGTCTGGCCTAGCTAAATCATATAAAGCTTCCTGTGACATAAAAGCTATTCAAACAGATCAGTATAGCTCTGGGCTTCCCACCAGACGGCCTAGTACCATTCCGCTTTTGGAAGGGGAATCGGTGTACTCTTTGTTGTTCAACCTGACCATTCGGTCAGTTCAGGGAAGGCTTCTGTGAACAGCTCCACAATAAATTGTCGAATGTCACTGCCTTCCGCACCTTCCGGGATGCCAAGCCCTCGCAAATTGTTCCTCCTGGATCGGTTCTCAAGATCAATTAGCTTCCAGTTAATGTCATCCCTAAGAGCCTTGAGTGAAGAGAGTTCCGTTTTCTGCTGTAACATTTCATCCTCAAATATGGAAATTCTGGCTTCTGTCTCCCCGATCCGAGCGGACATCTCAATGGAAGTCTTGACAACTCTGCGCACTGTGTTTTGCAGCTTGCGCACTGCCCCTTGCATCCGCAAGCCTTCAGCTTTTGTCTCCTCACGGTGTGACATGATAACGTGATAGATAGTGGCTAAGGTGATTTCACTCTCAATATGATCTTTCGGACGAGTATATATGTTCTCGCCCCTGGGTTCACTTGTTACACCGGACTCTGACTCGGCAGAAGAATGACCCAATATGGGGGATCCATCATTTCTAAGACATTCTCTGGACAGAGAATTAGGCAAGCCCATTGCTTCTTTTGCTTTACGCACTGTGCTTTTTCCCCACAGGACTCCTCTCTCCTCCAACATGGCGATTGGCAAACGACCGTAAAGCATTTCCCGAGGAGCCCCGAGCCTGCAGTCTGGAGATTTCGCGTCGTGGCATTTTTTTTTTTGCCGATTACCGCGAAATTAGGCAAGGCCGGTTCAGGGATTGAAGACTGAAGCCGTCGGAGCTTCAACCTTGAGGGTCTGCAGCCGAGGAGTTTTGCTGTGGACTGGCTTTCAGCACCCGCGCACCCCCGCTCAGGAGGAGAAAGAGAAGGTGCTTTTTTCTGGCAGCTAAGAAGGACAGCGAGGGCAGTATACAATGAGGTGAGGAGGGGGGTGCACTAGTAACTACCAGGATAACTGTTAAGGGTGCAGGAAAGGAAGAATAAACGTGAGTCCGTCTGTGAAAGAAGCAACTTGCTTACTTCTAAGAGAAGATAAAAGAAAGAAAAGGGTGGGGTTTACCAGGACTTCTTTCCGGGACTTGTAATACCAGGGGTCCTAGGGGAGCAGAGGAAGTAAAACAGAAGGAAGGAGAGGAAGGAAGGAAAAAGGAGAAAAAAATGGGAAAGTCACAAGCCAAGAGGAAGGAGGAGAGGGGAGGGGAAGAAGAGTAAAGGAAAGGAAAAGGACGCGCTTTATGAGCTACTTTCGGTATTCCCGATCTGCCTACCTGGAACTGCGTCGCTGGATTCCTCGTCGCCGCTTGTTGATTGTAGGGGTTCTACTGGTTGCTGGGGGATTCCGCCTACAGGGGACCCACCTTACCTGCCATCACCACCGATATTGCCATCTCGTGCTCCCTGGCCCCCTGCTGCTTTCAAGGCGAGGGAGTAAGACACCGACCTGCCGCAACGCCGTCATCCCTGCCATGAAGGAAATGGCATTGGCAGACTACATCCCCCAGGGGCCTTTCGAGGGCGCACGCCGAATACGTCATCAGAGGACGCCATAGGCCCTCATAGGTGGCGCTGCATCGCCACAGCGCGAGACGCACGCGCCCGGGCCCGTCCTTGCCCATCCTTGCCCGTCCTTGCCCGTCATCGACCGGAGTAGACTGGGCTGGTCCAACCCTCCAACTTTTGGAGCCCCGGTAGAGAACCGGGTCTTATGGGCCGGGCGGCGCAGGGCACGCCTAATATCTCTGGGTTCACCTGCCTTGTTGGACAGAGACACGAGACACTCTGTTGGGCGTAGAAAATCAGATTTATTAGCTGCAGCCAAGCACAGTTGTCCAAGAAGTGCCCTAATGGTATATTCTCAGGAGACTGCCACTTAACTCCGTGGCTCACAGTCTATTATAGTACACATATTTACAATGCCCACTCCCAAAACATACAAAACAGACGAATAGGAATAGTTCGAAAACAAGCTATTGAGTGTCCAAAACACACCCTTCTTTCAGACCCAGTGTGCTCCCCTCCCCTCAAGTTAATCAACACTAGTGCCCGTAATTCAATTTGCAGGTGGTAGAACATGTTTGTATGCTTCAAAGGATAGTTTATGTAACTAGAGAATACAGGAAGAGACTAGCGAAGGCCAGTCAAATAAGATAAAGTCAGGAAGAATGGTGGGACCCAAACAGTGGAGTAAAGCAAGGATTAATCAATCTAGACATGGATTTAACAAACTCGGCCAGGCCCTGACATCGGTTTGGTAATCAAGGACAAGGGTTTACTCTTTAACAGAAGAGACACATAGCAGCTGAAAAAGCAAAAACACCGCGTTCGCCGTGCTGCCTGAGTGAGGCAACACAAAATGGCGGCTAAACACAAAATGGCGGCTAGATACGAAGCGGAGCCGAAAACCACAGAACCTCACCGGCATCCCGCCATATCGGTTGGATCTAAAGGTACGGTGATCCCTTACTGCCCTCTTTGTTACTGCATGCACTAATATTTTTAGAAATGGCTCCACCAATTCCCCCCACTGTGCACAAGGGAAACGCGCATGCGCTGTGAAACGTTCTGTTCCCAAAGCAAATCCCCCGTCACCTCTGGTCCCTACAGCAATAGACTTAATGCTTCAAAAGGCGATTGGTGTGGTCACCATTGAAATTGAACTAACCGAAAGACATCTTTCAATTACACCTGATTGTTTTCCATTGACTTCTCCTCCCCCTATTGACTTAATGAACTCATTTGAACTGAATGGGAGTGCAAAAATGTATTCGGACTCAAATGACCACAATACCTCATTGATTACGGCCTCTAGATCAGAGGGCCAACCATCCGCTGCCCGGCTGCCAAAGAAGAGAATCCTGGGTAGTAATCAGGGTCCTAAAGGGAAAAAATCTAAGGATGGGCTTGGCAGAGGTCCTGTTAAGTCATAGAAAAATGGTAATCCCCTAGTTAATGCTATTAAAAATCCAGAAGTTCTGACCTACCCTCCCTGGGTCAAAGCTTTAGTGGCAGACTTGCTGTCCCAGAGCAGAACGATGGTAAGAGAAGAGATTGCCCCCATTCTCTTGCACCTCTCAAATTTTCCAACTCCTATAAATACCCCACAGATATTATTTAACAAAGAAGTTACTGCTAACCCAACTACTAGTAGATTTAATGCTGGGCCGTCTAGATTTCCAGACCCTCTCCCGAGTTTGGTAACAGAGTCACCGAATGCTGCTAAAATGCCCCAAAAACAGGTTCCCCCTAGCTCTGAAGTTATTAATTTAACTGGTGATAGAGGGTTGCCATACTCTGGCCAAGGACCTGCACCTCTATCAGCTCCCCAAGGAGCCATGGGGAATAATTTCAGATTGTTGAAACCGCTGTTGGCCCGACATACTCTTTCGGGAAAAAATCCAAAGGGGGTGAGTCTAGTGGTCCACCCTCTGCAGAGGAGAACTCGGGGGTGGAAGTGGTGTGATCCAGCAATCCTTTCTCCCTACAATCAATCTTTCCCCCGAGGCTGTCCCTTGCGTAATTATTTTGACAGGAATCTCAGAACTCAAGGAAGGCCTTAAAGAATCCCAGCTTGAACTCTGTAATAAGATTCTGTTCTGGCTGGTGAAAAATAAGCAGTTTATACGTACGATAAGGCAGGCGAAATCTTGATGGTAAGGAGGGTAGCGTGGGTGGGCCCTACTCCGAACACTATTGCTGGAGACTGTGGGATCATTAACTTTAGGCACCAAGAAAGCATCCAAAGATTAGTGTTGCTACCTCCTTTTGCTACCAATCACTCTGTGCCCATTAGAGCCCTTACCTTGGATTTTTTCTACCCAAGTCCAAGAAGGGCAGGTCTTCCCCGCCCCCTACCTGACCGTGATAGATGGGCCAAGCCCTGTTGTTTTGTACCCACCACTACATATCCAAATCCATTGCTCTATAGCATTCCAATATCCAATCGGCATGCCCCTTTGGAGGATGTCGATTGGCTGTTAGGGCGGGATGATTCAAATACAGCTACATTCTCTATCAGGTCTTTGGAAAAATCCTTCAATCAGTGTTTGATCCCTAAAAATCCAGAGCCAGATTTCAACTGTCAAAATAAGGCCACCCAACAAAAAACTAATACCTTAGACGTAACGGAGCTTGGTAGTTCAGAGGGTTACCATTCAACACCTTATGTTTGTCCCATTGTCCAAACTTTGGAGAAGGAAATTATTAATTGTGAACTCCACAAGAGTGATTGTCCCTCTGATGGCCTAGCCCTGAGTAATAGGAGCTTAATTGAAAATTGTGGTGGGTCCTCGACAGGTGATGCTAAAATCTCTATTCTGTCGTGGAATGTGGCGGGGCTTAACAATAAATTGGCCTGCCCTGATTGGGGTCTGTTTATAGATAAGTTTGAAATTTGTCTTTTTTCAGGAGACATGGGCCCGGGAAAATCTTTTCAGGCCGGGCTACTTTTCTGTCAGTAATTTGGCATCGATTGGCAAGAGGGGCAGACCGTTTGGGGGCCTGACTATTTTTATTGCCTCTCATTTGGGTTGTACAGTGACCCAATTAAACTCCCCTTCACCTGATCTCTTATGCATTAGACTTTCCTTTAGGTCAAAACTATGTATAACCATTATCAATGTTAATTTTAGACCCACCAAGCTGGGCAAACAATCTTTAAATCTGGATTTCCTTGAAAACCTCATTTCTATGGTTAAGGGGGGGAGTACCTTGATTGTAGCAGGAGATTTCAACTGCCAGTATGAGCCACTACTGGGTCTGATTGAACTATTTCCAGTATTGAGGACTCGTTGTGGTCCATCCCGGAGTTGCAAATCTCTCCGATAAGGGCATGGTCACCTTTAGCCCTCCAACTGAATTCCATCACTTTGGCCCATTCCTTGAGAGCCTGTAATAGCCGGTCAAAATCTGATTTGAAGGGTAAGCCTACTTTTAATCGTCCAGGGCAGTCCTCCTGTATAGACTATATTCTGGTTGAGGCTAGCTCCTGGTCTAAGGTCCTGGACTTTGTGGTTTTACCCCGCCACAACAGTGACCATAATGCCCTGGTTCTCAAATTAGATTTCCCTGAGTTGAATCTGAACATCGGACCAAGTGAGGAAATACAGGAGCCACTAATATTATCTAATGATAGGAGAAGGTTAAAATGGCCGACCGTAAAGCGTTCTCCTGAATTAATGAGATCACTCTACCAAACTGTCCTCCGAGCCCTTGACGACCTAAGTGGTACAATAGATCTGGGGCAGGGCCTATCTGCTCACTCCTCAACCCATTAATGGGAAAATCCAGGAGTAAGAAGAAGATCAACACCTGGTATGATTCTAACTGTAGGAAAGCAAAGGGGGCTCTCTTGGCTGCAATTAAAGCCTCAAATCGACCACTAATTAAAATTAAGAGGGTTGAGTATCAGAATCTGCATTCTGAGGCCAAACAGATGTGGGAAAATACTAAATGGGATGATATAAAAAATGCATTAGGCAGTAGGGACATGAGAACATTTTGGTCCATAGTCCGTTCTTGTACCAAGGAAGGGCTAATTGTTTCTGCTCCTAATATTGCACCACAGAGCTGGGTGGACCACTATCAAAACCTACATGCCGCCCCGGCCGAAGAAATCCTTCTAGTTGAACCTTCAGATCAGTTATCACCCCAAAACCTGCTCCCTATCAGGATCATTCCACCACCTATGAATCTTTAGAGTCCAAAATAAGTCTGAAGGAGATAGAGGTAGCTATAAACAGGCTCCCAGTAGTTAAGGCGCCTGGCCTTGATAAAATCCCCGGCGACCTTTATAAAGATCAAACCTGGGATATGGGGCCCTTACCTCTAACTGCTATTTAATGCTATTTTACAGGGCGCCAAATTACCTGCCACATGGGTTGGAGCCGAGATTATACCAGTCTTCAAAAAAGGTTCCCCTCTTCTTCCGCTCGTTTATCGTCCGATCAGTCTGATTGATGTGAGCCAAAAATTATTCTCACGTATCATTCTTGATTGGCTCCAGAATTGGATGGAAGAACGGCAGATTCTCAGCCCCTTTCAGGTGGGTTTTAGGGAAAAGACGTCCACGATCTACCAGCTATTAAGGCTCCAACTACTTTACTGGAAGACTGTGAGAGTAGAGGGTGGCAGCCTCTACTTAATTTTCGTCGACCTCAAAACTGCCTTTGATCTGGTGCCCCATAAAATCTTGTGGGATGTTTTGGAGGACATGGGGGTACCTATTGATCTCCTTAACATCATTAGGAGACTCCATTCAGATAACTTTGCCCAAGTCAGGAGTGGTAAATGGGGCAGTCTTACATCTAAAATCCCAGTCAATAGAGGAGTATGACAAGGGTGCGTACTGGCACCTACTTTATTTTGTCTCTTCATTAATGCTTTGATTGCCCACCTTAAAGGTGTAAAAGACATTGACGCCCCAAAAATGAGAGGAGAACAGGTGGTGGCATTTATGTTTGCAGATGACACTCTTCTGTTGTCAAAATCTCCCATGGGAATTCAACGTGCCCTGGATAGCTTTGCAAACTTTTGTCATATAAGGGGGTTGGAGATCAATACACAGAAAACCAAATTCATGGTCTGCAATCCAACTAAGACCCGCTGTCCCAATCCCTCTTTGAATGGCGTAGCTTTGGACAGGGTCACTGTTTTTGACTACCTGGGTATCACTCTTACGGACAAAATGGACTGGGCCCCTCAATTGGCAAAGGTTAGACTGAGACTAGCCCAGATTACGGGTGGTATTTTAAAATTACACCGAGAGTCCTCTTCAAAGCCAGTAGCATCGATCATTATAATTCATAAAGCCCAAACCAGGGGAGCAATCGTATATGGAGCTGAATTGTGGGACCATTGCCAGGTGGATGGTATTAGTAAGACCGAAAACCAATTCCTAAGATCTTTGTTAGCCCTTCCATCTAGTACTCCCCTCACCCCGTTGAGAATGGACCTGGGTATTAGACCTTTAGATGAGGAAGTTGCTTTACGCCCTATTGTTTATTGGCGCAGGTTGTGGGTGACCCCTGAACTATTTCATTTTAGAACAGCTTTGGAAGAGTTATTAATTCTTCCTGGGTCCGAGAGAATAACTTGGCTTGTTTTTATAAAAAAGGAATGTCTGAGATTAGACTTGCCTGGCCTCTGGTATAATCCTCTTGTTGTCTGCGCCTAGCTGTCTCGTCTTGAATTGATCAATTTGGACCGCAATAAAAGACTAGAGGCCATCCTTGGTAATTCTTCTCTGGGCCCACTTACAGTTTACTTTCTTAATCTTAAAGATGCTTATATAGTGGAACCATTCTTAGATGAAATCTTCCCTCCTACAGCGAGGAAATATTATCTTCAATTTAGATATGGAACACTTCCGGTAAGGACCTTCGCCAACAAATGGTCGACTACCAAAACGATAGAATGTCCAGCGTGCAGGGCAAATGAAGAATCTGAGGCCCATGTTTTCTTTTTATGCCCGACTTACAAATCCATACGGCAACGTTGGCTTATCCAACTCTGTAAAAACTTGGGATTCAGACATTATAAAGAGGCCCTCAGAACACTTACAAGTAATACTTCTACCCCAGTCGTATTCTCAGTTTCACGCTTTATTGACGCCATGTGGCGAAGGAGGAGATCTTATCTGGAGAAGGAAATGATTTATGTACAGTACTTAACTCTTTTTATTGTTGTACAGTTTTTAAAATTTTTATATTTGTATTTATTTTTAGTTGTTGTTGAAAAGCTTTATTTCAATAAACAATTGTATCTTAAAAGCATTACAAATAATCGGAAACTGCAGATAAACAATACAAATGTCTCACTAGTTAAGAACAATTAAAAATGCCATTTTATGCATGAAATAAATTAGTTAAAATAGATTAAATTGAGATGAGACAGTCTGTTTCTGCGAAGTATCCACGACCATTTAAAAAATTTAGAAATACCACAAACTATAGGAGGAGATGTGTCTGTTAACAAGATACGCAGCGCCACCAAATGTTCGCGTGTCCCAAGGCGTTTAAATAGAGGTTTGAGCCAGCACCTCCTTGGACGGATATAGTCTGGGCACTCAAAAAGAATATGTGCCACCGTCTCAGGCCGTGTAGGGCAGAAAGCACAAAAGGGCGAAATCTACACTGGCGATTTCCATTGAGATATGAGGTCCCCAATCGGGAGAGTGCCTATTCTGAATTTGATGTAAAGAGCCCTATCGACTGGCATGGTGATCAAATCCAGGTAGGGTTCGTAGGCCACCACGTCCTTGATTCTAAGAAATGCTGCGGTCGAATTGCAGTGACGTGGGTTACCAATAAGTTGGGAGGAGACCCAGTCCCAATACAGTTTTTTCAGGATAACCTTGGGTGGGGCAGATTTTGTGGTCCAACAGTCTCCGAAGCCCAGCTCCCCCAAAAGGTTTTTTATCTCCCTCAGCCACTTGATCTTATGCCAGCCACCCATTTCCATCACCTCAGACAGCCCGTCAGCATAAGATTTTAGCTCTGGCACCCTCCACAAACGAGCCCATAATAGCAACGGCCGGAGACGAGCCTGGTCCTTGATTGTCTTACAGCCCACGTCTAAGCAAACCGGGACTGTGGGAGTACTCAAGGGGAGAGCAAGTAAGTCTTTCAGAAATTTGCTCTCTGACTTGGATAGGGACTCCAGATTAAAAAAGCCCCATAACTCCGCCCCATAAAGTGCGGAGGTAACTCCCTTTGCTTTATAAATCTCTATTGCAGGTGCCACAGACTCTTTAGATGAGGCATGATACTCCTTTAGCAACGCACCCCCTACCCTTTTGTGGCTGAGGACCATCTTGTTGATGTGTGACATCCAGCTCATAGTGTCACACAGGCGTATTCCCAGGTAATCAAATTCGGAAACTTTCTCAAGCGGGATAGAGTTCAAAACTGGAGGGCGTCCTAGTTTCCGTGGTGGATGCATGACCAGATATTTTGTTTTGTCCACATTGATCACCAATCCCCTTGCCAAACAGAAGTCCTGGAATCGGGTCAAAAGCTTCTGGAGACCCTGTGGAGTCTTGGAGATGAGGAGGGTATCATCCGCCAACAATAATGTGGGGATCCGTACGCCCCCCAGGGAAGGTGCATCTGCAGGTTCTTGAAGCAGATGCTCTACCACACCATTTACATACAGGGAAAATAGGGTGGGAGCCAGCACACAACCCTGGCGGACGCCCCTACACACCGGGATCCTTTCGGTCGTTTCCCCACTCTGGCCCCACCGCACCTGGGCAAAGTTGTCAGTGTGAAGTTTTATCAGGAGTGACAGAATGTAGTGAGGGATCCCAAGGCCCTGGAGAACCCCCCTAAAGTTCCTCCCTTGGTACCAGGTCGAAGGCAGTCTTTAGGTCGATGAAGGCCAAATAGAGACTGCCCTTACCCAGTTCCACCACCTTCCAGTGCAGAAGCATAAGTCTAAAGACTTGTTCTATAGTGCCCGTTCCTGAGCGGAACCCTGCCTGGAAGTCAGATAGGATATAGTTTTCATCCACCCAGTGGAGGATCCTCCCTAAAATCACCTTCCCCGCCACTTTTTGTGTTGAGTCAATCAGACTTATTGGCCTGTAATTCCCTGGGTTCTCCCGACATCCCTTTTTGAATATGGGGACCACCTCCGCCCCCTTCCAAGATTCTGGGACAGGTCCGCCTTCCATGATGGCATTCAGAAGGATGGAGATCAGGGTGGCCCATTCGGTCGGGTATGCTCTAAGTAAGTCCCCCGGAATCCCATCTGGGCCGGCTGCTTTCAAGGGTACCACAGACTTTATTACATTTACTACCTCCCGGACGGTGAAAGGGTCAATAATTCCATTCCAACCTAGGGAGGAGAGTACAAAAGGTTCATTAAGGGGCCCTTCTACCGGGGAGTATAAAGCCCCAAAATGATTAGACCAGGTCTGGGACGGGATGGTACAAGTCCTCAGTGTGTCATCTGGTCGACTCCTAGAACCCACCAGGTTCCAGAAGCCCCTGGCATCTTTTCCTTTGCTGGCGGCTAATAGGTCCTCCCAAAACTTATCCTCCCATTCTTTTTTTGCTATTTGAAGACTCTGGGAGTAGAGCTTCCGGGCCTCCCTAATCCTAGTTTGGGATTTTGACTTGACTGCACCCACCAACATTTTCTTCCTTACCCTGCAGTTGTGGGTATACCATCCCTGTCTTCTCAAAGGCCTTGTTTTAGCCCCCTTATGTCTCGTTGGTAGAATAAACACATTTCTTATGGCCTTGGTCAGGACGCAGAATTTCCCTGACACCCCCACCGGGCCTCCCTCTGGGTTAACCAAATCACATTGGGCTGCAGCCAGGAGTAGCGTTATTGCCTCGACCTTCTTGAAAGAGAGCTTAAGCTTTGGCCACTTCAACCGCCTGCCGCAATGTGAAACAGTTGAGTCCCCAGAGATGGTAGTGACAATAGGCAATGGACCCCCTCTATTAACTGACCACCAGGGAGTCAGGGTCAGCGAGAGCAAGTTGTGATCACTCTCTACGGACGGAATGATTACCATGTCCCTCACCGAGGTCCATAGGCACATGTCGAGCAAGATGTAATCAATTCTCGACGTGTGATTGGGCCTGTTGTAAGTGTGGACACCCGCCCTGTCTGATCGTGACCTCCCATTGAGTGCCCTCAGATCAAACTCCACACTAAGGGTGTTGATCTGAAGCGCCACTTCGGTCCACCTCTTGATCGGGGTTAGTTCTAAGGCTGGGATCCCTCTTCTCTGATCCTCCTCCTCCAGATCCAAAGTGTCGTCCGAGCCCAATGGCTCGAACGTACAATTTAGATCGCCTGCAACTAGGGTACATGACTTATAGGGAGTTGTCCTTAAGAAGCCCTCCAAGTGGGCAATTGTGGGCGACTGTCTACCTCCCTTTGTGCCCCGTGCATAGATGTTAAAAATATTCAGAATGGGACGACCCCGGACATCTTTAAGTATGATATTAAGGAGGTCAGGGCTGTTGGTCTGGTGGACCTCTACCCTACAGTTTAGTGAAGCAGCCACCCAGACGAGAAGACCGCCAGAGGGGCGTCCCCTCCCTGCTTCTGGGTAAACAGCTGGAATGGAGTAGGAGGAGTAACCGGCCTTGTGGGTGGGCTCCCTACTCCACGTCTCCTGGAAGATGCAAATCGAGTGCTCCTCCACGAGAGCATTCCAATCAGGCAGGGCAAGCTTTCTAGCTATTCCAGCCACATTCCAGTTGAAAACCCTAAAGGCTGGGTCCGTTACAGCTGGGATGCGACTGGACTCAACTTCGCAGTCGACAACGCCCCCAAGCGGGACAAATGGACCAACGCCCACACTGCTGGTAAGCTGCCCACCCTCAGAGTCCCTCCAGGCAATATTTACTGTGGGTGTGGCGGGTGGGGGGGGCAAGCTAGTCAGCTTTTCAGTAGAATTAGTAGCCCCTCTCACTTTAGAGACTCCAGGGACCAGCCCACGGGGATCTTCAAGTCAATACCCTGTTATGCCCCAGATCGATCCTGGCCATACTGCCTGGGGGTAGAACTGGGGTCCCACCGAGTGCCATGGACGGTCGCTAGTGCTGTAGCTTGTTTCCCCAATTACAGGACTAACGTGATTAATAAAGGGGCGGGGGTAGAAGTAGGACAGGTCCACCACGCTAATGCTGAGGCCACCCACATGCTGATTCAGGTTGGAAATTGTTTGTGCGACTCTATTATCTTGGAAATTAACTACCACGCAGTCCCCTTCCAGTCGTTTCCTACTCTGTCCTATCCAGCCTACCCTGCGGACTCCCAGGATTACTCCCTCCATACCCCTAGGTAGTGGTTTGTTAGTTTTTAACCAATGCAGAGTTTTTTTCTTTAGGGTCTGGTGGGTCTCAAACTGGGCATCTTTCAGGGGAGGGACATTTACTAGAACAGCGACGTATGGGTGGCACTCCGGAGGAAGATTTACAGGGGGGCTCTTGTGAGTATTTTTCGGGGTAATGACTGCTAGTGGACGTGCTCCTAAATGACTCGTACTATGTTTTACTAAGGGAGCTGGCCCTGCTCTCTTGCCCTGGTCAATTCCCTGCATCGGTTGTCTAGGCTTAGCCAAAGCCCCACCTGCTGGCAGCTTAACATTGTCTTGTTTTTTGCTCAAGGCTTTAGAGGTCTTAGGGGATCTTGCATGAATCTGGGCGGTATGTAAAATAGGCCCCTGGTTGGGTCGTAGTAAGGACCTCAGGAGTGGCAGTCAGGTCCTTAGGTGCTACAACAGCAAGTACAGACGTTACCAATGGTGGGGCCTGTACTGGATCTACAGGTACCCGATTTCCCCTAGTCCCCCCCATGTTGTCATCGGTGATTTTAGACTGAAGTTTGATGAGCATTTTAAGTGAGTAAAAGTTGTCAAGGGTGGACTGCTCAAATTTATCCAGTCTAGCCCCCAGACCCTTGACCTGGTCGGTGAGCGGGACTGATAAAGCTTTAATCAGGTCCTCGATTTGTTTGAGGGAGACAGAAGCCTGAGAAGCTGATGAAATATCTGGGGGATTGGAGATTACCTTGGCGGCCTCTAGTGCTGTGCCTAGAGGGAGGTTACCACCCATCCCATCAGGGTCCATTACAAGTGAGCCCTTGCCTGGTTTCATGCCCATACCCCTTACCAGTTGGTTCCTGGGACGCTTGTACAATGAAGTATGGCTGCCTTTCCGCATGGTAACAGCCCATTTCCTTTTTTTCTGGTTGTGGGAGTCATGGGCCTTGCAAGACAGAGGGGGAGCCAAAGGAGAATCTTGGTGTGTTGGGTGCAAAACCTTGCCGATGTCAGGGCAAGGGAGATCTGAAGAGCGGGGGTCCTGGACCACAGGGCTGATGTCAGGAGATGGTGATTGAGCTACCAGGCTCTCCAGCCTGTCAATGCTTGCATGTATAGCGGACATCCGTGGTTGCTCAAACGTGAGGGGAAGGTTCCGGCACAGTGGTAGGGGGCAAAACGCGTGCCGTACGACCAAGTAAAGAGCGTCTAGCTGGTAAAAAAACTTGAGATAGTCGGCGATCCGTCATAGCTATCTCTTTTTCTATGACAGCGGCTACTCTGGTTATAAATGTTTCCATTGTTCCTATCACTGCACTCCCAGCAACTCCCTCCCCCCCTCCCCTGATGCTTTTCCCAGACCGAGTAGACATGTTGGTGTCAGCTCCCTCAGTCCAATACCTCTCAGAGCCGTGGGTGAAAGATGGGTGGCCCAGCCCAGCCTCTGACAGCCCCTGACGGCCACAGACGGCCCGCCCTCTGCCCGGGCTCCGCCCGGCGCCATCCACGCGCGTCCGCGACGCGGAGGAAGCTCCGCGATTTTATGCGCCTCCGGGTGCACGGGACAGGAAGTGGTCGTCTGCCACCGCAAGGGACGCTGGGAACCGTAGTTCCTCCCCTCAGCAGCCGGGATGGAAGTTTGCACCGGCGGCGGGAGGAAACAGCGGCGTCAGCGGCCCAGCGCCCTGCAGCGGTCTCTGTGGCGGTGAGTAGGCTCCTGCCTTGCCTTTAGCGGTCCAAAGAATGTCCCCCGCTCCTTCGAGGGAGCTCCGCGATTTTATGCGCCTCCGGGCGCACGGGACAGGAAGTGGTCGTCTGCCACCGCAAGGGACGCTGGGAACCGTAGTTCCTCCCCTCGGCAGCCGGGATGGAAGTTTGCGCCGCGGCGGGAGGAAACAGCGACGTCTGAGGCCCAGCACCCTGCAGCGGTCTCCGTGGCGGTGAGTAGGCTCCTGCCTTGCCTTTAGCGGTCCAAAGAATGTCCCCCCATTTGGAAATAGGGGGACTGGGAAATCGCAAACTACTTCCGTGGCTCGGCGCGTGCTCCTCGAGCCGCTCTCTCCACACCGCAGCTCAACTCCTGCTATTTATTTTTAGTGCTTCTTGTACAGTGTTTTTAAGAAATGTTTAGGATGGTTACTATGTATCTATTTTTTCATTACTGCTGGATATCTTGTTGAGATGAAGAAACTCCACGAGATAGAATTTCAACTCATGACGGCGATAGGCAGTTGTCAGGATACTGATCAAATTCTGAGTGACTTAGCCGCTCAAAAGACGAGGCTATATCAGAACTTTGCTACAAAGCTAGCCGCACAAACTGCAGTATACAGAGCAGAGATTTATGAAGTGGGACAGAATTTGGGCTGAATACTGGCAAAAAGGCTGCGTAAGAAAGAGGTTGCCAAAAGGATAGATAGTATCCAGTATGAGTCAGGGCAAATTTACAATAGACCTGCAGAAGATTTATAGGTTTTCATCAATTTTATAGTAAGCTGTATATGGAGGAGATTACATGTGGTAGTGAAGATAATGTAACTGCTTTAGTGCTGATATTGAAACTCCTATATTAACACCTGAGCAGACTGAAGAATTAGATACAGTCATCATATGGGAAGAAGTGGAGGCAGCTTTATTATTATTGGCGGTTGGTAAGGCGGTAGGCCCTGACGCCATCCCTCTTGGATTTTTCTGGATTTTTCAACAGGTTTTGAAAGAAGAACTCATGACAGTCTTTTTGGAAGCTCAGAAGGGGAATGCACCTTTGTCCAAAGATAAACCACCTTTAATGCCCTCCTCATATAGGTCTATCTCGCTTATCAACGCCGATAGCAAAATATACTCAAAGATTTTAGCATTGCGTTTATCCGGCATCATTTCATCTCTTGTGTCAAAGTTCCAGCCTGGATTCATACCTGAAAGTGACACAGCTGATCATGTTCGGCGATTGATCGCTTTGTGGATTGGGCGCAAACAACTAATTTTACAATGGGGGTAACCCTGTTTGATGCCGAAAAGGCATTTGACAGGGTTTCCTGGCATATATATGGGACGTTCTAGGATTGAAGGGATTCGGTCCTAGAATGTTACCAGCCCTCAAGGTTCTCTATTCTTCCACAACTGCATCCTAGAATAGTGGACAGCATATGCCCGGCCAACTTCTCACATTGGTGTGCAGCGTGTGGGATTCCAGCTTGCCAAGTGTTTGATTATTTGAAAACCACTAAAGGTACCAAAGGTACATATAACACAAGCTTAAATACAGTAAGTTCTACTGAACTTAGAGTTGTGTGTCAAGGGCTTAAGCACACCCTGTTTACAACTCAAGAGAGACCAGTAGGTACCCAACTAGAGTAGGTAGTGCATACACCACACCTCACTAGTTAGTCTTCAGTACGAGGACCTAGTGTGTAATTGCCAGATGTCACTAAACTACAGAAATCTAAGTATGACTCATTCCCTTTCTCTAAGTTAAGGGCTCTGTGTACAATGAGACAACTGAAGACTGGCAAAGGCGCCACCACCCAAAGCCTCAGAGAGGTATTACTGTTAGACAACCTTAGCAGGGCTTTAGGGCCTGAGAGGGTAGGCAGTGTGGTGGGAGCAGCAGAGGAAGAGAATCCCAGTGGTCCAATCCCACAGGATTCAGACTCTGATGCTGACCAGGAAGGTAACAATTACCTTGACCTGGACAATCCAGCTCCTACTGGAGACTGAGAGGGAGGCCCAGTGGGTCACTTCTTTGTCCCCCCAGGAAGAGTTGGAAGTTTGCCTAGAAGGCCCAGATCACCTTCCGTGGAATCTGACCAATATGACACATCTGTAGGGACCTCTGTCTCTTCTCATAGGAGGGACACCTCCAAGGAGAAGAGAAAGCATCAGATGAGACTTGACGAAGCTCAACTGAGAATGAGGAGACAGAAAGTATCCTTAGAAAGGGAGTCCTTAGAGCTTGAAAAAGTTAGGAAAAAGATGGGGCTTGAGCCCCATAGTGGTAGGGAATGGTCTTATGACCATAGAAACCTAAACAAGATTGTCCCTCCCTACCAGAGTGGTGATGACATCCACAAATGGATACCTGCACTGGAGAGGGCCTGCAAAGTACAGAAGGTACCCCAGGAGCTCCTCACTGTCAGAGAAGAGGTCCAAAAGAGTGCTCTCATAGATGGGTTTGGCCTAACCACTGAGCAGTATAGAATACAGTTCAGAGATACCCAAAAGTCACAGACACAGGACTGGGTTGACTTTGTAGATTGTGCTACTAAGGCTCTGGAAGGCTTGTTACTGGGCAGTAAAGTGTGTGATTATACAGGATTGTTTAACTTGATCATGAGGGGGAAGCAGATCCTTAATAACTGTCAGAATCAGATGTTGCATCAGGATCTGGTAGACTCGGATCTGACCTCTCCCCAAGAATTGGGAAAGAAGGCAGACAAATGGGTCCGAACCAGTGTGAAGCAGAAGGTACAGATCCAAGGTGGTGACCAAATGCAGCAAGATCCTAATAAGGGTGGGGAGAAGGGTAAAGACCAGAAGGCCCCAAAAAGCTTTCAATGGTGGGGATTTCCAATATTCCAAAAAAGGAAAAGGCCAAAAGAAAGCATGGTGTAAAATCTGTAAACAGAATAGCCATTGGACTAGTGATTACACCAAGAAAGATGCAACTCCCGCCACCGTTGCCCCCAAGACAACTGTTCCCCCTAGATCAGCTTCGAATGGTGGTATTCAGCAAAAGGGTGTAGTAGGGTTAACCCTGGGTACTGAGGTGGGCTCTGGCCTAGTCAGAGTTCCAACTCAGGCTGTGTTAGTCTGTGATGAAGGAATGGATATGTCCTCCTCTGTGAGTCCTATTAATCTGGGCACGTACAGACAACAGCCTTTAATAAATGGAAAAGAGGCTTTGACCTACAGGGACACTGGGGCAAGTGTCACTATGGTGACACAAGACGTTGTGGACCCTGGACAAATCATACTTGGTGACCTTTACCAAGTGACCAATGCTAGCAATGTCAGGACCAACCATGCCCTGGCAGTTGTTAATTTCTCCTGGGGAGGGGTAACTGGCCTTAAGAAGGTTGTGGTAAGTGCAGACCTCCTGCCTCGAGATGCTGTTTGTTTTCTGAGGGAAGAACTCACGCAAGGAGCACCTACAGATTGAAGTAAGTAGCACAAGGACTGTAGGTGGGATCACTAGGATAATAGGGTAGGGAGAAAATGGATTTCGATACTTTGACCCCATGCGTTTGCCGTTCAGGCCCATCCCCTCTTAAACAGATGGTCCTTTAAGGACCGGATGGGTCATGAACGAGGCGCATACTGTAGAGTTTTAAGAAGGTAATACCGTAACTTGTAGCTAGATTGATTAATAGTAGGTGGACTGCTTTATTGTCCAAAGGGAAAAAGGGTAGGTTTCTACACTATGGGTTTTGCCAACAAACGGTTCGAGACATAATAATAATGGCCGTTATAAATTTTTCCTAACCAGGAAACTCAACCCTAATTATTACTGGGAGCATAAGCAGGACATCTGTCCCAGTGATTAAGCTACTGAAGTCGACTGGGAACAAGCGTGACAACTAGTCCCTAACTATCACCGTTTTTTCCAAAAGGTAAATAACTTTGCCCTTTAGGGTATCTTGAAGACATAATAAACCATAGGGGTTCATTACCGCTATATGTCTCAATTTTCGTTTTTGCAGGGGTGACTATACAGCTGAACTCCCCCGCAGCGCAAGCATCATTTTTAAACCTTGGATTTCTGAAATTACTATTTCTTTAACCAGGACACCAGCCAAACACAGCACAAAGGTGATGCTAATTGAACTCCATTCTACCCCTAGTCAGTGGGGAAATACTATAGAAGTATACAATTAAGCTCTCCCCCTGTTTTGCCTACAGTAATACTGCGGGGACACTGTAATCGATCCGGGTGGGGTTTAACCCAAACTCCCAAGGTACAGACGATCGAGAGTACGCAAAGGGTACACGAATAGGTGATGTGTGACATATAATTTATGATTGTGGATGTACATGGACATAAGTTCTGTAAGGATGTTGATGGTGAGTGAGGAGTTGCGAGTACTCTTTGTGAAAGGAGAAGCCAACAGTTCTAAGCTCTCCAAGACTATTGGTATGTCGTGGGAGAAGATTTGCCTTATCAAGCATGGGGTTTGTTGCTATTTGAGTGGTATCTAAGGGAGGAAATAAGTTTGCCTTTGTTAAAAAAAAAATTCAAGTGATGTTAGTATTTTATCCCTAAAGCCAGATTAGGACAAATGGGGGCGGGGGGAAGGGGGCTAATTAGGGTGAAATAGATATTTGTCCGAAATGTATCCTGTTAACTTGTGGTCCCTAAAAATGGAGGAGTTATAAAATGCACTTCGTTTCGAATGTTTTAATTGCTTTAATGTTTGTTTAATCGTATTTTTAGTATAGAAATAATAATGGTTGTATTTTACTATACAGGTGACCCTACAAATTTGTTTAACAAATGCACAGAGTCTATACACTTGTCTTGAGAAAGGTGGACTTATAAATTGACCCGCGTCGATGCCCAACTTTAGTACACAATCCACCAACTCATGCATGGTTCAAGAATATTAATTACAAATTACTGAGCTCCATGCCACTGATATCGTTATATGACGGATGTGTATATTGTAAAGACACGTTGTATTTGTCTGGTTTCTTTACTCTCTACTTCTTATGTACTGTTTAATAAATTTTTTATGTATTGTGTTTTATTGACCTTGAGATATTATGTACATTTACTGTATGGTCACTTTTATTGATGAGAATACTGTTATATGATTAATAGTGTATGTGTAGTTTTTAACTTTTGTGTTAGTGGTTTTCGAGGCTATGAATGGTCCAATCTTCGGTGTGGCAGAAGAACAAGTTGAAAGAGTGTAATATTTGGGTTGTGTGGTAATCTGATTGGAGAATGACTAGTCTGTAATTAAATTTACCCATAAGGATTTCCCTTTCTCATTGTACTGTGCCCTATTCCTTTTGGCTATAAAAGGGCCCCTCTTTCTTTAATAGACCAGAGGAGCTTGAGCCTGATCAGCTTGAGTTGTTGGGGACAGGGAGCCCTTCCAGGGCAGATCTGAGTCAGGAGCAGCCTAGCTTCCCTTCTCTTGAACCCCTCAGACAGCAAGCTGCTGCTGTGGTTGCTGGGAATGCTAGTGGCACCCATAAAATCTATTGGGATAATGGAGTCCTGTGTTCAGTAGAGACCCCAAGCATGGTGCAACCAGGAGGTTGGTTATACCTTTGAAGTTCAGGGGCTCCCTATTGACACTAGCCCATGATATTCCTTTGGCAGGACATCTGAGCCAGAACAAGACCTGGGACAGAATTGTCCCACACTTTCACTGGCCTCAGTTGTGTGAAGACACAAAGGAGTTTTGTCACTCCTGTGTAACCTGTCAAGCCAGTGGTAAGGCAGATGGCCCCACAAAAGCCCGCCTGATACCACTACCTGTGTGGGGGGGGTTCCCTTTGAGAGGGTGGGGATTGACATTGTTGGACCAATGGATCCTCAGACTACATCTGGGCACAGGTTTATCCTAGTGGTGGTGGACCATGCCACTAGGTACCCAGAGGCAATTCCCCTTAGGAACACTACAGCATCTGTTGTGGCAAGAGCCCTCTTGGGAGTTTTGTCAAGAGTGGGTTTCCCTAAGGAGGTAATATCTGACAGAAGTTCAAACTTTATGTCCAGCTACTTGACTGCAATGTGGAAGGGGTGAGAAGTGAATTACAAACTCACCATACCCTATCACCCACAATGCAATGGTTTAGTTGAACGATTCAACAAAACCTTAAAGGGTATGATTAAGGGTCTTCCAGAAAAGCTCAGGTGAAGATGGGACATCCTGCTACCCTGCCTTTTATGTGCATATGGGGAGGTTCCTCAGAAGGGGGATGGCTACAGCCCTTTTGAACTTCTGTTTGGGCATCCTGTAAGGGGCCCATTGTGTCTAGGGAAGGAGGGATGGGAGTTACCTCTCAAACCCCCTAAACAGGACATAGTGGACTGTGTAGTTGGTCTCCTTTCCCGGATGGCTGAGTACATGAAGAAGGCAACCTAAAACCTTGAGGCTAGTCAGGAATTACAGAAATCCTGGCATGACCAAAAGGCTGTATTGACTGTTTACCAGCCAGGGCAGAAAGTGTGGGTGTTGGAGCCTGTGGACCCAGCAGCTCTCCAGGACAAGAGGAGTGGACCCCACACTATTGTTAAACAGCAGGGAGAGGTTACCTATTTGGTGGATTTAGGAACTCCCAGGAGCTCCCATACGGTGCTTGATGTCAACAGACTGAAACCATATGTTGACTGGGCAGACATGGGCTTGCTCGTGGCTACTGATTAAGGACAGGAGGAGGAGAGTGACCCTCTCCCTGACCTGATCTCACAGAACCCTGATGATGGGTCAGTGGATGGTGTAGCCTTGGTAGGCAGCCTCACTGCTCAGCACCAAACTGATTGAAGACAAGTGTTCAGTCAGTTTAGACATATGTTCTCTCTGACTCCAAGTAAGACCACCTGGTGCACTCATGAAGTGGACACTGGGGACAGTCTGCCTGTTAAAAGTAAGATTTACAGGCAACCTGATCATGTCAGGGACTGTATCTGGACAGAAGTCCAGAAAATGTTGGATTTGGAAGTTGTTGAACCCTCAGGTAGCGCTTGGGTTATTTCAGTGGTCTTGGTACCAAAGCCTCACACTCAGGGTGGTAAAAGAGAGATGAGGTCTCAATGCAGTCACTAGGACTGATGCCCATCCAATTCCAAGAGCAGATGAGCTTATCGATACTTTGGCGTCAGCCAAGCTTCTTAGTACATTTTATCGTACAGCAGGCTACTGGCAGATCAGATTAGCTGATGATGGAAAGCCAAAAACAGCATTTTCAACCCCTAGTGGGCACTGTCAATTTATGTTATACCCCTTTGGTCTGAAGAAGGCACCTGCCACTTTTCAAAGGTTGGTGAATACAGTCTTAACAGGCCTGGAAGACTACTGTGCAGCCTATCTTGATGGTATTGCTGTCTTTAACTCCACTTGGGAGGATCACCTGGTCCACCTGAGAAATGTTTTAGAGGCCCTGCAAAAGGCAGGCCTAACTTTCAAGGCTACTAAGTGCCATATAGGACAGAGTCAGGTTGTATACTTGGGCCACTTTGTTCAGGTTCAACCATTGCAGAGCAAAATGCAGACCATCATGGACTGGGTTGCTCCCACTACCGAGTCTCAGGTCAGAGCTTTCTTGGGCCTGACCGGGTACTACATAAGGTTTGTGAAGAGGTATGGATCGATTGTGACACCCTTGAATGACCTAACATCTGAAAGAATGCCTAAGAAAGTTCAGTGGACAGTGAGCTGTCAAAAGGCATTTGATGACCTGAAGTAGGCCATGTGCACTGCACCAATTCTGCAAAGTCCTAACTACTTCAGAGAATTCCTTGTCCAGACATATGCATCTGAGTTTTGGGTAGGGGCTGTACTATCACAATTGAATGATGAAGGTCAGGACCAGCCAGTAGCTTTTATTAGCATTAGGCTGATCCCTAGAGAGAAACGTTGGTCAGCTATTGAGAGGAAGGCCTTTGCTGTGGTTTGGACTCTGAAAAAACTGAGGCCATACTTGTTTGGCACTCATTCACTGTTCAGACTGACCATAAACCCCTCTTATGGCTAAAACAGATAAAGGGTGAAAACCCCAAACTTTTAAGGTGGTCCATTTCCCTACAGGTGATGGACTATACAGTATACAGTGAAACATAGACCTGGGAGTGACCATTTGAATGCAGATAGACTCTCCAGATATTTCCACTAAGAACATGAAGCCTCAACTGGCCAAGGATAGTTTAATGTCCTTGCGTTTGGGGCGGGGGGTTGTGTAGGAGAGTAGGATCTGCTTACTATGGTTACCCCCGAATGTTTGCTGGGGTTTCACTGTTTATCATCTTTAGTCTGGCTTGGGCCCTGCTAAACGAGACCCCAGCCTAGCTGCTTCCTCTCTAAATTGATTCCATTTACATTAGGTATACTCCAGATTGGTTACTGGGTTACCCTTGTGAGTCCCTAGTATATGGTACCTTAGGAACTAAGGGCATAGATACCCCAGAGGACTACCAGGGGCTGAAGCATGTATTATGCCACCCCTGGGAGGCCTTCCAAAATGGCACCACAGGGTCTGCTACTGCGGCCTGGGTAAGGTGGTGCATGCACCCCTTACTAAGATATAGGCTACCTATATATACCATTAATCACTGACACATATAAATTTATAGGTCACTCCTATGGCAGGCCTTATCAATCCTGAAGGCAGAGTGCTTGGTTTTGTGTGAGAGGGTGCCCATGCATGAGCAGGACCCCTCTGCAGCTTTCGGAATCTTTTTTTGGTATCTTTTCTGTAATCCAGCTATACCATATACTTTTAAGTGCATTATAACCTCACGATAAATGCTAACTTTGGAATGGCTTCATGAAAACATGTCCTGTTTGGAATCCTACCCACCCACCAGTCCTGGTGGCGGGGTAGAATTCCACCCTTCTAGAGGGAGAAGACATGTACACGCTCACCTAACCGGTAATAGTTTAAAAGAGCCCCAGCATCACAAAATGGATGCTGCAGCCACAGACACAAGTCTGACCTCCTGCTGCTGGACGAAAGTCCGGCAGGGGAGGCCTGGACAATAGGTTTCCTGTCACAGGGCGTTGTAAACACCTCCCCAGACAGGCTTTAGTGTATTGGGGCTGGGTGGGAGCATTCAGTGAATGCTTTTCAGACAGTGCTGGGGGCACACTTGGGGCCTGATTAGGATCGCTGTTTTCCCGCATCCTCCGGGCCAGCGGAAGCCACCCCCGGCCCGGAGGATGCGGGAAAACCGCTGCGGAGGCACAGAAGACCCACCGCCAAATTAGAATGGCGGTGGGTCTCAAAATCCGTCCGCTGCTTTTCCGCCGCAGTCACCTTCCGACCGCGGCGGAAAAGCCCTAACATGTCTGACAGACACCGCCAGCCATATTAGGATAGCGGAAAACATATGCTTTTCCGCCATGGAAACGCATATGGAGATTGCCTACGGGGGCCCGTTGCTGGCCCCCTTGGTGACGGGGGGGGTGGGGGGTGCACATGGGGGGTACCTATGGTACCCCGCTGCATTTGCGTGGACAAAGCGGCGGGTGCCTGCTGCTTTGTGCACGCAAATGCCGTGCATGCTTTTTTAACATTGCGGCGGGTGCAGCTTGAAGCTGCACCCGCCGCAATGTTAAAGATTGAGGATGTGACCGCCACCCTGGCGGTCACATCCTAATCTGCACGGAGGGTCCTCCGCATCCCCTGCGGACGGTCCCTCCTACTCTATGGTGGCGGACGGACTCAGGTCTGTCCAACATCATAATCGGCCCCTTAGTGTCCCTGTGCATATCCCACTTCAAACCGGTTGCAGGGGCGCTCAACCCTTGCTCTGGCGCGAAACTGGACAACGGGAAAGGGGTGTAACCACCCCCTCCGTGGAGCCACCCACAGATGGGTCCCTAGAGTAAGTCCAACCCCTAAACTTAATATAAGTATAGGAACCCAGTCCTTAGGACTTTAGTTTACCCTGGACGAAACTCTGCAACATATATCCTGGAATTTCGACATTCTATTTCAACCAGAAGACAGAAAAATCTCCCTTGGGGGTCAAGGAGTGACTCCACTGTTCTTGCCAGTCTGCATTTCCAAGGCTCCCGCCGGATCCCGATGGACTTGCGACACAGGACACAGACTTCCAGACATCTCCGAGGCCGACACGAGATCCCAGCAAAGCTGAGATCCGCAGCCATCACGTGAGACGTGGGACCGGAACTCCTGGACACCCGACACATTTGCAGGTGCATCAACTTCCCGAGCTCTCCTGAAGTTGTGCATTGGTCTGCTCGTAGTGCAAGCCCCGAGCACCATTGTTATGTTATGTTATGTTATGTTGGGGGCTCTTCTATAGCACTCAAATCACCCTCGGGCATCTCGACGCTTATCATAGCGAAACAGTGTAGTCGGAGGAGGGAACAACGTTAATGGAAGGCAATTAAAACAAGAACGTTTTCAAATGTTTCCTGAAGTCCAAGTAGGAAGTACATTTACGCAGGGCCAATGGGAGCTGATTCCAATACTTTGGGGCAACGTATGAAAAAGCTCTACCCCCAGTGCGTGCAAGACGTATATGGGGGATCTTTAGCAGAGCTAATTAATTGGACCTAAGATTACAACCCGATATCTGTTTGACAATTTTACCCTTCAAAGCTTTGAAAGTCAGACAGCAAATCTTAAAGAAAGATCGCTTTTTCACTGGCAACCAGTGAAGTTCCCTCAGTAGTGGAAGTGAGGGGGAGCCAGGGGGACGATTCAATGTCATCCTTGCTGCAGTGTTTTGAATCACTTGTAGCTTGGCTAATAGTGTCTCAACCACTTCCGCCAGTAAGGCATTTCCGTAGTCGAGGCGACTGATTACCAACGCCTGGACCACGGTTCTACGATGTTTCTCCGGCAGAAAAGGTATTATTCTGCGCAGGAGGCAAAGGCTGTAATAGCATTTGCACTGAAGATTGTGGACCTACACTCCATGAGTGTCCCGTGGGCCTGCTTCTAGCATTTCCGCTTGAGGCTCCTCCGCGATCCCTGATCTGTCGACTAGTAGGTCCCCACAAAGGTAACTCTTCTGTTTCTTGGGCTTTAATGGTTGCTCCAGATCTACCCTGACTCCCCTCCAAAGGGTGAGTCCCTCAGACCTTGCTGGTCTGCACCGAAACCAATCTCTGCTTTCTGCGTGGGTTTCTGTTGCCGAGGCTTGTTGGGTCCCATCCAGAATCCGACACCGCAGCACTCGACATCCTTTGTGATACAGCTCTAATCCAGCTCCTGGTCATTGTCAACGCCTCCTGGTCCTTGTGGCTGAAGATTCAAGCTTCACCTTCTTCACCTGAAATCACCTGGCATTGGTTGGCATCATCTCCTCGCCTTCATGGTCACTGGCTAGTGAGTCAGACTCTGTTCCCTCTGCTTTCCGGCTCTTCTCGACACGATCCAGGCTTGGTTCCATCCGGTACTTTTCCGCAGCTCGCCATTGATAACGACGATGAAACATCAAAAGACACCTATGCACCCAGCTTCCTTGGGTGAGGTAACTCGAGTACTCTAGTGCTTCTGTGGGTATTGACTCTAGAAGTGCCTAGTTCTAAAGGGGTTTGCTCCAAGTCCACTTCAAAGTGTCCTTTCTTTGTAATTTTCCAACCGGGACTTTCCCCATAGAAGTACATGGTAATTTGCTGCTGTTTTTAGACACTGCACGTGTCCCCCGTGGGTCCCCTGTGTCACTAAAATAAGGGAAACAAGAGTGTCTGATCTTTTCATCCTGGCTGGTGACTTCAACACGCTTCTCATCAGCAAAGATCAAGATAGCGACCTTATTCAAGATCTGAATACAGTGTGGGGCGTGCCGCCACAAGGCGCCCTAAAAAATAACAACCGAACGAAGCTCTCGAAAAAATTACTATACCAACTGGAACAACTCAACCTAAGGGCCTTAAACGGCCGATACGTTGAAGATGAGCCCCCAGTAGCCACTTTCCACACTAACTCACAAACCTCGCACCTTGACTACATGTTCGTATCTCTGAATATGTTTTGCTGGGTCTCCTCATTCAAAATAGAAGCGAGCGCCCTCAGTGACCACTTGCCTCTACTAGCTGAAATAAGATCCAACTCGACACGGGAAATTGAGCACCTCACTGGCCCAGACACAGAAGTCAGCTCAAATTTAAAGCGACTACGGTGTAACCCCGGTAACATTGATTCCATCAGCCTCACTGCGAAAACCCTCTTTTCCCAAGTCTCTGGGTCTTCAACCAAGCTGTCGGACGTCTGGCAAAACTTCATCGATGCCATGATGGCAAAAATAAGATGTGTGGTGTCCAAAAACTCTGGGCAAGCAAAGGGTACTTCAGTTTGAAAACATTTATACCCGGACATGAAAATACAAAAACAAATAATAAACCAAACGTTGAGACTGATGCGAAAGGACCAGGCAAACCACAGCTTGCAAACAGTTCTGCGGGAAGCGAAAAAACAGCTCAAACGAATGAAATGGGAAAGCCAAAAGCAAAGAAATGACGATCTTTGGGTCAAACTTGTCCACGAGGGGAAGCAGAAAAACAGTTCCAGGTTCTGGCAGATGGTAAAAAGGTTACAGAACCCTGACCATTTAGGGCTACACTCACATATATCAGAGAAAGTATGGTCAAAATACCTATTTACACACTTCAACGAAGACGACACCACATGTGACATGGTAATAATGTCTCCTGGCACAAAAAACTCAGGGCCATATTATCAAGGTAGCTGCGGTAGTTTATCGGCGCTTTACCGGCAGGAAACTGCCGATAAAGCGGCGATAATGGGCTTGATAATATGCGATTCGAATTTCAATCGAAGCCCAGGTTACATGTTCACACATCTAACCTGGGCTTCGATTGAAATTCGAGTGGCATATTATCAAGCCCATTATCGCCGCTTTATCGGCAGTTGCCTGCCTGTAAAGCGGCTATAAACTACTGCACCTTCCTTGATAATATGGCCCTCAAGGCCTGGAAGCAAGGAACAACTCAATCACCACATGGTCACAAGCATACAAGAGACACGGGAGTGTGAAGGAATAAGGTCAATGAAATCTGACCATCTCAATAAGGAAAAAAGACCTGCAATGGATGTCGAGCAAGGGCCAATGAAAATTACCCCAGCAGACATCAGACGGCAAATAACAAAAGGGAGACTCAATAGAGCGCCAGGGCCGAATGGAATACCATCTATGCTGTACAAATCAGATGCAGATTTCTGGAGTGCATCCCTGGCTCCAATATTCAACAACACAAGTTTAACTCTGACGCTTCCTGATTCATGGCATGGGTCCATCATAAGTCCGATTTACAAACATGGGAACACGAGTCATCCAAATAGTTACCGTCTTATTGCTTTGCTTGACGTAGAAGAAAAATACTTTGCAGGTCTTATCCTGGAGGAATTATCATCATGAGCCTCCGAAAATACCATCATCCCTCTTAACCAAACGGGCTTCTGCAAAGGCCAAGGGACCACAACTAACATCATGGCTCTGTCCCTCCTGATGGGTGCAGCAAAAGCAACCAAGTCACCCTTATTCCTTACGTTCATTGACTATACTCCCGAAGCGCCTCCTAGACGTCCTAATACTGCTCCATTCCAATACCTGGATCAAAATCAAGCTAGGGGCAGGCACGCACCTCTCGAGACCAATTAGGACGACAAAAGGATTAAAACAGGGTTGCCTACTAGCCCCCATCTTGTTTAATCTTTTTCTAGCGGATCTGCCTGCAGAACTCGATAAATGCTGCAATCACGCACCCAAGTTAGGGAAAATTACTCTTTCAAATTTGCTATACGCGGACGATCTGGTGCTGATAAGCCACTCTCAAATAGGCCTTCAGCACCTCCTGAACACAACTTACGCCTTTTCAGCAAAGAACGCCCTCCAAATAAATCTTCACAAGTCAAAGTCCATGGCGGTTAATTACAGTAAAACAAGGAATCCTTGTTGGTACCTGAATGGAGAAAAACTTGAGAGGGTAGCCTCATACAAATATCTGGGTGTCCTCTTGGACTCAAAAAACAACTCTAGGCCTCAACTCCACTCCATCCTAGGGAAAGCCACAATTACTTATCTAGCATTAAAATCATTAAAGGCAAAACTCCCCGATCTTACACTTAAATCATTCCTTGAAATCCTGCGTGCGAAACTACAGCCAACGCTCACGTATGGGAGTGAATCACTTCACGGGAAGGACGCCGTACTGCTGGACACAATCATAGCTAACTCTTATAGGGCTATTTTTAACCTTCCTTCATACATTTCCCTCGCCCAGATTCGTTTGGAATTCGGCATTGTCAAACAAACTTTAGAAAGGCGGAGTGCGTACGTAGCAAGCTGGCGCAAGATCCGCAATGCAGAGGCCGACTCCCTAAATGCCAACGTATGGGAAGAGTTACTACGGCACCGTACCTCGCTGCCTAGAGTGTACCTTTTTGAATCAATTGAAGTCCTAGGTTTGTCCGACACCTGGGAAACGTCTATAGATCTCCAGTCCTTTAAAAAACTGGCTAAAAAATCAGCACGCATTATCTCAGTGATCGAAGATAAGAAAGACCTAGCAAACAGAGCGCACGGATAGACAACCCTGGGGGATTATGGCAAAATACAGCCACAAGCATATCTTAACATCGGGATGAAAATACAAGTCAAAGAAAAGTTTCTAAAATTACTCCTCGGCGTAATCCCGATACTACCACACCTGCTTCCTTGGGAGAGAACACCTGCCTCGCAACAGTGTCACCTGTGCAAGTCCGGCAAAGAGGACATTGTTCACGTGATTTGTATATGCCCTAGACTGAGGGACTTGAGGCAAAACTTTCTGCTTTCATCCTTCAAGTCATACACTGTTCGGACCTGCAGGCAGGCAGTCAAACTATGCTTCACCTCTAGTGACATAAAATTTAACTGCCAGGTCGTGAAGTTCTTTGACACAATAAGAAAAAGACTTGATAACGTTTGAAGTTCTTCATTAGCACCTGAGGACAACCTTGATCTGACCACTGCGAACTTTGATCTTTTTAATTTTAACTACAAATTGGTTTTAATGTCTCTATCGGTGTTTTATATTTTTGTAAAGATTTTAACTAATCGTGTACAAATAAATATTACCTTACCTTACCTGTGTCACTACCTTGGGTGGTTCCTGGTGGCCCCAGTGGTTCTACAGGCTCTAGGCCTTGTATCTATGCCAGTCGTGGTTCTTATACCACTTTCTTAGTATATGGTTAGGGCTAAACGTATACTATGCTAATTTACTGTGTGCTAAATAGGTTTACCTTGTGCCTCTAGCCTCATAAAGAGACTAGATGGATGTCTTTAGAATAAATACATATATTTTATATATATATATACCTTGTGTGGTTCTCCTTTTATTTGGTAATTCACGAGATTATAGACTGCTAAAACAAGCGGCTTTACATTCCTTCAAGACTTAGCCTGAAGGCTGCTCTCCACAGCTACCACTAGGATAGCTTTCTATATAGGTTGTCTTTAAACCTACCATCAATAAGGGTCGTTTGGACTGTTGCAAGGTGACCACTAGAATAGTGGACAGCATATGCCAGGCGAACTTCTCACAGGTATCACAAGATTTCCAAGGAACATCTTCTCTCCAAGAATGCATAGTTCTTTATTAACAATGGAGAATCCCCTCAAGTACTATTCTTACCTTCCAGCCAACCCTTCACAATTAAGTCCTTCATGTCCAACAAGTTTGAGTCCGTTGAACAAGCAACTGCCTATTCACTGTCATATAGTGCAGATTTATTACACACCCATCCCACTAGAGTGATTTCAGTCCCATATTCACCCTGATCACTAGGCAGCCTTGATAAACAACCCGCAATATAATTTTTAGACCCAGGCACATACTTAACAGTAACATTGAAATTAGACAACCCCTCCGTCCACTGCCAAATCCTGGGAAACACATTCTCCATCTGTCTGTACATAAAAATCTGAGAAAGTGGCCTATGTTCTGATTTGACTGTAAAAGGTATTCCCCATAATAAAGAATATAAATGAAGTAATGGTCCAATACACAGCCATGGCCCATTACTCTATGACAGAGTAACGTTCCTGTGGACCCTTCAACAAGTTTGAAGTAAAATCCACCACCTTCAACTAATCTTCAACTGCCTCAGCCAACACTGCGCCCAGCTCTCTGATGCTGATATCTGAAAATACAACCATTCTTTTGCAAGCATCAAAATGACCAGGTGTTGTCAAAGTTCCAATGCGGTCCTTGATGCTTCCAAAAGCTTCATCACACTCATCCATCTAGTTAAATTGAGAGCCCTTCTTCAGTAAAACCCATAGCCCCTGGGACAAACTAGCAAAATTGCTAATCAATTTAGAGCAAAACTCTGCTAATAACAAAAAGAACGCACATGCTGTTTGTTTTCTGGCGTGGGAGATGCAACAATGCTATTAGCTAGATCATGTTTTGGGCTTATTCTTTTTCCCGAAATTGTATGTCCTAAGTAAGTCACCCTAAATCTACACTTCTTCTTTGTCACCAAAAATGCTTTCTGCATTAGCTCTAACACTTTCCCCTTTATTGCATCTTGCTCCAGTCGATCCTTACCATAAAATAAAATGTAATCTTGGAAAAATAATACTTTGGCCAAATCCTTCCAAGACCTTCTTGATTACTCTCTGAAAGCATGCTACAGCAGAGGCTTGCCCAAAAGGCTTTCTGATGGACTACTATGCACCCAGTGGGGGTCACAAACAATGTCAATGGTCTGGAATGGGATGAAGCAAACATGGTGATAAGCAAAGGACACATCCATTGCACTGAATACTTTTGCTTGCTTTTGCATCCCAGTGCCTTGATATCCCCAGGGGCGATGAACCATGCTTTAGAAATACTGATTGATTGACTGATTGATTTATCACTGCCAAGGTACCTGGAATATTCGGCAATGGTTATCTCTCTACCCATTTGTGCTTGTTTAACCCCCTCAAGTCAACACACATTCTCATGTGCTTACCTTTGTCCTTTAAAGCTAAGACTATGGGTGCAAGCCACTCAGAACATTCTATTTCTTCAATTACTCCATTCTAAGTACATGTATTGAGCTCTTGTTCTAGAAGACTCACCATCATGTGGGAAACCTTCCTCACCTTAAACACACATGGCACAGCACCATTCATCAGGACAATTTTATGTTCCACATTCTTAAGTAGACCAAGTTCATCATCAAAAACATCTGGATACTTAGAAGCAATCTCTTCAGGTAATTCCTCATTTGAGAACAGTTGAACCTTTTGTTGTGCATTTGGATTCAAAGTTTTACCCATATCCTTTGGATGTCTCAAACCCAAAAAGTTGTCCCCTCTTTTCGCCACATATACCTTTCCTACCGCCTCATGGTCAGAGAATTGAATCTTCATCACAGTAAACCCTAGAACGTCTATCTTCATTCTTCCATTCCTGATTGATATCAGTTGCCTGTAGTGTAATCTTAACTCCGCAAACACTGCCTCCTGACTTTTATCAACTATCAGGGTATACGGTGACCCGGAATCAGCAAGCACTGATATACTTTTCCCTCCTACAAAAGTGTTGTACTCAGGCATATCAAAGGGGTACAACATCAACCACCCATCATCTTTCACACTCAAAACAAACTTTTCTTCAGTCTCCACACAATTCACACCTTGTGATTTAGTTCCCCTACACACACAATCATAGTGCCGCTTCTTGCCACATGTTATCCCACGCCAAATCTTGCAAAACATCAAGGACTGTTGGAAAGATGTCCTTCACTGCTACATCAAAAACACTTCACACCAAAGATCTTGGTGAACATGGGATTCTCTCCTTGAGAATTTTTGTTTAAAATGTCTAATCTAATACTCTATCCAGGTGTCAGAATTTATTTGACTTTTTCTCTCCACTCTAGCTCAGCAGCCTGACCTCATGTTCCACTTCATCCAGCGCCTGCGCATCCTTCCCCCTCTCATCTCTCATTTCCCACACCCACATACTTGTATTTTCCATGCCTTCTACTATGGCTATTGCATCCTTCAAGTCAGGATTCTTTGTGAAATGTTTCTCCTGTACCTTGACATTATTGGTGCATCTAACGATCTGGTCTCTGACTAATAGGTTAGTGAGCTGTGAAAAATCACAAGTGCATGCTAAAGTCTTCAAAGACACAACATAACTGCCAATTTTTTCTTGTTTCCCCTGGACCCACATAAAGAATGTGTGTCTTTCAAACACCGCGTTGACTTATGGGCCAAAATGATTCGCAAACATCATCACTGACATTTCATAAACATTATTAGTCTCACCTTCTCCTTGTCCCAAAACAATTTCATCCAAAATTTCACATACATTTCTGCCCTAAATTACAAGGTCATGGAACAGAGTAGCTTGTTTGCGTACCTCAGAAATCTCCCCCCTCCAATAGCAAGCAAAAATGAATCGAATATCTGTTTCCATTGCTTCCAGAGCTAGATTGGCTCAGCTTTATTAGAGAGGAACTGTGGAGGCTGGGACATATTTTTAACTAACATGATGATATGACCTTAAATAAAGACACATTCACCACTTGATGCCTAAAGTTTCCCAACTCACCTGTGATTGCACCTATACCCAAATACCAACCCACACAATACCAAGCAAACATGAATCCTCAATTGGTTGCTCTAAAGTTTTTCACACCTTAACTAGACACACCATACACGAAAACGATCATAACCAGTGATGGTGTAATTATTCCTCTCCTGATGGTGCCCATCAAAAAGTTCACAGATTGCTAAAAATTGGGTCAACCACACAGATCACATGCTGCAATCACAATGTGCGTGCCACCAAGTACATGGCAACACTCATCTCATGAGTCATGGGGAGCGTATCATCACAAGTAATATTACCAAGACAATTCCTTCAAGGGATGAGCGTATCATCAAAATAAGGAAATACACCATCAAGAAAGTGCTTCTAAATCTTCAGAATGGCGCGTGTCACCAAAGCAACAAGAAACATGCTGGACAGTTAACCTGTTTGTGACTCTGTTTACTTGGCAGGAAACAGCACTTGCATGCCCACACAATCAACTCTGTCAGACGCGTGTAAGGCTGCTTCGTGGTCAAGATCTAATTTCCATGGAAAACGACCACACTGTGCTTCTCAATTCAAAATGGCTTGAGAGCATCGTGACATGGACATGTCATGAGGCAGACACCCCAATGGCTGCAGAGAATCATGACACGGACACGTCTTAAGGTAGATATCACATCGAAAGTCAATTCTTCGCTGTACGAAGAGTCTCTGATCACCTTGAAGTCATCATTCGCAAATCGATGCTCTCACTGTACACAGCTCCACTGCTCTGCATACTGACATGAAACCCCTTCATTGAACAGGTCTGAACATGCTTCTCAATCACAATAACAACATGACTCCATGGTGAATCGAAGCATAGAATCAATGATACAGGTATGCTGCATTCTCTGCTAGTAGCCAGCAAAATTTCTTCTCAATTAAGTGGAATACACAGCTCCCCAGTTGAGGTTGATTGTCCTTCTACACCCATCCTCTGCAGGCACTCATTGTGCTGGGATGAGAGGCAGTGTGCTCCCTCTGCCCCTGTGTTCAAAAGTATCCCTTGAGCCAATGAGCTGACAAGCTCTCCTGGGATGTACCTGTGTGCCTGTGGAGAGGTACTGTGACCTGTGGAGACTTGGACACCGTTTCCGCAACCCCTGATGACTTTTTTATGCTTCTAAATACTTTTTGCTCTCTACTGATGACGGGCTAAACCCAGAAACACGTGCAGAAACAGCACTACCTGCACCAACTTTGGTGTAAGACTACAGCAACTTTGAAAGTAAGCGTACTGCATTTACCAGGATGCAATGGGGTAAACTGTGCTGGGATGAGAGGCAGTGTGCTCCCTCCACCCCTGTGTTCAAAAGGCTCACTTGAGCCAAGAAGCTGACGAGCTCTCCTGGGATGCACCTGTGTGCCTGTGGAGAGGTACTGTGACCAGTTGGGACTTAGGCACCATTTCAGCAACCCCGGATGACTTTTTTCTGCTTCTAAATACTTTTTGCTCTCTACTGATGATGGGCTAAACCCAGCAACACGTGTCTAGAGATAACAGCACTACGTGCATCAACTTTGGTGAAAGACTACAGCAACTTTGAAAGTAGGCTTACTGCATTTACTGGGATGCAATGGAGTAAACTGTGCTGGAATGAGAGGCAGTGTGCTCCCTCCCCCCTGTGTTCAAAAGGCTCCCTTGAGCCAACGAGCTGACAAGCTCTCCTGGGATGCACCTGTGTGCCTGTGAAGAGTTACTGTGACCTGTTGAGACTTGGGCACCATTTCAGCAACCCCTGATGACTTTTTTCTGCTTCTAAATACTTTTTGCTATCTACTGATGACGGGTTAAACCCTGAAACACTTGTCTATTGATAACAGCACTATCTGCACCGACTTTGGTGAAAGAATACAGCAAATTTGAAAGTAAGCGTACTGCATTTACCAGGATGCAATGGGGTAAACTGTGCTGGGATGAGAGGCTGTGTGCTCCCCCGTACTCATTGCCAGTGTTAAGTTCTAGATCAATGAAGACACTCCAGTGTGCACTTTAAGAAGGATTTATTAAAGTTCACTTCAACAGACGATCAATCCTTCATGGCAGTTCCACCGTCAGAGCGTAACTGCCTCTCATTCAAATAATGGAACTTCAGAATACAAGAAAAGCAGAGAACACAACTAGGTCATAGACAGGGCCAGACTGGCCAAAGCAGGCACCAGGCGTTTTTCCCGGTGGGCCGGAAGGGCATGGTCTGGTTTTCAAGCATTTGGGACCAGTCTTGCAGCAGGTATGCGGTATCGAATCCCTGTAACAAAAGAGGCAGCAGTGCTATAGAGGAAGCAGTGCTGCTTCTCTCTAGCACCCCACCATTTGGGCGGAATTGTCAGGGCTGGTTTGTGTACGCAGTCTGGTCCTAGTCATAGATGACCTAGGTAACATTCTACCCACATTATAACTAGGGTACTGTAGTTCCTTCTTGCCCTGCACACTGTTTGCATATTGTCCTGTCTACTCCTATCTCCAAAATACCTTTGATGTCGTGAAGCTGCTATTCTGCTACTATGGGTTCCCCATCTCAAACTTATTTTTCTCTTCTGTGTCTCTCCGTGCTTCTAAACCCATACTAACCTGTTTTGTAGAAGCCACCTTTCATTCTATTTCAATAGATTTTACTGCTTGACTTTTTTGACTTTTTGATCTATAGTAAAATATATTTGTGGGTGCCAATTTTAATTTATATCAATGTCTAGGTTTTGTTCACAACATATTTCTACTTATTCCTTGAAGCTTCTAAGATAGAGTATGCCTCTAAGGGGCAGACTGTGGAAAAGTAAATTTTGCCATGTTCTGTGTCCCTACGTGTCATCCATCATATGTTATGTGTGCATGATTAAATATGCATATGCATTCCCCATGTCCGATTAATGACGCAATTACAGTTGTGTCCACCTCTAGTATGCCAGTTTCCAGTCCTCGTGAATACTACGAATATCAGGCCTATGTAAAGCTACGTTGCCACGTTTCTCAGTGTGCACGTTATTCTATTATAAAGTCCCCGTTTCTAGGCCTCAAAAGGGCCTGGACACCAGATTCAGCTCCTGTCTCCTGAAGCCTCGCTGAGGAGCGATACAGCCCCCACCTGTATCCTCGACCCTTCACTTACTTCCTGCCTCGCAGTGCCCGGCTCAGTCTCTGAGTCTGCCAAGAATATGTTATGATTCCAGTTATCAGTTCAGTCCTCCTTCTCTGCATTCCTAAGCTACTGAATCGCATCGATAGTTTCCGTCATTGTCTAGCCTTCACGTCTCCACGTTAGAGAAATACTGCATTTAATGGTCATTTAATATTCTTCATCACGCACTACATGTAGAATAATGCATGGTCCAGTCTTAGAATCAAGTTAGCCTTTCCCCTCCTGACTTCTAGTTTATATCAACATGTTCTCTAAACATCAGATACTAGATACTGTTTAGGTACATGTCGCCCTGACTCTCCAGACTTCAGTCTCTGCTCCTAGCACAGAGTTCATAGCCCCCAGCTTCTCCTAGTGATACGTCATTGCCAGTTTGCGCGCACCATCAGGTTAGAGGTCCCGGCTCCTTAGGTAGCCCCCTCCATGGTTTCCGCCCCATTCATGACATATTCTGTTATGTTTGCATCACATGTCCATGTATACGCCCAGTTACACCTACTTTCGCCCTTATCTTTCGCGACTGCTACGCGTCACGCCTTCTGCTCCACCCACTGCTACGCCTACTGCAATGTAATGCTATGTGTTTGCGTTATGTATATATGCTCATGTATTGTTATTAAAAGTCAGCGCGCTCATCCCAGACCCAGCCCCAGCAGCTGCTGGGCCCTGTCATCCTATTCCTATGCAGGTTGTCCTGTTCCTGTCCTTATGCTGTAATAAACCTGCGAAACTCCTACTACCTCGAATCTTGACTCTTATTTATTGAGCTATCTGTTATGATATATGTCTAGTCAAAAAGAGAGGTATTATTTATTTATTTACCACATAATGGCGCCCGAATAGGGACTTGCCCTTTCCCCACGCGTCGGTGAAGCCACGCCGACCCCCTGACCCTCTGCAGTCGTGACGGAACTCTTCTGTGCACCGGCAGATATTTCTGCTTCAAGTATCCCTCAGGCCCACGGAGGAGACGGAGGAGGCGGTCCAGCATCCAAACGAGACGGTGGAGGAACGCGGCGAGTCCCGACCAGAGCCCAAGCCAAGAGTCCAAGGTCCGAGGTATCCGGAGGTCCACCCGTAACTGAAGTCCGAAGTTCGTCGTCCGTCGTCGTAGCAGTCCAGTCCAGTCCGAGGCCTTCCGTTCTTGCTGCCCGGTGAGTACCATTACTGGGGTAGTATCTAGACAGGGTCAATCTAAATTGACTCTGGTCTGTGGGTTGGTGGTACACAGACTCACAAACGAAGTGTTCATCTAGGTGGATATGGGTCTTGATGCGTCCCTTTACGGGACCGGTATGTTCCGTACTGTTTCAGCAGTGCATCCAGTAACTCTAGTCTGTTCCGTTCTCGAGAAATTCTTGTGTTTCTGTTCTCAGTATTCCAGGTAATATTCTGTCCGAACTGTTATGTTATGATGTTGTTCAATGTATTTCCAATGTCGTGGTATGCCTGAATTGTTTTCCCAGTTGTTATTGTTCCTCGTGTATTGTATTGTGTTCCGATTCAAGTTTACAATGTCTCTCTTTTCGAGATTACGTCAGCTAAAAACTAGAAAAGGTTTGTTAGAAGAAGCAGTTCCTGTTCCGCCGAGGGACAGTCCAGGTCACTTTATGTATCAGAAGCATGGCATAAGCGCCATATTGTATCTAGATTTATGGGTAGAGTATACCAAACAGTTAGAAGAAAAGTATAGATGGCCCGTATCGGGTACATGGGATGCCGAGTGCATCATGCGAGTAGAAGAGGCATTATGGAAAAAGAAAGCCAGACAGTCACAGAAAGATGCCATCGAGTTATGGCGTAAAGAAGCTCATAAAAGAACCGAAAAAGAAATCAGAAAGTCAGAATTAAGTAGAGAATCCTTGGAACGAGCCCAAGAAAAAGAACTAATCGAGATAGGTGAACAAGTCAAAGCCGAACAGTCAGACAGACAGAGGCATGCCCTTATTAGGGGTATGTATCCTCTCCTTGCCGAGGGCTTGCCAAAAGCGACCCCAGAGGCATCCAGTAATTTCCCGCCACCATTAGTTCCGACCAAGCTACGTCACAAACAGACCGCAGCTGATATTTTTATTTCGTCCTATTTGGACGACACAGTCCCAGAATATGCAAATCCTGTTCGCGCCCCGCCAGTCCCTGTAAATCAGGCACTTCCCGCTCCTCCAGACACCGGAGTACCTGTTACGGTACCCCCGGTCCAGTCCGTCATACAAGTCCAGCCTACATTTCCATTTCCCACTCTGCCAGGACGAAGAGCCTCAGTAGACCTAAACTCCAGTTTAGGGGCCGCAGGGGGAGGTACTCCTCAAACCCCGCCGCCACACAAGCGTTTAACGTTAGCCGAATTACATGCACAAGCGTCACAGCGTACGCCCAGACATCAGACTGTAGCAGAAATAAGAAAATCCCTTGCCGAATGCTGTTATGATCCAGTCCCAGGCGAGGATAATATGGTTTTATATTCATTCCGCGTAAGAAAGGTGGCCGAGTATCTAGTCACCTTACCGAATATGAAAGAAGATCTAGACAGAATATATCGTTTCATCCGTACAGGAGATGATCCAGAAAGTATTAGCGAGGCCATGTCTCAAAGGAAAGCCGAGATCCAGCTCATGATATTAAAGTTTCTGATCAATTGTCTAATAAGAGAACAAGATTACCCGTCTAAAGATCCGGCCGAAATGAAAACCCTGACAAGGTGGAGTGATAATATAGCCGAGGGTAAACACAAGACCGTCGGTGCTATGGAGAGTATGTACAAGAAAATCCGTAGAGAAATAATAAAGATACACGAACAACGTAAAGCAGCACAAGTAAGCGAGAAAGAAAGTAATTCTGATACTGAAGAGATAGAGGACGAGAATTCCGCCAGAATAGCGTATGTAGGAAAATCTAGATTTCCAGATCGCCATTTACGCCTAGAACACAAGTCTATTTTTCATTCTCCAGCACCAGAACAAGGTTACCTAGAACAAGTATTCCAAGCTACCGATCACATTCTGAAATCACGAATCGGTTACAGTGAGTTAAGTACCATGCATGAACAAGAACTAGCCCGATCAGCAATCCGATGGATTACTGATTCTACCACTTTTCCAGACGAAATAGTGGCACAAATGTTTCTGAAAATGTCCCCAGCCGAACAACGACTGGCGGGTATGTATATGATTCAGCACCTCATTACTTTGTATGAGGGTCAACACTCTGATCCAGGTCCGTTACATGATGTCCTGAACGAGTTACTCCAGTATAGATGGAAAGGTCTAGGTACCGATTTAATTAGTGTCATTCTAGAACAGCGTCACAAATATAGAACGTTTCTGAACCCGCATTTTGTTCATGTCTCACCTCCAGAAAGTAAACCATTTTACATGGAGAGACAGAATCCGTTACGAGAAGTCCACCCAGTCAGAGGAACGGGTGGCGAACTAGAACGAGTGTTTGTTTACACTCCAATTACAAAGATGGAACTCCTCGAGATGAAGAAATTAATTCCCTGTCATGACAAAGATCCAGCAGGGTTCCATAGAGAATTAAAAGACATGCTCCGTATGGGAGAATACACTTACCCAGATATCATTAAAATGTTAAAGGTCCTGTTGCCCGCAGGGGTGTATGAGAAGCTAAAGGAAAAAGAATGGGAGGTGGGAGAGAAAAAGATCGATTGGGCAGTTCTAGAAGCTGAAGACAAGGCACGAGTACCAGGTACCGGTCTTGGAGATAAATGTAAAGAATTACCAGAATTATTGATTCAAGTTTTACCCAGATTATTGACAACTAGAAAAGAATACTGGGATGCAATCTCAGCCTGTAAACAGAAACAAGACAAAGATATTAGTGATTTTTATTCTAGATTTGAAAAATGTTTCAGCATCAACAGTGGCCTCAAGACAAGTAGTGAGTCATACCCTCACCTTTTTGTTACTAAATTAGTCGAGAATTCAAGCCCACAAATTAAAAATCGAGTTCTGAAAGTCGAAAGTACCTGGCAAGCTAATACCCCGTCCCAGATGTTGCAGATGCTTCAATACCACCAGAATAGAATCAGGGAAGAGCAAGAACACGAGAGAAAACGTATGAAAGACACGAACATGAAAGTACTAGTTGCACAATCTGTCCCTCAAGACAGTCAGAAGAGGGGTCCGAATCAAGCCAGTCATCCTGCAGCTCCCGTTAAAGGGAACTGCAATTATTGTAAACAGCCAGGTCATTTTATAAATGAGTGTGCAGTTCTGAAACACAACATAGCTACTGGTAAGACTAAAGAAAGACCACGTCCGCCTAGACAAGGACAAGTTTCACAGATTCCTCAGCCACAGAATGCACCACAGACAGTTACCGCACCGCAGCCTATTGCTGCAACACAGCATGTTACATCGCAGATGTACCAGTATGCACAGTCTGAGTATCCAGAGTACCAGCAGTATTCATGAAACAGCCTAGAGAGGGAGGTAGGCTTGCCTCTCATCGAGATACCTGTAGATCAAGAAGGTCCCTATGTTCACAGTCAAGTATTAGGGAAAGACAGAAAGTTTTTGATTGATACAGGGGCAAGTAGGACCACAATTAGTCACGCCGAAGTTCCAGGGGCTCCGCTCTCAGGCTCAAGAAATGTTTCCCTTGGATTTTCAGGAAAACCTATCGTAAATGAGATTTCAAAACCAGTTACTCTAGAAGTAGGTCCATTGTCCCGCACTACTGATCTGTTACTTACTAAGTCATGTCCAGAAAACCTATTGGGCATTAAGACACTGAAAGAGTTAGGTGCAGTTATATGCTGTTCCCCAGAGGGAATACGATTGTTCCTACGTGACTTCAAGGGTCACTATGTATTACGAGATTTTGATTCAAGACTGTCTAATGTTCCGCAGCACTTATGGGCGCAAGGTCCAACTGATGTAGGTTACATGCAAATCACACCCTATCGTGTGACTCTCAAGCCAGGTGTAGTGTTACCACGAATCAGACAGTACAGATTGCCACCTGAGGCTGTAGCAGCCTTATCCAAAATTATTGACGAGCTTATTGCTCAAGGAGTGGTTGTAGAAACTGACTCCAATGTATGTAATTCTCCGATCATTCCAGTCATGAAACGTACTGATCCAAATGCACCCCCAGTATATCGATTAGTGATTGACCTACGAGAGCTTAATAAATGTATTATTCCGCAGTACCCAGTTGTCCCAGACATCTCTTCCCTATTGACAGCCATTGATTCCGAAGCCACGTTCTTCACTGTCATAGACCTCAAGAACGCATTTTTCAGTGTTCCTATTCATCCAGACAGCCAGTTCCTTTTCGGATTTTGTTTAAATGGAAGGAGCTATATGTTCACACGAGCTCCTCAAGGTTTCACAGAAAGTCCTAGTATTTACAGTCAAGCACTCAAGAGACAACTAGACAACATTCACATGCCAACTGACACTGCCCTGCTCCAGTATGTCGATGATCTACTGATCACAGCCCGTTCTGAACGTCCTTGCGAGCAAGCATCACTGACAGTTCTGTATTTCCTAGCCGAGATGGGGCACAAGGTGTCCCCTTCTAAGCTTCAATTCTGTGTCCAGCAAGTGGTCTACTTAGGACACTTACTGTCCAAGAGGGGTAGGCAGTTGACACCAGACCGTATCCAGTTAATAGCGAGTCTTCCTCAGCCCAAGACCCAGAAGGAGGTACGTGCTTTTATCGGCCTTACTTCTTATTGTAGACAATGGATTCCTCAGTATGCATTTCTAGCCAAACCACTGATACAGTTAACGACACAGGAGGCAGCCGTATCGACTGTCCTCCCTTGGACATCTGAACATACACTTAGTTTCAATGAGTTAAAGAAAGCCCTATGCCAAGCTCCAGTCCTAGCGACACCGAACTACAGTAAGCCTTTTACACTTTTCGTTACTGAACGTGAAGGTACAGCATTATCTGTTCTCACACAAGATCAAGCAGGACAATACAAGCCTTGTGCTTATTTTTCGAGCACATTAGATCCTGTAGCCCAGGCTCTGCCTGCGTGCCTCAAGTCAGTTGCAGCCACAGCACTAGCTATCAGACAAAGTGATTCCATAGTCTTAGGACATACCTTGACAGTACAAGTTCCACATTCCGTGGAAGTTCTTTTAAACCGAACACAAACTCAGCACTTGACAATTGCACGTTTAACAGGTTATGAATTGACACTGTTCCAGCCACACATAGAAATCAGACGCTGCAACATTTTAAATCCTGCTACACTGTTACCATCAGTTACTTCGAATCCTGACCCACATGACTGTGTGGAAGTAGTTAACATTACGACAAAGCCAAGACAAGATCTGACAGATATTCCGTTACCAGACCCCGACCTGACACTTTATGTGGATGGTTCATGTATGAGAACAAGTACAGGAGAACTAGTCGCCGCGTATGCAGTGACTACTGACACCGAAGTTATTGAAACACACCGTATTGATACCCTGTCCGCTCAAGCAGCAGAGCTAGTTGCTCTGACACAAGCCTGCATACACGCCAAGAACTTGAAAGTTAATGTCTACACAGATTCACGTTACGCATTTGGAGTTGTACACGACTTCGGAGTGCTCTGGCAGGAGAGAGGTTTCATGACTTCTCATGGAACCAAGATTCAGCATGGTCTCCTCATTCAAGCTCTGTTAGATGCCATACACTTGCCGACATCTATCGCTATCATGAAGTGCAAAGCACATACGAAAGTTACTGACATTATTTCCCAAGGTAATGATCTAGCAGATCGCACAGCCAAGCTTACAGCACAGACTCCAGACATTCAAGTTAATCCGACACAGACACATACTCCAGATCCGACTACATGTATGACAGTTAAGGACCCTACACAAGATGTCATAGATATCCAGTTACATGCTACTCCTGAAGAAATCAAGAAATGGTCCGAACAAGGAGGGGTCCAGACAGATCAAGGATGGTTAACGAAGGGTAGAGCCACATGGTTTCTCCCCGACTCTATGGTTCAAGTCATCATTAATACCGCACATAGTCCAGCACATTTAGGAGAAAAAGCTATGTTAGACAGTATCCAGAACATTTGGTTCAACAAGCATCTACGAGCTGCAGCCAAGCAGAAAGTCCGTACCTGTATGATATGTTGTCAGTTTAATCCAGGTAAAAGTGTCCCGGTGGAACAAGGTGGATTCCAGCCCCCTGACCACCCTTTTGAAGTCCTCCAGATGGATTATATTCAGATGGAGCGATGTCGAGGTTTCAAGTATGTCCTTGTAGTTGTATGCGCTTTGTCCAGGTGGACAGAAGCATATCCAGTCCCAGATTACACAGCCGCGACCACTGCCAAGCAGTTGGTTCGTGAGTTCTTCCCCCGTTATGGACTCCCTAGAGTCGTATATTCTGACAACGGCCAGCCATTCTCATCTGAACTCATGAAGCATGTTTCCCTTTTGCTAGGGTACCAGTGGAAGTTCCATTGTGTACGCCATCCTGAAGCAGCCGGTCTCGTAGAGAGACATAACCAGACTCTGAAAATCCGTATTGCAAAAGTGTGTAAAGGAAAAGGTGTGGACTGGCTAGTAGCTCTGCCAGTCGCTTTGTTTTATATGCGCATGGTCGCACATTCCAGATCAGGTCTGTCCCCGTATGAGGTCGTTTTCGGCCGCCCCCCTAATATGTGGGGTACTCCTAGACCCCGAAGTATTACCGATGTTTCAAGTAATATGCTGACAGATTACCTAGCTTCCTTGATGTCTGCCCTCAACTCATGTCGTTCACAGGTTGCTGCCGCATTTCCAGACAATACCGAGGTGGCACCGCATGAAATCGTTCCAGGATCCATGGTGATGGTCCGCAACTTTGACAGATCAAGTCCGCTGGAGCCTCGTTGGAAAGAGCCCCGACAGGTCCTCCTCACCACCCGTACAGCCGTGAAGTTGGAAGGACGCAAAGGCTGGGTACACCTTTCTCATGTCAAACTTTTTAATGGACTGAAACCCGTCTTAAAGAACATTTCCCAGGATTTGAAGGATTGCCAAAATATTGTTCTCAAGGACTGTCCCGCAAAAGACATTGCTACAACCCCTCCCCTGTTAGAGAAAACTCCACAACAGGAGTACAAGCTAAAACTCCGGTCTAGTAAAATAAGTCAGTCAGTTTGATTGTCTAAGTCCTCCCCTAGGTGAAACGGTTAGACTGTTTCTGACATGTATAAAATAGACCCCCATAGTGAGAGAGTTAGTCAAAACTCAATCCGATGTATCGTTTTTCTATGTTTCATATTATTTCTCAGCATTATGATTTCCTGCACCAGTTATGCATTTTTCTTGTATTTCCCAGTTCTTCATGTAAATAAGTCTGCTAATGCTACAGTAGAGCACACGTTTAGTGATCTGCCTTCTCATGAACTCTCTTACCGCCTCGCCATGCGAAATAACTCATTTATCCGTATGTTACATTACTCACACCAGACCAGCAATGCCACTAATTGTTGGGTGTGTGGTCGACTCCCCCCTTTCCAGACACCGAAGGGAGTTCTGCCACTCTTTCCTTATCCTTTTTCACATAATGGTTCGTGTGGAGCATGGTCCACGTTAACGTCATCCTCAACAGATATGTCTTTTCTTAACAGTACATGTTTCCCAGACAAGCAAGGTCTCCCCCACAGAACAGGCTTAGATCTAGAAAATGAAGTGTATAATTTAGGTAATTATTCTTCGAATTTCATGGTCTTGAATGTTCAGTCTGATACTACTCCAGACTTACCTGTTATTTCAGTACTACCAGTCAAAGGCGAATTATGTGTCCGTAATTATGGTTCCGTACATGTAGGACATAGTGATTGTACTACTATTGTCAAGTATAGTGACAGTGGGAAATCTATCTTCAAAGCTTCACGTCATTCTTATTTTATTTGTGGTCAAACTGCATATGTTCGTCTGCCCCTCGATTGGGAGGGAACCTGTTACATTGCCTTCCTACTGCCACCTGTTTTCCTAGCCCCACCTGATTATCATAGAAACACACATCTAGTACACGTTAGACATAGAAGGGAGTCCCCAATTGTCGATTATACTGAAACTACTCTAGAACAATATACCGATTTCAATAAAGGTTTCTTCTTCTTTATAGGCCCTGTCCAGAATAGTAAGTTAATCCGTAGATTAACCAGAACCCTCGAAGCTGTAGTAAATGAGACTGCCTCTGCTCTAGGTAACTTAACTGAAGAGCAATCTGCTATGAGATTTGTCGTTTTACAGAATCGTCTCGTCCTTGACGTCATACTGGCCGATAGGGGCGGGGCCTGTAGAGTCATCGGATCTAGTTGCTGCATTTTCATTCCAAATAACGCGCCGTCTGTTTATTCAGCTATAACCAGACTCCATAAAATTGCCCATCTGATACACCAAGATCCAGGCACCTGGACATGGTCCGGTTGGTTCTGGAATATAATTTCCGCATGGGGATGGAAAATATTGTCCTTTCTAGGTATTGCAGTAGCGATCATATTTAGCTGCTGCCTCTGTATACAATGTGGCCCTGCGATTTGCGGCATTTGTGCTACCTCTTGTATTCCTAGTCCCAAGCCCCGTTCTAAATCCCAATCCAGGATAATTCGAGACGAGCAAATGATACTGTATGAAATGATAGATGGTATCATGAAAATTGATGTTTCCTGATGGAAACGTAGTGACAAGGAGGGAATGTGGAAAAGTAAATTTTGCCATGTTCTGTGTCCCTACGTGTCATCCATCATATGTTATGTGTGCATGATTAAATATGCATATGCATTCCCCATGTCCGATTAATGACGCATTTACAGTTGTGTCCACCTCTAGTATGCCAGTTTCCAGTCCTCGTGAATACTACGAATATCAGGCCTATGTAAAGCTACGTTGCCACGTTTCTCAGTGTGCACGTTATTCTATTATAAAGTCCCCGTTTCTAGGCCTCAAAAGGGCCTGGACACCAGATTCAGCTCCTGTCTCCTGAAGCCTCGCTGAGGAGCGATACAGCCCCCACCTGTATCCTCGACCCTTCACTTACTTCCTGCCTCGCAGTGCCCGGCTCAGTCTCTGAGTCTGCCAAGAATATGTTATGATTCCAGTTATCAGTTCAGTCCTCCTTCTCTGCATTCCTAAGCTACTGAATCGCATCGATAGTTTCCGTCATTGTCTAGCCTTCACGTCTCCACGTTAGAGAAATACTGCATTTAATGGTCATTTAATATTCTTCATCACGCACTACATGTAGAATAATGCATGGTCCAGTCTTAGAATCAAGTTAGCCTTTCCCCTCCTGACTTCTAGTTTATATCAACATGTTCTCTAAACATCAGATACTAGATACTGTTTAGGTACATGTCGCCCTGACTCTCCAGACTTCAGTCTCTGCTCCTAGCACAGAGTTCATAGCCCCCAGCTTCTCCTAGTGATACGTCATTGCCAGTTTGCGCGCACCATCAGGTTAGAGGTCCCGGCTCCTTAGGTAGCCCCCTCCATGGTTTCCGCCCCATTCATGACATATTCTGTTATGTTTGCATCACATGTCCATGTATACGCCCAGTTACACCTACTTTCGCCCTTATCTTTCGCGACTGCTACGCGTCACGCCTTCTGCTCCACCCACTGCTACGCCTACTGCAATGTAATGCTATGTGTTTGCGTTATGTATATATGCTCATGTATTGTTATTAAAAGTCAGCGCGCTCATCCCAGACCCAGCCCCAGCAGCTGCTGGGCCCTGTCATCCTATTCCTATGCAGGTTGTCCTGTTCCTGTCCTTATGCTGTAATAAACCTGCGAAACTCCTACTACCTCGAATCTTGACTCTTATTTATTGAGCTATCTGTTATGATATATGTCTAGTCAAAAAGAGAGGTATTATTTATTTATTTACCACAAGACATACAAGCCCCTTGCACTACTTTTGCATCATTTTCAACATGGTAAAAGTGACGTTATGGTGGTGCAAGGGGCTTGTAAAAAGCCCTTTAAGAATTTACAATGTCGATTATAAAGGCAAGATTTATAGAGGCTTATTTACAAGGCCATTGTGCGACTTTTGCGTCTTTTTTATCATGGGAATAGTGACGCATAAGTGGCGAAGGGCGCTTGTAAATCTGCCCCATATTTTTCAGTTGAGGGTATTCTGGCAGTCCGTTCAAACACTCTGTCAAGGTTTGCATTTGTTTCTCAGTGATGTGTTACCAACAATAAAAGTGAAGTAACAAAGTACTCGGCTCTGAAAATCACGAACAATTAATTACACATGGTGTCGAGAGGATAACTCTAATCTAAATGATTGCGTTGACAGAACTGGCCTAATGTGCTCGTAATTTGTAATCATGCACTGAAAAGATGATACAAAATAATTGTCCTTATTCTGTTAAAAATCACACATTTTTCTCATACACGTTGTGAACATAATGCATCACCTTTGTATCTAATTTTCAAAAGACAATTTCATTCTAAATTACTACACCACTTAAAAACATGGTCTATCATAACTCTGAAATTAACTCGAATTCATTTTTGATAGCATTACCGACCAATTTAGCAACTTAATTATGTAATCAAATCTTGATGTGCTAAGTGGTTTTGATTACGGAGACTATTCCATTTAAACAGCTCAAGGGGCATCACTTTCTCAGTGGCCTCTGCCTTCTGCGAGCCTGAATAAATCTACCACTCCTAAACCCAAAACGGAAAATAATTAAGCTGATCTTTGCCATCAGTCTATATATTTAAATCGCTTAATTGGTGTTGGCATTAAAGGGATTTTTGACATGCCTTGTGCACTCTGATAAAATTGAAATCCTTCTTCATGTCAATGTCAATTCAGTGAGCACAAAAAATGCACTGGAGACTCCGAATTTTCGTGGTAAATTGCAAAGCCCTGCTGTGGCATTTAGCCATTTGTATACTGGTCGGATTATCACACACATACTGTGTAGTGCTGCAATTATGTAGAAGATAATGTGTTCCATTAATGAGCCACAGTATTACGGAAAATAAGGTTTTGAAATTATTACATATCTTAAATCATTAGTACATTAACCTTAGTCATCCTTTCACAGCTGAAAGTGTTAATGAGTCTAAAGGGGAAAGCAATGAAAGAACTTTACAGTTCAGGTTCTTTCAGAACAGCATTTCGATAATTCACGTTGGAAACATTAACTATAAAGACGTTCAAATCATATCTTTGTCCTCACAAGGACAAGATATAAACATACACCCACCCACTACCTAATTTGTTAAAAACATAAGTTCTGGCAGCCCAATTGTTTGTTAGTAGTTACAGCTTCTGGATGTCTCGTTTGGCTATAAACTAGACCTTTGCCTTACCTGCTGCAGTGCTGCTCAGTACATACTACTGTGGTACTGAAGTTGAAGCTCACAGACCCACCAGCATCTGGATCGACCATCACTCACCCCAGCTGGAGTACAGACAACAGGTCCAGCTACTTTGTCTGGTGACCGGTACATCATTTCAACAGTGGTGCCAACAGCCCGGCCTCAGCAAGGAAACAGACCCCAGTGGGAATAACCAAGCTCCAAGACCAGACCACTCTCAGCAGAGCGAGACAAATCAGATGAAGATAATGGGCAGATTGGACAAGCATTAAGTGATGGCCTGGTACAGCCTTTGATCACTACTGCTGGTGGTCAGAGACCCGAATAAAATGCCCTTGTGTGACCTGTGATCCTTTCACTGTGACAGGTGATAGTTAGCAATGCCTGGAGCTGGGAGGGACTAATATGACAGGCAGCCCCTTGATGAACTGTCATCTTCTAATTGGTGATCAGGAATAATGCTCAGGAGACATCGGCAAAAAGAATTACTGACTACAAAAATATGTGCTGATGGGACCCACAGGTAGCCACACGTTAAGTACTGTGCCCAACTTAGTCTGGATTGAGGCATCCAAAATCTGCACAGCGATAGAAATTAGGTCCTCAGGGGCATATTGTAAAAGACAATGAGCGCAGCAAATCACCTTGCTGTGCCGCGTGACAGGGAAAGGTCAGGATTGCACTGTATTTAGAGGAATATGGCTAATTTCTGCCTCTGTCCCTGATCTGCCGCCGTTTTGGCTGCCTAGCATCAACACAGACAACCTTACAGCATGGTGCAAGGGTGCCTGTATTGCATGCAGGATTGTTTTTGGGCAAGACGAATTGCCTTTCTGCATAAAAACAATCCTGAGAGGCATAATCCTCTTTCTATGTGTGCTGCAGTAACAGGCAGAAATAAAGAAATAAAAATATTACTCCTAGTCATGATTCTCCTGAGAAGGCGTATCTTTTTGGTGCATTCCTAGATCCACTGCTGTTGGTAAATCTGGGAATGCATAAAAAAAAACAATGGAATTGCTTGGGAATACCCATGCAAAGCCCATGGAGTGCCTGATCATGGCAGACTAATGCAATACAGCGATTTGTGCCGCGCTATTCCACATTTATGTAGCCACTCCGGGCCACAAAAGGTGGCCATGCATGACTTCATATACCGCTGGACCTATTTATGAGATGTGTAATGCAATGCAGTGCAGCTAGTCACCTTGCTGTACTGCAGGACAAGGAAAGGGCAGGAATGCTTCGTATTTAAAAGAATACTGCACATCCCTGCCTTTGTCCCTGAGCTGGTGCCATTTTGGCTGCCTAGTGCCAACGGAATCACCCTTGCACAATGGAGCAAGTGTGTCTGTGTTGCATGCATGATTGTTTATATGCAGGAAGTGGTATGTTCCTGCACAAAACCACTCCTGAGAGGCATATTTCTCCCTCTATGTGTGCTGCGGGATTCAGCACACATAGAAGAAATAAAGGGGCATATTATCAAGAAAGGGCATTACATTATCGCCGCTTTTATCGGCAGGAAACTGCCGATAAAGCGGCGATAATGGGCTAGATAATATGCTCTATGAATTCCAATCGAAGCCCATGTTAGATGTGAAGACATCTATTATGGGCTTCGATTGGAATTCACAGAGCATATTATCAAGCCCATTATCGCCGCTTTATCGGCAGTTTCCTGCCGATAAAAGCGGCGATAATGTAACGCCCTTTCTTGATAATATGCCCCAAAGATATTTCTCCTCGGTACTCCTCGCTTGAGAAGGCATAACTTTTTGGCGTATTTTCAGGTCTACCACTTTTGGTAAATCAGGTAATGCATCAAAAACCATGGAAGTTGCGTGGGAACACCCACGCAATGCCCATGGAATGCCTTCCCAGGGCATATTTGCACTGCATAGTGTTACTCCAGATTTATGAAGTCACTCAGTGCCATGCACAGTGGCCTTCAGTGGCTTCATAAATCTCATGTTGGACTTGCATCACTTTTGCAACATGTCAGACTTTCTGGACATCGGAGCGCCGTGAGCACGCTTCCTGATTTATTGACCAGTCTGGTATTGTACCAAATGCTGACTTTTACCCAGAGCCGTGTTTTAAAAATCGCCGACGGAGGCTCGACCTTAAGGGCTCCTAGCGCTTTTATTTTATCTGCACTTCACTTTACGTTTTAAGTTTGTCACAACTGTATGCTGAGTTAAAAGTTACCTTTGTGTTTTTGGCGTGTTCCCCGTTCCACCACTGATTATTCAGCTTGCTGTGGAGGGATCGATGGCCAGAACAGGAAGTGAGATATCATACTTCCGGCTACCACGGAGGTTAGCAGTCTAGCTGCTTGCCTCCACCGATATAAAAACCTGTGTTACGCATATTGCACTCGGACTTTCTGGACATCGGAGCGCCATGAGCACGCTTCCTGATTTACTGACCAGTCTGGTCCTGTACTAAATGCTGACTTTTACCCAGAGCCGTGTTTTAAAAATCGCCGACGGAGGCTCGACCTTAAGGGCTCCTAGCGCTTTCATTTTATCTGCACTTCACTTTACGTTTTAAGTTTGTCACAACTGTATGCTGAGTTAAAAGTTACCTTTGTGTCTTTGGCGTGTTCCCCGTTCCACCACTGATTATTCAGCATGCTGTGGAGAGATCGATCGCCAGAACAGGAAGTGAGATATCATACTTCCGGCTACCACAGAGGTTAGCAGTCTAGCTGCTTGCCTCCACCGGTATAAAAACCACATGCCCCCCCTGACGCGCAGCGGACGCGCGCAGCGGGCGCGCCCAAGTTAAGCCCATCTGCGCCCATCTGCGCCTGGCCCGGGCCTAGGGCCACCCCTCTCGGACCCACTAACTCCGACTCCAAAGCCAGTGTAAGTATCAAAAGTTACTCACCTGCACAGCTAAAAGCACTCAACACCAGTGCCAAGGGAGTGCATTGTTCCCCTTTGTCGCTTGCAACTACACATTCACCGGGGTGAGCTCTATGTCCTAGATGCTCCTTTGCCCTCCCTACTCCTTGCCCCTCTTCCATCTCAGCCCTTTCCACCCATCGGCCCCACTTTCGTGCGGCGCTCAGTAATGTGCGCTCCCTCCCCAGACACAATCTCGATAATCTGGAGCTCATCACCAACCAAGATCTAGATATACTGTTTATAACAGAGACCTGGGGCGATGCCTCCTCTGGCCCGGATTTCTGTTCTACCACCCCAGAGGGCTACTGTGTCTCCAGACAGGATAGACCCACCGGGAAGGGTGGCGGGCTAGCTATTATCCATAAAGCCCTTTAGGCCTCAAAAATAGAACCACTTCATCTTCCAGACTGCGAGGCTTTTACCTACTCCCTCTCTCTTAACAACAATCAAGTCTTTAGAGGCACCCTTCTCTATTGCCCCCCCGGCTCGCGTAAACGCTTTCTCAAAGCCTTAAACAAGCTCATTGAGCCTCTTGTGGAAACGTCGCATTACACCATATTAGGGGACTTTAACTTCTATCTTGAATCCCCTAACGACATAGACACCATTAATATCATCACCGACTTGCAAGCGGTGGGACTCCATCATATAGTGTCCTCCCCTATACATCAAGCTGGCCACACTCTTGATGGACTGTTCACTAATGACCGCGACATCACCTTGCTAGCGGTCCTCCCTGTGACCTGGTCTGATCACGCAGTAGTGGTGTTTGCTATTAAGGCCCATAATCCTAATCCTCCACAGTTTAAGACCCATACTCCTAAGATCACCCGAGCATGGAACAACGCGGATATACCCCTTCTCACCCAGACTCTCGCTAACTCCTTATATAAGGGCACCTCTAATCCAGCCATAGCATCAAACCTCTATCAGGACTGGATCCAGGATGCATGTAATCTTGTAGTACCTACTAAAGCGACCTTTCCCAACCGCACCACGCCTTCCGCCCCTTGGTTTACAGAGGATCTCAGACTCGACAGACAGCATTGCAGAAATCTGGAGAGACTTTGGCGGAAGCATTTTAACCCGCAGGACAAACAAACCTATAAGGATGCATTGTCCATATATAAGCGCTCGATCACTACTCAAAAAAAGATCTTTTACCTCGCTCAAATTGAGGCTGCCCAGAACTCCGCCAAGAAACTGTTCCAGGTAGTCAATACCCTGTCTACTCCAAAAATATGCGAAGCTACCGAAGTATCCCAAGATCTCTGTAACTCTCTTGCGGACTTTTTTGCAACCAAGGTCACAAAGATATACTCAGCCTTTGCCTCCTTTCCTCACCACAACACTGCTAGCTCTTGTCTCCCCCCTACGCCTCGCCCTCCCTTGTTCTACAACTTTCACAATGTTTCCCCGGAACAAATTAGTAAACTAATCGTGTCCACCAGGTCAGGATCTCCTTTAGATCCCTGTCCACCGTCCATACTCAAACAGATGCCGGAAGTGATTACACCTCCGCTTATGGATATTTTCAACTCCACATTATTCACTGGGTCCTACCCCCCTGTCTGGAAAAAAGCAGTAATAAAACCGCTTCTCAAAAAGCCTTCCCTTGATCCCTCTGCGTTAGCCAACTATAGACCTATAGAGTGTCTTCCGTTCCCCGCCAAGATCTTAGAAAATCTCATGAATAAACAGATATCATAATATATCCATCAAAACTATTTGCTAGATGACACCCAATTTGGTTTCAGGCAAGGCCACGGGACTGAAACGGCCTTGGTAAAAGCAATGGATGAAATCAGGGCAATTCTCGACCAAGGTGGATCGGCGGTGCTCATACTGCTAGATCTCTCCTCCGCATTCGACACTGTCGATCATTCCACCTTGATCGACCGTGTCGCGACCTTAGGTATCAACCATTTGGCTAAGGATCTTCTTGCCTCATGTCTTTCCAATCGCACTCAAACAGTAAAACTGGGCGCTCTTTACTTTACTTTACCGTGCGGGGTGCCCCAGGGATCCTCGCTAAGTCCAACGTTATTTAATATATACGTATCGGACTTGGCGAGGGTAATTAAATCATACGGCCTGAGTTTAACCACCTATGCCGACGACACCCAGCTTTTGCTGGCTGAGCATAAAGATGGGGCAGCAGTTGCCTCCAGATTTCAGGAGGGCATGCTAGCTATAAGCACCTGGATGTCATCGAACTGCCTTAAATTAAATTCTCAGAAAACGGAGGTCATGACCTTGGGCACCTTATCCCCCGCTTGGTCTGCCACCTGGTGGCCCAATGAAATGGGCCCCCCCCTCAACCGGTGGCCAAGGTCAGAAACCTCGGAGTAATGTTCGACGATAAACTGCTGTTTCACCATCATGTAAACAATGTGCTATCATCCTCCTTTTACACACTAAAAAAAATTAAGAAGATAATGCCATTCCTGCCGGCTCCAACAGGAAAGACCCTCGTTACCACTTAAGTTTTCTCTAAGATGGATTATTGTAATGCCCTCCTTCTCAATGCACAAGAGAAGGTCCTGAACAAGCTACAGTCCGTTCAGAACGCGGCAGCCAGGATCTTGCTCGGTATCCCCAAACACAACTCCATCACCACGGCCATACGGCATCTTCACTGGCTGCATGTCAGAAACCGGATCAAATGTAAGGCTCTCTGTATTGCTTACAAAGCCATTCATAAATCAGGCCCTCAGTTCCTCATAGACGCTTTCTGTATTTACGCCCCTACTAGGTCCCTCCGCTCTTCTACTGCCTTCCGCCTATCAGTCCCACGCACAAAAACCTCCTCTTGGGGGGACAGATGCTTCCTAGTAGCCACAGCCAGACTCTGGAACACCCTTCCCCTCTCCATCAAAATCAGCCCCACCCTCGCAATTTTTAGGAAACAACTTAAGACCTGGCTTTTTAATCAATAAGCCCTTCCCAGCGCTTCTTGTCAGGAACCACAGTCCTTTGTGCCGAGACACCCTTGGGTAGTTGTGCGCAATAAAAATCACCCAAACATAAACATAAACATAAACATATGTTGCATGGTGCAAAAGCAACGTAACTCCGCTCGTAAACATGACCCCAACATTTGGGCTTGTATCGCGCTTGCACCATGTTGCGTGGTGCAAGAGCGAAGCAGCTCCCTTCATAAATATATGCCCCTCAGTATTTGAAAAGAAAATGTTAGTCTTTCCACACCAGAATAGTGATTCAAGAATAATAATGGACTAGCCAAATGTGATAGGATTGAGGCGTGACCTATGTTTGAGTTCTAGGTACTATCTGGTCGACTTTGTGCTATTGCACAAGTACTTTTGAACCTCACAAAGAAAGGAACTCTAACTGGCTGTTATGGGTAGGAATGAGTGCACAATTGCTGGTGCAATCATTTATGCTGTGCTTAGATTGTAATGGTGACAGCACAATTTTAAGTCAACCAGTGCAGTGCTTAACAACAAAAATCATTTCATTTTCATGGAGTTACCTGGGCCAGCCTTCACTGAGTGGGTAGTACAAAAATGATATTTAGCTCCCGTCTCCCTGTCCAAATGTCAGTATAAAACGTCATAGAAAACAGTAATCAATGAACCAGTATTTATATAACATGGCTTATAACCCCAGGGGTATCTATGTGTTGAGTTATTGGAGGGCCTTAGTTGAAGAGCCAGATCTTCAGTCCCTTTCTGAAGTCGGCGAGTGCAGGGGAGGTTTGGAGGTGTAGTGGGAGGTCAGTCAAGGACCTGGCAGCGAGGTAGGAGAAAAAACGAACTCCACTGCAGCTCTGTCTGATGCAGCGGACTGGTATGGGGAGGTGGATTGGACTTGCCTGGTCAATTGGTTGAAGGTGATGTGGTGGTTGACGTAGGGTGGTCTGGCCTTGGGGAGGGTGTGGGTCAGCAGCTTTAGTTGGCATCTCTTCTGGATGGGGAGCCAGTGGAGGCTTTTGAAGTGGGGTTGATGCTGGTTCATTGGGGAAGTCAAGATAAGTTTGGCTGTGGAGTTCTGTATGGTCTAAAGTTGCTTGAGGAGATGGGTGGCGGTTCCAGCATAGAGTGCATTTCGTAGTCCAGTCTGCTAGTGACAAGGGCTTGAGTCACAATGTTCCTGTTGCTGAATGGGATCCATCTGAAAATCTTACAAAGAATGATGCAGAGGGAGTGGAAGCAGGAGGAAGCTACTGCATCAACCTGGCACTTCATGGATAGATCAATGTCCAGTATGATGCTGAGGTTGCAGGCATGAATGATGGTGGTAGGTGAGGGTACAAGTGAGAGTACAAGTGCAGTGGGCCACCATGTGTCATACCATGGTGAGGTGTTCCTTCTGAAGATGAGCACTTCTGTCTTGTCCGCGTTCAGCTGTAGGCAGTTAGATCTCATCCAGTCGGCGACATTGGTTATGGTGTTCTGGAAGTTGGATCTGGTAGTGGTGGTGTCTTCCATGAGAGAGAGCATTAGTTCAGTGTTGTCAGCTTCAGAGATGATGCTGAGCCCATTGGTGTGGATGATGTCAGCAAGTGGCATTATTTAGGTGTTGAAGAGGGTGGGGCTGAGGGATGACAGCGCAAATGATGCTCTTGAGTTTAGGTGTGAAGGGTGGTGGGTGGATTCTCTGGCTGCGTCCTGTGAGGAAGGATATGATTCACTGAGGGTGTTTCTTCTGATGTCGATGTGGTGGAGTCTTGTGATTAGGGTATGGTAGGATATGGTGTTGAAGGCCACTGAGCAGTCAGGGAGGATCAGGGCTGCTGTCTCGCTACAGTTGAGGATGGCTCTGATGTCGCCAGTAGCATCTATTAAGGCAGTCTCTGTGCTATGGTTGGAGTGGCAGCCGGATTGGGAGGCGTCAACTAGGTTGTTTCCTTCCAGGTGATCGGTGAGCTGGCAGTTGATGGCTTTTTGCGGAACCTTGACCGGGAAGATAGGTCGGTAGTTTGCGAGCTCATTGAGGTCAGTGGAGGGTTTGTTCAGGAGGCATTTAACCTCTGTGTGTTTCCAAGCATCGGGAAGGTAGCAGTGACAATGGGTGTGTTGAGGATGTTGGTGAGTGTGCCGCTGATTTCCTTCTGTTCCAAGCTGAAGGCGTGGTGGGGGTATGTTGGTGCTCCAGAGTGAATGGAAGTAATGATGATCACCGAGGTGATTGGCATGGTGAGAGGTGTCCAGTAGGTGAGGTGACTGTGGGAGTTATCGCTGTGTGTTAGGAGGTGGCAGCGGACGGTAGGTTGCGGGTCGAAGTTACTGTAGATGTCTGCTATCTAGTAGTGGAAGTGGGCTGCCAGGGAGTCGCAGAGGGCCTGGGAAAGGTGGATTGTGGTCTCTGTGGCAGATGGGCAGAAGAATTCTCTGATGATGCTGAAGAGTTCCTTTCCGTATTTGGTGCTTACCTCAATGTGGATAGTTAGGGCATCCTATTAGGCTTCCTTGGGGTGGTGGTGGTATTTGCTGAGGTTAGATTTGAAGGTGGCGAGGTTCCTTCTGTCACTTATACTTACGTTTGAAGGCCTGGAGTTCTGGAGTAAGCCACCTGGTGTGTTTGCTAGTTCTGCAGCTGGTGGCCATTTTCATGGGGGCGACGGTGTCGGTGCAGTTGGAGGTCCAGGTGAGGAAAGTTTTGGACAGGTAGCTCAAGGTTGCTGGTCGTGTAGGGTCTGGTGGTGTTGAGGGTGGCAGTCCATTGGGCCTCCCTGATTTTGCTCCATCTACGGTGAGCAGGGGTGGGGAGCGTGGGGGTGGGTTGTGGTGAGCCTGCAGTGGCGATGTGGATGATGCTGTGGTCTGTCCAGGTGAGTTCAGTGATGTGGCTCATTTTGATTCTGTCACTGGCCATAAAGATTGGGTCCAGGGTGTGCCATGTGCAGTGTGTTTGGTTTGTGACCAATTGCATGAGTCCGATGTTGCTCATGCTTTCCAGGAGGTTGGCACTGTTGGTGTTATTGGGGTTATCAAGGTAGAAGTTGAGGTCACTGAAGAAGATGTAGTGCTTGTAGACGAATGTCAGTGGGGCAATGAATTCGGAGATGGCGTCCCAGAAGCTGGGGTGGGGGCCCAGGGGTCTGTAGGTGATGGGTTCCTCTGAGGGTTGTGTTTACGTCGATTTAGATTTGGAAGTTGAAATGTTCCATGATTGATGAGCAGTTATCTTTAGTTGTGGTGAGTTGGAGGGTCTCCTTGTGGATGATGATGATGCCCCCATGTTTGTTGGTGAGGTCTCTGTGTATCGTTTTGTAGCCGAGAGATGTTGCAAATGCAATGTCAGTAGTTGAGGATGGTGTGAGCTAGATCTTGGTGATGAACATCACCTTGTGGTTAGATGTGGTGATGATGTCCCACATTTCTGTGACATGCTTGGAGAGGGAACAGGCGTTTAGCAGCAAGCACTGGAGCTGTTCTGAAGGGTTTGAGGTCTGTGCAGGGGTGGTGAGGGTTTTGGTGTTTCTGGTAAACCAGCAGGGGTGGCAGGTGAAGGGTCCTTCCATGTATCTCAGGGACGAAATGCAGAAGTTGTTGTTGGGGCTAGGAGCTCAGAAATAGTGTAGAAATGAAAGCCAGGAAAGCCCAGGCTCCTGGCGCTGAGCACTGGGTGTTGTGTGTGGTACAGTAATATAATGAGACTATGATTGGTACTCTGAGCAGTGATGTCACATACTGACTGAATATATAGACTTACCTATGCACTTGTCACTAGATAACAGAACATTTGGTATAAAACTTGATGTCCATACTTTGCTAATGAAGATAGTTAAATTACAGAATCACATGCTGTACCTGTGCCACAAATGCCGCTTGTCAGTTTTCAGCGTACTTTCTCTAGATCCCCTTAAGTGCACTTTACTCATCGATTTCAATCATAGATGTAGCCTTCGCTGTTGATGGAACTGAATCTATTTGTGTATCTATCCACTCTATTTTTCTTCGTCCTCTCAATCAAAAATCTTGAACATTTTGTAAAATCACTGCAGTGGATTTTTTTTCGTTGATATGAGGAAATCGAAATGAAAATAGTAAACCTTATTTCTATCCATCCTTCCAGGTTTAAAACATCTGTAAATTCAGTGTGTGAATATTTTCAATTTAATATGAAGAAATCTCAATGGGAAAAATGCTCACTCATACTCAATGAGCATTTACGTAAAAAAAAAAAAGAGAGAAATTGGTATAAAATTGAGCATGGTTGAGCAATATGTTTCTAAGGAAACAAAAACCATTACAGCCATTGCGTAAAAGGTGCACTTATCACTAACGCTACATTTAAAGTCTGCTAAAATCTTACAGAGCGCAGACTATTTAAATAATTCAAACCTATTCCTAATTATAGAATAATAACTTTGTAACAGACATGGAAATAGCCCGATCAGCTAAAAATGTTACAATTTTGGGAACAATTATTAAAGGTTTCCACAGGCGTAAGTAAATCTACCTCTTGTACCAAAAGCAATTGTGCAGCTCTATAATGATCCACTGTTTAAATCTTCTCTAAACCAAATCTTGTTACATTTCACTAGTTGTGGTCACATGCCCCATGTGCCACTAGGGAAGAGGTCTGGCGCTGCGGCCCGGGCGACTGACACCGGACGCTGGGGTTTACGGTTCAATCACCGGCGGCAGGTCAGCTCAGCACCATGTGACTCTGGGCAATAGCTCGCTTAATCTTCCCGACGGCCTCTAACGCCGGGATGCCTCCGGGTAGCTGTGTGCTTTATAAATACTGGATTTACATTTACATTTACTTTTAACAGTATTAAACTAAAAACAAGAAACACTACGGGGCTTACTTATGAGAGGCTTGCGCCGCCTCAGTGTCACTTTTTCTGATGCTTCAGCAGCGCAAACCCCTCAACCATATCTATTATGCCACGCAAAGCCACTTTGCATGGCTTTGTAAGACCTCACATATATGGAATTTTCTCATGCAACACCCATGGATTTTGACACTGCCCCAGATTTACTTATTCACAAAAACCTGGGGCAGCGCCAAAACCTTGCACCTCCCCAGAACAGGCGTAAAGAGGAAAATATTTGTATTTCTTCTTATTTTTTTCTTCTTCTTGTGTGCTGCATTCAAAAGCATAGAAAGAGGAAACGCCTCTCAGGATTGTTTTGGTGTTTTGCCTCTTCCTGCACAAAAACAATCCTGCATGCAACAAAGACACCCTTGCACAATGGTGCAAATGTGCCTGCATTGGTGCTAGGAAGCAAATTATGCAACATGGGCTTCGATTGGAATTCAAAGAGCATATTATCAAGCACATTATCGCCGCTTTATCGGCAGTTTCCTGCCGATAAAAGCGGCGATAATGTAATGCCCGTTCTTGATAATATGCCCCCTAGTGTGTAATTGACTTCCTCAATTGAATCTCATTGTGATCAAATTTGCAGACTATAGGTGATCTGGCCTGAACTTTTGGAATCAGATCTGAATTAACAATGGGAAAGAGTGTACCCGAGTAAGTTTATCAGGTTTTTTTTTTTGTTTTTTTTAGAAATCCCTCATTGTAACTGAAGGCATTCAGACCTCTGAATGACCCTGTCGCAACAATTTGCCAGACAGATTCAAGAGTCCACACAAATATCCAGAAAGTAAGATGTCCCCTGTCATTTTGGACTTTCGTTTGCAAAGTTTTCTTTGGCTATTTTAGTTTCACATAAATACTCAGAGAACAGAAACTGCATCACATTGTATTAAACGTCTGAGTGTAAATTGATGAATGTGTTTAGCGATCAGATTAGGTATTGAGAAAAGTTGCAAGAGAAAAGGGGCAATATAATATGACATAAATAATAATAAAATAGAGGAAACTGCAGTGGAATATGTAAACAGAACGTGAGTGAGTCTCGAAAATATTCATCAAAATGCAATATTTCAACAATATGGGAAACAGTTCTGCTTGAGAATATTGACAAAGAAATGTAATTGGACGTAATACACGTTTCCGATAGTTTTAAATTATTTTATATGTTAGTGATGTCAGTGAGTGTTAGTGGCAGAAAGACCCCCATTGGGTAACCTGTAGAGATGGAAAGGAGAGATGTTAGAAGGGTGCCTGTTTCGGTTAACATTTTGTCTGATTTTGTTAATAGCCTGTGGAATTTCCAGTGAGACAAGCAGAGTGGCTTATTCAGTGATGTGGGAAAAGGCCGTCTCTGCAGAGTCAACCTCAAACGTATTGCCTTCACTTCTCCCGTTTTGCTGAACTCATTTTTGTTGACCTTAGGTCTCTGTGCACTTTACCACTGCTAATCAATGCTAAAGTCCGGGTGCTCTCTCCTCTAAACATGATAAAGTTGGCTTACACCCAATTGGCATGTTTACTTTACATATGAGTCCTGAGTAAAGTGGCCCCACATGTATACAGGGCCCATAAATTAAATGCTACTAATCTGCCTGGAGCACTTATGGTGCCACCCACTAAATAAGCCTTTTAAAACATGCCTCAGGCTTTTCACTCTAACCTGTGCACAGATTTAAACTGCCATTTTAGACCTAGCAAAATAAACCATATGCCAGACCCTGTGGCACAGCTAGACCATTGGCTGCATTTGCTACCCGTGGTGGCATGTAAGAGCAGGGGTGCTGACGGATTCCCATGATGGGTGGGACGGGGGTGCTCGTGCAATTCCCACATGGCTACCGCACCACAACGTATGCTGGTACGAGCGAGGGGGTGGTGGGAGACCGCCACCCCCAAAACTCCAGTCACCCGGGGCGGTCTCCCCCCCCCACCCCACCTTGGTATGCCACCGGCCAGACCTAAACATTTCTTTTAATACATATGTCCCCTTAGTGTAGGCCCTCCACAGCCCATTTGGCAGAGAGTAGTGTACTTAAAAAGTTAGGTATGTACTTTTTCAGTAGAACAAACAGGGTTTCTATATCTGATTGCTCTATTGCTGTTGGTCTGTACTTGTGACTTTCACCCAGTCTTGCACAGCCAGATATCTGTGAGTGGTGCTTTCTGCTTTTAGGAAATGCACTTACCTTAAATTTTGAAGTTGCGTATCACCTGTTCTACTGATTCTATTTTTACTGTTTTGGTGCCAAATATTTTTTGGGGTTTTACTCTATTTTTCTAAATTGGTATGAGAGTTGGCTTGCGTTGTGTATTCACTTTATTACTTTTTGAGTGCTGCATAAATATATCACACATTGCCTCTAAGTTGATCTTTACTGTTCTTGGGAGAAGCTTCCAGAGGTTTAAGCACAGGTTAATTGTGTAACTTTTGTAGTTCACCCTGACAATTATTGTTGCTGTTGCTTCAGTAGAGTTTCACCCCCTCAACTCACAACCCAATTTCTCACACATGGGACGACCCATTCCAAAGCCTTAATATGCATGCAATCCTTAAGGATGCTGTGAGCCCTGGGACAAACATAATTTTGGGTCCACCTTGCCCAAAACAACTCCTTTTTTTTATCCATCTTCAGCTAATTCACATCCTCAGAGACTTTGGTAAGAGCATTGACAATGCTCTTCCTTGGCCATCCTACATTTTAGGATTGTCGTTGCGTGCACTGCATCCCCAAATGCGATACAGTGCGTGCAACGAAATTAGTTTTATTTAGTTATATGTTTACTTACCTGTTAACCTCCGTAATCCATAGTTTACTACCCCCCACCCTGCCCCTCCCCCTCCTCACATCACCGCCCGGCAGGTATTCCCTCTACTGACCGTGGCTGTACAAGGCTGATTAGAATAAGGCTAAGGGAGTGGTAGGGGAATGGCAGAAGGCACTCGTGAGCATTGCATTAGTGACTAGCAGTGCCGGATTTGGCTAGCGATGCAGGCCCTCCTTCCTATCCTGAATGATATTCCTCAATCATATGAGGACTATCCGTGATATGTCTTTCTTTCTGAGTGATGTCTTTCTACCATTTTCCTTTTTAGTTCACTGAAATAAACATGAATTCCTGATTGTCGCCGAAAGAGGCTTATGGAATGTTCCTATCCATTCTTCTCAATTCTTTATAAGATGGCGCTGTCTGAAAGGCCACAGAGCAGTCGAACCCTTGGAGAAACAAAGCTGTTTTGGCAGAGGAAACACTCCACCTCATAGTCACAGTAATTGTATGTTTCATGGTCTCAGAATGTGGCTTTGCTACAATCCATCCACCAGATAATTTCTTTTTTTTTTTTTTACTATTTTTATTGATTATAACACAAGAGTAAAAATGTACATACCGGGTGTCATTTGGTGGGACATAGTACAGCGGTGAACGGGCGAATGAATTGAGGAAATACAGTACAATTATAGGCATCCGAAAAATATCAATACCAGCTTAGAGCTGAGGCAAAACAATACGATACAGATAACCATAAGCAAACCTCATCAGAACCCGCCCACCAGGGATACAGGATATGCAGATTGGACATTCAACACCCGGATATGAGAGACAAAGAGATCAGGAGAAGATGCCGCATCTCTTGTGAAGAAGGGAAAAGGGAAATAGAAAGGTCATAGAACACAATAAAGGAAAAAGAAAAAAAAAACCTTCAACCCCCCACCCTGCACCACTGCGGATGGCTACGACCTAACCCCACTAGCAGCGTGCCTGTTGCCCCCTAAACTACACCCCAGGGAAGGGAAAAGATGGAGGAGGAGATGTATTACAAAACGATATGGGCTCCCGGACTCCCCTCCCCCCCGCCAAAAGCAGACATCCCCTACCGCGGTATTAAGCAAGTTATAACAGACTAATAAGCAAACCAATAGGGGAGCCACCGGCAGAGAAAAGACCGTCCCGCCCAGCCCCCGGCACCACAGAGACAGCAAATCCCTTTTCGATCATAGCAGTCACACCAAACCCAGACAATAAGAATTCAATCTGGCCCTCACTCCCACAGAAACAACCCAGCTGAGCCAAAAGAAAGTCACCGTACAGAATTCAAGTCAAATTCAGCCCTGGCCCTTACGATCCATTGCACAAACCCCATCCAGTAGAACCAATTTAGTAGCAAAAGAGTCAGAGTGTTGTTGAAAAAGGAGATCAATATAGCCAAAAAGAGTCAAAAAGGTTAAGTCTCGAAGTCCATCAGATACACGAGTGTCAATCCAAAAAATAGTAGTGGTGGTCTGCAGAAGAGAAGGAAGAAGTGAGTCCTGTGCGGGCGACGATATTGCCGATCTTGCTAGGTGTTCAGGGGCTCCAGTAATGTAGCGCTGTAATCGTGCGGGCACAATCGGCACCAGGTTCAGATCATAGTCGGGGTTCTCCTCTCGAGGTAGATCAAGCGTCGCGGGGGTAACCGTATGTTTCAGGTCTAACACAAGGCTGGGGTCCGGTCTCAAACAAACAGTCTCGAGGCGTGCAGTCAAATTGTGGAGAGCAGCCTCCATTTGCAGGCGAAGAGCCCCGATGGCGGCCATTACGGTCCCCAGGGTCGGTCCACACATCGTCCGATCCATCTCCGCGTGGGCGATAGAAAAGCAGATCTTCAGCCCCGGAGGCCGGCTACTCCGGGGAAACCAACAGGCGCGGAGTGGACGGAAGCGACTGGCGACTCACAGGCTTGGCGACCTTTACACCACTGCCGAGAGCGGGGGGCCCACCCGCGGACCCCGAGGGCTTCAGCAGAATCCCGGGACCTGGCACCCACCCACCGCGGCAACCACGTCTCGTCGCTGTTCGTCCAGTATTCGCAGGGACCGAAAACCACCACCGGGATAGAGACTATGTTCCACTCCGATGAGACCGGACTCTGCCGGGCACCCGCGGCCGATGTTATTCAACTGAAACCCGGCTGGGTCAGTACTCGAGGTCCCGGCTTACACACTGGAGGAGGCCCAAACATGAAAGACGGTGTAACTTCGTCAATAAAGGCGATAAAAACTCCGGGATTGCCTCTCTGGGCTCAGCAACCATTCAGACACACGGGAGTCTGGCGGGAGGTCAGGATGAAGTTCAGGATAAATCTGCCAGCGAGGGAGGTCGACGGAGCCGGGAGCTTATGCGGCCATCTTGGATGCTTGCGTAGCTCCTCCTCTCCACCAGATAATTTATTAGAAGTCGATTAGTGTTCCTTCATTTTCATTAATTTACTTTCACTTATTCAACATTAGATGTTTTGATTGTAAACATCCAGTTTGTCCTCGTTGATGTACCAAAATATGCATTTGGTCTGCTCTATTTCAATTCTGTATTATTTGGAAAGAGTGTGTGTGTTGTGTGTGTATGTGTGTGTGTGTCTGTCTGTGTGTACTTGGCACCATAAACAATTCAGGCCAGTAGCAGTCGGTGGTGGGAGTAGCTGCCTGGTGGTGACGTGGGGAGGGGGAGGGGCAGGGTGGGGGTAGTAATCTATGGATTACAGAGGATTACAGGTAAGTGAACATATATATAAATAAAATGGATTTTGTTGCATGCACTGCATCGCATTTGGGGATGCAGTGTGCGCATGAAATTAGTTTTCTTTATTTATTATGTTTATTTACCAGTAATCCTCCGTAAACCGTAGATTACTACCCCCTCACCCTGCCCCTCCCCCTCCATACGTCACCTCCCGGCAGCTACTCCCACCACCGACAGCTACTGATACAGCCACATAAAAATATACCCTCAGTGTTTGAAAGATAGGGTGAGGAACACTAAAACCCTTCACTGCTAAGGTAATCAGTAGGATTTCATCTAACAAAATGTCTCTCTACAGCCTGTAACACAGTATACTATCAATTCACCTTTAAAGCCCTATTGGTCTAAATGAATTTTTTTCACCAAGAAAAAAAAGTTTTTCAATGTTCATCACAACTTTTCATAATAACCAGATCAAACCTATGGTAGTATGCCTAACTTTGGCTTGTCACCAGAACTCGCTCCAGTCAACTGCATTGAGCGTAGTCTTTCTCACAAGACAGCCATCAAATATGCAGTCACAAATTATACATGCATGAAAAAGTACAGTTGGCAAAATAAAATACTATCTGTCTAAATAGAGCCTACTAAGGATTATCTCAATGCAAATGTTCTATTCTCATGGTTTCTCAAAGAGGGTAATTTACAGTAATACTCCAGATTACTATGGTAATCTGTGAGATTCAATGAAACAGAATATCTCACTGCAGACATTGATACCGAGCAATAGAAAGCCACCCAGTAATGCCTACTGAGTCTAATATAAGAATGTCACGCTACATATGTCAGGCCTACTTTTTATAATAAATGGGTCAGGTCTGTAGCGTTGATTATTAGCTTGCCAACAGACACAGTTAAATTGTTTTACATCTGAGCTTCCCACAAGCAAAAGTGCAATACAGACACTCTTGTCTGCCCAGTCAAGTCCTGTATTCAAGGTGTCACATGTGGGCTGGACCTAAGCCACTCTCTCAGTAGTACTTCTGAAGAAATGAATTCTGTTGATCACATAAGGTAGGCAACAACTGCACTGTCAAAACGTACCCAAAGTGAGAAGTGTGATTCACTTTGTACAATAGAGTTTCTATTCTACAAAGTGAAGCAAATTTCTAATTTTTCCCAAATTTGATAGACATATGCATCCTGGTCATACGCTAGTGGAAAGAAATGCAAGCCTAGATTCACTAAGTCTTTGCATTGTCCTTACATTACTCAAGGCAATGCAGTGCAACACAAAGACCTATTTGAAATTTACAAATCCACACACAGCCTTATTTGATTGGCCTTTGGTGGCTTTGTAAAGAAGTGTAACTTAACGCAGTTTCTAGATCTGTGTTATGTTTCATTTCAAATTTGGAGGCATTCTATGGGAGGAGCATGGGCATGCCCATGCATTCACCCATGAATTTTGGCATATTCTCATATTTGTTAAAGCTACCAATCTTGTGAATTCATCAAAATGGTAAACTTTCCCCAGTGAGGAGTAATGAGGAAAATATACGTCTTTCTCCTTGTTATTGCCTTTTTTCCACATGTGCTGCATCTGCAGCACACATAGCAAGAGGACATTCCTCAAAGGATTTTTTCCCTTCCTGCACAAAAACAATCCTGCATGTAGCACCTTTTTTTTATCTGTATAGTTTTGCAATGATATAGCTTCTCACCCCTTAGAGATTTCCATTCTCTTGAGATTCTCAAGTCTTTTTTAGTTAATCTTCTAGGGGTTGAACCTAGTTGGTTTTGTTAGTCTTGGTTTCCCCCATTCCTGGTGTTCTTGCAAATAGAGTAGGGGCAGCCGCTCTCCTCTCTTTCTCCTCCTCCATGCTGCACATACAGTTTCCACTTCACAGTTAAGGCTCGAGTGTACTGCCCCGTGTTTTAAATGCCAGGTTCTTCCTGCCATGTGGATATGATATAATGGCTGCCAGAGTAAGTACTGATGGGACTATCAGGACAAATGTTCAAATTTTCACGGAGTATAGGTAGCAGTGTTCTGAGCGGTCTGGCTCCCAAAGTGAAGCAGTGTCACGTCCTGTCCAGACCACACAGAGACGCAAACCTGCTCATGTCAGCCCTGATGCCAGGGTCTGGATCACCGTGCACCCTACGATTCCCAGCGACTCCCTGTAGGTAGTACTATACTGATTTCCAAAAAGAGAATACTAGAACACATGAGGGACATCGCCAGCAGGCACCCTTGGTATCCCTCGGTATCCAGTAGCCTGACACTGTCAAGACAAACATTTCTCTGACGTATCACCACTGACCTATTTTGCCTTCGAACAGATCACGGACGATCTAAAGGAGGCGATATAGTTCTCAAACTCAGGAAGGAGTTAAAATGCATCATTGACTTCAAAACCAAAATTACAGGTGGCTGGAACCAGGAAGAGGGAATAGCAATCCACCTCTAAGAGGAATATACACTGCCACCTCTAGCGGAGTTCTTCCATACAGTGCATTAGAAGCCATGTTGTTCTCTTCATATTTAACTGTAACCACAGTAGATATCAGAATGTTTTAATTTTTGTTAATTACGTTTTCTTCTCTTTTCTTTTTGTGTTTCTTTTGCAGGAGGAAAGGAAGGGACCCACTCTCACGTCACTCACAGGCACGGGTTCCCCATTCTTTTCTTCATTGTCACTGCTGGGATGTCATCTCAGATAAAATCAATCTTGCATGGTGGTATTTGATTGCGCAGCATGAGGATCATTTGTACTATACCACAACCTGTGTCAGAATACGCCCGGGAACTTGCCCATTATCTGGTGCATGGTTACAAGGGGACATCATCTGGTTGAGTTCATTGTTGTTAATCTGCTATGAGAAGTTTTGTGTGCTTATGCTCTGGGTGGGCAGTTAATAGGGCACTTTTGCAAACATGGCGAGACTGGAATAGGCACTATGCCTCTCATTTCAGTGTCCCGCATGATTAACCATGCACAAAAGTAATTTGATTTATTAACACGACTGCCCATTTTATGTTGCATGGGTACGGTGTATTTCTGCACTCTTAACTTAGGGGCACATTACGATCGTGGTTTTCCCGCATCCTCCGGGCCGGCGGCAGCCACCGCTGGCCCGGAGGATGCAGGAAAAACGCCGCACAGCCTCCAAAGACCCACCGCCAAATTAGGATGGCTGGTGGGTCTTGGTTTCTGTCCGCCGCTTTACCGCCGCGGTCGGCTTACAACCGCGGCGGAAAAGCTCCTATATGGTGGCGGTGTCTCTCAGACACCTCCAGACATATCAGGATTGCGTAGCAGATATGCTTTTCGTGGCGGGTTCTCCACCGTGGAAAAGCATACGGATGTGCACTTCGGGGCCCGTTGCGGGCCCCTAGGGTGAAGGGGGGTGGTGCACATGGAGGGTACCTATGGTACCCCCCTGCATTTACATGCAGACAGCGGCAGGCACCGCGCGGTGCCTGCCGCTTTCTGCATGTAAATGCAATGCGTGCTTTTTTAACATTGCGGCGGGTGCAGCTTGAAGCCGCACCCGCCGCAATGTTAAAAATAGAGGATGTGACCGCCAGGGTGGCGGTCACATCCTAATTGCACAGGAGGGAACGCCGCAGCCCATGCGGACGTTCCCTCCTCCTCAGGGGTCGCGGAAGGACTCAAGTCCGTCCGCGATCCTAATGGGCCCCTTAGTACGAAGGGTCGTAACTGGGTTATCAGTCATTGGATTTTACCTGTTGCTCTTTAGGACTGGGCATGCATCATGTAAAGGCATTTTGCCCATGTATTTATTCGCTTTGGAACCATTCCCAGATGGCCCAAACTTTTGTGGTCCTCTTGTGCCCCTTCTTTCTGTTTACTGTGCAGTTTAAAGGCACCCAAGTGGTGATTGTATAACACGTGAGCAAGGCTACAGGGCAGTCGAAACACGTTGGGTAATTAAACAGTTTTCGGCAATGACCATGGTCTGAGTGTGCTGTACGCTGAGAGCGCGCCTATTGGAACTTTTGTTTTATATATATAATATGTTCAATAACTGATTTTGACAGGACTTCAATTTGGAAAAATCTGTGAAGACTTGTGTGATAGAATAATAATATATCATCTATAGCGGACACCCAAAAGGGTGGAAACAGAAACATAACAAGTGACTTATTAATACATGTTAAAATGTAAAAAGGGAAGGATACTATGGAAAGGTTGCACAATGTGATTAATTGTACAATTCGAAAAAAGTGACTTTATCCTGCACAAGCACTTTATTAGACATAAGAATGTACTTTACAATGATTGTCAAAATGGTAAATTAACCAAATCATGTTTGCTAATTGAGGTCAGCCGTCTAGCTTTGAAAGAATAGTGAAAACAAACAAGGGTTAAACACATAGCACTTTTTCTTAAATACAGCCTAGACCAAGGGGACTCTATGGTCCAGTAGAAGGCTAGTGGTAGCCGAAACGCATAGGCCGTCCTCATTTTTGCTCAATTTGCACAATGGTGTCAGTAAAATAAATTAATTTAAAATGTACCTTGCTGTGGTGCCGTGACTTTCCACATGATTAAGGATCTTCACACGGAGGCAAGGGAATCCGAGAAATATATATATATATATATATATATATATATATATGATCAAGCTCCCAGGAGGAGCGGAACGCATCATGGAGGACACTGGTCCATGTCATTGTATGCCGAAATATAAATCTGCACTGCTTACCCACTAATGAGGTGTGGGAGTCCGTAATTTTCTTGGAAGGAGTTGAGAGGTCTGTGCCTGTGTGGTCCCATCTTGCGATTTGGGCGGACAGGGCGTGTTTGTGTATATATATATATATATATATTCCGATTCACTCTGCAACATAGTTGTCCAATAGTGCTTGGGGTGAGTGTATTCGAATAAACTCACCTCAAGCACTATTGGATTGTGCCTTTATTTAACGTAAAGTTATGTGTGCCTGGCAACTACGTTGCGGAGTGAAACGGAGTTTGGTACAGGGTATCGTCGGACCCTGGCGCGCACCACAGCTGTTGTGTCCCGGCTATGGCGAGGCAAGTGGAGTTGTTGAGATATATATATATATATTCACTGAAAAAACCATAGGTTATAGACCATATATAGTTAGGAATTAGCATTTACAAAACCTTGAAAATTCACTGAAAAAACCATAGGTTATAGACCATATATAGTTAGGAATTAGCATTTACAAAACCTTATTTTACTCACACAAAACCATTGAAATTCGCATATATAGTTAGTTGCACTAACTATATATCGCGCACCCGCAATCCACTGCTGATCATGTCACATATTACATCATTCATGACATGGCTGAAATTTTCAGGAAAATGGAACATTTTGTTTCTGAGCAGCCCCTGAAAATTTGGGGGGGGTTCGTCAAGGGGGGGCTGAGAAAAAAGGGGGGTCCCAAAACGTGTTTTTCCAATGTTAATTTCCATAGGGCGGTTGGCCTCACTTTTAGCCCGAACGGCTGAATGGATTTGCACGAATCTTGGCAAAATTGTAGGGACTGTTAGCCCGATGTGCCTTTGCTAGGTCTCAATATATGTGCTCCAGTGGATTTTGAGAAATTAACGTTTAAAAAAAGATATATATCTGTAAGCGCGCTCCGGGTAGCGCTCCGGTTCGCGTACTTTACGCGTAACGGAACTTCGCGAAGCGAAGCTGATTGGCTCTCCGGTGTCTGTCAACATTCTAAACAGTCCGGAGCGGCCGCCATCTTGTCTCTCGGTAGGATTGAGAGACAAGAGGAGGCCAAAACAAAGGGGGAAATGACCATAAGGGGGCATAGTAGATCCTCCCTGACCCCCTAGGTTTGATGTGGAGGCTTTAAAAGGGCCCCGCGGGGCAAAAAAAAACAAAACTTTTTTTTGTTTTTTGCATGGTGAGCGCCCGGTTCGCGAACCGGGAAGCGTTCTGGGCAGCGTACTATAAGGAAAAAAGAATGATAGACTTTTCAAATACTGTATGTTAATTGATTGTTGGTTTTGTTGATTATTTTAAAATTTTTTTATTTTGTAAGCAATTATTTATTATTGTAATTGTGTTTCAAAATTTAATAACATTTCTAACATTTCACTAGTTTATGAATTACATATAAAAATGATTAAAGACTCAAATAATTTTTTAATATTACATATAATTTTATTTTTCGGATTGTTTTTCAAAATTTAATAGAATGTCTAACATTTGACTGTCAGATATGTCCTCTTGTTGAGTGAACATAACTTCCCACATTTGACCGTCATCATAATGAAGTAAATGATCCACAGATTCTACACATTGAACTAATTCATGGTCCCGTGATTCATCCATGAAATCTGAGTCATCATTGTCCTCAATATCTTTTTCTGTGTTGTTCTCCAGAACAATTTCGAAGGAAATATTCTGCTCTCCTTCCATTTTCTTGCTGTAATTTGCATAAAAAATAAATATATCAGTAGAGATAGGGCACTGTTGGGTTTAAGTTCAGACAGGTACTTGTGAGTTTATAACAGAGAAGTAATCTATGGGCACTGTATGGTTTCAGGCATGAAGTAGTACTATTAAAAAGTGCCTGTGAAGAAGCCTAAGTAAATTCATAATTATACCACAGAAACCTAAATCAATCCATAATTATAATAAAAAAGCCTTTCTCAATGTCTAACTCTTACAGAGGGACAGTATATAACTATCTGAAAATGTTTTCCCAAATTAATTTAAAGTGCATAACATAGTTCTCCTTTCAAATTTATAAAATAACATCTTACCTATTAAAAACAAGTTTAAGTTGTTAGTGAAAATGCACTTGCAATGTATTTCAGGAAGTAGTAGTCAAAATGGCTGTGTTTCTCTCTCTTTTTTTATATATATTCAGGTACATAACCAATCAAATGTCAGGTAATAAAAGTAGAAAATGAAAGTAACATTTTCATTGGTTGTCAATTCCAACACTTCAGATGTGTTTTGTGAAGTAATTTACCTCAGGGTATTTAGAGAGGTCTACAGGCTAAATGGCTAAATGGAATTTCAATCAAATTTGTGAAAATGGTAGGGATTGGTATGTAGTATGAGCTAATCTATATTTGGTGAGAGTGTCTCCAGTCGTTTTTCTGTAAATTACTTTCCCACCTTTTTTGATGGTGCGCTTCCCGGGGAGCGCCCCGGTACGCGAACTGGCGAGCGCCCCGGTACGCGAACCTTAAGCGTTACGGGAGTCCACCATTTTGTGTTTCGGTCGACTTAAGATACAAGATGGAGGGCAAATAATGTTCAGAATGGGTAGAAGGGGGCACGGTAGACTTATCTTGACCCCCTAGGTTTTCTGAGGGTGGCTGAGGAGGCTTATATGTGCGAAAAAAAACATTTAAAAAAAAAAATTCGCGAGGTTAGCTTCCGGTTCGCGTACCGGGTAGCGCCCCGGGGAGCGTACTTTGTTGAAAATTAGTGAAAAAAGTTAGAGAAAAATAATAATTGTGAGTGATCAGATGTAGGGTAGCTCTGAGAAGAGCTTTTGGGTTTATGGTACATTTAGGTACTTATAAGTAGGTACCAATGCACAGTCTTAAATTCAGAATGAAAACTCTGTTGCCCTCATCTGAGAAGTGAACTCCATCTCCTCTGTAGATATCTTGCATGTAGTAACGCAAGTTATTGTTGTACAAGGAGCCCATTCCATGGTCTCTCATGTAAGCTGAAACAGATTTGTTTACATGCTTCCTCGACTTTTCAATTTGTGGACAAAATTGGTTCGACCACCTCCATTTCTGTCTTTGGCATATATTTGAATATACCAAGGCAGTCTGAGGAAAAAGTGCCATTAATTGCTCAAAGGTGTCCTTTAAAAGCATTTCCAGACCTACCCCAGTCAAAGTGCCCAAATCATTACCTCCACAGTGCACAATTAACAGGTCAGGTTTTGGCAAATGCATAAAGGTTTTCACCAATGGTATCAATTGGTGACATTTTAATCCTCTGTGGCCAAACCACTTAATTTCCACATCTTGTAAATTGAGGTTAGGTAAATTTCTGTTCTCAGCATACCTCTGAGCCCAATAGATGTAACTATGTCCAACAATCCAGACAGAAAACATGGTGAGAGAAGGTTCTCCTGCAGTCAGATGAAGTGTGGCAATGAAATGGCAGTTGAAAAAATAAGAGTTTAAAATGAAAAAAACTGTGGAGTTTCTGTGTTAATGAAGCAGTAACAGTGATTGGTGGATTTTGATTGCTGAAAACAGAAAGTTAGGGTGCATGGATAAGTTCTTTGAAAGATGTATTTTGAGTGGTCAAGAAAAAATCATTAAATGAAAGAATGCACTGGATATGCAGGTGCACTGAGAGTTCAGAGTTCAATTGCAACATTGTTGTGTGAACTTGCAAATACCAGAGGTCTTCCAAGAGGTGGTTGCTATGCAAAAAAAGCAGAGAGGGCAGAGGGGGGAAGGGTTTTGATTTGAAAAAAAGTGAGGGAAGAGTTTTGATTGGGTGACATGAGAGATATGTGTGAAGAATTACAGCATTTCTGTGCTTTTGATAGCTGCAGACTCTGGAGTGCATACCTTTTGCTCTGCTGAAGACAAATTGGTGTGTTTCTGAGACTGTTTTGAAACTCAAAGTATTTGCTAAGGTGAGAAAATATTTTTTTAATTTAAATAAAGAATAGTGTGTTTTAAGGATAAAATTATGAAGAAAGTTGTGTTTTTCAAATGTTGCTTTGTCTCAAGTGTTTTACAAATAGATTTTGTTTCTTTGAGAAATTGTAATTGGAGAAAATGTGAAGTATTAGTACTGACAGGGTTTTTTTGTGCATAGGAGCTGTGGAGTGTTTTCAAATTATGACTTGAAAATCGTTTTTGAGGAAAAGGAATGGTTTTAAAATTTATGACAAGGACATAATGGTGTATGCTTCTTTATAAGGCAATTGAGTGTCTCTGATGTTATTTTTCCCATTTTAATGTAAGACCTTTCCCTGCGGAGCAAATTGCTTGTAAATATGCTCCCACCTGTGCATGGAAATTTAGATTTTGAATGTTTGCGTTACATAGCCATGTTAAAAGTGACCCAAACATGCTGCAAAGGCAATCAAAAAACGCTTTCATGTGTCTTAAGGACATTTTAAGTCATTTCCCCATGTGGAGTGTTTTCAAATTATGATTTGAAAATCGTTTTTGGGGAAAAGGAATGGTTTTAAAATTTATGACAAAGACATAATGGTGTATGCTTCTTTATAAGGCAATTGAGTGTCTCTGATGTTATTTTTCCCATTTTAATGTAAGACCTTTCCCTGTGGAGCAAATTGCTTGTAAATATTCTCCCACCTGTGCATGGCAAATTCAGATTTTGAATGTTTGCGTTACATAGCCATGTTAAAAGTGACCCAAACATGCTGCAAAGGTAATCAAAAAACGCTTTTATGTGTCTTAAGGACATGTTAAGTCATTTCCCCATGTGGAGTGTTTTCAAATTATGATTTGAAAATCGTTTTAGGGGAAAAGGAATGGTTTTAAAATTTATGACAAGGACATAATGGTGTATGCTTCTTTATAAGGCAATTGAGTGTCTCTGATGTTATTTTTCCCATTTTAATGTAAGACCTTTCCCTGTGGAGCAAATTGCTTGTAAATATGCTCCCACCTGTGCATGGCAAATTTAGATTTTGAATGTTTGCGTTACATAGCCATGTTAAAAGTGACCCAAACATGCTGCAAAGGCAATCAAAAAACGCTTTCATGTGTCTTAAGGACATTTTAAGTCATTTCCCTATGTGGAGTGTTTTCAAATTATGATTTGAAAATCGTTTTTGGGGAAAAGGAATGGTTTTAAAATTTATGACAAGGACATAATGGTGTATGCTTCTTTATAAGGCAATTGAGTGTCTCTGATGTTATTTTTCCCATTTTAATGTAAGACTTTTCCCTGTGGAGCAAATTGCTTGTAAGTATGCTCCCACCTGTGCATGGCAAATTTAGATTTTGAATGTTTGCGTTACATAGCCATGTTAAAAGTGACCCAAACATGCTGCAAAGGCAATCAAAAAACGCTTTCATGTGTCTTAAGGACATTTTAAGTCATTTCCCCATGTGGAGTGTTTTCAAATTATGATTTGAAAATCATTTTTGGGGAAAAGGAATGGTTTTAAAATTTATGACAAGGACATAATGGTGTATGCTTCTTTATAAGGCATTTCAGTGTCTCTGATGTTATTTTTCCCATATTAAATTAAAAGACCTTTCCCCGTGGAGCAAATTCCTTGTAAATATGCTCCCACCTGTGCATGGTAAATTTAGATTTTGACTGTTTGAGTTACATAGCCATGTTAAAAGTGACCCAAAAAAGTTGCAAAGGCTTTAAAAAAACACTTTCATGTGTCTTAAGGACATTTTAAGTCATTTCCCTGTGGGCAGTGTTTTTAAATTATGACTTGAAAATCGTTTTTGAGGTAAAGGAATGTTTTTAAAATGTATGTGCGCCATATGCCCCCAAATTTCTTTTTCAGGGGTGCAGCAGGGTGTTCTTGAGACACCCCTGCACCCTTGGAAAAATTCCTAATTTGCGATGAGCTAATTGCTAATTGCAAATTACCCATTCATTTCCATGGGCCTCCTGGCCCATGGAAATGAATGGGTAATTTGCAATTAGCAATTTGCTCATCGCAAATTAGGAATTTTTCCAAGGGTGCAGGGGTGTCTCAAGAACACCCTGCTGCACCCCTGAAAAAGAAATTTGGGGGCATATGGCGCACATCAAATCGCAAATTAGGAATGGTAAAGAATCGCTATTTATTCCTTAAAATTCGCTATTTAGCAAAATAGTTTGATGATACATATGGCGGTTCATCTCTAACAAGATAAGAAGCATAGGGATAGATTTATGATGACTGGCGCAATGAAGTGGACATCACTTACTTCATTGGTAGGCCTTTACATGTATTATCTCCTCTGTATTCTTCATCAAGCGTAACTTTAATCTGCAATCCTGAGTAGGTCTCACCTTAAACAAACCTCTGGATAGGCCACACCTTATCGTCATCCTGAATTAATCATTTAAAATGCTAGGGACAGATTTATGATAGGTGTATGCCTCTTTTGCGCCACTGTGCGTCACTTTTCTGATGCAGCGGCGGTGCAAAAGATTTGCTATGAGGCGCCAAAATTACAAATTGATGCATTTAGGCAGATGTGTCATGGTGTAAAAAAAACGTGCCACATGAAACCGATGCAGCAGTGATGCAAAAGATGCACCATGTTGCAAGACAGGCCTCACTTGGGGCCATATGTATCAAGCTAATTAGCATTCGCAAAGGCCAAAATTCTGCGAATTTCGGCCTTTGCGAATGCTAATTAGACAAATGGTATGTATCAAACAAGTTTGATGCAAAATAAGGAATAGCAAAATTTGCTATTCCTTATTTTGCGATTGCACTTAAGGATTTGCAAATTTTGCGATTCCTTAAATGCAATGTATCAAACAAAAAATATGCAAAAAATGCCATTAAGGATTTGCAAATTACCACCAACTTCTAGTTGGTGGTAATTTGCGAATATTTTTCAAAAAGCTTTTTTTCCAAAAAACAAAAGGTGCCATATGATGCCCATACATGCCCTTAGGGCATGTATGTGCGCCATATGCCCCCAAATTTCTTTTTCAGGGGTGCAGCAGGGTGTTCTTGAGACACCCCTGCACCCTTGGAAAAATTCCTAATTTTCGATGAGCTAATTGCTAATCGCATATTGCACCTTCATTCCTATGGGCCTCCTGGCCCATGGAAATGAATGGGTAATTTGCAATTAGCAATTTGCTCATCGCAAATTAGGAATGGTAAAGAATCGCTATTTATTCCTTAAAATTCGCTATTTAGGAAATGCAAAATATTTTGATGATACATATGGCAGTTTATCTCTAACAAGATAAGAAGCTTAGGGATAGATTTATGATGACTGGCGCATCACCAGGGATGTGCCAGTCATCCTGCGCCGCTGTTCCGCCACCCATGGTGTGCTGCATTTACAATGCGGCGCAGCATGGGGCAAAAATGGCATAGATGCGTGACGCATCTGTGCCGTAAAGGTGGCGCATTGCTGGAGTTGTATCGCAAGTGCGATGCAGCTCCAGCAAGGCTCAGGGGTGCCCCATCACCACAATGTTGCGTCAAGACCTATGCCTGCTTCAAGCAGGCGCAGGGTTTTGACGCAGCTTTGTCCTATCTGATTGTAAATGCGGCACACCATGGGTGGCAGAGCAGCGGTGCACGTTAACTGGTGCATGCCTGGGGATGTGCCAGTTAACATAAATCTGCCCCTTTACATTTAAGTATGTGCAGGGGACACAGAGTCGGTGAGGCTTATCCAAGGTTAAGAAGAGATGAGTCCTGTTCACTGAAAAATTAGACATAGGCTTCACCTACTCAGCATCGCTGGACATGGCTAAATAATAGCTGCAAAATGTTACTCTTGTTAAACAATTTTACTATTATAATCTCTGAGATTTGTCTCTTACTCTGCAACATCTCATTGTTGTTATCTTTCTTTAAAGATAAAGACAACATCAACATGAGTGACAATCAGCAATCAGTTGATTTCGACCTCATCATTGAACTCGTAATTGAAACATCAGTGGATGTTGATCCCTTGGATGATTTAAATCCTGAGGATGAAGAAGAACGTGATGAGGATGCAGATTTGTCAGAATTATATGACATAGGATGGGAAGCTGACGTGCTTGAGCCTATGGAACTATAAACATTTATTTTAAAAATTTATAATAAATAAAAAGTAAAAATGTAAACCGTTTAATTTAAAAATAAAGACACCTTCAAAAACAGGTTATGTGTAGTGTCTTCAATAAAATATTAAAATATGCTCATAAAATTAGATCAGATTCACATATAAAATAGCACAGGTAAAATGAATATAAATTCCATTTCTTTTCTGCTATTTCTGTATTCTAAATTTGCCAAGCACTAAAAAATCTTCTATGTAAAAATGTCAAGTAGTGTTTTAAGTTTTTGATTACTGTTATTGATTTACTGTTGGGTAATAGTGGTTAATAACATTTTTTAATATATTTTACCACAGATTCAACTGCAGATCATTTCAAGATTTCACCATGCCAACCAAAGAAAGACTGAGAAAGGCTGCAAAACGTCAAAGACAGCAGGTCAATGAAAAAAAGCAGCAGTCCTCTAACAAAAAGATTTGTCAAGTCACCAAGAAAGCACCGGGTAAGAGTACAAAAACATTCATAAGAAATATCTGTAGTAAAAAAAATATTACTACAGAAAATGTTTCAGTCCAGAAAAGGAAAAGCAATTCAAATGGAAAGGAAAGGCCAATGAAAAATGTTACTGCTAGAGCAAGAGATAACTCTGTGCATGATAGTAGAAGGAAACAACAGTTTAGGGACATTCGTAAACGAATGTTCCGCAACAGGATAATTGGCAATTTGTTAAAAAATATTAAGAAAGGTCAACAGAAAGTGGTTTTTTATAAGAGAAAAAAAAAAGTTGAGAAAGTTATTGATCAGGCATTTGAAATTAAATGTAAGTTATTTATTTTGATAATCAATAGAATTAGGAAGCTAAACAAGGCAATTTATGATTTCAAAAGAAATAGTAGATGGAAGAGAATAGTTAATCGTAGTAATTTTTGTGAAGTTTTTTCTGGAGAATGGATGCATAGTTCAAGCTGTGAGGCATTTTTTAATGAGGAGAGTTATTTCCAGGATAATGATTTGGTGCATGCAGTTGACACCAGTGGTCGAGCTTATGAAGTGAAAGATGGTTGTCCAGTTGAAAAAGAAAAACTTGTGACAACAGAGGCAGAAGAGGTGTTAGGTAATGAGGTTTTAGGAAGACGTCCTAAGGGTCCTGTGTACACCTGGAAGTGTAGTAGTATTTGCAGTGTGCGACAGGATTCCATCAATTTGCTTTGTGATTTTGTACGGTCATTTAATAAGAAAAGTTTGAAGCAGAAAATGAAGTTGTTGCAAGAATTAGATCCTTGCAGAGTGAGAGAAGTGACAGGTTTGCATGGTCATTCACTGGCTTGTCTTTCCAGGAGAGTATGCCAGAGTGTTTTTCATCATTTCAGGATGCTAGCAGTGCATCATAATAAAGTGAGGAAATTAGTTAGAATGTTGTATTATGCTAATTTATTTATTTATTTAAAATATTTATAGAGCGCGACTGTCACCTGGCAGGTATCCTGGCGCTGTTGGCTACTCCTAAAGGTTCTTAGACGGGAGTTGAACAATGGTTAGGAATTTAAAGGGACGGGGGAAAGAGCCAGGTTTTAATTCGTTTTCTGAAGGGAAGGAGGTGAGGGATTTGGCGAATATCGACAGGCAGACTGTTCCACAACTTGGCAGCAGCTACTCTGAACGATCTTCCCCCAGTCCTGGCCTTCTTACATCTGGGCACTTTCACAAGGCAGGCAGTTGTCGACCTAAGTGTTCTGGTGGGAGTATACCACGAGAACAGACGTTGGAGAGGCCTGGGTCCGGCACCGTGTAGTGCCTTAAAGACCAGGCAGAGGGCTTTAAAGGCAATGCGTTGCTTCACCGGCAGCCAGTGCAGCTCGGCCAGTGCTGCAGTGGCCGAGGATCTCCTGGTCCAGCCAAGGGCCAGTTTGGCTGCTGCCGACTGAACTCGTTGGAGTCTGTCCAATAGTGTCGCAGGAGATTCAAACAGCAGCGCATTACAATAGTCTAGGCGACTAAGAATAGTACACCTGACTATCAATGCTCGGGCAGAAGATGGTAATAGAGGCAGGACTTTGCGCAGTGAGCGTATGAGGCCTGAGCAGGTAGCGACTGTTCTTGAAACCTGCGTTTCCATGCTTAGTTGGTGGTTAAGCATGACGCCCAGATTGCGGACACTGGTGACCGGTGGCGGGTTATTAGAGTTTTCCGGGGGCCAAAACTCAGCAGGCAGAGGGCGCGATATACGGCTCGCAGGGCAAAACAGAACCTCGGTTTTCGAGGAGTTAAACTGGAGGGAGTTTCTGTGCAGCCAGCTCGCGGTGTCTCTTAGACAGTTGTGAAAAGCTTCTAAGGGGATGGAATCTTCGCCCTCCCAGGAGAGAAGAAGCTGCGTGTCGTCCGCGTAGTTTACTGTGGTCATGTTGTATGATTTAATTAGGGTGACCAAAGGTTTCAAGTAAACATTAAATAGAATCGGGCTGATGGAGGAGCCCTGGGGAACACCGTGAGGGACAGGGGAAAAGGCCGATTGGAAAGGGGGAAGGGATACCGCCTGTTTTCTGTCACTGAGGTAAGAGTCCAGCAATTATGCTTAAACAATTATGCGCTGCTCTTTTGCATGGTTCTGAAATAGATGTGAAGAATATATGTGAAGAAATTGAGTTTTGTTACTTTGGAAGTAAAGAGGAGAATGTTGAAATTGACCAAGAAGAAGCGGGTAATGTGGAAGATAGTGTACAGGTTTCCAGTACAGATAATTTCCAGAGGGAAATTGCGAGGTTTCAGGTCAAATCAAGTGAGAGGCCAAATTTCACTTGTGTGTGTTGTCGACGCACTTATTATAAGAATCAGACTAAGTTAGTGGATTTATATGCAAAAAGTGAAAGGGAAAATAATAGTGAATGGAAGGATTTCACAACATACTTGATGGTAGAAAATTGTTTTGATTTGGGATTGGATCAACGTGTGTGTACTTATTGTTGTAACAAATTAAATCAAAACCAGATGCCTGCTAGAGCAGTTCATAATAATCTGAAATTGGTTGAGATTCCTTCTGAATTGAAGGATTTAAATACTTATGAATCTATTTTGATTCAAAGTATCCATCCCTTTCAGGCTATTGTAAGAATGGAGCCAAAGACAGGGAAATTGCCTCCATCAGATTTACAGAGAGGATTAAAGGGAAGAGTTGTTTATTTGCCTCTAGATTTGAAGAAAAACATTAACACAATTGGAGTAGAAAAAGTGGAAGAGGAACCTCTGGTTATCTTAGTTAATGGGGTTCCGACAAAGAATAAGAAAATATGGCAAGATTTAGTGGATGTTAGGAAAATTAAAAAGGCAACATTGTATTTGAAAAAAAATAATAAATACTATAAGAATGTATATGTTGCAGAAGAGGAAGTAAGTGAGGAAGAGGATAGCGATTTGTGTGCTGGTCAAATTGAGAAAGTAGAACCCTCTACTAGTGAAGAAATATATGAACATTATAGTGTTCATCCTTTGCATTCCAAGGAAGTCATGGGGAATGCTATTGAGTTGTTTTAAATGAAACAAGCCAAAGGGAGTCCCATTAGTGTTTGGGAGGAAAGTTTGGAAGCTCAGTGTTTCCCACAGCTTTTTCCAACAGGTCAGGGAGGAAGATATGATGAGCGACCTCATCAAATTCCTGCTTCTGAATACCGGACTTTGCGATTGTATGCAGGAGATGCTAGGTTTCGACAATGCATTCCCTATTTGTTTCATCTCCTGTTTGAAAGCGATCTGTCTGGACTGTCATATGCAGTGAACCACATCTTGAAAAGTGGTATACACATGCAAAACATCTCGGCAAGTGACTTTATGGATAAAGTCAATGTCCAAGACAGTATTTTGGATTCTCACCTGATTAATCTCATGGCGTGTCAGCGTGGTACTAATGAGTACTGGTACCGTCGTCATGGTGATTTAAAATGTATGCTGAGGAACTTAGGAACTCCCACATGGTTCCTCACTTTGAGCTGTGCCGAGTATGGCTGGGAAGACTTACTTGAATTTCTACGAGAGGCAAAAGCTAACATAGAAAACATCGAATTCAAGACACCCGGAGAACTGTGCTCTTTGGATCCAGTCAATGTATGTAGGTACTTCAATCATAGATTTGAAGCTATGATGTCTTTCATCATGAATAAGAAGAATCCACCTCTTGGAGAGGTGTTGGATTTCTTCTGGAGAAAGGAGTACCAAGCAAGAGGTGCTCCTCATATACATATGTTGCTGTGGATCAAGGATGCACCTAAATTTGGAACGGATCCAGAAGACTCAGTGATGAGTTTCATACAACAGTATTCTACGTGTGCTGTTCCAAACGCAAAGGAGAAGAAAAGCCTAAGAGAAAAAGTTCTACGTTTCCAAAGCCATCGATGTGGAAAGTACTGTCGTCGTAAATTCCGAAACAAGGACAAGTTCTACACCAAATGTCGTTTCGGCTTTCCACGACCGGTGATTTCTAAAGGAAGAGTGAACAGTTTGATGTCTTCGCTGCGACATAATGTGATGAAGAAATCACCTAAAAACACATACAATTTGAAGAGGAACGAAGAGTCCAAGTACATCAACGACTACAACCCGGTGATTTTGTCCATGTGGAATGCTAACATGGATATACAGTTTGTGGCTGATAACTGTATGGCTGTGGCTCGGTATGTGACATCTTACATCACCAAAAAAGAGAAGACAGAATTGAAGGATATGTGGGAGGACATTTCCCATGAAAAGAGCCTCAGTAAGAAGTTGTACAGTTTCAGTCTGAAGATGTTGTCGCATCGAGAAATCGGAGCTTACGAATGTTCTGACCGGTTGTCTTCAGCAAGTCTCTATGCCAAGTCCAGGAGTATCGTTTGGGCGAGTCTTGGTCTTGCTGCAACGCGTAATCGAGTTCTGAAACCTGTGCAGGAAATTGAGTATTTGGCGGAAAAGGAGCCAAACAGTACCGACATTTTGAAGACCAACATGTTGGATACATATTATCCAAATCGAAGCAGTCACCTCGAGAATGTTTGTCTGTATGAGGTTCTTCAAAATTACATATTCAAGAGGAACATCAAAGAAGATACTGAGAAAGGAGTGTATGCTGTAATAGGAAGTGAGGGATGTCTGGTCAAGCAAAGAAAATTCCACTTGGTAAACCATCGAAAATTGAGTGACGAATCTCCTGAAAAAAAGGAGTTTTTCTATTTAGCACTTTTGCAACTTTTCAAGCCTTGGCGTGCAGAAGAGGAACTGCTTGGAGATTTCCTCTGTTACGAACACTCTTTCAATGCCGCCAAGGAGACCATAGAATGTCCTGCTTTTCCCAAATATGTAGAAATGTTGAATGCGGAAATCGAGCAGGAAGCAACGATTGCAGCCGAGATTGCCAGAGACAGTTCTCAGGACAGTCAGAGTTCTGCTTCATTGAGTCAGGATCCACTAGGAGGACCTGTTATCGAAAATGAAGCTGAACCTGCTATGAATGAAGTGGAAAGAGCCATGGCACATGCTCAGGAGGATGCGGTTAACTTAGAAGAGTTGGAAAGACAACTCAACGTTGAGCAGAGGAAAATATATGACGAAGTTACCATGCAAATTGATCATGGATTAAGTCATGAGAAGAAAGAGTGCTCATGTACGTCGTTGAAGCCTGTCCGACTCTACGTGAGTGGAGAAGCGGGAACTGGAAAAAGTTTCCTTATTAAAGCAATTTCATGTTATTTGCAGGAAAGGACAGAGTCATCGCTGTCTTGTGTTGTCACCGCTCCAACTGGACTGGCAGCACATAACATTAAAGGGATTACTTTACATCGTTTACTGATGCTGCCAGTGGAGCATGACAACAAATTACAATATCACAAGCTATCTGGAGATGCTTGTTGTGAAGTTACAAGAATCTTGAGGAAAATGAAACTTCTTATCATTGACGAAGTAAGCATGGTTTCCAATGTCATGCTTGCCTTTGTGCATTTGAGAATGCAAGAAGTTCTCAAAACAGAGTATGATGTGTTATTTGGTGGCAAACACATCATTGTTTTCGGAGATCTTCTGCAGCTGACACCAGTGAAAGGGCAACCTGTGTTCAAAATGCTCACGCATGAAGATACCAGGAAGTGCCTAGGGAGCATTGGCAACGTCAATATATGGTTAAACTTCAATTATGCAGAACTGCATGAAAATATGCGTCAGGCGAAGGATGAAGTTTACAAGACTATTCTACAAGATGTTAGAATTGGAAAAGTGACCGAGCATGGGAAAGAAGCTTTACATGCACGATTACTGTCAAATTTATATCCAGAACAAGATGTTGTGCCTGAGAATATTTTTCAGAAAATTACTGAGAAGAAATCTGGAATATGTTTGATGCCAACTCTTGCAGAATGTGCCAAATTCAACAACAAAATGTTGCATTTAGAAAAGCAAGAGATTGTGAAACTGGAAGCTATTGACAGAGTAGAGCATATGGGATCAACAATTATTTTGTCTGAGAATTTGAAAACAAAATTGGATTCATTAGAGAAGACTATATCTAAAACTGCAGGTTTTGAAAAGACTCTGAATGTGTGCTTGAACTGCCGTATAATTTTAAGAAGGAATTTACATGTTGAAAGAGGTCTGGTAAATGGATCAATGGGTAATGTTGTTGATTTTGTAAAATACAGAAATAGAGATGGAATTGAATTTTTAAAAATTAAATTTGATGACATTGAGGAAGTACAGCTAATTGGTCGTTGTTCTGCTAGATTTTTGCTTGTAAAAGACTTATATGTTCGCCGTAAGCAGTTTCCTGTTTGCTTGGCATATGCGGTGACAATCCATAAATCGCAAGGTTTAAGTGTAGACAGTGCATTGGTGAATATTGGCAGTTCTGTGTTCAAGGAGGGTATGGCATATGTGGCATTGTCACGAGTTAGAACTTTATCGGGATTGTACTTGATTGAGTGTGATGTCACAAACATTTGTGTGGATCAAGATTGTGTTAAGGAATACAATAGGTTAAGAAGAGAGTATGCGCCACATTTGCCTCAATATCCTTTGTTTGAGAAACGTGTGGTAGGCCGGAAACGAAGAAATGTGACCAATACTGGGGAGGTTGTAGCAAAAAGACGAAAAGTCGATGAACCTGAAATTATAAGCAGAAACAAAAAGGATTCTGTTGAAGATGTTGTTGGTTTTCAATTTGAAAACAGTTCTGGTGTCAACTGCTATGCTAATGTAGTGGTTAATGTTTTGTTTTCTCTAGAAAATGTAAAAGAAGAGATTGTGGTCAATTCTGATCAAAGATTTTGCAGTTTGTTAAATTCTGTGTTAGAGAAATGTAGCACTGATAGAACAAAAATAGAAAGTGTGTCTGAAATTCGAAATCTGTTAGACAGATGTTCAGGCCAAACACAATTCTCTCAAAATATTCAGCAAGATTCTCAGGAGTTTTTAATGTATATGCTTGATGTATTGCATGCTGAAGGTGTAGATGTAGATCACCTGTTTGGGCTTTCTTATCAATGGCAGGATGACTGCGAGAACTGTAGGGTATCAAGTACTACTAGTGTAGACTCAGAAAGATTTATATATTTAACTTTGCCAGACAGTAAATCAGTCTCTTTTGATAAACTAGTAAAAGCAGCTGATCACAACATGGAGTGTAGCCAATGTAAATCTGAAATGATGTCCACATTATTTATACGAACATATGGCCAGTATGTTATTTTAATGTTCCAACGATGTAGGCCTGATGGAACAAAATTGACAACTTTAATTAAAAATTTTGTGGCTTCACAGTTGTCAATATCAGGAAGGACTTTTGTAACTGCAGCAATTATATATCATGACGGTCCTTCAATAACATCAGGACATTACACAGCTTATTTAAAGTCTAGAAATGGCTGGTCATTCTGCAATGATTCTGTTTTAATTTTCAAAAAAAAATTGCCGTATGACCTTAAAAACTCTTACCTGGTGTTTTTAAAACCAAAATTTTAGGGAAAGAATCTCGGGATGTGCTCTGAGGAATTTCAAGAAGTTCTAATGGCTCCTACACGATTTGGCCTTGAGGATAAGTGTAGTACAGAGACATAACTTCTTACCATAACACTGGACGTCATGGAGAAATAAGTGCACTTTGAATGAATTCAGAAAAACTGATTCTTTTTATAAGCAAATTGAAGCAGCCAATCAAAACATGGAGTAGAGGGAATGTAAGTCTGCAATGCTGTCTACTGTTTTACATTGCTTTGTGATTAAAAGTGATGTAGAGAATTAAATAATTGTAGTAGTCATAGAGGTAGTGTAAGTCTGCTTCATAGTAAGCAGTATCAGTGTCATAGGAAATGTAGAACATGACTGAGCAAGAAGGGGAAGATATTACTAGTCCAGGATTGTGAAAATGATCTTCAACATTTTAATTGTGAAAGTTGCGGAAATACAACATGACGGGATTGGCTTACAAGAATTCTAAGAGTTATAAATGGCTCAGACATGATTTGGCCTTGTGGAAACGTGTGGTAGAGAGCAAGAAGTCATTTATTGTATGTAACATGTTTTTCAAAACGATGGAGGTTTTCTTTCAGAAAGTGGCGGTCTGAAAGTAATAACAGCACAACAGAGTGTAAGCTGTTCATAGGAAAGTAAGTTAACTTTAAGGAGTTCTGAATTCTGATTTGTTCTGTTGTATGGGTTTTTTAAACACAATCATTTTGATTGTGGTTTTTTTCCCCGCTGTTATATGATGAATACCTTCAAGTCACTGTTTTTAGTGAAATTTGATACATTCTGAGAACAGCAAAAATAAACCATTTAACATGTATAATTAATTCTGTACTGTTTGTATTTATGATGTACATTTAGAACTGTGTAGGAGGCATGGAGAAGGAGAGGCTTCTGTAAGTGTCAAAGTTGTTGCATACAGTGCTCATATTCTACGTAGTCTTTCATATGATAGACTACATTTCCACAATGAGATACCTAAGCAAAGGAAACACAGGTGATATGATTGTGGAATGAGCAAAACAAATTGCACGTTTTTCAATTATATTACCTGTGTTTCCTAACATTACACATCACATTGTGTAGATGAGGTTTAGGCCTGTTCCTGGAGAGAGAGGAGGTCTGACATTTGTTCAACAGTGCAGTGGACATGACTCACTTCGTTGGTAGGCCTCCACATGTATTATCTCCTCTGTATTCTTCAACAAACCTAAATTCCATCTGCAACCCTGAGTAGGACTTACCTGAAACAAATCTGTGGATAGGTTACACCTTATTGGCATCTTAAAACAATCATTTAAAATGTTAGGGTCAGATTTATGGTGGCCGTGCGCCTCTTTTGCTCCATTGTGGGTCACTTTTGTGTAAAAGATTCATCATGTTGCAAGATAGGTTTCAGTTCATCTCCAGCAAGATACCATCAGTTTAAAATGTATATAATTAGCACTGTGTAGGGGGCATGCAGAAGCTGAAGCTTTTGTAAGTGTCAAAGTTGTTCCATGCAGTGCTGCACTTCTGGGTACTGTTTAATATGCTGCACTACATGTGCACTATGAGATACCTAAGTAAAGGCAACACAGGTGATGTGATTGTGAAATGAGGAAAAGAAACTCCACATTTTTCAATTACATCACCTGTGTTTCCTAAGTTTACGAATGACATTGTGCAGATGAAGTTTAGGTCTGTCCATGGACACAGAAGAGGTCTGGCCTTTGTTCAAGAGTGAAATGGACATGACTTACTTCATTGGTAGGTCTTCACATGTATTATCTCCTCTGTACTGTTCAACAAGCGTAAATTTCATCTAAAACCCTGAGTAGGCCTCAGCTTAAACAAACCTCTGGATAGGCCAGACCTTATCGTCATCCTGAATCAATCATTTAAAATGTGAGGGACAGATTTATGATAGGTGTATGCCTCTTTTGCGCCACTGTGCGTCACTTTTGTGATGCAGCGGCGGTGGAAAAGATTTGCTATGAGGCGACAAAATTACAAATTGATGCATGTAGGCAGATGTGTCATGCTGTAAAAAACCCGTGCCACATGAAACTGATGCAGCAGTGATGCAAAAGATGCACCATGTTGCAAGACAGGCCTGACTTCATCTCCAACAAGATAAGAAGCTAAGTCGTCTGTAAATGTCAAAATTGTTGTATATTTTGCTCAACTTCTATGTACTCTTTGATATGCTAGACTCCATCTGCACTATGAGATACCTAACCAAAGGCAACACAGGTGATGTGATTGTGAAATGAGGAAAAGAAACTCTGTTTCTCCTTCAATCTTTTCCCTTGTCTTTTCTAATTTTTAAATACATGTTTTAATATTTTTCAAATGTTTGTTCTCTCTTTCACAGATTGAAAGTATAAAAACAAAAAGTGAGTAAGTTAACGACAATTATAAGGTAAATGTTTTGTACTCTTTTCGTTACATTTCTATCACATTCACCAACTAGTAGTTCGACAGCTTCATTTCTTTAACCCTCAGTTTCCTGCCTTTGCTACTTCCCTCATTCCTTTCTCTATTACCTACTTACTCTACTCCTTCCACTCCTTTTCTCAGTCTTTCTCTTCTCATAGTTCCTCACTCTTGTTCACTCACTCCGTCTCTATTACTCTTAGTGTCTTTGACTGATCACTGTTTCACTACTTGTTCATTATGCTTTCTCTGTGTAGTTGAAGCACACTAAGGGGCATATTATGAACAGAGCCAATAAAATTATTGCTGTTTTTATTGGAAGAAAACTGTTGCAAAAGTGGTTTTAGCGGCAGTTTTCCGCCGCAAAAGTGGCTTTAGCGACACATTTCTGCCGATAAAAGCTGCAAAACTTTTATTGCCTATGTTGATGATATGGTTCTATGTTATTTACATTTCTTTGCTGTTTCAATTAATCTTTTCTGTTATTTTTTCTTTTCTGTTTTCTGTTTTTTCTCTCTGTTATTCCACATGTTTTAATCTTATTTTGAACATTCACTCACATTCTCCAAGAAACTCTTCTTTGTTATTGTTCTACTCTCTTTTTTTTCTTTCACTTCCTTATCTATTTTGTTTTTCACAATTATACCCTCTTCCATCTTTTCTTCGGTAAATAGATCTATTAAACAGTATCTCTGGATTACTCCCTATAGCTGTCTTTCTTTTAACATTACTCTCTGTTTACTACCCTTATACTTACTCTTCTTTTTTTTTTTTGGTTCGCTCCCGGTTTGCGAACCGGGAAGCTAACGGGGAAGCGAACTAAAAAAAAAAGAGCTTGCCAGAGTGCTAAACATTCTAGCAATTTTTTTTTGAAAGGGGAGGTAGTTCTGAAAAGAACTTTTTTTTTATGTTTTTGTTGTTTTATATTTTTTTTTATTTTTCTGAACATTTTTTCTTTTTTTTGTATTTTTTGAACATTTTTATGTTTTTTTTTTGTTTTTGATGGAGGGGAAACAACAAAAAACAGGCATTGAAAAGGGCTCAACAGGAGCAAAAAAAAAATTACTGTCTGGGGCGGTTAGGGCAATTGTGATTGTTAATAGCTAGGTTTATTAAATTAATGCTCATGTTACCACATGATAGCAATGCACCGCAATACATACAGGTATGTTTGATATGAGCAAAGTTCTCCTGAATGTTTGGCACGGTTTCCCGTGCCTCTGCTGCTGTCAACGATATTAGTGATGTTGACCTGGCCACAGGAGTTGTTGTTGGGTTATCTTGCATGTCACGTATCTCCGCCTGGCTGTAGTTCAATGGATGCCACCTGACCATGTGACGATGCATTGTATGGTTTCCGTAGCTATATTTTTTATCAGTGCCTCTAGATAACCGGTCTTTACAAATCAGGCAGGTGACATACCTAGCATTTACTTTTTTTTGCCCTCGAGGGAGTGAAAAAAACTGCCAAATAAAGCTGGCTTTCCGACGTGAAACCCGGGGCACCTCCTGTAAGAACTGTGGTCCTTCGGTCTCCTCTTCCTCTAGTTCATCCTCTTCCTCCTCTGTCTGGCTGATAAACTGGGGAGGTGGTCCTCTCTTCCCATGAGGAGGTGGAGGTGGTGGTGGGGGTGCACCAGCTGAAGCAACTATTGAAGCCATTGCTCAACTCTCAAAAATGGTCTTCCTCTCACAAAGATGAAAGTCAGAGTGAGGAAAGAAGGAGGGGTTTTCATCATTTGGGATAAAGAATATTTCTAAACCAATGAAAAGTGTTATTTTTAGGTCACCTGACCTAGCCTTACATCATTATGAAACCAAAAGTGAAATGAACCAATGAAAAGTTTTATCAACAAGTCACATGACCTCTTACGCTTAAGTTACGCGCTGCGGAACGCGCCCCGGATCGCTGCCCTTCGCGCCTCGGTTCGCGCTCCAGAGCGCTTCCGGGTGCGCTAACGTGGCACGTCATAAGACGCATTACGCGGCAGCGCGATACGTCGCGCTTTTGCGACGTGCCGCGGATCGTTTCCGGGGAGCTGCGCTTCGCGTCTCAGTTCGCGTACCGGAGCACTTCCGGGTGCGCTAACGCAGCGCGTCATAAGACGCATTACGCGACAACGTGATACGTTGCGCTTCCGCGACGCGTCACGATGTTGATTTCTAACGCGGCAGTTGCGCTAACGGAACGTTTACCGGTTCGCGGACTGGGTCGCGGCATCAAGATGAGCTAACGGGAAGCTTCCCGGTTCGCGAACCGGGAGCGAACAAAAAAAATATTTAAAAAAAAAAATTATTAATAAACATATAAAATATATTTTTGGATTTAAAGAAGAATACATTTTACAGCTACAGATATTAGCTTTTAAAAAACCAATGAAATTCACTGAAAAAACCATAGGTTATAGACCATATATAGTTAGGAATTAGCATTTACAAAACCTTGAAAATTCACTGAAAAAACCATAGGTTATAGACCATATATAGTTAGGAATTAGCATTTAAAAAACCTTATTTTACTCACACAAAACCATTGAAATTCCATATATAGTTAGTTGTACTAACTATATATCGCGCACCCGCAATCCACTGCTGATCGTGTCACATATTACATCATTCATGACATGGTCAGTGACATCACTGATGACATCACTGATGACATCTCAAATGACATCACTGATGACATCACTGATGACATCTCAAATGACATCACTGATGACATCACTGATGACATCTCCAATGACATCACTGATGACATCACTGATGACATCTCATTTGACATTACTGATCACATCACTGATGACATCATTCATGTGATAATACGATGAACCTCTTCAGACTCTATTAAAACTTTAGATATACTCAGTGTAAACAGACACTCACAGACTGTCACTCATCCATGGAGTTACTCACACACCTAGTCAGTCATGCAAAGAATCAATCACACCTCCATTTCCTCAACTATACAGTTATACACACCTTACTTATTCAAACATATACTAACACATATTTACTCTCTTTTACAATGCCTGATACAAGTTCACAATGATCCATACAGCCACTCACACATTCACTGGCTCTTATGCACAGTTATTTATATATGTCAACTGTCACATGTACTATGTTTTACATATGTACTTACTTTGACATGTAGCACTGAGATATCCATTCACTCACCAATGCACTCAGTCAACCGCCCATACAGGTGTTTCCACATGCACTTTTGAACCCATACATCTAGTGAATCAACTGCTCACACATCTATGCACAGAGTCATACACCTCCCAGCCACCCACACACACACACTCAGTCTCCCATACAAATACTTGGGCAACCAATCAATAACCCATATAGTTACTCATATAGCTACTGATCAACACATGCAGCAGTTTACAGAACAACAGACATAATGATGCACAAATTAAGACAGTTTAGTCACTAACCCATGCACTCAGTGAGACACATTTAATCACTCACTCATACAGTCAGTCATGCACCTACTAAATCCTTCATCCAGACACTTATACATCCACTCATTCTTCAATATGTAAGACATATTTTAACTTTACAGAAACATACAGTCACTGGATGTTGTCATCAGTGATGTCATCAGTGATGTCATTTGAGATGTCATCAGTGATGTCATCAGTGATGTCATTTGAGATGTCATCAGTGATGTCACTGACCATGTCATGAATGATGTAATATGTGACATGATCAGCAGTGGATTGCGGGTGCGCGATATATAGTTAGTACAACTAACTATATATGGAATTTCAATGGTTTTGTGTGAGTAAAATAAGGTTTTTTAAATGCTAATTCCTAACTATATATGGTCTATAACCTATGGTTTTTTCAGTGAATATATATATATATATATATATATATATATATATAACCGATTGACGTGTTTCGAGGTAAAATACCTCTTAATCATATGCACAGTTCAAGGGTGGGTTCGTTAGCTTTTAAAACGTAACTCAAACACTGAAGAAGGACCACTGTCCATTTACTTGCTTAAAGAGGCAGTCAATTTTTGTTAAGAAAAGGTGGTAAACACTTTTCTTTTTTCTTTCATGCTTTCATTTCAACAGTCTTTCCTGAAAAACATTTGTGTGTTAGTTCACCTTTGCCTATCTGTGTGATTGTGTCTTCATTCATCACTACTCGGACTCCAATGCCCACAATGCCTCACATATATAGTCTATGATTTCTTCAGTGTAGTTCTTGGCAAAACTTCCCAAAGTGTTACTTTCTCCCAAATGCTTGCAAAGCCTTTACTGGGTTAAGTACAATGCTGCGGCTGCATCCGATGGTCACAGTAACAACAGAGAATTTTCACGACCACCCTGGTTTCAATTAGTTCGTACTTGCCTTTCCGAAGCAAAATTCATTGGTACAACGTGCTCCAGGGAAATCCCTTTAGCAGACTCTGGCAGATTTAAAAGGTCACATCATAGGTGAGACGGGCCTCTGAACGTGGCCCCTCCATTCAACCCTTTTCCATGACAAGTGTTCCAGCAGGTGGGCGCTCCTTTTTACAAATCCAAACGAAAATCTGGCATTAAGAGCGCCATATATATATTCCTACGAAATCCCAAAGCATCAGCATCCACTGCGGCGCAACACCAGGGCACAGATTCCAAAAGCTGGTATGAAAGTAGTTTATTCAAGCATCAAGGTCCAAATGACGCATTTTAGCTGCCAGACATGCAGCCTTGATCACATATTGTGCTGTGAAGTCATAGGTGATTAATATACAGGATGAGTGTAGTAGTCTTGTTACTATGTCAGTTGAAATGAGAAGTCATTTTTTCCACATTTTACTGCATATCGCATGCGTGTTGTTTTACTACCCGGAGTAAAGCAACATATCTGTGACACTGAAAGGCTTGGGGAAAACATAGAGGAAAGACTATTCAATTCTATAGTACAATGTCCTAGCGCTGCACACTTCACAAATGAGGATTCCCCTAGAGTGATGCGAGACAATGGCTTGAGAGTAACTCTCGCGAAGGAGAGAATATAAATATGTATATAAATAGATGAAGACATAATGGCCTTCTGTGCGTGTACGTCATAAGAATAAAATGACATGCCAGACTGTCAAAATACCAGCGAAAATTAGGGTCAAAGTGGCCACGGGATGGCGGCGACAGCCAAGATACACAGTGTCATACTTGATGTCGCACATAATTAAAGGGGCTCAGAAAGTCGTGAACATCAGTTAAAGTATTTCTTAACGGAGCACTTAAGGCTGCGCGGTAATATATCCTCAGTGCCTTAATGCGCAATGAAGTTAGAGTGGTGCCTTAAAAAGAGTGTTATAATGTATGCGAAGGAAGACGACTACACAAGTGAGAAATCCTAGTTAAAAAAGAGGGTGAGAGGAATACGGGGGGAGTGCCTTGGAGAGAAGAGAGGAGACGTGTGTGACAAGTGCACAGTCATGATAGTGGTGCTATTCGTGCATGATAAAAGTCCCCTCCCATCTATTGTTACAGTGGTTAAAAGCAGAGTCATACAAAATATATGTAATATAGATCAAGATGCTCCTAGAGCTGGACAACCCATCCAGTATGTAAAGACTGCCATGGCAATTTAGGCAAATTACACAACATAGAAATAAGTTGCAGACATGTAGAGAAGAGCCAGATTACATATATAGGAAATAATGTGAGAGCACAAATGCGTAAAGGAAAACATAAATTCTGCTCCACTTCATATTCAGTGGACAAAGGAGAAAAATGTGTTAAAACTCTTATAATGCTGTTAACGTTTAATATCATCATGCAGAAAATATTAGAAAGTCAAGGGACAGACAGGCAAGCAGTTATTAAATTTACAAAAAGTAGTGTAGGTCCTCACTCGTATTGAGACCAGTCGGTGTCTTAGTGTTGAATTGAAGAATGTATTTGCTTTCCATTTGGCATAAAAGTTTTTCTTGGTTACCACCCCTTCTCAATGTGGGTATACAGTCGATGACCGAGTATTTGAGGTGCTCTAGGTTGTGGTGATGTACTTCCTTGAAATTCCTGGCTACAGAGTAGGTGGGATTATTATTGACAATAGCTCTAAGATGTTGTAAGATGAGCATATGTACTGGCAGCTTAGTACTTCTGACACAACGAAGACCGCATTCACATTCAAGAATGTAAATGGCAAATTCTGCTCTGCATGTCAGGTTGTGTTTAATGACTAGTGGTGTTAGCCTGTAAGTAGAGTCTAGTAGTGTGATGTTCTTGCCAAATTTACAGGCTCTACAACTATTGCATTTGAAGAAACCTTTCCTGTCATTTAACTAGATGGTTGTCTTGATTATTTCAGGGCTGTTTTTTACTAGCGCGTCATGCACAGGGCCGGACTGGCTACCGGGTGTTTTGGCATGTTGCCGAGCTGGGGGCTGATGTCACTGCTGTGGGGGCTAATTTCGCTGATGGAGATCTGCGTGTGCTTGGAACTAAACAAAGCAAAACAAATTTTGTTCAGCACACACAGGTCCCCATCAACAAAACCAGCCCCCAGCATGCCAAAACGCCCGGTAGCCAGTCCGGCCCTGGTCATGCATGGAGCAAGCGTATATATATATATATATATATATATATATATATATATATATTACCTACTGGCGGTCGCCAGTAGGTATATATAGTTAGGATTTTTTCTCTATGGGATTTTTGAAAATTCTATGTCTAATAACTTTGGCGTTTGTGGACGGAATTGGCTGAAATTTTCAGGAAAATGGCACATTTTGTTTCTGAGTAGCCCTTGAAAATTTGGGGGGGGTTCGTCAAGGGGGGGCCGAGAAAAAAGGGGGGTCCCAAAACGTGTTTTTAACATTGAGTTTTCCATAGGGCGGTTGGCCTCACTTTTAGCCCGAACGGCTGAATGGATTTGCACGAAACTTGGCAAAATTGTAGGGACTGGTAGCCCGATGTGCCTTTTGTAGGTCTCAATATATGTGCTACAGTGGATTTTGAGAAATTAACGTTTAAAAAAAGATATATATCTGTAACAGCGGACCGGGCAGCGCTCCGCTACGCGTACTTTTCGCGCAACGGAGCTTTGTGAAGCGAAGCTGATTGGTTCTCCGGCGTCTGTCAACATTCCAAACAGTCCGTAGCGGCCGCCATCTTGTCTCTCGGTAGGATCGAGAGACAAGAGGAGGCCAAAGCGAAGGGGCAAATGACCATAAGGGGGCATAGTACATTGTCGCTCACCCCCTAGGTTTGATGTGAAGGTTTTAAAAGGGCCCCGCGGGGCAAAAAAAAATAAAAATAATAATAATCGAACAGCTGAATGGATTTGCACGAAACTTGGCAAAATTGTAGGGACTGGTAGCCCGATGTGCCTTTGCTAGATCTCAATATATGTGCTCCAGTGGATTTTGAGAAATTAACGTTCAAAAAAAGGTATATATCTGTAACAGCGCACCGCTTCGCGTACTTTTCGCGTTACGGAGCTTTGCGAAGCGAAGCTGATTGGCTCTCCGGTGTCTGTAAACATTCCAAACAGTCCGTAGCGGCCGCCATCTTGTCTCTCGGTAGGATCGAACAGCTGAATGGATTTGCACGAAACTTGGCAAAATTGTAGGGACTGGTAGCCCGATGTGCCTTTGCTAGGTCTCAATATATGTGCTTCAGTGCATTTTGAGAAATTAACGTTCAGAAACAAGATATATATCTGTAACAGCGCTCCGCTTCGCGGAGATAAAATTATATGTGTATTACCTAGCTGTTGCTAACACCAGTTAGCGACGGCTAGTAGAAGATAGCGACCATCTTGGGCCCCACTTTGCATGTGAGTGATATTTATCACTAATGACATGCAAAGTGGGCATGCCAAGATGTTAGCGACTGGAAACAGTCGCTAACATCGCTATCTCCTATTATCAACTTTTGGAAATATTCGAGATAAGGGCGAATATCTCCAAAAGCTACCACCTGCCCTGAGCAGTTCTTAGCCATGTTATCCAATGGGAGGTGGATAACATGGCTAAGAGCATTAGCTCGGTAATGCATGAATATCGCTGAGTTTTCAGCGATATTAATGCATTGCGGTCGTTTTTTATCGTATTTCCGATAAACCTTGATAATAGCAAGGTTTATCTGCGATAATTTCTGACGGTAAAAAAATCGTTGCTAAGCATCGTTAGGGATAAATATCGCTTAACTTTGGTAATATGCCCCAACGTCTGTTAACGTTCGATTCGAAGGAAATCAGGAAGTGTTGAAAAACATTGTCTGCGCCATCTTGTCTTTTTTCAAATGCCACACTTTTGTCGTGCACGGCAGCCATTTTAGATGCCTTGACCAGACCCACTCTGTGCACGCTGTCGATCCTTAGCATGGCTCCCCACCCTCGCAAGCATCTCCCCCAGGCAGTGGTCACCCCCGCTCTCTGTCTTATGCATGGGTAATAAACCTCCCCCATCTGCGCTGCTGTTCCCTGAGAATCACACCCTGTGCCCGCCCGACACCTCCCTTTCGCCCTATTCACTACCGCACCCTCTGACACTCCTTTTCCTCTGTGTCCGATTGTCCAGGCTGGTCCTAGGGTATCAGCTAGCCCTGCAGATGTAGTTTATGGCCACAGCTGTAAAGAATCACCCCTCTTCAAAGGAGTTATAGTAGATCAAGGCCCACACTCGATGAGATCCGTCACAGCAGAAGCGTTGCTATTATCTGAAAACCATCCTGTATTGTGATTGGGGAGGGGACCGAGCCTGAAGCGGAAGATTCCAGGGATGACTGTTTGTACATCAAAGTTTTTACAATTATGTGTCACATTAAAAATATATAGCACTCCGACAAAGTAGTAAGATTATAAAACTTTAATAATTTATAAATATATACAAGAAAACAAAAATAGTAATAACATATAAACATTTTTAGGGAAAAACAACGAAGTAGCGGTCGGCTGTGCGAATAGTCCCAACGCAGCACAACGTCCAGATTTCCGGCGTGGGGCGTCGCGGGGGGTGGGTCATCAGTAGCAAACTGTTGTGCGAATAGTTCCAAGGCAGCAGAACGCGCCGAAATCTAGATGACACGAAAGTGATGTCTAGTAAGTTGCCACCCAGCAAATAACGGCATGGGGCGTCGCGGGGGGTGGGTCATCAGTAGCAAACTGTTGCGCGAATAGTTCCAAGGCAGCAGAACGATGGCACCAAGGTGATGTCCAGTAAGTTGCCGCACTGGTTTTGGTATCCTACAATGCTGCTCCGAATAACGGCGTGGAGCGCCCCGGGGGAGGCGGCGTGAACGGGCCTCTCCAGGTGGAGTGTCATCTGTTGTAGTGGGGCGCCCCTTTACGGTTTCAGTTGCCATTCCGTCCGTTTTTGGTCCACTGTGTCAAAAGCCGCAATTCAGCTGAGTTGCGCCCACTCTTGCGGTGCAGCGATAGGCGGCTGTCACAGGACTCTCAAAATGGCGGCAGGCTGTTTCCTTTTTGGGCCTGGTCCACTGAAATGGCCCTGGGACACCTTGGAAATCGGACGCTTGTCTGCTAGGTCTTGGACCCCATTCTCGAAAGCGTCCCCTCCGCCTTGAGAATTCATCAAAAGTTTTGGGGGCTCCGACTCCTGCAGGCTTCTGGTGGGGAGCGGCTGCCATGATTGCTCGCGGAATGACCACGACTGAGCTACGAGATGGTGGTGCTTTCGTGCTGACGCCAGCTTCAGTCTGAAACATCCAGAAACAAGGTGGGGCTTTCATCGTTTGGGAAAAAAAAAAAGTTTTCATCCTATGAAAAGTGTTGTTTTTAGGTCACATGATCAAGCCTTCCATCATTAGGAAACCAAAAGTAAAATGAACCAATGAAAAGTTTTATAAACAAGTCACATGACCTGTTATGCGGCATAGCGTGTAAAATGCGGAGAAAAGACGTTGGCACGTGAGGCGGCGTCAGTAGCGGACCGATGTGCGAATAGGCCGAAGGCAACACAACGCGCCAAGATCCGGATGGCACCGAGGTGGTGTCCAGCAAGTTGCAGCACTGGTGTGGCCATCCTACAATGCTGAAAGTCGGCGTGGGGCGCCCCGTTGGCCTGTGAGTTTGCGTCAGTAGCGGACCGATGTGCGAATAGGCCGAAGGCAGCACAACGCGCCAAGATCCGGATGGCACCGAGGTGGTGTCTAGTAAGTTGCCGCACTGGTGTGGCTATCTAACAATGCTGAAAGTCGGCGTGGGGCGCCCCGTTGGCCTGTGAGTTTGCGTCAGTAGCGGACCGATGTGCGAATAGGCCGAAGGCAGCACAACGCGCCAAGATCCGGATGGCACCGAGGTGGTGTCTAGTAAGTTGCCGCACTGGTGTGGCCATCCAACAATGCTGAAAGTCGGCGTGGGGCGCCCCGTTGGCCTGTGAGTTTGCGTCAGTAGCGGACCGATGTGCGAATAGGCCGAAGGCAGCACAACGCGCCAAGATCCGGATGGCACCGAGGTGGTGTCTAGTAAGTTGCCGCACTGGTGTGGCCATCCTACAATGCTGAAAGTCGGCGTGGGGCGCCCCATTGGCCTGTGAGATGGCGTCAGTAGCGGACCGATGTGCGAATAGGCCGAAGGCAGCTCAACGCGCCAAGATCCGGATGGCACCGAGGTGGTGTCTAGTAAGTTGCCGCACTGGTGTGGCCATCCAACAATGCTGAAAGTCGGCGTGGGGCGCCCCGTTGGCCTGTGAGTTTGCGTCAGTAGCGGACCGATGTGCGAATAGGCCGAAGGCAGCACAACGCGCCAAGATCCGGATGGCACCGAGGTGGTGTCTAGTAAGTTGCCGCACTGGTGTGGCCATCCTACAATGCTGAAAGTCGGCGTGGGGCGCCCCGCTCGCCTGTGAGATGGCGTCAGTAGCGGACCGATGTGCGAATGGGGCCAGAGGCAGCGCAACAATATTTTCTGATTTGAAGACACCACAAGGCGCTGAGATGCCAAGATCCGGATGGCACCGAGGTGGTGTCTAGCAAGTTGTGGCACTGGTGTGGTCATCGTACAATGGTAAAAGTCGGCGTGGGGCGCCCTGTTGGCCTGTGAGATGGTGTCAGTAGCGGACTGATGTGTGAATGGGGCCAAAGGCAGCGCAACAATATTTTCTACTATATTTTCGGAGTAGAAGACACCACAAGGCGCTGAGATGCCAAGATCCGGATGGCACCGAGGTGATGTCTAAGTTGCGTACCGATGTGCGAATGGGGCCAAAGGTAGCGTAACAAGATTTTCTGTATGGAAGATACCACTAGGCGTTGAGATGCCAAGATTCGGATGGCACCGAGGTGATGTCTAGCAAGTTGTGCCACTGGTGTGGCCATCGTACAATGGTAAAAGTCGGCGTGGGGCGCTGGCCTGTGAGATGGTGTCAGTAGCGGACTGATGTGCGAATGGGGCCAAAGGCAGCGCAACAATATTTTCTGACTGACACCACAAGGCGCTGAGATGCCAAGATCCGGATGGCATCGAGGTGATGTCTAAGTTGCGGACTGATGTGCGAATGGGGCCAAAGGCAGCGTAACAATATTTTCTGTATGGAAGATACCACTAGGCGTTGAGATGCCAAGATTCGGATGGCACCGAGGTGATGTCTAGCAAGTTGGTGTGGTCATCCTACAATGCTGAAACTCGGCGTGGGTCACCCCATTAGCCTGTGAGATGGCGTCAGTAGCGGACCGATGTGCGAATAGGCCGAAGGCAGCACAACGCGCCAAGATCCGGATGTCACCGTGGTGGTTTCATAGTTGAGAGGCACTTCATCTGCAGTGGGGCGCCGAGATCCGGATGGCACCGAGGTGATGTCTAGCAAGTTGCTGTACTGGTGTGGTCATCCTACAATGCTGAAATGTAGTGGGGCGCCCATTTACCGTTTCAGTTGCCATTCAGCTGAGTTTCGGCTGCTCTTGATGCTACAGCGACAGGCGGCTGCAAGAGGACTCTCAAAATGGCGGCCTGTTCTTTGGATTTGGGCCTGGTCCACTAAAATTGTCCTGGGACACCTTAGAACTCGGACGCTCGATTTTTTTTTCCTTTCCTGTACATGCAAAAAAAGGTAAATGCCCGGTATGTTACACGCTTCATCTGCCACGATGAACTCTCCAGAGGAACCGAAAAAAAATATAGTTGTGGTAACTATACCATGCATCGTCATATGGAGAGGTGGCACCAATTAATTATAGTGCTGCATAAAAGAGAGATTTGGAGGAGAACCCCTGACCTGCTAGTACATTCATCAAAGAAGTGGCACTGAGAGCTTCAGAGGCAAGGGAAACGGTCCCAAATATTTAGAAGTACTTTGGAAAGATTAAAATGACATGTTTAGATTGTGGTAAATTAATTTCATGTGGGCAGATGAGTGTTACTCTAATAAATACAGCATATGAACATCATCATAGTCGATGGTTGGTAGAGACATTTTGACTATATCCTGGACCTGCCCGTCCTCGCCCAAAATGGCGCCGGAATGAATGGGACTCGTAACTCCTTGTTGTGTACTGGTTGCAGAACCTTGAAATCACGAGATACGTATGCAGTTTTGAAGCACATGGCGGGCGGGGACGAGAATTGATTGAATATTTCGACATCCCTATTGATATTAAGTTCTGATGTGTTATTGATTACTGTACTGTTGAAAATTCAAATTAACGTCACCCATGGTACTTGCCCGCAAATGTATATCTAGATAATTTTATTGTAACTGGCCCTGTCGTATTTTAATTATAAAATGTACGTCCACCGATTCCGTAACTGTTAGACACCTTAGTTTTTGCAACCTAATGGCCCGCCCGTTACGTTCCTCTACAGTGTAAATGTCTATTCATCATATACGATTACAGTTTGCTCCGTGGCAGGCCCACGTGGTTATAGGCTCGTATTTGTATAATGAAATTTTCACAATAAAGGTTTTTAAAAGAAAACATGGTAGTAGTGTATACATTGGTAAAGTTTTTAATAATAGTCACTGTTTTAGAATCATTAAAAGGCAAGTGAAATAAAGCAGACCAATTACATGAAGGGTAAAAGGTATAATACGAAGGAACGCAGTAAAGATAAATGGTCAAGGGCTGTTGTGTTTTCTATTCCTGCAACATAAAGTGATCGATAAGAATCTCATATTCAGGCGTATCGGCGACTAAGACAGCAGGTCGACCCTCTTTTGCTCAACGGCTCCGTCATGGGACGAAGAAACGCTCTTTTTCTCGAAAAAAGAATATATTTTACTTGCAGGACAGTTGTAAAATTTCCGGGAAAGTACATTAGCCTGGAACATTATAACATCTATTTAAGAGAAAATAATGTTCGGAAGTAATTAAAAGCGTAATTTTTAGGTCATATGACCAAGCCTTTCATCATTAGAATAAGAAAAGTAAAATGAACCAATGAAAAGTTTTATTAACAAGTCACATGACTTGTTATGCTTACGTTACGCGCTGCGCGCCCCGGATGACTTCCGGATGCGCTAACGCGGCGCGTCATATGACGCATTACGCGACAACGCAGGTCCAGAATATAGTCAAAATGTCTTCACCAACCAGCGGTCGGAACACAACCCCTTTCAGCAGGCTAAATAGTTCTGTTAAATGACAACAGAAGGGACAGGCAACAAGAACCATCAGTCAAAGAGGGGAGGGCTAGTTCTTCTCTACCGGGTTACATTGGGGCGCTACCGGAACTGATCGAATTGGTAGTCTACAGTGTTTCTGGATGTTTCAGACTGAAGCTGGCGTTAGCATGAGAGCACCACCATTTCGTAGCTCCGTCGTGGCCATTCCGCGAGCAATCATGGCAGCCGCTCTTTATCGTTATTTTGGGTGGGGTGGGTGGCGGAGCCGAGCTGTATTGCAGCCATCATGGTGTGGAGTTCAGTTCATCTCACTAGTTTCGTATTTGTCATGAGGGGTTGTTCTTAATGTTTCTATTTTAGCGAGGTCAAAAAGAGATCCCATTAGTGGCCTACTGATTTTGCTCGATTCCTTTTGTTTTTTTACACAATTTTTCGTTATCTGCAAAGACTAAACAGAGTATTGCGACTCTGTGTTTGTTTGTAAATAGAGAATGAACCAAAGAGAACCAATTCTAAAACAGTAAATGCTTGGATAACAATCAATCAAATGGAGAGAGAAGCAGGCACGACGTATTACAACGGGGGCAAAGGCCTGCGTTAACTACCTTTCACTATCTGCAAAGAGGGAGTACTCCTAATAGAAATGAGGGGGGGGGGGGGCAGCATTCAAAGCAGATCAGTGTGCATAAACACGAAAATGTTTTTACTTACCACGTACTTGACATTCGACAGCTTATGATATTTGCTATTAAAAAACCATTGAAATTCACTGAAAAAACCATAGGTTATAGACCATATATAGTTAGGAATTAGCATTTACAAAACTTGAAAATTCACTGAAAAAACCATAGGTTATAGACCATATATAGTTAGGAATTAGCATTTACAAAACCTTGAAAATTCACTGAAAAAACCATAGTTTATAGACCTTATATCGTTATGAATTAGCATTTAAAAAACCTTACTTTACCCACACAAAACCATTGAAATTCCATATATAGTTAGTTGCACTAACTATATATCGCGCACCCGCAATCCACTGCTGATGATGTCACATATTACATCATTCATGACATGGTCAGTGACATCACTGATGACATCACTGATGACATCTCAAATGACATCACTGATGACATCACTGATGACATCTCATTTGACATCAATGACCACATCATAGATGATATCATTCATGTGACAATACAATGCATCTCCTCACATTTTAATATAACCTCTGTTTCACCCAGTGTTAAATACAGAGTATAATTTTTGAAACCATTGACACACCAATACTAGTTACTACATACGCACTCACTGATTCCTACGTCTACACACACCTTCACTCATTCACCCATACAATCATTCATACATACAATCACTCATCTTTACAACACTATCATATGCACTCATACACCTATACAGACACTCACAGTCTGCCACTCATCCATGGAGTTACTCACACACCTAGTCAGTCCTGTAAAGAATCAATGACACTTCCATTTTCTTGTCTATACAGTTAAACATAGAGCACCTTACATTTTCAAACATATACTAACACATACTTACCTTCTTATACAATCATTGATACAAGTACACATTTATCTGCACAGAGTCATACACCTCCCAGCCAGCCACACACACACTCAGTCTCCCATACAAATACTTGGGCAATCAATCAATAACCCATATAGTTACTCATATAGCTACTGATCAACACATGCAGCAGTTTATAGAACAACAGACATAATGATGCACAAATTAAGACAGTTTAGTCACTAACCCATGCACTCAGTGAGACACATTTAATCACTCAGTCATACAGTCAGTCATGCAAGTTTTATAATCTTACTACTTTGTCGGAGTGCTATATATTTTTAATGTGACACATAATTGTAAAAACTTTGATGTACAAACAGTCATCCCTGGAATCTTCCGCTTCAGGCTCGGTCCCCTCCCCAATCACAATACAGGATGGTTTTCAGATAATAGCAACGCTTCTGCTGTGACGGATCTCATCGAGTGTGGGCCTTGATCTACTATAACTCCTTTGAAGAGGGGTGATTCTTTACAGCTGTGGCCATAAACTACATCTGCAGGGCTAGCTGATACCCTAGGACCAGCCTGGACAATCGGACACAGAGGAAAAGGAGTGTCAGAGGGTGCGGTAGTGAATAGGGCGAAAGGGAGGTGTCGGGCGGGCACAGGGTGTGATTCTCAGGGAACAGCAGCGCAGATGGGGGAGGTTTATTACCCATGCATAAGACAGAGAGCGGGGGTGACCACTGCCTGGGGGAGATGCTTGCGAGGGTGGGGAGCCATGCTAAGGATCGACAGCGTGCACAGAGTGGGTCTGGTCAAGGCATCTAAAATGGCTGCCGTGCACGACAAAAGTGTGGCATTTGAAAAAAGACAAGATGGCGCAGACAATGTTTTTCAACACTTCCTGATTTCCTTCGAATCGAACGTTAACAGACGTTGGGGCATATTACCAAAGTTAAGCGATATTTATCCCTAATGATGCTTAGCAACGATTTTTTTACCGTCAGAAATTATCGCAGATAAACCTTGCTATTATCAAGGTTTATCGGAAATACGATAAAAAACGACCGCAATGCATTAATATCGCTGAAAACTCAGCGATATTCATGCATTACCGAGCTAATGCTCTTAGCCATGTTATCCACCTCCCATTGGATAACATGGCTAAGAACTGCTCAGGGCAGGTGGTAGCTTTTGGAGATATTCGCCCTTATCTCGAATATTTCCAAAAGTTGATAATAGGAGATAGCGATGTTAGCGACTGTTTCCAGTCGCTAACATCTTGGCATGCCCACTTTGCATGTCATTAGTGATAAATATCACTCACATGCAAAGTGGGGCCCAAGATGGTCGCTATCTTCTACTAGCCGTCGCTAACTGGTGTTAGCAACAGCTAGGTAATACACATATAATTTTATCTCCGCGAAGCGGAGCGCTGTTACAGATATATATCTTGTTTTTGAACGTTAATTTCTCAAAATGCACTGAAGCACATATATTGAGACCTAGCAAAGGCACATCGGGCTACCAGTCCCTACAATTTTGCCAAGTTTCGTGCAAATCCATTCAGCTGTTCGATCCTACCGAGAGACAAGATGGCGGCCGCTACGGACTGTTTGGAATGTTTACAGACACCGGAGAGCCAATCAGCTTCGCTTCGCAAAGCTCCGTAACGCGAAAAGTACGCGAAGCGGTGCGCTGTTACAGATATATACCTTTTTTTGAACGTTAATTTCTCAAAATCCACTGGAGCACATATATTGAGATCTAGCAAAGGCACATCGGGCTACCAGTCCCTACAATTTTGCCAAGTTTCGTGCAAATCCATTCAGCTGTTCGATTATTATTATTTTTATTTTTTTTTGCCCCGCGGGGCCCTTTTAAAACCTCCACATCAAACCTAGGGGGTGAGCGACAATGTACTATGCCCCCTTATGGTCATTTGCCCCTTCGCTTTGGCCTCCTCTTGTCTCTCGATCCTACCGAGAGACAAGATGGCGGCCGCTACGGACTGTTTGGAATGTTGACAGACGCCGGAGAACCAATCAGCTTCGCTTCACAAAGCTCCGTTGCGCGAAAAGTACGCGTAGCGGAGCGCTGCCCGGTCCGCTGTTACAGATATATATCTTTTTTTAAACGTTAATTTCTCAAAATCCACTGTAGCACATATATTGAGACCTACAAAAGGCACATCGGGCTACCAGTCCCTACAATTTTGCCAAGTTTCGTGCAAATCCATTCAGCCGTTCGGGCTAAAAGTGAGGCCAACCGCCCTATGGAAAACTCAATGTTAAAAACACGTTTTGGGACCCCCCTTTTTTCTCGGCCCCCCCTTGACGAACTCCCCCCAAATTTTCAAGGGCTACTCAGAAACAAAATGTGCCATTTTCCTGAAAATTTCAGCCAATTCCGTCCACAAACGCCAAAGTTATTAGACATAGAATTTTCAAAAATCCCATAGAGAAAAAATCCTAACTATATATACCTACTGGCGACCGCCAGTATTTTTTTTTTTTATATTTATATATATATATATATATATATATATATATAAAACATATATTTCAATGGTTTTTTAATAGCAAATATCATAAGCTGTCGAATGTCAAGTACGTGGTAAGTAAAAACATTTTCGTGTTTATGCACACTGATCTGCTTTGAATGCTGCCCCCCCCCCCCTCATTTCTATTAGGAGTACTCCCTCTTTGCAGATAGTGAAAGGTAGTTAACGCAGGCCTTTGCCCCCGTTGTAATACGTCGTGCCTGCTTCTCTCTCCATTTGATTGATTGTTATCCAAGCATTTACTGTTTTAGAATTGGTTCTCTTTGGTTCATTCTCTATTTACAAACAAACACAGAGTCGCAATACTCTGTTTAGTCTTTGCAGATAACGAAAAATTGTGTAAAAAAACAAAAGGAATCGAGCAAAATCAGTAGGCCACTAATGGGATCTCTTTTTGACCTCGCTAAAATAGAAACATTAAGAACAACCCCTCATGACAAATACGAAACTAGTGAGATGAACTGAACTCCACACCATGATGGCTGCAATACAGCTCGGCTCCGCCACCCACCCCGCCCAAAATAACGATAAAGAGCGGCTGCCATGATTGTTCGCGGAATGGCCACGACGGAGCTACGAAATGGTGGTGCTCTCATGCTAACGCCAGCTTCAGTCTGAAACATCCAGAAACACTGTAGACTACCAATTCGATCAGTTCCGGTAGCGCCCCAATGTAACCCGGTAGAGAAGAACTAGCCCTCCCCTCTTTGACTGATGGTTCTTGTTGCCTGTCCCTTCTGTTGTCATTTAACAGAACTATTTAGCCTGCTGAAAGGGGTTGTGTTCCGACCGCTGGTTGGTGGAGACATTTTGACTATATTTTGGACCTGCGTTGTCGCGTAATGCGTCATATGACGCGCCGCGTTAGCGCATCCGGAAGTCATCCGGGGCGCGACGCGCAGCGCGTAACGTAAGCATAACAGGTCATGTGACTTGTTAATAAAACTTTAAATTGGTTCATTTTACTTTTCTTATTCTAATGATGAAAGGCTTGGTCATATGACCTAAAAATTACGCTTTTTATTACTTCCGAACATTATTTTTTCTTAAATATATGTTATAATGTTCCAGGCTAATGTACTTTCCCGGAAAATTTACAACTGTCCTGCAAGTAAAATATATTCTTTTTTCGAGAAAAAGGGCGTTTCTTCGTCCCATGACGGAGCCGTTGAGCAAAAGAGGGTCGACCTGCTGTCTTAGTCGCCGATACGCCTGAATATGAGATTCTTATCGATCACTTTATGTTGCAGGAGTAGAAAACACAACAGCCCTTGACCATTTATCTTTACTGCGTTCCTGCGTATTATACCTTTTACCCTTCATGTAATTGGTCTGCTTTATTTCACTTGCCTTTTAATGATTCTAAAACAGTGACTATTATTAAAAACTTTACCAATGTATATACTACTACCATGTTTTCTTTTAAAAACCTTTATTGTGAAAATTTCATTATACAAATACGAGCCTATAACCACGTGGGCTGGCCACGGAGCAAACTGTAATCGTATATGATGAGTAGACATTTACACTGTAGAGGAACGTACGGGCGGGCCATTAGGTTGCAAGAACTAAGGTGTCTAACAGTTGCGGAATCGGTGGACGTACATTTTATAATTAAAATACGACAGGGCCAGTTACAATAAAATTATCTAGATATACATTTGCCGGCAAGTACCATGCGTGACGTTAATTCGAACTTTCAATAGTACAGTAATCAATAACACATCAGAACTTAATATCAATAGGGATGTCGAAATACTCAATCAATTCTCGTCCCCGCCCGCCATGTGCTTCAAAACTGCATACGTATCTCGTGATTTCAAGGTTCTGCAACCAGTACACAACAAGGAGTTACGAGTCCCATTTATTCCGGCGCCATTTTGGGCGAGGACGGGCAGGTCCAGGATATAGTCAAAATGTCTCTACCAACCATCGACTATGATGATGTTCATATGCTGTATTTATAGAGTAACACTCATCTGTCCACATGAAATTAATTTGCCACAATCTAAACATGTCATTTTAATCTTTCCAAAGTTCTTCTAAATATTTGGGACCGTTTCCCTTGCCTCTGATGCTGTCAGTGCCACTTCTTTGATGAATGTACTGGCAGGTCGGGGGTTCTCCTCCAAATCTCTCTTTTATGCAGCACTATAATTAATTGGTGCCACCTCTCCATATGACGATGCATGGTATAGTTACCATAACTATATTTTTTTTCGGTTCCTCTGGAGAGTACATCGTGGCAGATGAAGCGTATAACGTACCAGGCATTTACCTTTTTTTGCATGTAGAGGAAAGGAAAAAAAAATCGAGCGTCTGAGTTCTAAGGTGTCCCAGGGCCATTTTAGTGGACCAGGCCCAAATCCAAAGAACAGGCCGCCATTTTGAGAGTCCTGTTGCAGCCGCCTGTCGCTGTAGCATCAAGAGCGGCCAAAACTCAGCTGAATGGCAACTGAAACGGTAAAGGGGCGCCCCACTACAGCAGACGAGCCTCCACCTAGGAAGGCCCGTTCACGCCGCCTCCCCCCCCCCCTTCGGGCACCCCACGCCGTTATTCGGAGCAGTATTGTAGGATGGCCACACCAGTGCAGCAACTTGCTAGACACCACCTCGGTGGTAACCGAATCTCAGCGCCTTGTGGTGTCTTCTATTCAGAAAACATTGTTGTGCTGCCTTCGACCTATTCGCCGCAAGTGCGCACGCAACTCAGCTGCATAGCTTGCTAGACACCACCTCAGTGCTAACCGAATCTCAGCGCCTTGTGGTGTCTTCTATTCCAAAAATATTGTTGCACTGCCTTTGGCCCCATTCGCACATCGGTCCGCTACTGCCGCCATCTCACAGGTCAACGGGTCGCCCCACGCCGACTTTCAGCATTGTAGGATGGCCACACCAGTGCACCTTACTAGACACCACCTCGGTGCCATCCGGATCTTGGCATCTCAGCGCCTTGTGGTGTCTTCTATTCAGAAAATATTGTTGCGCTGCCTTTGGCCCCATTCGCACATTGGTCCGCTACTGACGCCATCTCACAGGCTAATGGGGCGCCCCACGCCGAGTTTCAGCATTGTAGGATGGCCACACCAGTACAGCAACTTGCTAGACATCACCTCGTGCCATCCGGATCTTGGCATCTCAGCGCCTTGTGGTGTCTTCTAGTCAGAAAATATTGTTGCGCTGCCTTTGGCCCCATTCGCACATCGGTCCGCTACTGACACCATCTCACAGGCCAACAGGGCGCCCCACGCCGACTTTTACCATTGTAGGATGGCCACACCAGTGCCACAACTTGCTAGACACCACCTCGGTGCCATCCGGATCTTGGCATCTCAGCGCCTTGTGGTGTCTTCTATTCCGAAAATATTGTTGCGCTGCCTTTGGCCCCATTCGCACATCGGTCCGCTACTGACGCGAACTCACAGGCCAACGGGGCGCCCCACGCCGACTTTCAGCATTGTAGGATGGCCACACCAGTGCTGCAACTTGCTGGACACCACCGCGGTGCCATCCGGATCTTGGCGCGTTGTGTTGCCTTCGGCCTATTCGCACATCGGTCCGCTACTGACGCCGCCTCACGTGCCAACGTATTTTCTCCGCATTTTATACCCTATGCCGCATAACAGGTCATGTGACTTGTTTATAAAACTTTTCATTGGTTCATTTTACTTTTGGTTTCCTAATGATGGAAGGCTTGATCATATGACCTAAAAATAACACTTTTCATTGGATGAAAACTTTTTTTTTTCCCAAACGATGAAAGCCCCACCTTGTTTCTGGATGTTTCACACTGAAGCTGGCGTCACCATGAAAGCACCACCATCTCGTGGCTCCGTCGTGGTCATTCCGCGAGCAATCATGGCAGCCGCTCCCCACCAGAAGCCTGCAGGAGTCGGGGGCCCCCAAAACTTTTGTTGAATCCTCAAGGCGGAGGGGACGCTTTCGAGAATGGGGTCCAAGACCTAGCAGACAAGCGTCCGATTTCCAAGGTGTCCCAGGCCCATTTCAGTGGACCAGGCCCAAAAAGAAAAGAGCCTGCCACCATTTTGAGAGTCCTGTGGCAGCCGCCTATCGCTGCACCGCAAGAGTGGGCGCAACTCAGCTGAATTGCGGCTTTTGACACAGTGGACCAAAAGCGGACGGAATGGCAACTGAAACGGTAAAGGGGTGCCCCACTACAACAGACGAGACTCCACCTGGAGAGGCCCGTTCACGCCGCCTCCCCCCCCCCCAGGGCGCCCCACGCCGTTATTCGGAGCAGCATTGTAGGATACCAAAACCAGTGCGGCAACTTACTGGACATCACCTTGGTGCCATCGTTCTGCTGCCTTGGAACTATTCGCACAACAGTTTGCTACTGATGACCCACCCCCCGCGACGCCCCACGCCGGATACCGAAATCAGTGCGGCACCCAGGCAACATCACCTGGGTGCCGTCCAGAAATCTGGACGTTGTGCTGCGTTGGGACTATTCGCACAGCCGACCGCTACTTCGTTGTTTTTCCCTAAAAATGTTTATATGTTTTTACTGTTTTTGTTTTGTTGTATATATTTATAAGTTATTAAAGTTTTATAATCTTACTACTTTGTTGGAGTGCTATATATTTTTAATGTGACACATAATTGTAAAAACTTTGATGTACAAAGAGTCATCCCTGGAATCTTCCGCTTCAGGCTCGCTCCCCTCCCCAATCACAATACAGGATGGTTTTCAGATAGTAGGAACGCGTGTGCTGTGACGGATCTCATCGAGTGTGGGCCTTGATCTACTATAACTCCTTTGAAGAGGGGTGATTCTTTACAGCTGGGGCCATAAACTACATCTGCAGGGCTAGCTGATAGCCTAGGACCGGCCTGGACAATCGGACACAGAGGAAAAGGAGTGTCAGAGGGTGCGGTAGTGAATAGGGCGAAAGGGAGGTGTCGGGCGGGCACAGGGTGTGATTCTCAGGGAAGAGCAGCGCAGATGGGGGGAGGTTTATTACCCATGCATAAGACAGAGAACGAGGGTGACCAGTGCCTGGGGGAGATGCTTGCGAGGGTGGGGAGCCATGCTAAGGATCGACAGCGTGCAGAGAGTGGGTCTGGTCAAGGCATCTAAAATGACTGCCGTGCACGACAAAAGTGTGGCATTTGAAAAAAGGCAAGATGGCGCAGACAATGTTTTTCAACACTTCCTGATTTCCTTCGAATCGAACGTTAACAGACGTTGGGGCATATTACCAAAGTTAAGCGATATTTATCCCTAACGATGCTTAGCAACGAATTTTTTACCGCTAAGCATCGTCAGAAATTATCGCAGATAAACCTTGCTATTATCAAGGTTTATCGCAAATGCCATAAAAAACGACCGCAATGCATTAATATCGCTGAAAACTCAGCGATATTCATGCATTACCGAGCTAATGCTCTTAGCCATGTTATCCACCTCCCATTGGATAACATGGCTAAGAACTGCTCAGGGCAGGTGGTAGCTTTTGGAGATTTTCGCGCTTAGCGCGAATATCTCCAAAAGTTGGTAATAGGAGATAGCGATGTTAGCGACTGTTTCCAGTCGCTAACATCTTCGCATGCCCACTTTGCATGTCATTAGTGATAAATATCACTGACATGCAAAGTGGGGCCCAAGATGGTCGCTATCTCCTACTAGCGGTCGCTAACTGGTGTTAGCAACAGCTAGGTAATACAGAGATAATTTTATCTCCGCGAAGCGGAGCGCTGTTACAGATATATATCTTTTTTTGAACGTTAATTTCTCAAAATCCACTGAAGCACATATATTGAGACCTAGCAAAGGCACATCGAGCTACCAGTCCCTACAATTTTGCCAAGTTTCGTACAAATCCATTCAGCCGTTCGATTATTATAATTATTTTTTTTTTGCCCCGCGGGTCCCTTTTAAAACCTCCACATCAAACCTAGGGGGTCAGGGAGGATCTACTATGCCCCCTTATGGTCATTTGCCCCTTCGCTTTGGCCTCCTCTTGTCTCTCGATCCTACTGAGAGACAAGATGGCGGTCGCTACGGACTGTTTGGAATGTTTACAGACGCCGGAGAACCAATCAGCTTCGCAAAGCTCCGTTACGCGAAAAGTACGCGAAGCGGAGCGCTGTTACAGATATATATCTTTTTTTTAACGTTAATTTCTCAAAATCCACTGGAGCACATATATTGAGACCTAGCAAAGGCACATCGGGCTACCAGTCCCTACAATTTTGCCAAGTTTCGTGCAAATCCATTCAGCTGTTCGATTATTATTTTATTTTTTTTTGCCCCGCGGGGCCCTTTTAAAACCTCCACATCAAACCTAGAGGGTCAGGGAGGATCTACTATGCCCCCTTATGGTCATTTGCCCCTTCGCTTTGGCCTCCTCTTGTCTCTAGATCCTACCGAGAGACAAGATGGCGGCCGCTACGGACTGTTTGGAATGTTTACAGACGCCGGAGAACCAATCAGCTTCGCTTCACAAAGCTCCGTAACGCGTAAAGTCCGCGAACCGGAGCGCTGCCTGGTCCGCTGTTACAGATATATATCTTTTTTTGAACGTTAATTTCTCAAAATCCACTGGAGCACATATATTGAGACCTAGCAAAGGCACATCGGGCTACCAGTCCCTACAATTTTGCCAAGTTTCGTGCAAATCCATTCAGCCGTTCGGGCTAAAAGTGAGGCCAACCGCCCTATGGAAAACTCAATGTTAAAAACACGTTTTGGGACCCCCCTTTTTTCTCGGCCCCCCCTTGACGAACCCCCCCAAATTTTCAGGGGCTGCTCAGAAACAAAATGTTCCATTTTCCTGAAAATTTCAGCCAATTCCGTCCACAAACGCCAAAGTTATTAGACATAGAATTTTCAAAAATCCCATAGAGAAAAAATCCTAACTATATATACCTACTGGCGACCGCCAGTAGGTAATATATATATATATATATTACCTACTGGCGGTCGCTCAGAAACAAAATGTTCCATTTTCCTGAAAATTTCAGCCAATTCCGTCCACAAACGCCAAAGTTATTAGACATAGAATTTTCAAAAATCCCATAGAGAAAAAATCCTAACTATATATACCTACTGGCGACCGCCAGTAGGTAATATATATATATATATTACCTACTGGCGGTCGCCAGTAGGTAATATATAGTTAGGATTTTTTCTCTATGGGATTTTTGAAAATTCTATGTCTAATAACTTTGGAGTTTGTGGATGGAATTGGCTGAAATTTTCAGGAAAATGGCTCATTTTGTTTCTGAGCAGCCCTTGAAAATTTGGGGGGGGTTCGTCAAGGGGGGGCCGAGAAAAAAGGGGGGTCCCAAAACGTGTTTTTAACATTGAGTTTTCCATAGGGCGGTTGGCCTCACTTTTAGCCCGAACGGCTGAATGGATTTGCACGAAACTTGGCAAAATTGTAGGGACTGGTAGCCCGATGTGCCTTTTGTAGGTCTCAATATATGTGCTACAGTGGATTTTGAGAAATTAACATTTAAAAAAAGATATATATCTGTAACAGCGGACCGGGCAGCGCTCCAGGACGCGTACTTTTCGCGCAACGGAGCTTTGTGAAGCGAAGCTGATTGGTTCTCCGGCGTCTGTCAACATTCCAAACAGTCCGTAGCGGCCGCCATCTTGTCTCTCAGTAGGATCGAGAGACAAGAGTAGGCCAAAGCGAAGGGGCAAATGACCATAAGGGGGAATAGTAGATCCTCGCTGACCCCCTAGGTTTGATGTGGAGGTTTTAAAAGGGCCCCGCGGGGCAAAAAAAAAAAATAATAATAATAATCGAACGGCTGAATGGATTTTCACGAAACTTGGTAAAATATTAGGGACTGGTAGCCCGATGTGCCTTTGCTAGATCTCAATATATGTGCTCTAGTGGATTTTGAGAAATTAACGTTCAAAAAAAGATATATATCTGTAACAGCGCTCCGCTTCGCGTAACGGAGGTTTGCGAAGCTGATTGGTCATTCTGTCACTGGGCTATAGTTGGGCTACATCTGGCTGATATTTGGGCTACATTTGTTTTTTTGTCTCTGGCGGCCATCTTTGGGCTACATTGGGCTACATTGGGCTTCATTGGGCTTCATTGGGCTACATTGGGCTACATTTGGGCTCCAACATATATATAGGCCAATGTAGCCCAATATATATTTTTCAAAGTTAATTTTCGTAAAAACCACTGGAGCATATATCTTGAGACATAGCAAAGGCACATCGGGCTACCAGTCCCTACAATTTTGCCAAGTTTCGTGGAAATCCATTCAGCCGTTCGAGCTAAAAGTGAGTCCAACCGCCCTATGGAAATGAAGGAAATGAATGGGTAATTTGTAATTAGCAAATAGCTAATCGCAAACTAGGAATGGTAAAGAATCGCTATTTATTCCTTAAAGTTCGCTATTTAGGAAATGCAAAAAACTTTGATGATACATATGGCGGTTCATCTCGAACAAGATAAGAAGCATAGGGATAGATTTATGATGACTGGCGCATCACCAGGGATGTGTTAGTCATTCTGTGCCGCTGTTCCGTCACCTATGGTGTGCTGCATTTACAATGCGGCGCATCATGGGGCAAAAACAGCACAGATGCGTGATGTAACTGTGCCGTAAAGGTGGCGCATTGCTGGAGTTGTATCGCAAGTGTGATGAAGCTCCAGGAAGGGTCGGGGGTGCCCCTGTTGCAGGGTTTCTGTTCTCACACAGAACTGTGGACAGAGGATTGGAACCTCGGCGAATTAGGGTGCCCCAAAACTCACCTTAGTACTCAAAAACCCCTTAGCAAGCTAGGTACAGTGTCACATTGGATATAACAAACTCTCAATGTTTAGACAATCCAGAATATGAACTTATAGTACCTCAGGATACGTGGAACTCATGAACAGTCGGTCGTTATATATTTCTTAGAAACCAGAACATGGAGTTAAGAAGAACACATGTGTATTTGAAATGTTTATTTACTAATGCCGTCTTCTCAGGCGTAGTATCTTAGATAATACAAGTACACATATTATCAGTAGCAAAATTACCAGCATAGTTACTAGTACATAAAAAGCGAATGGTGACAGTATGTTAACATGCTGTAAATGAATAAGAGTTATCAACACTTATAAGCAGCCACGGGCCGTGGAGGGAGTTACGGTGGGGCAGGGAGGCGGGGAGGGGGAGGGGCAGGGTGGAGAGGGCTCCACCCTGCCCCTCCCCCTCCCCGCCTCCCTGCCCCATCGTAACTCCCTCCACGGCCCGCGGCTGCTTATATCTCACCCTCCCTAATACACATATTATATTATTTGCTAAGAAGGTCTCTTTGTGTTGGTTTAGGGCGTGCCCATACTTTAGTGTCTTAGATTTGAAGGAATCACATCAGCATACACCAGCTCTCTCTTCATGTGAACCGCATCAAGTGTTGTGTATGTGTGTTTGGCAAAGCAATATAAAACCCGCCTCATGCCCAGAATTGGCAGAAGCTGCACTTATGTTATGAGTATGAAGTCGTGGAGATCAGACCTCATAACAATTCTGTATCGTGTTGTTCTTGAAACTTCAGCACTCGCTGTACAGATATAGTTTAACAAGTAAAGCAGATAGTAGAGCAATAACATATTATTCTCATGTAAATCACGATGAACTATTAGGTTGAAAGCTAAAGCAACAACTAAGTGTCGTGTGCAGAAGTTGCAAAAAAGGAAAAATGGCGTTTAAACCGGTAATGAGCCCATGCTAACTTAACACGGTGTAAAGATATCCAGGACCTAGATGACACCTCCCCATGATCCGGAAACGAACTGAATAAGATAATAGAAGTGTCATCTCATGAGAGCAGATTGCAACTTTATATGTGGACGGTCCGCAAGGTAAAATATTAAAAACTAGGAAAATTTAATGCTAAAGAAAAATAAAACAGCCAAGTACTTTATCGAGTCTTAAGCCAATAGGCAAGCTAAATAATAAAAACTTGACAAATAAGTCAATGAATGGTCAATGAAATGCTAGTACTCAGCATATCAAAAATGAAAAAGGTCTATGACATAACTGTGTATGCAAAATAAGCTGCAACAGCCTCCAATAGGAAGTCACCGTCTTCATCCGAAAAGAGTTCAGCCATCCAATTTAAAAGCGGAAAAGAACATACGTGCTCTCCCAGCACCGGATCCTCTATCACCATCAGAGGACAGCTCGGTGGGTTTTCAAGAAAGCTCTGTTCCAAGAAAGACTGTGTTGCCGCCAGTAAATTCCAGGGACCAATTAGTCCATGCATCAATGCCACAGCCATAATCCTTTCGCCAGGACAAACCAACTCGTGAGTAATGATAGGAGTCGTCAGCTGATTAAAGTCGACGTCAGGAGAAACCGGTCCGCAGAGACACAAATCAATGGCCCAATCGAAATCACAGGTCAGGCAGTGAAATACAGGCTGGACACAGGTGAAGTAGGAGAATCGAAAAGATAATCCATATGCCGTGCTTAATATCGCCAACGGCATTGTGCCATAATATTCTAGCATGCGATTGCGGAACAGTGTCAGCAGCTGCAGGGCGGGAGGTTGCATAGGAGGGACATCCATATTTAAAAATGTAAAAAAGCACAAGAGCGTCCGCTGGTAATGCAAGTAAAAATGGCAATCCACGAAGCAGAGTGGAAAAAATAGAATGAAAGAAAGCAGGGATGACTCCAAAGATTTTCTTAAATGAAGTCACGAGACCACTGGTAACAACTTTAAAAAAGTGCGCCAGGGCCTTTGTGGAGGATGCGTTAAAGATAGTCCGAACCATCTTGCTGAAATGGAAAGGCAAATCTGAATTGAAAAGGGTCTGCACCTCTGTACGGGTGTTCGCTATGTGAAGCACGAAAGTTTCACGGGCCGAACTCAAGGCCACCTCTCTCTGAGACAAAAGAGCTCTTATTCTTGCCATGCCGTTGAAATCTGCTCCCAAGGTTGGTATTTGTGGCGAGATTGAAAACTCCCTATGTTCATGTGTGGGAGGAAATAGAACATTTCTGCAGCAAATAACCCGTTCACTTACTGTTACGATAAAAGGAATACTTTTAATTAACCCAGAACAATCTTCATTATTGAGCATCAAATAACTACCATTTTCCAACAACTTGAACGTGGGGATGATAGCAGGAACTGGCGTGCCTTGCAACACGCAAGTCATATTTGGTCGGTGTTTGTTACATGAACCGTGTAACTGTATGTGCCTACACATTAGTGAATGATCTGGCGTCTCAGTGCATTCCTCTCCATTCAGATAAACTTCTTGATCATCTTTGAAACATCTGTATGTGTATGGAAGCGACCAGACCTCATGAATAAAAGCACTACCTAAAGGTTCATAACGACCTATTGGTATATATTTCATACAATTTGAAAACTTATATAAAGCAAAAGGCAGCGTTATTAAACCGTGGATAAGGCACGTTGCCAAAAAACCCGCAATCCTCTGCTGATGATGTCACTGAGCATGTCATGAATGATGTAATATGTGACATCATCAGCAGTGGATTACGGGTAATAGTATCTCTAGTTTACTCCCCTATAGCTGTCTTTCTTTTAACATAAGTGTCTGTTTCCTTCCCTTATACTTACTGTTTTTGGTTCGCTTCCGGTTCGCGTACCGGCGAGCGAACTGGGAAGCGAACTAAGAGAAATAGAGGTTGGCACAGTTCCAAATATTGTACCAATTTTTTAATAACGGGGAGGTAGTTCTGAAAAGAACTTTTTTTTTTATTGTTTTTGTTGTTTTATATTTTTTTTATTATTTTTCGGAACATTTTTTTACTTTTTTTGAATTTTTCTGAACAGTTTTATATTTTTTGGGGTTTTTCTTGGAGGGGGCAATGAAAACGATTCATTGTAAAGGGCTCAACAGGAGCAACAAAACAAAAAAAAAGTATTTATTATTTTGGGCGTTTCGTACAAACTTGCATATGATAGTCAATAGCTCTGTTGATCAGAGTGATGCTTCTTTCTCCGTAGCAAATGAATCCATCGCAATATACGCAGATGTGTTTTACTTCACCAAATCTCATTTGTATATTTGGCACCATCTCCCTGCCCTCTGGTCCCGTTACTTCCGGTACAACAGATCTTCTGGCCATAATAGGGAGATTATCTAGGTCGTTCCGAAACTGTGCAGCACTGTAGTTGTTAGGATGCCACCTAGTCATATGGCGATGCATTGTGTAGTTTCCGAAACTGTATTTTTTCTCGGTTCCTCTGGACAGTCTATCTTGACATATAAGGCAAGTTACGTATCTTGCATTTACTTTTTTCTGACCTTTGGGAATTTTAAAAAATTGCCAAATGAAGTTTTTTTTCCGGTGAGACGTCCTGGGATCCTCAGGCAAAAACTGCCTCTCTTCGTGCTCGTCGTTCTGTTCCTCTTCTTCCTCTTCTTGTTGAATTATAACTTGAGCAGGTGGTCCACTCTTCCTTGGATGTGGTGGAGGTGGTGGGGAAGCACCAGCTGAAGCTACTAAAGAAGCCATTGCTCAGTGATCACAAAGGGTCTTTCTCTCACAATGATGAAAGTCAGAGTGAGGAAAGAAGGAGGGATTTTCATCATTTGGGAAAAACAAGAGTTCTCAACCAATGAAAAGTGTTCATTTTAGATTATATGACCTAGTCTTACATCATTAGGAAACCAAAAGTGAAATGAACCAATGAAAAGTGTTATTACCAAGTCACATGACCTGCTGTGTTTAAGTTAAGCGCTTTGCAGGGCCTCCCGGTTTGCTTCCAGAAACCTGCGCTTTGCGACTCGCTTCGCGTACCAGTTCGCTAACGTAGCACGTCATATGACGTATCACGCGACAACGTGAAACGTCATGCGGACGGGAGGCGTCACGATGTTGTTTTCTAACGCGGCAGTTGCGGTAAAGAAACGTTTACCGGCTCGCGGTCTATTTCGCGGCATCAAGGTCAGCTAACGGGAAGCTTCCCGATTCGCGAAGCGGGAACGAAGAAAAAAAAATATTTAAAAAAAAAATTATTCATAAACATATAAAATATATTTTTGGATTTAAAGAAGAATACATTTTACAGCTACAGATATTAGCTGTTAAAAAACCAATGAAATTCACTGAAAAAACCATAGGTTATAGACCATATATAGTTAGGAATTAGCATTTACAAAACCTTGAAAATTCACTGAAAAAACCATAGGTTATAGACCATATATAGTTAGGAATTAGCATTTACAAAACCTTATTTTACTCACACAAAACCATTGAAATTCCATATATAGTTAGTTGCACTAACTATATATCGCGCACCCGCAATCCGCTGCTGATGATGTCACATATTACATCATTCATGACATGGTCAGTGACATCACTGATGACATCACTGATGACATCTCAAACGACATCACTGATGACATCACTGATGATCTATATATTTAATATATATATATTTAAATTACCTACTGGCGGTCGCCAGTAGGTAGTTATAGTTAGGACCTATTTTCCATAGGATACCCGCAACATTCTATTTGGAATAACTTTGGCGCCAGTTGACGAATCAAAACTGGTGGGGCGCTCCGGTCCGCTCCAATCCTGAAAGTCTTGGGGTGATTCGTGAAGCGGGGGCTGAGAAAAAAAGGGTGTCCCAAAACGTGTTTTCCCAATGCAATTTTCCATAGGTACCGTTCATCGCGGCTACAGCCCGAACGGCTGAACGAATGTACACCAAATATGGCAAAGTTGTAGTCCTTGGTTCAGACTTGTGCCTTTTGCTTATATGGTGTAAATCTGTTCAGTAGTTCCTGAGAAAATTACAATTAAAAGTACATATATATCTATGGCCTCGGTGGATCTGCGCAACTTTCGCGGATTATAAGCGCACCGTCCCGATAATGCGCAGAATGCTGATTGGCTGTGAAGTGGTTGTCAACATTCGTAACCAGGAAGTGTTGGCTGCCATTTTGTGCCACGGTAGAAGCGAGAATCTAGAAAATAGTGGGACAATTGTTCAACATGTATAAAGAGGGCATGTAAGAAATATTTTGATCATCTAGACCTGCTAAGGGGGTCCCACAAGGACCCCTAGTTTCCAGCCCCCAAATGTATTTTTTGTAAAAGCCCTGTGTCAATCCTAATGCCTGATCTGAACAGGCGTACAGATTTTGAAGCAGTCAAGTTGTAGATTGACGCATTGAAATGTTCTACATTTCACTGCACCACTTCTACGTGTCTTTATTGTGTGGACACGCCTACCCTGCGAATCACTGACAGAATATAGGTCATAATATTGACATACAGAAATATCGACACAAGAATAACCACGTCAAGTATATGGACATCCTATCTACATTATGGTAAGTACAAAAATATCCCAAAAAAATACTGATGTCAAAAATATCGTTGTTAAAAATATTGTTTTTAGTTAAGTTAAAAAAATAATGTTAAATAAAGTAAGTAATACATATAATTAAAATAAACATAGTTAAAAATATTTCAAAATGTTTAAAAATTATAAGTACTATATATATAATATACATATAATTTATAATATATACTTATTAATATTTTTTAATACATTTTTTTATAACGTATGCATTGTTAAACATATCTTATAAATTATAAATACAGCTATACACATAAAACAATAATATACATACAAATTAAATAAATATAGATATATATAGCAAATAAAAAAACATTAACATTATTATTAATCTTTTAAAAAATAATGATATACTACATTAACTAAAATAAAATAAAAAATAATAGATAGCAGAGGGAATAAAATTACTATTCACACTCCAGTGAGTGCAACAGTAGGGAAAGTGTTGGATAGTGTAGGGGTAGAAATTACTATTCCCACTCCAGTGAGTGCAACAGTAGGGAAAGTGTTGGATAGCGTAGGGATTAAAATTACTACTCCCACTCCAGGGCATGCTACAGTAGGGAGAGTTTTGGATAGCGTAGGGGTAAAAATTCCTATTCCAACTCCAGTGAGTGCAACAGTAGGGAAAGTGTTGGATAGTGTAGAGGTTAAAATTACTATTCCCACTCCAGTGAGTGCAACAGTAGGGAAAGTGTTGGATAGCGTAGGGGTTAAAATTACTATTCCAACTCCAGTGAGTGTAAGAATGTGGAAAATGTAGGATAGCGAAGGGGTTAAATTAATATACTTACTAATTAAATAATTTTTGTAAATTAAATAACATAATATTAATTAACAAAAAATTAATAATAAATACCAATACAATTAAATTAATATTTACTTAAATAACAATAAATTACTTCCCACCCTATTCCCCAATAAACACACAACCCGCTACACATAAAAAATAACAACAATAATTTAATTATCAATTAATCAACTAATAAATATTAATTACCAATTTATAATACATTTGCAATAAATTAACAATAACACGGCATAACAAATAATAAATTAATTATAATTAATATAATTATAAATTAATCAATGAATAAAAATCAAATACCAGTTAATCATTAATTAACAATACATTAATAATCAATAACAATAAATAAAAACATATATAATAAATTACTTCCCACCCTATACCCCTATAACCCCACAACCCACTATACATAAAAAATAACACAATTAATTTAATCATCAATTAATGAATTAATTAAAACGAATTAACAATTAATAATACATTTGCAATAAATTAATTAACAATAATACATAAAAACTAATAATAAATCAATCAATTAATACAAATTAGTTACCAAATAATAATTCATTAACAATAAATTAATCTATATATATATAAAAACAAATGTTTGTCTGTCTGTCTGTCTGTCTGTTTGTCCTTTATGCATTACTACACAATTAATCCGATCGCCATGAAACTTTGGGAAGTTGTTGAGTACACTCCTGCGAAGGTTTCTGGCATAATTTGTTTTTAAATATTGGCCCGCAGGGCCCTCATAATCTTTCGAATACTGATGTACGCACCAGACGGAAAAACAACAAATTGTGTATCCACAAGCACTTAAATAAATAAATAGAATTAAAACACCATTCATCCGATTGCCATGAAACTTTAAGAAGTTGTTAAGTACACTCCCGCGAAGGTTTCTGGCATAATTTTTTTTTAAATATCTGCCCCCCCAGGGCCCTCACAATCTATCGAATACTGATGTACGCACAAGACGGAAAAACTAAAAATCGTGTATCCACAAGCACTCGAATAAATTAGTAGAATTAAAACGACACTTTGAAATGTTTTCCATATTAAAATGAATACGTTTCAATAAAAATGACACAATGTAAATTGAATGTTATCATAACGAGTTACCTTGAATTTCCTTTCTTCGGAGATTGCAGCAACGCGCGACGAGTAAGCTAGTAATAAATAACAATAAATAAAAACATATGAATTAATTTGTTATAATTAGATTACTTCCCACCCTATTCCTCTATAAATCCACAACCAGATATACATAAAAAATAACATAATTAATTAAATTATCAATTAACAAAAATGATTTACCAATTAATAAGTAATTAACAATAATTGAATTAATTCACAGTACATTAATTAACAATGACAATAAATTAATAATAAATAACAATGAATAAAAACATATTAATTCATTAATTATAATTAAATTACTTCCCACCCTATTCCCCTATAAACCCACAACCCGCTCTGATACTTAAACGCAAAATGTACTTTAACATATTTTTTACTAATTTCTAAACATTTGATACATATATTTAAAAATATTAAAAATACATTACAAAAAATGTTAAACACACATATAAACTACATACTAAAATACATAACACTAATATAAATATCAATATTATTAACAACAATATTTTTGCTGACGATATTACTTACTTCAATATTACTTACTCCGCTATACAAAAAAAACAATATTACTTACTTTAAGGTCGCTATTCTGGTCACTGGTATTCTTGACTTCGATATTCTGTCCCTACAATATAAAAAAATCAATATTAGTGTAGGTCGATAATAAAAAATAGATATTTTGACAGCGCACCCTACCCTGCATACATTATACCTGGCGCAGGTAGAATGTGATGCAGGGGTCTATAAACTGATGCATTGGATACAATGAGTCAGTTTGTAGATATGGAGCAGTATGGTGCACAGATTGTGCCGCCGCTGCATAAAAAAAAAGTGACAGAACGTCGGCGAAAGGTGCTTGTAAATAAGCCCCAATTGTTATCAAAGTAACAAAGTATAAAAGGAAGAGAGAGAGAGAGAGAGAGAGAGAGAGAGAGAGAGCGAGAGAGTGAGTGTGTGTGTGTGTGTGTGTGTGCGTGAGTGTGGGTGTGTGTGCGTGTGTGTGTGTGTGTGAGTGGGTGTGTGTGTGTGTGTTTATTTGTCAGTGTGGGCATGTAAAAATCCGAGGTGAAAATGAAATCTCACTGACAGCTAGCCATACAGACATAAAAGTGAAATCACTTGTGGATCAGGTCACTCATCCTACACCTCCAGAGGAGCGCAAATCCTTAGCCATTTGGCAGAGCTTTGACCCCATATCTAAAGATGCCCTTCTCAAGTGCATACGCAAAACAAAGCCCTCCAACCATTCTCTTGACCCTATCCCCAGTGCCATTGCCTTGGACTTCTATACCCATTCCCTTTCCTATTGGACCACTCTGATCAACCTCTCCCTCTGGCAAGGCTCCCTTCCTGTCTCCTTCAAAACTGGGCAGGTCACCCCTCTGCTTAAAAAGCCCACTGCTGATGCGAAGGACCTCAACAACTTCCGCCCCATCACTAACCTTCCCTTCCTTGCGAAGATCACAGAAAGATGTGTAGCAAAACAACTCTCTCGTCATATCAAGGACAATGATCTGCTTGACAATTGTCAGTCTGGCTTCATGCAAAACTGCAGCACTGAAACAGCCCTACTGCAAGTGGTTGATGACGCGCTGAGGATACTCGATTCGGGGGGGTCCTGTCTTCTAATTCTCCTTGACCTTTCTGCAGCCTTTGACACTGTCAATCACAACACCCTCCTCAATATCCTTCAACAGAGAATGGGCATGGAGGGCACTGTGCTTAAATGGTTTGCATCCTTCCTCTCTGACAGATCCCAAATGATCAAAATAGCGAACAGTCTTTCTACTCCTGTGGCGGTAGGTCAGGGTGTTCCTCAAGGCTCTATACTTGCACCCACATTGTTCAATCTCTACTTAGAACCACTGGGAAACCTCCTAAGCAAATCCGGGATTCACTATCATCTCTATGCAGACGACACTCAACTCTACCTCAAGGTTGCCTCCACTCATGATCTCTCCTTCCTAAGCTCTACTCTATTGCAAAATCTGCTCGTTACCAACTGCGCCTTCTTTGGGGAATCCGACACTTCTTCCCGGAGCAGGACCTTATAACCCTGGTGCAATCGCTGGTCCTCTCCAGACTAGACTACTGCAATTCTCTTCTCACTGGCCTCCCCAAATCTCACCTGTCCCCACTTAAGTCTGTTTTCCATTCAGCAGCTCGCTTCATTTATGGGGCCAAAAGAAGCGATCACATCACACCGATGTTATCCACCCTCCGCTGGCTTCCCTTCGAGGATAGAGCTATCTACAAGACTGCTTGTATCACCCACAAAGCCTTGCACTCCTCCTCTCCTCGCTACCTGGCGAACAAACTGAAACTCTCTGGAGGCTCTAGACCCTCACACAATGCGGAGAATCTTCTACTTGAACCTCCCACTTTCAAGAAGGAGAGAACAATGGCCCAATCCTTTTCAGGCAACGCAGTGAGAATCTGGAACTCCCTTCCGCCTCTGCTCCGAACCACCACCTCCTCCCAGGCCTTCAAAAGGGACCTCAAAGTTCTCCTCCTCCAGAGACACCTCCAAAAGTAATTCACGTCCTCTTGTTATTTGGAGGAAGACTTCCCACTACTGATAATTTCCACGACCATGGAAGTGCCTTCCCAGGGTATTCCTGGGGTTGGAGTGTCTGCCTCTTTGGAGTATTTTCCATGTACTTGTGTTTGGTGCCCTTGTGTAACATGCACACACCACTTTGCCCTTGTAACACACGGTTTGCTACCTCTCACATGTTTTTACCTTTGATACTGGCACAAGTGCCTCCTTTGCCTACATAACGCTTGTTCTTGTGCCTGAGTGTCTAGCACCTTTTGCAGTATTATACCTCAAATGATACTTTGTTTTCTCTTGTAACTGCACAATTGTCACTTTTTCCTCCTGTGCACTTTTTACTACCTCATGTATTTTGTTTGCTCACAATTGTCACTATTACCTTTACTACCTCATGTATTTTTGGTTGCTCACAATTTTTACTACCTCATGAATTTTGTTTGCTCACAAATGTCACTATTACCTTATGTAACGTAATGTATGCTTTTGTAATCTGTTCTTTTGTAATGTTTCTCATTATGTTTCATTTCTGTTCCTTTTGTGAAGCGCTCTGACACCTTCGGGTAAAGTCCGCGCTATATACAAATGCATAAATAAATAAATAAATAAAATAAATAAATACCAGTCTGCAAGGACATGTGCTTAACTATTTCCTACAGGATACATGTTTTAGAGGAGGGTAAATACCCACCCCCCTCCCCCACCGAGGATACTCCCCTGCCTTTCATTAAACTGAAAATGATAACAGTTTCAAATGAAAGCAGCACATTCCCTCCCCTGCCTTTCATTAAACTGGAAAAGAAAACAGTTTCAAATGAAAGCAGCACAGTTATTGAATACTGCCTCAGTTCGCCTGAGCTTGAATGGATTGTCTGCATACATTCAACTGACATTCTACTTAAAATCTGCAAGATGTGCGCTTCACTTTTCAATCAAATAACAAGTTGTGCCAATTAGTTTCACCCTGGCATTCATAACAAAAACGTAATCCCAACTGCAAGTGATCAAGAGCACTGGTGCGTTACAAGCCGAGGAGGTCTGCGAGTCCCTGTATGAAGCAAGGGATTTATTAACTCTGTAGGTCAGGACTGCGACAGGAACCTGTAAATTTGCCAGCTATTCTATACCTCCTGCTTCGTGAAAAATGACTGATCTGTGAAGCACTCCAAATACCTTAAGAAAATAGAGCTGTACTTTAAACGAAACCAGAAAACATGGTACCTTCAAAAGGCAAGCAAGAATGAAGTTTCCAATGAAATAATTTTTGCAACTATACACTTATGGGCAGATTTATGATGACTGGCGCATCCCCAGGGATGCGCCAGTCATATTGCGCCTCTGCTCCGCCACCCATGGCGCGCCGCATTTACAATGCGGCGAACCATGGGGCAAAAACGGCACAGATGCGTGACGCATCTGTGCCGTAAAGGCGGCGCATTGCTGGAGTTGCGTCCCAAGCGCGATGCAGCTCCAGCAAGGCTCGGGGGTGCCCTATCTGACCAATGCTGCGTCAAGACCTACGCCTGCTTCAAGCAGGCGCAGGGTTTTGACGCAGCATTGGCATGAAAGTGACTGAGTGAAATCTCATAGATTTCACTCAGCCACTTTTGCGAGGCGCACCTGCCCCGGAACGCCCACCCTGCGCCGGAACGCCCACAAGTGGCGCAGGGCTTTACAACGTGACGCATCTGCCTAGATGCGTCACGTTGTAAATGGGTCGTAGGGATGCGCCACGTTTACGCCGCAGTTGCGTGACGTAAACGTGGCGCATTACCATCATAAATCTGCCCCATAGGGCCTAATTTATGAAGGCCCTGCGCCGCCCATGCGTCACTTTTTCCCATTTTTAAAGTGGCGCACCGGCGGCGCAAGGCCTTCATAAAAAAGGCCCTTAATCCCTGTTACAAAAATCAACACACTTCAGGACATATTTAGTAAAATGCAGCACAGAAACTGAACTGGCTGCATTGCATGAATGAGAGAGAGCACAACAGCGGCATACCTACTAAGAAGTGGGGTCGTTTTCCCCTCTCCATACGAAAGTCCACTTTTAGTAGCCATGTTTCCTTTTGCCATAGTGCAAGTTTGTGCGTGTTCTCTAACGCATAGGATTTGTCCTGGAATAGGCTCCTCCCAGTTTGAAAACTGTGCGCAAAGCCTGTTCCCATTTTGTATGCGTGCTGTATATCGCAGTACACATAAAACGTGGGAAAAACAAGAAGAAATGAAAACATTTTTCCTTGTTCTGCCTACCTCGAGAGTGCACAGGATGCTGGCACCAAAAGTAGTAGAGCGAGATTTGCAACTTTTTGATAGTTGCAATAGCATTCCCTTGGAATCCCTTTTGATGCAAAGTGACACAAAGCAGCATACAGTGCAGCTTTGTGTTTCTTAGCGATGGGTTGGATAGTATATCTCACTGTAACACTTGAGGAAGAGGTACTCGTTTTAAAGACCTGGAAAGTCTAGAAGGTTGAGTTGACCTTGAAATGTTTTCACCCTGTGACAGGTAGGATAACTATAAATCCAACAGAAAACATGCACGGAGATGTATTTCATTATCTAATCAAACAGAAATCTCTTTCTCGGTGTAAGAGTCTTCCTACTCTGGACAAATCATTCACTATTGCCTTTTAGATTTCTTTAAAAAATGTATGATCCTTCCACAATTACTTTTGCCTTCAATAGCTTTTCTAAGTTCAAATTTTATTTGCAAGTGGTGCCCACACAGCTGAGAAACTGCTGAAGCCTTTAACACGAGGTACGAACGTTTTGAAAATACAGTTCAGCAATTTCTAAATCGTATGAGAGTCTAAGGAGTTTTGTGGCTGCTCAAGTCGATTTCCATAAGTAAAATAAAATGTAATAGCTCCTCCTTTGTCACCTTTATCTATCGCAGGGTAAAGAATGAATGAACAGTGTTATAGAGAGCGCGGTTACTACTGGGAGAGTCCCTAAGCTAGGGAATTACAGAGTTATGATGTGTCTTAACTGCAGACAGAGGCAAACAACCATGTTTCACCTTCTTTCTAAATTACAATTCACAGCTGAGGGTACAGACCTCCATTGAGAGCTAGTTCCAGGCTTCATCTGCTAAGAGAAGGAGTGGCCACTCTTACTTACCAGCCTGACACTAAGGATTTGAAGAGAATTCTATTCTTGACTGGTAGCCAATGCAAGAATCTAAGATGAAGAGATGCAGAAGAGTGCCAGGGCACTTTCAGGCATGCTGCTGCATTCTGAATGACTTGCAACTGTCTGACCAAGGAAGTCAGGAAGACCTAGGTACAGAACATTGGCCTGGTCCAGGGGAAAGGTGATGGACACGTTAGCTACTGCTTTGTGGAAATGCTAAGGAAATAGAAAGCAATTTCTTTGAAACTCAAAGCTCTTCTCTCAAAAGCCCTTGAAAAATGCGCCCTGTCCAACTAGACAGACACATTGGTTAATTCAATCTTTTAGACTCTTTCCAATCAGGCTTTAGAAAGGGCTGTAGTACAGAAACGGCAATGCGAAACATAATTGATGACATCCATCATGCCCTTGACGAAGGCGAATACTCCCTTCTCATTCTCCTTGATCTCTCCGCTGCTTTCGACACGGTCAACCACTCTATTCTACTTAACACTCTGAAAGATCATTTTGGCCTCAACGGTGCAGTCCTCAAATGGTTCACCTCCTTCTTCCAACACAGAACCCAGCAAATTAAAATCCGTGACTGCCTTTCCAAACCTTTGCCCCTCTCCCTAGGGGTTCTCCAGGGCTCTATCCTTTCCCCTCTCCATTTAATCTCTTCATGCAAACCCTCACCCTTATCCTTAAGCAAACAGCAATCAATTACCACCTATACGCCGATGACACCTAACTATAAGATTCAATCCCGCTCGGATGTTCTTCACCTCAATGATGCATTGACTAAGATTACATCCTGGTTCCCCTACAACCACCTCAAACTCAACCCAAAAAGACCGAAATCCTTCTTTTCTCCCCTAAGAATAACTTGCTCCCCATTCTTTCATGGATCTCTGACCTTACCACATTCAACTGCTCTCTCTCCATATCAAACTCAGTCAAATCTCTCGGTTTTAACATTGACTAGAACCATACTCTTATCCCCCACATAAAAAATGTGTCCAAAAGCGCTTTCTTCACACACCATCACCTCAAGAAAATAAAACCCTTCATTCCTGCAGATGACTTTAAATTAGTCGTCCAATTGCTAGTCTTGTCGAAAATTGACTATGGTAATGCCATCCTCACTGGAACACCTAAAGCCCACCTTGCCCCAATCAAATCTGTTCTTAACCTGGCTGCTAGGCTCATCACCGGCCTGAACTGGTTTGATCACATCTCCCCTACACTTAAAGCCCTCAATTGGCTTACCGCTCAAGGTAGAGCTACCTACAAGACAGCTTGCATTACGCACAGAGCCCTGAATCAACGCTCCCCGCAGTACCTCTCAGATAAACTTCACAAAACTGGCTGCTCTAGAGCATTGAGGAGCTCCAACACTCTCGCTCTTGTTCCTGCTCTGTGAAATAAGAATGCCACACAATCCCACTCCTTTTCGGGGTACGCACCTAACATCTGGAACTCCCTCCCTAAAGATCTTCGTTGCAACACTTCTTACATCAGCTCAAAAAAGACCTAAAACTTCTCCTGCTCAACAAATACTGGGGTCCTTAATTCCATCCCTGAGCACTCCTCCCATCCGACCTCCTACTGTAACACCCCTTCTTCTCCATCCTTTCCCTCCCACGCTAGGCTAATCACTCTGGACTTGTAGTAGCCCATTGCAGTACATGTAACTTGGTCATGTAAAACTGGACTTGTTTTTAATGTCCAGTCCATGTAAAACGGTATGATATTGCCTTCAACCTACCCCCCTCCCTAGCCTCTCCCCATTCCTATACCCGACTCCCCTCTTCTCCATCCTTTCCCTTCCTCATTAGCCTAATCTCTCTGGATTTGCTATAGCCCTTTGCAACTTCTGTAATTTGATTGTGTAATATTTATGCTGCCTCTTACTGTATACTTCCTCATTGTAATATTTTGCCTTATTTGCAATTAATATCCATGTTAAGCTCTCTGATACCCTCGGGTCTAGCCAGCGCTATATCAAACCTTTTAAATAAATAAATAAACAGTGGCAAACATTCACCCACCACCAAAGACAACTGGAATTTAAATGAAAGCTGGATGTTAAATTCCCCCCCCCCCCAATTCTTGGCAATTAATGCTCACTGAGGAGAAGATGAGGTCTCAGGCAAGCCCAGACTTGGAACCCACAGCAGCCCTGGCAATTTTGTCAGACCAGCCCGAGGGGGGAGGTGTGGGTGGGGGGGGGTAGGGGTGCAATTGTGAACCACTGCTGATTTTGTTACTGAGGCCCGATAATGCAGCACCACTGTAAAACTGGCCTCGGGTAACAAAACAGGTCCCCACTGCTCCAAAATCAGCCCCCACTCCTCCATCCTCCTGGAAAAACACCTGAAGTGAGCTATGGCCATTCCAACCCTGGTCTCAGAACAAAAGCTCTCCCACCAATGTGTCTGGAAATGCCCAAACAAATAAATCTCTGTCTTATTCGAGCAAACATTTCAAGTGACAGAAGCGCCTTGAGTGAAAAGCCTTGAATCGTTGCAACGCAGACCACTTCTTTAAATTGAAGGGCAGCTGGCTGTTATCAGCGTAGGACGCCATCTTCAGACAAATTACTATATCAGGGGTGCCTAGGCAGCCATATAGATGTTAAGTAGGAAACATAGGTTTGCCCCGAGAGCAAGACACTCAATTTTAGAAGAAACACAACACTAACTTTTGAATGAACTCTCTCCAAATGCAAGATCCAATGTGGCACCAAAATTACAGTGTTTTTCCTACTGTATACCCCTTAACTGTAACTATAACTTATGCCTTATTGCTACTTTAGGGTACCAGTTATAGGTAATTGGAAAAACCATAAGTTTCACATTTCTGTGTTTTTTTCAATTTCAAATTACACTAACTACAATGTCACTTTAATCTTTGTTTTTGTTCAGTGAATTTCTAAGTTTGTTTTACACATTGCACAGGGGGCCACCTGGTGATCACAGGGGAACTACTTGCACTTGCGGGGAGCCTTCTTACGCTCACAGGGGGCCATGCACAGCTAACCACAAGGGAGCTCTACACCCAGAAAGCATAGCGCTTTAACCAGGAGTGTGTTAAAGGAACATGGTAAACTCTTCTGGTGTCATCGATTAAATGACCTAGGAGACTTACTGGTTTTCTTAAATTGTAGCTGGAGGGGGGTTATGCATGCCCACAACATTTAAAAAATGTTTGGTGGTGCCTCTACCTATTTAAGGGGCACAACCAGTAGCAAATTATATATTGAAAAAATGACCTAGGACATTATAATAATAATCCACATTTGTAAAGCGCAAACAATCACCCGTAAGGGTCTATAGGTGCTAGGGGCCGTCAGGAAGATTAAGCAAGCTATTGCCCAGAGTAACATGGTGCTGGGCTAATCTGCCGCCAGCGCTGCGGATCGAACCTTGATCCCCAGAGTCCAGCGTCAGTCGCCCTGGCTGCGGTGCCACACCTCTCTCATGAGGCACACCTTCCTGGAAGAAGAGACTAATAAATGAGCGGCTCTGTTGCTCATTTATCATTCACTTTGTTTTCAGGTTTTTTTTGGGTGTGTCCCAGTGCCTATCGGGGACATCTGCATGTTTTATTTTAATATGGGGGCCGTGGCAGCAACCCTAGAACCCCATTGGCCCCAGAAAGCAGCCTCTTTGTAAAGGTATGTAGGAGTAGCCCCGTAATCTTTTACCCCATTGGTTATTACATGACCAGGAGACATCCCACTGCCCTAGCTAGTTCCTGGCATAAATATGCAACCTCCATACACTCATTTCAGAACACTTTCTTGACCTGCGGAAGATCAGAAGATGATTAGAACTGCTGTCTGTTACCTCTGAGGAGCTCAGAAGAACTGGACCTCTTCTCTCTTGTACCCAGGATAAAGAGATGGACTCCAAGGGTCAGTTTGCTAAACTCCTGTGTTTCTACAGGGAAGTAAGAAGCTGCAAGAGGCTTTTCCTGAAAGTACCCACCTGAACCAATGGCAACTGAACCTGGACTGTACCATGCTATTGCCTCTCCCGAGTTCCTGAGGGGTTCCTGTGACAGGTCACAGCTGGTTCTGCAAATGCTTTTTGCAGTTTGGTGCAGGACTTGGCCAACATGACTGAGCCTTTCACCAAACTGTTTTCTGTGGAGGAAGAAGCATGATTACTCTGGCTGTGTGCATTCCAGCTGAGCTAAAGCATGAGCATCGTGTCAGGGTGTACGGGAAGCTATTAAAGAGCATCACTCCCTTGTGTTCCTGTGGCAACAATCACCTGTGCCTCTCAGCCTGGAAGGAGTAAAGAAGAGAAATCCTTGCTTGGATAAATAAGCAATTTGAAGCTGCTAGTGATAGGTCAATTTATTTTTGGAGTGAGAGAGTTTTTGGAAAATGTGTTTGCTAGCAAGTATTAGCCACAGATTGTTAAACCGTTATGCTCTAGGAGGTGGGGGTTCGTCTTTTTCCAAAATAGGGCAATGAGCTGATAAGCAACACCAATGATATGGTCAACCAGCACCAAGTTTGTAGAAGTCATACCTTCAAGGTCAATTAGTTTTATTCTATGTATCTGGATGGTGGGGTCAGCATCAATCGGATATCCCAGTGTCCTTTGATAAAGCCTAGAATTTCATTCCAAATGTTTGAATCACCGTACAGGACCACTAGATATGTATTAACATGTCAGTAACCTGTTTACAGTATAAGCAGTATGTGGACACTGTTGGAAACATGTGACACTGCCTAACTGGTGCTAGGTACCATTGCAACATCACTTCATAGGCCAATTCTGTATGTGGGATACTTTTTTTGGGGGGCGGGGGGGGATTTCCCACCACAAGCATTCCTATTGTTTATCAGTGATTGCCTACAACATGTATTATGCTATTTTTAAAAAGTCACTCAGTGTGTGTACATCCACCCCAGTACAATCATAGAGCCTGTAAGATCCGACAACATGGACCTGTCCCTGATCCAGTTATGGTTTTTAGAGGCAAATCATGTAGTTTACTTTAGCCTCTTCGTCAGAGATGTGCCTCGTATTCTTGAGCAGCGTGGGCTGCATGCAGAAGGCTGGATCTGGTTTTTTATTATCTGCATGTCACACACTACAAGGTGAGGAGGGAAAAGCCCAGGTTGTGGCCTATAGTTCTGTGCTTCCAAGGTTGATGTGTGTCAGTTCTGTGTGATTTTGCTCAGGTTAATGTTGTTTCCTTACACTTATCTACTCCTAGTTCCACATAGCTGTGGTGGAGATGTATACCTCCGCTGCTAAATCGTACACCTAAAATCCAGTTGTAAAGTTACCTGATCATTTATTCAGTTTGAAGATTCTCCGCCCATTCCTTGAATAGGAGCCATATAATCCTACTATTGGGCATATAGCATCCTCCAAAACTGGTCAAGGCATGGAGTTTCATCCAGCATACGTGAAAATCAGTGTGTGCGGAAATCTCTGCATGTGGATTTTCCTATGTGATTAGAGCCCACATGCTTCTCTTCACTTCTCCAAGTGTTTCCCAAATTGAGAAATAAGACTAACAGAGATGAAGCAATTTATGACTATGACGTCTGGGTAGCATGCAAATGCAAAGTGTTTGTGCATCAGTCTGTATTGCACAGTAATATGAAGGAGTCTCTGAGTCAGAGGCAGTATTTACAGACAGAAGCAGAACAATAGCTGAAACAAAGGCAGTGATTAAGTGTATCTGAACTTCCACGGTGTTAGGCAAAGCAAGCAACTCTTTGCTCCTAAACTCTGAATCCCTGCACAGTACTATTCAGTTTCATTTTTTAAAGGAACGATATTGGATTTGTGGGACAAAAATAGTTGCAGTGTTTGTAATGAAGGCTAAGTGTGTCCTGAGTTGATTTGATGGAGTCTGGCATTAAGGACGATGAGGTAGTTAGTGACAACAGTGAGCTATGACAAAAGAGATATGCAGGTGAAGTCAACCTACTGCTCTCCACAACGTGTCACATACAGGGAAGCTCTCTACTGCCTCCAGAAGCCCATTGCCCCTGTAGTGAGGGGCTTTGACCTAGGATAATAACCGTAGAGTGCTGTATGACAGCCTCAACAACTATCCATGACAAAATGTGCGATAGATGAAATATCTTAGGATGGGCTCTATGATGAGGGGAGCACAATTCTGTGTATTACGGAATGAGAAAAGGGTAAAGAAATGGTGTCAGTGCAGGAATTTCTTACATGATGTTTGGAGAATAGAAGACCGCATGTTCAAACAAGTGAGCGGAGGTCCATTCTTTTCTATCTTCTGTTGTAGGTACTCCGACTTCTAAACAGTACATATCCATGTAAACACAAATTCCATGCTAATGGGGAGCTGCATTATATGGGTATCCTGTGAGTGAGGTATTTGGAACCAAGCTCAGAACATTAGTTCAGGAAAAGCTGAATGCCATGTTGTGTAGTGACTCGCTGCACAAGGTTGGAGTTTGTGTCTTCCGTTCAACCCTACCATATTTAAATAGCTGCAGCTGAAAAACCGCCACATCGCGACAACTGTTCCACATAAAGGTATATTGGACAGATCTCTGCTTGAGGGGGATTATAATAACGTAATAGAAAGACAACCATTGTATTGTTGTCGGACCTAACACACAAGGATGGGAAATGACCTTAACAACGTAGTTAAAACACAGCAATACATTTACATCGCTGCTTTTACAACGCAAGTCGTTACCGCAACTTGCACTGAAGGGCGCTCTAGACTAAGGAATAGTGTGATTTACTGTTCCAACACCTTACCTACTGTACGTAGGCTGGATTTGGAATAGTAAATCATACTATTCCTAAGTCCAGGGCCCTACAGCGCAAGTCGTTGTAACGACTTGCATTGTAAAAACAGCGATGTGATGTACTGCGATCCTAATGATCGTGTTGTAACATCATACATCCCACCTGGATAGAATTTCCCCTTAATCTTGTCAGTGGCATCACTGTGTGAGTTAAGTTACACTATTCCAGAAGCTGAATCAGATTCTCAGGCAATGCGCTCAGTGCCAGCTCCTCCGCTAAGGCTGAAGAGCGACACCCCACTACTTTTCAGCAGTTCAAAAAGAAAAGAAAATAACAAAATGTATTATCATTTTAATTTTCCTCGCTTACTACAGCCGAGCCGAGGGCGGGGTGAGGCTCTCCATTCTGACACGACATAGCTGCAGGAAGGAGGAGGTGTCTTGGCACTGCTTTAAGTGTGCATGACAGTTTGGCTGGCCATTTAAGGCCAGCCAAACCATCATAGGCGCTTCAATCTCTCCACCCGAGCTGTACTGTACAGCTGAGTGGAGAGCAAGCACAGGGTTGGAGCCCCCTAGTGAACACCTCACTAGGGCACCTTCACCAATCATGGTGCTGCTCTCATGCTGGATAATACCAGCATGAGACCAGCATCTCGATTGGCATAGGGGAGCCTGTGGCATGCCAGAAGTTGAGGAGCAGAGGCCAGAAGTGCACCGATGCTGCAAATGGCAGGAACGCTTTTTATAAATTATTTTCCCTGCACTGCCCCATGCACTTCCCTCATGCGCTGCCTCCCTGAGCTGCCTCCCCTGCCCTGCCCCACCACTTTTATGCCCCAGCAGCTACCCCTGAATGCGCTATTTCATAACAATGTGCATGTGGTATGAGTAAAAGCGCACATGCATGTGTTAAAATGTAGTGCATCTCGGAAACTCAGGGCCTAATTAACAAAGGTAAACTTAGATATATGGTCTAAACTTAGACCAAACGTCTAAGTTTACCTTTGTAAATCGGGACTGCACAGTTCTTACTGCCAGCGGAGAAGTGTAACAAAGGGCCTGGCTATTGAGAGAGGTGAAAATGACAGCCAGGCTAGAAGTGACAAAAGCCAATGTTTAATATAGACTGCCAGTCATATGGTGTGTATCCTGGAATAACATGTTATGGATTACACAATTAGAGTGTGTTGGAAAGTATTGGTGTGGGCTTCCAAATGCGGTGACAGTAACAGAATTCCTTAAGGGCATTATCTCTTCACACACAGAAATAAAGTGTCGCGAACATTTTAGTAGGACTATAATTCCCCTCTTGTTGGGAAATTAAGGATGGAGTTTGCACTCCAATTTCATTTTTACTCTTAAAAACTCAGGGCCGGCCTTAGCGTTGGTTAGGTATATGTAGTAGGGTGTAGTGTAGTGTGGTGTCTATCTTAGATATGGGTGCGCTTAGTAGGGTGTTTGGATGAACCTTAACTCTACTCACAAATCTTCTCAATACAATAAGCATAAATAGTAGGGTCTGATAAGACCCATCTCCACCAAGAGTCCTTCACGGAGTAATAAGTGTACACAGCAGACTGTTTTCAAACATCACCTACTCCTTCTTAATTTTCACCATCCAGAGAGAGGCTCACGGAATCATAACATAAAAAAAAGATTTAACCATGTACTCATCGCAGAACTTATCTCTTACACATTTTCTCTCAAAAACAAACATCACAACATGCAGTACTACTGATGGAATGTATGGAGAACTTATCAGTGGCGGGTCGCAGAGGGAGTGCTGCCGGGCGGTGGGGTGGAACAGGGCAGGGGAGTGAGGAAAATGAAATTTTACATGACCAATATGTCCCCTGCGTGTACCCTATGTTTAATGTATGTGCATGTCATACATGCATTTTCCCTTAAGTGGCCTGAATCACAAGGCCTCTGCATTTACGTCCTGCATTAGGATGCCAGTCATCAAGTCTCCCATGTAAGAAATATTAAGTTAGCATTTAAGGCCCATGTATTTGCATTGTGCACGTTTAAATAAATCACGACAAACCCATTTTGTGGTTCAGCCTGAGCCCGTTTCTGAATTAAGGGTTTTTCATGACTTCAGACACTCTGAAAGCTACAGTTACGTATCTCTGACCTCGCATATTTCTGGCCCAGCCGAGAGAGAAGCCCAGCAAGGGGTGCCAAGACAGTGTTTTGCAAAATAGTTATCTGCTTGTTCTACAGAATCACATTCCTGCCCAGTGAAGAAGGTAAACAGAACCCGTCTGCAAAGATAGGGCCTAGCCTTTCTGTCTCCGTTTAAGTAAATTACAGAACTTGCATCCGTAGAAAGCCCACAGCCCCCTGCAATGAACGAAGAAATACATGCCCTCTCTGGCTTTTAGTGATGAGCGACCTTTGCTTCAGATAAAACATCCCCGGACTCAAGATATCAGATAATACCAGACGTGCTGGTCGCCCTGACACTGAAGGCCTCTCTACTAGACTGAATGTCAGCTTTCCCCCCAGTCACACGTCAGTTTCACGTCATGATCAAGTTGCACGCACAAGTAGGGGAAAGTTCCAGCCTGCCATGCAACCCCCTCCATGTATCCACCCACCTATGACTCACCTATGACTCATCAAGTGCACACCCTCATGCACGCCCACATGCTCTTATCTCTCTTTCTCTTGCTCTGCCTCGAGCGCTCCTATGTACAAAATTGCACGTATAAATATGTAATCAGAAAATAATGTTTTAGAAGACCCTTCCTGAACCTTAGAGGTGATGGAACAGATTCTCCCTTAACTCGAGTTATTGGAATAAAGCCATTTGACTCGGATACCACGGACTCTGCCTCTCATTTACTGCATGATGCATTGTTTATGTATAGAAATTATGACAGGGTAATATTTTATTTACCACATTAATCTGGCGCCCGAATAGTGGACTAATCCCTTTCCCCACACGCCGGCGACGTAGGTCCAGCCTTTGCCCCCTTCTACAGCCGTGACGGACTTCGAAGTGTACACGCAGCGGGACTTCCTGCTTACTCACTCAGGCCCACGGAGGAGACGGACTGCGACCAGGCGTCCACACGAGGCGGTGAGGATCGCGGATCATCCCAACCAGAGCCCAACCCGTGAGAAAGCAAGGTCCGAGGTTCCGGAGGCCCACCTGTTCCGAGGCGCATGCGTGGAAGTAGAAGTAGACGTAGTATCAAGTATCAAGTTTCCGAGGCCTTCAAGTTCTGCTTCCCGGTGAGTACCACTATGGGGAATGCATAAAGTTCAAGACGGGTTCATTTTATATGAACACGGTAAAGCGGGTTCACGTTATACGTGAGCACGGTAAAGACGTGTCTCATTTCTATGAGCACGGTAAAGACGTGTCCATTCACATGTTCACGGTAAAGACAGGTCCACGGTAAAACGTGGGCACGGTAAAGACGGGTCCACGGTAAAACGTGGGCACGGTAAAGACGGGTCCACGGTAAAACGTGGGAACGGTAAAGACGTGTCTCATTTTTGGGACCGGTATGGTTGTACTGTATTCCAGTGCATAAAGTTTTTCAAGTACATGTTTAGCTCTCTGTATCAGTGTAGATTGTATTTGTTTTAATGTTTAATTTTGTTTAGTATGAATGATTGTTGATTATTTCAGTCTATTCTATGTGTATTGTGTTTCCATTGTGTTGGTTTCAACATGCCACTGTTTTCAAAATTACGTCAGATAGGGACCAGAAAAGGTATACTAGAAGAGTCAGTTAACATCCCGCCTAGAGACACACCTGGTCATTTTATGTATAATAAGCACGGGCTAGACGCCATTTTGTTTTTAGACTTATGGGTAGAGTACATGAAAGATTTAGAGAAGTATAGGTGGCCTGTCTCGGAGACATGGGATCCTGAATGCATTATGAGAATAGAGGAAGCGTTATGGAAAAAGAAGTAAAGACCCTCTCAGAAAGATGCCATTGAATTATGGCGCAAAGAGTCACATAGGAGAACAGAAAAAGAATTAAATAAAGTAGAGAGAACTAAACAAGCAGCGGAAAAAGCCAAAGAAAAAGAACTGCGAGAGGAGGGGGAACGGGTCAAATTAGAACAGGTTGATAGAGAAAGAAATGCCGTCGTTACTGGTATTTATCCCGTCCTCTCAGAAGAACTAGCTAGAGTGACCACCTCAGAAACACCCAGTAGGTCGCGAACGCCACCACCTGTACCCTTTAGAGTATGTAGAAAGAAGCCGACAGCATCAGAGGCTTTTATTTCCTCCTATATAGAAGAGCCCGCACCGGACTACGTAAACGCAGATTTCCTTCCACCCCCATCGGCCATATAAGTTTACTGTGTAGTTCCTTGTAAATAGCTCCTTGTAAATATGGTTTATGAAGAGCATGTCATTATTATAACTTGTTGAGTTTCTTGTGAATATGGCTTGTGAATAGCGCCATGTGGTTATGGTTTGTGCAGAGCATGTTATCATTACGTTAGGCAGGAGAGAGCTGGATCTCTTTCAAGTGCTTGGAGAAAACGTTTTGGAGATGTGCGTACGTGTTATGTGATAACGTGGAGAGATGGGTTCATGACTTTCCCATGTACTGCAGTAATTGGGGAAAGATTGTGCTTCAGCTGCCAAAGAGTTAATATCTTGTATTGAGAAGGCAGTATTTGTTTTAACATGCTGTTTAACATGCATGGTTATGTGAGCTGACACTAAAAGTCAGTGAGTGTTTTAGATGAATGATGGTTTGATTTAACTTTTTTCATTGGTTGTTGGGTCTGCCTATGTGCTTTGTCAGTTTAGTTTGCTGACTGAATGGTAACATCTTGCATGGAGAGTAAAGAAGTGTTCATTTAACATTCTATTTCAAATGCGTCCGTGTATTTGTGTGGGTTTGCCTTGGATCACTTGATTTAATGTGTTTGACTCAGAGGTCGGTAAGCTGTAAATAAACCAGTCGGATTGAGATAAGGGTTTGCACGGAGGGTGCTTTAATGTTTTCACGGTTGAGAAGGAAATATAAAACAGACCCATCATAGAATGTGCTTTTAATTAGTGTAATGCAACCGTGTGTTTTTTAAATAAAAATGTGTTCTACAAAATACACATTATTATTTTTTCCAATGCAAGCTGCCCTTTACAATAGCGTGTGACAGTTAATCCACTCAATTAGAAAAATGGCCTTTTGAAAAATGATGAATCTGGCCCTTTTAATAGGTAGAATAGAAGAGCTTGCACACTTAATTATGAAAATCTTGGTTCTGCAATGCAAAATTATGGTGTTTCACATGTTATTTTCAAAAAGTAAAATGTGATGTGTTTCCATGTCATGTTGTTCAGTTTCTTTTTTCCTTTGCAGCTAGTAACAATATTTTATGATATAATTATTTTAAAATGCTAGCATGTGTCTAGGTTACGAAATAAAATATGTCCTTATTAATTACTGATTTTAGGATGCTTTTTATCACATTTTGAATTTGCTTCAGTTAAGTTAGAGAATGTTGGTTAGCTCTCTGGCCTGGGTACAGATGTGTTTTGAATTGCAGAGAATGTGTTTTTTCGACCTTGAGGTGGCCTGGCTCCCAGGGAAAGATATTTTGTAAAGGGAGGGCTTTTCCCTCTTGGATTTTCCGAGCAGTGCCTGTCTTGTTATTATTGGCCATACTCCAATTCTTTTCCGCGGACAGTTGTTGGCAGTCCTCCAACTGACTCAGGCTTCCTTCGCATGCAGATAAAGGATGCTTGCAATTAGACCAAGTTCTCTCTTCAGTAACTTGGCAGCTGTTCTTAGCTCTCAGTGTTTTGAAAGGGTGGAGGAACAGCCCTGTGGGTGACATCACGATGAAGGGGAAGGCAGTGTAGAAAAAAAACTTGATGAGCCGCGGAGAAATGTTTATAAAAGGAGGGGGTCAAGTTGCTCTTCCTTACAGTCAGCACTGAAAGCTTCATTGGCTTCAGATAAGGCATTCTTGCAAATGAATAGTTTTTCCCTCGTAGTGTAAACAGAATAATTGGCAGGAGTTTCGCTCTTGCAATGAGTCCTAGCATTTAGAGTCAGGCATTAAAAGAAAAAAACACAGCTGGACAGTATTTATATGCCTCCAAACACAGCTCTACTCCAATATGTAGACGACCTCCTAATAACAGCACGATCAGAACCAGACTGCGAAAATGCATCACTGACAGTTTTACACTTTCTGGCTGACAAGGGGCACAAGGTGTCCCCTTCAAAGTTACAGTTCTGTGAACAGCAAGTGGTGTTCCTTGTACACTTGCTGTCCAAGGATGGGTGACAGCTAACACAAGAACGTATACATAGCTCATTTCTAGCCTTTCACAGCCCAAGACACAAAAGGAAGTACGGGCCTTCATTGGCCTCACTTCATACTATAGGCAATGGATTCCCCAGTATGCCTATCTAGCCAAACCACTCATACAATTGACAACACAGGAGGCAGCGTCTTCGACTGTCCTCCCTTGGACACAAGAACATACCTTGGCATTTGAGGAATTAAAAAGAGCATTATGTCAAGCGCCAGTTTTAGCGACTCCATGTTACAGTAAACCTTTCATGCTTTTCATAACTGAACGGGATGGAACAGCATTATCTGTCCTCACACAAGATCAAGCAGGACAACACAAGCCATGTGCGTGCCTGAAATCGGTTGCAGCAACAGCCCTAGCTATAAGACAAAGTGACTCAATAGTGCTTGGACACCCCCTGACAGTAAAGGTACCACATGCAGTGGAAGTTCTCTTAAACAGGACACAGACACAACATTTAACTATAGCAAGACTGACAGGATATGAACTGACATTATTTCAACCACACATAGAGATCAGACGATGTAATATTCTAAACCCTGCTACACTTTTGCCCTCAAGTACAGTAAATGCACCACCACATGACTGTGTGGAAGTAATGAATATAGTGACAAAACCAAGACAAGACCTGATAGATATTGCACTTCCAGACCCTGACCTAACACTCTATGTAGACGGATCATGCATGAGAACAAGTGCAGGAGAGTTAGTAGCAGCATATGCCGTGACCACTGCTACTGAAGTCATAGAGACACAAAGAATAGACATACTGTCAGCACAAGCAGCAGAGCTCATCGCTCTGACACAAGCCTGCATAAGAGCTAAGCACTTAAGAGTGAACATTTATACAGATTCACAATATGCTTTTGGCGTAGTTCATGATTTCGGAGTACTATGGAGGGAGAGAGGTTTCTTGACCTCTCATGGGGCCAAAATTCAGCACGGCCCGCTTATTCAAGCCCTGTTGGAAGCAATACATTTACCTACAGCCATAGCTATCCTGAAATGCAAAGCTCACACCAAAGTCACAGACACCATTTCCCAGGGTAATGACCTGGCAGACCGAACTGCTAAACTTACAGCCCAGACACCAACAGACACGACAAGGACAGAAGTACCATTACTGACAAAAAGTATGACAGTCAGGGATCCTTCTCAAGATGTACTCGACATACAGACACATGCCACTACAGATGAAATAAAGAAATGGACTGAACAAGGAGGGGTCCAGACTGACCAAGGTTGGATGACTAAGGGAAAAGGCACATGGTTTCTTCCAGATTCCATGGTACAAGTAATCATAAACACAACACATAGTCCAGCACACTTGGGAGAAAAGGCAATGATAGACAGTTTACAGAATATCTGGTTTAACAAGCACCTGCGTGCAGCAGCGAAACAGAAAGTATGAACATGTATGATCTGTTGCCAGTTCAATCCAGGCAAAGGCATCCCGGTGGAACAAGGCGGATTTCATCCTCCTGACCACCCTTTTGAGGTCCTCCAGATGGATTACATCCAAATGGACAGATGTAGAGGTTACAAGTATGTCTTGGTAGTTGTGTGTGCACTAACTAGATGGACAGAAGCATATCCAGTTCCAGATTATACTGCTGTGACAACTGCCAGGCAATTAGTGCGTGAATTCTTTCATCTACTCAGACAATGGTCAGCCATTTTCCTCTGAATTAATGAAACAAGTGTCTCTTCTGTTAGGATATAATTGGAAGTTCCATTGTGTATGACACCCTGAAGCAGCAGGCCTTGTAGAAAGACATAATCAGACAATTAAGACAAAACTAGCGAAGATCTGTGCCGACAAGGGCGTGGATTGGATGGTAGCCTTGCCGGTTGCCCTCTTTTACATGCGTATGGTAGCTCATTCCAGAACAGGCCTATCTCCATATGAAGTAGTTTTCGGTAGACCGCCAAATATGTGGGGTACGCCTATGCCTACGAAAATAACTGATGTTGACAGTAACAGGCTGACAGATAACCTGGCTTCCTTGATGTCTGCACTACTCTCTTGTCATTCACAGGTTGCTGCCGCCTTCCCTGACAACACCCAGGTCAAGGAACATGCCATAGTCCCTGGTGATTTCGTGTTTGTGAGGAACTATGATCGTTCAAGCCCCCTTGAGCCACGTTGGAAGACGCCGAAGTTAGTGCTACTGACCACGAGGACCGCAACAAAAGTCGAAGGACGAAAAGGGGATGGCTTCACGCTCATCACTGCAAGAGATACTTTGGACAATCTGGAACTTTTGAAAAGAATAAAGACATTAAAGACATTAAAGACTTTGCGCCGCTTGCGCCGCCTTTGCTAGAAAAGACTCCACAGCAAGAGTATAGGTCTAAGTTAAGATCTAGTAAGTCAGACGAGGTTTAATTGTTTAAGTCCACTAGGTGGTGAATCGGTTAGACTATATTTCTGACATGTATAAGATCACATATGAGAATAGTAAGAAGACAAAATGAGAGAAAAGTACTGCAAGTTATTACGCAGTAGATGTATAGTTTCTTTGATTATTTTGTTTTTTCTGTGTATCGTTATCATATGTGTAAGTTTAATACTACATGTTTTCTTTCCTCCTTTTGCCTCACATATGCACTCTGCCCTTAACAACACCGTAGAGCATACATTCAGTGACCTGCCACCTCATGAACTGTCATATCGACTTGCCCTGCGTAACAATACTTTCATTCGAATGTTACACCGTTCTCATCAGACCAGCAATGCGACTGATTGCTGGGTATATGGCCAACTCCCACCTTATCAAAAGACGAAGGGAGTTCTGCCCTTCTTCCCTTTACCGTTCTCCCACAATGGTTCGTGCGGAGCATGGTTTGCCTTAATGACCTCACTAGACAGAAAGTCCATAGTATACCAAGATGAATGGATATATGGAAACCTGAATAAAGTAATGAATAAGGCATGTTTTCCAGACAAAGACGGATTTCCCCAAAGGAAGGGAACAGATCTAGAAAATGAAGAGTACGAGCAAGGAAATGCATCTGTTAGTTTTATAATGCTGAACGCTCAGCCCATGCAAAATATAGGTCCACCGTTTATATCAGTCCTACCAGTAAAAGGTGCTTTGTGCGTTAGAAAGAAAGGCTCAGTACATATGGGACACAGCGAGTGTAAAGCTGTAGTAGAGTTTAACGATAAAGGACAGTCTTCATTCAAAACATCACGCCATACCTATTTCATTTTCAGTCAAACAGCCTATGTACATCTGCCCCCAGACTGGGGTGGGACATGTTATATAGCGTTCCTGCTGCCACCAGTCTTTCTGGCCCCATCCCATTACCATCGAGATTCACGACTAGAGCATGTTAGACAAAGGAGAGAGACCGATGCCTCAGAGATCGATCAGACTGAAACAGCTTGGGAGCAATATACAGATTTCAACAAAGGATTCTTTTTCTTCATAGGTCACGTCCAAAACAGTAAACTAATACGCAAGTTAACAAGAACTCTGGAAGCAGTAGTGATTGTGACTGCCTCTGCTCTGGCGAACTTGACCCAGGAGCAGTCTGCCATGAGACTTGTTGTTATTCAGAACCGCCTTGTTCTGCGACTGCCTGTGTTCCACATCCACGTGTACAAAGGATCAAAGATGAACAAATGATGCTGTATGATCAACTATACGGTCTCATGAATATAGATGTGTCCTGAAGGGTAACGTAGGGGACAAGGAGGGAATGAGGAAAATGAAATTTTACATGACCAATATGTCCCCTGCGTGTACCCTATGTTTAATGTATGTGCATGTCATACATGCATTTTCCCTTAAGTGGCCTGAATCACAAGGCTTCTGCATTTACGTCCTGCATTAGGATGCCAGTCATCAAGTCTCCCATGTAAGAAATATTAAGTTAGCATTTAAGGCCCATGTATTTGCATTGTGCACTTTTAAATAAATCACGACAAACCCATTTTGTCGTTCAGCCTGAGCCCGTTTCTGAATTAAGGGTTTTTCATGACTTCAGACACTCTGAAAGCTACAGTTACGTATCTCTGACCTCGCATATTTCTGGCCCAGCCGAGAGAGAAGCCCAGCAAGGGGTGCCAAGACAGTGTTTTGCAAAATAGTTATCTGCTTGTTCTACAGAATCACATTCCTGCCCAGTGAAGAAGGTAAACAGAACCCGTCTGCAAAGATAGGGTCTAGCCTTTCTGTCTCCGTTTAAGTAAATTACAGAACTTGCATCCGTAGAAAGCCCACAGCCCCATGCAATGAACGAAGAAATACATGCCCTCTCTGGCTTTTAGTGATGAGCGACCTTTGCTTCAGATAAAACATCCCCGGACTCAAGATATCAGATAATACCAGACGTGCTGGTCGCCCTGACACTGAAGGCCTCTCTACTAGACTGAATGTCAGCTTTCCCCCCAGTCACACGTCAGTTGCACGTCATGATCAAGTTGCACGCACAAGTAGGGCAAAGTTCCAGCCTGCCATGCAACCCCCTCCATGTATCCACCCACCTATGACTCACCTATGACTCATCAAGTGCACACCCTCATGCACGCCCACATGCTCTTATCTCTCTTTCTCTTGCTCTGCCTCAAGCGCTCCTATGTACAAAATTGCACGTATAAATATGTAATCAGAAAATAATGTTTTAGAAGACCCTTCCTGAACCTTAGAGGTGATGGAACAGATTCTCCCTTAACTCGAGTTATTGGAATAAAGCCATTTGACTCGGATACCACGGACTCTGCCTCTCATTTACTGCATGATGCATTGTTTATGTATAGAAATTATGACAGGGTAATATTTTATTTACCACAGGAGGGTTAGGGTGGTGGGGTAGTGGAGTCAGACATACGACAGCCAGGAGTAGAGTAAGTCAATAAATAAATAAAACTATTTACCTTGCGCACGCTGCATCGCCGAGTTGGCGATGCAGCGAGAGCAAGGTAAATAGTTTAATTTATTTATTTACTTACTTTACCCCTGATCATTGTACGTCTGACTCCACTACCCACTACCCTGTCACTCCCCCGCTCCACCACTGCACAGCACTCCTTCTGCGAGCTGCCACTGGAACTTATCTACTCCTTTTTACTCTTCGCAATCCTGATAGAGTCCAGGAAGATCCTACAAATTAGGTTAAAACTATATACATTTATTATCGTCACAGTAGGTATCCCTTAAACACTTCCTCTCTAAATCTAGGAGGACAGCATTCCTTTCTGATGCCCCTTTATATAGGTTTTTTTACTTTATTTCCACAAGAGACCTCTTATGGCCAGCAGACCGGCCCTGCCCCAAATCAATGGGGGGTCCAGCCAAGAACTTGGGGGTCTGGTTTGGGCAGGACCTTAAGTTTGAGGACCATATAAAAAAACTGATGGGCATCTGCTTTGCTACCCTCAAAGCCCTGAATAGGTTCTTTCCTTTACTCCCGGGAGAAGCCAAAGAGACTGTATTGCGCGCTCTCATACTTGCCAGACTTGATTACGCCAATGCCCTGTTTAGTGGCTTACCTGCCTATCTAATCAAATGGCTTCAGGTCATTCAAAACGCTGCAGTGCGTCTCCTGTTTAAACTTCCCAGGAGAACTAGTGTGCGGTCCCATCTACGCAGTCTTCACTGGCTTCCGGTCGCTCACCGGATTTTGTTCAAATCCTTGGTTCTTGCTTTTCGTGCAACCCACCAATTAGGACCTCTGTATTTGCGTAAACGGTTTGTTATGTATGTTCCTAGTCGTGCCCTATGTTCAGCTAACTTGTGCCAAATGATTCTGCCTAGATTTAAGTATTCTTGACTGGGAGGCCAGTCTATTTCGGTCAGGACCGCTAGGGCCTGGAATGCGCTTCCATTGCTCCTGAGAGTTACCCCGACAATCTCTGCCTTCAAGAAGAGGCTGAAAACTCATCTGTTCAACCTTACTTTATAACCCGTTTGTCTCTCTGTCTTCCATATAACCTTCACTCACCGCGCCAGGATACTTGTTAGTAGTAGAGCGCGATATAAAAGTTTTTATAACATAACATAACAACACCACCAATTTTTCAAGGCAAACATTAATGACGGCCATTTAATTTCTAACTTTCCGATAGCCAGCCAATCAGAACGCTCATGTGGGATCTTGGGGAAGCCTCTTGTGAGAATGTCAAGAGTCATTGGAAAAACAGGACTCTTGACCAAGTACAGAGCTCTAATTTTGATTTCACGCTCTCACGAGAGGCTCGCAAGTCTCTTGCATGCCCAACTGACAAAATATACAATTATTTTTTACCCTTAATATCTCAAAACCTACTGAATGGATTTATACCAAATCACAAAAAGCACAATCTCCAGGCTTCCTGCTGAATTTTGTTTGCTGTGGCCATGTCTGAAAAATTCTATGCAAAATGCATGGAGATTTTATGTTTGGAGACCCCCTGTTATGTTTGTCCCCACTTGACGGACCACCCTGACACCCTCCAGGAAGGAGCTGAGGTGGATGAACTTGTTTTTTGGAAAGTTTTTGGAAGATTCGTGAAACGGGGCCAAAGGTATTAGCAAACCAAAAACCACAGTTAAAAACAAAGGTTAAAGTAACGTTATAGTTAGGTGGAATAGTCATTCAAAATGTAACATTTTAAACTTTAAAATACTACAGAAATTCTCAAGTTATAGTTATAAAGTTCTTGAGTAACTATGACTTGTGCACTAAGGTAACTATAACTCGCCCCCTCACCATGTACTGCTAACTACCCCACATATTACACTACTCATTACATCTTCTATCTCATCACTGATAATATCAATGCAAACTTTGCAATGCAATTGTTCATGAGAAAACTGTCAATTGCAGGGACACGAGTTATAGTTAACTTAGGGCTTGATTCATAGTTACTACAACAAACAGAGGAAGTAGGGTCGTAGGGAAAATTTTAAAGACCAGCCCTGGTTCACATCCCCTCATACAACATATAAACAACAAAAAGAACGGGGGTCTATAGGCCACAAAGTCTAGCCAGCTATCCTTAACTCCACTATGGTGAGTTGATGCCGAAGTCATATCATAGTTACCTGAGATAACTATAACTTTACTGGTGAATTTCTGTGGGTTTTTTAACTGAAAACTGTATGTAGTTCACCTAGCCTAACTATAACGTTAATTTAACCTTTGTTTTTTTCAGTGGATGTCAGTGGATGTCTAAAATTTTTTTACGCAAAGTAATATTTAATTACCATATGGAAATCCAACCCCCCATCATGCACAGGGCCCAGACTGCCGCCAACCCATACGTAACTCCAACACTGCAGCACACAGCAGTTGCAGTGGATGTTTGGTTACAGGGCCTGGCATTCAGTTCTGAGACCTAAGAAAGTAGAGAAGAGATGTCTGCCACCACTTACTGGTGGTGACAGACAATCACATCTCAGCAGGAGATCAGTCAGACCCGCGGAGGCTCCATGTCCTTAAATACACAGCATTATTAAAGCATTAATTGCTCAAAAAATACTGAACAAATTTACACCAAATGACAAAAAGCATTTAGCTTGATGCCAAATTTGGTGTACGTCTGTTCAGCAGTTTAGGCTTTAACTGTGTCTGAAGCGGAAAAATGAATGGGAAATTTTTTTGGGGGGACCCGCTTTTTTCTCCCCCGCTTAGCAGATCATGCCAAAACATTCCATGTGCACACCAGTCAAAAAGTATTACTTTTCAGGAGATTTCCATGGAGATTCGTCAAACAGCGCCAAAGTTCTTTTCGACACTGAGGTGCCGCTGAAAGGCACGACAGCTGCCAACACCTCTCATTCACAAATACTAAATAGCTAGTCTACAGTCAAAATGCATTGACGCTAGACATATGCATTATGCCATAATAAATGTAATTTGCATTGCATTTGAGTGCCACTCTTCGCTAGATTTGTAAAGCTCTGGGAACATATATACATATAGAATTTTTTTTTCATTTTTATCTTTGGTGAAAGGCATGCCATTGTTGGGTTAAAATTTACGAAAAATTTTTTTGTTATTCTTTGGTATCTATTGGGGTGTAGAATGTAATTTGGAGTCAAAACCTAGACGTTTATTCTTATGCCTTAAATTCTGTACTAATAATTATTTTGGCAAAGGCGGGTTATGAACTCTATTGCTCAATAATGGTTGATTTATAAAATGTATCAGGACGTTTTTCCTATTGCACAATGGCCGCCACGCTATTCCTGGTAACACTCATGAATTGACACCCACACCGATACCATGAGTCCGCCTTTACTTTTTGTTAAGGTGTGTATGAATACAAGCTGCGCGCAGCTTTGCATTGACACTGAGGAAGGACTTTGTGTTTGAAACGCGTCTGTCATCTCTCGCTTGCTGTAAGCCGTAATAAAATCCTCGTTTTGCTGTACCTGGAGTGCTTTGAGTTTTCCTTTGGACTGAGGGGGACCACGGAGCTTCTATATATATATATATACATATATATATATATATGACGAAAAAGACCACTCTGCTACAAGCAATCCAAGGACACAGCGGGGATTTCAGATGGGAACCCTTTATTCACAAAATGTGGTTTGGCATAATGCATTTCGGCCGCTTCAGCCTTCCTCAGATGCCCCTTAGCCACTAGTCTGCACCTTCGCCTTCCTGCGCTCTTTATGCGGCACTCCCAGTTGTGGGAGATCAGCTGTTCCTGCTTAAATCCTGGCAGCTGCGGTCCGTTGTCAAACTACGGCCCCCAGCATGCAATACGTTGGTAAGTTCATGTGCAGGAAAAATTAATAAAAACTCTAAGTGAGCGCCGTTAATGCCTGGTACAGGAAGGACCAAGTGGTGGCAGGTGCAGTCCATTTATTATAGTGGTAGGCATTCCCTTGAGTCCCCAACGTCCAAAGCCACAAATACAAAACAAACCGGGCCGTGGAAAAAGCTGCAGTGAGCCGTATCCCCCGTGAAGTCACAGTCTACCGGTTGGCAGCAGCCTCTGGCGTGGCTCGCTCTCATGGCGGTCCTGGGATAATCTATATATATATATATAGATAGATATAGCTATAGATATAGATATAGCTATAGATATAGATATATTCACTGAAAATAAACAAAGGCTATAGGTACGTTATAGCTAGGAAATATAATTGAAAACACTTTCGAAATTCACAGATAAAACAAAAGGTTATATGGACGTTATAGTTAGGTTCAGATTTCACTCATACAAAATCATTTCATATGACCTCACATATTACATCAGTCGCTGAAAAAATCCAAAGGTTACAGGGATTTTATATTTAGAGAATAGAATTTAAAAAAACCTTAGAAATTCACTGAAAGGAACACAGGTTACAGAGACATTATAGTTAGGCTCAGATTTCACTCATACAAAGCAATAGATATTCATTATAACTACCTGAGCTACTTATAACTTATGCTCCCACAATTCACTGCTTATGACCTCACATATTACATCACTAATGACAAGGTCAGTGACATCACTGATGATATCATTGATGACATCACATATGACTTCACTTATAACATTACTGATGACATCATCAAGTGATTGTGAATGTTTTTAAGAGTTTATGGGTATTAAACATATATACTGATCTACTACAAAAGCAAAATTGGTATACTACCAGCAATACTACTGAGCAATAATACTTCTTACATATATTATGTGAGTGATTATGTGACTGTATACATCCTTTTGTGTACCAGTGTCTGAGTTGATGTATGGGTGTACAAGTGGGAGTGTGAGTAGTTGTGTGGGGGAGTGAGATGTGTATGAGTGGCTGCATTGGAGAGTGAGTGGCTGTATGTGTGGGTGGCGGTGTGAGTGGCTCTATGGGTAGGTAACTGGGTGTGTGGTGACCTTATGATTGAGCAAGTGGGTGTCTGTATGGCTGTTTGAGTGAGTGACTGGGTATGTAAGTAGCTGTAAGAGCGGCAGTTTAAGTGAGTGACTTTTTAAGTGAGCCAGTGTGTGAGTATCTTTATTAGAGTGCATGTCTGTGTGAATGGCTGTGGGAGTGAGTGATCGGATGTGTGAGTGCCTAATGGGTGTGTGAACGGGTAGGTTAGGGATTGTGTAGGTGTGTGAGAGTGCTTGTATGGGTGAGTGATTGGCTGTCTTGAGTGGATGTATGGTGAGTGACTGGTTGTATGATTAGCTGTGTGGGTGAGTCAATGATTGTGTGAGTGGCTATATCAATGAGTGAATGGGGATTTGAATGGCTCTATGGAGAGCAGAGTGGATGTCTGAGTACTGGTATGGGTCTGTGAATGGGTATGTGAGTTGTTATGGGTGTGTGAGTGGGCATACAAAAGGTTGTATGGGGTGTGAGTGTTTCTGTGGATGAAGTCATCAGTGATATCACCAGTGATATCATCAGTGATATCAATTGAGATGTCATGAGTGTTGTCATGAGTGATGTAATATTTGAGGTCATAAGCAGAGCATTGTAGTGATATAAGTTATAGTTAGCTCAGGTAACTAAAACTGGTGAATTTCACTGTTTTTTTATGATTGAAATCTGAGCCTAACTATAACGTCCATATAACCTTTGTTTTTTTCCAGTGAGTTCCAAAGGTTTTTTATTCTATTTACTAACTAAAGCATACATGTACCCTTTGGTTTTTACATTGGTTTTCAAAGGTTTTTTTCAAATTCTGTTTCCTAACTATAACGTCCCTGTAACCTTTGTTTTTTAAGTGAATTTTTAGGTTTTTTTAACTGGCATTTGCGTTTGGGTTTGCAGAGTGGTGGCAAAAGAGCTCTTTGGATTCCTGCTGTGTAGGACTTACTGGAATTACTAGGAGGACTTCTAAGCCACCAAGAATCTTCATAATTCAAGAGGACTTCCTCCCCCAAACAGCAGTGAGCCAGGAGGTGCATTTCTAAAGTGGTGGAGAAAGGGATATGGCCTTTGAGGAGATCCCAGCAATTCTGCTGTTGGACTAACTGGAGGTAACAGGAGGGCTTGTTGGAGACTTCATCTCCAAACCAGCACTGAACCAGGAGGAGCATTTGCAGAGTGGTGGAGAAAGGGGAAGTGGCATCTGAAGTTCACTCAGCAATCCCACTGCTTGGGACTTACTAGAGGTAAAGGAAGAGCTTGTTGGCTTCCAAAGTTCCTCTGCAGCCAAGGGGACGTCATCCCACAACCAGTTGGTGCATTTGCAGAGTGGTTGTGAAACGAGGCATGTTTTTTAAACTTTTTTTATTTGGTCTGAGGGGGTTGGGGCTGGGTGGCCCCCCTTTCCTAGGCCAATTTTGACTCCAAGGACTCCATCTCTCAGGAACAGGCCTATTTTGAATTGGTGAGGGGGGCCATACAGACACCCTTCCTCAGGCTGATTTTGGCCCCAGGGAAGCTATTCCCCAGGGTATTTAGCCTTTTTAATGAATTACTGGGAGGGGGCAAGCACCGATTTCTGCTCCAGGGACCCCAGCAAAATGCTCTCACTTGCTCAAAGCAGAACACAGTTTGCTATGGTTTGGCAGGAGTGCTAAACAGCTATGTCCCAGGGGTGGGCTCCCCTGGACACAGCAGGAGCTGGCCGTGGGGGGTGGCGGTCCACAGGGCTAAGTATGGCTGCAGGAGGGGGTCTGAGCCCTCCTCCTTTTGTGCAATTTGCCCCAGGAAAGTAGTGATCCCCGGGGCAGCAGGGGGGCCCATGCACCCCCTTATTCTTTCATATAAAACTCTCTAGGAGGCGGTGGTCCTTGAGGCTTGCAGAGGTACGTGTGGCCCCCACATTCTTTAAAGGCCTGGTGGAGGTGGCAGTCGCCAGGGATGGGGGATCTAAGAGACACCCCCGTTATTAAATGAATAAGACCCCGGGAGGTTGTGGTCCAGGGGGCAGCGGGGGAGAGCTTACAGGCCTCCCCTGCATTGTTTTGTAAAAGAAGACCCAGGGAGATGGTGGTCCACGTGGCATGAAGGAGCACCAGGAGGGTGGTGTCCTATTCAATAATGCCTCTGGGAACTGGCCCACCAGGGGGGTGATTCAAAATATTTCTAAAATCTGCATGATTTGCAGATCCAGCACAAATCCGCCCCAAATTATTTTTTAACTGACTTTTTGGGCCCAGCAAGGTCCCTGTGGGGACCCCCTCCTTCCCAAGAGTTCCTAGGGGTCAGGCTGATTCTACCTGCTCCCTTTTTCTATTTTTTATTATTTTTTCTGTGGCTTACAAGATGGTTGCCAACACTTCCTGGATTGAAGTGTTGGCAGCCAATCAGATCGCAGCATGAGATTCGGGGGGTGTCGCGAACGCATCGCATCCCCAGTTGAATATCAGAAAAACCTTTAAAACCTTTAAATAACCCCGCAACTACTGAACGGATTTACACCAATTCACAAAAAGGTTGTGTGCGTATGTGTATGTATTTTGTATGTGATTTTTTCTGATTAAAAGATACTGAATCAACATTTTGTCTGGTTCAAAGTGGAGTGCAGCCTACAAGCAAGACTCATGTAAAGTTCAGATCCTGGGTGCATGTTGTGTGCATTTATGTAAGGTTTGGATGGTAGAAAGACTCAATTTTCTGAAGATAGTCTGATTCCTGAGACCAATTTCGATAGCTCCTAATTTGACCTGATGCAAGACGGAGGATGTAATACAGCTTCCCCAGTGGAAGTGTATTGTCTGCGTTTCTGGGGTTAAAGGAAGGAGCCTCAGACAATGAAGTGTGGAAGGATGTTGATTCCATGAGAACCTTTTAGTATTGGATCGCTGTTTTGTCCCTCCTGAACACTACCATCTGAGCATGGGGAGGGAGGGGGGAGGGGATCAGCATCTTCTGTTGATAAGAGTGAGGAGATTTCTTAGAAAGACCTGCCCTTTTGTCTTTCTCCTGATTACTACTTAAGAATGATCACAGTCAAGTTTAGCACCTTCACAATTCATTGTAATTGAAATCTATTGTCAAAGCAGGGTTGTGTTGATTTACTCTTAAATCTGACACGTGGAGGCTTGTGCTGCAGCATAGTAGGATCACATATCTGTAAAAGCCAAATATCTGTCTTCCTATGAAAAGTGCAATTTCTTATGATTTGTTCTAGGTTGCTGATAACTCTAAAGAAAATTGATAAATAGTGTTTGCTTATCCTAAAATATTTTTCATATCGAATGGAACACTAGAAAAATGCAACACAAACAGTACAAGTATACTTATTTTTAGGAGTCTAGTGACTAAAATATGTGCATTAATTAACTCACCCTACTTCAAACACTCTCTAGAAAAACAAGTAAAATATTACAGTATCATATGAGTTGTGTAAACGCACTCACAACCCTGTAAATTTCACAATATATGCAGAAAGTTCAGTCTTTGACTTCCTATAAAATGATTCCCAGTTTAATAAAGTACGATCCATAAGATGAATAGAGTCACAAGCAAATCACTGCTAGAGATTAATATAGCTAGGAGAAGATATTTCATAGTGAACGTACACACTCCTACCAGACTCTCAAGACCAGTAATAGTGGCAGGAGAAACAGATATCCAATGCAACAAAATTAGAACAAAGCAAGGCTTCAACATTCCAGGGCTTTTAAGACTCCGGGTGGGAGGTTTATAAAGCGATTTGATTCACATTGCTTTCTACTTTTATATTTAAGATTCAAGATGGCCTCTATCATGAAACCTTGTGAATCTCACAATATTTCATTTTTTTTCACTTTTACCTTGTGGCCTTTTTGTCCACAGCGACCACCACCTTGGATGAGTCATCACTTCAAACAAATTCCTGCAATGAAAGCTGTAAGAATCCATTTCCATTTGATTACTGCCTGTGAGCCCACCTTTTCAATCCTCTTCAACCTTATCCTTGAACATGGCATGATGGTGATAGATGCGCATGATTACAAAATGTCACGATCGTCATTGCACCTTTTAATTATTTTCTTTTGGCCTATTTTGTACATTATTGACAAAAACAAATGCCAAAACCAATAGGTCCCTGAGGTAAGAACCATTGGCGTTGACAATGGTTGCTATTATTGAGGCTTTAATGTTTACGAATAGTGATAGAGACTCCCACCTTTCCAAGTGGCATTTTACCTCCTTTAGAACTGAATTGTAGTTCAAATAACCGATGCCACTAAATTTTTCTGATATCCGAGTCCCTTTATTTCCTTTGGGACTGTTAGTACCCTGGTGAAAGGTGTAGGCTGAAATTAGTGTGTCTGCCTTGAACAGTAATAGTAACACTGTATTTGCCGAATTTACTTTATACCAACCCAGTCCTATGAACTTCTTGATAATGGTAAATGCATGCTGTAAATTAGGCTCTTTTGCTTAAAGGAATGGTGCTAAATCATATGCAGATAGTTTGGATATAGGGAAGCCTGACACAGCCCGTTTGATTTGTTGCGCTGAATTGAAGAAATTGTTAAATGCTCTGCATGATTGTGAGCTCTTTTATAGGTCTAGTACCAATCGCTATTGATGCTGTAGAATGTGTAGAGACAACTCCAATCAAACATGAGAGTATGGATGGAAAGTTAATTGTATTAGAACTAGCAACGAAAAAATCCAGCTCATGAGGTTGAATGCTTTTTAGAAGGGGAGCTCTGACTCTTCAAGGTCCTTAAACATGTTGTCTGGGGACTTGCAGTTGTTACAAGTAATTCATTATAGCCTTTCAGTTCTCTCTTCTCCAAAAGAATAGTCCAGTTCCTCCAACCTGACCACTGAATAAAGCTGAAATGTACTCTGGTCTGGCTTATTTGGAGTGCTGGAATGTAGTATATACTAGATTCCCTTAACAAACTCATCACTGGCCTGCAATAACTTCACATTAAAACAACCAGAATGCGCCTCTGCTTATAAAAACATGATAATTCTAAATGTGCCCTCATACAACCCTTTGTCTTCTTGCTGAATTCAGGATCAATGTCAAATACCCATGCATAATGTCCAACAAATACTAAGGCAAAAGTCTCAAAAACAGTAAGGACACATTAGTCCAGCCTGAAACTAGGGCTCTTCATCAGCCCACTCGAGTAAACAAATCCAATACAATACTAAGGAGGATTTTGGGGTTTCCAGGGTTTAAAATTATGAAAAAGCGTCAGTTCCCAGTTCCAAACAGAATCCTGCTGCCTTCAGGTCAATAAACCTCTCCAAACACCTTTTCAAATATGCTCTCAATTATGTTCTATCTGTTTTGGAGCAACCAAAGCATGATAGATCAGTGTCATCTTGTGCAACTGAGTATGCTTTTCACGAGCACACAATGTATAGTTTGCCTCTGATTGTTCAGCACTGTATAAGGGACTAGATAATCAGGAGACATTTATTGAAATGTCTTTAACTGCACTCACCCATTTTTTTAGTTATTGAACATTGTTACATATCCACATTGTTCACCCATTACTGATAGCAGACATACCATTGGAAAAGGCACTGTTTGGGGAAGGAGAAGTTGCAAAGAAATGAATAGATGTGGACCTAACTGGACATTCTTTCTGTGATATGTGCTACCTTGGTAGAGCACATTAAGCTGAGAATCGTCAAATTAACATTGAGAAATAATAATATCAGGATACATTAAAAAGCACAGACATGTTTACTTTGCAACTGATACCAAAAATAACATATGGTATTGCTTAAAACTACAGAGATATCTGAAACCAATAGAAGGTGACTAATAAGGCACCTAAAGTACCTAAATTATGGTTGATGGGTGATACCTACAGATGCATGATTTAAGGATGCATAAACTATTAAGGGTCACTCCATGCAAACCTGCAAGGTCCAATCCATAGAGCCAGTAGCGTGCCTAAGGACACGTTTGTAGGCAAATAACAACATTTATGAGCATGAGCAAGAACTAAACTCTTGTTATTAAAAAACACGAACATGCATTCATAAACAGATTTACTCACTCATACAAGTATTATGTATTACAGGTGAGTTCAGTGCAGGGAGAATTTCTCAAAGGATGCATTGTCACTATAAGGCTTGTTAGAGATTTAGGGCTTGATTTAGAGTTTGTCGGATGGGAACTGTGATTGAATATAATTAAGGCTCCCTGTTTTCCGTTCCTACAGAGTGCACGTCTATCAGTTGAATAAATTTGGAAATATACAGTTTTTCAACTTCATTTATACACAAACCACAAAATAAGTCAATTCAAAGTCAAAAAGTTTATTGTTTCAGTTATTGAAAATCATAAAATTACATTTACTAAAACAAAATGCTGCGATTAAAAAAATTATTATTATAATTTCCTTTTTTGTTTTTTTTGTTTCCTAAAAATCATAAAAGAGTTTTGTTTCTACTACAAAATAAATATGGATAAATAAAGAAAAAATGGCCCAAAAAAAATATGGATAAATACAGACGGAAATACTATATAACCGGTAGCCCTAAATATAATGGACTTGTAATCGGGCTGACAGGTTATCAGTCACGTTTGTGACTGTCTCCCACCCGCCAAACTCTAAATCAGGCCCTAGGGCCAGATGCATCAAGCATTTTTTGCCTTCACAAACGGCCGATTCGTGATTTGGCCTTTTGCAAACGCAAAAAAAATATTTTCTGATGCAGCAAACCTGTTACCGAATCGCAATATGGGTTTGTGATTCGCTATGTTTAGGACATCCCTTCCTAATACCGAATCGCATGGATATGAATGAATGTTTTACAAACAAAATGCGGTCGTAAACCATTCGCATTTTACCACCTACTTCAAGTAGGTGGTAACCAGTTTGCAAATGGTAAGGGGCCCCCAATGGACCCCATCCCCTTTGTGAATATCTGTGAATGCATTTTCTAAGAGCAGGCAGTGGTCCCACGGACCACTGCCTGCTCTTAGAAAATGAAAGGAAAAGTTTTTATTTTCTCTTTTGTAAAGCATCCCGTTTGCCTTTACGGAAAATCGGCTGCTTTACTAAAAAATAAAGATTGCTTTATTGAAAAGCAATCACGGACATGGTGGTCTGCTGACCCCAGCAGGCCACCATCCCCGTGATTTTTGCGATTCCTAGGGGGTGGTAAATTGTGACCTTCCTCATTAATGTTCATGAGGTAGGCCATTTGCAATCCCCTAGGAATCACAGAAAGTGTTAAACACATTCATGCATTACATTTTCCGATTTTCTAATTACAAATCTAGGGACTCCAAAATAAATTGTTGATGCATCTGGGCCTATTTCCCTTTAAGGACAAGTGTAAGTCTACATTTTAGAGGAGAAAGTGCATGCACAGCACTAAAATTACTATGAGTCTAGTAGAAAGATCATCTATCAGCCCATTTTACTTTCCAGTTTGAAATGTGCACCTATTACTTTTCCAAACACATACATGTTTGGGCAAGTGAGCCTTGCTGGGAAGCTGGAGCAGCTGCAAATTTCCATAGGTACTATTTCAAGAAAGTTTTGATATCTTAAGTATGAAATGGAGAATTGCCTGCTGAATGTTTGGGGTATAGGAGAGAGAAATATTGATCAGAAGTATAATAAGTAGACGAGGAAGCTGTCCAAAGTAATATTAAGTTGTTTTTCTTTCTTTTGTAAATCGAATTCTTGGCCATACCAGACCCTAATAATTCTGGAGTTGGAAATCGAATTTCGAAAGCACAGTGATGGCTAACAAAATGTTTAAATAAATATGAATTACATCCGTTTACCTGCAAAAGCACAGAGCCAGTAAACAAATAATAAACAATAATGACATGCATTTATGGAAAATGTGAATGAGGATATGACTATAACACAGGATGAGCACAACTGAAATCTTCTAACAGTGACAGGGAATGCATTTAAAAGCTGCATTATGCTGAGGTTTTTAACCTCTCGCCAGGTCCAAACGCCACAGTATTTTCTGTGCAGTGACGTGTAAGCCTTATACACCCGGAGTTTCAGTCTTCTGCATCCAATATATTAATCTAGAATACTAGCAGTTCAATGTAACAGTAGAGAAACTGTGTTATAATATAAAATATTCAAATTGAAAACACAATTTCATAATAAAAGCAAGCCCTGTGTGGTTTATTGTTCCAAAATTCTCATTGAAGTAATATGTGCTGGCTATCTGCCATATCAGCAAGAATCAAGCATTGGTAAAGTCAATAGGTCTAGGCTAAAAAATGCCGAGCTACTGGCATTTCCAATGTATATTTTCCAATTGCATGTATACTCATGCATCAGGAAGTATTTTCCAGAATGGCCGGCAATTTTATACACATTGTTAATCTATTTTATGCCGGAGAAAACTCCTACAAGATTGCCGATGATGGGCATGTATGCATGTTTCATGTGACATGCATGAGTCATTACTTGTGTGGTTATTTTTAATTTACCAAGCTAACATTTTCGGCGGTGTTAGATCAGGGGGTCTCTAGTTGGCAATGGTATTCACCTTTGTCCAAATAGGGACCCGTACTTCTAAGTCAGGATAAGGGGATTACACTCCTTAATAGCCCCTGCTCACCTCCTTGGTAGCTTGGCACGAGCAGACAGCTTATCTCAGAGGCAGTGTGTTAAGCATTTGTGAATATATACAGTAATACAGTGAAAACACTACAGATGAACACAACACAGGTTTTATATAAATAAGTATTCTTTTATAGACTTAAACACAAGACCAAAAATGACAAAAATAATCCACAATAATACACTTAAGATTGCTTTAAAGGTGATAAAAGTTACTTAGTTCAAGTTAATGATAAATGCGACAAGGTTCTCAACAAAGTACCTGGATGCGTAACGCAAAGTAAACAAAAGGCTCGCAAAAGGGGAGACGCGTCGGTTCCGTCATCCAGGAAAAATGATGGGTCGTGCCTCAATCAAACAATCAATCCTGCCATTTGTATAGCGCACTACTCACCCGGGAGGGTCTCAAGGCTTTGGGGGGAGGGGTATGCTACTGCTCGAACAGCCAGGTCTTGAGTTGTTTCCTGAAGGCGAGATGGTCCTGGGTCAGCCGAAGGTGGATGGGGAGGGAGTTCCAAGTCTTGGCAGCCAGGTAAGAGAAGGATCTTCCTCCGGCGGTGGCTCTTCGGATGCGTGGTACGGCTGCGAGGGCGAGGCTGGTGGACCATAGCTGGCGGGTGGGCGTGTAGAAGGTCAGGCGGCCGTTGAGGTACTTGGGGCCCAGGTCCTGGAGAGACTTGTGTGCGTGGGTGAGGAGCCGGAACGTGATCCTCTTGTCGACGGGGAGCCAGTGCAGGTTCCTCAGGTGGCTGGAGATGTGGCTGCGTCAGGGGACATCCAGGATGAGTCGGGCGGAGGCGTTCTGGATGCGCTGGAGTCTTTACTGTAGCTTGGCTGTGGTTCGGGCGTAGAGGGCGTTTCCGTAGTCCAGTCGGCTGGTGACGAGTGCCTGGGTGACAGTCTTCCTGGTCTCAGTCGGGATCCAGCGGAAGATCTTGCGAAGCATACGCAGGGTGTTGAAGCACGGTGAGGAGACGGCGTTGACTTGTCTGGTCATCGAGAGGGAGGGGTCCAGGATGAAGCCCAGGTTGCGTGCGTGGTCGGTTGGCTTGGGTGCGGTGCCCAGGGCTGGGGGCCACCAGGAGTTGTCCCAGGCGGAGGGCGAAGATCCCAGGATGAGGACTTCCGTCTTGTCCGAGTTCAGTTTCAGGCGGCTGTCCTTCATCCACTCGGCGACGTCTTTCATCCCTTCGTGTAGGCAGGTTCTGGCGGTGTCGGGGTCTCTGGTGAGGGAGAGGATCAGCTGGATGTCGTCGGCATAAGAGATGATGCTGAGGTTGTGCTGGCGTGCGATGGCTGCGAGAGGTTTCATGTAGATGTTGAAGAGGGTGGGGCTGAGTGAAGATCCTTGCGGGACGCCGCAGATGACTTCGGTGGCCTCGGAGCGAAACGGGGGGAGGCGGACTCTTTGTGTTCTTCCGGCGAGGAACGAGATGATCCACTCCAGTGCCTTCTCTTGGATACCGATGTTGCTGAGGCGCTGGACTAGGGTGCGGTGGCAGACCGCGTCGAACGCAGCGGAGAGGTCCAGGAGGATGAGGGCCACTGGTTCCCCCTTGTCGAGCAGGGTCCGGATGTCGTCGGTGGCTGCGATGAGGGCGGTCTCGGTGCTGTGGTTGGCTCTGAAGCAGGACTGCGAGGGGTCGAGGGATCCGTTCGTCTCGAGGAAGGCGGTCAGCTGTCTGTTGACGATCTTCTCGATGACTTTAGCAGGAAAAGGGAGGAGCGAGATGGGACGGAAGTTTTTGAGATCGTTGGGGTCCGCTGTAGGTTTCTTCAGGAGGGCGCTGATCTCGGCGTGCTTCCAGCTCTCCGGGAAGGTGGCGGTGTTGAAGGAGGCGTTGATGATGTTCCGGAGTTGGGGTGCGATGGTGGAGTTGGCCTTGTTGAAGACGTGGTGTGGGCAGGGGTCGGTCGGTGAGTGGATGGTGTTCATCGCGCGGGCTGTGTCTTCGGTGGTCACCGTGGTCCAGGTGCGAAGGGTGGCGGTGGGGGGCATTGGTTCGACGGTTGGGTGCGTGGGTGGGGCGCCGAAGCTGTTGTGGATGTCGGCGACCTTACGGTGGAAGAACGAGGCGAGGGAGTCACAGAGGTCTTGTGACGGAGTGATGTAGTTGGTGCCGGTGCTGGGGTTGGAGAACTCCTTGACGATAGTGAAGAGCTCTTTGCTGTCGTGGGCGTTGTTGTCCAGTCGTTCCTTCAGGGATTTCTTCTTGGTGGTGCGGATGAGCTGGTGGTGCTTGCGGGTAGCATGTTTGAGGGCGGCCACGTTGTCGGTGGTCCGGTCGAGGAGCCAGGCTTTCTCGAGGGTGCGGCAGGTCTTCTTGGAGTCCTTGAGGTCGTCGGTGAACCAGGATGCCTTCTTGCTTCTGGGTCTGCTGGGTGGGTTCTTTAGTGGCGCGAGGTCGTCGGCGCAGGCGGTCAGCCACTGTGTGAAGTTGCGGGCTGCTTCGTTGGGGTCCTTTGTGTTGGCGGGTGGGCTCTGGCTGAGGGAGGTGGTGAGCTGGTCTGCGGTGATCTTGCTCCAATTCCTGTGAGGTACCTGTTGCGGGTGGTGGTGGGTCGTGGATCTTTTGAAGCTGAAGTGGACGCAGCTGTGGTCGGTCCAGTGGAGTCCGGTGGCGTGGCTGAAGGTGATGTACTTGCTGGAAGAGAAGACGGGATCAAGCGTGGGGACGGCGTAGTGGGTGGGGGTGTTGACCAGTTGCTTGAGTCCGAGGTTGGCGAGGTTTTCCAGCAGGGCGGTGGTGTTGCGGTCCTTGTTGTTCTCCAGGTGGAAGTTGAGGTCCCCGAGGAGGATGTAGTCGGTGGAGGGGAGGGCGTGCGGGCTGATGAAGTCTGTGATGTCTTCGCTGAATTGTGTGCGTGGTCCCGGGGGTCTGTAGACGAGGGTGCCTCTGAGGGTCGTCTTAGGGTCGGTGTGAATCTGGAAGTGGAGATGTTCGGCTGCGGCGAAGGAGTCGTTGGCGTCGGTCGTGATGCAGGTGGTGTTCCTGTGGATGATGGCGATGCCACCTCCGGTCTGGTTGATGCGGTCCCTCCTGATGATCTTGTACCCGTCCGGGATGGCGATGGCGATGTCGGGTGCAGAGGAGGCGTTCATCCAGGTTTCCGTGAGGAAGGCGACGGTGATGTAGCGTCGAGGAGGTTCCAGAGTTCCATGGCGTGTCTGTGGACGGAGCGGGTGTTGATCAGGATGCACTTGAGGTGGTTGCTGCTGGTGTTTGTCTTGGCGGGTGCGGGGCAGGTTCGGAGGCAGGTGAACTTGCAGGAGCAGCAGGTGAAGGGTCCGTGGGTGCGTCTCGGGGTGGCTGCGTTGAGAGTGGCGGCGTCGTAGGTCAGTCGGGTCGTCTTGCCTCGGCGGGGAGGGCCAGGGGTCCTGGCGCTGGGCGCGGGCCAGGCGCGGACGGGCGCAGACGGGCTTACCTTTGGCGCACCTTCGGCGCTCAATCGGCGCTCCCGCTGCGCGCGTCTGCTGCGCGCGGTCGCTCTGGGGGCGTCATAAGTAAGGAGCCGGGAGGGAGGAGCAGCTGGGTGGCGGGAGCGGGGCGGCGAATGGAATCACGGGGTGCGGGGCCGCAGGGAGGCAGCGGCGGGAAATTCCAAGAAGCAGCGGGCAGCGGGAAATTCCCAGGAGCAGCGGGAAATTCCCAGGAGCAGCGGGCAGCGAGCGAAGGAATCTGCAGGCAGGAGGCGGCAAAGGCAGGCAGAAGCGGCAGCAGTGAGTGGGGCGACCAAGCCCTGTGGAGGGCTGAGCGGTGCCTCAATGCTTGCGCAGAGATGGGGATGCGTCGTTATCTTTACCAGTGCGGAGGTGATGCGTAGATTCTCGGCCTGCGGGCCCGTTGCAGTGCACAAGATGGCGCCTTGATGCGATGCGATGATCCAGTTGTGATGCGAGAAGATGGCGCCCTTGATGTGGTGATGCGACAACGATGCGTAGACGCCATGACAGCCTTGTGAAGACTTTGTACTTTGGAGCCGTGACAGGCCCTGCGACACGCTTCTCCGATGATGCAAAGGCGACTCTCTCGATGGCATTACGCTTCTCTGGTGATGCGACAGCAGGCAGCTTCGATGAACACACGATTCCAGGGAGAGCGGCGAAGGCTCGCTTCTGCGGCGATGTGATGATTTCAGCTGCGGCGGCAACGCGCTTCCTCTCGATGTGTCGCGTTTCCAACTCCCAGCGACACGCAATTGTCTGGGGGTGAGAATTCCCAGCAAGGAAATTCAGAGGGGAGCTGGAGATGAACTCTTTTGTCCTTGAGACTTCAGCAGGAGGCAAGCACAGTTCAAGCCCTTGGAGAATATTCTGTAGCTGATGAAAGCCCTTAAAAAGTTCCTTCTCCTTTCCTTGGCAATGAAGCAACCACTGCAGGCCAACCCAGCAAACAGCACACTGGCAGAGGGGCAGTCAAACTCCTGCAGCTTCCTTGGTTCTTCACCATGGCAAAAGGTTTCTTGTTCCAGATGTGATCTAATTTCTTGGGATCAGGTTCCCAATATTTATACAGCAAAATCCTTTGTTCTCTGGATGCACAGTCTAAATATCGAGTTTTAAATATCGACCTACAAAAATATCGAGTTTTCAAATATCGAAGGTACAGAATATCGAGGTCAAGAATATCGTTGGACAGAATATCGACCCTAAGGTAAGTAATATTGATTTTTTTTATATCGATGTAAGTAATATCGAAGTTAGTAATATCGATAGCATATATATCGATGTAAATAATCTCGATGTTACTAATATTGATATTAGTATTATTGTTATGTATTTTATTATGTATGTGTAATATGTTTTTTGTTAAGTATTTTACTTGTTTTAAATTATATGTGTACTATTTTTATATAATAATAATGTTATTTTTAAGTAAATTTTATGTTTTGGTACCGGAATGGGTTGTGGGTTTATAGGGGAATAGGGTGGGAAGTAATTTAAATATACTAAATTAATTATTAATTTTTAGGAATTATAAATTAATTTTTGGGTTTATTTCAGTAGCGGGTTGTGGGTTTATAGGGGAATTGGGTGGGAAGTAATTTAATTGTAATTAATTAATTGTTTTATTTATTTATTGGTATGGATAATTATTTTATTTTTAATTAATTATTAATTGGCAATTAATTATTTTAATTGATAATTAATTTTTTAATTGGTAATTAAAGTTTTTACTTGGTAAATAATTTTGTTAATTGGCAATTACTAATTTTTATTTGGTAATTAATTTGTATTAATTGGAAATTATTTTTATTTAATTGGTAATCAATATTTCATAAAAAGTATTCTTTGGTATGAAAAATATTTTATTGTACCATTTTTATTATTTGGTGACTAATATTTATTAATTAATAGTTATTGGTATTTTTGGTTAATTTATTGTTAATTAATTATTCAATAGTAATTATTTATAAGTATGTTATATTTAAATTCTACGCTATCCAACGTCTTCCCTACTGTTTCACTCCCTGGAGTTGGAATAGTAATTTTTGCCCCTACGCTATCCAACGCTTTCCCTTACTGTTGCACCCTCTGTAGCTAGAATAGTAATTTTTACTCCTGCGCTATCCAACCCTTTCCCTACTGTTGCCCCCTCTGGAGCTGGAATAATAATTTTTACCCCTACACTATCCAACGCTTTCCCTACTGTTGCCCCCTCTGGAGTTGGAATAGTAATTTTTACCCCCACGCTATCCAACGCTTTCCCTACTGTATCAGCCTCTGGAGTTGAAATAGTAAATTTTACCCCTACGCTATCTAACGCTTTCACTACTGTTTCACACTCTGGAGTCAGAATAGTACATTTTACCCCCACGCTATCCAACGCTTTCCCTACTGTTGTCCCCTCTGGAGTTGGAATAGTAATTTTTACCTCTACTCTATCCAACGCTTTCCCTACTGTAGCACCCTTTGGAGTTGGAATAGTAATTTCTACCCCTACGCTATCTAACGCTTTCCCTGCTGTTGTACCCTCTGGAGTTGGAATAGTAATTTTTCCCCCTACACTATCCAACACTTTGCCTACTGTTGCCCCCTCTGGAGTTGGAATAGTAATTTGTACCCCTACGCTATCCAATGCTTTCCCTACTGTAGCACCCTCTGGAGTTGGAATACTAATTTTTACTCCTACGCTATCCAACGCTTTCCTTACTGTTGCACCCTCTGGAGTTTTAATAGTAATTTTTACCCCTACCCTATCCAATGCTTTCCCTACTGTTGCATTTTCTGAAGTTGGAATAGTAATTTTAAGTGTTACGCTATCCAATGTTATAATTACTTTCGTTTTTTAGGGACTTTGAATAGTAGTTTTATTTATTTAGCTATTTAATATTTGTATTATTATTTTTGATAATGTATATTATTAATTTAAAAAATATTGAAAGCATATTTCATTTTTTAAATGTATTAAATATAATCATTTACTTTTTATTTATGTTATTATTTTATGTGTGTAGATGTATTTGTAATTTATAATGTTTTAATAATTTGTGAGTTATTAAAATAATTATTAAAACATATTATTAAGTAGGTATATATTATATATTTTATGTATATGTTTAATTAATGTTATATCATTGTATATGTATTATTTATTAATTTTACATTTTTGTAACTATGTTTATTTGGTTTATAAGTATTATTTACTTTATTTTACACTTTTTTTATTTAAAAAAACACGATATTTTTAATTACGATATTTTTAACATCGATATTTTGGTTTCAATATTTTTGTACTTACCATTTTGTAGATAGGATGTCGATATTCTTGCCTTCGATATTCCAGTGTCGATTTTTCTGTAGGTCATTATTTTGTTTGTCGATATTCTGTCAGTGATCCATTCTCTGAACCTCTGCCTAGTCCAAACCAGTTCCTGAGCACTTTGTTTACATTACTCCTTCCTTCTTTTTACAGTGCAGGGCAGAGACATCAGACAAGCCACAGGAGGTGGAGCCAGCATTGTCGAGGGAAGGCCCAGCCCTATTCAGGTCCCAGGTGCAACTCCTCCCTCCCATCTAGATGCAGATCTCTCTATTCACCACTGGGCAGCCCCAGCCTGTCTCCTGGAATCCCCCAGCCCTGTCACTCACAAACCCAGACAAGGAATACACAACCTTGCAGAGGCAGGCCTGGACAGTTAGGCAAGAAAATACCCACTTTCTAAAAGTGGTATTTTCAAACACAGACTATTAAAACCAACTTTACTAAAAGATGTATTTTATCATTCTGAGTTCAGGCATACTAAATCCGAATTTCTACCTTGTTCCCTGAGTCAGGTAGGATTATAAGAATGTAATAATCTAACTGCCCATTCTAGCCTATGGAGAACAGGTAGCCGTGCAATAGTGAAAAATGAAAATGTAGTTCACTATTAGGACATGCTGCACACACCAGAGCATGTCCTGCCTTATACTTACAATGCACCCTGCCCTTGGGCCTACCATAGGGGTGTCTAATATGAAGCAAAGGGAAGGTTTAGGGACTCTCAAATGGGTGCACTTGCCAAGTTGACATGGCAGTACTAGACTGCACACAGGCCATGCAATGGCAGGCCTGAGACACACTTTTCGCAAGCTGCTTCTGTGGGTGGCACAACCAGTGCTGCAAGTCCACCAGCAGCATTTGATTTACAAGCCCTGGGCACACATGGTGCACTGTACTAGGGGCTTACAGGTAAATCAAATAACCCAATCATGGAATCACCAATTTGTACATCAATTTAACATAGAGAGCACTTGCACTGTGGCACTGAATAGCAGTGGCACAGTGCCCAAAGCATATAACCAGCAAAAACATATCAAAACAGAGGAGGCTATCCGTCAAAATGGAAGGGAGACTAACGCCAGTGATGCCAGGTCTAACATGTGTCCCCTCCTACTGAAATGTGGGGAGAACTACCCTTCCCCTTGGGAGTTCTCTTCACTAAGGCGGGAAAATCTGGACAGACCATCAGCGTTGACGTGTTCTATATCAAGGCAGTGTTCTACCGTAAAGTCCATACCCTGTAGGGAAATGGACCACCTCAACAACTTTGGGTTCTCACCCCTCATCAGCATTAGCCATCTGAGGGGCCTGTGGTCGGTCTGAACCAGAAAGTGAGTCCCAAACAAGTATGGTCTCAGCTTCTTCACTGCCCAGACCACAGCAAATGCCTCACGCTCAATTGCACTCCACCTCTGTTTCCATGGAAGTAACCTCCTACTGATGAAGGCTACAGGTTGGTCTAGGCCCTCTTAATTAATCTGGGATAGAACAACCCCCAAACCATGCTCTGAAGCGTCTGTCTGAACAATTCATTATTTTGAGAAGTTGGGCTCCTGAAGCACGGGTGCCGTGCACCTGGCAGTCTTCAGGGCGTCAAAAGGTTTCTGCCAGGTGTCAGTCCAGTTCACTTTCTTGGGGTGCTTCCTGGAAGTCAGCTCAGTCAAGGGTACAACAATGTTGCCATACCCCTTGACAAACCTCCTGTAGTACCCGGTGAGTCCTAAAAAGGCTCTCACCTGTGTCTGAGTCTTTGGGGGTTACCATGCCAGGATGGTATCAATCTTGGGTTGTAGGGGCGCCACCAGGCCACTTCCTACCTGATGACCCAAGTACACCACGGAACCCTGCCCGATCTGGTACTTACTCGCCTTGATCGTGAGGCCTGCCTTGCGCAGTGCCATCAACACTTCCCAGAGGTGCTGCAAGTGTTCTTCCCAACTGGCGCTGAACACTGCAATGTCATCCAAGTAGAGGGCACTGAAATCCTCCAGTCCAGCCAAAACCTGGTTGACCAACCTCTGGAAGGTGGCAGGGGCATTCATCATCCCAAAGGGCATAACCTGGAATTGGTAGTGGCCATCTGGTGTGGCGAATGCTGACCTCTCCTTAGCCCCATCAGTCAAGGCGATCTGCCAGTACCCAGATGTCAAATCAAACATGCTGAGGTACCGTGCAGCCCCTAACTGATCAATGAGCTCATCAGCTCTGGGGATGGGGTGTGCGTCAGTCCTGGTGAATGAATTGAGCCCTCTGTAGTACACACAGAACCAGAGTTCAGGTGTGGCACCCGGCATGGCAGCCTTTGGGACCAAGACCACTGGGCTGGTACTAGGACTGTTTGAGGACTCAATTACCCCTAAAGCAAACATCTTGGAGATGTCCTCCTTAATGTAAGCCCTAACCTTGTCAGTCACTCTGTAAGCCTTGTGCTTCACAGGAGGACTGTCTCCAGTGTGCACATCATGGATGCACCACTCTGTGACACCAGGAACCAAGGAAAATAGATCAGACAATTGCCACAACAGTTGGCAACAATCTTGCTACTGATCAGGGGTCAGTGTGGCAGAGAGGCTGACACCATCCACTGACCCATCTTGCTCTGTTGCAGACAGGAGGTCAGGAAAGGGCTCAGTCTTCTCCTCCATTCCATCATCTGTCGCTAGGAGCATCCCAACTTCGGACCTTTCTAAGGGGGGCCTTAGGCAGTTAACATTCAGGACCCGCAAGGGGTTCTTGGGAGACCGCAAGTTCACCAGATAGCTGACATCACTCTTGCGTTCCACCACCTCATATGGACCGGTCCACCTGTCATAGAGCGCACAAGGCTCCACAGAGGCCATGACCCAAACTTTCTGTCCAGGCTGAAGCTCAATCAGAGTGGCATTCTGATCGTACCACTGCTTAATTTCCTCCTGGCTGGCTTCCAGATTTGCCTGAGCGAGATCTCTGAATTGCCGAGTCTGGTTCCTGAAGGCCAGCATGTAACTATATACATCCTGGGGAGGTTTCCTGGGAGATTGCTCCCAGCCTTCCTTGACCAGTCTCAAAGGTCCTTTTACCGGGTGACCATACACAAGCTCAAAGGGGCTGAACCCTAGGGACTTTTGTGGCACCTCACAGTAGTCAAACAGAAGGCATGGCAAGAGGACGTCCCATTTACACCTCATTGGTTCCTCAAGATCCATGATCATGCCTTTGAGGGTCCGGTTACATCTTTCAACCAGCCCATTACCTTGGGGGTGGTAAGGAGTGGTGAACTTGTAGATAACACCACACTCCTTCCACAGAGACCTCATATAATTAGAAATGAAGTTTGTACCTCGGTCAGACACCACCTCTCTGGGGAACCTCACACGGGAGAAGATCCCCATCAGTGCATGCCCCACCACGGGGGCCGTCACTGTCCTGAGCGGCATGGCTTCCGGGTACCGGGTAGCATGGTTCACCAAGACCAGGATAAACCTGTGACTGTCTTGGGGTCTAGTGGCCCCACAATGTCAATGCCCACTCGTTCAAAGGGGGTACTGACTACAGGTAAAGGTTGGAGAGGGGCCTTGTGCCTCCTTCCACTTTTCGCACTTGCCTGGCAAGTTTGATAGGTCCTACAATGAGTATCTGAATTATTTCGCATCTGGGGCCAATAAAAGTGGGAGACAAGCCTTTCAAATGTCTTGATCTGCCCCAGATCACCAGCTAAAGGAACATCATGAGCCAAACCCAGTAGGAAGGCTCTAGTCTGAAGCGCTGGGGTACCACCAGCACACGGGCTGACCCAGGCTCAGCAACTTTAGACTCGCTATACAAGAGACCGTTCTCCCAGTAGATCCAATGAGATCCAGACTGATCACCTGCTGGCTGGTTTGTGGCCTGTTGCATCAAACCCACAAGAGAAGGGCACTTCTGCTGCTCTTCACAAAATTCCTCCCTGGAGGGACCCCCATCTTGCTGCCAATGGGTCAGCTCAGGTAGGTTCCCCAGTTCAGAAATTTGCTCCCCTGTAGGTTACAGGGCATCCCGCTCAAGGTCTGCCTCCTCCTGCACCGTGGGAACAATGGTGGCTGGTTTCCCGCGCCCCCTACCTCTTCTCTTTAAGGCAGGTTCCTGGGCCATACTTTCAGGCTTCAGGATCTCTTGAATAACCTTAGCTGCCATAGACCAAGTGGTCCCACATGCCCACTGAGGCAGACCCAAAATCTCTAAATGCACCATCTTCTCCACCTTAACCCAAGGGGAGCTTTCCAGATCATTGCCTGACAGAAAATCAACAGGCATTGTGGGCCTCACAGCTACTTGAAGAGTACCAGAGACCCCCCCCACTCAAAGGGAACTTGAGCCACCTTGCAATGGCTCTCTTTGTTGTCAGAGGCAACAAATGGTAAGAATGCATTGGGCACCACCTGCTCTTCAGACACCAAGTGACACTTGACAGCTGTCACACTGGCTCCGGTGTCTCTCAGAGCCTCCACTCTATGGTCATTGATGCTCACCCACTTTCTGTATTTTTTAGTGTTGTCAGGCAGCTGAGTTCTAGGGACCATCTCAAAATCTCCTAATGAGAAAAGGGACATTTCCGAGGGACCCACCTACCTTGGGCACCCATCTCCTCCCCACCCAGGGCTACATTCGCCATCTGGCGGGGTGGTGCACGGGATGGCCCATACTGACCCTTTTGGGGACACTGGTGATCATACCAACAGTGTCCCACCTGCTCACACTGAAAGCAGGTAACAGGCTCCCAATGAACTGGTTTAACTGTCGGGGTCCTGACTTCTTCTCAGGAGGAGGCTGGGAACCCTTACCTTGGTTCCCTTTGGAAATTACTTTAGGGCCTTTTCTGGAACTCCCTCTGTTTACCCTTGTCCCCCCCACTCTTCTGCTGCGGACCCTGCCCACCTTTGGCAGAGTCTCCCACAAGACACTTGTGGACCCTGGTGCTGACCCAGCGGTCCGCCTCTTCTGCAAGCTTTCTATGGTTAGTCAACTTGCTATCAATAAGTTGCTGGCGTAGCTCTGGAAAACAATTAGCAGACAAGTGCTCCCTAGCAATCACATCATATTGCTACCCCTCAACCAACCATCCATAACTCTGCAAAAGAAAGACACATATTCTACCCAAGTGGTTCCCTCCAACTTCTTACAATCCCTGAGCCTCTGTCTATAGAGTTATGGAGTTAACCCATACCTTGTCATCAGTGCTTCTTTCATGTGGGCATAAGACATCCTATGATCACTGGGCAAGTCTAACAAAGTACCCCTACCTTCAGTTAAAAAGCGGACCCACAACCCCGCTCCCCAATCCTTCTCAGGGACCCGGTGGGCCAACATTGCTATCCCATAGGCTGAAAACCACTGCCCAATATCTTCACTTTTGTGGAAATCTTTGATGACATCCTTGGGAATATATACCCTGCCTTCTGAAGGCACAGATGGTACGCTGCCACCAGAGGGATTGAATTCTAAGCCCTTGGCCTTGATTTCTAACTCCCTCAACATCCTCTCATGTTCCATTCTCATTCTCTCTCTTTCCAAAGACAACCTGTTATTCTCTGTTTCCCTCTGACTCTCCATCTTGAGCTTAGCCAACTCCAGCTTGAGTGCCCTATTTCTCTCCCTGTCTTCCAACTCTCTGCCGGACAGGTCTTTGGAAGAGATAATGCTGCCAGGTGGAGAAAGTCCCCCTCCCCTGGCTAAAAACATGGGCCCATTTACATCCCCAACTGGCTCCACCACAATATCAGGGGCATTTCTGGCTTCTACCCAGGCCCTCAGCGCCTTTTGGTAGTCATCCTTTTTAGAAATGCCTGGTATAGCAAATTTCAATTTCTTGCAGAGATGCTTGAGCTGTTTCAAAGTGTATGTTTCCAACCTTTTTTCCTCAAATTCAAAATCCATAGATGCAATAGATGCTGGTTTACTCATGGTAGTAAGAATTGGGAGTTTTCAGGAAAAACTAACAATCCAAGAAAACAAATTCTGAAAAAAAGTATGTGGTCGCGTTTGGTCTGCACTCACTAGTAGTGTACACTAATCACTGTATATTAAACACAAATGCAAAGTCCAAATCCTCACTGCTGACCACCAATGTTAGATCTGGGGGTCTCTAGTTGGCAATGGTATTCACCTTTGTCCAACTAGGGACCCTTACTTCTAAGTCAGGATCAGGGGATTACACTCCTTAATAACCCTTGCTCACCCCCTTGGTAGCTTGGCACGAGCAGGCAGGCTTATCTCAGAGGCAGTGTGTTAAGCATTTGTGAATATGCACAGTAATACAGTGAAAACACTACAGATGGACACAACACAGGTTTTATAAAAATAAGTATTCTTTTAATATACTTAAACACAAGACCACAAACGACAAAATCGACAATACTACACTTAAGATTGCTTTAAAGGTGATAAAAGTTCAGGTTGATGATGAATGCCACAAAGTTCTCAACAAAGTACCTGGATGCATAACGCAAAGTAAACAAAAGGCTCGCAAAAGGAGAAATGCGTCGGTTCCGTGATCCAAGGAAAATGATGCATCGTGCCTCAATGCTTGCGCAGAGTAGGGGATGCGTCGTTATCTTTACCAGTGCAGAGGTGATGCGTAGATTCTCGGGCCTGCGGGCCCATTGTGGTACGCAAGATGGCGCCTTGATGCGATGCGATGATCCAGTTGCGATGCGAGAAGATGGCGCCCTTGATCAGAGATGCGATGATGATGCGTAGACGTCCTGGCAGCATTGCGACGACTCTGTACTTTGGAGCCGCGACAGGCCCTGCGACACGCTTCTCCGGTGATGCCATGGCGACTCTCTCGATGGCGTCACGCTTCTCCGGTGATGCGACAGCAGGCAGCTTCAATGAAAACACGCTTCCAGGGAGATGCGGCAAAGGCTCGCTTCTCCGGCAATGTAATGATTTCAGCTGCGGCAGCGACGCGCTTCCTCTTGATGCGTCGCGCTTCCAGCTCCCAGGGACACGCAAATGTCTGGAGGTGAGAATTCCCAGCAAGGAAATTCCGAGGGGAGCTGGAGATGAGGTCTTTTGTCCTTGAGACTTCAGCAAGAGGCAAGCACTGTTCAAGCCCTTGGAGAATATTCTGTAGATGATGAAAGTCTTTAAAAAGTTCCTTCTCCTTTCCTTGTCAATGGAGCAACCACTCCAGGCCAACCCAGCAAACAGTACACTGGCAGAGGGGCAGTCAAACTCCTGCAGCTTCTGTGGTTCTTCTCCATGGCAAAAGGTTTGTTGTTCCAGAAGTGGTCTAATTTCTTGGGATCAGGGTCTAAATATTTATACTCCAAAATCCTTTGTTCTCTGAAGGCAGAGAGGCCTCTGCCTAGTCCAAACCAGTTCCTGAGCACTGTGTTTACATGACTCCTTCCTTCCTTTCATAGTGCAGGGCAGAGACATCAGACAAGCTACAGGAGGTGGAGCTAGCATTGTAGAGGGAAGGGCCAGCCCTATTCAGGTCTCAGGTGCAACTCCTCCCTCACATCTAGATGCAGATCTCTCTATTCACCACTGGGCTGCCCCAGGCTGTCTCCTGGAATCCGCCAGCCCTGTCATTCAGAAACCCAGACAAGGAATAGACAACCTAGCAGAGGCAGGCCTGGACAGTTAGGCAAGAAAATACCTACTTTCTAAAAGTGATATTTTCAAACACGAAATATTACAACCAACTTTACAAAAATATGAATTTTATCATTCTGAGTTGAGGCATACTAAATATGAATTTCTACCATGTTCCCTGAGTCATTTAGGATTATAGGAATGTAATAATCTAACTGCCCATTCTAGCCTATGGAGAACAGGTAGCCTTGCAATAGTGAAAAATGAAAATGGCTGTAGTTCACTATTAGGACATGCCACACAAATCAGCGCATGTCCTACCCTCTACTTACAACGCACCCTGCCCTTGGGCCTACCATAGGGGTGTCTAATATGAAGCAAAGGGAAGGTTTAGGGACTGGAAAGTGGGTGCGCTTGCCAAGTTGACATGGCAGTACTAGACTGCACACAGGCCTTGCAATGGCAGGCCTGAGACAGACTTTTTACAAGCTGCTTCTGGGTGGCACAACCAGTGCTGCAAGTCCACCAGCAGCATTTGATTAACAAGCCCTGGGCACACATGGTGCACTGTACTAGGGGCTGACAGGTAAATCAAATAACCCAATCATGGAATTACCAATTAGTACATCAATTTAACATAGGGAGCACTTGCACTGTGGCACTGAATAGCAGTGGCACAGTGCCCAAAGCATATAACCAGCAAAAACATATCAAAACAGAGGAGGCAATCCGTCAAAATGGAAGGGAGACTCACGCCAATGTTGCCAGGTCTAACAGGCGGCCATACTAGACAACTAATTTACAGTTTATACAAGGCAAAATAAGTTGTACAATGTGTTAAAAAGCAAAGAAAACTTTCCTTCAGATCATTTGTATGCGGGGCCATGGTAACATTAATAAAATTAACATGGGATGGGGAGCATGGCAGGAGTAGATTGCAGACAAGCGAGTGCCCTGGGCTTCTACAGGCCAGTAGAAGCCTGCAGAACAACATTCTAATGTTGTTTTCCATTCACTGCTGCTGCTGTGATCAAAGGCCTCTTGGGCCTGAGGGGATTGAAATCCCCTGGATCACCAAAAGGCCTTTGTATTTGCCAATTAGAACATTTTGACTTCTGGAGTGGAATATTCCAATAGCCTTAGAGTCCTCCTAGCGGGCTCTACCGGCCATTAAAGTCCTGCTCCCTTGTTAAAGGCGCTCGCCTTCGGCTCGGGCCTATAATACTGGAGGGGGCCTTTAATGGCCAGTAGAGCCGGCTGGGTCGGGCTCTAATGCTATAGTAATCATTTTTGCTTGCAGAAGCCAAACAAATCAGAATTAATGCCCTCAGAGCAAGGTTAAGACCTTTACGGCCACATGCATCATTGTTGCCGTTTGCGATTTCTTAATTGCGAAAATTAAGGAATCGCAATAAAGAAATCGCAAAAGGCTATGCAGCAAGAAATCACAATTTTTTTGCGATTTCTTAAAATTCCTTAATTGCGATTCACAATTTGTGAATCGCAATTAAGGAATCCCTTCCAGTTGATTCCTATGGGCCTAGAGGCCCATAGGAATGAATGGGAAGTCATTCTCAATTTGCGATTTGCAATTTGCGAATCGCAAATTGAGAATGCAATTTCAAGGGTGCAGGGGGGGTCCAAAGGACCCCCCCTACACCCCTGAAATATAATTTTAAGTGCATTTTTCACACACACATGCCCCAAGGGCATGTGTGTGTGTCAAATTAAACTCTCAAAGAAGCACTTTTGTGCATTTTTGAAAGTTTTCGCAAATTACCATGACGGTCGACTTCATGGTAATTTACCTCTCCCTATTTGCGAATTCGCAAATTTAAAATACTCATGCATTGCATTTAACCCCTTCACTGCTAGGCCTTTTCCCCTCCTGTGCTGATGCTTTTTTTGGCGTTTTGGAGTAGTGCGCGCTTAGGCCCTTGTAACTTTTTGACCACATAAGGTATCCACGCCAAATTTGCGTCCATTTCTTCCAACATCATGTGGATTTGAAAGGCGCCCAGGGTTTGTGGATTCCCTTGGAGGGGTCCCAGAAATTAACCAAAATATAGTGATTTTTTTGTTTTTTTCAGAAAAATGGGAAAAACGGGCTGCAAATGAAAGCCTTTGGGTTTTTCCCTGAAAATGGTATCACAAAAGAGTTTGTGGAGCTGAAATCTCCATTTTCCCAGCTTTCAGGGAATGACAGTCTTTTGTCAGAGAACCGAAATTTTTCACTCAGTTTTGGCATGTTTCTGGGACATAGTCTATTTTTGCTATTTTTAGAGCTTTCCACCTCCTTCCAGTTAATGGTAGAAATGAGTTTGAAAGCAATAATGGATCCTAGAAAGCTTTACATTTTCGAAACGTAGACAACATTCTGAATTCAGAAAGGGGTCATTTGTCTAAATCCATGAAGGGTTTGTTATAGAAACTAACAGTTAGATATTGGAATAATTGAAAATTTGTTGAAAAAAACAGCCTTTTGTCTCAACGTTTTCACCTATAACTTTTTCTAATTTTGACAGCTCTTGGAAAGCAATATACCGTTATATTTGTTAGATCTTCCTGGTTGTGGGGATATATAGGACTTGTAGTTTCACCAAGAACCCGACGAACCCAGATCCAAAAACTGAGCAGCAACTTGCAATGGTATTTTTTCATTTACTGGGTATAGTGCACTTTGTCTTGGAAAATGTATACATGGAATAATCTGTATGAAAGACACCTATGTATTTATGAATTGGGTACAAATTATAGAGTTCAGAAACAGTATGTAATTGCACATTTTCAAAGTTGGGAATACTCATACTAGCATGAGAATTATTGGTCATTTTTCATAAAGATTTTTTTTTATACACAATGTCTTTCATTCAAAGGGAGAAATGCATGAAAGCTCAATTGGTAATAACAGTTGATTTACAAATCTGAATTACCCCAGGTGTCCCGATAAAAACGGTACCTCACTTGTGTGGGTCGGCCTTGTGCCTGCGACAGGAAACGGCGCAAAATGCAACGTGGTCACACCTAAATTTTGCAGTTACAAATTGACCCTTTTTTGGCAAAGTGCCTACCTGTAGTTTTTGCACCCTAGCTCTGCCGGCACCTAGGGAAACCTAGCAAACCTATAAATTTTTTTAAAGTAGACACCCAGGGGAATTTAGGATGGGATGACTTGACTGCCTACCACCAGGTTTTGTTACCCAGAATCCCTTGCAAAGCTAAGATTTTGACAAAAAAAACACATTTTCCTCACATTTCTGTGGTGGAAAGTTCTGGAATCTGCGTGGATCAACAAATTTCCACCCACCCAGCGTGCCCCCAGGTCTCTTGAAAAAAATGGTACCTCACTTGTGTGGGTCGGCCTTGTGCCTACGACAGGAAACGGCACAAAATGCAACGTGGTCGCACCTCAATTTCCCAGTGAAATCTTAAGCTCTTTGGACAAAGTGACTACCTTTTGTTTTTGAGCCGTAGCTCAGCCAGCACCTAGGGAAACCTAGCAAACCTATACATTTTTGAAAACTAGACACGCAGGGGAATTCAGGATGGGGTGACTCGTCTGCCTACCACCAGGTTTTGTTACCCAGAATCCCTTGCAAACCTAAAAATTTGACCCAAAAAACACATTTTCCTCACATTTCTGTGGTGGAAAGTTCTGGAATCTGCGTGGATCAACAAATTTCCACCCACCCAGCGTGCCCCCAGGTCTCCCAAAAAAAATGGTACCTCACTTGCGTGGGTAGGCATAGTGGCTGCGACATGAAACAGCGCAAAATGCAGCATGGTCGCACCTCAATTTCCCAGTGAAATTTAGCACGTTTCGGACAAAAAGATTACCTTTTGTTTTTGCGCCGTTGCTCTGCCAGCACCTAGGGAAACCTAGCAAACCTATACATTTTTGAAAACTAGACAGCCAGGGCAATTCAGGATGGGGTGACTCGTCTGCCTACCCCCAGGTTTTGTTACCCAGAATCCCTTGCAAACCTAAAAATTTGTCAAAAAAAACACATTTTCCTCACATTTCTGTGGTGGAAAGTTCTGGAATCTGCGTGGATCAACAAATTTCCACCCACCCAGTGTGCCCCCAAGTCTCCCGATAAAAATGGTACCTCACTTGCGTGGGTAGGCATAGTAGCTGCGACATGAAACAGCGCAAAAAGCAGCATGGTCGCACCTCAATTTCCCAGTGAAATTTAGCACGTTTCGGACAAAAAGACTACCTTTTGTTTTTGCACCGTAGCTCTGCCAGCACCTAGGGAAACCTAGCAAACCTATACATTTGTGAAAACTAGACACCCAGGGCAATTCAGGATGGGGTGACTCGTCTGCCTACCCCCAGGTTTTGTTACCCAGAATCCCTTGCAAACATAAAAAGTTGACAAAAAAACACATTTTCCTCACATTTCTGTGGTGGAAAGTTCTGGAACCTGCGTGGATCAACAAATTTCCACCCACCCAGCGTGCCCCCAGGTCTCCTGAAAAAAATGGTACCTCACTTGCGTGGGTAGGCATAGTCGCTGCGACATGAAACAGCGCAAAACGCAGCATGGTCGCACCTCAATTTCCCAGTGAAATTTAGCACTTTTCGGACAAAAAGACTACCTTTTGTTTTTGCACCGAAGCTCTGCCAGCACCTAGGGAAACCTAGAAAACCTATACATTTTTTAAAACTAGACACCCAGGGGAATTCAGGATGGGTTGACTCGTCTGCCTACCCCCAGGTTTTGTTACCCAGAATCCCTTGCAAACATAAACATTTGACAAAAAAAACACATTTTCCTCACATTTCTGTGGTGGAAAGTTCTGGAATCTGCGTGGATCAACAAGTTTCCACCCACCCAGCGTGCCCCCAGGTCTCCCAAAAAAAATGGTACCTCACTTACGTGGGTAGGCATAGTGGCTGCGACATGAAACAGCGCAAAACGCAGCATGGTTGCACCTCAATTTCCCAGTGAAATGTTGCACGCTTCGGACAAAAAGACTACCTTTTCTTTTTGCGCCAAAGCTCTGCCAGCATCTATGGAAACCTAGCAAACCTATACATTTTTGAAAACTAGACACCCAGGGGAATTCAGGATGGGGTGACTCGTCTCCCTACCCCCAGGTTTTGTTACCCATAATCCCTTGCAAACAAAAACATTTGACAAAAAATACACATTTCCCTCACATTTCTGTGGTGGAAAGTTCTGGAATCTGCGTGGATCCACAAAATTCCACCCACCCAGCGTGCCCCCAGGTCTCCTGAAAAAAATGGTACCTCACTTGCGTGGATAGACATAGTGGCTGCAACAGGAAACGGTTCAAATCATACGGTGGTGAATTTACATTACCTTATTGCAAAACTACCTTGATTTTGGGGGGGGCATCTGAGTTTGTGGCCCGGGGCTCGGTGGTATTCTTTGGAAAGTAGCAAACCCAAACAGTTCTGAAAACTAGACACCCGGGGGAGACCAGGGAGGTATGGCATGCGTGGGTCCCCCAATGTTTTCTTACCAAGAACTCCTTGCAAACCTTAAAATTAGGTAAAAATAGCACTTTTCCAAACTTTTTGGCGTGGGATCGCCATGCCGGCAAAAAAGTCCTACCACCCTGCGTTCCCCTTGTTCTCCCGAGTAAAAGGATACCTCACTTGTGTGGGTGCCCCAAAACAGAACACCCCAAAAATGAATTTTGAAAAAAGTAGTTTTTAGTCATATTTAAGTTTTACAAATTAAGCCCCCCAGCCTGAGTCACATGCCTTTGGCCCACCCACACAAGTGAGGTATCATTTTACTCGGGAGAACAAGGGAAACGCTGGGTGGTAGGACATTTGTTCCGGCAGCGAGATGCCACCCAATAAAGTACGGAAAAGTGGGTTTTTTAACCAAAATTTCAGGTTTGCAGGGGTTTCTGGGTAGGAAAACATTGGGGGACCCACGCATGCCATACCTCCCTGGACTCCCCCGGGTGTCTAGTTTTCAGAACTGTTTGGGTTTGGTAGTTTCCAAAGATGCCCGCCAAGCCCCGGGCCAAAAGCTCAGGTGGCCCCCTCAAAAAATAAGATTATTTGGCTAAAGGTAATGTTTTGGTCTCCACAGTATGAATTGGGCCTTTTCCTAAAGCAACCACTATGCCTACCCAGGCAAGTGAGGTACCATTTTATCGGGAGACCTTGGGGAACGTTGGTTGGGAGGTAATTTGTGTGAGCCCAGTGATGCCACGCTTTCCCACACTAAAACGTGTGAAAAACAGATTTTTTCCAAGCACAAAATGAGGTTTGCAAGGGATTCTGGGTAAAGGAACGTTGGAGGATCCACGCAAGCCATACCTCCTTGGAAGCCCCTGGGTGTCTACTTTTCAGAAATGTGTGGGTTTGGTAGGTTTCCCTAGATGGCTGTCTCGCACGGGGCCAAAAACCCAGGTAACCCCTCTTGCAAAAGCTGGTGAACTTAACATTTTCACCATTGTTCCTCAAAAACACACACATACAGGTTGGATTTGGCACGAGGGCGAGTGATGCTTCAGTACATAAAATTATATTAACAAGATATTTCAAAAAAATGAAATGGTCTGTCAATAAATAAATGCATAAAAACCGAACCAGTGACTCGCAACTCGTGAGCTGTAAAGCCACGACAAGGCACCAACCGTTTTACAGGCCATTCACGCACCTTTCATACCTGATACAAACCAGACCATTGACAGCATCCGAATGGAAAAGCAACACATTACAACTATCACAATAAGGGACAAGGTACACCCTAATGCAGAAAGAGAAAAAAAACAACTATTACTGCACACCCATCTAATCCGCAAGCACACACACATACTGGTTGGATTTGGCACGAGGGTGAGTGATGATTCAGTACATACAATTGGATACGCAAGTAATTTCATCAAAAATGCAATACACTGCGTATAATTGAAAGTATGATAAACTGAACCACTGACTCACAGCTCGTGAGCTGTAAAGCCACGTCAAGGCACCAACCTCTTTACAGGCCATTCATACACCTTTCGTACGGTTGACACATACAAAACATTCACACCGCCAGCCGCAGACCCATCACATTTCAACACTCACACCAGCAAACAGCGCCATTCAAGGGCCCATCACTTTCACACGCCCACATTTCTGACACTGCAACTACACAAAATGATGGACTGTGTGGAGTGTCACTCAACTAGCAGTGTGTGTAGTGACCAACAGAAAGTAACTACTCACACACCGCCTGCCGAGCGCCAGTCCACCCACACCACCATCCAAGCACCAGACCATGCACACTGCCAGCCAAACACCACTCAGCGCATACCGACAGCCAAGCACCACTCCACACACCGCCAGCCAAGCATCACTCCACGCACACCACCAGCCAAGCGCCACTCCACAAACACAACACCTTCCAAGCACCACTCCACACACACCACCAGCCAAGCATCACTCCACGCACACCACCAGCCAAGCGCCACCCCACAAACACAACACCATCCAAGCACCACTCCACACACACCGCCAGCCAAGCACCACTCCACACACACCGCCAGCCAAGCACCACTCCACTCACACCGCCAGCCAAGCACCTAACCATGCACTCCGCCAGCCAAGCAAAAATCCACGCACCCCCCAGCACAACTCCAATCCATGCACTATGCCAGCCAAGCACCAGACCACGCATACCACCAGCCAAGCGCCATCCACTCACACACCAGCCAAGCACCTAACCATGCACTCCGCCAGCCAAGCAAAAAAACACTCACCCCCCAGCACAACTCCAATCCATGCACTATGCCAGCCAAGCACCAGACCACGCACACCACCAGCCAAGCGCCAGTCCACGCACACCAACAATCCAAGCACAATCCTGCACACACCACCATCGAAATTAGAATTTTTTAAAGAAATACCACAAATCAAATGTAGAAACCTACAAATCTGCTAACACAAATTCAAAAACTAAATGCTTTGCACTAATGCAAACCTTAAAGCAGACTAAAAAGTATTACAGAAAACAGACCAGACAGTACACTTACAAGCTCAATGAAACTCCCAAAACTTCTTTTGTGTGTGGTACGATTTAAAACAAGCTGGCACACACAATCCAGGATTTGAAGGACAGTCAGGACAGTGCATACGAGACTCCCTCCGCACTTCTCTTCGCCAACAGACTCTACATCTTTTAGTGGGATTGTCTTTTGCAGTTGTGGGAGGAATGTATTCTGGAAAGTGGCGATCTTTCAGTCTAGCCACTTCCTCCACCACTCCAAATCTTGGCACACTTGCCTGTTCTACTAGTACAAGGCTGCCTATTATAGTCTCCTGAAACTTTACAAAAGGCATCTTTGACTCAGGACAAGATTTCTGGAAAACAACAAAAGCATTAAAGGATGCCAAGTGGAAAAGATGGATAGCCAACTTCTTGTACCAAACGTAAGCCTTTCGAAGAGCAGCATAAGGTTCCAACCTCTGATCTACTCTGTCAACACCACCCATGTGCCTATTATAGTCTAAAATGCACACAGGTTTACGCACTTCAGCAGTCTCACCCCGAACTGGCAGAGCTTCAGTGCTTTCGTCATGGATAGTAGTCAGCATGTAAACATCTCTCCTGTCTGAAAACTTCCCAGCTAGAAGCTTCCCACATCGCAATGCTGTAGACTGTCCCCGCACAAGCCTTTTGCAAACAAGTTCTATTGGGAAACCTTTCCGGTTACTGCGCATCGTGCCACATGCAACAGTGCCCACTTTGGCCAACTCCTTGAACAAACGCACACTAGTGTAGAAGTTATCTACATATAAATGGTGGCCTTTGTTAAATAATCGTCTACCTAGTTCCCACACAATTTTCTCAGTCACTCCAAAAGTGGACGGACAAGCAGAAGTGTTAATGCTGGAATCCTTACCGGTGTACACCCTGAAATTATAAACATATCCAGTATCACTGTCACACAGCATATACAGTTTGATTCCATAGCGTGCCCTCTTACTAGGAATGTATTGCCTAAAAACCAAGCGGCCCTTGAACAATACCAAAGACTCGTCCACAGCTATTTCTTTTCCAGGTGCAAAGATCTCAGGAAAATGATCAACAAAGTGATCAAGGACAGGCCGAATCTTAAAAAGACGGTCACAATCAGGGTGATCGCGTGGCAACGCTAAATCATTATCAACAAAATGCATCATGTGAAGAAGAAGCATATATCGATCACGAGTCATAACTGCTGGAAATATAGATGTTGCCATCAAGGGACTAGTGGACCAATAAGAAGACATTGATGGCTTCCTTAGCAAGCCCATCAAAAAAGTTAATCCCAAAAACTTCTTCATCTCTTCAACATATGTGGGAGACCAATGGGTAGCTCTAGAATGGGGCTTAAGGCTGGCACTGTGGTCCCTCAAATACTGCTCTGCATACAAATTAGTTTGCTCCACAATCTCCTGCAAAAACTCATCATCAAAAAACAACTGAAAAAATTGAATTGGCAAAAAATTGTCAGTATTCACTCTACACCCTGGAACACCAATGAAGTCTGGCAATTCCGGCTGCACCATGCCAGGGGCAACCCAGACGTCATCACTAACATCAGGAGAAGAAGCCACCCTAGACTGCAGGCCAGATGCCTCTTGCTGCACTACATCAACGGGAACACTAGCATCCCCAGATGCCTCTTGCATCACTACACCAACAGGAATACTAGCATCCCCAGATACATTTTGCATCTCTACACCAACAGGAGAACTCACATCCCCAGCTGCCTCTTGCATCTCAACATCAACAGAAGAACTCGCATCCCCAGATGCCACTTGCTGCTCAACAACAACAGAAAGACTAGCAGCACCAGATGCCTCATGCTGCTCTACAACAGGAAGACTAGCAGCACCAGATAACCCTTGGCGCACCACAGCAATGTGAAACCTTTTGGGCGCAGCCTTTACCACACTTGCCTCTTCCCGACGAGAAAAAAAGGGAAACCTTGAGGACCTAGGCTGCCGCTCACATGGCTCTTGCCTCTCTACCGGCACATCAATGTCCCTCTCTACCACAGGCACTTCATCAGCACTAGAAGAAGAATCATCATCCGATGATACCATGCGAAGAGAAAACTCACTGCCTGAATCTTCTGCACCTACCTCATGCTCCGAATCGGAGTCAGTGTCTGGACCATGGTCAGAGGAAGACTCAAAAAGCAAACTAACAACCTGCTTAGCAGTCATCCTGCGAGCAGCCATTATCCTTAGAAAGCAAGAAGACTACACACACAAGTGAACAACAACTTACACTGTGCAAAGTAAGAAGTAAACAAGGTAGAGTCTTCACACAAAAATCAATACACTCAAAAACAATTCAAATCTAACCAAATATAAGAACACTCACCAGCACCTACTCTGCTGAAACACAGCAAGAAGAAAGGAAATCCCACTGGAAAGAAAAAAAAAGTATAGATTGGACAAAGTACACATCAAGCAGCAATACAAAAAAAAAAGTAAACAATCAAGAAACACAAAGCCACACAAACAGCAATAACTTCACTTTTCATAAAAACACATTCATCTAGGAAAAGTAGTACAAAAAACATTTACTTACCAAGCACATGCAACTACACAAGCTGCAAAACCAGCATTAACTGAACCACAACCTACACCAATACAAACAGCAAAAGCCTGGAACAAAAACAAAGAAGAAAAAAAATAAATGAATACTACATTTCACAAACAACATAACAAATGAATAAACAACACACAAATTTACCCCCAAAATCACAACCACACAGATGGGCCATCAAAAAGGGAAAAACGGACAAAAGTACGGGTTGATTTGCCCACCGGGGGGGCCAGAAAATCTAAATTTAAAATCCGAACCACCTGGAAGCGACCCTTGCCCAATGGGTCACTTCCTACAATCTAAAATAAAATCCCTGGTGCTAGTGGGGACATTTCCACCGCACAATCGCAATGCTGTGCGCGACCGTGAGGCAGAAATGCCCTGCAAAGAGACATCAGAAGAGAGGAAATTCACTTACCTCTCCCCTGATGCCTCTTTGCAGCCCCAAACCCCCCCAAATATCTCAAAACCAACCTAACACCTCCAGGCGCAGGAAGCAAATGGCTTCCCGACCGCCTGGGAATCCCTGAAGATGTTGGCGCGTGCTGTGCGCACTGACGTCATCAGGGATTCTCATGGGGAGGGGGACAACAGAATTACTGTGGTTAACTGTGATGCTGGACAGAGGAACTTGCATCCTTGATTTTCACAAGCGCAATCCAAAAACAATTCCTATGACCAGGAGCTTCTTTCTCCCCATCTGCTGCTCCCATCAGTCTCTGACCATTTATACACATAAGAGGCATGTGAACTCACACAGAAGATCCCCGTTTGGCAACGCCCACCAACTAGCGGAGTGCACCATCTTTCCTAAATTTACCCACTATGATGGACAGCTCACTCAAGGGACCTGTGCACACATTGGTGCGATTGCATAGTAACACACACGGTCACTGGAGACAAAGCAAGCGCTCGAGTTGCAGCACAAATTCAGGAAAACATTCATCAGCCCAACAACATTTGTGACCTTCCCACTATGATGGACAGCTCACACAAGGGACCCCTGCGCACATCTGTGCAATTGCATAGTAACGCACACATGGACACTGGAGACAAAGATGGCGCTCGAGTTGCAGCACAAATTCAGGAAGACAATCATCAGCCCAAAAACATTTGTGAGCTTCCCACTATGATGGACAGCTCACTCAAGGTACCCCTGCGCACATCGGTGCAATGGCATAATAACACACACAAAGGTCACTATAGACAAAGCAGGTGATCGAGTTGCAGCACAAATTCAGGAAAACATTCATCAGCCCAAAAACATTTGTGACCTTTCCACTATGATGGACAGCTCACACAAGGGACCCCTGCGCACATCTGTGCGATTGCATAGTAACGCACACATGGACACTGGAGACAAAGATGGCGCTTGAGTTGCAGCACAAATTCAGGAAAACAATCATCAGCCCAAAAACATTTGTGAGCTTCCAACTATGATGGACAGCTCACTCAAGGGACCTGTGCACACATTGGTGCAATGGCATAGTAACACACACGGTCACTGGAGACAAAGCAAGCGCTCGAGTTGCAGCACAAATTCAGGAAAACATTCATCAGCCCAAAAACATTTGTGACCTTCCCACTATGATGGACAGCTCACACAAGGGACCCCTGCGCACATTTGTGCGATTGCATAGTAACGCACACATGGTCAATGGAGACAAAGATGGCGCTCGAGTTGCAGCACAAATTCAGGAAAACAATCATCAGCCCAAAAACATTTGTGAGCTTCCCACTATGATGGACAGCTCACTCAAGGGACCTGTGCACACATTGGTGCGATGGCATAGTAACACACACGGTCACTGGAGACACTAACCAACCAGCAGGAGTTAAAAGACAAATTTGATGCATTAGCTGCCAGAACTGCTGAACTGGAATCTTCAGTAACAGATTTAAAAAAGCTTGCCACTCAGCATAGTAAAAAGCTTGAGGATCTTAGACTAAGGGAGCAAGGACTCCAAGAAAAAATGGAGTCCTTAGAAAACGCACAAGGACGAAATAATCTGCGCCTACTGAAAGTCCCAGAAGGGGCAGAGGCGGGCAATATTAAAGAGTTTGTGGCCAGATTGATCAAACAAACTATTGAGCTGGAGGTATCGGAAGAAGAAATATTAAAAGATATTCAACGAGTCCACAGAGACCCATTCAGGCTAAATCCGAACGAAGATCCTAGTGCTTTTTCTGTCTTATACTCTAAAAGAAGAGATCCTCAACAGAGCCTTAAGAACCAGCGAACTTTCGTCAGATGGATTTTCTTATCAGATTAGATCTGATGTCTCTTCTATTACAGCGTCTAGGCAATGGGAGCTCGGTAAGCTGTTAGAACCCTTCAAACAACTAGGCGCTACTGCTCAGCTTAAATTTCCTGCATCACTGAAAGTGATGTATACAAATAAAATGAAAGTCCTAAAAAGATTGGATGAGGCAGAAGAATATCTACAATTACTCACAGACGATAATCAAAGAGAGCAAGCTAATAAATATTGGAAACTACTGAAGACCTCAGATTATGCATTCTCCATTATTAACATGGTTAGCCGTACATTTTTCACTACTCTCAATTTATACAGATGATACACCCGGGTGGAGGAGTTTCAATGGCCAAGTTATGCCAAGGTAAGGAGGGGGGTTCTCCAGGGGAGCACAGGAGGGTCAGGACTGGGGGGGGGGGGGAGGTGAGGGCACTGGGTGGGGAGCATTGGGGAAAAAAAAGTAAAAAAATGTCCAAATCGCCATAATCAAATTTTATTTGTTTATACCTTTGTTAGGAGATTTAGCGCAAGGTAGGGTAGCTCCTGCATCATATATCAAGATTTTGTTGTGGAATGTGAACGGCGTACGAGTTAAACATAGAGGAGAGAGAATTCTTCAGTATCTAAAGGACGCACCTGAAAATATATTTATTTTACAAGAGATTCACTCCACCGAACAAGAATTAAGAGATATCTTTATGAAAAAAAAATTGATCCAGCAGGTGATAACCTCTTCGCAACAAATGTCCACTAAAGGGGTTGCCATATTGAATAAATCTAATTCAGAGATAAATTTGCTACAATCTAAGTCTGATAAAAAGGGGAGATGGGTTATAGCAAATATAAAACAACATTCGTATAAATTTACGATCGTAGGATACTATGGTCCTAACTTAGATGACACCCTCCCTTTAAAAGACCTTTTGGTTGAACTCCTAGATTTTGAGGATCCAGTCATTCTTGCAGGGGATTTTAATCTAGTACTTGATCCAAAGTTGGACAAGTCATCCTCTGCTAGATTCTCACATAATCCCAAAACCAGGGCTGTATTATCCAATGTGATCATTCAGTTTGGCTGGAAAGACATTTGGCGACAAAAAAATGGCACAAAAAGAGAATTCACATTCCACAATAAGAAATTACGACACAAATCTAGATTAGATTTTTTTCTAATTGCAGAACACCTAGCTAAGCAAGTGGAGGAGATAAAACATCTTGGTGCCCATATTTCTGATCACTCAGCGGTTACTCTAACCAGTCAGTCAAATTAACTTTATTAAATTCGATTAAAAATCATACAAAGGACATAGAAAAAGATATTATATACAAGTAAAATACAATTAAACAATTTCATTTCAATCGAATTTCTTATGACATGGTGTTACAATAAAAACAGTATTTAAAAATCAATAAAAACAATAAAAACAATTTATACAAAGGGAGTTACAACATTCTTACGTCTTCTTGATCTAGCCACTGCTACTAGAAAATTTGCCATGGAGAATGTGATATGTATATTGTCCAATGATTGTAGATAGCACATGGCTGGTCTTACCTGGGAGAAACCAGCATCCCTCAAAACAGGTAACAGATATTGTTTTCTCTGGTCAGAGAAGAAATCGCAAAACATAATAAAGTGCATAGTGTCTTGAACTGAAAAATTGTCACAAGTACAGGGTGGTGCTAGCTCTGGATTTACCCAAGAATTAAAACTGCCCAAATAAAAATGGATAAGGTTAAAGCTAAATGTTGTTAACAGGAACCTGTGAAATGGGTTAGTGACAAAATATAAATAGGGTTCCAGTGCAGGAGAGTGAACTAACAAATAATGACGTCTAACTGTGGGCTTTAACAATTCTGTTTCTTCTCGAATCATTCTTTCCCTTAACATGAATTGTTTTTTAATAACAACCACATCCGGTTTTGTAATACCAGAGGGGTCAGTAAATAATTCTGGTCAACCCAGGTCCAAGAAAGATTTTTTTAAATAGGCCAGCCATGGGATTGTACTACTATACTCCAGACTCATGACATCCTTCATAATCAGGTGATTTAGATTCAATTCTGTATTTAACCATGTCTTGAGCCAATATGTTAAGGGCGCCAATCTCAGCCTATCCTGAACATAGTCCAAACCTACCTCTGCATGAGTGGAAAAAGTTGGTGTTGATTGAGGAAGGTACAAAAGAGAACGTAGGAATCTCTTTTCTGCCTTCTGAATTTTGTCCAGGCATACGTAGCCCCATAAAGGCGCACCATATAGTGCCACAGGAAGGGATTTGCTGTTGTACACCTTTAGGATGGCTTCCATTGGTCTATGACCCAGTCTTTTGGCGAAACCCAGGATGGCCATTGATGTCCTTAACACCGATAGGCTTTTGGCCCGTACCTGAGGTCCCCAGGTGCCCTTGCTGTCAAAAAGCACGCCAAGGTAGGGGAAAACGGGGACTCTAGAGACTACCTCTCCTTTACACCAAAAATTTTTCACCATGGCCCTTTTCTTATAGGGTCCTATGACCATAGTGTGGGATTTAGAAGAATTAACCTTCAAATCAAGCCGGTCCATGAAGGAGCCAAATGCGTCTAAAAGCTGTTGGAGACAGACGCCAGTACGAGCTATGAGTACTGCGTCGTCCGCGTATAGGAGAGCAGGAATCTTAACTTCTCCTACATGCGGAACGTCTCTCACAGCCCCCTCTAGGTGGTTGCCTAGGCCATTGATGTAAATAGTGAATAGCAGGGGTGCTAATATTCAGCCCTGCATAACTCCCCGCAACGAATTAAATCGAGACGTGCATCTGCCATCTTTTGTAACCCTCACTACAGCAAAGAGTTCCCGATGGAGTGAGGCTATGAACCCAACCAGGGCCTCATCGATCCCCATCCTCAGGAGGATTTCCCATAACTTAGACCTGTTGACCAAATCGAAGGCCGAGGAGAGGTCCATGAACGCTAAGTTCAGTGACCCCTCCTTGGCCACCGTGTACTTGGAGATCAACAAGTGTAAGTTTGCGCACTGTTCAATCGTGCCTCCTTTCTCTCTGAAGCCATACTGGATGTCGGCCAGACCACCACAGCCTTCCAGGCTGTCCCTTAACCTAGCCAAAAGGACTCTGCCCAAGATCTTTATAGCAGAGTCCAAAAGGGATATAGGCTGGTAACACCCAGGGTCATTCCTTTTGCCCTTTTTAAATATGGGAGCTATTGTGGAGGTCGCCCATGTGGTTGGAGGTGGGGTGCTGTTAGCTGCTATAAACCAGTTCGCCAGGATACCGGGCCATAGTTTCGGCAAATGAATATAAAAGTCAGCCGGTACCCCGTCCGGGCCAGGGGCTTTATTCCTAGTGGTTGCGCGGATTGCTTTCTCAGCCTCGGCACTATTAAAGTGCAGAGGCATGGCCACTGAAAGGGACATATTAAGTGGGTGAGTGGTGGGGCCGCTAACTCCATAAGCAGAACCAAAATGTGCCAACCACTTATCATCTGGGATGACGCAGTCTGTATCTAGGTTGGATGACTCAGAGAAATAAGGGTGGTTAATTACAGCCCAGAATTGCCTGCTATCCCGCAAGATGTTGGTAGAGATTAGATTTTCCCAAGCCTCCTGTTTGATACAATCCTGTCTACTCTTAATAGCTTTCCTATAATCTTTACGCAAAATTGCAACCAAAGCCCTGTTCCTAGGATTTGCTTTAAGAGCCGATTTTAGGGATTTAAGGGCTTTAGAGCAGGAAGGATCAAACCATCGACAATGTTTAAAATCTCCCTTCCTACATTGAACCGTGAGGTTAGAAGAAACTTTACTGCATATTAATTGAAAGGCATCAACGATGTCATGGCCTTGTGAGGATGGGTTTTGGCAGATCGTGATCTGGTCCTTTATCTGCGGACCAATGTCAGTATAAAAATCGACGGGAACTACATACGCCCACTTCAGCCGTCTGCCCTTGTCAGTTAAACGTAAAGCAGGTCCAGGACTGACCTGTCCCGGCTTGGGGCCCATTGAATCCCCCCAAGCTGCCACCAGGAGGACAGGATTGTGATCACTGAAGGGGGAGGGGACAGTACGATAAGAAATAGTTCGGTTGAGGATAACAGGGGTCACAAAAATGTAATCAATGATAGTCCCAGGCATTGACCCCTTAAAAGTTGGTATTCTAGATTCCCCCTCCCTCATCTTACATTCAAAAAGGTTGAAGTTGGCCAGGAGATCTTCCAATTCTTCACCTGCCTTGGTGTGCTCTAAATGAGGGCCCTCCAGGTCCAATGTCTCCATGCAATCGATTTTGCCACAACTAAAATCACAAGGATGAATGTTAAAATCGCCCATTAACACGAGGTCATAGCTAGTATGGGAATTTTGACTGACTGAGTTTAAAAACAAATCCAACCTGGCAATATTGTCACCACCATATTCCTTATTAACAGAGTTATAAAAATTAATGAACAAGGTGCTCTTCGAGGGGCTAATTTCCCTTTCTACAATTAAACAGTTCGGGTAGTCATATTTAATCTGCTTCAGTGACCCCTTGAGATCAAGTGAAAAAAGAGTCAGGAGGCCCCCCCTTGCTCTACCCACATTACTAGGGCTTGCCGCTACGGCAAAACCTACGAAACTGTCCAACCAAAGTCGGGACGTCGTGTCCCACGTTTCCTGCAAAGCAATGACGTTGTAATCTCAAATAAAGCTAACCCGTTCAATGTCGCTCATTTTCGAACTAATGCCTGCGACATTCCAACTAAGAATTTTACATCCTACACCTCCATTTGCCCTGCTTTGGTCAGTAATCGAGGATAACTCTTCAGTTGGTAGTCAATCCATATCGTCCATACCAGACAGAGGGTCATAATGGTTACTCAAGCTCAACCCACCCTCCTCGATTGTATCCTGGGAATCCTGTTGGGTCATTATCAAAGGGGCACTTGGTGCTATTGCTGGTTGTGTCTGTATGCAAATGTTATCATTTCTGCATGCCACTGCTGCCCTCAAACCCTGCCATCTGGCTTGATAATTACTTTTTGGTGTAGGGTAGGCTGGGGTTGATAGAAGAAGCCTAGGGGAACTGGTCTCAGATGGTCCCCAGACAATATCGCCGAGCCATCCCAAAAAAGTCTATCAGCCACTTCTGACCTGCAAAAATTTACCACCACACAATCACCGTATACAGTTTTCGGTTGTTTGCCAGTCCACCCCACCCTCCTTGCGTGAATAATCAAGTCTGCAATGTTCTCCCCACAACATCTCTCAGCACACCAAGACTTCGCTTTGGCCATGAGGTCCCTGGTTGATTCCCGTTCCCCTTCCCTGAGAGGGTCTACCCCAATAAACACCGCTACCAGAGGAGACGCCTCTGGCGGCAGGTTAAGTTTGTATGAACTTGGGGTGACCCTCCTCTGGGGCGGTAGGCACTTCTGGGGCAAAGCCATAGGCTGGGATCCCAAAATGGGGGCATTAACCGACACCTGGGGAGGAACAGTGATTAAAACCTGTGGCCTAATGTCTTTACGCATGGTGCCACTTGTGGGGAGAATATTAGGCAAGTTGCCTGCTGGTACCACGCCCCTGCCCACTACCTCAGTTTGACCCTCGCTTGTTTGCACGATGTTGGAAGGTAGCGAGCGTGCAATTCTATCAATGAGGGAACATTTCTTTAAGAGACCTTCCAAGCATGTGTTTAAGGTGTCCGCAATGTCTTTGGCAATACCCACCAGGAGGGGTTAAATCCTGGCCACAAAAAGGTCTTCTAGTTTGTCCTCCAAACTGGCCGGCTTATCGACAATAATTGGCGTTGTGTGGACTTTTTTCCCTTTCTTGCCTTTGTTTATTTGTGGGGCCAACTGGGGGGGAGCGCTAGGGGGTGTAACAGATGAGGTAGGCACAGTATCATTGTTTGTTTGGGCCGGGGGGGGAGATTAACAATAGTAACGAGGGGTTCCAAAGGGACGCTGGAAGTATTAGTAGAGATGGGTACTCCGGCCTCCGGTGTTTGTGATGGTGCAGTTATTCGAGGGGAGGTCAAGGCGATGCCCAGTTCTTGCTCAGCGTTGGCAATCTCCTTTGTTAGTGCCCCCACTGCAGAGGAAAGGTATGACATGATAGAATTGGAATGCCTCGGGACCTTAGCATTTTTGCCCCCCTCTTCCATAGTCAGGTTTTTCTTCCTCTTACCCATTTCAAATGGTGGATGTTAGGGGATTGGCCCGGCCCGGCCTCCTTCGGACCCGGACGGCCACAGACGGCCCGCCCTCTGCCCGGGCTCCGCCCAGCACCGTCCGCGCGCGTCCGCTACGCGGAGGGAGCTCCGTGATTTTAAGCGCCTCCGGGCGCGTGGGACAGGAAGTGGCCGCAAGGGACGCTGGGAACCGTAGTTCCTCCCCTAGGCGGCCGGGATGGAGATTGGCACCGGCAGCAGGAGGAAACAACGGCGTCAGCGGCCCAGCGCCCAGCAGTGGTCCCCTCGGCGGTATGTAGGCTCCTAACTTGCCCCCAGCAGTGTTGTCAGCAATGGCCCCGCTCCCTCAGGGGAGCTCCGTGATTTTAAGCGCCTCCGGGCGCGCGGGACAGGAAGTGGCCGCAAGGGACGCTGGGAACCGTAGTTCCTCCCCTCGGCGGCCGGGATAGAGATTGGCAACGGCAGCGGGAGGAAACAACGGCGTCAGCGGCCCAGCGCCCAGCAGTGGTCCCCTCGGCGGTATGTAGGCTCCTGCCTTGCCCCCAGCAGTGTTGTCGGCAATGGTTACTCTAACCTTAAAATTATCAGGTTCTCAGTTGGTCAGGAGATGGACTATAGATAGAAGCATTCTGTTGGAGGAAGAGGTAATAGATAAACTGATAGAGGAATCAAATGAGTTTTTTACTCTCAATCTAGGTACAGCTACACTCCCAGTTGTCTGGGACAATTATAAAGCTTTTTTGAGAGGGCGACTATTAGCACTTCAGATTGCAAAACACCGAGCATATAGGGCGCAAATTTCACAGATCGAAGCAAGAATAAAAGCCTTGGAACAAGTTGTATTAGCTCCCAGTCTACCAGATGAAGAGAATAACAATAAAAAAGATCTGTTAACTTGTAAATTACAGTTAGAGCAGGTATTAGATGGAAGGCTGAGGAAGCGTTGGCAGGCCAGCTCATTAGCTCACTTTGAATACGGAGAGGTCAGCGGAAAGCTCTTAGCCTGGAAAACAAAAAAGGATATCAAGAAGAACTCTATAAAGGAAGTACAGATCATAAATACGGATGTGATTTCAGATAATAGAATAGATATTGAGCAGGCTTTCTACTATCACTTTGATGAAGTCTATAGAGAAGATTTACTCCCACAACAATCAATACAGTCATGGCTTGACCAATATCAGGTTCAATCTTTAGATGAGCAGGCTTCGCATAATCTCAATAGAGAGATTAGCTCCACTGAAATAGCATCAGCGATAGACTCCACCAAGAGAAGTGATGGGCTACCTTCAGAGATCTATAAACTATTAGCACCTGTAGTAATACCAATTCTGAAACTGCTATTTACCTTTATATTCGAGGAAGGAGGCGAAATTCCTGTTTCTTGGAATGATGCCATAGTGGTCCTTATTTTAAAACCAATGAAGAGATCATTTCAGTGTGATTCATACAGGCCAATCTCCCTCTTTAACACTGATTACAAGCTCATGGCAAATATATTAGCGGAGAGACTAAACGGTACAGCAGGTAAACTTCTACACCTAGATCAAAAGGGCTTTATCAGAGGTCGTTCTATACAAGATCTCACACAAGCGTTGGTGGGTGCAATATATGTTGCTTTCCAATATAAAGTACCACTAGCGGTCATTACATTAGATGCCGCAAAGGCTTTTGACCGCGTTAATTGGGAATTCCTGGCCAAAGTATTAGAAAAGGTTAATTTAGGAAAAAACTCCTGTAGGGTAATAGCAGCATTCTACCAAGCTCCCTTAGCTAGATTATTAATAAATGGCAGCTTATCTTCTCCTATAAAAATCCAAAGAGGGACAAGACAAGGGTGCCCGCTATCACCCTTGCTTTTTGACCTATATATGGAATCATTTGCACAAAAGATCACACAAGACCAAGATATTCTTCCCTTTAAATCTAAAAATTGGGTGAAAAAAGTCGCTCTATATGCGGACAATTTGATGGTATACACTATTGACCCTATCAAATCAATTCCTCTCATATATAAAGCTGCAGAGCAGTTTGGCCAAGTTTCTGGATATATGATTAATCAAGCCAAATCAGAATGTATGTGCTGGAATATAACCCAGGCTAATCACATTCCTATTTTGAAAAACCAAATTAGATATCTGGGAATTCAAATCACACAGGACATAAATCAACTTGCAGAAAAAAACCTTGTAAAGATCGATGAAGAAATGGCGGAATCTTTAAAAAACTGGTCATTTCTGCCTTGTACTCTAATTGGTAGGATCAATATAATAAAAATTATGCTGTTACCCAAAATAATATATATATTCCAGAATATCCCACTCGCTTTTAAAGAACCTAGACTAACAAAGATCCAAGCCAAATGGAATTCTTTTATCTAGGCCTCAAAAGGCATAAGAATTTCTTGGAAAAAGCTTCGTAGAAAAAAAGGCAAGGGTGGGCTGTGCGCATCAGATTTGAGAGTTTATGCCTGGACACTATTATTGAAAGCTGGAATAAGCTTATTTGATACTTTAGGGGGGACTGAAACAGACTTCATGTTTCAAAATATGCTATCTGAGACTCAGGGAGGGTCTCATGCATTTATGTTTAAGTTTGGAGATATGCGTTTTTTCAAAAAAGAGTAAGAAAAATGCTGAACATTCCATATTATGCTGCTATAGCCCCAATTTGGGACTCCCCCGGCTCTCCCGAATGGACTAAAGACCTACTATCTATAGCTCTGCAGAGCGCAAACATCAGATTATGGGGCCAGCTATTGCCTGCAAGGAACCTTTTGAGTTGGGAAGACATTTCTATTTTGACAGATAAAAACGTATCTAAATTCAAGTACTTTCAAATTAAAAGCTGGGACCAGGCTGTTACAGAGGATAAAGGTGTTAAAACTATTTTGGATGAACTCTTAATGAAGAAAACAAGATTCCTTAAAACATCAGCGCTTTATTGGACAATACTCGAGGGAGAAGATGGAGAGTTCAGCCTTCCGGAACAACTATGGAGGGACCAAGTTTTGGATGTCGACTTGCAGAATCTATGGCAAGTATCCTTTGATTTACTACATCTTACGGTCTCACCTGCCAATTTAAAGCGGAATCACTTGTTTTCTCTTCATAGGGTATACTGGTCCCCGGCTAGGCTTGCCAAATTCTCAAAGGGGCCTACACCTTGTTGGCCAAAGTGCAATTTGGAAAAAGCAGATGACCTCCATATTTTTATAACCTGTCCTGCACCCATACAATTTTGGTTTGAAGTACAAGAAGGTATGAAAGCCCTTTTTGGGTATGAAATACAGGTTAGTACACAACAAGTTTTTTTGGGAATTCCCTCCAATTATGAGGAAGTACCTCAAGACAGTAATAAGTAATTTTTCTATTTAATTATTCTAGCCCGTAGAGAAATATGTAAATTGTGGGTGAGCAATACTGTACCAACATATTTAGATTGGATTAGGGCAATCAGGCATACTCTTAGTTTGGATAAAGTGGTATGGAAGAGAAGGAAGCATTTTTGGACTCCCTGTATTAACTGGCTCGATGGACTATAATCAACTTTGTCCAATGATTATGCCTTTTTGTGGAATGAACCACCCTAAGATCAGTCCAAGGGTCTGGTAAAATGGGAGACTGAGCTGACTGTTGACATGGTGGTACCGTGAGACTTATACTGGGTGTCTGCAAAAAGAGCTCCAATAAAGATTCTCTGTATATTCAAAACCGAAAATATCTTTACTGGCGTATGAGGACAAAAAAAAAAAAATAACACTGTGTTAATGTTGTATTCCCAACCTGGTGGCACTATGCGATAGTATCAGGATAACGCGCTAAATGACCGCGAAAAATGAACACGACACCAAAAAAATGTGAAATAACAACGCAAAAAAAGTTTTGATGCCCCAAATCTCGATACAAAAATCAGCGACAACCAGCGACAGGCCTGCAGTTCTAACGCATCATGTGGGGAAATGCACTATAAAAACAAGAAAAATAAAACCCCAAAACCAAATTAAGCTGCATAGCACCGTGGATGCACCCGACCGAGTGCAAAGGACAACCGGTACCCCACAAGCCCAACGAAGGACCAGGCAGGAACCCCGTGTTTGGGGAAGGGCAAGGGGAAGAGGACGATGGGGTTCAGTCGCAGGAAGACCGGATCATCGTCACAGAGGTGATAGAACACTACCAACAACTGTTCGACACCTCCACTGCGTCATTTGCAACACAAACGGAAATATGGCAGTACAGCATGAACAACGTGAATGCAGTCGGAGTGTCAAAGAGGTCAATCGAGGAGGTCAAGTGGTGCTGGCATGATGTGCAAAGTCAAAACAAACAGAAACTCACTGCCAACAGGAAGGCAGCAAAGGCGACTGGAGGAGGGAGTCCTGTGCCAAAGGAGGAGCTGAATGAGCTGGAGGAAATGGGGGCCACAGTCATCAGTGTGGAGACAATGCAAGGAGTTGGGCACACAGACACAGCACGATATGACCTGACCCAACAGCAACAGGGTGAGTAACAACCAGTGACTGGGGGACAGAGGGAGATGGGCACAATGGAACACATGCATAATCATGTGTAGCACACTGCACACCCAGAATGATTGTGGACCATGCCCCTGTTATGCTTCGCCCACTGCAGCACACATAGAAACACCAAGTAGGCCCCCACCCACTATGTGCACAAACGAGCCCCCCTCCCTATCACCAATCCCACAACCTACCCATGCACATGTGCTGAATACAGCTAAGCAGCGACTCTGTGAACCAAACTGACAATGCAAGTGGCACTGCATGACCGACAGCATGGCTGCAAGCAAAATACATGACATGGTGCACGACACAACCCTGGAGTGGCCCAGTGTGAATCACATCCTCAAAGTAGCATGTCACACTCTGACACATCCACATGAACATTCAACCCCTGATGTCTTCAGACAAACAATGCACAAGAGTACAAAAACGGTCCAAGAGCGCAAATGACCCAAGTCGCCAACATTTCAGCACTGTAAAAGCACACAAGTCAAAGGCACACCACCTCAAAGGGATAAGGGGCCGCTAAATCAGAGCTGCAGGGGCGACTCCCCCATAGTGCAGCACACACACAGCAATCACAGCACATCCACATTGACGACAATGTGGTACAAAGTGCAACACTTTCACTATAGGACAGAGGGCACAAATGGTGCCTCTTGTGCGTAGAAACTGGCCAATCTCATCTGGCATTGCAGGAAACTGTAGGATGATAATGTACGATTACAACCTCAAATTCGTCATGTAGTCGAAATGTCCACTTTCTCCCATCAAATAGCCAGCTCCTTTACATTGCAGAAGGAAATAAACACCTCCTGCAGAGCAGACCAGACATCTCTTCAGTGATAATGAAGAGGACCCCCTGGCCATCTGCTCTGACACCCTCCAACAGCTCGTAGATAGCCTCTGCACCCCACCTCCAGGAGCAGGTCAGCCCAGCTGCACGAGGTGACCCCATCCCCTGCACAGACCACACAGCAAGAAGCACCTTCTCCCACGGCTGGCTCACAGGACCTCCAAGACCAACACATGGCATTCCAACGCCATGTGTTAGACCTCCTGAGGGGCTGGCTGATCAGCTGTAGGTGGGGTTTGACGTCATGGCAGCCAAACTAGATGCCATACGTTGGTGTCTAAGTCCCATCAGGGACCACTTACAGTTCCTAACGGACACCCACTGTCCGCTCCATGCTCTCCAACAATCCTTGGCTGACATCCCTGGGGCCATTACTCGGATGCAGGAACTGTCTAGTCAGACAGGCTCCAGCAAGGACAGCACAGAGTTGGCACAGATACGGAGGATAATGGAGACCATGGAGCCGATGCAGGCTGGATGTATGGCTGCCATGGCTGAACACCAGCGAGATGTAGCTAGGATCTTCTATTCCCCCCGCAGATCCTCATCTTGCCATTGCTGCCACAGAGCCGGTCCCAGATGACTGCTGCAAGAGCTTTGACACAAACATCTCCGCCCCCTGATGTGTCATTGGCACAGTGATGCAGACCTACCACCTCTGCCCCCTGATGTGTCAGTGGCACACAGTGATGCAACCATAACACCACACACACCTGACACACCGGACATAGAAGACATATCAGAGGAGTATGATGTGGATGGTAATGACTGTGTGAGAAAGTAGGTAGTAGCATCCATCCCCGCCATATGGCCTGTCCCGGCCTGGTTCAGCCCTCTGCATTATGCCTTGGAATAACACCTTCCACTGTCCCCCGAAACACTTGACATGGACTGCCTTATCTGGTCTGGTTACCAATGACACAGCAATCAGGCTACGGACTGAACTCTTCCCCTTACAGTTGACATTTCATTCCCCCAAGGATTGTGGTTGGCCCTCCACTGGGCAACCATGTGATGTGGGGTTAGCATGTACTGCTCTAGCTCCGACACTCCACAGAATGTGAATAAAACATTCCTAATCACAAAGATGTGTCATGTCAAGTATAAAAGTATGGATGAATGAAGGGACATTGATTGCACTAAAAGGTACACCCTGGGAAATGACATCATTGTACATGTTTGACCCTGACCCACATGTCCAACTAGATGACTGTGAAGGTGTGAACTAGCTGTGGCCTCATTGCTCATGAACAACAATCTCGCAACCCCCCAACGTAGCCCCATGTCCATGTATTAAATAGGACTGTGTGTAAAAATTTCAAATTTGGTAGCAGGCCTGAAGTAGTGTCCCTCATCACATGTGACAATAGAACATCCATTTGCATACCTACTCACACACATCTGTGTGGACACAGCCTGTTTTGATGGATCACATTGATCCACATGGCAAGAAGTTGGACACCATACTCACACTGCTGAAGACACGTAAGAGCACAGGTCTACAAGCAACTATCCCAACAGCAATGTCTGGCTCACAGATGTGGAGCTGTCAATGGGGACTCGCTCCCAAGTGAAATGCGACAGTCAGTCCCTCCCTGTGTACGGACAATGCTCATTGAAGGACATGATTAATCATTCTAACCAACACTCATCACAATTGAACACTAGTGAAGTTGCGTAGACTTTATTAGCATATGCGTGTCAGTAAGGGCAAGACAAGGGCCACAACATGCAGACCAATGCTTAAGACACTCACAGGCAGCATAGAAAAATGTCGAGGTGCAAGAAATGGGGAGGCAAAAATAAACACCAATCATTACGGATGGCAACGGTCTCAGCCCACCTTGCCTTGCTGGATGAGTCATGTGATGTTTGGCGTCTGCTCATTGCCCCGTGTTAGGGGACACGACTCACACCCCATGCGATCTGAATAGTGCTGTACCACCGGACTGCGCCGACTGTCTGCTCTGCTGACAGTGAGCAGGTGAAAGGGTCCAATAAGGTATATGTGAACAAGAATTCCCAGGCATGCACATTAGTAACTAGCGTGTACAAATGCAGATACGGGTATCTACAAGAACATTGGACAACTGCTTTCGCTGATAAACTTAGTTTTAATTTCTTTTAGGTTTACATAAAATATCATACGGTAAAAATGTATTACAATGTTCAGGGAAATGCAAACTTCATTGTAAATATACATAATTTCTCATGTTTAAAATTTCATTAAACAATATAAAAAGAGATGGTTTCCTGTCGACGCGTTTCGACACGTGAACTGTGTCTTCTTCAGGACTGTACCATCGGTATTCTTCTAGTGTGATAACGACTAACGTGGATATAATGTTGAAGTCTTGTTTTAAAAGTGGACAGAAACTGTGGGACCATTCAGGTCACGGTGAAACTCAGTATCTTAAGGCTGATTTCTCGTGCCTAGTCGGAAGTGTCCCGCGTTTGGCCGCATACACTGTCAATTACTAAATAAACAATCCTCGTTCAGTACGCGATGTAGAAAGAGCCTGACACTGCCCCGAGTGGGCTTTATTATCCAGTTTAATTCCAGAAATAGGTCTAACGTACGGATGAACAGGGGAACAGCCGGGCTTAAGGAAATGAGATACTCATGAGTCACGCGGCGGCATCGGTGAAGGGAAACTCGGCAGACTCTCTTAGCTTGAGTTGAGTTTAACCATAATCAAACGAAGGAAGACGACAAACGCGGTCTCCACGCCAAATATATCGATAACGATACCTCAATCAGTCCTCACACTGCTCGGCTCGTGAGAAACTCAACTCAAGCTAAGAGAGTCTGCCGAGTTTCCCTTCACCGATGCCGCCGCGTGACTCATGAGTATCTCATTTCCTTAAGCCCGGCTGTTCCCCTGTTCATCCGTACGTTATACCTATTTCTGGAATTAAACTGGATAATAAAGCCCACTCGGGGCAGTGTCAGGCTCTTTCTACATCGCGTACTGAACGAGGATTGTTTATTTAGTAATTGACAGTGTATGCGGCCAAACGCGGGACACTTCCGACTAGGCACGAGAAATCAGCCTTAACCCCTTTAAAGCGTTGTAAATAGACCTCCCCAGTGCTGCGCTGTCCATTGGAACTAGTGCTGAATGGACGTCCAACGGTCGTGCGCAGCACTGGGGAGGTAGTGGCCGTGACGACCGTTGGCCGACGGCAGCAATTAAGGGGTTAAGATACTGAGTTTCACCGTGACCTGAATGGTCCCACAGTTTCTGTCCACTTTTAAAACAAGACTTCAACATTATATCCACGTTAGTCGTTATCACACTAGAAGAATACCGATGGTACAGTCCTGAAGAAGACACAGTTCACGTG